>NC_090922.1:819518514-820768514 GCF_040938575.1 Ambystoma mexicanum
AGAATCGAAGAGTACGTTTCCGGAACACATCATATAGTTCGAGTGGAGGAGGCTCCACGGACTATGACGAATCCGGCGATTCTGAGATTCCCAACAACAGGGGGGAAGGACGTCCATTTAGAGGTAGAGGCTCAAGAAATAACAGCCAGAGAGGTAACAACCAGAGACAGGCTTTTTTAGGCAGAGGAGGAGATCAGAGACAATGGGAACCAGAACAAATGCAAACAAGGAGCTACAGGGGCTGGTAGTTAACCTATCAAATACTCAGATTACTAAAGAAGAAGAAGAAGTACTGAATAAGGGGTTGAATTTTGTACTCACTAAGTTTCACAATCTCTTCGAGTTCAGGATTGAATTTAATCAGTTCATGCGGAAAGTTCACCTGAAAGAGTTTTTTTATGGATAATGCCTTTGATAAGGGAGACAATTGCAGTGGCTTGAGAAATCCATCTATTTTTTGTGCACCTACAAATGCACATTCAGTAGAATCAAAGGTCTTTGAAAAAAAGGTGTTGGAGGAAGTGACCAAATTGGAAACTAAGGGTATCCCTCATCATTCTAACTTGAGTATAGCAGAACAAAAGATAAAAGTTTGGGTGCTAATGATAAGATAATTATCCGCCAAGCCGATAAAGGATGCGCTATTGTAATCTTGAACAGGAGTGATTATATCAGAGAATGTGAAAGATTATTATCAGATGAGCATCATTACCAAAAAATAGACAAAGACCCTAGTAATGACCTTTTGAATATTATCCGAGACAAAGTACAAAAGGCTGTGGACGAACATATGATTAGCAAGCAAGAGGGTGAATATCTGATTAGAGAGGACGGCCGGGTGCCCATTTTCTATACATTGCCTAAAATACATAAAAATTTAGAGAACCCCCCAGGTAGACCTATTGTTTCAGGGCTGAGTTCTCTTTTGGAACCACTTTCCAAATTTGTAGACTTTTATTTGAGACCTTTCATTCGTAATATGAAGAGTTACATTAAGGACACCACGGATGCTATTAATAGAATAGAGGGTAAGACTTTTGACCCCGAGGCCAACCTACTTATTTGCTTAGATATTCAAGCGTTGTATACTAACATACCTCAGTTGGCTACTTTGGAGATAGTAGAGGAGAATTTATTGAAAAGAGATGATGAAAATCCAGTATCCAACTCTTTTATTAAATGGTGCACAGAGATGACCCTTACACAAAATTTCTTCCAATTTATGGGACAATTTTACAAGCAGATTGAAGGGACAGCTATGGGTTCAGCCATGGCCCCAAATGTCGCCAATCTGTATGTTAATATGTTTGAGGAAACGGTGGTCTATAATGAACGCAATCCCTTTCAGAGTAATATCATATGTTGGTTGCGTTATATAGACGACGTTTTCATTATCTGGAAAGGGAATGAAGAGGAAACGGACCATTTTTTACAGTGGCTTAATCAACAAAATAGATACCTCAAGTTTACTAGCAATGTAAGTAATAAGGAAGTTAATTACTTAGATATTTGCATATACCATCAGAACGGGTCTTTATTGGTCCGTCCGTATAGTAAAGCCACTGACAAAAATGCGTTGTTGCACTTCAAAAGTCATCATGCCCAACATGTTAAGAACAATCTCCCTTTTGGGCAATTTTTGAGATTGAAAAAGAATAGCAGCACCAATGAAGCATATGAGGAAGCAGCCAAGAGAGCGTTCAACAATAATCGAGGATCTCTCCTTGATTATCAGATTCAGAAAGAAAGTAAGACAAAGGGTACGCCCCTTGTATTTGTCAATACATTCAGCAACTTGTCATATAAAATTAAGGGCATTGTAACAAGGAATTGGAATAAGATCATGACCAAGGAAGTAGGTAGGCCCATTGTAGCATTAAAAAAAAGCACCACTGTAAGAAATGTGATAATGAAAAATGATGTGAGCATTAAAAAGAAACCATTGCAACAAACAAACATATGGGGTCTTCCCCCAGTAGTTGGGCATTTCTCTTGTGGAAACTGTTGTATGTGCACCCAAACAAAGAAAACAGTTAATGTAGATTTGGGCCTAGATAGGATGTGGAACATCAATGAACATACGAATTGTAACACAAATAATGTGATCTATTTGATCGTATGTCCATGTAAACAAATTTACATCGGTAAAACGAACAGGAAATGCAGAATTAGAATGATTGAGCATAAAAGCTGCATTAAAAACAAGGTGGAACAGGCCCCTATGGTCAAGCACTTTATAGAAACGAAACATTCACATAATGACTTTGAATGGTGTATTTTGAAACACATCAAAGGACAGTCACAGGTGATGATCAACACAAAATTATTACATCTAGAACAGAAACTCATTTTTCTGTCCAAAAGTCATATCAAGGGTTTGAACGAAGGAGTTGAGTGGCATAATGCCTAGGAGGTTTGTGGAGATGAATTACAAATTTTCATTAGTCTTTTCCCCTCCGACGTTTTGTAATAACCAGACCTTGAAGAGGAAGATCAGGATGTGTGGTCCCTATGATTCCGTATTGTGTGGTGTAGTTGTGGTTTCTGGTGTTACCCTTTGTTTTCTGAATAATGTAATACCAAAGGTTGTGCAACAGCATTTAATGCCCATGTGAGTAATGTGACAATAACTGAGATTATGCTCATTTATCTTTGTCTATGCATTTGTTACTATCAAAGCTTTGTCCTATGTTTGAATTGTGTAAAAACAGAGTTGTCATAACCCTATGTGATGCCAATGGGAGTAATGTCGCAGAGTTTTATGAGGAGACAATAGCCACCAATTGTCAAGTGGTGTCCACTGTATCTTTTCAAAGAATGCATGTGAGGTAGTCTTACACATGGATTTCTGGCATTAATGCATGAATGGATGCATACGAACTAAAAGGAAAAAAATGCACTGAAGTTTGATGTTTTTACCTTTTTCCCCTGAGAGCAATGGACACATTGTGATGAGTGTCACTGTTTTTGGCGGTATGCCATGTGGTGCCTACAAGTCCCAGAAATATATGTTTTTTTTCGCCGGGAGGTGCACGTTCGCAGCGCAGAGATTTTTCAGTACGGGACAGACATGGGCCTTGCATGGCTGCCCGGAATTGCAGGGAAGGTATGGAGAAGACCAGGTGAGAACCTCTTCAGGCCAGAGACACCAGCTGATAAGAAGGAGGGAGCATTTCTATCAATAGACATAGAGGGTATTGTGGCCAGAGAAGATTGGATTGCTATACATGCACTCGATGATGAAGGGAAGGCGTGGAGGGCCATCATACCACTATCAGAGGGGTGTCGCCTAACACAAGTAGCCGATGAGGAACTGTTCTCAAAGGCAAAAGGAAGGAGCGAGATGATGTTGGGAATGAGTGTGTACGTCTGGCTATGTATAACATACAGCGAGGTAGTGTAGAAAATGGCAATGGCCTTTGAAGCTCCACCTCCCTTCTCCGAGGAGGACCTAGCAAAGGTGCCCGAGATGCTATGGACCACCAGTCCGTATGACGTGGGTTGCATAAAAAACATAGGAGGAGTGCAGATAAAACTGAAACAAGGAGCCATTCTACCAGTGGCCTGACAATACCCCCTATCCAAAGAAGCAGATGAAGGCATCTGTGAGACAATCGGTACCCTTATCGATAGGCATGTCTTGGTACCATCAGAGTCTCCGTGCAACACTGCAGTGTACCCCATTCTCAAGGCGAATGGGGGTCATGGCGTTTTCATATTGTGACCCCTTAACCACATTGTAGAAGTGTGGCATCCCAGCTGAAGCTACATGCTTCATGGTGATCGACCTCAAAAATGCATTTTTCTCAATACCCCTGCACCCAGATTCACAAGATTCAACACGCTTCATGTACCGCAACCAGAAATGGAAACACACCAGGCTACCACAAGGTTACTGTGAATCACCCTCCATTTTAAACAGAATAATACAGATGGACTTGGCCAACGTACAAACAAAAAGCACAGTACTGCAGTATGTGGATGATATCCTCATTTGCAGCATCACTGGTAAAGAATGTAGGGAGGACTCTGTACATATGATCACTGTACTAGCAGAAAAGGGATACAACATAGACAAAGCCAAGCTACAGTACTGCCAAAGGGAAGTGCTGTACCTCGGCTAGGTGACCTCACAAAACTGCAAACACATAGCACCTAGCAGCGTACAAACAATACTTGACACAACCCAGCCAAAATCAGTAAGGGAACTGCAATGATTCTTTGGGTTATGTAACTATTGCATGGCATGGATCTTCGATTACAGCACCTATACTTGTCCTCTCCTCACAGCAATAAAAGAAGCGCAGAGGAACAACAAATAGGTGTGTTGGACAAGGGAGATGACAGAGGCATTCAACGAGCTCAAGGAAGCAATAGCAATTACCACAGCTCTCGTTCTAGGAACACCAGACTATAAAAAGGAATTCTTCCTATTTTCACACTCCGATGGGGTGGTCATGAAGCCAATGGCATACTACAGCGGACAACTAGATCCGGTAATGCTAGGACATTTTCTGTGCGAACAGCATTTGTCTGCTGCAGCATTTGCAGTAGAAAAAGTGTCACCAATAACTATGGGGTGCTCCACAACACTTTATGTGGAACACGCCCTATTTGCGATTCTGCACAAGCCAAAAAGCACACTAACAACAGAAAGAGCAACAGGTTATGAGATAATATTGTCCCGGCCTGAATTGAAAATAGTAAGGTACAAAAATGTAAACTCAGCACAATTTCTGGCAAAAGAATACGAAGAGGGGGAACATGGTCATGATTGCACACAGGCTATTCAATTATACACAGAAACACGGAAAGTAGAGGAAGACGCACTTGAGGGGGGAGAGGAGCTATACAATGATGGGACATCATTGATTGATCAAGGCGATTGTATCAGGAGAACAGGTGCAGCAGAGGTCAGGTTGAGGGAAGACTGGACAAGTGAAGTAGTTAGGAGTGTTCGGCTACCTCCACAATATTCAGCACAAGCAGCGGATTTAGTGGCCCTGAAGCTAGCACTCAGAGAATGGGAAGGGAAAAGTTTTACAATCTACTCTGACAGCACCTATGTCACTTCAACAGTACAATCTGGACTAGTGAGATGGTTGAGACAAGAGTTTAGGAGGGCAGATAGAACCTCCGTGCAGCACACCCTCCTCCTGGGGGAATTGATAGAGGCTATCATATATCCGGCGGAACTAGCATTAGTAAAGTGCCAAGCACATACTAACAGAGATGACCCAATATCAAAAGGGAATAAGGCAACAGACTACCACGCAAAGCATGCATCATACTTTGGGGACATATGGGACATGCCAGAAAAACAAAAAGAGAGGAGAGGGTTAAGACAAATGTTAATGAAAGACGGGTACAACCACCTACCAGAAACTCAAATTATGGAATTGCAGGCAGCAGCACCAATGGATGAAAAGGAACTCTTGGTAAAAAGAGGGTGTTCAATGTCCCCTACTGATGCCTTATGGCAGACAAACAACACTGGAAAAGTAGTGATGCCCCTCGCACTACTGAAAATAGCTCTCACACAATTGCACCATCCCACGCATACAGTGAAAGAAGTCATCGCAGCACGAATTGGAGCATCATGGTTTTGTCCTGACTTAAATGCACATGTTTCCAAGTTTATCAGTAACTGCTTGACATGCCAACAGTTCAATGCTGGACACACTCTAAGTGTAGTTACAGGAGTAATTCCCTTTCCTGAAGGCACCTCAATATTGACTACATGGATATGATCAACCTATGTCAAGGATACCGATGTATGATAGTGGTGGTTTGCCCCCTCTCAAGATGGGTGGAGGTAGGGCCATGTTCCCATCCCGATGCCCTTAAGGCAGCCAAATTCCTGGTCCAAGGAGTATTTCCGAGATGGGGCATCTATGAGGTCCTAAAGTCTGACAATGGCCCCCACTTTGCCAATGAAATTTTCCAACATATAACGGTCCTCTTAGGGATCAAACATACATTTGAGTGTGCATACCATCTGCAAGCAAATAGAATATGCAAACGCCTCAATTAATTATTGAAGGAAAACATAGCCAAAACCCAACAAAGTGTCAAAAGAAACTGGCTGCATTGCCTACCCCTAGCCCTATTTGAATTATGAAATAATCCCGGCTCCGATCACCACCTCACACCCCATGAGATGGTGACAGGATGCTGCATGTGCCTCGCACTAGCCCCGCCCACAAGGGCCGTGAAGGATTGTGAGGTAGCTTCAGAGATTTTTGAGAATTCAATGTTTGAATATGTGAATTCACTTGTTTCTAGCACCTCTTTTATCTCTCAACAGATTCAACAGACACAAGGGAGAGCAGAAGACGACGCATGAGAAAATGACAGCATCCAAAACATAACAAAAGAACTACCTATCAAAATAGGAGACCAGGTGCTCCTTAGAGGTTTTTCACATCTTTGGAACGCCCCCTGCTTCACAGGACCCTGTACGGTAGAAGCAGTAACAGAGAGGGAAATCAACCTCGAAGGCCGGCCAGTCTGACACCACGCGCAGGACATAAAACCCTGCAAGGCGTCGACACTGTCCCAAAACACTTCCAGAGAAATCGACAGGGCCAACATCACAGAAATAAACAACGCCCCAGATAGTTGTAATGCCCCAATTCTAAACACTATAGACACTGATGATTCCCTAATCGCAGGCGAACAAGAACATGCCGGCCATCCAATGATCAGACGCTCATTGTGTTGAGTACCTCTATTGAAAGTCATCTAAATACTAAAACAGAATTGACCATACCTCACGCACAATCTCATTAGTGAATACACTGTGTTAACACTGTCTTGATGCTCTCTCTCTCTCTCTCTTTTCTCTCGCCCATGCAGGTTGTTGCAACTGTGATTGTTGATGTATAAATAGTATAGGCTATAGGGATTACAGGATAACTAGATGCTGCCTTCTACTGACTACCTGAAGCGTTGCCTCATCAATATATTCACACTATACAGAGAGCTGCCCACACTAGAACAAGGCTGCCCGAATTTACCATTACGCATTCCTTGAGTACCTAGCACAAACATATCCACAACTTCACCATATTATGCCGACACTTAGACATCGATCCATATGGAAAATATGGGCAGAATGTTTGCATGGGCATTAAATAATTATCTAATGCACAGAGCTTAAAAACAAATCTTAGCACTACTAACACAATAAAGCTTTTTATCGCGATTTTCAGGCGGACAACTTTATCATCTCACCAGCCGCGATGGCGGTGTAAGTACATGGTGGAAAATGGTTTGATTAATAAAAATAATGATGTGGTCATTATTGTCGATGGGAATCTTAGCTACTGCGCTCTGAATAATTTACCTAGCTGTGTATGTCTCCACTACATCCAATACTAACATTTCTCCAACCCAAGCGGCAAGGGCAACTGTGTCAGGTGGTACAGATGACACAGCTGATAAGGTAAGCGTAGCTTGGGTACAGATGTAAAGGGAGTAGACACTTATCTTACTAGTATTGCACACATTGCTAACAACATCTGGTACAGACACATGTCAAAAATTGGTAAGGATACAACAAGGGAGAGTTTCTATGTCTGCTCACTAATCCCTTATGCCATGAGTGCCTCCAGGACCTTTGTGGCAGCGTAAGTGCCAGTTGCAACAGCTAGGTACCAGGGCAAGATGGCAACATTAAGATGGGGGTCTAAGGAAACATTTCCCTATGAGGACAATTTCATCAAGACTTTACCAATGATGGACAATTACTGGCAACATGCAGAAGCCCTGCGTTACATCACTGACGCACCAGAGAAAGGAAAAACAAAGGAGGTGACATTGCAGTACCTACCATGCAAGTGGGGAGCGAAGGAGATAGGTGGAGAGCCTGGCTGCTGGGAACGACCGCAGGTATATACAAAGGACGGGTGGGAGGATGGAGTGGTAAGGAGTAAGGCATTGATGCTAACAAAAGCAGCTATGACCAAAGTCCAGGAAGAGAATGACAAGTGCCTCAAGGAATGGACCAAAAGTGCAAGCTTGCTAACTTGGGGGGACAAGGAAAATGGGCCACTCACAATAATTATGCTGACAACACCTGCCTTATGCTATCAGCATGATGCCACTGATGAAGTGGGACAAAACGAAGGGTGCAGAAGAATAGAGAAGATCCCACAAATGGAGACAGGAATGGTGGTGCTGATGGACCGCTATTGGGCCTGTGGTTCTAAGGTTTATGAGAAACTCCCACCAAACTGGGGAGGAATATGTTCTTTGGCACATGTCAGCATACCTTCATTGGTGGGACCCAAAGTGCATGTGAACGTAGACAACTTCCCCAAAATGGACAAAGGCAACAGCAGGAAGAAGAGGTCACTGTCCCCCAAACCAGACGCTGAAGGTAACGCCACAACCAGTAAAAGGACACACAGGAGGATGAAAAGTGGAAACTACCTCTGGGGATGGTTTGAAGTGGCACTCAACGAGGTACCACCAGCACACAGATAATTTAGCATAACTGCAATGTTCTTTTCAGCATTGATACACCCTGGATTTCAAATGTATGCCAACACAAAGTGGTGTCAATAACGCGCTGGGAGCTGATGATGACCATACATTTGACTGGTTTCAACGCAATAAAGGAGGAGCTCCAAGCGATACGCCTGGTGGACCTACAGAACCGATACGTCCTAAACCTCCTCACGGCTATAGAAAGAGGAGTTTGCGCCAAAATTGGAAGTTCCTGCTGCACCTTCATACCAGCAAATGACGAGGACAACAGAATTCTGTCTGAAGCAATGGTGCAGCTGGCACGTATGCACACTAAGATGGAAGAGGAATCAAAGGGCACGAAGAAAGATAAGAGCTGGTTCTTGTACATATGGTCCTGGATGCCTTCCTGGTTATCTGATGGCCTAAAAGAGTTAGCTGGAGGATTAATTATTGGAGTGGCATCTTTATTTGGGGTAATGTTCTGCGTGGCAAGATGCAAATCGACTACTGAAGAAGTGGTGGGTATGAAGAATACTGATGGCTATGGATAACGACTCACATATGGATGAAGTAATAAGAGAAAGAGAATGGCTAAGACAACAGATAACAGAGGTGGATGTGCATCCCCCTACGATGAAATTAGAAAACCCACGCAATCCAAGAAAGGAAGTAGGGCAATGGGTTTATTGCAAACCTGGAGGTGGATGTGTCTACATGTATTGGTAATTCGAGGATTCTGTCAACCACTACGGACAACTGGGCGGAATAACCAAAGTATGGGGTTTGAGGGATGAAAAAATAAATCATAATGTTGTGGTCGACAAGTTGACCAGAGGGGGGACTGAAGAGGGAAATTCGAACAGATCCTCAGTCCCGGATGATCCCCTAACCGGAAGAACCACCAGCAGCAACATGGCGGCCGATCCTATGAGCTCGTCCCAATCTCTACTACTCCAGCCATAAACAACTACCGCAAAAGGTACCCTACCGGCTGACCATATGTACCTGCTACAATGCGAACTATGCCTATAGAGCAGGAAACAACCGTATGGACTGACTGGACTAAACACACTATGAAGCAATGCCTCAAGTCGTTAGAGACATCACAACGACATAGCTGCATTAGACAGGCAGCACACATGCAATATACACATTCGGGACACTCACACACCAATCTACACGAAGAACACATGCGTACAGCCCTATGAGTTAGAGGACGGTGACATATACATACCGTCTATATCAGGGGTGCACAACTGATTTTGACCGAGGGCCGACAGTATCTTACATGATGGCTATAGTGGGCCGAAAAGTAAATGTGGGCGGGGCGGTAGGCGGGGCGTGGCAGGAGGCTTTTTCAACCCCCAATTTGTATTAAACACATGGAAAAAGAATATGTTTTTGAGGAGTAACGATTTTTATTTGTATTTCAAACTTACATTTTGTACTACACATTTTCCATTGTTATAATTTATTTCTATTTAGTTATTGTATATCGTCTATTTAATTAAATTATATATATTTATTGACCCTTGATTGGACATTCCGTTATTTTGGACTGCTATAGTTTGCTGTTTGGGTTGCCCAAGAGGAGTATGGCCTTCGTTGAGTCAGGTTTCCTCAAAAAGCAAAGGATGTACATCTCCTAACTGTGCCTGTTTTAGCTTTATTATTGGGTTCACTCTTGGAGTGCAACACTATGCCACATGACCCCCACCCTCGACCGGACACTATGTCCCATAGCTCCCACCCCTCAACCAAACACTATGTCCCATGGCCCCCTCACCCCCAACCAAACACTATGCCCCATGTCCCTCACCCCCAACCAAACACTATGCCCCATGGCCCCCTCACCCCCAACCAAACACTATGCCCCATGTCCCTCACCCCCAACCAAACACTATGCCCCATGGCTCCCACCCCAACCAATACCCATACAGACCTGACCCCCCTCACCCCCAACTCAGCACACACACTCTCAAGCATGCACCCATACAGACCCGAACCCCCCACCCCCAACTCAGCACACAAACTCTCAAGCATGCACCCATACAGATCTGAACCCCCGACCCCCCAACTCAGCACACACTCTCAAGCATGCATCCATACAGACCCGAACCCTGCACCCCCCACTCAGCACACAAACACTCAAGCAGGCACCCATACAGACCTGAACCCCCCAGCCCCAACTCAGCACACACACATGCACCCATACAGACCCAAACCCCCCACCCCCACCTCAGCAAACAAACACTCAAGCATGCACCCATACAGACCTGAACCCCCCCAACTCAGCACACACACAAACATGCACCCAAACAGACCCAAACCCCCCTAACCCCCGAACTCAGCACACAAACTCTCAAACATGCACCCATACAGACCCAAACCCCCCACCCCCCACCTCAGCACACACTCAAGCATGCACCCATAAAGACCCGAACCCCCACCCCCCAACTCAGCACACACACTCAAGCATGCACCCATTAAGACCCAAACCCCCAACCCCCAACTCTGCACACACTCAAGCATGCACCCATTAAGACCCAAACCCCCAACCCCCAACTCTGCACACACTCAAGCATGCACCCATAAAGACCTGAACCCCCCACCCCCCAACTCAGCACACATGCTTAAGCATGCACCCATAAAGACCCGAACCCCCACACCCCAACTCAGCACACACACTCTCAAGCATGCACCCATACAGACCCTGCATCTCAACATACAGCCCACTTACACTCCAAAACAAACATTCATGCACACCCGAACCCCCCCACCCCCGCATCTCAACAAACACTGCACAAACATACAAAAACAAACATTCATGCACACCCGAACCCCCCACCCCCGCATCTCAACAAACACTGCACAAACATACAAAAACAAACATTCATGCACACCCGAAACCCCCCCTCCGCCCCCGCATCTCAAACACTGCACAAACATACAAAAACAAACATTCATGCATACCCGACACTCCCCCACCCCCGCATCTCAACATACACAACACAAACATACAAAAACAAACATTCATTCACACCCGACACCCCCCACCCCCGCATCTCAACACTGCACAATTACACAAAAACAAACATTCATGCATCCCCGACCCCCGCATCTCAACATACACAACACAAACATACAAAAACAAACATTCATGCACACCTGACACCCCCCTACCCCCGCATCTCAACATACACAACACAAACATACAAAAACAAACATTCATGTACACCCGACACTCCAACACCCCCGCATCTCAACATACACAACATAAACATGCAAAATCAAACATTCATGCCCACCCAACACCCCCCACCCCCGCATCTCAACATACACAACACAAACATACACAAACAAACATTCATGCATATCCGACACCCCCCACCTCTGCATCTCAACATACACAACACAAACATACAAAAACAAACATTCATGCATATCCGACACACCCCCACCCCTGCATCTCAACATACACAACACAAACAAACAAAAACAAACATTTGTGCACACCCAACACCCACCCCTGCATCTCAACATGCACAACACAAACATACAAAAACAAACATTCATGCACACTCGACACTCCCCCACCCCCGAATCTCAACATACACAACACAAACATACAAAATCAAACATTCATGCATACCCGACACTCCCCCACCCCTGCACCTCAACATACACAACACAAACATACAAAATCAAACATTCATGGCCACCCAACACCCCCCACCCCTGCATCTCAACATACACAACACAAACATACAAAAACAAACATTCATGCATATCCGATACCCCCCACCCCTGCATCTCAACATACACAACACAAACATACAAAAACAAACATTCGTGCACACCCGACACCCACCCCTGCATCTCAACATGCACAACACAAACATACAAAAACAAACATTCATGCACACCCGACACTCCCCCACCCCCGCATCTCAAAATACACAACACAAACATACAAAATCAAACATTCATGCCCACCTGACACCCCCCACCCCTGCATCTCAACATACACAACACAAACATACAAAAACAAACATTCATGCCTATCCGACACCCCCCACCCCCACATCTCAACATACACAACACAAACATACAAAAACAAACATTTGTGCACACCTGACACCCACCCCCACATCTCAACACAACACAAACATACACCAGAACAGACCCGACACACAAACACAGACCACTTACCGGACGTGCTGGAAGGCAGGCTAGCTGGAACGCTGGCGAGGTCTTCTGGCATCAAGCCTTACTGGCCACGCCAGCTGTAGTGCTGGCCCTCCATTGGTGCAGCACACACGCACTACGTGACTCATAGGAGCTGCGTGGTGCGTGTGTCCTGAGCCAATGAGGACCAGTGTTTAGTCCGGCCCGTAAGAGAAGAGTTTCAAAGACTTTCCTAATGGAGGGCGGCCGATGCTGCTTGCGGGCCGCACTCCATTAGGAAAGTCTTTGTGCCTCGCGGGCCGGACAAAATGCCATGGAGGGCCGCAACTGGCCCGCGGGCCGTATGTTGTGCACCCATGGTCTATATGTTCATTATTTTGCCACTAAATATTGCACGCTACAGCAATGAAACGCTAGAAGCAAGAAGAATTTATGTGCCTGCTTGCAGATGCTCACATGCAACTAACACTGTGGTAGAACAGGAACACCTGTGGACCTGGATAACTACGACATCCACTAACCTATGGACACCATGGAAAGCAATTGTTAGAGGGCCGTGCAGGCCTTAGGAAAATCTAGTAGGCCATGATCGTCTCACGAAGATCTCAATCCGCAAGACGCTGTGCAAGCATAATAGCCACGGCAAGAGCAACGCGACAATTTTGCAGGTGACATTCCAGAGACAAGAACCAAGGTGACACCGGCTGCTGCAAAGGAATATTCCTTGCAAAATACAAGTAATTTGAAGTAATTGGAGTCGAAGAGATGGTCTCCTACCACGTGACTCGGCGGAACTGGTGTCGGGCCACGGCTCAGAGGCTGGGAGCAAGCAGCCATCCCACAGCTAGACAGCAGCTTCTTTGCAACAGCACTTGTTATTTTCTGGCTACCATGTATGGTGGGAATGGAACGCTCTCATGGCATTAGTCTATTACACACTATTGTATAACCACAGACACATAGTTGCACCTAGCTGACACATAATATACATGTAACGAGAACAGGTGCCTTGCAGGCTGAGAACAGAGCTTGTCCCAGGCTTGGGCTGCCCGCAGCCTGACCAATCAGGGCCCTGGGGTTAGGGGCAGATGGTGGAGGCTATTGATCAATCACAGGTCTCACCTAATGTGACAGTTTTGAAGTAGCAACTTCTAGGGATGATCCAAGCCTACCACCTGACACAGTAAGGTCCACTAACAATTCTCTTCTATAGGTTCCCATACTGGAACTACTATCCAGGAGCCAATCCTGAACCCTGTTAGGTTTTTGGGAAGGAACCTGCTGAGTGATGATGGATATTACATCACGAGTGTACAAAACTGGCCTGCGAGCCAGATTATGATGAGATGTGTGCCTGGATTGCTTCGCGCATATGACCCCTGTGTGTTTTGCCTAATAAACCACAGTAACTCTTGCTCCTTGTGTGGACTTTGACTTCTTTGGGACCAAGGAAGGAGTTGAGCCTTCCATGAGCTGGGAGTCCGCAGACCCTTGGCACGGTGCTGCTGGCCCCAGAAATTACCCTAACAACGCATTGCCCTGTTGCCTCTAGACCAGTCCAAGACTGTATCTTGGTCTTATTGTTGGATTGATTCCTTGCTTGGATTGCACTATTGTATGTTTTAGTGTCTTTGTATAACTTTTATGGTGGTTTCTGCAGAAATAAAGATTGATTGATTTGACTTCCCCTGGCATCAAGGGTCTCGCTCATCCCACATACCAACCTTACACATAGGACTGTGCACATTTAGTAGGCTACACACTACCAGGTCACCATCCAAGGCGCAACATGATTTTCTTGCCTTAAACTGTCAGTTACTTACTCAAAAATGTCTCAATAGGAATGCATTGGTAGTCTGCCTTGCTCTCATTTTCACAGAAAATGTGATTCCGATCACGCAAAGCACACTTTGATGTGATGGAGGAGTTGGGTATATGCAAATCAACATGCCAACATCTGTGCCTTGTTGTGTCATTTTTGCATTAAACAGTTACGTATTAAAATATTCCTTATGAAGGTTTGGGTAGCTTGCATAGCTACAACGTTTTTAGAAATTATTTTTTGGGACAGGCACAGCATACTTTGTTAAGCTGGAGGAGCTGGCTATATGAGAATCAACATGCCAGCACCCAAACATTCACATAGAGGCTGGGTGGGTGGGAGTGGGTGGTAGTGAACACATCAGACAGTCACATGCCCACCCACTTTTCTAAGCCTTTACAAACACCTTGAAATGTACCAAGCAAACATCTCTGCAATCTATAAACAATATCATCATCGATCTGCGTTTTACCTTCCTTGCAGAATCAACTCATCTATTCTTCAAAGTAACAGTAGTCAACTATTGGTTTCTGGTGGAGTCTCAACATTTTCAGCACAGCAACTTTATATTGCTTTATACTCAAAGCTCACTGTTTTCTCATTTTAATTTATCTCAAAGACTTCACCATTAATAACATTTCTATGTATTTTATATCTCGAATTAGCACATAATAATACAGTGTATTGTTTCCAAAAGTAATGTTTTGCAATCCATTTTTTCAATGTATTTTTTGTTTAGGTGGCTCATAGTTGGTTAAATGTATAAGTAATACATTTCTGCTTGTTTTAGACCAGTGTTTTTTGACTAACTTGATCGCTGTGATGGTTAGGCCCAGTAACAGGGTATTATTTTAATCTAAAAAAAGTTTACTATCAAAGCTATGTGACGGTTGATTTACTCACTGTGATACCTTATTAATTGTAATATTATTTTTTATTTATTTTACAGATCTTCTATACAATCAGACAATGCCTGCATGGTTAACACTTTATGTTGTTCTCCTACATCATTATAACTTTAATGGATCACTGACGAAAGATATTTTCAGTAAATTCAATACATTTCTCTTTCTAAACTCTTTCCAAAGGATTTGAATTTAATAAAAAAATGGCTGTTGAATTGTGGCTTTCCAGTGTCTGAGATTGAAAGCAGAGCCATGGTTATATTGGATGACACGTTGGGCAATTGATTCTGGGTCTGCAGCATGCACTTCTCAGAAGATATGTACGAACCCTTAAAGTACCCTTAAAAGCGTCAACCCAAACTCTGTTGCGAATCACTTCCCAATGCAGTTCCAACTGAATGTCAGTGCATGCTGTCTGGGGTGAGTAGTGAAGGTATAATATTTATGTCAGTTCCTCTGCAATTGGTCTGAATACATATGTCTTATAAACGAATAAACAATCAATTGAAATAGTCTGTCAAAGGGTAACATGATGAAAGGTTTTTATGTCTTTGTGAATATTTCTGTCTATATTTTACTACACAAGGTTCATTCGTAGCACAATGTACATTATTGTATACTTTGTTCACTCTAGACAACGTGTGTATCACTACTTTAGGTATTCATGATAAATTGACTGCAATGGCAGCATTTCTAAAAACATACATAGCGTACTCTAAAAATAGGTTATTTTGGTACATGTGTCAATTACCATGTATCTTTTTATGTAGGCAATACTAATGGAAGTACAGACCATTACCACGGAGGAAAACACAGACAGGTCAAAAATCCAAAACCCATCTGATGCAATTACATAATATATTTTTATGTTTAACTTCAACTTTAAACATGTTATCATTGTTACGTATGTATTGGATGGCAAAATCGACCATCTTATGCATCTAATGTGATTTTTTTTATTTTGCTTTTCTATCTTTATTATAAGAATTACTTTGGCATAGGGGATGCTGGAACCTCTACCACATATTATTTATCTATTGCTACCGGTTTGCAGGATGAGGTTTGAGAATTAAGAATGTGTATTAATAGTTGTTGATTAACAATATTTTGTTTAAAATTAAGATAGGTGCTACATTTTTTACAATTTGTTATACTGTCAACAAATTACTAAGCATTAGATCAATAACCTTGTTGTATTTATCGTCCAAACATATCCAACGATGACAATAAACCATTACAAAAACATACTATGTAACTGAATAACATGGAACATTTCACTAGATGAATGGCTTATGTTTTTGTTCATAAACTTTAGCTGTCTAGGTTAAAAAAAGACATTACATTGCAACATTGTTTAGGTGGCAATTAACTCACTATGTTTTGCAGGATGATCTCACACCAACTCCCTCTGACATTTCGGAAGGTTATCAGGTACCATTTCATATATGTCTTTTTAAAACATTACATGCATACAGTGTCCGACATTATCTTGATAACAATGTAAGCATTGTATCACAATGATTTATTGTATCCCTTCTCAATGTTTAACTGATAATGTTAGGTCGACAATCATTAAGTAAGCTTGCTGAAGATGAGCTTTGTGAGATGAAATATTTTTACTTGCTTAATAAAAACTATGTGAAAAAAAATTGCAAAACAATAGATTTTCTTTAATTGATTTTTTTATGTACAAGGAATGTACTACTGTAGCAGTAGAAGTTGGAGAGACACATGGGCCAGAGGTATACATCAAATATTGTAAAATATCAGTTAACATTCAATTTTTCCATTCATGTAATTTTTTATATGCTTAAATGGTTACCATATTTAAATTTGGTTCTATTTTATTATATGTATATATGATTCTTGAAGTGGAAAAGTAAATTGCTTGGTTTATACATTTTCAGAATTGTTATTTTTCAACTTGGTCTTGTATTCGGCAAATCAAAATTGACTGTTTCAAGGAAAATTAGGAAACAATGTTTGAAAAATAAAAAGGTTTTTTTAAAGAATTTGTTGAGAAGTTATTTTATTGATATTACATTTTGAAGTTGTAATTCAAATATTCTGTATGTGTGCTATAAATTACGCATATGAAAAAAATATCAATTAGAGGCCTAGGACGAAGAGGGGCAAAAAGTCTCAGACAACAACACAAACTAATGATGTTGCTTGCCAAACCAATGTCACTTTGGAGCAACTACATTTTGAGTCCGAGCTTGCCCCTCTCAATATTCAGAGTTGTGATGCAGATGTCCAGTGGCCGGAATTTGAGTGGAATGTTACCATTGACCCATGGAAAGTAAACATGGATCATTGTTACTGCACACAACATCACCCAGAAGAGACAGACAATGCAGAAGATTTTTATGAATTGCTTACAGACCCACTCATATAAAACACACCCTCTAAAAGATTTCAATCGAAGAAAGAGACAATGTTCCCTGTTTCCCCAATACATGCAGTAAATCTGGAAATATCACACACTGAAATAACTGAGGAATCTTCTGAATTGATAGACAATTGTATTCATGATCTGGACTTGACTCTTTTAGTGTGGAGAACTTGTTCACCACCATCAAATCCCAAACCACTATACTGCAGGACAATTGAATATTGAGGGAGCCAAAATACATTGTATTCGAATACTGCCTGGTAGAGATTATGAAACTGATTAAACGATATCATAAATTATGTAAGAGGTTTTGTGGGGAGCCATTGGTGAAGTTTACTCATGTGGTGAAAGGCACTTACCCAAAGATCAAAGGTAGCTGTGTCCACAATCATAACACACTTTCATGATCTGCTCAACCGATGTTTGGAAAGGTGCCTGCTGGAAATGTACTTTGCTCATCTGCTTTGTTGTTTAGCGGAACAAGGTTTAGTCAAATGTC
This sequence comes from Ambystoma mexicanum, assembly GCF_040938575.1. Classification (NCBI taxonomy): domain Eukaryota; kingdom Metazoa; phylum Chordata; class Amphibia; order Caudata; family Ambystomatidae; genus Ambystoma; species Ambystoma mexicanum. The sequence continues at coordinate 819,536,799 of NC_090922.1, forward strand.
ACGTTTCTGTACATCTGTGGGACTTGCGTTCTTTACTAGAACCCAAAACAACAAATGTCCCAAAAATGTTTTGTTCCCGGCTTTTAGCCAGGCCTGGAATCTATTACAGATTTCAATGGACAATGTTTTATGGGCAAAAGACTCAGACTTGTTGGTGATGGACAGTGTGACGGTACTGGGTTTTCTGCTAAGAAATAGTGAGTTCAGTCATCATGCAACTGTATGAATGTACATCTTCTGTTGCCATGGAGAAATATGGTTTCATTACATCCATTAAACTTCTGCAATCCAGAGGAATGCAAGTAGAGCTGATAGCCACTGACAGGCACGTTGAAATATCAAAGGCCATGTGAGAGCAGTTACCACACACAGAGCATCAATATGATATATGGCACGCAGCAAAATCACTTTCTAAAGAAATTACAGCAGCTGGTAAAAAAAGGCTATAGAAAACATTTTAAATTGATCACAGTCTATCAACAACCATTTTTGATAGAGCTCAGAAACTTGTGATGGATTTATAGATATTCTGCTTGAAAAATGACGTTCAATGCTGCATCATTGTGCAAACATACACTCTTCGGAAGAAAACAAACATTTCCATGAATGTGTACATGGACCTTTGAGTAAGGAGAAAGAGTGTAAGAAAAATTGGTTGGTGACAGGCTCCCCACCTCACAGAGCACTCGAGAAGATTGTGTATGACAAAATGCTTTCAAGGGACATGAAGGGACTCACCGAATTCTGCCACACTGGGGATTTGGTGGTGTTCCCCAATACATTCCTATAGTAACGGCCCAAAAGGTTGCATTTTGGCATAGATGGTATGGAGGCCAGAACAAGATTGGCTGTACTTGCACACAACAAGAACATTGTTAGGGAACAAGCAAAAACTGCAGGAACTTACGGGATGCTTTGTTACAACATGGCGTTTACAAAAAGAAGCAAACAGTGGATGGTAAAGCCAATATACCAGCAGATGGATTTTGAATTTGTTTAAGATCTGACATTTTTATTATTTTTTTAATTATTTGTTTACAAAGTGTGATACAAAAAGCCCTTAACAAGAACTAACAACAACTAACAAAGAATCAGAAAAATAGGTCTGGGGAATCTAGTATCAAGCTAGTTTGAGGAACCCATAGGAAGATATTGACACATAATTATAAAGAAGTAGATTACTAGAGGCACAGCCTAATAGGACACAGTCCCTGTTCGATTGAGAACACCAATCATTCAGCTCAGTCCTACATAATATCTTCAAATGAAACGATCTGACAACTCCCAGCCCTGTTCTCTGGCAAAGCCATGCCAGCACTTTGTTAAGTAAGGCTTCTCTAGGTTTTATTCCTTCTGACTTCTCAACAGTCATTATAATAAAGGTCCTTTGGTCCATAACAAAAGCTTGTGTAATTTCATCCATTATTGTTGGCATTTGGGACTTTCTTATAGGCAGTCTCTCCAAAGAGTAGCTTGGATTGTTTTTAATTGACTGTGCTCGCCATGCATATGCATGGAATGGCTCCAAATTGTGTTCCCACAGCCCAGTCTATGCCACAAAACATTGTAAAAGCGGTTTGTCCTGCAAAACTTAAACTTGTTGAAAGGCTGCCTTAAAGATTCAAATGATGTACCCCTGTCTTCCAAAACAAGTTTCAATCTTGTCCGGGGACCATTTCTGGGCCCGGACCTCCATTCCTGTACTCTCATCCTGCCTACAGCTGATCTAGCGCTCTCCGCGCTTATCCCTCATTTCAATTAGCAGTTTCTTTCAGTTCAAGCAGCAGGTTTTCTGATGTGGGATAAATCTACAGCAGCGCTCTTTGCGCTCATCCCTCATTTGAATCAGCTGTTTTCCTCACTTCATTTAGCTGGTCCTTGTCTTCGGAAAAAGCAGTGCACCTTTACACAAGGTAAGCCTTGTGGCCCCCTCCACTGCCACAGGCTGCACGCATCAATCTGTGCCGAGGATTTCCACTATTTACCAATGTTGTGTGTACACTGTGTTTAAACGCAGCCGCACACGCACAGAAGCACGTGTGTTGATACATGTGTTTTTATCCTGCATTGTGCTGCGTTGCTGGGTTATTTTTGCCCACCATGTTAGACTCAGTTCTTTATTATGTAACCTTTGTCCCCTTCAAAGATGGCGGGCATGCTCTACCTTCTACTTGACTAGCCTTACCCGGTCCCCCCACCATTGGCTACCTTAATCTTTAACAGCCAATCGGTGGAACTGGGAGGCAGGAGCTGGCCCACTGTCATGATCTCTGCTTCCAAAAGGTCAGGGTTTTCCCAACTCCCTTGGAAGCAGATACATAACCCAGGTTCTGAGTGCCAACCAGTCCCAATTGGGACCTTTTGGACCCAGTCCTGGCGCCAGTGGCACCAGGCTCATAAATATGCCCAGTCCCAGCGCTGGAAGCGCCGGGCTCATAATGCTTGGGTGGACTTACCTGCAGCAGACTATGCTGCTTACTTGCCTGCCAGTTGAGCCTCTGATCCTCTTCTGTTTGGAACTACTTTTCCTGTTGGGTGGGGCAGGAGCCACTCCCTAGATTCAGAACACTGGAACTCTTCTGGAAAGCAGGAACTCTTTTCTTACCTAGGCGTGGCTGTGGAAGGAGACACCTAAGCACTACAGGAGGCTATTTAAACCACACCCGATGGATGAATCTTGCTTTGCGTTATTCTGCATCCTCTGCAGCAGAACGCTCATCGTGTCTTCTGCATCTGATCCTGGGCCTAAGGAAAAAGGCTTACCATCCTGAATCCAGTCTTCAGCAACACCTATAAAGACAAGAAAGAACAGGTTAGCATTACGGTCTTCAGTGACAGCTCTTCACTTACCTGGTCCATCGTTTGTCACCAACGCCTCGCGCTGCATTCCGGCATCTGAAAGACAAAGGCTTACCTACTCTTCGTGCGCTCCGGAGGTCTTCACACTGCATTCCGGCATCTGAAAAACAAAAGCTTACCAACTCTTTGCACGCTCCGGAGGCCTTCGGCGCTGCATCCCGCATCTGAAAGACAAAACAAGGTGTGTTTAAAGACATTGGGGAACTTTAATACTCACGTGCCATTACTCCTTTCCACATCTAACCCAGTGGGTATTCCGGCACCTTGCAGCCGCTCCGAACTTGTACCTGCAAAATAAAAAGACAGTTAGAGCGCATCGTGAAGCAGGCAACAAGCGCTTACTTACGTGCTTCCAGGCGCTTCTATTCATCACATGGGCTCCATCTTCAACTCACTTCAGCCCGTCATCCGCCATCGCCGGAACCCTGCAAAACAAGAAACATCATTACTAAAGACTTTAAAGACATTAGAATTACTCGAAACTTACCGTTCGTGCAGTAAACGATGGACAGCAGTCCTCTGAAGTCAAGAGGCCTGCTCCCCTTATCCAGTGAAGAAACTGGTTACAGCACCCTGCCCCGAGGCAGATGGTGAGCACGGCGTTCACTTACCTAAGGTGAGAGCGTTAACCTTTGGGGTTCTACAGGAGAAGAGAAAGGGAAGAAGAGAGAGACATTCAATAACCCAGTTCCTTAATCCCATATTTTCTATCTGCAGACATCTTACCCTTCAAGTCAGACATACAGTGCACAGAGGTCCAGCCCAAAGAGCCAGCCGTGTGTTACACATCACCTTTGAAGATACGGTATACGCCCAGTCAAGACCGGCGCCTCTACGGGAATCAGGTGAGCGTTACACCCACTGCCTCAAAGGCCCACTTCTAAGGCCCCTGTCAGCTCCCTATCTGCTTCAGGAATGTTTCCCTCCCCTGGTCACCTGTGCCGCTGTGTGTACCCCCATCCCCCCGGTCACCTGTGCTGCTGTGTGTACCCCCACCCCTCCCTAGTCACCTGTGGTGCTGTGTGTACCCCCCTGGTCACCTGTGATGCTATGTGTACCCTCACCCCCCGTGGTCACCTGTGATGCTGTGTGTAATCCCCCCCAGTCGCCTGTAATGCAGTGTGTACCCCAACCCCCACCCAGTCACCCGTGATGTTATGTGTGCCCCCACCTTGCGCATTGCTTGACTTTCGCATTTATGTGCTGCTTTCGCCCTGCAATATGGGGTAGGCACCATCTATTTACCCATTGCTGGACTTTCACATATGTTTGCTGTTGCCTCCCTGCAAAATGAGTCAGGCACCATGTATTTGCCCATTGATTGACTTTCACATCTGTGTGCTGCTTCTGCCCTGCAACATGGGGTAGACACCATGTATTTGCCCATTGATTGACTTTCACATCTGTGTGCTGCTTCTGCCCTGCAACATGGGGTAGACACCATGTATTTGCCCATTGATTGACTTTCGCATTTCTGTGCTGCTGCTGCCCTGTAACATGGGGTATGCACCATGAATTTTCCCATTGCTGGACTTTCGCATCTGTGTGCTGCTACCTCCCAGCAACATGGGGTAGGCTTCATGTATTTGCCCACTGGTGGACTCTCGCATCTGCGTGCTGCTGCCACCCTTCAACAAGTAGTAAGCACCATGTATTTGCCTATTGCTGGACTTTCGAAACTGTGTGCTGCTGCCGCCCTGCAACATTGGGTAGGCACCATGCATTTGCCCACTGCCTGACTCTCGCATCTGTGTGCTGCTGCCGCCTTGCAACATGGGGTAGGCACCATGTATTTGACCATTGCAGATCTTTTGCATCTGTGTGGTGCTGCTGCCCTGCAACAAGGGGTAGGCACCATGTATTTGCCGATTGCTGGACTTTCGTATCTGTTTGCTGCTGCCACCCTGCTACATGGTGTAGGCACCATGTATTTACCCACTGACTTGACTTTGCATCTGTGTGCTACTGCCGCTCTGCAGTATGGGTTAGGCACCATGTAATTGCCCACTGATTTGACTTTACATCTATGTGCAGCTGCCGCCCTGCAACATGGGGTCAGGCCCAATAGATGTGATCATTATGTACTTCTCCTTCGCAATTGGCGTATGATGCCTTTTGCACGTTCTATGATATAATTCACCTCTTACGCTTCTTTTTCTGTAACCTGAAGCACTTTAGTTAAAAGCGCTTAGATACCTCTGGGTTTTGTGCGCTATATAAGTGTCAAAATAAAATAAAATAAATCTTTTGCACATTGTTTGGAAACTGTTGATTGTACACACATTTAATAGTATGTAACTTGCAATGTTATTGTTGTATAATTTATTTTAATAAAATTATTTTGTGTGATGTAATCTTGCTAGTTATGCATTAATTGTTCTATTTTTCTTGGTGTTTTTAAAATATTTATTTTCATCAATATCATTGATTTATATTAAAACAAGAAAAGTCTATGTGATTTTTTAAAGTGATTGCCTTTATTATCAAATCATCGAAAAGTATTTTATTATTACATTTCTACATACACAGGCTTTTCTATTCCCAAACAATCTGTAAAAAGTCTCCGAAAAATGTTCATTACGAGAAATAAAACAACTGAAGGTAATGGAATCACATATTCGAATATCTAAAAATACAACAGATGCAAGATGTACTATTAAAATTGGTAGAGTTTATCTTGCACACAGGACATGAATTGACAGAACAATAGCTATTAATTGTGTGACTGATAGTAATCAAGCATTATTACAGGTCTAATGTCAAGGGACACGAGTTTGAACGGAGTAGCCCCACTTTTTCCATTAGTCCACCAACTTTTTCAGAGTGCACCATCATATGCTAATTTCATGTGAAACAACGGTCAATTGATATGTCAATGACCCAACACCTTTTTTTGGCACTTGAACACTGGATTAAGATCTCACCAGGCACAACGCTGTGCAAGTAGGCTGGCGATGTATGGATTTTACCATGCAACAAACATGCATTTTTATTTTAAACTTTGCTGAACATTACCTCTCGGTCATATGGCACTAATATTAGTTATTAAGTCGTAATTTAAACATATTTTCTGAATGCAATTATGCCTCACCTTGTTAGAACAAGTAAGGAGTATAGACATTTCCATAAGTAGCTGCATTGGCTTGCAAGTCAAGGATAAATATTTTGTAACAGCCACTCAATCTAAGGACTCAGCATTCATTAGTTACACCTCTGTCTAATTTACCCGTATTTTACATGCACTTCACCATATGATGTTCTTCCATTGCACCACATCATTGATGCCCCTTCATCCTATGTTTCCTTATAATAAAATGTCAAACCTCAGTTACCATTTTGAGCCATCCCATCACTCTTTACTGGCTTCCCTTCCCCTACCTTGCACGCCACCCCTTCCATTTAGCCACATTGCCCATCAGGTAATTGCATTGCCATGGTTCACATGTACATGTCACATCACATTTATTTGCCATTCGTGTTATGCAAGACATAAGAAGAAGTTTTGGTAGGGCACTTGATGGTGATTGTAGCTATGGGGACTGCCCATGGGCAACACAGTGAAAGACACTGAGTGTACTTGACATTTATTTTACAGACATATTCGACTTTCTTGTAAGGTTTACTGAATATTTCAATTCATGGCAGCAGAGGTAACTGCCTGGGGTGTCATCGATGAACATGGTGATGGAGAGGGAGGATGTCTTACCAATAATATGTATTTGTGTTGTGCACAAGCGGGGACCTTTTCTTCAAAACACTTAAAACTTTGCGAAAGGCCATAACAAGGGATGAAAATGATGGCATCTCTGATGTGCACATTCTTGTGTCTTTTCACAGGAAAAGTTTTTGGGAGACAATATTGTGTATTATGTGCATCAAATATGGCTAGTAATGGTATTATTAGAATTAAATGACTGTTAAATCCTTCTGTGCCTGTTATTGGACTGTGCACAAAAGTGAGTACCATCATTTTATTATTCATGGTTATTACTGGGGGTGCTACCAAACTCCTATTTGTAAGGAGCTCACAAGATTTCAGGAATATCATCAGAAAAGTGTAGCAGCAGTCAGACAGAAGGAAAGCAATGAAAAACTCTTTTAAGATATGTAGTATAACTTAGTTGGCAAGTAGGAATCGTGCTAAGTGGCTGCAGATTGCAATGTACCAAAGGTGTATGGGCCACAGTGTTAGCCAACATTAGAATAATGGGCAAAAGAATGTCATTTAAATGCACACTTTTCTGATGTGCACTATGAACATGTGCATGTGGCCTTTGTTCATTTTCTGCTTATTGTGGATGCCCACATGTGGAGGACACACAGACGCGCTGGCAACATTTCAGAAATCAAGAAAATACTAGAGCTACATAGAAGTCGTTGAATTGGGGTGAAAGTGGAAAAGCATGTTTTCATGCTGTGTATTCCAATTCTGTTTTTGAGAAGTGAAGAGATGTCTTGGGTGTGTCGCAGGCGCGATACAATTTGGTTTCGCTGTGATGTTGATACTTGACTTTAAAATTGAAGAAAGACTGCCACTTGTTTGTAAATACTCTTTCTACAGTAATGCAATCACCACCTTGCCCGATCTAGACCGTATGGGCAGACAGATCTGCACACCAACCACAATGCTGCAGGATGGCCTCTGTTCTGTGCATCATATCAAACAATAGATGCATGCCCATGGCAGTAATGCTTGTTTGTGACACTAGCAAATTGCAATGGGTGGTGTACGTTGTCTGCACACAGGATCGGACAGGGGCATAAAATTGTGCCTGTCAGAATTAAAAGTGGCCCACCTTTGCAAATGGCAATTCCTTTGTTATGTAACAGACTGTTTGGTTAGTACCCGAAGGGGATTTTTTAGATAAAATAGAATACAAAGATTATTTATTCTGCAACAATGGTCAAAACGAATAGCCAAATCATGAAGTAACTCATGTAAGGGGCCCATATTGGCAAAAAAAAGTGGAACACTTTGATCAGCAAAAATGGCCCACACTAGCATTTTGCATTTGTATTTCCAACATTGCCCTGTTGCCCTATAGGCAAGTGGAACCCTGCCTGCAAATCGCCAAGGCGCATCTGTGAAAGAATCAATGAATGTTGTGGGACGAGGCACCTTGACACTGTTAAATTGGAAGTAGATATTTTGCTATGTGGAAAACTTTCAATATTTCATTGTGTTTCACTGCACAGCTTGCCATTGAAAGCAGATAATAATATTGTGCAATTTTGTGGCACATAAAACGAAAGTCTTCGGTGGCTAGCAGCGAACATACTATAAAGGCTCTTATTGTTATTTGTCGTTAAATCAACCATACTAACAATTTGAAGGACACAATGTGCCCAATATCCACACAGAATTGATAAGACTCACTATTTTGAAAGCGGACATAGGAAAGTTAAGTGTCTATTACTGAGATCTGTTGCCCGAAGCGGTTGCTCACCATCACATAGAGAGAATGCAAAATCAAGACATAATGTAAGCATACATTTGCATAATATTTAGGTGAGTGAGGATGGCATATGTGCTGCATGCTTGATGATTACCATTGTGATGGACAAATGTTTAATTAGACGCATAGAATAGACATTGTACGCGCTCATTTGAATGTAAATTGATAGTTAACATATTTATGTGCTGTGTACATTCTATTATGAACTGGGTACTGAAATATAATTTTGCATTTCCAAATCTACATAGCTATATTCTACCGATGTGTACATGCCATGGTTTCAATCTTCCTGTTGATGGGTTCTTCAACAGAAATTAGACAATAATCATGAAGAACGCATCTGTGATCCCCATTATCTCTGACGACAACCAGACACCAATTTGACTTTTAACGGTTACAGTAATAAGGAGCAACAGGGCACCCTATAAGGTCTGAAAACATGCAGATGCGAAAGTGATGCATAGGAAAGTCAAACTACTCCATTATTCACACTAACGGAACGCCATGTGCGTCGATCCAACTTCAGTGAAGGAACATAATCACATTATATTGTACCACACAGAACATCCACTAAAGAATGCAAATACTGGGATTAATCAATCCATGAACGCAATCGGCATTACATGATGAACTTTGACAGTTATAGAAAAATGCAAAGCCTGCAATGTTTGCTAGCTGTAACTTCTATTGGCAAAAGTTATCAATGTTTTGTGAACATAATCTTCCCTTTTGAGCATTATGTCAAAAATAAAAGCACTTGTGACATTCCCGACTATTGCTGTTTTCTTCAAAACATGCAGTTTTTTCTCCTTCTTGTGAAAAGAAACAAAACATTTGCATTTTGTGTGGTTGTGTGTGTTTATGTTCCCGGTTCTGCGTTAGGTAACGTTATCACGTGGGTGATGACAGGGTACGTTTAGCTACTCTCCCCCCGAACGTCATTAAAAATAGATGGAGCATATCATTTTGACCAGTGAAGTCAGCTTTAGGGGCGGGTGATCGGAATTACTGCTGCAAGGGCACTTGAATTTAGGACAATGGATCAACGGATAAAATGAGCACAAGAGGGCGGTACCCGACCCGTTGTTTTCGCATGTGTAAATGTGAGAAAAATGTAAGTAAAATGCATTGGAATTTTTTTATGATCAATTGATGTATGCTCAAAACTGCATGCCCGATTGATTGGGCCAATAACATTTCTGAGCGAACTTCCCCTTTAAAAGCACGACAGCATTGAGATCATTTAATAAGATCCCTGGGACCATTTCTCCTGGAACAACCCAAGGGTGGAGTCTAAAAAGCTATTTAAACCATTTGAAAGGTGTAGAAATGGAGGACTGAACAACATATAAAGTTGGATTGGAGAATAATATGTACATCCGCCTGGGTGGTTGTGGGTAATTGGCTTTGGGCACGTTATTTATCAAAGCCATGACAAGTGAAGTCAGGCTTTGCTTGAGGGGACATTGGTAGTGAAATGCTAGAAGAGCCGCAATTGAACAGGCCCTGTTAAAAGGGAATTTATCAAATTAAATTTCCCTCCACTGAATAGATTTATGGAGGCAGGTGTTAAAGTAAAACCTGGAGGGATACGGAATCAATTTCTACTGGCCAGTGATAAGGAGAGAGACAGTGCAGTCTGTTAAACCCACAGTAAAATCGTATCTTTCCTACTCAGAACATTTGCACTGTAACAGATATTTGGGCTGGTCCCTTAAGCTAAGGCACAGAGCCCTTATTATGAAATTAAAAACAAGCGCACTTCCCAGAGCCGTAACTAATAAACGGTGGGATATTGGACCCAGGAGTAATTGGGGATCATACCAAAATAAAGGCTGCAAAAATTTAGAATCCGAAAATACTGAATATCGAAAGCCCTATTTTACCATTAATATGTGTGGGGGGGATTAAGTTAATAAAAAAAGATAGAGAGGTACTGGGGGGCTGCAGGGTGTCGCCCCCTGCATATATATGCAGAAAGTAAAATGGGGTAAAGAAAATTGTACTTTGGGATTTGAATTTTCTTTTTTCGCAGTAATCATATAGATCCAAGTAATTGTAAATGCTGCTGCAATAATGTATCGGGTGAAGATTTGGTTCACTTATTTTTCTGCCCATTTTATGCAGTATCAAAAAGAAAATATTCATAGCTTCTTTATAGAAACGCAGGAATTAACCTGGTTAACCTTGCATTGAGCTTCATATTCATACCACAGAATCTATACTCAGCAAATGTTATCTATTGTTACATTGAACACACTTATTTTATTTAAGGGACAAAATGCTAGCTACTAACATGTCATCAAGATGCAGTATGTACTTGCTTTTTAGCACAAATTGTTTATTATTATTTCATGTATATTCATTTTCTAATCTTTGGAAAAATTCTATTTAGCATATGCTGATTTTAATGTTTTTGTTATTTATATCTGTGTCTTGTACTTTTATGGAATTAGGTTTGTTTTCCCAATTAAAGATTATATAAAAGAGCAGTCAATAGCAGGCCCTTAGTCAGTCAGCAGTGGAGCAGTGGGTCTCGCACATAAGGCCACGGGCTGCTGCCCAAGAGGGTGGGTGAGACAATGAGTGTTGTCTATTCGGAAATGGAAGTGCTCTGAGGCACCACAAGGGGGAGATGCTGAGAACAATTTGCAGACTATATGAGATTTATGGCATACTCCAGCTTGTATAGCCTGCAGATCTTCCCAACCTTCCAAGAGTTATGATTAAGGTTTATAGACCTGCTCCAAGGACCAAAGTGGGTGTTGTGGGACCTAAAGTCTGAGGTAAAGGCCTTAGCTCAGCAAGGGTGTGTAACAAGGTTTATGGGCCTGTAACAGCAGCACGACTTTTGGATTGGTTCTCTAAAACTATTATAACTTGCATCACTGCCCATTAATTATAGAGTTACCTATACTATTCATAAACACACCCTTAAAATGGAATGCCTGATTGCCCATATTTATGTCTCTCCTACATTCACACTCACAGTGCTGATGGTATATTGTCCCCATGGAGTTGATATTTTGTATTTTGTGCTGAAATTTCTGAACTGGTATTGGAACTTCAGACTCAACACCCTGATTTATTGATTGTGGGTGATTGTAATCTTCCCACTAACCATGCTACTAGTGGTCGGAAGGCTACATTTCTGGCCTTGATGTTGGATCTAGGTCTTCATCAATGGTCGAGTGATACGACCCATCAACGGGGTAACATGTTAGATTTGGTGTTTGCTCCGGAGAACTCTATTATTTTATCCTCTCCTAGTCCTGTTATCTGGTCAGATCACTGTTTGGTACCATTTGTGATTCCTCAAGTGGCTTCCATCCCTCCGCGGGACAAACCTGCCATTCTGAAACGCAGTTGGCATGGGGTGTCTGGCCCTGAGCTACCTGATGCAGTGTTAGCTCACTGTGGCCAGGCGGCCCTTTGCTCTCTCTCGAAGCTAGAGGCCCCTTTTACAGCCACTGTCGATCGTCTGGCTACACTGAGGTATGTAAGCAGAGAAGTCGCTCCTCTGAGCCCTGGTACTCGGAGGAGCTCAGAGCAGACAAGATACGCTGTAGGCAGGCAGAGGGAAAGTGGCTGCGAGTTGCTCGGTTGAGGCTAAAAGTGCTTTCTGCCATACACTCACTGCCTATCATAAGGCGATTATTAACGCGAAAAAGATTTTTTTTGGTCTCAAAGTAGAAGGAGCTCTTAATCAGCCTAAGGCTCTCTTCGAGCTCGTTCAGTCTCTATCTACTCCTGCTGGCGGACACCGGTGCCACCATCACAATCTTTTTGTGATTCACTTTCCTTCTTTTTTGTGACAAAAATCTTGTCTATTCGCGATAATATTAATAATGGAGTGTTTGGCAGATGGGACCTGGTCCATGTTTCCTATCTTCTCAGACGCAGACCTTCTTGCAGCCATCCAACGTATGAAATCAGCCTCCCTAGTTGACGCCACCCCTCTGGCACTCTTGAGGAAAAATGTGGGTGCTCTAATTGCCCATATTACTGCAGCAGTACATTTTTCCTTTACTGACCAGGTAATCCCTCCTGCACTTAAGCATGCTCTAGTGATTCCTTTATTGAAAAAGCCATCCCTTGATCCTGAGGTGTTGGCCAACTATTGCCCTAATTCGTTATTACCCTTTCCTATGAAATTGTTGGAAGCTTTGGTTTCCCCTCTGCTCTCTGTTTTTTTGGAATCCTCCTCTTACTTTGACTCATACCAATCTGGCTTTCGGCCAGGAAGGGGAACTGAATCAGTCCTTAACTCAGTTCTTGTTGATCTGGTCTGTCTGGTGGATCAGGGAGGAGTTGGAGCAGTTGTACTATTAGATCTGTCGGCAGCATTTGAAACTGTTGATCATCCTACCCTGATCTCCAGACTGTCTGCCGCCGGTCTTTCCGGGCAAAGTACTTAACTGGTTCATCGCCTTTCTGACCGATCACACTCAGTCGGTCGCTCTTCCCCCTTTTTGTTGTAGTTCAGTTTCACTCACATGTGGCGTCCCACAGGGTTCTGACACATTTTGGTCTGCTTCGACTTGGGGGGAAGTCGGCTTAGAGAGTGTCTCGAGGATGTGGGTGTGTGGATGACATCTATCTGGTTGAAACTAAATGGGAGTAAGACTGAGGTGCTGGTTGTTTGTACTCCCTCCCCTCTCCTCTTTTGGACCACAGACTGTTGGCCTGCATCTTTGGGCCATCTCCCTATACCGGTTGCCTCGCTTAGGAATCTGGGAGTCAAAATCTCTTCCTCCCTTGCCATGGATGAACAGGTTGTGGCGGTATGCATGGCTGGTCATTTCAGGCACTGCATTCTTAGGAAAGTTATTCCTTTCATTCCTGTTAACTGTCAGGCTCCGGTTGTTGCGATGCTTGTTATGAGTGGCCTTGACTACTGTAATTCGCTTTATTTAGCTCAGCCACGTTATTTGATTAACCGATTACAGCTATTGCAGAACGCTGCTGTCAGGGCCATTCTTGATCTGCCTTTTGGAGCCCATATGACCCCGCTGCTGAGGCAGTTCCACTGCCTTCCAGTGGAAAATTGGATCTTGTTTAAATCTATGTGTATGGTCCACCGTGCCTTTTATGGCTTGGGCGCCGAAAACCTTCAGGCTAAATTTCAACATTATACTCCTGGCCGGTGTCACCGGTCTCAGTCTGCCTCCCTTGTGGTGGTTCCTCGATTTAGACTGACTCAGACAGGGGGGCGTGCTTGTTCGGTGGCTGCAGCCAAGGCATGGAATTCTCTTCCTCTCTCCTTACATGAGACTGTTGACCATCTTTCCTTTCGAAGCTCACCTAAAAACGTGTATTCTAGACTTTGGTAAAAACTAATTTCTGCTTTGGCCTTCAGCGCCATGGTGCCTTTGGGCGTACGCCCGCTTAATAAATATAATTAAGATAACATAACATCACTCTTTCATGTGAAAGAACAGAAGTCGAAAGGCCGTAAATAGTGGATGCAAGTAATGCCTCTATATGTCTAGTTAGCATTCCCTACTTCCCGTGGATAATGCCCGCTCCGCTTTTGGTATTTACATTATCGTGGCTAGCCAGGACCTGGTCATAATATTTAAATCCTCCAGGACAGTTGTGCAGAATTCACGGAGGGTTGTATGTATCGGCCTGTTTATAGTACAAAACCGGCATGGGCAGGTGCAGGCAATTATCTAGAGGTATCTTCCACGCTGCCGGTAGGTTTGGAATGTGGCATTCTCAACAATCTGTGGGCTCGACCAGTTCACAGAGCCTGCAAATTCCTGACTCAGTAATTCCCGCCAGCAAGGGGCTTATGGCTATTAGTTCCCCTCCCGTTAGACTCGGGTACTAATAGTTTCTTTTTTAAAGTTGAGTAGAGCCTTCGGCATTGAGCAACTGAAAAAAAGAAGAAAATACATTTCCCGCCATGGAATCAGGAGAAGGGACTGTAAGTAGTCCCTTCAGTCCCTTGTCCCTTTCCATGGCGGCCATTAAAAATCGAATACAAAACTAAACAAAAAGATAGCCGCTTTGGAAAGTGAGAGAAGAGACTTCACGTAGTCCCTGCTCCCTTTCCATGGTGACCATTGAAAAAAGTAAATGAAAAAGATGGCCACCAGGCAACGGGTGGACGGGACTGCATGTAGTCCCTTCTCCCTTTCCATCATGGCCAGAACACAGATGCGACCGGCCGACAAAGGCTTTGTCGGGCTGGTAACAACCTGACAAGGGCCAATGAGCTCACTTGTTACAAGTTCATTGACCCTCGCCAGGTTGATTGTCAGTTGGAAGTTGCATGACAAAGGAGTGGATGGGCCAGTAGGTATTGACATGTATATCTTATGTACGCAAGTAGTGACTTATCAGCTTACTTGTAACTGGAACCTGTAACAAAGGTAACAAAGAATACTTATCCTTTTTGTACAACTGACTCTTTGCTGCTTAATGTCTGAAGTGAACTTGTACTGCAGCAGTTGTATTATGTTGGATTCTCATGAAAAGCATTCTTTGTGTCTAGTCTCCTTCGGCCACGTAAGGATGATTGCATTCATGCAGCACTAGATCAGCAAGAGGCTCAGCCTGGAGATGCCGATGCCGCAGATATTTACCCACAAAGGTTATTGGCCAGCCTGTGGTGAGGTTCAAGGCCAGTCCACTCCTGAAGGGAAGATCTAGGTCTGGCACTGGACATTGCGCCAATCTGTGTTTCCTCCCCTAATTTCCCATCCAGTGTGTACAATGCGTGTACTGAGTCTATGCCTCTCCTTGCCTGCTGCCACCCCCCATTCGTCGAGCAGGGGCGCCTGCCAAGACTAACAAGCTCAAAGCTGTTCAGCTGATGAGGATTTGGCAATTACAGGGAACACACAGTCTTAACCGTGATAAAAACATTAAGTGAAGCAAACGGACGGGATCCTGGGCCGACCGGCATTAGGCCACTTTGCGGCTCTAATGAGGGAACAGAGAGGAGAATCACAGCCCACCCCAAACCTTTAATACCTGCATGGAAATGCACCTACTCCCACGGTCCCACGGTCCTTGGAACGTTATTTATTAAAACAATTCACATCTCCCAAAGAATGGCGCAACAGAAAGGTGTACAGAAATGTCAGAATAGCATGAAGCGCATAATTAGAGTAAACTTCCGGAGGAAAAGGTCAGGTGAAGAAATGGGTGCTAAGGTGAACCGTGACAGGTACAATGCTGCTGCGCATCTTACCTTATGTCACGAGGAACCACCGTCCCCTCCCCCCTCCCCGCAGGGACAGGCCCCATGCTGCCCTGCTAAACAGGCCCTCATTACGACCCTGGCGGAGAACCATGGTGCAATTTGCACCATGGTCCATGGCGCTAAGCTGCCAACTCCGCCATGGTGGTTGGCGGACTTACCGCCCCATTCCGACCTTGGCGGGGCGGTAAGTCCCCAATCCCCATTTACCCTTCCCCATTCCCATTTTTGCCCCATAGGGTATAATGGGAGTGGGGAAGGCGTTAATTACGCCACCGTAAATTACGGTGGCGTAATTGACAACAAGTCCCGTAGCGCCATGGATTTTTCCGCATGCAAAAAGCAGGCGTAAAAATCACCATGGCGCTACGGGAACTCGTAGTCAGGCGGAAAGGTACGCCATGCATTACGCCGGCGTAAACCCCTTTCCGCAAGGGTCGTAATGAGAGTTTTCAGATAGCCGGAGCTGCGAGGTTACAAGTTTCGCTCATTCTGCAATAATGCGATGTGCAGAGAAGAGCTGTCAAGAGGCAAATCATCTACTTTTATAGATTTATTTTTGTTTTTTGTGCCAGATTCCCGTTTGGTTTATTTCAACAGTTTTTTTTTTTTTTTTTATAAAGCATGCTGTCCTGAGTGTCTTGATAACTGCTTGCTCAGGATGACATGTGACATAGGAACTGTGTGTACATGAAGGTATAGGAAAGAGAGAAGGAAAACATGAGAAAAAACAAGGAAAAACTGTTTCGGTAATGAAGTGAAACTTCTTGTGTGTTATAAATGGCACATTGGTGCAGGGAAGGATTAGCAGGGTTCCAATTGGGTTTATAGTCATAGCATCGAACGCCAAAGCATTGAATGCCTTACCATTTAAAAAAAGCCTCGAAAACATTCATCTAATGCATTTTTTTTTAATGGGGGGTCACCCAAACACCCTTTTTTAACCTTTAAAACCCAATACAATTAAAATAAACCCTTTACCTTAAAGAAAACTGCATTGGATGCTTTTATTCGATGCTTTTTTTTAGATGGTAATGCATTCATTGCTATGACTGGATACCCTCCAATTGCAGTGCAGAGCATCCTGAATCACTTACGCCATTAGTGTCTTGCTAGATTCTCTTCTCTACAAGATCGATTGACAGGTTTTTGATGCAAAAGATGTCAAATGTGAATGGGCAGAATAAGCATATTGGGTCTGTGGTGAAGAGTAAGTATATGAAGACCAAAAAGGTAGAAACGGAAAAGAGACTGCACTGCAAAGGTCAAACACGCGGACGGGAGGAATGAAAGGAAAACAATTCTACTTTCTAATGAACTTAAGGTGCTGCATTGGGGCGAAGTTTAGGCGCATCCTCCGAGACTGATAACTTGCACACTCTCCCATGTCCGCAACCACCTGAGAAAGTGGAGAAACATGGAACAGCCCCACCAAATGGGCTAGGACCTCTGTACAGACCCTTGGTGTAGACCCTAGGATGAACGACAGGGCTTGGAACTGAAAGCTTCAGGAAGCCACGACTCGGGAGAAAGGCAAGAGAGAGGTATGTTTAAAGTATACAAACTCCCGGGCAGGCAGCGTCCTTGCAATGCCCACCCTAGCTCACCCCAAAACATTCTACATTCCACAAATGCAACACTTCTCCCTCCCTGAATTGTTAAAACTGTGCATAATAGACATACTTCGATATGGTGAACTACTATGGTATGTCAAATACATAACGATAATAAAAGGAAAAACTCTGATAGCTGAAAGCAAAAGGATGCTACCAATATTGAGAAATATGTTAAATGCTACAGCAATCACTAAATGCGATAGCAATCATTACAATGGTTGATAACGAATGCCATCCTGATCCAGGCGGAACGCTCTCCTTGCACTCTACAATCACACCCCTCCCTTTCACTATGTCTACTTACAGATCACATCCTCCCTTGCATACACATTGAGAACCTATCACATCCTCCCTTGCATACACATTGAGAACCTTTCCCAAGGATGCATCCCTAGCCGACACAGCTGGACCCTCGCCACTGAGACACAGCGCACTGCCGTTTTGTTGAGACTCTGCTACTTTAGCCCAATACACATCACTAACCCTTGCACACCTACTCCCAAAAATGTTATTTCCCTGCACAGCAATTCTTCTCTTACTCCAGCGTAATCCGTCACCCATCACATAATCTTTCCTGACCTTTTCCTTCATACAAGGGGGCATGAACACAAACATTACCCTAGACGCAAATCTGAGGTTTTGGACACTAACTACATCTGCTACTCTTAACTGTGTAATGCTCCTATGGCTTCCTCCCTTACTCATTTCCGCTTGCCTATGACTGGCATTCTCCACCACATTTTCATGTCAATTGCAGACCTGGCACATCCCCCCAAACTCCCTGGCCTGGGTTTGAACCCTGCTTCCCTACCTCTGATCAACTTGCACAGACAGCCTACTCCACCTGCGCCCCTTACCTTGTCCACTCAATCTGCTCCCTTTATTACCTTACCGGCATCTGCTATGTATCCCAGCCACTGCATTGGATGTTAAGGTTGCTTAAAACATTCGCAACAGTTCGCCACCTTTAGTCAGACCTATGTACTCTACATTCTGGTAGACATCTCTACTATCCACTCTCCTCGTAGACAAATCACATTTATGTGTTTGTTACTAATGCATTTGAACTTGTGCCTCTCTGCATTTTAATCGACTGTCTTTTTGGCTCCCTCTGCTAAAATCGAATCTAGGTATGTTTGGATTATGTATTTGAGCTTGTGCCTTTCTGCATCTTAATCGACTGCCTTTTTGGCTCCCTCTGCTAAAATAGAATCTAGGTATCTAGGTATCTAAGTATCTGTACCCTAATACACTGCTACCGCGGTTACTGCTGCCTTAATTTCTGTGCACGCCACTGTATCTACGGTGGTCATTGTTATTATTGTTTAACATTGTGTGCAATTGCCTACAACAGCACCTCTACCTCAACCACCCTTTTTGTAGATCTGGCAGGAATCTGCTTTTAGACTGTATTAGGTATTAGGCCAACATGCCCTCAACCTTCACTACTCTGTTTGCAAGAATACTGCCCACCCTACTCTACCTCACACGGCACACTGGTGGGACAGTACCCAATTACACCACCGCCTCCCTCCACTACCCCAATCTTCACAACACCATGACTATGCCTTCCACTGCTCACCACACCAACCCTTACCTCAACAACCCAGCCTTATGGCTCCAACACTTTGCTTCCAGACCTTCACCAAACATACCATGTTCCATCACCCTGAGAAATGCCAGACTTGGCTTGCGATTCACGCACGCCTCCCATCACTCTGTGCATCTTAACAAACAGCCTCTGACCTCCACCGCATCCACACACTTGAAAAACCCATCATCACCTCACCCCAACCTCCCTAACACTAGCAATATTAAGGGTGCATTAATCAATGTCAGATCACTCACGGCTCACGCTCTAGAAGTGGCTGACCTTATTCTTACCCTCAACCTCTACTTTATGGCTATCACCGAAACTTGACTTCACGCAGCCTCTGGCCCACTACTCTCCATTGCCATCCCTCCAGGTTACAACATTATCAGACACAATCGTAACTCTAACCAGTCCAAAGGTGGTGGCATTGCCATCATCCATAAAAATGCTCTAAACTTCCACCTCTCCTCTGTGCATCACTTTTCCTCTATGGAAGCACTGACAGCCAAACTAGCCATCACGCCTAACCACTCTATCACCTTCCATCTAATTTACCGGCCACCTGGGCCGCTATCCACCTTCGCTGAGGACCTCTCCAACATCATCACTCATAACACCAAAACCAAATCCCAAGCCTCGATATTAGGGGACTTTAACCTGGGCCTCACTGATCCCAATGACACTGCTGCCATGACTATTGATAATGTGCTTATGAATGCAGGATTCATACAGCTTATCAACCAACCTACCCACGTTAAGGGCAGAACCCTCGACTGGCTAGCCTCCCACAATTGTCCTATCCATATCATCTCTAACCAACAGTATGCATGGACCGACCACAACTTAATTACATTTAACATTCAGTCCATACCTGCCAGCCTCTCTCCTACCATTGCACCGGCTACTGCCACCCGCAATAAACGTGACATCACTTGCGACAGACTCCTTCCCCTCCTCCTCCCGGCTCTCAATGACCAGGTTCGCTCATGCTCCGACCCCACGGCTATGGTTGACACCTTTAACCTCGCTATGCAAAAAGCCTTAGATATTATCGCCCCATCCAAATTGAGAAAACCCAAACCTCGAGCCCACCTGAACTCTTGGTTCACACCCCAGCTCAGAACCCTGCGCAAAGAAAAACGAATTGCGGAATCACATTGGAAAAGCAACCAGTCCGCAGCCAACAAATCGGGCCTCCTCCTGGCCACCCTTAACTACAAGGAAGCCATATTCCAGGCTAAAAAAGACACTTACAATAAACGTATCGAACAAGCCAAATCCAACACCAAAGAATTGTTTAGAATCCTAAAAGAAATTGAAACCCCTGTCACTGCAACAGACACTTGCGTCAAAGATAGCACTTGGTGTACCAAAATCCAAGAGGCTCTCCTCGTTAAGTTTGCCACCCTCCAAATTAAAATCAATAACAAACAATCAAGCCTACAATCCAACCCACAACCCAACCCTATCCCCACCCTATACCACCCCATCCCAGACTCTCTGACTCCTTTGAGCTGCTCTCCACTCTCCATTTCCGAAGTGGAAAAGATCATCACCAGCCTTAAACCGACCAATTGCCAAGGCGACCTCTGCCCGGCACCTGTAATCAAGGAAGCAGCTCATGACCTAGCGCCATTCATTACTACGCTCATCAACTCTTCCTTTAGCTCTGGGATCGTACCTGACAATCTAAAGGACGCGTGGGTCATCCCCCTATTGAAAAAACCTACCCTGGATGCTAGTATACCCACAAACTACAGGCCAATCACCACGGACCCGTTTTTACTAAAAATCCTCGACCGTGCAGCATATCTACAAACTCAAGATTACCTTGAATCTAACAAACTCTTGGGACTTAGGCAATCTGGGTTCCGGCCACGTCACGGCACTGAAACTGCCCTCATAGATTTAAAAACACAGATTAAAGATCTAACAGACAAAGGCAAACTTGCTCTCTTACTCCTCTTGGACCTTTCGGCGACCTTTGATCTCGTCAATCATGAAATCCTCTGCCACCATCTTAAATCAGCTGCACACTTCTCCAATAAAGCTACAACCTGGATTAGCTCCTTTTAGACAATAGATCTATGCGCATGTTCTCTCCACTAGCAGCCGCCCCACCTGCACCTGTCTCCTGTGGCGTGCCACAAGGATCTTGTGTTTCACCCACGTTGTATAACGTGTTCACCAAACCTCTCTTCGATATCTTGGACTATCTGGGTGTCACTTACACCAACTACACCGACGACACCCAGATACTAATCCCTTTCTCAGGTGACTACACGGCTGACTCCCTCGCTATCAATGTCATCTACAAGATCAGCCAGGCGTGGATGGCTCAACAGGAACTCTTTCTTAATGATGAAAAGACTGAGCTCCTTATTCTTGGTTCACCACAAAAACTTACCAAACTCGACACTGCGTTCAAGTCCTTCATCATCGATGGAAATATTATCCCAACCGCCAAGGACACAAAAACCCTAGGGATCTACATTGACTCGACCCTATCCCTGACCAGACAAACTAACTCAGTCTCTTCCGCAGTGGCATATACCTGCAAGCTTATGTCGCCCTTTCCTCTCCGCAACCAATTGTGTCACCCTGGCTAGAACTCTTGTATTATCCAAGATTGATTACTGCAATGCACTGTACCTAGGCACCAATTTCTGCAACCTAAACAAGTTGCAAATTGTCCAAAACAATGCGATTAGAGCTGCCCTCAACATTCCCAGGTGCCAACACATATCCGACACCAGACGCAATATTCGCTGGCTCTCAGTCCCACACCGTATCTCCCTGAAAACCCTGGCTCTTACCCACAAATGCCTTCATAACCAAGCTCACTGCTACCTGGCCAACCGATTTGCCCTCCACAGCTCCATTAGACCCCGCAGAATGGCTCATTTAAACTGCCTTGAGGTTCCACGTTTCAATCTCCAAAGATCAGGTGGAATTAGCTTCCCTATCTTGGCAGCTAAACTCTGGAACACGCTTCCTAATGAGCTTAGAGCAAAACCCTCATTCCCGAGATTCAAACACCTTACGAAAACCTGGCTGGCTGCCCAGGACATTTAGCTCTGGGTTCTCTGCTTAATTTGTACATGTATATATAATCTGCTTGTCCTCACATTGCTATTATTATACCTGTAAATTCTGTATTATACTTGTAAATTTGTAATTATGGTTCTGTCTGTTTTTCTTATGTTGTAACTAAGTGATGCGCCCGGTTGCCCCTGGGCCTGGTGCACTATAGAAATAAATAAAATAAAATTAAAATAAAACATCTTCTAAAGGAGGAGGTGTGCATCCATGAGCTTTGATAGATTCCTACAACACCACTTGCCAATCCAAATTATTACCACTGCCAATTGCATGGCATCATTTACAAATCGATTAAATCTTTCTACCAAACTGTTCGACACAGGATTGTACAATGCTGTACTGTGGTGCCAGATATGCACATTTATTAAAGACTCAGTCATTTCAAGCAAAACAAATTACACTCGGTTGTCCGTGACTAAGCTAGACAGTACACCTTCCTTATCAAACACTTTCCTCGTCAATGCAATGACCTTTTCTGTGGTCACCGATTCTAAAGCTGTGACCTCCACCCAGTTCGAGGTATAATCTACCAACACAAAAATACATCTCAAACCACCCTTGAGCATTTTAAATGCTACCATAATATCCAACGCTAACTTGAACCAAACCTCATCCAGTATCTGAACAGGTATCTGACAAACTGGACTGTCTCCTGCTCCAAAGACATTACAGACTCTCCATCTAGTCCAAGAAGGGAGCCCACATCCAAGTCTGCATCTCTGGGGTCACCAACAATATGGATGAATATGCAAGGAACTTGCCAATCATACTGCAGTCTTGACTTCTCCTCTACCTTCCCAGGCCCTCTGCACGGCTTTGGCCTCCCACTTCTCAACAAAAACTCAGGACATCCTATCCTCACTCTCCTCTACTCCCCTCCCTCCTCCAGCTGCACCCCTGTCATCCTTGGCCCCTCTCTCTCCATCCCTCCTACTCTCCTCCTTCTCTCCCATTACACCGCATGAGGTCACCATGACTGTTTGCTCTGTGAAAATCTCCTCCAAACAGGTGCTTCCCTGCTCCTCTAGAACTATTCAGGACAATATTGCTGCCCTCTCTCCCTCTTTGGCTGAGTACTGCAATCACTCTTTTCCCTCAGGCCCCTTCCCTTCACCGCCTAAGCACTCCCTTGTGCATCCCCTATGAAAAAAGCCATCTACAGACCCTTACTGCATGGCTAACTGCCACCTGATTCTCCATTACCCCCTTCTTGGGAAAACCCTTGGAGAAGTTGGCCATCTCCCGACGAATCCACCACACTGAATCTATTGGCTGTCTCCACAACCACCAGTCTGGTTTCAGAGCAGCCAGAGGCATGGAAACTGCTCTCCTGAGCACCCGTGAAGACTTGCTCTCAAACCTGGACTCCACCTCTCCCTCTGTTCTCATCCTCCTTGATCTGTCCTCTGCCTTCGACACGGTCAATCATGCCACACTCTTTAACCAACTCCATGATACTCTGGGCATCACAGACCGGGCACTGGCTTGGCTGACCTTGTTCCTTTCAAATTGGCCCTCCCAGGTTCAAAACAGCCCCCTTCTCTCAGCTACCTCATTCTCTACTTGCAGGGCCCCTTAGTGTTCTATCCTCTCGCAGTGGCTTTTTAACATTTGTCTTGCCCCTCTTGCCCCCCTGATTTCCACTTTCTCTCCTCACTCTCAGTGTTACGTGGATGACACTCAGCTCTTCTTTAAGCTTCCCCTCTCTCCCGCCTCTCCCTACTCTCTCATTCCCAATTGTCAGACTGCTATTCAGGCATGGTGTGCTACTAATGAACTTTAGTTTAGTTTAGTTTCTTTATTTATACCACGCGCCAAACCCTAAGGTAACTGGGCGCCGGAGACTTAGAGGTGGTTACAACAGAGTAAATGCATACAGGCAGGAAATAGACAAACAAGATAATGGCACTAAGTGCAGATGACCGGGTTACATGGTGGTCGATAGGCAGACATAGGATAAGTACATTAGTTGGTGAGTCAGACCGAGGTGAAGATTTTGTTGGAGAGCCAGGCCTTCGCTTTAGCTCTGAAGGTCCAGAAGGAAGGTTCTGCTCTAAGGTTCAGTGGTATGGCATTCCATAGTTTGGTGGCTAAAACCGGGAAGCTGGAACCGCCTGCTTTTATTAGTGAGAATTTGGGGATGGGAAGACAGTGAGAGTACAGCGATCTGGTTGGTCTGGTTGAAGTGTGTTTGTTAAACCTGTCTGTCTACCAAGTATTTGGGGGCTTCGTTAGATAGGCATTTGTGTCAATGGCAAGGGACCTGAGGGTGATTCTGTCTCGTACCGGGAGCCAATGGGCATTTTGTCTGAAGCTGGAGATGTGTGAATGCCATGGGATGCTCAGAGCTGCTCCGAGGGCATTATTCTGCAGGACCTGCAATTTGTTCAGGTTACGTTCTGAGGTGCCAAGAAAGAGGGTGTTACAGTAGTCAATTTCTGAGAGCACTAGTGCGCTAGCTAGTGTAATGCAGCTGGAAGGCGAAAGGAAGGGTTTGCAGGCATTGATGAGCTTATTTGTATAAGCTGTGGAGGAGGCTGTAGCGTTTACTTGTTTTTTGAGCGAGAGTGTGGAATCTAGATAGACCCCAATGGTTTTGATTTCTTTGGCTACAGTGATTTGGTTACCGTCTATGTTGGTAGATGTGTAACAGGGGTCCAGTTTGTTTAGCCGTGGTTGGGAGCCGATGAGAAGGAGCTCAGTTTTCTCGTCGTTGAGGCATAGGCTGTGTTCTGCCATCCAGGCTTGGATCTCCAGGTAGAGGTTGTGAATCCGTGTGGCATCCTCTTCATAGCAACCTGATAGGGTGATGAGAACCTGGGTATCGTCAGCAAAGTTGGTGTATGTGACACCCAGGTTATCAAGGCAGTCAAACAATAGCTTTGTGAAGATATTGTATAGGGTAGGTGAGATGCACAAGCCTTGTGGGGCGCCACAGAGGATAGGGATGGGGTGAGCTGAAGCCCATGGTGAAAAGACCTGGGTGGTTCGGTCGGCTAGGAAAGATTGGACCCAGGCAGTCGCCTGGCTCGAGAAGGCAGCTGAAGCCGTCAGATGTTCTGTGAGAATCTGATGGTCGACGAGGTCAAAGGCTGCCGAGTGGTCAAGTAGAAGGAGAATGGGTAGGTTGCCCTTATCCTTTGCCTCGTCCATCTGGATTTTTAAGTACAGGAGGGCAGTTTCTGTTCCGTGCTTAGGTCTGAAGCCAGATTGTCTAAGGCCCAGGAGGTTGTTCTCTTCCAGATGCTTCTGGATTTACAGGTAGGCCACTCTGTCTAAAATCTTTAGGATGTATGGGACAGTGGTAATTGGCCTGTAGTTGGTTGCGATGTTGGGGTCTAGGTTGTTTCTTTTTAGCAGGGGCATGACCCAGGCTTCCTTGAGGCTGCTAGGGACCGAGCTCGTTTTGAAGGATGTGTTGAGTAGGGTTGTTATGAAGGGGGCCAAGTCGTTCGCGCCTTCCTGGATGATGGGGCTGGGCAGGAGTCCCCATGGCATCTGGATGGGTTGAGGCCTTTAATGATGCCTTCCACTTCTTTTGTGGATACTGGGGTGAAGGAGAAGGGGGGGCAGGATAGAGTTGTAGAGGTGGGTGGTAGACGAGCGTTTCCTTTTTTGGCTAGGCTGAGCTTTTTCATTTCAATTCTCGATTGTAGCATGGCAATTTTGTCTGCCAAGGCTTTTTGGATCGTCTCGCACCAGTCTGCATCTTTCACGCCGATTTCTGAGGGTGGGGAGGGGGACACGAGTTCCCTGAGGATGATGAAGAGCTCTTGTTTGGCGTTTTCAATTCTGTTATCGAAGGTCTCTTTTTTGGCCCTGATGATGGAGGTTTTGTAGGTAGTGGCCACGGACGCGAATAGGGTTATGTTAGCCTGGTTGGTTTTTTTTTTCCATGTTGCTTCTGCCTCTCGTTTGGCATTCCGCAGGATTTTAAGCTCTGGAGTGAACCATTTGTTCAGGTGGGCTGCTCGTTTAGCTTTAGTGAGTTTGATAGGGGCGATGATATCTACTGCAGACTCGAGTGTATTGTTGCAGAGATTAGTGAGTTCAACCACATCTAGGTTGGAATAATTAGTGGGAGCAAGGATGTTGTGGATTAGAGGGTGAAGGCTCTGCAAGGTGATGTTACGGTTATTCCTGGTGGAGTTTTGCAGGACGGTGGCTGGAGGGGTGTTTGGTTGCGTCTTCCCTTGGATGGAAAAGGAGATGGCGTGGTGGTCTGACCATGCGACTGGTTCATTTTTGAGGATGGAGGTGGAACAGTTAATCTCTACCAGCCAGTCCAAGGTTCTGCCTTTGTTGTGGGTTGGGTCTGTGATCCTGTGCGTGAACCATAGTTGGGAAATGGTGCTTTCCAGGAAGAATGTGTTGGTGTTATTAGGATCACCGAGGCCCAGGTTGAAGTCCCCTAGGAGGATGACTTGCGAGCCTGTTTTGGTATTGGTGGACAGAAGGCAGGATATCTCTTCCTCAAATGAGGAGATGGGGCCTGGAGGTCTGTATATGAGATGAATCAGGATGGTTTGTGAAGCAGAGAGTTGCCACTTAACGGACAAGAGTTCAGCGGACTGGAGACTGGAAAGAGTGGTCATTCTGAGGCCAAGGGATGTTTTGGCGATAAAGGTGACTCCACCTCCTTTACCTGAGTTTCTGTCGTTCCTTAGTATTGAATAGCCCTCAGGAATGGCCAGGGATAGAGCTGGGCCTGCTGCCTGATGCAACCAGGTTTAAGTAATGGCCAGGAAGTGCAGGTTGTTAGTAGATATGAGGTCAGCGATGTCCAGATCATGGGCGGCTAGAGATCGAGCATTGATGAGAGCACCTTTGATCAGAGGGTGTTCAGTTATGTAGGTGGAGGCCTTTTGGGCGTTATCCCTGGTTTGCGTGGAGCAGCTGGGATGGACTTGGTTATGTTGAGAAGGACGGGGGTGTTTTTTGAGGAGGGACCTGGATGGTAGGAACCAGGTGCAGGGTCGCAGGTTTCTGTCCTTCACTGGGCAGGGGTGCCAGGGTGAGGGGGGAGCAGCAAATATGCAGATCCATTCTGAAGGACCGATGGTGCAGTTTGGCTGGTTGAATTGTTTAATGTTAACGTACCCCATAGTTATGGTGTGTGAGAGACGTTGAGGCTGAGGTGAGTGAGGTAATAGGTTTGTGGGGGAGAGAGATGTGTTGTTGGGGTGGAGTAGGGAAAGAATTGCTGATAGGGTACAAGTGGTTAGGTAATGGAATGCCATGAACAGACTGTTTGGGTCCGGTGTTCACTGTGGTTTGCGCTGTTCCAGTGTGTTAGTACAATCAGGAACGGATAGTTTTGTCACAGTGGGTTGGCTTGATTGGGGTGCATATGCTAGTATAGTTTTAGACACAGTATACAGTGTGGGCACAGAAGGTGGGCGGGGGATAGAATAAGCTGGTTCAAGATAGGCACAGTGGGCTACAGCAGGCTAGTACAAAATAGGCACACACAGTTGTGTCACCCAGGGCCCGGGAGAAGCGTTTGTGACAGCTGGAAGCTAGATTGCATCCTATCGCCCAGAAGAGGGAGTACCCTGGCATAGTGCTTCTTGACACCCGGAGCTGTGAAAGCTCCAAACTGTTGAAGAATACTTTAAAGGACATCCTTGCCACCTCAGCTGACCACTGTTTTTCGCCAGAGAAGTTCCTGGGTCGCTGGCTGCAGAGGAAGGCCCGCTGGTGGGTTTCCCGCCACCAAAATCCGAAGACATTTTTCTTAATGCCAGTAATACAGAGATCCTTCTCATTGGTACTCACTGCTTCTTTCCCCCATATCTCTGGCTGCCCTCCATGAGCCCCCTCCCATTACCCTCTTGTGAGTCAAAACACCTGTGGTTCATCTTCGACTGCTATCTCTCCTTCTCACCTCATATTGCTGACCTTGCCAAGAATGCTCACTTTCAGCTCTGTCTCCTCAGTGGCATTCTCCCTTTTCTTACATTCCCCCAGAAACTCAATGTCTCTAGAGCTCTGGTTCTCTCCAGGTTGGACTACTGCAACAGCCTTTTCCTTAATTTCCCTATCTCCGCCCCTCGCCCTCTTCAACTAATCCAGGCTAGGACTGCAAAGTTTATCTTTGGCCTCAAGCCCAGGGACTGCATCTCCCCATCTCTAAAAGCACTCCACTGGCTACGGGTGAATTCAAGGATCAAATTCAAGACCCCCTGCATCATCCACAAGGCTTTCTGGGGCCTGGGACTGCATACATCCAATTTTCACTCTCTAAATACCACCCTGCTAAAATCAGACGTTTCTGGGGCCTGGGACTGCAGACATCCAATTTTCACTCTCTAAATACATCCCTGCTAGAATCAGACGTTTCACCAAGCAGAGAGTGTGGGTAGATCTCTTTCTTCGACTGGAGCCTCCAGATTGAATGGCCTGCATGCCCCCCTCAGACTTGAGCCCGATCTCCTTAAGTTCTGGAAGCTGCCTAGACCCTTCTGAGTCATACAGGGGCCAGGCCCTACCTCGACCAGTCTACCTCAGCACCCCCACCTTCCAACACTTGCCTTTGGGAACCCTTCCCTGATCAAACTATTGAGGCTGATTCACTCTCCCACCCCGCACTACTTGACCCTTACCCCATCCCCATTGCACTTGCCATCGTGCCCCACCCAGCACTTTCCCTCCAGGCCCTGCCTAGCACTCATCCTGGACCCTGGGATCCCTTCACTTCTGCTTCCCCCTTCCTCCTCCTTTCACCTCTCCCTGATCTGCTCCTCCATCCCCCCATGCTCTTCCTTGCTGCACTTGCACGATCCGAATGCCACAAGGCCTAGTATGACTGTTTTTTTGTTGGTTATCCTCCTCTGTTCCCCTTCCCTGTTAGTCTTGTGGCACCTGGAAACACGTTCTGCTGTATAGGCACCATACAAATGTTCAATAAATAAGAAAATAAAAAAATAAAATAAAATCATGGCTTGCGCATACACGGATTGACTTTCGTCATTCACAGCACACGCTGAACAATCTTTCACCTTGAATTCCATGTCACTGTCCATTGCTGCCCACCAGTAAGACTCCCTTAGTCTTTTCTTGGTGAAGGACGGACCTAGATGACCATCATGTGCCACATTCATTAGTTTGATCCTCAATGATGTGGGTGGAACTAACCTATCACCTCTCGTAATACCCCATGGGCCTTCTGCCAACTCATTGCAAAAAGTGAAATAACCCTTGCCTTCGTTGTCATGGGCTCCCTTCTTCCAACCATCACGCAAACGCTGCCAAATCTATGTGAACTCTACACCGCGGTCCCACTCCTCCAACCATTCCACCTTATCGAATGCAGGAATCGCACTTAACACCTGAACCACACTTGCCATCTAAACTCTGTCGCCACATCCCTCTACACATCTAGACGTGGACGGTAATCTTGATAAACAATCTGCTGCCACAGTTTTCTGCCCCGGAACATACTCCACAAAAAAATTATATTCTTTGTGATGGTCCATGCACTGCATTATGTGAGGGAACACAGATCATAAGCCCTTAGTGGTCATAATGTATGTAAGTGTTTTATGGTTCGTTCTTACTTTATACGGAATAACCCATAAACATCTTCTGAAGTGTTTAGATGCCCACCACACTGCCAGGGCATCTCTTTCATTCACTGCATACCTTCTTTCAGCATCTTTAAGAACCCTAGATGCTAATGCAATTGGTTGGTGCTGACCATCCTGCCACTAGGCAAATACTGCCCCAACGCTATTTCACTGGCATCCACATTGAGAAGGGTTCCTCATTTGACATTGTATGATTGTATGAAGCCAATGAAGGTGCCTTATCTATTTAACTTTTCAGTTGTTCCAATTCCCCTAGACATTGTTGATATCACACAAAAGGGGCATGTTTGTTCAATAACTCCCTCATATGGGCTTTCCTTTCTGCATATCACAGGATAAACTTAACGTAATATTCTGTCATTCCTAAAAATGACTTAAGCTGCTCCTTGATCGTGGGCACTAGTGCTTGTACTACCACTTTGGCCAAACATTCCTTGGGTTTGATCTCATTTGGGTTTACTGTATGACCTAAAGCGGTCACGCATTGTACTCGTGCCTGATATTTCGACTGTTTGATGGTCAACCCCTTCTCTTGCAAAATTCTCAATGCTGCATGTGTCCTGTCTTCATGTTAAACCATGATGCTTGGCCAATCACTGCCAACAATTCATTTATGTTTGGAAGGGGATGCCTATCCATCCATATATTATAGTTAAACTCCCATAAATCAAACCGCCATCTTCCTTCCATGGCAACACCACAGAGGACAACCACTCAGATGACCATCTCTTCTGTTGCACCTGCTACTTTATGTTTTTCTAATTCTGCCTAGAGAGCCTCCCTGGCCAAAACGGTCACATTTCTAACCTTGTGCACTTTAGGTATAGCCCCTCTTTTGAGCACGATTTTGTGGTACCATCCTTGCAACTTACTCAGCCTGTCACTGAAAACTGTAGGGTACATGGCTTTGAGTTCCTGCCCTGACAACCCTTGCCTTTTTCCGATTTGGTGACCATACCGCACGCACCAAACTGGTACTTCGTTGCTAGGACAAATTTGAATGTTTAGAGCTGCCTACCAGCCCAGAATGCTTGCACCTTTGTGCACCACATGCACTATTACTGCGTACTATGTCCCTTGAATGCAGTCCACGCACATTCATAAACTAATACACATATGGGTACTAGACCATAAGTGGTTGGGTTGATGCCGGGGGGTGCTAAGCCTGAAATATCCCTGCCAAAACATTCTTTGTACACCTATGGTGATATAATTGTATAAGGTAATCCTGAATCAAGGGGGCATGGCTAGGCAGCCATGGCGTAAGACACGCTTCTGACCGTCTCCTGCCAATCCGGAATGATCCTTGGGTGCATGGGCACGTTAATCCTGAAAACTCGCTACCAGAGACAGACCAAAGGCGGTGGGAAAGCTAGCTGTATCGAATGATGGCCCTCTGCTCAAAATCCATCAAGTATTAGAGCGGCTACCACCGGAATTGCGCTGGCGGCGGAGGACGGCGCTCGGAATCAAAGATGGCGTGCGTGCGAGCTCGCTGAACAAAGGAATGGGAGGACTGAGAAGGAGGGCTCGCTGTGCGCCTTGAGGGGAAGCGTCCCTGGTCGGCTGGGACAGTGGCCCAAATGACAACGTGAAGAGCCCGAGCTGTGCTGCTGCAGAACTCAGAGGAGTGGACGCCTCAGTTGCTGACACAGGCGGCCAGCGAAAATGGGAGTGCACGTGCGCTCCACAGACCTAAGCGCTCTGTGGACCTGACGCAGTAGACACAGGATACTCCCGAAGGGCCCTGAAAGCAGTTGTATATAAGGCGGTAGCATCTGCCTGAAACTGGAAGGCAGCAGGGGCCAACAGCAGGCCCCCAATATACGGCTAGCCCGGCAGCTGGCCGGTGAGATTGCAGGCCTCTCTGATCTACGGCACCAAGGCTAGGGGCCAGTAGGCCTCGCCTAAAACTGGGGGAATGCCAGACGGCAGGATGACATCTAAACTTTCCAAATCCAAGGGGAAGCAGCCCACAATGGAAGACTTCCCCAAGACCCCGCAACAGGCCGAGGGGGCGAGACCTAAGGACAAGATGCCACCTGAGGACACCACTCCTACATACGTCGACCGGCAGATCCTGGAAGCAATTGCAGACCTTAAGGCAACATGGGAAAGCAAGCTAGAGGCAGCCACTGCCGAACTTAAGGCAGCGCTGGAACTCAAAATTGGCGCAGTGCAAGAGGAGATCAACTTGCTCAGATTGGACGTGCGGAAAATGGCGGAACGCACAGATGAGCTGGAGAAAGAAGTGACCATAAACACGACGGCCCGGACCTCTCACGCCTCGGAGATCCATATCCTGAAGCAGCAGGTGAGCAACCTAGAGAACAGAGCAGAGGAGGCTGAAGGGCGCACTCGAAGGAACAACGTGCGCATAGTGGGCCTTCCGGAGGGGGAAGAAGGCCCTAACCCGACAGACTATGTCGAAAACATGTTGCAGGAGATAGGAGCTGGGGTCTTCACGCAAGGCTTCACGATGGAGCAAGCACACAGAGCGCTCACGAGGAAACCCCCCCCTGGTACCCCACCGAGGCCGATCATCGCCAAGATTTTGAACTATCGGGACAGGGAGAAGATACTGGAATATTTCAGGAAGGGGGGCACCATACAAAGGGCTTCCGTGACCATCTCGGCATATCCTCACTATACACTTCAAGTGCAGAGGCGGAGGCTGAATTATGGGACAGTGAAGAGGAGATTGCGAGAGGCTGGGATGCGATACATGTTGATGTACCCAGCTAAGCTGAAAGTGATCCACAAAGCCAAAGCTCTGTTTTTTGAGAGTCCGGAGGATGTGACGGAATGGTTGGATGGCCAAATTGCCCAGAGGGAGCGGACGGCCGGAAGAAGGATGATACGGACAACTGATGTCCGATCACGGGACCGAGGTGCTGTACATATTGTGACTCTGGGACTTGATTATAATACAGTGTAGAGATGTGTGGATTCTCAGGGGCGACAAACTTTGTTGTGTTATGGAAGATGCACATTGTACCATGGTAATTATCAGGAGACAAGCAGGAAGCACTCTTAACCCCAACAGTTAGGACATTAGTTAGGTCACCAAATATTGGTGACACCCTGCTGGGTTTCCGACCTCGGCATTTGAGGTGGGACCAAAGGCAGGGGAGCCTGAGATCCAGGGATGGAGCTGGGCATTAGTTTGGTTGTGGTTGGGGGGCAGGAGGGAAGGGGAAGTGTGCAGTGGGCAATAGTTGAGTGGGGGGAGGTGGGCGGGCTAGTTAGAGAGCCCAAGTTGGGGGAGGGTGGAGAACGAGCCCAATTTCATGCTGGCCGGGACTGGAACGGTGACCCGGGGAGGGTGGAGGCGGTACATACTTCGCATGGCTATGGATAGTCTCAGGATTGTAACTTGAAATGTAAGAGGGCTCAACAGCTACCTGAAAAGGAATAAAGTAATGATGTACCTGAGAAGGCTGAAAGTCGATATAGCATTACTACAGGAGACCCACCTTACTAGGTATAAATTAGAGTTAGTCAAGAGAAAGTGGAGGGGAACCACCACAGGAGCTACATACTCAGCGTATGCAAGGGGGGTGGTCACGTGGGTAGCACCTCATGTACCATTCCAGCTGCTTCAATCCACGCCAGACCCAGATGGAAAAATGCTAGTGGTGCGGGGGATGTTGGAGAATAGGGAGGTCAGAATCGTGAACACATATGCTCCCAATCAAGATACAGCGGCCTATTACAGGGCCCTATATGATAAAATTAGCCCCCTAATGGGCAGCGCTACAATCTGGGGAGGCTACTTCAACTGTACAATAGACCCCAGGATGGACAGGTCTGATAAGAAACTTGAGAGACCCACCCCTGCGGCGAAGGCACTAACGGCCCTCCTGCGGGATTTTGATCTAGAAGATATATGGAGGCTGCTGCACCCGGGGGACAGGCAGTACTCGCACTATTCGGCCCCCCACAATATATATACTAGACTGGACTATATGTTTGTGTCCTCTGGAATAGCGGGGGAGATGACAGGTTCGGAGTACAAGGCCAGACTTCTTTCGGACCACTCCCCCTTGGTGGTGGAGTGGAGGCATCGGCCCCCCAGGGCGAGAATCCCGACATGGAAACTCAGAGCTGAGGCTTTGCAGGACTCGGGATTCCGTGAGGACCTAAGGGAGGCCATTGCCGAATATTTTGACATTAACACTGGCAGTGTGCAGTCGGAGGGCACCTATGGGAGGCGTTCAAAGTGGTAGTACGGGGTGAGGCCATATCCAAGTCTAGAGAGCTCCAAGGGGGCATAGAGCGGGAGCTAAAGGAGACAGAGAGGGAGCTGGAAGAAATAATACAGACGGGGGGTACCTCACAGGAAGATATGCCGAGGGTGGCCCTACTGCAGCAGGCTAGCAGTGGGCACTGGGACAGGCTCTGCAAGTTAAATTATAAAAAGTACATTGAGAGGCAACATGCAGGGGAAGATACACCGGGCAGGCTGCTGGCGTGGCTATACAAGAACGAAACATCGTGCTCAGTGATCAGGGAGATAAAGGACGAAGATGGCCAGACCTGGGATACGCAAGAAAGAGTCAATGAGGGATTTCTTAGATTCTACAGGTGCTTATATGAGGATACACGGGAGGAGACGGGGCAAGAGACTCAGGAAACCCTGGAGGACATAGGACTGCCCAAGCTTAGTGACCAAGAGCGGGAGGACCTAGATGCCCCAATCACTCTTGAAGAACTAGAGACGGTGGTACAGCACCTATTACGTGTAAGGCCCCGGGGTCAGATGGGCTCCCGAGTGAATTTTACAAGACATACAAGCAGGGGGTGCTCCCTCCTCCGCTGCTCGCCATGTTAAACGAGGCGTTTGAACAAGGGAGAATTCCAGAGTCCAGTAATAATCCCGCTCTTGAAACCAGGCAAACCAAGCTCGGACTGCGGATCCTACCCACCCTTGCCCATGCTTAACCAAGATAACAAGTTCCTTACTGCCACGTTAGCAAGCAGGCTTAAATGCGTCATAGGGAAACTGGTCCACACCGATCAAACAGGGCACGTACCAGGCAGGAATATAACGGACAATCACAGGAGACCCCGCCACATAATTGAGCAAACAGAAAAAGACCCGGTCGAAATGGCGATAGTCTTGTTGGACGCCATTAAGGTGTTCAACTCAGTAAGGTGGCCGTGGCTGCTGGCGACGTTGAGGGAATATGGCATGGGGCCAGGGTACCTGAGGTGGGTTAGAATGATTTATAGCTCCCCAATCACCAGGGTTAAAACTGGCGCCATGATCTCGGACAAATGGCAGCTCAGCAGGGGCACGAGACAGGGCTGCCCCTGGTCACCCATGTTGTACATCCTCGCTCTGGAGCCGCTGGCAATCTGCCTTAGGCAACAGTATGGAGAGATTGGCATCCCCACAAAGGGAGGGACGCACCTCACTTCGCTGTATGCGGACGATATCCTGCTATACCTGCGCTTCCCAGAGGAAAACTTGCAATATGTCTTGGAGGTGATGGAACATTAAGCCACCGTCTCGGGCATAGCAGTGAACCCCAGGCAATCGAGCATGTTCCCTTGGGGAGATACAGAAGGGTCCCGGTGAAACACTTTCCAGTCTTGCCGATACCCTGGCAGACTAGGACCTTTAGGTACTTGGGTATCGATATATACCACTCGGTCGAGAACGAACACAAACACAATACAGAGCGGGCTGAGGCAGGCATTAAGAACAGCATGGGGTTCTGGTCTAGGGTCCTTTTGGCCATGATGGGTAGGGCGGCGCTGCTCAAGATGGTGGTCCTGCCGAGACTGCTGCACTTCTTTGTGAATATTCCGTATATGCTCCCTAGACGGTTTTTCAGAAAACTCCACAGCTTATGTAGGGGCTTCATCTGGCACAATACCAGAAATAGGGTGGCCTTATGGAAGTTACAAAATCCGAGTGATAAAGGGGGCATAAACTTACCGAATTTTGAGCTATAGTATCTGGCAGGACAGCTTCAGTACGTGACCAGATGGCTGTCCGAGGAAGAGTCCGCCGAGACCAGGCTTTTGCACAAGAACTCTGCCCCTTATTACTTGAGGGAAGTGGTGTGGTTGCCAAAAACTAAGGTGCAGGGAAGGGCAAGACTCTTAACACTGGGCTGGGAAATCTGGAGCAAAACGTGGCAGCTGGTGGGAATCCCAACCCCATGCTCCCCGCAGGTGCCGTTGGTAGCGGTATGGCGGGAGAACTCACAATTGACAATAGCGATCCATAAATATTGGGAATCAACAGGACTTGTGACCCTTGGGGATGTATGGCAAGAGGGTGAGGCACTAGACTTCAGTAAGCTGATGGAAGATACCGGGGTGCACGTAGGCCAACACATTACCTATACTAGAGTCATCAAACGGGTGTGCGGAAGTGCTATCCGAGCAACCAGATACGGCCATCGAGACAATGTACGATATTTCGGAGGGTGGGCATGAAGTGTCTCACATATATGAGTTACTGATGCCCAGGGTGGGTAAGGAGGTGCTGCAATTGAGACGGGATTGGGAGGAGGTGGTGGGAGAACCCCTACTAGATGGACAATGGGACAGAGTTCAGAGGTACCACAAGAAGGTGTCTCGCAATGCAAGGCTTCAGCAGATACAGCTATATGTCACCCATAGGGCATATATGACCCCCGGTAGGATCGCCAAGTTTGGAACCCAGCGGTGCAAAAGTGCCCACGGTGCGGGGAGGCGGAAGCTGGGCTGATACATATGTTCTGGGCTTGCCCGGAGGTGGGCAGATTCTGGACTGTATTGGAGGTGGAATCAGTATGGGCATGTTTGCTAGGGGTGTTCGCCAGGCCGCGCAACTTGAAGCACATTAGTAAAATGAAGGACCTGGCCTACATTCTGGCCAAACGAAGAATCGCAATGTGCTAGAAGGCCGCCCAGCACCCCAGGATAGAGGCGTGGTGGGCGGACCTCCTAAAATGGGTAGACGCAGAAACGACAGTGTGGTATTAAGCAATCAGCAGGGGTGGGGAGGAAGAAGTGGGACCCTTGATAGAATGGAGGCAACTGGTGACCACATTAGCAGGCACCCCCAAGGCGGGTCCCAGTGAGGACACTGTGCAGGAGACGTGAGAGCAAAGCGAGATATTTTGGCAGGCGGTATGGAGATAGGGGCTCGAGTTAAAGGGGATGGGGGAGGACTGCAATGTTTGATGTATGACTATATCGCAGTAGACTTGAATGTAAATGTCCTCTAAGTTGTAATGTTTGGTGAGTTGGTAATAAAATAAAAAACTTTAAAACAAAAAAAGGTAATCCTGAGTCAACAAACATTTCCATTTGCGCCCCATTTATTGTTAGAACGTCCCAAGGCCCACTCCTCTTCTCTCCTTGCACCTTCCACACCTCTCACGCCTTTTTTGTATTCAGTCATTCTCACACTTTGCCCACTATTGAACCTGTAACTTCTTTCAGCCTTGGTATTGCTGCCTCTACACATTCTGGCAAAATTACTTCTCCCACCACACTGCCTGTGCTCTGTGTTGACAGCAGGGCAATGCTTGGCACTCATATCATGACTACATCATTTACACTTCCTGCATGGCGATCTACTTACCTTTCTCCACTAGGCATTTCCAGAGTTCCTGTTGTAGATACTACCACCTCTGTCCTTCCCCCCCATATTCTCACTTGCCCCCGCTTTTTTATTAACAAGTATGATAGCTTGTGCTCCCCCTGAGTTGTTCTTGAATGTTACTTCCTGCACGCCATCTCAAGCGCCTTGCCCAGAGTTGGGTCCTTGTCTATCCATACCTCTCCTGTATCTTGGCATGTTCACATCATGATCTGGTCTCCAATGTACTCACCCACTATGCCAGTGAATTTGCATGTAGGAACTACAGTTCTCAACACTGTCACATAAGTGTCTACGGATTTGCCTTGCTTTTGAGCCCTTGAAAAGAAATAGTAGCGCGCCAATACAATGTTTAAGCAATATGCCCGGAGCAGCGGGGGCATTACCGAGTCAGGTAATGCCCCGGGGCACATGGTTATTTGGCTGCGCGAAGCGTGGGCCTTAACGAAGGCCCCGTGGCATTACCAGACTCGGTAATGCCCCCGCTGCGAGGGGCACATTGCTATTAGTACCCTGGCCTGCAAGACCGGAGTACTAATAGCATTCTTTTCTGTTTTCAAAAGCATTTCGGAACAGAAAATAAAAAGAAAAAAACGGCCAAAGGAAATGGCTGCCCAGAAAGGGAAAACAGTCGATTTCCCTTTCCATGCTAGCCATCGGGCGCGGACGCGCTGGGAACAGAAGTGTTCCTAGAGCGTCCGCTCCCAAAAAAAGAAGAAATATGAATGTATGTGGAGTTGGGAGGGTTGGGAGGGTTGGGAGGGTAGGCAGGGTGAGGAGGGTGGGGGTGAGGTGGAAGAAAAAAATTAAATAAATAAAATATACCTGAATCCCCGGCGGGGTACAAAGACGGCCTCCAGCTGTGTGGAGGCTCGGAGCGGGGATGGCCCTGCTTTGAACCTCCTCGTTGGCTGAGGGGCTGCCACGGACAAAGGCATAGAATCAGAGGGATTCCTGGCCGGGCAATGGTTCTTTCATTCTGATTCTCCCTCGCCAGGTACCAATAGGCTTTAATCCAAAACATGTTTTCAACTTGCCCAGTGCTGTCTCATACAAACTGCTCTATGTTTCACCTTCACCATTGCCAGTAGCTGCCACCATTACCTATTCTGCGGCCAGATCTCTAAAAACTCTTAAACTTTCTGTGCTGAGACAGTTTAGTAAGTGAGTGAAACTTTGCCAGCCACCTTGAAAGTGTCCACCCATAGGTCCAACCAAATGGGTGGGTCGCCCAGAGTCACCAAAAAGCATGGCAGAGGAGTTGCATTGACAGACTTCATGTTGAATGCCTTCTTAATGTTTTAGTCAATTGTTGTTGTTTTTTTTTGTTGCTAGGTTGAGTATGGACCTGTTGTGAGTTTCTCACTGGTAGCCCATATGTGATGGGTCTGTGGAATTGCAATGTACAGCCTCTCACTACACAAGGCCGTGCTGATGTGCACAGCTGGCCGGTACACCAAGTCAAATCATGTGATGCATCTTCTGTTCACATCACAGAACTGCTTTTGTGCCTTTAAGAGTACCGTGCTCTGCCGCTGACGCAGTACCGGAAGCTCACAATCCCTTCCACCAATGGCCTGCCACATTCCGACACCGGGACTCACTTGCAGATGTCCTTTTATTCAAGACAGGCTCTGACTTGGTGACAATCTAACCACGTTGCAACTCCAGGACTCACCTATACTGATCCTTTCCTCTAATGGCGGATTGGAGGTGGAGTTAATCCAACCGCAGCCACAGCACGCCGGAGCAGCATAACATGACAGCTTTGCAGATCCTCAAAGTTTCTGCCAAATGCTGCGGGCGCTCTCCTTGCTGGGTGGAGCAGATTCCATCTGACGTGCCACGGGAGCCGCAGAGCCTCCCGGCTCCTGTAGTGGACGCTGTTAGTTCACCCAGCCTTTGCAAACCTCCTTGCAGCCTGCACCTTGTCCGTGGATTCTTAATTGAGAGGTTGTCCTTTTTCAAGCTCACTGCCAATGTTGTAGTCATGACTCGTGAGACAGGTAAGCAAGAGGTATGTTTAATGCGTACAGTCTCCCAGTCAGGCAATTTTCAACTGTGCTTTGAATGCCCATTTTAGCTTAACCCATAACATTCTACATTCCACGAATACAACAAAGTGCCTGTCCTGGCTAGTGAAGTGTTGACATCTTTCATGAGAAAGAACAGTGAAGAAGACATCCTTTTGAAAGAAGAAACGAAGGCCTGGTCCATACCAGAGGGATAATCCCCTGAAAAGTCTCCAGCCTGAAAGGAATATTCTTGACAAATCAGTTTGGATTCTTTAGGTGGATGATCAGGTGGAACTCTCCAGACATCATCAAAACTAAAAAACCATGGAGTGGACTCCCATTCTACATTCCACCAGAGACACCATAAAGATGGCACCTTTGCTCAAAAGGCCCTGAATGCTGCCCTGATGAAGGGTATCCGGTTTGGAAGGATTATCCCCGGTCCCTGAGTCCTGAGGGATGAAAGTGAATTCGAAGATGTACCTCCTGCTGATGACAACCAGAAAACCAAAGATCAAACATTTCCTGACTCAAGGCCTAGGGAAAAAGTTGAATTCCCCCAACTGAGTATCAAACAGTTGGAGGAGAGCCCCCAAGTAGTTAGGAAAGCTGCAGGTGAGAAAAAGATGCACATGATCTAGAAGATTAAAAAGAAAACGAAACTGTTCACCTACTCTTGCCCCTCAAGACGTTACAGATCCAAGTGAAGAATGGGCAAAGAGGCGGGTATCCACGATTGGATCTTTTTCAGGCTGGTGTTCAGTATCTGAGATGAAATGAGACAGCCAGACTTCAGTCCTCATTAGATTGATTCGCCAACTCTTAGAGTCTTAGCTCAAACACTTTTCACCAAGAAAGGGGAGCTGAGTAGCAGGACCCACCGGGATGGGTTTTGCTTCTATTTCCCGTACCATCGTGTCTACAATGAGCAATGGCCAAGAGAAAAGCAAAAGAGGCAGCTAAGATCCAGCCAGGTTAATGCGCGAAACAAACTGGATTTGTTTCTCAAAAATATAAATTCAAAGCCAGTAAGCAGATCCTTCCTCTAAAGCAACAAGCATGGCCTGAAAATCGCTCTTGAGGTACTCCGAAGTATGGTCCATATCAGGCTGTGGTCAAATGGCAGTCACGTGAACCCTCTTCAAGGCGCCATCTGCTCTCCTGTCGGGTACAGCCTGCAGAGGTGACAGTCTGGAGACCAGACAGACTCGGAAAAAGAGGTTACATTTTGAAGGGGTCAGGAAACGGTATGAATGTCGTGGATGGATGGAATGCCTTTGCACCCAGCAGAGTAATTCCACTCCTGTGACACCACCTTTCGGATGCCCTTATGGAGAGGATTAGCACTAACTGAGAAGGAATGGCTTCTTTCAAGCACATCACCATAGAACGCTTGCAGACCATGAAAATGGCAGTAGAGCACGGCATACATGATATATGATATGATAGTTTATTTATATAGCGCCTAAACATAATGTGTTTCAAAGCGCTTCACGGCAAGGGAGGGAATAAGGGAAAATACAATGACATTCTTACAGGCCATGAACAACAAGAATGTGAAATTAACTATCGTACAACCCATGGCCTGGCAACATTTCAGATAGTGCAAGAGCTAAAACACAGATAGGAAGGAAATGGGAAACAGACAGGTGACTACCATACTAGGCCTGATGACATTTCTGGTAGAGCCGGAAATTAACAAAAGGTTAACAACTTGACATAACATCTGGACAGTTCTAGATTTCAATTTAGTTGAGAAATGATCTCCATCAAAACCTCCTACTTAATGTATTTCTCCTCGGTTCTGGCTTGTTGTCCTCCCTATCGCTGAAGTATTCCTCACAATGCCTCTTGGGATGGTAACCCTCTCTCCTGGGCGCTTTCAA
This sequence comes from Ambystoma mexicanum, assembly GCF_040938575.1. Classification (NCBI taxonomy): domain Eukaryota; kingdom Metazoa; phylum Chordata; class Amphibia; order Caudata; family Ambystomatidae; genus Ambystoma; species Ambystoma mexicanum. The sequence continues at coordinate 819,577,735 of NC_090922.1, forward strand.
GCAATGGTTCTCCAGGAAAACGCCTATCAACATTAGAGGTGAAAGTCCTCACCCATTATTCTCAGCTGCCCAGTAGTCAATAACTGCTGGAAGAAACAGAGGCAGCAAAGGTGTAGGCAGGGCTGGACAAGCAGGCACCAAGGTCAGCAGAGGCCGAGCTGCCATTAGAGGAACACACAGAGGTGTGGGAATAGCTGGTGGATTACCAAAGACAGAGAGGACTGGAGCAGGCACTGCAGGCAGGGCATGGGAGACAGACATGGAATTCGGGAAAACATCCTTGCCATGTAGGCAAGGATGTTTTTTGGTGGTGGTTTTTTTGTGGTGCTCTTGTCTATGTCTCCTACAGATCCTCTCATCAGATGAAGTGAGGGAGTTTCGTTTAATTGGGTCAAGTTGTCTCTTAGCAATTCTTTTCCTGGGAGGAAAAGTCATGTTAAATAGATCTCATCTGACACAAAACCATTAAGAGTAACACAAGCAGGTCTGAGAATGTCAAATAACCAAGTAAAAGGAGCCCAACCCCCTTAAATACTTGCCTCCGCTGCAGCTGTTTGAGTTCATGGATTATGAAAAGATTGTGCATAGAAATCTGAAAAAATAAACAGTCACAACCCGCCCCTCAAAACCATACCGTTGAGGCAAGTGCCCACCATTGGTTGTCACACAGTGATGATCCTAACTTGGCATTGAATATCTGGTTAACCTCAAAGCTCCATGTCTTGCAAGCCATGTCAAGATCACTCCTCGACTCCAGTGATCATTACAGTTATGAGGAGGATTTATGTGCCAGGGGAACAATATGGTCACTGCCAGGGGCTGAATATATGCGCAGTGGTCTGTACCACCATATACATACAGGTATATGTTAGGCATCATGAATACGTGTAATTTGAGGTTAGGCACATGGCTTTGGCAATGCCTGTGTTTTCACACACCACGCATGTCTTACTTGTATATCCCTACTGAGCCCTCACACTGACTCTCTGCGAGAACCTCATGAAGCCTATCCCTGGAACGGGTGTGGAATGTGCTTAACTGCACCCTGGGCAAGCAGTCGCCCAGCATGAGAAGTAGGCTTCTAACCTCGGGACATCGGCCTCGGGAAAGCCTGAGACGGGAATGCAGAATAACAGAGACTTTTTTTTAACTGGCGGACACAATGCTTCTTTGTCGGGTTACCGTGAGCTCATCAGGGATGTCCTTGATTGTCTTTTTAGGAGTGGCTGAGCACAGGGAGGATTGGGGTTCATCTTATTGTCTCTGTTGCTAGGAGAAAGGAATGGAATTCCCCTCGGTGTTGATTCTGATTCCTAGAGGGGAGTGGCCCCACAATACATGGTTTCCGTCAGTCTCCGTTGCCAGTCGTTCTTTGGGTGAGGGAAGCCAGGAGTTCTCCTGTTGGGGTATAAGGGAACCAGATAACCAAACCTGACAAAGCGTATGATCTCAATGTAGGCTATGTCTTTACGTCAGTTTCAGTAGCTAATGAATTTTTTAAATGGAGGGGCCTAAACACTGTCCGCATAGTGTTTGCTCCAATATATATATATTTTTTTAAGATGGGTAGAAATTATGCATTTTATGCATTTTACAGCAAATAGGATCTGTGGGGAAAAACATGAAAAACTGCAATAGATGACAGGCTGCCAAGAGCACACAGGAGCATAGTGCGACCAGGGCCATCTTAAGCATTTTTGGGGCCCTGGGTACAGACTTTTCTGGGTCCCCCCTCCACCAAACCAAAGGAATTAAGAGATCAAGAATATCTGCCCCCCTCCCCCCACCGCAATCACAACCCATAGGTTGATATGCTGCCTCACAGCATAAATATGTTTACTCCCTTTAAGTCCCCTTACCCTCTTCATGTTTGCTCTACTCAGAATGATAAACAAGTAGCATTTGAAGGCCAAAATTAGTAATCTACAAAGAGGTTACTTCTGCCTAGCATAGATACAGGAGACTTCATATCAATAGAATCCAGGAAGGTAAGCAGCCTGTAGTATTAATGCAGGACTGTATGTAAAAGGTACATGTAAGCCAGAATAGACAGAGATTTCACATTTGCTGACTCACAGAATGCAAACGTGCTCAAGCATGGATAGAGCAGACCAATTGGTAGGAGGGAGAAAGCTACACGTACCATAGCATGGATAGTGGATGCAGATTAGAAGCTACCAGGAAGGTGTCTGTATCCAGACAGAAATTATAAGTGGGACATCGTTTTCAAATAGTGTTGCCATTAGAGATCAAAGGAGCAAGTGCCTACGGTGTGCAATATATCAATGCTCACTGTTATAGTGGAAGCAACACTATAGCCAGTGAAACCATGAAAGAGGCTTTTGTGAAGATCATACACTGAGAAGGAAATCACTCTGAATGGGTGACAATTTTGAAAGGTTTAGGGACTGACAATTTTGAGAGGATAGGCAATAGAAGATTAAATGAGATGCCCAGGATCACACATTGGTTAAGGGGTGAAGCTGGGATTTGTGCCTTTGTTACCAGTTCTTACCATGAAATAAAATAATCTCATTTTATAAAACTGACTTGGAAAGTACACATAGCACATTATCAAACATGACCATTTTTAAAAACAAAATATTATAGAAGGGTGTAACACAGAATGATTCTAGCTTCATTCTCTCCATCATCAAGAGACGTATATAAGTACCAACATACCAAACAGTGTGATTTAACAGATTTAATCTGGGTTGGTCTTTTGTATTTTAAAGCTTTACATACTTCCAAAACACTGGCTTGTCAAATTGTCATTTATAAATGTGCAGAAAAAAATTGGCTTTTACAAAAATGCAAAGCGTTTTTTGTGTCAAATGAGCAGACTTTAAAATATGCTTGCCCGAGCCCTTCGCCATCTGTTCTGCTCTCTTCTGTCTACCACCCCTTCCACTCAAATGGCCTACATAAAAAAAAAGATCAAGTAATGGGCTAAACGATGCCACCAGCATGCAAGGAGGCAAACTTCACAGAAGACAGTACAATAATGTACGATATAAGATGATTGTCCAGGATCAGTGTATTGTCTGCTGGCAAAGCCAGGATACAGGCATGAATGCTTTGGTTCCAAATTCTGATACTTATTCATCTCTTGTAATAACAGTTTATGCTCATTGTTGGAGGCGATTGACTGGGTTTTACAACACCCCATCTGAGCACACCAATTTCTAGACCTTCACCATAAGGATGACATGGACGTTTTTATAGCAGCCCCTATCTGGTGCAGGTAGATTGCTGATAATAGCATCTGTTGTGCTACAAGACCAAGTACTTATGCAGGCAGGTTTATAAACTTCAGACATAGGAAAGGTTCAGCCAGCCTTACAGGAATGTGCTATTCTAATTTTGCATAGGAACACATCACTGCAATGAGTGCTTAACACACTGAGCTAACTTCTGAACCATTGTGGCACTCAATTTACCAGTATGCATTTCAAATGTGGCTATTGCACATGATCAACATAATTCCCACAGGAAGGAAAAAATGCTACAGGAGTTTTGCTGCAAGGAACACACAAACTATATATACCACAGTGAACACAGAAAGCATTACATGATGAATTGATTGAAGTAAAATGTACTTTCCAAAACAGACAGGCAATAGGTTTAGAGCCTCTGCAGCATGCTATAAAATATCCTTGTGTGTGTTATTTAAGTCTGGTGAACAAAGGAATCTTACTTCTTTAGAGCAGGCAGCCTGTGGGGCCCCCTCCAAGGTGGGGGCCCTGGGCAAGTGCCCCTTTTGTCCTCCCATAAAAACGTCCCTGAGTGCAACACATTTCCTAATAAGAACCACAAGGACTGTCACAACAATGTGCTGGCATTGCCCTGTTAAACACATTTTCATGTTGCCATTGCTCAACAATATATGCCAGGGTGTAAAACAGCCTGTGGACACACTTCTAGTGCATAAAGAACATGAATATTTTACTCAACTGCTCCCATCGAGATCACCTTCCACACTGAACCCCCGCTCATACAGCCTTTGTTCCTCACAGCAGCCCTGTCCTCTGGAAACAGAGCATAATTACATTGCTCGGGAGCAGTGGCGGAAGTGCACGAAAAGATGTAGCGGAATTATGTTCCCTGCTGACTTGCCCCCACGTCCCACAAACCCTATCACCATGCCCCCTCCCACGTGCAATCCAAACCCCCAAACACACCTGCTGTTCAATGTTCAGTGGGATCTGCGTGAAATTACTGAATACAAAAGTCCGCCCTCCAAAAGTGTGATTTTTTTTCTTCATTTTTCCGCAAATATATATGTGGGGGGAGAACCCTTAAAGCCCCCCCCCCCACCTTACCCCTATACATTTTTATTCACTTTACCTCCTCCCCCACACATATATTTATGCAAAAAATTGGGGGTCAGACTTTTGGGGGTCGAACTTTTGGTATTAGGTAATTTCGTACAATACCGTTCAGTGCAATGCACTGAAGTTCAAGTGTCAACTTCTTCCTACTCTTTTATTTAAAAACTAAACCATTCTGGAACGGGTTCTTTTTAAAATAAAAGTATAGGAACAGTAAAACCTTTTTTTTTTTTTTTTAAAGTAGTGGCGCACCTCGCCCAACTGCTCCCGCCCACTTCAAGCACTGCTTGGGGGTGACGTTTAGCCATATCTTTTTTTCATCTGGCACACATAAGCACTTTATTGAGGCCAAAATATCCCAGAGATGAGGCTGATAAACCCACACGAGGCAAGGTCTTTCATTTAACAACCCAGTAGGTGTTTCGTGTCATTCAACAGGGGGTCATGATGCCCACACAGTCATACTCTCACAGCAGTGTGTGCGGGCATCTTGGATTGGAAGTTGCTTCGTATGCGCTCAGACCCATGCCATCGGCAGAGCAATGGTCGATGATAGGTGGCAACACAGACACTCGCTTGGAATGAAAGCAGCTGCTGGAGCTGTGTGTTGCAATAGGCCGGCCTGTGAGCCTAGCCACGATCAGGCAGCACGGGGAGGTGAGGCCTAGTGTCGCGATGAAACGGATTCCAAGGTGCGGCGGTTGGCATTGAAGTACACATGGTGTGCTACCAAGAAACATCACCTACCGACAATAGCTTGTGCTATGCTTACCTTACAACCCCATGGTTGTGATCCTCCCTACCAATGATCTCATGCTATTCTTTTTCCTCACTCATTAAAATGCTGTTTAATTTCTTTGTATATGTCTATAGACATTTGGTTTTTCATTATGCTTCAGGTGATTACTGATCAAAAGTTTCTTTGCATTCTGGGGCTTGTAGTCCTGAATTTATAGTAGTGAATCCACAGTACTACAGCATGTGTTGCAGGGCATGCATGTCCAGAGTGGAATAGGCCATGTGTGCTTGCACTCTATGTGACTGTAAGTCAAAGGATGATGGAAGATTGTTTACTGGCCGCAGTACAGTAACTCTACCAGTCTCTTGATTTTTCTGTCTTCACTCACACCACCTGCTCCCCGGGCCAGCCTAGCAGTAGGGTTTCGTATGCTGCTCTTCTGCCCATGTGATCGGAGGTTAGATAGCACATGGGGCAATTCGCTGGTCTTGGAAGCAAGACCACGCAGAGCCGCGCTTAGAAACTGAACTCAGGTACGCTATAAGGAGCGTTATAAAAAAAACCATGTAATAAATACATCCCTCCGCTGGCATCTATCAACCATAGTCTTCCACTGGTGAGAGTGTCTGCCGTGCAAGGTGTTAATGCATGCCCCCACCCCTCCCATGTCATGCCATTGATGCAAATAGAAAACATGACCCTTTGTTTCTACAGTAGTTCAGCCATTTAAGGAGATGTAAAGTACTTAAAGACTAACATTGCCATGATACAATATGTACTGAGGTACTGTCATATGGCTGCTGTAACATGGTGGGCAACATTCAGCTCCAGTTAACGTTCCAGGTCAAGGCTTTTTGCACCCAATATGCCCCATTTACCAACTCCCTCACAATGCATGGAATAGAAAATGGGGCTCACAATGCTTGCCAAATCCCCCACTCACAGGCCGTGTTTGCTGCCCCTTTCCTGGGTCTCGTTTCCCCTGGCTTTCTTACCTCAGAAGTAGTCCTGACAGCAACACAATACTGGACCCTCTCTGTCCTGCCTCAGTTGTAAGATTTCCCCCTGGATGTCAGGAGGATTCTCCACTAGCATCTGTGGCTTGGGAGACCTTGGGGAGTCTGGGGCCCCAGAGTTCCCTCATTCTCTCACTGGGTCATGTACAGGTGACTTTGTCACAGACCTCATACCTTTCTGAGTAGACCCCCTTGTGTTTTCAGAGAAGCATACTAAGATAGTCTACATTCTTGTGCAGTTTGCCCTCTCTGCATTAAACTGAGAATACGAGTGACTGGAGACCCAGGAAGCAGCTCATACTGAAGGATTGTCATCTTTATTGAGAACCAGCCAGGTTAACAGGCATGATCTGTGATGAGTCACCTATTAGCCTAGCAGTCCAAATCTATGATGTCATAGTTCCTCCCACACCTGGGATACAGTTTGCAGATACTGTATACTATGTCCTGTGCCTTCTCTAGCAATAATGCAGATCCTCTTTGGAGGCACAAGTTTGTAGTATATAAAGCTCCATGAAATCAGACATAACTAGCTAAGTGTCTTGAGCAAAGTGTGTCAGTGCAGTGAGCAGCCCGCGCTTTGCTCTTGGAAAAACTTTACAGTTTCAAGAAGCAAGAATCCAGAGGATTCAGAGGTGCTGCCACTTTAAGGATTGTGATATAAGAACAGACACCGTGTGCGAATCGCATGCGCAAAGTGTCTTGAGCAAAGTGTTTCGGTGCAGTGAGCAGTCAGAATTTTGCTTTTGGAAAAAAAATTACAATTTCAAGAAGTGAGGATCCAGAGGATTCAGGGGAGCTGTCCCTTTAAGGATTACACATTAGGAACAGACACAGTGCACGAAGCGCATGCGCAATGTGTCTTGAGCAAAGTCTTTTGGTGTTTGGGTGTGAGGGGAGAGGTCAGTGATGGGAGAAATCCTTCTGCTGGAAAACTAACTAAGGTAACAACTGGTGCTGCTTCCTTAATTGCTTGTTTTTTCTTTCGCTTCCCTCCTCCCCTCCCTTCGTTTTTCAAATTTCTTTATTGAAATTTGTATAACATGCAGAAGATAAAAACAGCATCATATATTTTAACAGATAAAAATCATTTAGACAACATAACCATGTATTTACATAGCTTTTACAATAAGTATACAAAGCAGGGAAAGAACGGATAGAATCAGAGAAAATAAAGAGCAGACAGGGAGAGAGAAGAGAAAAAATATATATTAAGAAAGAATATATATAAGGAAAGAAAAACAAAGAAATATTCAATAAATCAACAAAAGGGAATTTTTCAGATATACAATTCATTAAAGATATTCCATAGAGCAGAATATGTGTCAGCCTTTCTCAATCTCTTATAAGCGACCTTCTCACTGCTTGAAAGAATGGCTAAATCCTGTAACCAGCCATCAATGGAAGGCTTAACATCACTCTCCCAGCATTTCAAGATCTGTTTCTTAGCTACCAATAGAGCCCTCTAAGACCAAAAGAGCTGACCAACAGAGAGCCAGATACCTGCCGGAAACAAGCCCAGCACACACCGCAAAGGAGTGCAGGGGAGCAATAAATCTAAGACATGTTCCATACACTGCAGGACATCGTTCCAAAAGCTAGTAATTTTCACACAGAACCAGAACATGTGCAAACCAGTACCAATATCTGACTTTCAGTTCCAACATATATCATCCTGCACAAGCTTACAATGTTTCATTTTTGAAGGCGTCCAGTAGATACAATGTACACCCCATTGCTGAGTAAACCTCAAATCCAAGTCAACCTTGTAACAGCAAGGTCCTATACAAATACAATTCCAATTTCCCTCTAATAAGTCAAAACCCAATTCCAGGGTCCAATTAGCCCTATCCTGCTCGGAACGAATGTTATTGCCCACCTGCACAAGAAGCTTAAACAGAGTAGAAGCCGATAGAGGCGTACTTTTGTATAAATGCAATATAGGAGGGACATTATGCAATGAGGCATTTAAAGTTGCAAGTAAATTCTCAAGAACTTCGCAGAGGACACGATATCGGCAATCCTCTGACATATTCAACTTATATTTAAACCTAAGGAACTCAAACGAGAGCATTGAAACTCCATTGCGTATCCATCTCAATTGCCAGATGCCTGCAGACTGCCAAGAGGGCCACAAGAGGGTACGATTATTAAATGAAACTGCCGAGTTCCTCTAGATGTAAGATTCCGAACTCAGTAGATATTCACCTCCAGAGTTTTCACAACAATTCTTCCAATCTTTTAGGATATGTCTAACAAATGGCGAGGATTTATCCGCAGTTATCTTTTTTTCCATACTAAGAAGACAGTCCAAGGGGACTGGCTGCACAGCATTTTTCTCTATATTAACCCAGTTCGGGCAATTAGCTGCATCATTTCTTAACCACAAATGTAAAGTGCGCAACGTGAAGGCTCTATGATATGAGACTATATCAGGGAAACCAAGACTTCCCAAACGTACTGATTTCATAAGTACATCCATTGGGATTCTGGATCTGCCCCCTCTGCCCATAGAAAGCTTAGTAAAACTCTATTAATGTCACGAAGTAAATCTCCCGTCAAGGGAAGAGGAAGCATACTAAAGCCGTAAAGCAGTTTTGGAAGAATAGTCATCTTTATTACATTGATCTTTCCCACAATGTTAGGTTCAACCTTTTCCACTTCAAATATAGCACTGCTATCTCTGTGAGTTTGACTTGAATATTGGAAGCTAATAAGCAATGAACACACCTAGAAATGTGTATTCCCAGATGTACAAAATCATTCGCAACTCAACTATCCCGCTCAACTCCAAAAAAACCTCTGTGACGCGAGGCTGAAATTGAAAAGATCAATGTTTTAGATACATTGATTTTATAATATGACACTTTACAAACCGTAGTCAGAGTCAACATTAATTCCTTGGACAAAGCCTCAGGATCAGAACTTGAAGGTCATCTGTGTAAAGAAGGACTTTAGCGGTGCAGTTACCCATCAACACATGTCAACATTTTCTCTCCTCGATATTGCGAGAGGCTCGATAAAAAGAGCAAATAATAGAGGGGATAAGGGACAACCCTGCTTGTACCTTGATGGATTGGAAAACAATCCGATCAATAACCATTTACTAGTACCATAGCCTCCATATCGTTATAAAGGGTAGTAAAGAGCTTGAAGAAATGAGGGCCACAATTCACTCTTATTAATACTTGGCAGAGAAAAATCCAGCTAACTCTGTCGAATGCTTTTTCTGCATCAATGCTGATTGCTGCGTAGGGGTCCTTTGAGTTACTCTTTAAGTGTATAACATCCAATAGTTCCCTTAAATTATCGTAACTATTCCTACCAATGATGAAGCAGAGTGTTAATCCTTACCGCATACATTTTAGAGTTTAACATCTGCATTCAAAAGAGAAATGAGTCTATAATTATCACAAATTGAGTGATTCTTCGGGATCACAGATATTACCGCAGTCTGCATGGAATTAGCCACTTGTTCAGAATCAATGATCTCTTTAAAAAATTCAACTATGGAGGGTGCAAGGAAGGAGCTGAACGTTACATAAAACTCAATTGGAAACCTATCCGGTACCGGACATTTGCCAGGTGCTAATAGCCTCATAACATCTATAATTTCATGTAATATAGCTTTCCAAACAAAGTTTATCACCATCATTTAACTTAGGGATAGGGATATGGTCAAGGTATTCTGACACCTCATCATCACCTGTATCCCCATCTTCACAATATTATGACGCATACAATTTCTGGATTGCACCACAAATATCCTCATTTTTTCTAATAAAAAGCTCATTACTTTCCGATATTGACAGTACCTTCCTTCCTCACACTCTACCCCTCAATCTGTTAGCCAGCAATGCACCAGATTGTTCCTCGCATTCCCAGAATGCCTGTCTGGTATAATATATATATCTCTCTGCATTAGCATGAATTATGCTACCCAGTGAGCATCTAGCCCCTAGCATAGCAGATAGGGTAACATAAGAAGGGAAAGTAGTATGGTCATCCATGGAAAGCTTCTAAATAGACTCTAAATGCACATAGTCTGCTTCAGCTATGATTTTTTATAAGAGGCATAACTAATTATTTTACCATGTAAGTAAGCCTTCAGTGCATCTCAGATAGTCGACAAACTATTAACCGAGTCAGCGTTATCTCTGAGGAAAAGCGAAATTTCAATGCTGATTCATTTAACAAAATGTTCATCAAACAATAAGCGAGTGTTGAGTCTCCATTGCCTATTGCCCCTTTCACCTCCCAAGGACTGATCCAGTTCCAGGAACACACACGCATTATCGGAAATCACAATATCCCCCATATCTGTTACCATTACGGCACTGTAGAGTTCTCTGCTAACTAAACAATAATCAATCCAGGATGAGGTACCATGCAGAATAAAACAAAAACTATACCGTCTCTTATCTGGATTCAGTTCATGCCATATATCATGCAAGTCCCATGACTGCATATGTTGCAAGAAACCCTTTCTGGTCCTCTCCTCTGCATAGGAACGTGAGAGTTCTGATTTATCCAGCACTTTATCCAGGATGGTGTTAAAGTCCCCAACTATTAATATTGCGCCGTCCCCCATGTTCATCAAGATGTCTGCCAATTTGCTGAAGAAATCAGATTGTGCAATAATTGGGGCATAGACGTTAATAATTATTAGACAGCTGTTCTCCACTAATACCGTAACAGCCACAAATCTACCCTCAGAATCAATGTCTACTCTTTCCACAGAGAATCTTAATCTTTTCCTAAACAAAATAGTCACCCCTCTCGAGTTACTGGGAAAAGCACTGGAATATTCCTTCACAAATACATTATTCAGAATATACTCTATTTTATCCTGTTGTAGGTGGGTTTCCTGGAGTAAGACAATATCAGGCTTCCTTCTATTTAGAAAATTGAGCACCTTCCTTCTCTCTATTGGATTATTAACCCCCTTCACATTCCAACTTACTATATGTAAATGTTCAGACATATGGACAAAAAATAAGTCCTATTTACCTCCACGTCTCCCACTGTACCCAGTCTCACCTGCTATGGACTATCAGAGTGCTGAGCCCATAGTGATACTGGTGGGTGAGCAGAGCAGGGGCTGTTGTAAGGCTTTGACAAGGACATGTAAAGCTTGTGCTCCAGCTTTATAACTTTAATTATTATTATTCTTTATTTGTTTAGTTTCAAAGAAACTTTACAAAACATAAAAATGCATAAACATTACGTATCAAAACACATTATTTCCATTAAAACAGTCACAGTACAAAACACATGCATATTATTTCATTATTTCATTAAAACACCGCCCTCATTCCGAGCTTGGAGGTAAGTTCAGGTACTTTCCGGCATGGCGGAAAGTACAAGGCCGACCTGGTGACAGACCACTAATTGCGTCCCATTACGGCCTCGCGGGTACAAGCTTTTCACCATGCCGGAAAAGTACCTAGCGGCATGCCGCTAAATGACCCGTTAAACCCCCTACCGGCATGTTGCGAGACGTACTTAACAACACCGCCACGGAAGCAGCGACGTCTGTAAATAACGGTGACCATAATTTACAGGTGCTGTAAATTACGGTTACCGCAAAATAACGGAACCGGAAATATCGTCATCGCACAGGAATGGGAAGGAGCGCGGCAGCCATCTTTAAAAACACAATACATTGCCATCCTCATCAGGCAGCACCCTTGGGAGCAATCTGAAGTTTGAGAAAGGACTACACACCCCGGACCAATGCCATAATCCCCGAAGAAGTCAGCGGACTGGCTCCGCAAGAAGCAATTCAGCCCGGAAGAGCTGCAGGCCATGGTGGACAACCTGGCGGAGCACGCTAGCGTCGTGTTCAGCACCAAAATGCAGCGAGAGGCAATACTCCGCAAAAAAAACATCTGGGCACAAACCGCCCAAAGGGTGAGCGCAGTAGGCACGACCCCCCCCCCGCACCCTCAAGGACTGCAGAAAGCAGTGGGATGACTTGCGGGTGCGGGTGCGGAGCCTCCTCTCCACCAACCGGAGTCAGGCACTGCAGACCGGAGGGGGCCCAAGTTCCCCAATGAGACTGGAGCCATGGGAGGAGACATGCGCGTCATTGATCGGGACCGAATCCATAGAGGGCGTTGGCGATATGGAGTGCAGGGCAACGTCGTCTGCCGATGGAGGTGAGTGTCCAAAGTCAACACTGCCAATGGCATTTACATGATGTATACACCCCCAAGGGCCGTCAAAGGCACCTTGTCATGCTGCCTTCCCCCCATCCAAATAATGCAGAGCCAACTGCCACACAATCAAGGGCCAAGTGCAGGTACATAACGCACATCAACCATAGTGCACTAACTGGCACATCCCATTATGCACACTGTGCAGCAGGTTCGGCAGTGTGCAAGTCAGACTGCACATTAGCAGGGCAGGATGAGTCACTCCGACACCTGCATACATATCATACACATGCATATGTACTAGTGCTTTTGCAACGCCCAAAAGGCCACAAACCCCAAATGACTGAAATGTGAATGCAGCCATCAATGTAATTAGCGTCTCAAACAATCACTCATGTCGTCCCTCTCTTCTACCCCCACAGGCACTGAGCATGAGAGCGGAGAGCCCGAGACGAGCCGTCCAACCACCTCCACGGGCAGAGGCAGGGTCCGCTGCATACCAGCCCGGACAAAAACACCCACCCCGGCTCCCCAAAGGACCATGGAGGATGCACCACCCCGATCCTCCCTGCATCAGCGCCTGCCACAATGGCCGCCCCAAGGTCGAGGAGTCGAGCATTGCTGGGGAGGTGGCAGCCATTGCCCCCCTGGAGAATGTGGACAGCCCCTTGTCCATCTGTGGGGCATCCGAGGAGGACTTCTACCCCACCGTCCACACCCCGGAGCCCAGCAATGTCCCCCAGGCATCGTGCAGTGACTCAGGGGAGCCTGAAACACCTGGCCGTAGTGCACGTGGCGATGCACAGGGAGACGCCGATCCCGGGCCCAGTTCCCCAGTCGAGGCCATGCCAGGGCATGTAGGCCCAATCCCCTGCAGGGATGAACCACCATCAATGGACACAGCTGACTGCCCCTCATCACTGGGTTGATGGAGGACAAACGCCAGGCCAGGGTGGAGTGGCTATATGAACTTAAGGCAATGCGTCACGTGGTCACAGAGAGCACCAACAGGTTATGCGACGTCCTAGGACGCATCGCAGATGCCCTTGAGGCTGCGCATTCCAATCAGCTGCCTTAGCAGGAGGACACCCCCTCATCCCGTCGATCCACCCCGGCAAGCCCACCGCGACACAATCTACGTTCTATGCGGTGCCGGGACATGCCTTCCCTGGGGCCCGGGAGCCTGGATTAGTCAGCATTGCTGCCACATGTGGCCTTAATGGACAGCATGGGACTACTGTTGTGGAGTTGGGGGGGAAGGTGGGTGGGGGTGAGGGTTTGTTGTGGAGTTGGGGTGGGAGAGGGGTGGGGGAGTAGGAGGGAATGTTCACACTCATCCATTTGAATTTACAATACACTGTTGGAGTCGCAAAGTTTAACCTGTGTGGACATTTATCATTGAGCATGTGTATTAGGACATCTGACAGTGCATGGTCTACAAGTATACACACACCCAGTGCCCTGTGTGCCCATGTAATGCCACCCTCTGCTGACTTGTGTTTTGGTTTTTATGTCCAATCAATGTTTGCCACACAACATGTCCCTCCCGTGCACCGCCTCCATGATGTTGTCTTGCCCCTTCCTCCTCCTCCTTAACTCCATCTTCATTTGGTGATAGCAGTCCCATGTCAGGGGACAGAGCCACATTCCAAGGGATGCACATTTTGTTCAGCCTTACACATGAGATGGGGGTCTTGGACACCAAATTGCAGTAGATGGGTCCCCCACCAGTCCAGCTTCGGCAACTCATATGTGCCTTATGCAAGCCAGGTGGCTGCTTCATCTCCATGCATGCACGGGTATGGGCAGTATTTTAGGCCTCCTTGGGCCTGTTCTGTGGGTTTCTGACAGGGTTCCCGTACCATGGTGTCAAGGGACAGCCACCAACACCTGCATGTCTAGCCAATTAAGGTAAGTGTTTGGACTGTCATGGTGGAGAACTGAACTTGTCTGACATGGCAGCAGGTCATTGATGCCCATACGCACATGTCCATGGATGCATTTAGCCCATTCATGGCCCCAATATGTGTCCTGTGCAATGGAATGCTGTACGGGGGCATGTCTACGAGATGGTCTATGAACAATGGCACGCACATCTCGTGGTACGTGCTTCGTTGATGCATGCAGCAGTCTTGATGTTAGATCCATGAAGTGCTGTGTACTGTGTGAATCCGTAGTTGGGTGTGTTGGCTGTAGTCAGTGGCTCATATTCATCATACTGCTCTGATCCATACTATGGTGAATTCCACCACTCCTATGGGTGTGCCGAACCGGTGATGTGGTGTGGTATCCCTGCTGTCCCCAGTTCAATCCACTCCCGGGGAGGACTCTCCAGTGTGGTGACATGCTGGAGGCAGCCACATTCTGCATATGCAGTGTGTCTTCCTATATGCCCTTACGGTTGTGGGGGCCGCCAATGAGTGGTGCATGTGTTGTAGGATTTGGCCTTTTCAGGTGTTAGTTATGTTGTGGTTGGTGTCTGCCTTACTCCAACGATGTGGGAATCTGTACTCATGTGCCGTTACACGGGTTCTGTGGCACGGTGATTGGTGAGGTGAACATCGTGCACTGGCTTCATCATTTCGACCCAGTTTGTTTATGCAGGCACCCACCTCATGGCACCGATGCACTGGCATGACACAGTCAGACGACTCACCAAGCAGCCAGGCATGTCATCCTACATGTCGCCCCATTCGGCACGGTAGCGTGGAGTTCAGCTGGCCCATTGAGTCATGATTTGTTCCTGGATGCAATCTAAATGCACACACTCCCATATTTGGACATTGTCTCAGATATACTTGGGGCTGAAGGAAGCTATGTATAACCCCTGCCAAATGTATAGAACTACGTAGGGACTCTACATGCCTATAGTTAGCAGCCCAGTCCCACTCTCTGACTTTATTTGAGAAAACCCTGGTCAAGGTTTCATAGGTCGTACCCCTTGTATAATCAGGGTATCATCCCAAATTGTTAAACAGGCATGTACCAGACTGCCAAATCTATCTTTTCCTTGTCCAGAGCCGGCAATAGACTAAGAAGTTTACAACTCGGATTAGTTTGAGTTTTAATATAAAGCAGCCCTTGTCTTCTCAAAAGTTCCCCTTTAAGCGAGGTCAAGCCAAATTCCAGTCTAATTTACTGTATTGAAGCAGAGGGATTAAGCCTCAACATTTGTTTCCAGAATCTGTCCTCTAATATATCCAGCCAAGATAGATCGGCCATTGCCAGGGTCTCTAATCCATAGAGCACTGTCAGGCAGAAATGTTCATTATTCCTTCAAGTGAATACCCAGCCGTATCCCTAGCAAAGCTCAAGATAGATCGAGTCATGCTATGGGCTTTAGACTATTTTGTTTCTGCAATCTGCCTGTATGTTTTATTGCTTCAATCTCTGACCGTAAATATGGATAGGAGTCCACATACTCAATTGTTCTGAGCGAACACTTAAGTACTGGTCTTTTCACCTTCTTTGCCGACACGACCAGTACTTTAGTCTTTTCCATGTTTGTGGTTAACTTATTAAGAGACACATAAATGCCATAAACATGGATTGTACACCCAAAAAGGTGGTATTAAATACTGCAGGGGACCCAACCTCTGTTTTTAACCAATCCGGCGCATCAGACATGTAGAGATTGTACAGGGTCGGAGCCAGGGTACAACCCTGCTTGACTCCTTTCCATATCTCTACCTAACATATCGGCTACCACACCATCATCCGTGAGTCTAGCTGCCGCCTTTGTATATTGATGCATGCCCTGCAATATGCTAATAAGCCACGGGAGGCAACTAGCTTTAATAAGGTTGCGCCAAAGTCTGGGCTGGTCCACAGTGTCGAACGCGGCTTTAAAGTCCACGAAAATGATATACAATGTCTGTTTACCGGTCTGCAGGGTGTCACGAATGAATGAGTCCAGCACTCTAAGGTCGTGACTTGTGCCCAAACCGGCACGAAAACCTGTTTGGGAATAATGTAAGACCTAAGATTCCTCAACCCAGTGTTGGAGGGCCTCTAATATAAAGGTTGAAAATATTTTTCCCATCACATCTAATAGTGATAATAGTCTATAATTTTAATTGAGGCATAGACTGTTGAGGAAACACCGCAGAGACATGATAAAGGACACCGGATGTAATTACAGCTGTTTATTGTTGGCAAGGCTTAGTAGGCTACATGCAGCAACCTTAGTGTAAACTGCGACAGTCAGAGCCACAATTCCCTGCTGATGCCTGGTAAAGTGACAAACAAGTCAAAAGTAACAAGCCAGAGGGACATTAAGCCGTATATAAAAATGCCTGCTACTAGGTCATGGAAAGTGACAACTATAAGTGAAAAGGGGACGGAAATTGAAGTACCAAAAGTTAAGGATATAGATCAAGCTGATGACACTAGCACTCATGGAAGGATTACGGATTCCTACCATCATGGAGCGGAGGTAAGCCAAGAACGTGTCGTACCCCAGCAAATGGAGCAAGTTGGGGAGAGTCAGAATGAAACGGCAGACTGCTCTGTTATGGATTTTGGTAGTATTGATAATAATTAATTACTTGCCTTGTGTTACACCCTACATGACGCTCTGCAATCTGTTGTTTTTAAAAGGAAATCTGCAACGGAACCACAGGAATCAACAGTGCAGACAAGTACGTCCTTGCCACAGCTGCCTCTTCCCGCCCCATCTGACTCCATCCGCTTCCCTTCCTCCTCTGCAGGTTCCTTCAAATAAGCAAAGAATGTCTGCAGCCCCAGTGCTGTATCCAGATTCTGATGGAAATGGGAGTACTGGGAGCAAAGAAGGCACGGGGAACTAACATTTTGCAGTGCACAGTAATATAAGCAATGTGGCCCCAGAAAGGAGTGTGGACACACTTCACTTTGCGGTGAAGATTTTACTGAAACTTTGCGGCACCATTTTACAGGAGGTTAATTTACAGGGTGCGGCTGTTGAACATTTAACAGAGGAAGTGGGAAAAGGGGTGATAGGAGTGAACCTTCCACCTCTACCTACTCCATGGGGTTATACAAGTATTTCCCCAAATATTGAGCAAATTGGATCAGTCCCCGCCTTGAGGGACTTGATGGAGGAAGCTGAAATAGAAGATTAATCAATTATCTTGCAGGCAAAAAAGCAAAGGCTGATGGGAAAGAGCTGTCAAAGGGGTCAAATGGGGCTAACCGAAGGGAAGAAACTGCCACCTAGTAATAACCAAAAAGACAGGTTAAACTCCATATCCAACACAGTGATTGGTCTTAAATCACACAAGTCCAGAAAGAGCGACTCCAGGCCTGGGACCTTGTACAGTTGGCTGTTAAAGGAAAAGGACGAAGTGTCTATTGAAGAAATTGAGAGTGACAAGTCTCTTGTCTCCTGCGCGCCAACACAGTGTAACACGAGTAAGCCTTCTGGTGCTGTGTTTTCGCCGGTGGCTAGCAGAGAGAATATAGACTGGACACAGACTGCACAAAGGCGAAAGGAAAATACTGTTACAGTGACTGAATCCAAACAGGAGTTGGCCACTAGGATCTTTACAATTGAGATAGAACCAATGAATGCCAATAAGGGAAGGATTACCATAGTAAATTATTGTGTGTTCTGCATAAAATTCTGTTTTTAAGAGTGCTTAACACAATTAATTTTGACTTTGTTGAACCACTAGCCTGGAAAAGGGGATTTATCTCTCACATTCATTGCGCACTTCCGCAGATAGCAAGCCTGATACGTTCTCATCAATCTACCCTATTAAACTTAGGGTATGCCCTTGATGAAGAGAGTTTGGAGGATAAGGTTAGGGGATGTTGTGAGAGATGCCAAAGAGGAGTATCGGAAGGGTGAAACAGAAGCAGAGTTAAGTCACTGAATCTTCTGTACCATCGGATGAGAACAAAAAGGGTTCAGCTTATCTAAAAGGCTTCCTCCACACACAAGATGTAGAGACTAAATGAAATGAAACATCAGGATTGCTTGTGGAGTACTAGGGGACATGCACACCTATTGGAGTAGTCAGGGTCTATTGATATTCTTTGAAAGCATAACATTTTTATGCTACAGGAGACCTGGTCGGCTTCTACTATAGGTGTGGATGGATACCACTGCAAAGTGTTGGCAAAGAAAGGACCTTAAGGTCGGCCTTATGGAGGTCTTATCATTGGCGTTTCTCATGAGTTAAAATCGGACAGTCTAGTGCTATCTAGTGTAGGCGCACACTCCCCACTTCACCAACAAGAACTCAGAATAAAGGACACATCCCAATAGGGAATGAGACCAAGGGCCTCATTACGACCCTGGCGGAACGGGTTAAACGGCGCCGTAAAAGGTGACGGCGCCGTTCAACCCGTTCCGCCACATTACGAGGTCCCCTCGCGGGACACGGTAAGCACGCCTGGGAAAACCAGGCGTGCTTACCGGGTCCCGCGAGGGGAAGAGGGAGCAAAGAACGGGCCATCTCGTAATGGCAAATTGTTTGCTCCCTCTCAGAATGGGGATGAGGAGCACGGCATTACCGCCACCCGCGATTGGGCACTTACCGGCCCATTCAACTCGTAATGGGCCGGTAAGTGCCCATTCGTGGGTGACGGTGACGGATGCGAGTTTGGTGGTAGTCGTGCCTGTAATGCAGGCACGGCTACCGTTCGAACTTGTAATGAGGCCCCAAGATTTTTCAAAGTTTTATATAAGATTCAGCATCCAGAGAACTCTGCTGCCTCGAAAGTGCTCTGGCAAACAATACAAATGGAAATATGTTTTAAAGGGTTACAGCGTCATCAGTGATGATTTCTATATAGGCTACAAGTTACAGTTTCATTGGTTACAAAGGAGGTGCATGTATATTTCTGTAGGGGCCGGCTCCACGGGATTGGCTGATGACTTGGCAGGAGGTTGGACGTCACATGGTTCAGCTGGGCCTAGTCCGTATGAGGTGAAGCTTAGGTCAGGTCGGAGAGGCGGCTGGTCCGTAGTAGGCTAATCTACACACTTATTCTAGACATATAACAAACAATAAGCATCAATATACCTTTGAGTAAATCTTTGAAGCCTATAAATTGTACATGTGTGTTTACATTGTCCCACTTTGAGTCATTTGTGAGGTGACGGGTATAGGGGTCCTGCCTTTGCTTTAACCTGGGGGCTGGGATTGATAGCTGTCTGGTCTGGCACATCAGAGCGGGAAGGGGGTGGCATGACGTGTGTTAGTTTATAACAGAATATACTGTGACAGGAGTCGTGTTTTATTGAGGACACACTAGGGTGGTCACTCAGGATGGGTCATACTTTTGGTACATCAAAAGGATAGCTTTGGAGGGGCACAGGGTTGACCAGGCAGTAATTTTCCATCGACAGGGGTCAGGGGTGCAAGAACAGGTTTGTTGAGATAGATGAACTGTGTTATAATGTGTGTCTTCCCTCCTGTGTCTTCCTTGCAGGGTGAGGTGATGTCAGTGGAATGTGGTGAGGTCACTGTGCTCAGAGTGTTGTCATTTGAATAGTGTTCCATGGGGGACAGTTGGAGACAGAGAGCTGGCTGGCTAGGATGTGCCGGTGTTTTCCTGCTGTACTAATGAACTAATAAACCCATATAACTTACCTGCTGGCTCAGGTGTGTTGATGACGAGTCCGCATTGTTACACTGGCGACGAGGACGGGATCCTGTCGTGGAGGGGACAGCAGTTAAACAGGACGCCGCCCTCCAAGTGTCCACATCCAGTACAGCAGCCAGCTGTGCAGCCCTTGGGGTCCGGACCGAGGTTGCACCCCAGCAGGCCGGGTGGTGCTGGGAGAAGAAGCTCTTACTGTGGGAGCCGGGACCCTGGAGGTGAGGGGTCAAAGAAACTGTTCGTGGAACTCCGGTGGTCTGCAGCAGGGAGTTCATCCCTGGGTCCAGAGCTTGAGCGACGAGCAGCAAGAGCAGGCTCTTTTGCGGGGGGAGTTGAGGACTGGAGGCGTGGGCGTGAGGCCGTCTGGATGCCTGCAGCGCCCTAATGTGATCTCTTCTGGCCTGTAGTGGGGGGCTTGAAAGCCCTCTTGTCCCCGTGTCTAGTGCCATTTGTTCAAGGCATCTGAGAAGGTTCGTGTTGCGCCTTCCGACGTTTGCGAGCTGTTGGAGCTAGTGGTCGCAGGGATACTACAGCTGAAATCCTCCTTTGGTTTTGGGTTGATTTTTTCAGTAATCAAACGATCCTGTTTTCGCCTGGAGGCCGGGTGGTTCAGGTGGAGTTGGGGCTTTCAGCGCTCGCCAGTGGAAACAGGAGCCCGTGTGGAGGAGGGAAACAGGAGCCCGTGTTGGGGAGCTGGCAAGCAGTGTAGCCAGTCTTATCCATTTGGAGGCGGTCGGTTCTGCCGTCGGGTTGGTGTGTGCCTGGACGCTGGGTTGCCGGAGAGGAGCTGGGAGCGATCCTATCCCTTCGGTCCTGCATGAATAATGATGACGTCGAGGGGGCATTGTCATACATTCCTGCGTTCCGATCACGGAGAATGGAACGTAATGGTGTGCGCGGCGTGGTGGACGCATGCTGTGCGGCCTGACATGAGCTCCTTCATCCAGCAAGTGGAACTTAATGCTTCAACGTCCTTTCCAGGAGAGTGCACTTCGGATGTCTGGACGTTGGTAGTCGGCGGGGAGTGGACTCCCTTCAAGATACTGTTGCAAGTGATGAAAGAGGCAGATTGCCAGGGTCCGGAGTGTTCCCTTGTGCAGCTGTTCAGGACAACGCTGTGGACACTAGTTCCGTCTGCAGTGACTCTTGGAAAGGACTGCGTTTGAATGCCAACATCAGAGAGAACCATTACGCAATATAGTAATGGTGTCATGTAGCTGCGAGGTCAGTGTGCGTGGAGTGGTGTATTCGTGTTGTGGCCCTATGTTAGGAATAGTTTTCTTTGTGTTTGGCCGGTTTGGATGAGAGTAGGTGTGTATGTTCATGTTGTGGCCTCTTTAATGAAACGTAGATGTTTGAATTATCTTGCCGTTGTCTATTAACGTGCTTCCTTACAGGGAGGTTTCATGAACTGTTTGATTATATTGTTGTGCCATTAACATATTTTCTTACAGGAGGCATTTGGAAACGGCATCGGGAGATGTTTTATTTATGATGCGATGGAAATATTTAATTCGGTCTGTCTGATATTCGTGGGAACTTTGGTTTGCTTTGAACTTGCTGGCGTTTTTACCAGTGACTTTTTGTTGACAATTTTTACTTCTATCTATTTTTATGCAATAAGTGTTCTGTTTTTAACACATGCCAGTGTACGAAGAAACATATTATTATTATGTGTCATGTTTTTATTTTTTTTATTTTTTTTGGAGCATTGCAATTATTAGAGCTCTGTTGATATTTCATTTGAAATGCTACAGTTGTTTTACAATTTGCGTGCTGTTGTTGTGGTGTGATTCTGGGTGTGAGTGCGCATGTAGGTTGTGCGCGTGTGGTGGTGCCTGTTGTAGTAGCCACCGTGGTAGCCTAGTAGGTTCTAGGGGTCCCATTTCAAGGTGATGTGTATTTCATTTTGCACTTTGTTAATAGTTGTCCTTTGTGGTAGCCTGGCGGGTGCTGGGGGTCTCATTAGGGGATGGTGTAGCGTGATTTTGGTGTAGTGGTGTTTTGGCAGGGACTAGGGTCCCACTGGTGTAGTAGTGTTTTGGCAGGGACTTGGGGTCCCAGGGTGTAGTGGTGTTTTGGCAGGGACTTGGGGTCCCAGGGTGAGTGGTGTTTTGGCTGGGACTAGGGGTCCCAGGGTGTAGTGGAGTTGGTTGGCAGGGACTAGGGGTCCCATGGGTGTAGTGGTGTTTCGGTAGGAACTAGGCTTCCTGTGTGCTTGTGTGTGCTCACAGGAACTTTATGTGTATGTTATCTTGTGGTTGGATTGTGTGTGGAGGTAAAGCTGTTCTCTATATTTTTAGAGTGTTGGAACTGATGTTGTTGTTTGTGCTTGTTGTGCTCATTAGAGTTGGGTTAGTGCCCGGTGGTTTCTCTTTTGGGTTGGGTAGTGGGGGTGGCAGCCCTGGTACCCTGGGGTGGCGGACCAGGGTGGAAGGTTGTAGGTGCACTGAGGGGTTTCGGTTGTCAGTGGTGTATCCGTTTTAAGGGACGCTGGGGTGTGGCAGGCCCTAGGCCTCAAGGGGCAGCTTGAGGCAGGTGGAGTTCTTGTTTTTGTTTTGTTCCTCGATATGTATTCCAGTTCTGTTGAGGGGAGGTGCAGCCCTTTATCCATCTTGGTGGGTTCCTCTTTGGTGAGTTATTGGTGGATAGAAGGTAGGTGAGGTGTTGTAGGTTCTATCTGTGTTTCGTTGAGTGGTAGTCACTTTGCATTTGTTATGCTTCCTCCGGTTTACTGCTTTGGGTTTTATTAGTGGGAAATAGTTTCAATGGTCTCAGTGTGCTTTCACCTTTATGGAGGGTGGAGTTTTTGTGCTCCTTTGTTGGCCTTGGTGTGTGGATGGACTCATGTGGACCGTTTCCTGGGGGTTTGGGTAGCGTGTTCATATTAGTTTGGGTGTCGATGGGCATATACGTGGTGGCCACGCGTATTTGTATCGTTTTGTGTAGGATGGCATTTGCGTTAGGAACACCTTTATTTAATTAAGAGAGGGAGGAGTGTTATAATGTGTGTCTTCCCTCCTGTGTCTTCCTTGCAGGGTGAGGTGATCCAGTGGAATGTGGTGAGGTCACTGTGCTCAGAGTGTTGTCATTTGAATAGTGTTCCATGGGGGACAGTTGGAGACAGAGAGCTGGCTGGCTAGGATGTGCCGGTGTTTTCCTGCTGTACTAATGAACTAATAAACCCATATAACTTACCTGCTGGTGTGTTGATGACGAGTCCGCATTGTTACAAACTGCAAGGCCCGGTCACACACAGGACAGTGATCTCAGAGGAAGAGTGAGAAGAATACATTCTTTAACTGTAACAGTTTGCCTCAGAGCATCCGTGAGAAAGGGACTTGGGAGGCAAAGGCAACAGTAGAAAAGACGGGAGAAAATGAGGGAATAGATTAGGAGTTTAGTAGCATGGAAGGTGAGGGAGGAGCGGATTTTGCGAACATTGAATAGGTGAAAGCGGCAGGCATGAGAGGTAAGAGAAATATGATGGGAAAGGGAGAGGGTAGAGTCAAGGTGGAGGCCAAGGTTGCGAGCAGAGGCAGAGATCGGGAGGTTAGTAGAAGGAAAGAAAATAAAAGGAGGGGGGAAAGGGAGGAGGAAGCGTGTTGGAGGGGAAGAATAAGACTTCAGTTTTTTCAGAGTTGAGGGAAAGAAAGTGGGAAGACAGAGTTTTTAATAGCAGTAAAATAGAAAGAAAGATTATGGTGGAGTTCGGGGGTGAAAGAGGAGAAGGAAAGAAATAGCTGGGTGTCATCTGCATAGACATTATGAGATATGCCGAAAGAGGAGATAATGGGGGCGAGTAGAGAAGTGTAGAGTGAGAAAAGGAAAGGGCCAAGTACAGAGCATTGTTGAACACCGAAGTCCAGGGGGAGAGTGGAAGAGGTAGGACCACCCCAGGAGGCAGCAAAAGAGCAGTTGGAAAGGTAGGAGGAAAGCCAGTTGAGGACAGAGCCACTGATACCAAAGGAAGAAAGAGTGTTAAGAAGTAAGGGGTGATCAACGGTATTAAAGGCTGTGGAGAGGTCAAGGAGGAGAAGGACAGAGGATTGCTTAGAGTAGCGAGCAGTAAGAACGGAGTTGAGAACATAGGTGAGGGCAGTGTCAGTAGAGTGTTTAGGGCAGAAACCAGATTGAGAGGGGGGAGAAGAGAGAGATTGGTTACAAAGGTAGAGATTTGAGAGTAGACTAAACATTTGAGAAGCTTAGAAAGGAATGGTAGAATTGAGATTGGGCAGAAGTTGGATGCAAGGAGGGGGTTAGCAGAGGGTTTCTTCAAAATTGGAATGAAAGTAGCATGTTTGAAGGCGTAAGGGAAGGTGGCAGTGGAGAGGCAGATATTGAAGAAGGAGGTAAGGTAGGGAACGAGGAGAGGGTAGATTTTAGGAATCAGCAGGGTGGGGAGGGGATCAGAGGGGGCAGCGGTAGGGTGAGTTTTGGACAGGAGGAGGGAGATTTCAGAAGGAGTAACAGGAGAGAAGTCAGACAGGTAAGAGGAAGGGGAGGAGATAGAAGGGGAGGAGGGGAGTAAGAAGGGGAGGAAAGAATGTTTTGGCAAAGAGAGAGTTTTTTAGAAGAGAAAAAGAAAGCAAAATCAGAAGGGGAGAGGAGAGAAGTAGCAGAGAAGTCAGGAGAAGGAGGGGAAAGAAGATGAGATAGTGTCTGAAAGATACGACAAGGATGGGAGGCTTGGGATTGGAGAAGGTTAGAGTAGTAGGTACATTTAGCAAGGCTAAGGGCAAGAGTCATAGAGAAAATGGTAGGAGAAATAGGAGGATTGATTAGAAGGAGAGCGGAGCTTGAGCCAGCGTTGCTCAAGGCGACTGAGGAGGCGACGCATAGACAGAAGATAAGGAGATAGCCAGGGTTGAGAGGGTTTACGGGTTGGGCGGAAGGAGGAAGGCGGGTGAAGTTGATCGAGACTGGCAGAGATAGAGGAGGACAGAGAGGATAAAGCTTCATCAGCAGAGAGAGAAGAGAAGTCAGAGAGAGGGGGTAGGGGGAACGCGGAAGAGCAGGAGTCAAGGAAGAGAGAAGTGTTAAAGTTCCGGAGATCCTGTGTAGAGAAAGAAATGGAGGAAGAGGGGGGAAAGGGCAGAGGGAGGGGGGTGAGAGAGAAGGAAAGTAGAGCATGGTCAGAAAGATAGTTGGGGAGGGTAGTAACTGGGGAGGAGGAGAAGGTTGAGATAAATATTAGGTCAAAAGTGAAGCCAGAGGAGTGAGTAGGAGAAGAAAGGAGGGAAGAGAGGAGGTAGGAGTCAAGAATGGAAAAAAGAGGCGATGGTTGCAGTGAAGAGGGGATGTGTAGGTCAAAGTCACCGAGTACAGTAAGGGGAAAGGGGTAGGGGGACATGAGAGAGAGAAGGGGGTCAAGATCATCATAGAAGGAGGAGAGGGGGCCAGGGGGACTATAGACAATTAGGAAGGAAATAGCATGAGGAGACGTGAAATATTTGTACAGGTATTCAAAGGAAGGGAAGGTGGGAAGGGGTGTTGTAGATGGGGAGGAAAGACAATTGGGGTGAAGGAGGAGACCGATGCCACCACCACGACCAGAGGGACGGGAGACATGAGAGAAGGAGGAAGAGGAGGTAGTGAGGGAAGCAGATACAGTAAAGTTATGGGGAGGGATCCAAGTTTTGGTAATACAGAGGAATTGAAGAATGGAGTCCAAGTGTGTCTTGCAATAGCCCCACCTCTGCTTCTGCCAGGGCCATATTCCCCATGGCTGCAGAAGGGCGATGGAGGCATCCCCCACTAGTACAAGAGCAAGTGGTCCCTTTTGCGTAGAATGTATGGGGGGGCTCAACCAGCCCCTTCCTTCCTTACACTACCACCAACAACAAGTTCATGACAGTAGAAGTCCTATTAAATAAGGGAAAAAGGTGTGAGAAGCTGCTATTGATAAATGTCTATGTACCATATGCGACCGCAAATTGAGAAACAATATATGCCTCCATTGAGGATGTTTGTGCCAAGTGTGGGTAGGGAGGTGGCATACAGGAAGTGATACTGGCTGGGAGTTATTTAAATGCCAGATGTGTGGATGAAACCAAGAGTGCTGCTTATATGAACATACACAGTAAGAGTGACATGCTCCCGAAAAAGAGAATTCGGAATGGTAAGTTATGGGTTGAATTTATGAAAGAGTGGGATCTTTTCTTAATGAATGGGAGACCTAAGAGAGATGTCTCTGGTAAGCCCACCTGGAAACACAGGAGGAGTTGGGCAGCATTGGACTATCTTTTTGGGAGCAACGCAGTCCTGGAGAAAGTGCTTGAGCCTAACATCAACTTCATACAAAATCGTAATTGTGCAGGAAATCGCATATACTGGTCAATTTAAAACTTAAACAAGGTTACGGGAGTGGCACGGCATGCAACCCAATACAAAATTGATATACTGACCAACTTTACCAGCAATTAATTCGAGAAGTGGTTGAAGCGGGTCGCTGATGATATTGGAACATGTAAGGGAAAGCGTACAGACATCTGAATATTTTCAATGTCGTGATCCATGATGCGAAACACGGCTTAGAGGCTGGAGGTTTCCAATCAAAAATGCGCAATGGCAAAGAACGTTAGAGGTGCTGCGTGGGAGACACACCCGCGCAATATGGCACATTTTATCTCAAAGCAAAGCTGCAGGGGCTAAGATCATAACCCCAATTAAAGCAGACACGTGGCTTAGCCATTTGAATAAAGTTGAGGTGATTGAGGATACTGAGTGGGATGACCCTAATATAGGAGAGACTTGGCCTATAAGGTTGACGTTTGAGACTTTGCTGATTGCAATTAAGAAGTTGAAAGTATCAAGAGCCCTAGGTTCAAACAGGCTAGCTAATCTGGTCGTGAAAAAAGCATGGGCTAACATTTTGCTTGTTTTGATCAGGAGAGTCTGTATTGACGTCTATGTGCCGTCCTCATGCAGACAGTCTTTACTTGTCCTGATCTTCAAGAAAGGAGACAGGAACATCCCAGACAACTACAGACTGCTCTCCATGTTGGACATCATAGGAAAACTCTTTGGGATATTCCTGTTAAAGAAATTACAGGGATGGGCAATGACAAAGGAGGTTCTTTACAAATACCAGATGGGCTTGTGTACAGGTTCATCTACAACACACAACATCAAGCTGCTTGATAGATTCATGAAGGCAGCTGTAGGGAAAGATAGGCCTCCATTGTATGTGACATACGTTGACTTTAAGGCAGCGTTTGATCACGTTTATCAAGTGTTATTGTGGCTTAAAATGAGAAATATGGGATGCCGTGGACTGGTTAGTGTATGTATTACAGCTTCTGCACAGACATACCACAGCTCAGGTGCGTCTTGACAAGGTGGGTGGACTGTCAAAATCAATTTGTATAAGCAGGGGAGTCAAGCAAGGTTGTGTGCTGGCTCCACTGATGTTCAATCTTTATCTGACAGACCTCCCCACTCAGTGATTAATTCAATCTAATTGTCCCCCCAAATTGGGCACAGTGCAAGTGGCCAGCATGCTTTATGCAGATGACCTAGTGGTTCTAGACCATACCTATAGAGAGATGAAATGCATGATAAACAAGTTATGTAGCTATGCATCAGAGAGAAAATTGATCATGATTGTCACAAAAACAAAAAGTATCAGTGGCAACATGTTTCACAAATTGGCTGTGACTACTACATTAGGCAGAATAGAGTATGTTAACAGTTAAATGTATCTGGGGCTAGAGATGAGCAATGATAACAGCTACCAGCTTACAAAGATCACTAAAATTAGAAACACTCAGCAATCGGTTTCACTTATGTGCAAATTTGCAAGGAAGACTGCGGATTAAACAAATAAGGGGATACTAACACTCTACAAGCAATGCTGCTGCCCCATGGTATTATACGGTCTGGAGGCATTGATATTATAAGGGATATAGGGTGGCTAAATCAGCTAGAGTGTTTGGTTTGGTGGAAGGCCTTCAGCCTTCCACCTTTTACCTCAATGGAGTACTTACACCTGGAACTGGGCATTGTATCCCAAGTACCTAGTGGATTAAGAAGAGGGGGGATTTGTACATTAAGTCCAGAATGGCACCATACTGCCCGGTGCTGAAGAAATTGGGATGCAACTATGGGTCGAAAGGGTTGGGGATGGGGAAAACGTACATTTGGACTTCTTTAGTACCATAAATTGAGAGCCCCGGCCGGACTCTTGGACAAACTTTGAGGCAATTAAAGATTCAATGCACATGCGAGGAATTCCACCACCCACATGGGGTGTCTGCACTCGCCTGGGCTTTTTTGAAATTTTGTAAGAAATGGAATGATGTGCGATCAACCTTGGAAAATGTGTGGGGCTAATCCGCATATATTTTCCTATGCTCGCCGCACAACAAACACATTGTCAAGTCCACTCTGGGGGGACACAGCCTACAGGCTCAGTCCTCCTGTCATGTTCAGCTGGAATGTGACATCCATGGATGCATCTAAGCATCTGAGGAAGGGGGAAGGCAACACCATCCTCCTGCCATGGTCAGCCTAATTAAATATCAAAGACTCCATGGATATGCCCTGCCCATTGTAGTTCTGTGTGGTGGAAGCGCATACTGATGAGAGTTAATTAAAGCAGGCCTGCGAAGAGGTCTGGTCACAGAACTAACAATGGGCAGGAAACACCAACACCGTTTTGTTATGCATCTGTCAACGTGAAGCCAGCTCCCACCCCTCTGTACGAAGGGCAGCGATTATCATGTTTGGGACAACTGTTTGCAGGCAGCAAACCCTGCAAGAGGACTCACTTTCAGAGGGAAGAAGTATGCAATTTGATGGACACAGAAAGTCTGTTCTCGCCACAAATTCCAAGGGAGACCTGTGCTTTCATCAGGAGCCACAGAGCTCAATTTACCAGAGAGACACTTTGATCCACAACAGACACGAAGATGAGTGTGACTTAGTAGTACATGTTGCATCCCCTTACCTTTCCTGTTGCAAAGCACTCTGGTTATGGCCTCATGCATAACAGAAGATTGTTGGTGGGGACCCAGGATTGGTTCATTAAGGTAGGCTTAGCGTGCACCAATCACTGGGGTCCATTTTGCTTTAAAAGAGGATTGAGTCCCTCTTTTGGCAGATCATCCGGCTACTTCTGAAGGAGTAAGAAGTAGGACTCTGTATTTCTGATATGGTTTTTCATACAGTTTTTACATCATTTTATGCACGTGAATTTTTATATAAATATTCTTTGTTTTTTGGGATATGTATTGGAAGTTAGTCGTATAGATATGTTGAATTTAAGTGATGAAATATGAAACCTCTAGTGAGAAACTGATTTAAAACAAGTGTAAACTATTGTATTTATTTATATTGGAAGATTGTGTAGTAGAGTTTTTATTAGAGTTTTTATTGGTCTCAGGATGTTTAGTAAATGTCTGTTAAGCCAATAACCAACAAACAGAAATGTCAATTGAAATAGACTGTGATGTGTGGAATTATTATGAAAAGGTTTACTAATTGATATAATTTGTTAAAGGTATTTAGAACTGAATACAAATATAAATACATAAAAAAATAACTAGCTAATGAGAGGGATAGGACTACGTAAGGTGTTTTTAAGGACTGGGTGGCTTATATTTTGGATTTGTTTCAAGTCAATTGGGAAGACTGTTTGGATTTCAACTTGCCTGTATTGGGTACCACAGGCGTTTGGGAATTCTGTGATAAACCTTTGGTAATAACCAAGTAATACTAAAAGGCCCATATTTTTGGTGAGTCTGTGCATCTCCTGTCTGACAGCTACCTTTTCTGACTGTGGCTGTACTAGACCATTGGTAGCATAATGTCCAAGATATTTCACAGTAGATTGTGCAAGGCAACACTTCAACAGATTGGCTGTTAACCCTGCACTTTTGTAATGCCTGTACCACCAGATATAGATGTCACATATGTTTTTCAACGTTTATCTGTGGATAATGATGCCATGTATATATACTCCTATAAATGAGTGATATGGTCACAGCATCAAGTCCACAAGCCATTGGAAAGTAGCAGAAGTCCAATGTAGCAAAAAAGGGGAGAGTGGTGATGAAGAATAATCCCGAAGGAATTAAAAAAGGCTGTCTTCTTTTTATCTTCGGGAGCTAAAGGAACCTCCCAATAGCTCCAGGTGAGGCCTTGGGGGATATAACTGGAGAGAATCCAAATTAGTTTTCAATCATGTCATTCACCCATGGCACCGGATTAGTAACAACTTGTGACAGCTCATTGACCTTTCGAAGGGGGATGCAAAATTGCTAACTTTTCCACCAGAACTATTGAAGACGACCATTGAGTAGAAGCGCGCTATAACATATAGGTCTAGTTCCTCATTGATCACCTCCCTTACATTCTATCTACAAGCTTGTGGAATCAGGAGGGCCTACGCAAATAGATTTCCCTGGAGGTGTATGGACATGATAGAAAACCCTGAACCCAACCGTGTAATTCAGAAAAGGTATTGGAGAAATAACTGCCAAAATCTCTTAGATCATGTTGCTGAGCAACAGGTATATCAGTAGGTATCAAAGGGGAGGTCAAGTCTGCTAAAATGCTGTTGACAAAGGTGACCTTTGTGGAGACCATGATAGTCAGGTTACTATTTTCCTTCTGCAACATTTCTTAACTTATATAGTAGAATTTCTTATATCTATCTGGCTGCTGGACTCGATAGTTAAGGGCCCCCAATATTTCAGTGACTGTATATGATCCAAGCCATTGGAACATGAGCTTATTACTCATTGTGAGTAATAACATGATGATTTGGTCCCCAACCAAAATGTTTGCTATCTGGCCTTCTGATCATACAGTGGCTTCTGTTTCCCTTATGCCCGTGGTAGGTGTTGTTGAACTAAGTCCTGGACTAGAGTGACTTGGTCTTTTGTTTTATGTATGAAGGAGCTGTGTTCGTGGCACAGTGGCTCTACTGTTAACATCCCTCTTTCAACATAACAAGGATATCTCTTGGTTGCTTTCCCTATACTAACTCAAAAGAGTGAACCCATTGGATGGCAGTGAGGTTTTCCATATGACAGACAACACTCAGCGGTGAAGCTCCTCCCAATTCTATATATCCCTCGCTACCAGTCTTCTTAACAGGTTCTTAAGAGGTTGTTAAAATCTTTCAACCAGTCAATGGGCCTCATTCCGAGTACGGCGCTAACCAATGGCGCTATTAACGCCTTGGTTGACGCCGTACCCGGACCGGCAGCACCTTGGTGGATGGCGGAATTACCGCCCCATTCCAAGGTTGGCGGGGCGGTAATTCCCCATTCACCAAGGCTCTTCCCCATTCCCAAATGAGCCCCCATAGGGCTCAATGGGAATGGGGAAGATGCAAATAACGGTGACCGTTCATTACGGTCACCGTTATTGGCTTGGAGGCCCCTTTGCGCCCTCGACTTTAACACCTGCTCAAAGCAGGCGTTAAGGGCGAGGGCGCAAAGGGAACTCGGAGTATGGCTGTAAGGGATTACCGCCACCGGTCTCGTTACCGGTGGCCGCTATCCCTTACCGCCATACTCGGAATGAGGCCCAATTTGTTTATGATAGGTATATGGAGGTATGGAGAGTTTTAATGCAGAGCAGCTCCTTAATCTCCCTGATGAGTTTTGACAAACAGGTCAATCTTTCATCTGTTATAATTTCCTTCAGGAACCCAGCCTGGAAAAATGTTGCAGAAAAATGTTGCCGAATCTGCTAGGGCTTATTTTTCCAGAGTGGGAAGGCCCCTGCGTAACTCATGCCACAGTCAAACGCTTGTTGAATGTATTTGTTCCCTGCTCTCAATGGGTTTAGGGTCACGTTATATCTATCTAAATGCAAGAGAAGTATGCATCAATAATGGGCAGGGATTTTAGAGGGGTCCTGGGAACATCTGATGAGGTCTTCTTTGAGTTAGCCATTTCCATAATGGTGTGCTGGAATGGTTTGGGTACCACTAATTGGAAACTAGTTTCTCCATGCACCTCCGTATTATTCTCAGCCCCATGCAACCAAGCCTTTCAATAAAATAGCAACTTTGCTTGTCCTCTTCCTCATCTTCAGAGGTTACCTGCTTGAAGGTGTGTTTATGGGCCAAGTTATTTGTCTGTGTGGCGGCAAAGACGGGAGATTCCTATAGGTCTTCTGCCACCTCCAAGGGAGGTTTTGGGCACTTGTAAGGATGTGCAGAAGGTAGCACATTTTCACCTCCTTCAGTGGGTGGTAGTATTACGCTCACCTGGCTCCCACAGGGGTGTCGATCTGAACTGGACAGCTGCGGTCTCCACCAATGTGACGCGTAGTGCCGAGATGACGGACTGGACTGGCCCACCTAGCTTCGTTTGCTTGGCCCATAGGAATACTCTTCTGCAAATGAAGAAAGGGAATAAACCACCCGTGGAGTTGAGCGTTAACCCCCCCACTCCCGCTGTTCTCCCCACTGATCACCTTTGATGTCCCCTCTTATAGTCTCACCTGATGGTTTGGAAAGATGAGCTCTCCATCCTGCATTGAGCGAAGGGGTGCGTAGATAACCAGTTGATTCACTGGCTGGAAGGAATTGGTGAGTTCCAGAACAATATTGACTCTGAGATTCCCGGCAAGACGCCGTAAGTATGTAGTTCGTAAGAATTCAAATGTCTGACTTTCACTCTTGTCCGATTCCTTGCAGGTTCAGCTTGACCCTAGCGAAGAGTGCCTCGTGGCAACCAGTAATATTCAGGTAAAGATTTGTATTATCCAACACAGTTCGATAAAATAATGTCAATATGTAACCTGTTGCTTTCTCCCTTATTCAGGCGCTGAGAGAAAGTATGAAGTCTCGGGGAATAATGCCTCCGGCGGTAAAATCAGGTAAGTCTATTGTTGTGAGGAGGTTTCCCCTTGTTTGTCCTTTTGTTTCCCCTTAGGGGCCAGGGTTCGGCGAGGATGCTGTGGAAGCTGTGCCGACCCGTGAAGAGGAATAGTACCCCCGGTGGTAATATCAGGTAAGTCTATGGGGGGTAACTAATATCGCCTCTGTGTATTCCCTTGGCTCACCTTGCTATTCTTGTCTTCCCCTTTAGGGGCCCGAGTGTGGCGGGAACATGCAGAAGGATGCGGTGGAATGTGAAGATGCTGCGAAGGCCGGTGAGTTCAGCGTGGCGCTGCAGCAGGCGAGGCGTCGCGCATCCAATAACTTCTTTCTTCCAGCTTGAAGGCGCGATGGATCGGGAATTCAGGTAAGGATCAAAGGTATTGCTCTTGTTCTAACCTTTTCTCCTTCTTTCTCCCTTTTTCTAGGAGCTCCAGACTCAAGGCGGGCGTGGCAGAAGACTGGATGCAGACTTGCAGGCATGGTGAGCGTTACGCTGCTGGATGCAGAATAACACGAAGCGTGTGCTGCTCTTCGGGCGTGGTTTAAATATCCTCCAAAGTAGTCCCAGGTAAGTATTCCTCCCCAGCCCCACCCGAGTAAAAAATAGTCCCTAGGTAAAGTAGTCCCTTCCAAGCTTCTTTAGGCTTGGAGCTCTTGCAGCATGGTCTGCATCAGGTAAGTTTTAATCTATGCGCCTGGCGCCTATGGGGCCAGGAATGACTCTCCATATGAGCCTGGCGCCACAGGCGCCAGGACTGCACCAAAATAGCCCCTAGCAGGGGTTGTTGGGCTTGCTTAGAATAACTTGATGCCTGCTTCCGTGGTTGCTGGACTTGGTCTGGGTCCCCAGGGGTAGGCATCATGACAGGTAGGTTGGATCTCTCTAGTAGTTTTGGTATAAAGATAAATTCACAAATTAGTAAGGCAATGGGGTCACCTTTTAGCAGTGGGTAGGGGTTGTTGCTATGGCTAATCAAAGTCACCATCACCCCCACAGTGCAGGTCTACCATTCACAGTCCTATGTGAATGTATTTGTTAGGGGCAAGCCCAGACTCAGTACTGGGATCTTGAGGTTGGTCTTCACAAGCCCAGACTCAGTACTGGGATCTTGAGGTTGGTCTCACAAGCCCACACTCAGGACTGGGATCTTGAGGTTGGTCTTCTCAAGCCCAGACTAAGGACTGGAACCT
This sequence comes from Ambystoma mexicanum, assembly GCF_040938575.1. NCBI lineage: Eukaryota > Metazoa > Chordata > Amphibia > Caudata > Ambystomatidae > Ambystoma > Ambystoma mexicanum. Next base: position 819,611,604 of record NC_090922.1, read on the forward strand.
TGAGGTTGGTCTTCCGATATGTTCAGCGTCATGAAGGGATGACCGTGTCTTCAGCACTACAGAAAGCACAGCCTGCAGTCCCTAAATTGGCTCTATATGGTACTTTGTCATGAGGTTGATACCACAGAAAACATAACATGTAAAGGTGTATCAACACATTTATCACATTTCTAAGTGGGAGCGGGTTGGAGGAACATCTATTGCATGGAGAACTAACTCCAAATGGGAAATTGTAAGGTATTTGACGGAAAAAAGAGGGATAATTTAAGTTCAATGAAGGCACTCTTCTGAAAGGACCTAATGTCCAGAGTCCAAAGTCCATTGCCTAAGCTAAATCACGGGTTCCTGGGGCGATCACGCCCAGGAAAGTATCCTTCATATCCCTCTCAGCAGCAGGATAGTTTTATGTGCCCAAATACACTTCTTTATCTTTCTCTTTGCCTGGTCAGATGATCCCGATGTCGTCTGGCATGTTGTGGCCTTGACACCTACTTGGACCCGGCCTGTATCATACCCTTCTTCCTCCAGATGCTCTCCAATTTGCTATAGGGGTTCTCTAATGTGTTATTGGGGCAAGACCAGTAGCTTCCCTACTTGCATCAAGGTGTTTGCCAGTCTGCAGTGATTATGGCGCCCAGCTAAACGTGTCTCCAATGTTGCCAACATCTTTGGTTGCCCTGGTTGCCTTGCATCTACTAACAGTATCTGGACTAGAACCTCCAGTAGGCTTTTCTCCAGCTTCTCTTTTCCAGGTATGGCCCCTGCCAGGCTTTGTGCCCACACTCCTAGCAGAATTTCTAGGTTAGCCACAACCCTACACCAGGCCTTCTCTACAATGTGGTTCACTTGGCTTGTAGGCTTGGCAATGTCAGGTTCTGACTGACTAACTCTTCTCATCCGCCGCTCGCTGCAGATCAATTCACACTCTGGAATGCTCCCCTAATGCCCTCGAAGTCAGGAGGGTTCTGCCTCTTTAAATAGTTAGGCTTTCTTAGTAATTCTTCCAATAAAGGCCCTTGTTGGAGGTTTCCAATTCCCCATTTAAAGGTTTGTTTGTGATAGGTTCCCCGGTGTCTGGCATTCGGTTTCACTTAATAACAATTATTGTCTGTGTGTGTTTCCCTGATATTAATATGATGTGCAGGTTCTTTCTTGCTGCTGTAGGATTTCCATTTGCCTCCACTTCGTGCTCCATGCTGCGGCTTGCTCAATTTACTAAGTTTCGCACCGTGCATAGAATCGTGAACAGGGGCCAAAATGCTATCATATCACTCGCTCATATGCCATATACCTTTACCAGGCTGATTTTCTCAGGATTTCCTCCCATGGTGGTGACACCTGAACTCAATGCTGGACCCTCTCTGTCTTGCCACACGAGGTAGATTTCCCCTTGGATGACATTTAGGTGACTGTCCTGATTGGGGTACCCAGAGGAAGACAGAGAGTCCTGGAGGAATCCCCCCATAGCCGGCCTCCAGGGGTTTCATCACCTAGTGTGTGGCCCCTACTAGTCTTCAATGTTCCCCATTCACCCTCAGTGGGTGATGTACAGGTGACAGTATTACAGTACCTAGGTACACAGCAAGGCCACCAATAGTGGCAGAAGGACGCTATACAAGGCCACGTACATTACATTACATTCCTTAAAACCTGGGGCACACATTCAGGCAGGGCTCAAGTCGAAGTACATGCGGGTGGACAGTGTACCCCCACTATTATCAGAAGTCCCCCAATTTTTTTAGAGGGCACCTTGCTATGCTAATTTCTATTGAGACCACATTCAATTGATATGTTAATGAGTCCCCCCACTTTTCTTTTCAGGCCTTATACCCTGCACTCAGGCACAGCGTTTGGTAGGCTAGGGGAACTGGCTGAGGCCACACAATGTCATCAACATAGACTTGTCCAATTTGATCATCCCAGTTTACCAATGCCCAAAATGGAACTAGCAAAGGTTCTTAGAGGTAGTCCCCCCACTGGTCAAAATGGCCAAAGTCGGCTCCTAGCTAAACAATACGATTTGACTTTTATTTTATAGACCCACTGGCTGTTGATGGAAAGACTTATTCTTGGCAGTTGCATGAAATCTTCGTATTACTTATTGTTCATGTTATTGTTACTTTTGTAACGGTCAGTCAACGCGTTGTGAGCGGCGCAGAAAGAACTTCACAAACGTATCCGCTGAGTGGGGGAGTTTCCTACAAGCCACTTGCGTGTTGCACAGTCACTGCTTCACAGCACCCCCAGCAAATGTCACCAGTAACATTATCTTTGCCCACACGTTCAGTCCCAACTAGACAGGAACGGCTTCCTCATAGGGTGTTAATCCACATTCTCAATGTGAATTAACACCCAAAGCCCCCCAAAAGCATGCAGGCACTGCAATAAGAAAATCATGTGAATGCATGAACATATACTGATCTGCCAATGGTCCCTTTACACTTACAAGTAGATGGAGATTCCCAGTGCCAAGTACCAATACTACACTTGAACCCCAGTTGCCACAAAGCCAAGTAAGATCATGTACGTGCCAGATGCATATGAATTGTCTTCAGATTACTTTGCTAGAGGTATCTTACATGTTACTTGGGAGAACCAAAACAACTCCCCTAGGGCCAAGAATGTGAACAAACTAGTTTACTCTGTGTCAGGATAGTCATTCAACAGGATGTGGTCAGATCTCAAGGAAAACTCAAAAGTGAGTGTCTATCTGGGTTGTTCAACATTGTTCAAAGTAAAGTTTCTTCAGTCCTTGTAAAGCTCGAGTCGTGGTCTCTCCCACTGGCTTAATGCTCGCTGCTGCGATCTGTGCGTGATCTGCAGGTCGCAGGTTTGAATCCCAGCAAGGCCAACTCAGCCTTTCATCCTTCTGAGGTCGATAAATGAGTACCAATTTTGGTTGGGTGATATTGTATGTAAATATGTGCTCTATAAAGCGCTTTGCATAAAGGCGCTATATAAATAACACATCATTATCATTATATTGTTCCAAACAAAACAAATACAAACTCCTAACAAAATGTCTCTTGTGACATCCCAAGGTTACTCCTGTCTCAGTCTTTTAGCAAAGTTCCAGTCACTAGAATGTGTAGATTCCTTGGCCATGTACTTGTGCAGCTAGGGGATGCTCGGGGTCACTCTGGTACTGGTATTACACTCAGGTCCTGGGACACAGAAAGACAGGAGGCCTCCCTATGATATCATTGGGGTTCTTGCTGGGTTTCTCGCTGCCACCCTTTCTCAGAGACCTAGGTCTGCATCTTCCCAGCCCACGATCCTACTCCTCCTTTATCTTCCAGCTGCAAGCTCAGATCTGAGGCCCTGTGACAGATCCTCTTTATGCTCCTCAATGACCCCTTACTACTGTTGCACCTCCTCGACTCTACAGCACGTGCATGTTCCTCCTCCATCCTCACTCACACAACCTTCAGACTTAGAGCAAGTGTGTCCCTCCATTTTCGTCCCTTGTCCTATTTTTAAATTCTTCCAGCTCCTCCTGAATAGCACATCCTATCAATTTCTTCTCTTCAGTGTCTCTTATCAGGTTCTCCTTCGTAGATCCTCTTACCCACTTCTCCTTAGCGCCTCTCTTCAGCTCTTCCATAACTCATCTGTTCACTGCATCCTTAGTTCCTCACTTCACCTCCTCTTGAGCTTATTTCTTCAGCTTCTCTTGGGCTCCTTACCGCAATATTAGCAAGTCCTTCCTAGCTCCCCCTGTCTGCTCCTCCTTAGGCACCTCTGTATCAGGTATCACTTCCTCCTCATTATACAACAATTTCTCCCCATGTCCCACTGCATCAGGTACCCCCTCCTCCTTACTATGCATCTCTTTACCCTATGGTAAACCTGTGTCAGATACCACCATCAAAATACTGTACACCACCCCTTTCTAGGCATCCCTTAATCAAGTACTACCTCCTCCTTACGATACACCCCCCTCCTTCCTTGCACAGCCTCTTGGGTCTATATTCTAGTCTCCATCTCTCTCTCCAGGCTCATCGGTCTCTCTTTCTCACAAACGCCCTTGGTATTTCTCTCCCCAGCCTCCTGGGCCTGTCTCTCACAAGCCTCCTGGTTCTAGCTTCCCCGATCCTCCTTGGTCTGCCTTTCCCTAGCCTCCTGGGTCTACTTTCTTGCAACTCTCTGGGTCGCCCGGGTCTCCCCTGCAACCTCCTACCCTCTCCTTACCCCAGCCTCCTAGGTCTGTCATTCTCTAGGCTTCTGTACTCTCCTTCCCCCTTCCTCCTGAGTCTGCCTTTCCCTGGCCTCCTGGGTCTACTTTCTTGCAGCTCTCTGGGTCGCCCGGGTCTCTCCTGCAACCTCCTACCCTCTCCTTACCCCAGCCTCCTAGGTCTGTCATTCTCTAGGCTTCTGTACACTCCTTCCCCCATCCTCCGGAGTCTGCCTTTCCCTAGCCTCCTGGGTCTACTTTCTTGCAGCTCTCTGGATCGCCCGGGTCTCTCCTGCAACCTCCTACCCTCTCCTTACCCCAGCCTCCTAGGTCTGTCATTCTCTAGGCTTCTGCACACTCCTTCCCCCATCCTCCTGAGTCTGCCTTTCCCTGGCCTCCTGGGTCTACTTTCTTGCAGCTCTCTGGGTCTGTTTATCTCTGGTTGCCTGGGTCTCTCCTACAACCTCCTATCCTTTCCTCACCCCAGCCTTCAAGGTCTGTCATTCTCTATGCTTCAGTACCCTCCTATACACAGCCTCCTGGGTCTCTACTCTGGCTTCTTGTTTCCTATGCCGCCTCATTCTCCACTCTATACCAGCTGTCTCCCAATGAGCTCCTTTGCCGAACTCCCACTGCTTTCTTCCACAGGCCCTTATTTAAGAAGGCCTCAACCCCACGCCCCAGTTCTAACAACCCCTGACTATGCTCAAGAATTCTATTGGGTTTCACACTAGATGAACTGATGATAATGGCAGTTCTGGCTCAAAAAAGTACTATGAGCCACACGCCTTTGGCTTACTATAGTGGCATGCTTGTCTCAGTAATGAAGGGTCAGTTCCCAGGTGCACAGGCTCTGGCAGAAGCAGCCTTCGCCATTGAAAAGTCTGCTATCATCACAATGGGATGCTCAGTCACGTTGTATGTAGAACACGCAGTATTTGCCATCTTGGAGAGGTCTAAATCTACATTGACAATATAAAGGGCTTCAGTGTACGAGGTCATATTGTCAGGTGTAAGACAATTAACCCAGCCACATTCATAACTGAACCAATCACTGATGTTGGTGACGTCCATGACTGTGTCACATATGAAGGCCCTAACAAAGACATACCAAAAGTAAAGGACTGTGCTCTTGAGGATGGGGAAGTATTTTTGTTGGTCTGTCTAGTCGATGATGAATATAAAGTATTGGTACAAAAGAGATTTCCCATGCATTACTCCACCCAGGCTGCAGAGCTCATTGCCCTAATTGAGATGTTGGAGGCATCCCAAGGGTGTCGGGTTACGATCTATTCTGATTCAGCATTTGTTACTACCACTGTGTATTCAGGACTGTCACGATGGAAAAGAAGAGGGTTCCGAAGGGCAGATAAGTCTCCAGTGCAGCACGCCACACAATTAGACTGATTTATGCTCTCCCGCGGCCAACACTTGTTGCTGTCGTGACGTGTGCCATGCATACTAACAACACTGACCCAATTTCCCTCGGCAACAAGGCAGCAGATCAAGCAGCCAAAATAGCTGCCTACCTTCCAGTGCCAGATATCGTAGCATATCCTGCAGTATCCAGAATACAACTACAAATAGAGGTCCCATATACCACATTACCAGTTACACAGATCATTGAGTTACAAGGGCAGGCACCTCAGGTGGAGAGGCTACTATGGCAAAAGAGAGGGTGTGAGCAATCTCCTACTGCCCTAATATTGAGACAGGTCATCACAGGTAAGCTAGTAATGCCTCAGGAGTTATTGATGGTTGCCTTTAAACAGTTGCACTACCCCAGTAGCACATTGCTGCACACATACAAGAGGACTGGTTTGTGCCTAACATACAGGAATTATAAAATGACTGGTTTGTGCCTAACATACAGGAATTATAAAATGGTTTTATTTCCAACTACATCATTTGTCAAACTTACAATAAGGGGCATAAATTGAAGATTGCTGCAAGGCACATTGCCACTATCCAGTGGTCCATATTGAGAGTTTCACATCGACTTTGCTGACATGGGAGAGCGGTGCAAAATATACCGATAATTAATTGTTTAATTATTTAATTGGTTTGTGCCCATTCTCCCATTGGATTGAGACTGGGCCATGTGCACATCCAGATGCTAATTAAGCCGCGACCGTTTTTAGTAAGAGAAGTATTTCCACACTGAGGAGTGTGTGAAGTACTCAAATCAGATAATGGCAAACACTTCTTCAATGAGCTATTCAAATAAATAACTGCTCTACTAGGGATTAAACATAAAATGTGCTCCATTTATCATCATCAAACCAACGGCATTACAAGAGAATGAACACCCTCACCTTCAAGAAGAATTGGGTCCACTGTTTGCCCCTGGCCATATTCAGTTTGAGGACACAGCCCTAAAAAACCCATTGCCTCTCCTCTCATGAGACAGTGACGGGGAGGTGCATGCATATGTCACTTAAACCTATGTGTCAGGAATATGGGGTGGTGGAGGCGAAAGAGGTGTTTAAATCTGAAAAGAGCTTAGTATTTGTACTTGGGCTGGATAAACTACATTTCCCAGCAGCCCCTTGTCAATTTGTAGTCCTTGCCATGTGCGTTGGCCAGCTGTCAGTAATTAACAACAGTTTATCACGGGCCAACGGCGCACAGCAGGTGTGGCTTATTGTTTCACGAGGTGAAGCCATGTCGGAGGTTCATGCGGTCCGCGCACGCCTTACATCAGGATTCCGAGTATGTGATCTCAGCAGCACACGGAGAACTACGCGGTCCTAGAAAGAACGAGCGGCGAACAAACAGGAAGTACAAGGAGGAATCGCGCCGCCTCGTTCAAGCTCCGCTCCCATACCAGCGCTGACACTGTGAACGGGGCCTCGCTCGCTTCTATCAAGGCGTCATCATTTCTCGTCTGGGACGGCTTGCGAGTCTCCCAGACGCACAGATAAGTGCTCAATGATTTGGTTGCTTTCCGTGTGTTAACGTGGGGCAGTGTTTGCATATGAAAGACTTTGAGGAGCATATCATATGGGTCGAACTCTTTGATTAGTCCATGTTTAGGGATTATTGAATGTTTCTACTATGGAGGCAATAAGCGGTCAGGCCGTACAACACACAGCTTAGCATTAGGGGGCTGCTCCCTCAGTGTATATATTTGTTGGAATCCATTCTCTGTTGGTGTTGAACTACACCTTTGGTCCTACATGTTCTATGAATGTTTATGTTGCTTCTGCTTGCCCAAAGGGCCATGTGTCATGTTCTTCATGTTGGGAATCATATCCCATGAGTTTGTTTTATTTACGCTTGCATAGATGTATTCTATGTTCTGGTAATTACTACATGTGCCTGTATCAAGGGTCTATTAGAGAGCACAATTACACTAGCTAAGGTTCTTATTCAGCCTGTATTAAGGGGGCATATTTGGTGATCTATGGGTGTGTTATGTGTCATGGTTTACTAGCTACATATTAGACAGTGTAGGGTTTTTCCCTGTGTTTCCCCCTATCCTATCCACTGTAGGAGTTTCCTAACACTCTATCCGGTTTCCCTTAACCTCCCCTTCCCCGTCCACAACCTCTCCCTAACCCTCTTCCCCCCATTGGCTGCCACGTGGTATCCTGTGTTTTGAATATCAGGTATCTGTGCCAACCACGGGTGAAGGGTCGACTTCATTCGGCTTCTGTGGTTCGGGGGAGAGTGTCGACACTTCCCTCTCTTATGGTGTTTTTGACACTATTCGTAGCACGTCTGATGCTCACAGGGCTGTGGCCATTCTAGGAGATGAATTTACAGCATGCTTGCGTCAGTTAACAAAACGTATTAAACATAGCGCTAAGAAGAGGAGAAGAGAACAACAGCGCTGCCCAGACACTGCAAGCTCTCCACCTCCACAGCTACAGCCTGGAGATATTGTATTTGTTCCGAACTTTGTACGCTGATGGAGTGAGCCACGCTTCAATTGTCCTTATAGCGAAATATATGCTACTCCATTTACAGTCTAAAAGTTGCTGTATTGGGTGCACCTCGCTGATGTCCGACAGGTTCCCCTTACAGCACCCCCTTTACCAAATCATCTGTGTCAACCTGAGAAAAGTGAGAAAAGTAATCACCCATTGTTGTTTACAACACCTTATTACCTCAACACATTGTCTATCTCGTTCCATTCAGAGTGAATAACAGAACTATTATAGAATGTGCATTCCTTTAACAATAATATTTGTCCACTGGTATAGATCTATTGTTGCAGCATTCAATAGTATGAGAAATTCTATGAACATTCCAGGGTTAACCCATTCTTCTCATCCTCTGTATATCTCTCATTACAAGCATCGTGGTTTAATATCGGTATTGTATATATGTGTAGGTTTTGTTTCAGGAATGAATATATATGTACTCAGTCAGTTTATATGGTTTGGGCATATAAAGGAGGGGTGTAGTATAGTGGATGTATAAAGAATGACTTTTTTGTGTAGTACTGTCCGCAAAGAGGTTCTCAAAATAATCTAATGAATATAAAAAGAACACATTGTTGACACAATCATCTGCCAATGGAAGCCTTCAGTAAAAAGAGGGGTGAAGGAAGAGAAGGAGTACGACCAGTATAAAGGGGTTGTATTCGACACAAATGTGCACCATCCAGAATTCAGTAACGACACAGAGCTCAATTCGATCAAGAGCAAGATGCACGTGATCCGGTTGATGAATCTCCAGAAGCAGTGCATTTTGGACCTACTGATGGCCATGGAGGGGGGAGTGTGCAAGAAGATCTGATTGTCATGTTGCACATACAATCCCCAAATGATGGAGAAAGCAGGTCCCTGTCACACATCACCACCTGATTTCTCAGACAGACATGGAGACAGAAGCAGGAGTGTAAGCAGAAGATTGGTTTGAAATTATGTTCTCATGGGCAACAACATTGCTAGGAGCAGTGGTGAAAATACTGATCCCTATCATGGTACTTCTGCTGGTGATGTTCTGCGCATGCCAAATTATACTCCAGTGATGCGCAAAGACACTCCTGCAGAGTGTATGATGATGATGGTCTCGGAAAGGGCAGGTATAGCTCCTCCTAATACAAAACACAGGTACACGCAAACAGAAAACTCCAACAAACCACACATGGTGTCTAATGACTAACCTCTACATCCCCTAGGACTGTAATATCACTCCCACCAGACCCTGAAAATGATATAGAATACTGGATTGAACTAGCAGGAGATGGGGCTTGTCTCTTTCTCCCATGTACCCCAGAGCAGTATGCCTCTGGTGGAGGGATCCTGTGTCATGTGTGTAGGTACAGTAGTTGAAATATAGTGTACAAGGATGTAAACGTAGGCCCTGGTCCCAGATGCAAGAAATACTGAAGGACTGCCATATTTGAAGTGAGACCCTGGTGAAAATAGCAGCATAGCATGGAAATGAGTTTTGAATCACCTTCCCATCCCAAGCCCCAGCAGGGAAACCAAACATAGAGGCCTCCATGCCTGATAGATACAAATACAATTGTATTGTGTTGCAGGTCTGCGAAAGCAGAAGGGAATGTGAATGGCTGAGCACAGGCAGGGCTACACCCATCCTGAAGGACAAGCCCATGAGATCTGAGGTAAAGGTCCTGAGTTGCCAAAAGATCTGGCATAAATTTAGAGTATTATCCCCCCCAGCCATCCCATTAGAACTGCCGGATACCCACAAAGCAGAACACCTCAATCAGAATTTAGCTGATTAGTGTGGTCTTCAAGAGGCCCGGAGAAGCTTAGAGGAGGGAAACTGATAAGGGAGGAACCAGGAGTGAAGCATCCCATGTTTTGTAATACAAAGAGGAAGAGGTGATGCCAACAAACCTAGTCCCATGACAGGGAGGCATGATGGGGGCACCTGCATGTCTAGTATCACGAGAAGTGCTCCATTATTCTCGAGAGCTCATGTCAATGACCAGGTGCACACAATGTGACTAACCCATGGGCAAGATAATGTTCTGAGAGACCTGCCAATCATGTAGCGGGAACCCAAGGTGACAGAGTAGGAGACCATGTGTTAGAGGGTATGGGTAGATTAGAATGTGGATTTGGGTGATAATCAATCCTACCAAGTGAGGATATCATACATACATACAACCAAAGGAAGGAAAAAACAAACCACTCTCAATAAGGCGTTCTTGATGTGTCCTCCAGATATGGTGTCAAAAAGCAACCACTTAGAACAATTATAGGTTGCATCTAGTGAACATGAATCACAACCAACATAAACCTCAAAATCTATTTTTCATTAATTTTCTGCTTTTAATCACACATCACATAGACATTTAAAAAAACATTTATACATCACAGGAAATTCTGTATCATAAAATGATTCCACCTCACAAATTTCAAGTCTCAAATCACTTAATTCCCACATATCAGTGGCAACTCAATTAATTTTATTCCCCACCATGTTACAATAGCCAGACTTATATATGTTTCTGTCCTATACGTTACAAATCACTGGACATTCTTCAGGGGCTGAAAATTCATCCTGTGCTTCTAGTGGATCTTTTCTCATTCCTTTACACACCAGGTTTTGTATCTAAGGACACATGAAAGAACACACATTACCACATGGGCATCTTTGGTCAATAAGTAGACCTAGCCAATCCCTAATCACCCTTAGGGTGGACAGATATACAATCTTTAATATACCTGTACCATTGGTCCGAAGAAATCAATGTCTTCTGACTCTATAGCAAAGCCAAATCTTGCTCTTCACCTTTATAATAAACAGGGAACTCACTCAGAGTATCAGGTACCTATAACCAATGCACACAGCACCTTAGTCAATAGCCATCTTACACAGCAATAGATACCTCTAAAAGAGGCCACACCTTCATAGGGATACCATAAATTCAAATGCAGCTCACCACGGGGTCAAGAACTTTATCATCTTCATAAGCCACTTCAATAATTGAGAAATTATTCCATCGGCAGTTGATCTAGGCTAGGGATGAAACTTTCACACCTACGCATGGACTTGTGCCATCCACAGATGTCTTATCTTTTCCAGACTAAGAAGCAGTCTCGAGGCCAACCACAAAGAAATAATTGACACATGACCACTGAGGTGATGATTGATTGTAGCAATAATTGGAGGGAAGCTGGGGGTGCAGACGAACTCCCTGCACCTGGCCAGCTATTCTGCATGCTGCTAGGCAAGTGGAAAAGTATGAGTGGGTTGTTGCCAACCCAATCATAGTGGACCAAGTAATCTAAGGTTCTATAGTTAGCAGAACCAATGAGACGTCATACTTTCAGAGACGTTTACAGTAGCCATTTTGAAGGAAGGGCTTAGATGCCCCACCTGACAGTGTTTATCCAATCCCCACTCCCTGTTACCATATACAGATATAGCATCTATATTAAAGTTACCTTCCGAGAACCAATAGAATTGCATGCCAGATTTTAAGCGTTACACGTCAGTGATGATGAGTTTTTAATATAAATGATGTGTTTTTTCTGAAATTAATTGGAGTTGAAGCGAGAAGGAAGATCGAGCGATTGCTGATATTCATGAACTCCCAGTTTTTTGTACTTGTCATTAAACGGACTCCCTTTGCCAAACTATCGAGTTGTCATTATTGATTTGATGCTAGATTATTAATCTGCATCCCCATCCATCTCCAGGGTGCTGCTGCTCATCTTAAAGTGCTGTTGGGACGCCCCCATTTCTATGGCCCAGCTGGGGTCCCAGTGCACAGGGGATTAGTGGTATGTATATAAGTTGTAGCCAATGATGGTGGTGGATGAACACTGTATATTGTGTGCGTCATGAGTGACAATGTTTTAATTCATAATGGTGTGTCTGCCTTGACCAACCGCGGCAGTTTGATTCTATGGGACCCTCTGTCACCCTTTTCATTTTTGTATACAAAGTAAATCTTGTTTTCATTGCAAAGAGGTGCACCAAGCTATTTCCCTTAGAGGATTTTTTCTTTGTCTGGTTGTGTGGCGGTCTGCCTTACACTTTCTCTCTGCCCCGTTTCCTCTTAAAAAAATGTACAATGTGGGTCTGTATCTCTGGTCACCCCTTTGCCTCAATCCCAACCACTTTATTTAAGGAAGTTTGCACATCCGTGGAGATAGCTCTGAGTAATATATAATAAAATATTGGTATGTTCATGTCCCATGATTGTCATGTCTCCAATGTCCACATTTCCTGTATCCACACGTGTGCGGCAGTTATTGAATTGAACACCATCATGAAAGTTCGTACGTACCCTGCCTGTTCCCATATTTTGTCTCCCTGCTTGCCCAATAAGGCTCTAAATAAACTCCTCATATCTCTGATTGCCAGGGTAATCGGTAATCCCTGCGGTCTTGTTCTTGAGAGTATATATCCATTTGCCTGTACTGCTGCGAGGGATGGCAAGCTATACATCAAATTGTCTCTGTCCATGCTCTGCCATGGTATATACTGCACCCCTCCCCTGCCCTTCTGTAACAGGGGAAGCTGGGTACGCAGCACTGGTGCGGCCCCATCCCCTTTGCAGTGTTGGCTACCGCCGTCCTCCCTGTCCTATTTCTGAGGGTCTGGGACCAGACCCGGCTGATCTCCCATTCTTTCTCCCTCTCTTTCTCCTTTTCTCTCTCTTGTTCTCTCCTACTTCTTCTCACCTCCTCTCTTTCCTTCTCTCTGTCCTCGTCTAATTGTCTTTTGTCTCACAACCTCCCTTTGTCAACCCATGCTCCTCCATCCTTGACGTATCCTCGGGGTCCACTTCGGACCCCACAGAGACCTCTTCCTCTGGGGTATTTCTATCTAATTTGAACATTATCTTTCCAGACGTCCAGTCACCTGGCATTTCCACTGTCCCTCGCTCCTCCTCCTTTTTTCACACAGCCTTTTCTATCTCATCCTCTGCTGCCTTGAACATGGTTTCTAATGCTGCCACATACTTTTTTCTATGTCAGTTAAGTACTTCTTGTTATGTGCTACTTTTCTCTCTGTGGTTGTGGTTCTGTCCTTTGGCTTTTCCTTCCCTATTTCTGTCTTAAACCTACTTGGAGACCCCGTCATGGGTTTGTGTACCCCGCTGCAGGCTTCAGCGTAGGCTGCAGCCCATAGGGAGGGGTTGGTGCGGTGGGTGGCATTGCTGTGCCACTACCTTTCCCCACCTTTTTTGGTGGGTTCCTCTTTTTTCTCTTCATAGAGCTTTCATAAGCCTAAAATTTTTTCTTTACTCTTCAGTTTGGTACCTTTATATGTCGCCAATAAATATGAGAACATGCTTTCTATAATATCCCTATCGAACGTTCCTTCCTCTGGCCATTCTTGGAAACACTGCCCTGCTGTGTCCCGCACCCATTGGAAATGGTACTTCAAAATTGTATCTCGATATTGGGGCAAAACATTACAAAGATGGTCCAGGGGTGTATCCATTATCCCAACTAACCCCAGCTTTTCCCCCGTTTGTCCACTCCGACTCACTTATCACAGCCGAGAGATCCTCCCTCCTGCCTTCATGCAATGTATCTTCCTTCCCAATTTATAAATAAAAAAGCCAATCCCAATTGCTTCACTTGTACAAGCCTCCAAAAAAATAAACAATGCACACAAACACATATACTCAATTACCACTCCAATCCTCACAACCACATACTACACACCTCACCTTTCTCATACCTCCTCCATCTCTCCCCACATCCACACCTTCAATCCAACATTAATCAAACAAAAACAAACCTCACTGAACATCTCCACAGGCCCACACAATTCCTTTAACAAAACTGATCTATATTACAACTACCTGACCCATCCTCCCTTGGCCACCAAACTACCTATACAATCACCATGCACTACTATTTACAGCAACACTCTCATGCCAACCCCTCCACCTCGACCAAAACAATATACTGCAAAATGTCTAATCTACTGTGCATGCTCCACAACAATAACCAGCATTTATCACAATAATCTAATTTCTCAATCCCCATAATAAAAGAAAATGAAGCAACTATACAATTGACTGCATAACGCACCACTTCATCTAATGGAAGTCTGCAACTGTCTGCACAATCTTCTATTCAACTATAGATGTGCCAGCCACGCACCGTCTCCCTACTGGAGTGGTGGAACTAATATCTACACCTACTACAGCCTATCATTCTCCCCCCTGGAGGATACTTCCTATACACCATAACCCCCCCTGCGTGCATGCACATGTGCGTTCATGCACAGCACTACATGTTCATGCAAAGGGTACAATCATGTGCTCTAGAGATCCTTGAGTACTCTCGATGCTGAGTCTTCCACCACGGCCTGCACTTTCTCTTGAGCGCTAGTGGCGCTCGGGACCTGGCAAACATTTGCAAACTTGGCATCCGCGGGACCTCCTTGTCAGTGCACTTCAAACTGGTCTCAGCCCACCTACCCCACGCCCCCAGGAGTGCGGCAAGAATACCCTCAGCTCACCGAGGGAACCGAGGATCTCACTGGGGCCTCCACAATGTATCAGGGTACCTCTGTCAAAAGTAATCCCAACAAAAAATAAGTAATCCAAAAAATGAGCGTACACCAAGCAAGAAGAAACGCAGGTTTATTGGACCCAAACAGCTGGGAGACGTGGTTCAGACAGTCCCCTGGAACTGAACTGAATAAAATAAGCTCTCAATGCCACCCACCGCGGCTGGACTTTTTTTTACACAAATTACAAAATTACCATACAACATTTTAATTACATTTTATTGGGCAGGTCCCAGGAGCTGATTGGTGGAAATATGTTAAACCCCTATAGTAAGTTATATTGTACTTGACCCTTATTGAGTAAAACATTTCTTGGAACCAAGTTACATTTACACCCCTCAAAATGTCACGAACCTTCCCACACTGCCCCGCAATTACGTTATTGTGCTGATCGGTCAAAAGACAATTACCCGCCATTGGTTGGCACTGTTCAATATACAAATGGATAACTTGCTGCATACTGATCTGACATGGCATCTTGAGATGGCCAGGGCTGAAACATTCTCACTGAATCCAACCAATGATCTGTCCCAAGGACATCGGCAAGGACACCTACAATGTTGCACCCTAAGGACACCGAAAACCTCACTCTGCTGATTGGCTCGCTGTCATGTGCCCTCCAACCCCTACCCTATTGCTATAGCGCCCTCATCTCCCTTCTCACACCTTGCTGCCGAGTGTACTCTGAAAAAACTGTATCACATTGTTGCTTGATTTTAATTAACAGTATTTGATTTCAATGGCTCTGTCAATTCTTCTTGGACACCCAAGGGCCTAGCTCTGAGTGCTCAAAAGTATCTTTTAAAGCGACTGTGCTAGGACTGCGTTCTCCTGGGAAACTTCAGTCTTGCAACATTATCATGCACTGTTTCTGCTGAATATTCAAAAAGTAAACACTGCTATCACAAAAAGCCTGCAGCCCTTTATGGGCTGTCTACAAATATGCTTTCCTGACTTTGGCTTCCAAAGAATGGCTTCTCTACTGTTCACACATTGCTCAAAAGCCCCCTGCCACGTTACCCCCTAAGCCACCTTGCATCCCCACTCTGATGCCCAATATGCTCACACTACACCAGCTACCCTACCCCTAGACAGGTACCAAACTCGCCTTTCCATTTCCCTGTGTGTCTTTCTGTGTTGTGCCAGCTCCTGGGTCTGAACAAGCTACATCTGGGCAGCCTGTACCCCGTGCAGTGGAGTCACCACTCTGATGTCACCTGTGATGTCACATTTTTATGTCACCACGTTACTTGCGCAACTGGTATGTGCGCCCCCCCTTGCTGTATCTGGATGTTTAAAACATCTACAGCATACAACACACCTCCTAATTGACAGAAATATATAGCACATATAGCAAACAAACAAGCTATGATAGATAGAACAGAAAATACTTCCAAAGTACAACAAATTATAAACATCAGGACGTAACATGCAGTCAGCCATAACGCCTTCCTACACTAAGTGACGTGGAATAACAATGTTCTTATTATTCCAAACTTCCCGATTCTTTATGCACACTGCACACAAGGTCCTTCTGAACCACCATCCTGTTGCAATACCCTGGTAAGCTCTTGCATACCAAGTGGTGGACTGTTAACTCCACTTGCTTCACACAGTTCAGATGATCATATCTGTTGTTTGCTTTGTAGCCCTCTTTAATAGGCATCTCCCTCACGCTCTGAATGTCTTCCACACCATTCTCCGGTCAGGTCCCACACACATTCTCCATGAGTTGGTTGTATATTTTATCCTGCTGACAACTCCTCTCATGCTAATTCTCTTTGATCGATTCTGAAAATTTAAATATATCCATGATCTCTTGTTCAACTTCTAACTCCGAGTTAAACTCTTCACACGCACGCGCTGCATTCCGAGCGTGAAGAGTTTAATTCCTAATTGGAAGCTAAGTACGGAATCAAGGATATATTTCAAGTTTTAGAATTGATGAAGGAGAACAAGAGGGATGAGAGTTGTCAACAAGATGAAGAAGAGGTACACGAGTATTAAGGATTAGCTTGGGATTCAAGGTAAGTTCATGGTAAAATGGCATTGTTTGGTGGTGTTGGTCTGTATGCTTGACAAGGTGATTGACCTGGGGCTTGCAGGCCATTTAAGTCTTATTAAGACAACATCATTGATCAGAGACTGGGATGGATAGATGTGTAGGCATGAGGCTGTGGGGAGTATCAGAAATGTTTTGAAAGTGATACAGTGTTGCTAATGAGAACATCTCCCATGACAGTGCAGATTGGTCACAAGTTTCCATGGGAGGAGATTGCCATAGATTAGTTAAGCCCTTTTTATATCTGGGGAGGTCAAGCAACCTACTTGATTCTAGTGGTGGATTGTTTGTTGAAGTGGTCTGAAGTATGTATTAATAGAGACATGAGCTCAAAGAATATTATAACATTTTTGGAATCCATTTTTTGGCATGAAGGGTTTTCAATCAAAATAGTGTCAGACAATGGGACACAATAGATTTCGATAGCGAGGAAAAGTGTTCTGGTGGAGCATAGTATAAAACATTGCACCACCTCATTAAACCATCCCATCCTTGTCGCCCGTATGATAAATGATGCCCTTCATTTAATCAACAATGAGGTGATTGTGTAATTGTTTTGCTTTTTTTAAATAATTGTAAGACGATTGTAGGTCTTTTTTTAACTATGCATGATTTTGATAACTTGGCATTGTTTTGCTCTTGCTTATCATTGTATCGGATTAATGCATTGTGTATAATGTTTGTAATTTAACCAATAAACACACACAAAAATGGGACACTCGTGCATCGTGGTGATAAATGTTCATTTGATTTATTTGATCAAAATACAGCCATCTCTTAACAGGCCCAGTGCCTGACACCGTCCCTCTCCAATCCTTCACCCTCATCTTTCCACTCTTCCCAGAGCTCCTTGGCGCGAGTTTTGCAAGAAGAGACAGTGTAGTGAATGGGTGTATGCGAGTGTTATGATTTGAACGAGTCCGCAAGTTTATAGGAATGTGCTTATGCTTGTAAGTGTAAATGCTGAATGGGAAACGTCAGGTTACAGCCAAGTGTATGATTGTGTATGTGGGGGCCCATGTGTTGCTTTATTTAGTTACACTACTTAAATGAACATTGTTAAATACAAAATTGGATATAAGAGACACCACTTCTGATAGCCATTGTATCATTGAAGACAAATCAGAAGTGGAATAGTCCATGCCTCTGCCCCAGTCTTCAATGTCTTGCAGTCCAGCACCATCGGTGGTTAGTTCCAGTCCTCCTAAGCACAGTCATAAGCACAGTGAAGTCTAATTTATAGTACAATTCACTATTTCCAACTGAGAGCCTGACGAGCATAGTACATAACCCAACTTGGGAATTTCATCTCATGAATTTTCAACAGCAGAGATTCCAGCAGTGATGCCTTTCTTCCCTCCTTTTCTTGCAGAAGGGGATTCACGATCTCACACACAGGTGTCTAAAGGTACATTAAAGCAAAGTGAAAAGGAATGTTGGTGCTCAGAGCCAGCTAACGCATATGATTTTTCATGTACAGTATAGTCACCACAGCTCTTCGTCACCTAGATTCCGTATTACACTCCATGCTGTGTGTGCGTTTTATCCACAGTGTGTAATAGATAGGAGAGGGGAATGTCGAGGGCTAAGAGCCATTCATGGATTTCTTTACAGTTGTTGTTTAGGGCCTATTGGACGCCGGAGAAACTATTCAGGAGACAACTTTTAGACAACAATCTTTGCTGGAAATGTAAATGTTCTAGAGGATCTCTGAGTCACTTGATTTGGTCCTGTCCTAAAACGATGCAGTTCTGGGAAAAGGTGTGTGAGAGATTAAGCTTGGTCTTAAACATTGCAATCCCCATGAATGCCTCATTATTGATTTTAGGCAATGATTCTCTTCTGGAGGAAATTGACTTTGGAAAGAAAGTTTGGCTGCTACGTGCATGTATGATTGCTAAAAAATTCATTTTGAGGTCCTGGAAATCGAGTAATTCTTTCAACATTGATGATTGGGTGGTATAGTGGTATGGCAAGAGGTAAAACCTGAAAAAGACAAAGAGCCTTCGGTAGTATTATCATAATGTTTATAGTAATCCTACCAGCAAGGCCCAGTGTAAATCTCACCCACCTATCCACTCTTTAATTATTCAAAGGCAGAGGCAAGAATCTTAATGAACCATGATTTTGAAACAGCCCACAACCTTATACACTGATTGAGTAGTATTACCCAAATTGATCGAATATAATCGATTGAATGGTAAATTTGACCAAATTCGCCCAGTACCATTCAATCGATTATAAAAAATACCGAACATGTGGAGCGGGGTTTGTGGGGGTGTCCCCTGCTCCCCATGTTCGGTATTTTTGGCTTTGGGAATTTCAGGGGTGTCCCCCGCTTCCTGAACATTGGAGGCGGGGGATGAAAAAGAAAAAAAGAAAAGGATACCCTGCAGCGTAGGATCTGACCCGTGTTAGAGGGACAGAACTGACACTGCAGGGTCAGGAGAGGCGGCGGATGGAGAAAAGGTAAGTAGGGGATGTACTGGGGAATTGGGGGGACATGGGTTTGGTGTATTTGCTGCGGTAAAATCGTATTGACAGCAAAATTGACTACGGTCATTTCCGCCGTGAACAATTCTGCCACGGTCAAACAACCCAAATCCAATTGAGCACCTTAACAGGAAACCAAAGAAATCCCTAGTGGCTCGGGTTAGCCTTTGCAACAGGTGAGAGCTAATTCACTCGAAAACAATCATGTTTTACACAACTAGGTCTAAATTCCTCTCTGGATTTTTAATGTATAGTGTGATATCATCATGATGTATGGAGATGAAAGATTTAATAATCGATTTGTCGTAATGTTGTTATATGCCTTTCAAAATAAGCCACTGCCTCAACTAAATTGGCAGACATTCAATGACAAGAGCCAAAGGAATAGGAGAAAGTGGTTACAGCCTGTCTCGTGCACCCATCGAGAAGCATATGGGTAGAGATTGTAATACGTCAACATCTGGACCATTGCGGTGGAACAGCAGTTGGCTCAAGGGAATTACATTACAACCTAGCCTGAAACTGGGTAATACATGCCATAGATATCCCTTTTCCACAACATCAAACACTACATCAGAAATGTATGCCTGCCTTGACACTGTATTTTCATGCTGCTTGCATCCAAAGAATATTATCAGACCTGTTCCAAGAATATATGCAACTAGTGGCCAAAGACTATCATGAAGTCTATCACAATAATATGCACTAGTGTTAGTCCAGACATGTCAATCATTAAAACCACTTGAATTGTATAGCCACTTAGAGAATAGAGGAAAAAATATCTCTGGGCAAAGGATTTCACAGGAAACTAACACATCTCTATGTCTCTTCTCTCTATTTATGAAGCAGAAAATGGGTTTGTTTGTTCCTCAAACAATTCCACACCGTTCCACCAATCTGTGCCAAATGTTGCATAGCTACCTCTTAGGACCCTGCAGACATTTCTGGCTACATGCCATTTCAACACTCCACCCCTTTCCCCTAATTTCAGCCCCTTCACACATGAGACGGTTGCCTGAAATCGGCGAAACATCAATGTGGTCGCAGAAGGACCAGGCAAAGCTCATTTGAAGCGTTTTGGCGCAAGGAACAAAATTCAAGACTTTAAAAATCATGTTTCAAGGCCATAGTACACACCGTTTCTGAGATATTTGTACCACAACGTACCACAACGCACTGCACTTTGCCAAAATGAGGCGACCGGTGGAGAGAGCACACAGAAGGTCCCAGCGTGCTGCAGCATGCCAACTCTCACCTTCCCTACCTGCCTGCTCCGGGGTATGTCAGCCAGCCTAGCATGCCGATTCTCAGTACAGTTTACTTCAGAGTGCAAAGCACATCAAGCGATAAGTGACTCGGAACAGCGCCCTACCGGGTCATTAATTTTCAACAATTGAGAGTGTTATCATGTCTGTCTAGCTGTCTACTGTACATATGCAGAGTAGGAGTACTTTTTGCTAGTAAACACATAGGATGTTGCTAAAAACAAATTACATTGATATAAAAATGTAACTTTAAATGTGTCCCTTTAGATGGTATGAGGACTTCAACTGTCCTGTGCTAATGCCTGTCCCTGATTGTGGCTCCTTTGAATCAATATAACAATTGCTCCTAATACACGCAAACAATGACTCCACTTTCTTCGAGGATCTCAAAGGGGTGAAATAAAAGACACTCCGCGGAGTGGTCCTGAGGAGGATAAACATTCACCCAAGCATGCACCCCATCTGTCCCTATTTCATCCAGATTTGCTTTCAAATTGTATTTTTTCCTGGGGCCCGTTTATTCCGTTTTCAATCTGTTTTTTTAGACCAGGCACTATGCCACAGAGTTTCTATAAGAACAGAATCATTGCACCAGAGTTCACATGAGACAACCAGAAAGTCTGTAACATTTCTTGCTGCACTAAAAAAACTCTTGGCTCCCCTGAGCTGTTATGCAAAATCAGCACGTAAGGTTATCCTCCTTCCAATCACCCCAGTGAAATCTTAAAACAGGACTCCTTACTGTTCTATAGAGAGAAACTCCTTAGAAGACAAAATACAATTGGAAAGATTGACAACAAGTTTTAGTTCCAACGCTGAGAGCTCAAGGGATGACACACAGAGTCACTCCCCTATTAGATTCCCTGTAATTAGTGGGCAAGCCGCACCTTGGAAATCACAGGTGCACATGGATATTAAATATCGGCTAAGTCGGAAATATCCACAGGAGAGCCCTAAGGACAAGCCCACAGTCACTCCTCTGTTGGTAGCCTGTCACGAGGAAAAACACACCTCGTTTGCCGGAAAGGTAAGCGATAAAATCCAAAATTGGGCGGTACTTCTTAGTTCTTAGTTGCTTAATACTGTGCAGTTAGCAAGAAAAGAGATGCCTCTTAGTGCCGGGTAGCGTACACCCATTGTAGAAATGTTATGTAAACGATGATGGCTTCGGAACACTTACTCGTGTTTAACCGTGTTGTTGAAGCAGTGGTATCTCACCTGGCACGCTGAGCACACCGGAACACAACAGAACACTTCCTGAGACACTTTGGGTACTGGGAGTATTTATATCTTTGAGTCCTTAAAGGCGCAGGCACAGGCACAGGCAGCAGAACACAACCAGCGGAACCTCAACAGAAGCACAAATCAAGCTCACTTAACACTTCCCGAGACTCCTTACCTTTCAGTTGGGCATGCTGGAGGCTTCTGGGAGCAAGCAGTCAACAAGCCATCCGGGCTTCCACAGTTCGCAATACTCATATTCGCTGCACCAGAACTGTCGGAATAACCAAGCTCATTCATTGGTTTAAGGTAGTGTCAAACCAGAAATTGCTTTATTTTGCTTGAAAGACAAAACACATGATGCATATTCACTTTGCAGCAACCATCTGTAACAACCTACCCACCTTCCAGTCCTCCTTCTTTTATAGGCCACTTGTTAGGTG
Organism: Ambystoma mexicanum; assembly: GCF_040938575.1. Lineage (NCBI taxonomy): Eukaryota > Metazoa > Chordata > Amphibia > Caudata > Ambystomatidae > Ambystoma > Ambystoma mexicanum. The sequence continues at coordinate 819,633,732 of NC_090922.1, forward strand.
ACCTATACAAAACTGAACAAGAATCTTCGCGCACACTCAGCTTAGTCTTTTCAGCAGTCAAGTATTGTAAACCTTTATAAGACAGTCCGTCGTCGACACAGACATCTACTTGAGGTATCACATAACAAGTTCCTCTGTCTGCATTTGCCAAAGGAGTTTAGTTGACCCCACTGACGGTGACAACTCCCCATATCCCTTCGACCGCGTCGCTTTTTTGTACAATATCAGACCATTCCTCTTAGACACATGGGGCCTCATTACAATCTTAGCGGAATGGGTTAACGGGTGCCGCTAATGGATGCGGACCCGTTAAACCCATTCCGCCTGATTACGAGATCCCCTCGCGGGACCCGCTAAGGATGCCTGGTAAAACCAGGCGTCGTTACCGGGTCACATGAGGGGACCAGGGAGCTAATAACGGGCCGGTCGTAATCGCCCCGTTGTTAGCTCCCTGCACCCATTCCCTTTGAGCGCTATGGGGGCTCGAATGGGAATGGGGAAGGACCGGGCCCGGGTTCCCTGAGGGAGGAATTACTGGGCCCTTCAAACTCGCAATAGCGCTGTAATTCCCCATTCAGGGAACCCAGACCCGGTTTTGGAGGCAGCCATGCCGCCAATAGCAGCATGGCTACCGCAAAAGCCGTAATGAGGCCCATGGTTTCAAAGGAAAATGTGTGGTGCCCAATTGCTAACAATGCAGCAGTGCCCACTGACTTACATACCACCGTGCAGTTTCCCAGTGCAACCCCAGTAAGCTCCGGTGCCTGCCCTTTTTCTGATCCATGATTGATCTCCACGACTTTAGGGTCAGATGCATTGTCACCAGGAGTTATGTCATCCTCTCAAGTCTCAGTAACCCCCCAAAATGCAAATGGTGAAGCAGAGCTCATTGCTAAACATCAGGGCTGAACAGCCCATACAAAAGACATCCCATTGGGCTTGCGAAAAGAAGGTGGGATTTGGCAGCGAGCAAGAGATCAGGGCTGTGCCTGCATGGCTTGGCTTCTGATGCCCACTGCTGAAGTGCCCCGCGTGGCTCTATGTCCAAAACTGTTCGAAAAACAGAAATCCATCCAAGGAGTCAGAGGATTGGACCACGCATGGCAGGGTCTCCTAATAATACTAAGACAAAGCGGAGCACCAAATAGCAGCAAACATTACTCACCTCTCATCTCCTCGTGGGGACAGGTAAAGCAAACATTCCTATGGGCCTGCTTCTGCTTGAAAGTCAGGAAAACAGGAGATGTTTCGGAGGGCTTACCTTATTTATGCCTCTGGGCCATAGAGGGAGGGGGGCAACATTAATTAATGTTTTATCTGACTTGGCGCAACAGAGCGGCAAAAGGACTGTGGTGAGGAACAGGCATGGAGTGGTAATGCTGAGGGCAGGACATTCCAAAACCTCAGGTGTTTATGGTGGGATCTGTCAAGTTGGACAGGACTCGTTGTGATGTCTTCTTCCCATCCCGCCTCTTCCAGGCGGAGGGTCACAGCAGTGATGGACAAATATAGAATTGATGTTGAAGCCTTACTTGAAGTGGGCACACCTTGCACCAGTGTGCAAGTTGTATTGCCAAATTGGGCCACAAGCCAAGAAATCTGAAAGCATTTCTGTCTTGATAGTTAGGTTTAGGATTGTAACCGTGTTTGGGAGAAGATTGTCTTTAACTTCCATGTGTGCTTCTTCAGACTTCTGGATGTAATTGGATGTGCTGCAGGGCAAGCCGAGTCAGGCAGAAGTAGTGGAAGATTAAATGGATGCAATCCATAGTTTGCACAAAAAAAAGAGACAGTTCACAGCTGTTGTGCACAAACTGTGCTGTAGCAAGTCAAAGTCGCCAGCCATTTTGGAGGTATTCAACATAGCAACGCAGATCGTCTGTAACAGTTCACTTTACACGTTCAGTGTATCCATCTGTTTGCAGATGAAAAGCATGGAAGAAAGCCAGTTCCAGGCCAATGGGCAACCCGGCGTCTCCTAAAAGCAGCAAATAAAATGAGAGCGAACCTCTGTCGCTTATTGCCTTGGTTGGTCTCTTCAAGCAAAACATCTGCTTAACAAATACTGAGTTATTTATATTCTTATGAGAGCTACTTCACATGGAATGAAATGGGACATTTCATTCATCGGAGCGATGATCGTTGCAGTGTTCTTCTGGGATGCCAGTCAATAGTTAGTATGTGATGATTATTGTCTGCAATGAAGCAGGCAGAGTTTCAATAGTTTACAATAGTCCATTTGTTTGTTGTATGTGGCCTTGGCTTGGCAATCGGAGTGCACTTGCCTCCCATTATTTCTTGATGGTGCACGTGATTTGAGGCCATCCTAATCACTGCAACATGACTTGCAGGGTTTTCTTTTTTCCAGGGTAAGTAGGTCTGCTGGGAATGTCTCAGAGTAAAATGCCTCTTCTATAGAAGCCTGAATTCATGCAGATGTGTGGGAATTTTTGCATCTATTGTCTGTTATTTGGAAAACATTATGTGATGTTCGATCTACAGAACACATCACTGTGTCATACTGTGTGCCAGGGTGATACATTGATTGAAATTAAAAAACAAGAGTCGAACATATGCTTGGATTCTCTTGGGTTGAACAAATGTGGTCCATTTAAATGCACTATGGTTGTGTGGTTACTCAGGACTTGGAATGCATATTGTCCTTCTTCCAAATAACGTCAACATTCAGAGACAACCCCCGTAAAGGCTCCTCATCCGGAATCGAGGCTTCTTACGTTCTGAGTCTCTGAGGGTTCTGGAGAAATAGGGCACGGGATGACGAATTACGCCTGACCTCTGGTTCAGTACTGCACTGGCTTTTTTTCTGCACCTGATGCATGGCGTCCATGTTGTACGGTTGATCACCGTTAGGATACTGTTGAGTTGGGTGGGGGGCGAAGGGGCAGGAATACGCTTTTTTAGCAGGGCAATGCTTTTCCGCCTCAGCACTCAATTAATATTTAAGGATTTTTTGGTAAAATCATTGAAAGCAAGACAAGTCTGGAATACTCTTATTGTGATGTACTGAGTTTGATACCTTTCAATTGGCGATTGCTGGGAACTTTTAAGTGCCCATCACAGCCCCACAAGAGTATTTGATATAGACAAGAATCTTCAGTTTAGTAAAATATCATAAATACTTTTACAGCTTTGCGTAAATCATATTTTCTCAAAGACATTGTAACAAATCCGAATGCAAAACACAGGCTGATGTGAGTTGTTTGAAAATGCCAGAATTTAATCCAAATACAATACGGCATGTTTGTCCAGGATGTCTCTAAAGACTTAGGGGCTAATTCATGGAATCCAACGCAGAAGTCCCGCAAGTGCCTTGCCCAGAGAGGGATTGTGTGCCACACGTGCGCCAAGCGCAGCACAAAGCAGCTTTTTCACACACCGCATATTCATGGAAGGCCCGAGCCATTACCAGCCGTGGCGTAGTGAACATCCAGCAGCACAAGATACACCCCCAACACTGCCCCTTGTGCAGGAAAAAGCCAGTGAAATGCCCAGTATGGCGCAAAGGCCTCACGCTACCCTTGGTCCAGCGCACAGCCCCCTCCATTGTAATCACATGAAAAATCAGAGCGTACCTCGCTCACGGCAGCAAAATCGCATGAGTATGGCCTCGCGCACACGCACGAAATCACGTACCCTGCTCGCAATAGTCAAATTGTGTGAAAAGTGCCTTGCGTACCCTGTGAAAACCGTACCCCGCTCGGGCCAGTCAAATCACGTGAAAAATGCCTTGTGTACCCCACGAAATCGCATACCCCGCTCGCGCCAGTCAAATCACTTGAAAACACCCTTGTGTACACCCGCGCCAGCCAAATCGCGTGAAAAATTGGCCTCACATACCCCTCGTGAAATCCCATACCCTGCCTGCACCAGCCAAATTGCGTGGAAAGGCCTGCGCGTGTGGTGAATGGTGTTGGGGGGGTCCCCTGTGGTGTGGGTTGCCTGCGGGGCATGGTCATGGGTGTTGGGGGATCCCCTGTGGTGTGGGTTGCCTGTGGGGCATGGTCACAGGTGATGGGCTGCCTGCCGGGCATGGCCACGGGTGTTGGGGTGTGGGCGATGTTGAGAAGAGGGCATCATAATGCCCCAGGACTTGCTACACCAGGATGCCAACTTCATTGGCAGTGAAGCTGGCAGCCCTCTGCCTCTCTGCCGGGAGGTTGCCACTGGCCACAGATGGTGTTTGGTCCGACATGGCAACCCCTGAGGCAGGTGTGGGTGGGCAACCGGGTCCTGGGGCTGGGCTGTGGAGCAATGCTACAGCAGTCGGGAGTCTTCTGTTTCAGCAGAAGTGGTCGCAGCAACAGGACCTCTGGTAATGTCTTCTGTGCAGGCACCAAATTGCAGGGCAGGTTGGCAGCAGGCACACCTCATAGGAGGCAGCTTGGGGCATTGGGGGGCAGGTAAATGGCCTTGTGGGCAGGAGCATGGTCTTTCTGTGTGTTTTCACGTGGCCAGCTTGATGCAGAGTGACTCCGCACGTGAAAAAACAGCGCATTAGCGTGTAATTCAAGGAAAGCGCGTAAGTGACGTGATGCGCACGGGCATTGCCTTCGGTACGGGTTAAAGATCTGTATAGGACACCAGTTTGCTGTACGTGCTATTCGTGGGGACCGACGCATGTGTTACTTCTTCTTGTGGCTTCACTCGCGATATCTTCACTGCGGTTGCAGTTCGTGATTCTTGTTTTGGCAGGGGAGTTGCCTACGCACACACAAGCGTGTGTTTTTTTACCTCCCACTGTGGTTGCCCCTGTGTGTCCCATACCCCATTTGCGAGGTCAGAGTAGCCTGTGTGGTCCACGCGTAGGCATTTTCTGTGTTCCTCGGTACCACGGCGTACTGCAGGACGTATATTACAAGCACGTGGGCTACCGGGGGAGGGTTGCGTGCACGTTTGTTTTGTTTTGTGGGGTGCCTGAGCCTTCGTGACCCATCATTTTTCCCCAAAGGTCACAGACAGCCTTGCAGGAGTACAGGGGTGCATCTACCATCACGTACCTTGCCCCCCTACCCCTCAATTGCCCAGGACAATTGTTGTGTGTACAAGTCCATCAGTGCCATGGTTGGGAGACCACCAAGAGGTAAGGGCAGCAAAGCTGGGCAACTTCTCAGAGGTGGGCATGTTGGGGCACATGGCCAGGTTGGCCAGGGAGTCCAGGGAGGCCAAGGTGGGGGCAGAATGTCCAGCCACATGCTGGGACAGCCATGCCACCAACCCCCGCGGCTCAGGGAAATGCTGCAGACTTCCCCAGCACCCATCTGACCCGACAGGCAGTGTCATCTGCTGTCACAGGGCCCCAGTTAGTGGAAGCTGCAGGTGCAGCTGTGGCTACTGTGAAAACAGAAAAAAGAATATCGAGGCTGAGTACCCCAAAAGGAAATACACCGAACATGCGTTACAAAGGAACATACAAAGTACTTTATTTTATACTGAATCCAGTTACAAAAACAGAGCAAAATCAGATAGCCATTGGCCCTCAGTACAACACAACAAACTTCAGCGTGGTTCAGTGTGTTCAGTGAGAGACGTTGTACATTAGAATGCATTCGCTTTTTATACATTTAGTAGGCGCGATGTCCAGCCCCACTTCGGGTTAATATTCCTTTTAATACATCACCGATCTAGGGTTCGTGCCAAATCTCAAATAACCGCATATGACGGGTTTGCCTTTAATACATGTATCAACAAGCATATGCAATAACTGTGTATTCTAAAGTTTTCCATGCAGGCCTTCTTAAACATTAATACAATGTAGTTAAACAGATGTTCTTTCTTTCAGTATTTGAATACATTGTCTCAACATATGCTCGTGGATTAGTTTCATTGCACGAGTAATCCTTCTACACATAGGTCAACGACGGACAAGGTCTCAGGTCATGACCTCAACAAGTGGCCTGCAGGCAAATTACGCATTAGCTATGTACAGAGGTCAAGGCGGCCATGTTGTATTCTGGAATGACATCATCCACCATTTTAGCTCACCGGGTGACTTTTACACAACGAATCCTAAAATGGCGGTTTGACCTAAAATGGCGGCTTACATGGATTTAAGGTCAGGACCTTGCAACACAGATTTCTTTCGCAAGCGACATTCGAGCAGCTTGGCGTAGGCCAATATTAATATATTTATTACAATAGGGGGCACAATATACTTTCTATTTCGACAAACCCTCCTTTTGGCCTATGCCAAGTGCTAAAAACTACTTTGTATCTCCTTGCAAATAACTCCATGCATCATTGTCCATGCACCCTGAATCACTATCAGAAATATCTATTGCCATTAGGTCTTTTGCTAAAATATCCTTCAATACGTATTCTTTGGAAGTCTTATCTGGGGCATACACTTTATGTCCTATCGAACCTATCGCTTGTGCGCAACATCCCCCTACCATCGAACACATACCAGGCAGACACTGAATACAGCATCAAAGAAACAACAGTATTCCCAAAATAATCAATAAGACCGAAAGCACCTTCCAACCCCAAGATCGCAAGAAGTCCCAGAACCAAGCGCTCAGATCCCAGTTTCCCTCGGGAACATGCACTTCGGAACTAAGGACGTGCAGATTCTGGATTGCCTTGAAGATAGTTGGGGAGGAATCTGGTACAAAAACAAAACAAGCGGACCCCACTAATGTGCATACTCTACCACGCTCAGCTAGAATGACATCTAATGCCATTCGATTTTGAAGTGCTACTAATCTTATCGCATTTTGTTCTAACGTCATATTATAGAGTATGTCCGTGGTCCGGTTGATGGTTCTCTCCAGTACTCTCACTAGTTTTATGATATCTTCTGAATTCGCTATCTGCCCCCAAAAAGGCAAAACTGATTTAGCTATATCTCCCAAGACTTGTGCTGGGGTGTCACCATTCCCATCCTGCTGTGGACAAGCCTTCGAAACTTCTTTTGTACTAGCTATAAAAACCCCAGGTAACCGGATCCCTAAATAACAGGTTCCCTGCCAATCCCTGGGCAACCACGGGAATGCTACATTAGCGCAGACAAAGTAGACAGGTTCGCCTACATACAAAGGACTGTTCTCCCCAGTCAAATTTGCAACGTTGGCACAACCTAAAAAATGTCCCATTGACTGAGCTCCATTCCTCTGTATGCAAAAAGAAACTGAATTGGGGCTATGGTTAACAGTGTAAGAAGGAGGCATGGCATCCTTATTGCCTATCGGAGCCATTTTAAAGGGAATCAAAGATTGGAAAGGACGAGACAGTTTGTCAGAAGGCCTAATAGAAGCAACATTCGGTTTACTCCTATTTGCAAAAAGCAAGCATCCGAGGGGAGTCAAAACACGTTTCTCAAAACTATTCAAATTAGTGCCATCAAAGTTCCCTGAGATGCTATCATTCCATCGGCCAAAGAACAGTGCTCTAAGAGAAGCATAGCAGGCAGTTGTCAACGGTAAAGGATGAATATACCAACCTAGCCCCTTATCCCCGTGTTGCAGTAAATGTGAGCAGACCCAGCAGTTGGATTTATTAAAAATGGCATGTGTAGCATTCATGATAAGTAGTAGAGTCGTATTGTGGTACCTTTGTCTGTGCTGGGAATCCCGAGGGGATAAAGTATACAAATGTGCAAAGGGAGTAGGAACAATGGGTGCACTTTCAGTAGGCAACAAAGGTTCTAAAGAGTGAGTTTCCTCGAGGTACCATAATCCTAAGGCAGCGACTATTAAAAAACCAAATATCATTATAAGAATACAGCAATACGTTTTCTGGGCCCTGGCATTTTGTCCATTGTCCCCGTTGGTCACCCCCTTATTTACAAGTCCCATACGAGCAGTAGCGGTGGCGGGCATCGTAGTCTTCAAACGAAAACTCCAAAGTTTGTTGCTGGCGAGTCGAGCGACTTCTTAGTCCTTTTCCTTCTCCGAATGCACAGCCGAACCGTGCCGTAAGTCTATCGATACACAGCAAAACTGTGCCGTAAGTCTGTCTTCATGGTCGCAGGTTATATCATACTTTTCCTGGTACTGATTGATCTGGAAACAAAATGTCGTCACTTCCTGCTGGAAGCAACGTGTCGGATGCAAGTGAAGGGGCTGAATTTGAAACAGCCGTTTCCGGGTGCAAAATTTGTGGAGAGTGTGGAGACAAAATGGCAGCTTCCCCAAGCCTCCCGGGCTCAGAGATATTCTCCGACACACTCTCAGTGAGGCTTACTGCTTTGGGATCATTGGTTGCAGTATCAGCGAGGGGTTCTGTTTCTTCTGTAGCGTGTGGCACAGGGTGAGGAAGTTTCTTGATGGGCGACGCGTGGATCCAGTTCTTTCGTCCAGCTACCCGCACTGCTGTCTGGGTGACCAACAGGACTTGGAATGGCCCACGCCAGCGAGGCCCGAGGCAGGAGTTGCGCTCAAATGATTTGACGAGCACCCAACTCCCAGGCCGTATGCCGTGGCCCAGGCCCTCCTATCGCACAGGTAAAGCTTCTCGTACCTGGTGATGAATCAAATACAGGTTTTTAGTCAATTGGCTACAATAATCTGAAAGTAGTACATTTTCAACATTCTTTAAAGTTCGACATTTTGGAAAGTTCCAGATATTGGCAGGTCTCCCCATTACCACCTCAAATGGAGAGAGCCCAGTCTTAGTTTGAGGGGTTGTACACATGGCTACTAACACGATCGGTAAGGCGTCCGGCCATTTTAGTTTGGTGCTGGAACATGTCTTTGCGAGCTTGTTCTTGATGATACCGTTGTGTCTTTCTACTAGTCCAGTGCTCTGAGCATGTCTGGCCGAATGGAACCGTTTGTCAATTCGTAATGCTGTACATATCTGTAGAATTACAGCAGCGACAAAATGTGGACCATTGTCCGACCAGATAACTCTCGGAAAACCGAACCGGGGGAAGTATTTTTTTAACATGGTTTTCGCAGTGGTCATGGCTGTAGCATCTTTGACAGGGAAAGCCTCAACCTATTTACTAAAGGCACAAATGACCACGAGGACATACTTTTGATTGTTGCATTGTTCCATTTCAATGAAATCAAAGTGAATAACTTCGAAGGGGACAGAAGGTGTGCCAAAACTTCCCCTTGGAGTTGATGTCCCCTTTCCCACATTGTGTTGTAGGCAAATCATGCAGTTCTGGACATAGCGCTGGGCAATTTTCAAAATCTTGTCATTTGCCCAAACTTTTTCTAACATTTTCGTAACCTGCTGGGCACAAACATGTGTAGGGCCGTGTGCCATGACAACCATCATCATGACATAGGCGTCAGGTAACAGCCATTTCCCTTCGACCATGTCCACCCAACACCCATCATCATCAAGTTTCCCCAAGCCTTCAGCCCACCTCTTAGACTCTTCCATTGCAGCATCAGCTTGGATATCCCGTACAGACCCAAAACCCTCATCCATTACATAGGCATCTACAGTCTCCCTTGAAACATACATATCCATGAAGAGATCTGTGGCAGTTTGTCTAGCTATCTGATCAGCGAAAGCCTTCCCTTTTCCAATATCATCTACTATCTTTCGATGTGCTGCACATTTCATAACTGCTAACTGAGTAGGGAGCGCAAGCGCTGAGAGTAGTTGTACTATTAGGGAGCCATGTTGAATCTTGGTGCCATGCAAAGTTAGGAACCCTCTTTCTGACCAAAGTCTCCCAAAGTTGTGAACCACCCCAAAGGCATACTGAATATCAGTATATATATTTACTGCAAGCCCATCGGAAAGTTCACAAGCTCGGTCAATGTTATAATCTCTGCGGCCTGCGCAGAATTATGCGTTATTCTCTTAGTTTCCACAACCGTGCTCAATGTAGTGATTGCATAAGCGGCTGTGGATGTACCATCTGGAAGTTTAAAGCAGGAGCTGTCACAAAACAGCTCTCCTTGCGGATTATCCAAAGGAGTATCTTTCAAATCAATTCTACCCTTTGTTTCTTGTTCGGTCGTATACAAACAATCATGTGACTCTTCATCGCTGCAAGTAGTATCTTGCGGAAAAGGTAGGAGTTCAGCCGGATTAAGGACACAACACCTCTTAATTTGAATGTGAGGAGCAAACAAGATCAATTCATATCTTGTCAACCGTGCAGAAGTGAGGTGTTGCGTTTGAGTTCGGTTCAATAGAACATCTACAGATTGAGGCACCATCAGGGTTAGATCATGGCCTAGGACCATTGCCTCACTCTGTTTTACAGACGCGGCAGCGATAGCGCGCAAACTTCTTGGCAAAGCGCAAGCTACAGGATCAAGGGTGGAAGAATAGTAACCGCACAGCCTATTCTTCCCTCCATGTTCCTACGTTAATACAGCGAAACCACATCCATCACATTCATGCACAAACAACACAAAGGCCTTTTCATAGTTTGGTGTGCCTAAAACTGGTGCAGAGCATAATGCAGTCTTAAGCAATTCAAACGACTGCTAGTGTACCGCGTTCCATGGCAATGGCAAAGAAATGCCCTTCTTCGTCAAAGCCACCATCGGTTTGATCACTAGTGAGAAATTCGGGATCCACAACCTACAGTAAGAAGCCATACCTAACAAGGGCCTAACTTCCTTCTGTGTATTTGGGACAGACATGCCAGAAATGTGTTTTATTCTTTCAGGTGTCAATCTTCTTCCTTCCTTTGACAGGAGATAGCCTAAATAGGCGACCTCCTGACAACACTATTGACATTTTTTAAGCAAAGCTTTGTGACCATGCTTAGCTAGATGAATAAGTAATAACACAGTGCCCTCCTTACAGGCACTCTCAGAGTCAGCAGCTAGAAGCAAATCGTCAACGTACTGAAGCAAAGTACAGGTAGAGGGCAATTCAAGGGTATCAAGTTGTTCTTTCAAAGCCCGACTCTAAATACTAGGACTCTCTGTGTACCCTTGAGGTGCACGAGTAAATGTAAACGAGCATCCCCCTAAGGTGAACGCGAACAAATATCTACTATCCTTGTGTATAGGAATACTAAAGAACGCATTCTTTAAGTCCACAACACTAAAGTAAGTAGCTATAGCTGGAAACATGGTTAGGATTGTCGTTACATCAGGCACAATTGGAAATTGTGGTGCCACAACTTTATTAATGGCACTTAAATCAATTATAAAACGGAATGGAATTACATTATCGCCTTTCTTGTACACGGGTAAAATCGGACTATTACACAAACTTCCTGAAATTTCTTCAATCATCCCATGATGCACAAAATCGGAAACAATACATTTCAAAGCTCGCTCGCCCTCAACCGAAATCTTATACTGGGGAATGCCTGGCAGCTCAATTCCATGTTTCAAAACTATTTTGACAGGGTCAATCTGTAAAACACCGACATCATTTTCGTCGACAGCCCACAAGCTCTCTGGTACATCAATGAATTCTGAAGGCAAAGGTCTAGTCAAAAATTGCGAGACAGAAAATTGCTGTGGTGAAATCGTCAAGCGCACTCCAGCAGAAGAACAATACATCACTGCATTTAATTCTTTTAACAAATTCAACCCCAGCAAGTTCTCTCCGCAATCCGAAGTCAACAGAAATGGACACTGGTCCATAAAGGGACCCAAAGAAATAGGTACCGGCATAGAAACCGGACAAACAACTGGTGTTTCCCAGGCATATCTCAAATTCTTGGTGTTACCTGGTCAATAATTGTGTCTGCAGATACAATGCGCCAAAATTCAAATTGTCAGGGTTAAATTAAGAATCGGGTCACGACTCACCTGATCAAATCCTAAGGAGTTCTGATCGGATTAAAAAGTTCTAAGGTCCCACGTGGTTGGTAATTTCGGCAAATTTGCCCGCCTCGATATATGGACCCTCGTCAAGATGCCGCGTCGGACAGTGTGCTCACCATCCAGGGATCGGGTCATGCAGCGCTGCTGAGGTGTCGCTTCTCATCCAAGAAAGGGGCCCCCTTTTACACGTCCGATCCCGGTCCGATAGCCACGTCAACCTTCAACGAGCTGGCATCAATCTAAGGAGGACCGATCGGTACTTCTAAGAATCTTACCTAACTAATCTTACCTCGTGTATGGTGATTTTGGCAAATCTGCCCGCCTCGATAAGTGGACCCCCGTCAAGATGCCGTCTCGGACCACACGCTTATCGTCCAAGGATTGGGTCGGCAGTGCTGTTGAGGTGTCGCGTCTCTTTCAGGGGCCCCTTATATCACACCGTCCGATCCCGGTCCGATAGCGTGCGTCAACCTTCAACAATCCGGCATCAATCTTGAGGGTCCCTATTCGGGCGCCAACTGTGAAAACAGAAAAAAGAATATCGAGGCTGAGTACCCCAAAAGGAAAAACACCGAACACGGGTTACAAAGGAACATACAAAGTGCTTTATTTTATACTGAATCCAGTTACAAAAACAGAGCAAAATCAGATAGCTATCGGCCCTCAGTACAACACAACAAACTTCAGCGTGGTTCAGTGTGTTCAGTGAGAGACGCTGTACATTAGAATGCATTCGCTTTTTATACATTTAGTGGACGCAAAGTCCAGCCCCACTTCGGGTTAATATTCCTTTTAATACATCACCGATCTAGGGTTCGTGCCAAGTCTCAAATAACCGCATATAACTGGTTTGCCTTTAATACATGTATCAACAATCGTATGCAATAACTGTGTATTCTAAAGTTTTCCATGTAGGCCTTCTTAGACATTAATACAATGTAGTTAAACAGATGTTCTTCGTTCAGTATTTGAATACATTGTCTCAACATATGCTCGTGGATTAGTTTCATTGCACGAGTAATCCTTCTACACATAGGTCAATGAAGGATAAGGTCTCAGTTCATGACCTCAACAAGTGGCCTGCAGGCAAATTACACATTATCTATGTACAGAGGTCAAGACGGCCATGTTGTATTCTGGAATGACATTGTCCACCATTTTAGCTCACAGGGTGACTTTTACACAACGAATCCTAAAATGGCGGTTTGACCTAAAATGGCGGCTTACATGGATTTAAGGTCAGGACCTTGCAACACAGATTTCTTTCGCAAGCGACTTTCGAGCAGCTTGGTGTAGGCCAATATTAATATATTTATTACAATAGGGGGCATGATATACTTTCTATTTCGACACTACCACCAGCCAGGCTCGGGGTCAGCCAGCACAGGCTGCATTGGCACAGGAGGACTCCCAGGCAAATTTCCAGGTCAGGAAGGTCAAGCCACGTGTGTCTAAGGTTGCTGTGACCAAGCCACATGTATCTGGGGCATTGGTGACATCTGCTGGCCCGAGCAGCCAGGTGGTGGAAGCTGGAGGGGCAGATGCAGCCAACACCACCCCGGCTGTGAGTCTGCCAGCCAGGACTGTGTCGGTCACAGCCCTTGGCACCGAGGCACTGAGGCAGTCGTGCTGCTGGGTCCTAGCGACAGCACCCATCAGCCAATGACTCAAGTCAGGCCTTCTGTCCTCATGCCATTGCCTACTTCCATTGGCCAGTCCACCAGCGCCCCCATGTATTAATGTGTGCCATATGTGACCCATGCGATGCTTGACTGAAGCATGCTTGTTGTGATGCAGTCTGCATGCAGGCCATGTGCTGCACACAGAGCCAATCCTCCTCTACACACCTGCAGCCTCCTTACATGCAAGACACTCGGCAGCCTCTCTTGTCCATATCCTTGCTCCCAGACATGCTTGTTTATAGCCTGTGCTGATCTTCCACTCAACACTCGGCCTATGTTGACACATGACTGACGTCTCTGTGAGGTCACCCTGCGAACTGGTCCCCCTAAGGGGCATGCTTCCTTGCCTCTCTATCCCCCAGCAGCTCACTGAATCCATGGTACTGGTGATTCACATGTTGGACTCATGAAATGGCCTGTCCCGGAATTCTGTGTATATGCACACTTCCCTCTGCAACTCTGTCAGACCTGTACTGTGTGGTACATCCTTTGTCCTTGATGCAGGGTGTCTCACTTGCACTGTGCAGATGGCACAGGCTCACAGTGGACATGAGTGTTCATTCATGGACCATGTGCATTGCCAGCAAGCCCCTATGGGTCCGTGTCAAGCTACTCATTCTACTCCATCTCCGGTATTTCATGCGTCTCATGGTATTTAGTCATCCCTTTCATGCTCAATCAGGGTCAGTGCCTCATCATGCCCATTTTTTGGGTGTCCTTGTCTGTTTCGAGTGTAGGACTCCTTCTGGTGCAGCCCCCCTGCCTCTATGCAACTGGTGTTGTAGCTTCTCTGTGTCTTGGTGAACTTCTGATGATTACTCATGTGTTGTGCTTTCTGTCCTTCTCTCATCTGCTGTAGTCTCAAATGACTGAGGTGATGCAATAGACAACTGCCCACACTGTCTGCTACAACACAGTATTCTGATCCACCATTCTAAGACATGCACTGCCTCCCTGCCACTCCCCGAAGAGGGTGTGGGTGGGTTACTGTATCCCGACAATTCACTGCCAACACTTTGCACATGATGACTGCAATTGCCCTTGCATCATCACACAACATTGACATGACTGAGTTTGTGTTTCGATTGACAGTTGAAACTGTACATATGTACTGCACTGCACCCACACACTTCTGAGCCCTGTTTCAGCCTTCTACATGCCTATTCACTTGTTTGATGTCAAGGTGACCTAGCATTTATGTATCCATGTGCCTTCCTTCACTGTATTGCAACACACTGGCATTGTTGCATCCTGTGACACATGTTTGCTTTTAGTCATAGTGATTGACAGGTAATGCATGGTGACATGCTTTCTACATGGGCCACGGATAGTACTATTTGGCTGCCATCTGGGCTGGTTGACAGTTTTGCCATGCCTATGCTACATGCCATTTGTTTGTTGGCATCTGTCATTTTTGTGTATGGTCTATGCAATGCAGGAGCTTGTGTGTGATGCAGGTGCTATGAAACATGCATTACATGTGTAGGCTTCACATTTGACATGCTTACATGTCTGCTTTCAGGGTCACCTTCCATTTCATTTCCACTGCATGCATGCCGGAGTTTGTGTCACGTGTGACATGGCTGCTTCATGTGTTGGCTGTCAATGTTGTGATGTCTATGTGTGTGGTATATGCTGGTAACATGTATGCTTATGAGTTTTTTGTTTTGTTACAGGTGATGAGACACTGGAAGCAGAGTAGGAGGAGGAAATGGCAGAGAGGGTGGAGGGTTCAGGGCACCAACCAAGCACCAGTGGCGGGCATGGTGTGGTAGGCCATGAGCATCGATTGGTGCTCCAGATCATCCTGTCCCGGACGTGCTCTGGGTACACCTCTGAGGATCTCTTTGACACTGATGCTGAATCGGATGTTCATCAATCCATGCCGTCGCAGGTGAGTGATTCTGCAGTGGATGCTGTTCTGCCCAACACACCTGTAGTGGGGGTAGAACCCTCAAGGGGGCAGTCAGTGTTGGAATGTCCACCTGTGACGTTTACAGGTGCAGGTCCATGCTCCACACCAGTTGCTCCTGTTCCTGGTGGAGCAGATCAAAGAGGAATGCAGTCCTGCAGCCACAGGTAGCGCCAGCCGGGCAAGGACCAGGGCTCCTTGCGCCAAAGAGGTGTGCTGTCCGGCAACGCGGTGGCTGTGTGCCACCGGGGAACACTGTGTGGGAGAATCACATGTATGCCATTGCACAGCAACAGAGGGCAGCTATTGGGATGATGGCTTAGGGCATGGAACATGTGGCCGATTCCATTCTCCCCCTGGTAGGCAGGTGGAGGTCCAGCAGCAGGCAATGCGGCTAAACTCGCGCACATATACGGTACCCTTTTGGTGCCGTTAAACTGGAGGATGGGCACAAGAAGCCTTGTTTGGTGAACATAAAAATGTTCATATACAACACACAGGTGTATACAAACTCTTTCATTTACACCAAAGTGATCAGCTTCAACGTTGCATCTTGCAACGTTGAAGCTGCTCGCTTTAAATGAAAGTGTATATGAACACTTTCATTTACACCAAATCGAGCAGCTTCAACATCCTGCAGTGTTGAAGCTGCTCACTTTGGTGTATAGGAACGTGTTAATCTGTGTTCTCGGCAGCATTTTTGTAAAATAACGAACATGTTGTTATTTTACAAAAATGCTGCTGAGATTGGATTGCGCCCATAACACCTTAAAACAGGCGCAATCCTCAAAGATCACTGTTGTGCTCTACGAGGATGCCCAGGCCCACTTGAGAATAGTAGTGGAGCCTGGGCATCCTCTTTTGGCACAGTGAATCGTACTGTTTAGCACCTTCACTGCACCAAGTTGAGAATAGGGGCTCAGACATACTCTGGCTACACTTTTCATGGGCCAGGGTACACGGGCGGAACAGCAGATGGAGCAGCTGGAACACACCATCTCAGGCGAACTCCATGCAAGCCGTGAGAAGGTCCGTCTGTCATGTGAGGCCATGCAGGCAGAAATCCGTGCTACACGCGAGACCTTGCAGGAGGAACTCTGTGCTACATGTGAGGTGCTGCATGGGGACCTCCGTGCCATCTTCCTCAGGACCAGGCTTACAAGACCTGCATGCTTGCTGCCATGGAGGGGCATGCTGGGGATATGCATGGGCAGGCACCCTTACCACACACACCTCCTGATATTCAGCCAGAGGATGACAACAGTGACGACTGATCTCTCACTTCGTCCTAGCTGTGCAGACCATGAGCCCATGGAGGATTTTTTCTTTTGTCTCAACATCAACGCATGTCGACAATGGCCATTTTGATTTTTATTTCCTTTTTTTGTCTATTGTGCATTCATGTCACAGTGTGTTGCTTTGTGGAATCCGAAGGCATCCACTGTGTGTTCTGGCTGGGCCCATACAGGCTTGTCTCGTGTTAGTGTTTGTGGCTTGGGGTCTGGACACATATGCCACTCCTGCTTTCCCTTTCCATGGGCTTGCATGGCACCGTGTGACAGTAACTTACACAGAGGCATTGGGCTTCCGTCATATCTGTGGCCAGTCTGAAGTCCAACATGTGTATACACCACTAGTGGGGATTCATGATGGTTTCTCCAGTGCATGGTTGGCCTGCATTTTGGTGAGTATATTGTTAACTGTGCATATTTTCATGTATTGCCTTGCCAGTCTAGATTGTTGATACACTTCATGCTGTATGCGGTGCCCTGGCCCCTTTAGCTGCCAGAGCCACACTCAAGATGGAAGGGGGCCGGGTGGTGGCAATGTCACATTGAAGCAATTGTGCTATAGTGATTGGTCACTGTCTGACATTGTCACTGTTGGGTCCTGTCTTCATGATATGTTATGCTGGTATATAGACAGTCCTGTGTTGGGTTTGTTTTTGATGTGTCACGGGATCGGGGAGATTTTTCCGTCGCTGGTGAGTCCACAATGGAGTGGTTCACATGGAAATGTACGCAACACTGAAGGTTCATACATTTCAGTTGCAAACATGCATTGAATACCCCTGCAAACCCACACACACACAACACACCCCCGCTCCCACTCTCAGCTCCACCTCAACATACCCCCACGCACACACTACTTACCTTCAGAGACATGGTGTGTCATTGCTGCGCAAGTTCACTTTCACTTTCGTGATCGTGAACTGGCGCCGCAGGTTCATTTGTTTTGATCATTCTTTCTCAGCTGCAGGGGTTTACAGTCCTCACACCCGCAGGACCCGCAATTATTATTATTATTTTTTTATTGCCTGAAATGCATGCCACCAGAGGTTCAAACTTTTGGTGTTCTAACCTTTGGTGGCATGCATTTACGTCCTTTTGGTATAGGTTGGATTTTTTAGATCAGTCTTTTTTCCATTTGTCATGGTGCACTTTGTGACAGTTGTGTCATGTGATGTGAATTTATTTCGGATTTTTCACATTGCATGCCATGGCATGGTGTGTTAGGCAGGTGACATCGGATTGAGGGGGTTTTTGGTGACATACCAGAATTCTGCTGTGCTGTTTTGCATGGGGGTGGTGGAATCTGTAGCTTGCATGTGTGCCTTTTGGTCACATGGGATTGTGTTTATTTCAGTGGCCAGGGATGGACACAAATCTGCAATTCCGAGGACACATTCTCAGGGTTGTAAGGTTGTGACAGTTGACTGTCCCTTTGTCATCATAGATTATCACCTGGAATGTGCCAGGCCTGTGTGCACTCTGCAGGGGTGAGAGTTTAGGTGAAAAATGTTGCCTCCAGCTGGGTACGGGCTGCCTCGACATGTGCCCTTTCCCCTCTCGCGTGCAGCGGGCGTGCATGTGGTTGGGGGTGTGGCAGCACCACCATGTCCACCGGTATGCCCCGCCATGTTGCAATGTTGTGCAGGACACATGCTGCCACAATGATCCTGCACACTACTGGGGGTGCATATAGTAGCTGCTCACCAGAGCGGTCAAGGGAGCGGAAACGTGACTCGACTACGCCTTTGGTTGCAATATTGGCTGCGTTGTATCTTACCTGGGTGGTGTGGTGGGGTTCCGTATTGGCGTCATCATGTAGGTGCTCAGAGGGTAGGCACTGTCCCCTGGGGAGGTGATAATGGTTGTCATTAGTTGTGTTTGTGTATGTGTCTGTATTTGTCTGTGTGTGGCATGCATGAATTTGCACAGGCATTTGTACTCACCAATGAGCCATGTGTTGCCATGCCTCCCAGCTTCCAGGTCCCAGTGTAGGGCTGACATACTGAATATGAAACTGTCATGAGTGGACCCGGGAGAGTTTGCATAGACAGAGGTGATGATTCCCTTGGCATCACATACAACCTGCACGTTGATGGAATACCAGTGCTTGCGTTGCGATAGATGTGCTCAGTGACCCTAGGTGGACGTAGGGTCACATGGGTGCAATCAATGGCACCAAGCACTTTGGGGAAGTGTGCCACCCTGTAAAAGTCCTGGAACATGGCCTGCCTTTCTGCGGGTGTTCTGGGCATGTATATGTGCCTGCGGACTGAGGAGCGTGCAGTCATGATTGCCAACACCTGGTGTAGGCAGCGTGACTGCGTGGGCTGTGAGACGTCCCCAACTATGGCAGTTGTCTGCTGAAATGACCCAGTGGCCAAAAAATGCAGGACAATGAGCACCTTTTCCAAGGGGCTCAGTGCTTGGGAGTACAAGGTGGGTGATGTGAGGTCATCCTCCCACTCAGTGACCAGGTCTAAGATGATATGGGGGGAAACCTATACCTGCCATAGACCTGGTCATCAGGCATCCCAAAAAGGCTGGTCCTCAGTAAAATAATGCAGGGCCTGGCTATCCTCCTCCTCCTGCGGTGTCCCACAATCACTGCTGCGAGAAATGGGACATTCATCGTAGCTGTACATGCTTGTTTGTTGTTTGCGCGCACTTTTATGCTGCGCGGGAGCACTGATGCCTACTTTCGCCTGGCGTACGTGTTTCTAGCTTTGCGCATCTTTTGGAGTGCGCAGGTTTGCCCTGTTCAATTCCATGAACACGTGTTGTTAGCGCGCATGTGGGCTTTGAGAGGATTTCACAGCGGGACTTCCCCCGTAACGCCCACATTTTCGCAGGTAGTTCCCCATTCTGTGGGGAACAACCTGCGAAACGCCCACTTTTTAGTAGTGTGCGCTGGAGGGCTTCTGTGATTTCGCAATGACATGTGGATGCTGCACGGATTCTGTGCAGGTCGAGGGTAAGCCACGCACAAGCAGGGCTGGTCTGGCCTACAGGGTACTCTGGAGATTTCCCGGTGGGCCTCTGCATCATGGGCCTCTTTTGTATTATATTTTCTCATTCTCTCATAGGACAATGGTTGAGCTTGCTCAAAATGTGTAATATGGGACCACTTTGAACATTATTTCCAGGGCCTCTTTTGGTTCCCAGTCCATCCCTGCGCAAAAGGTGTTTCATGAATAAGGGAACGGGCGCTTGCGCGCATTTCGCAAGCTTGCGCTGCGATCTTCACACTTGCACCCCCACGATTTTGGCGCACATTGTTTCCATGAATTACCTCGCAAATTGACAAAGTATTCAAATGCTGCTGGATTGTTGCAGAGTCTAAAAGGCTCCATGCAGTATTTATAGTGTTTGAATCCGGTCCGTACAGCAACCTTCCATTCACCACAAATCAATTTATGAATCAGATTGCATGCTCCCCGCAAGACTAATTTGGTAAAGAGTGTTGCTTGATGGAGCTGGTACAGAAGAGATGGAATTAGTAACAAGGGATATCTGTCATTGAGCATGATGTTGTTTCAGCTGCCAAAGTCAATATATTTCCTGGGCGCACCAGTTTATTCTTGACTAAAAATAAGTCTACCTGAGTTAGTTTCTTGGTGTGTCTAATGAACACAGTTTGCGGATTGCCATCGAAGCATTTTTCAAATTCTGCTGGTCTGTCTCAAGCAAGGGTTTGATTTTTCAAAATAAAATCTTGGCCTATGGAAAATGTTCAATGGGGCACCCCCATTCCCTATTAGTCCAGAATCCATGAGCCTCAAATACATCTTGAAGGTCTTGCCATTCCTAGGGTATTGCCGGAGCATTGATGGATAGGAATATTCACCAAGGAAGGAGTGACAGGAGTCGTGATATATATGTTGTAATACAACAGCATCTTCCATCTAATGTATGCCGCTTCCACCATTTGTCACTTGCTCTGTCTTTGCTTCTATGCTTGGCTCTCACTCTTCCCTGCAACGCTTCACCTCCCTTTGTGTGCTTCTTGCTCATCAACATGACTCAGAATATGTTTGTCAGCTTTATTTTGAAGAAGGCATCTCCTATCAGTTGGCTTCAGAGGGCACGGTATTTCATGGCCTTGTGTTAATCAGCATCAACACAGAATGTACAATTTGCTGTCTGTTTTCCCCCTGCCGAGCCAACGCTGCATTCCCGTTTTGGGAATCAGCCTCAGCTTGGCGTGGGGAGTTGATATCTTGGCAGTTTCTGTCTCGGTCCATTGTGATGTACCGCTTGGACAGAGCAGGGAGCGGACCTGGTCCTGTGACATTCGATTTGCTTGCTATGGCTTGTTCCAGAGACTGGAAAAATAAGTCAGTGCTGTTCATCTCAGTCGTTCTCTCTTCTTGCTGCCTGTGCTGGTCTCCTGGTCCTGATCTGACTGTGTGAACTCCCAATTCTTGTTCTGTAGAGTTCAGCAGCCTGGAGAGATGGGGCAAGCGTGACCCCGACTCGTCCGTAGCTGCACTATCTGACAAGTACTGCTGGACGATATTGTGTTTGACAAATTGTGGGTGTGAAGAATCAATTTTTAGGCAGCGCCAAACAGGGAGAGCCAAGAATTTGTCCAACGCTGGGTGCATCTTTTATGTGGCCAAAAACCACAGTTTCTAGTTGCCAGATAAAGAGGCTGTATGGTGTGTGGGCCAGGACCAGGAGTAAGTGTTGAGAAATCAGTAGCACAGCCTGTTTCCTCGATTGGTTGTCTAATTGTTGATTCTCCACATTGCTAAAAGGAGGTTTTGTTGGCAAAGTCATCTATGCACCACAATTGATCATAGCATATGTAAATAGTCATGAATTGCTTCCCTAACAGATGGTCACAGGAAGTGGAAAGAGAAGCTAAGTAGGCGTGGCCAGACTGACACTAGTGCTTGAGGGTTTTTCTAAAGATACCTCACTCCAAGCCCCTGTTCTCATTGATATGATATGTTATTTATAACACGCTTAATACCCAGTGGTTTCTAAGCACAGGGCCAGGGTTTGAACCTTTGCCACTCTGTGTCGTCTTGTTTCCAAGGCCAGCACGTTCCTGCTGAGCTATCCTCCTGGGACAAAGAAATCCTTCCTACAAGCTTTGGATTTCCTGAAGGTTGACTTCGTTGAATACCTGTTCTTAGTTCTCCAGATAAACTTCTGAAGTGGGAGTATTTCACATTCTATTTTTGATGTTGCAAGTGAAATGATTTTTTAGGTAGAAATATGGAATTTCCCATTACTTTTAGTGGTATTTTTAGGCCGTATAAATACATTTTAGGAATATAACAAATATCGTTTAGAAATCCATGCATTTTTGCACATAGTAATTCATTCAAACTCAAATATAAATGTTGACCTCAAGATTCTTCTTCAGATAAGCAAGCAATAAGGCCATAGCTCCTTCCTGTGGCACTACTCTGCTGGTACCACTGATTCCAAAATGGCCGTGGAGCACTGCCAGTGAAAGCAGCGGTAGAATTCTAGGTGTCCATTGTTTGTGACTATTTGCCTGTTTTTAGGGAGTAAATGCCTCTGGTGCATCTCAAATCACTAGGGCTGCCTGTGGTGAATTCCAGCTGTATGGCCCTCTCTTTTCAGATCGTCTGTTCTGTATTTTGTCTGCGGTGAGGGGCCAGTAGCAAGCCTAATATCCATAGAGTCTGGAAGAGCGGATGGACATTGGACAACAGGAAAGCATGCACTAGGCCTCTTAGGAGGGAGCTCCTAACATCAATGCTCCCACCTATGTTTCTGTAATCTGTTTTCGGATACGGATTACCATGGCAGTGCAAGCGATGGAATGCTCAACCCAGGGAAATGCGTCTTCAGTTCACCTCTTAGTGCAAATCATAAAATCGTGAACTGGGTGTCATCTGCATAGCTGGTGATGAGATGCTTGAGAATGATGATGCAATTCAACAAGTCTCTAGTCCATGGTTTGACCAGACATGGTTTCCGATCAGAAATTATTTTACTATATTGTATAAGTCTTACTAATTAATATCCTCCCTGATCCAGGGCATAGTCCACGTAAGGGTACCATCATACAAATGTTCCATCAAAAAGGTGAATTTGTCCTGATCATTCTGGAGCACTTGAGGCAGATTTTAGTAATGAACTGGCACTACATAAAAAAAAAAAGGGCTGAAACTGTCATGGAAACCCACCACTGCCCTCTGTGGGGGACAATGCTGCCCCGTACTTCAGGTAACAAAGTGGAGGAGCTGGGGTTGGGCGTTGTGCACAGTGGCGCCGCCAGGAATCAAATTTAAGAGGGGCACAGAGAGGGCCAAAGACAAAAGTAGAGGGGGCATAGTCAAAAGTGGGGAGACGCCTATGGGAGGTATTGTGTGAAGCCACAAGCACTCCAGCAGAGAGGCTTTTGTGCACACCTACTACCCACACCCCACTGCACCTCCCCTCCCATCAGAATGCAGGCACAGAATCATTCAGTAACTAATGGCCCATCAGTCGCAGTTTCGTGGCTGCACACTAATGGGAGGGGCTGGAAACTGCTCTGCCCACTATGGAGGTCGCTGTGCAGAAGCCGGGCAGGAGCGCCGGAGAAGTGGCTTGTTATGATTAACTTTGCATTCATCTGGTGCAAGTGACTAGAATCTTGAGATGGAATGCAGGGTTTAGAATGTTTATCTATGAGTGTGTTCCAGGTTTCTCAGTTGCAAGGATGTAAGCCCTGAGAGTGGATGCTGGTGGGTGTCCTATGTCCCCTTTTACTTACCTGATTCTAAGAACTGTATTTGGTGTACCTAAACTTAAGTAAATAACTCAACAGTTCACTGGAGTGTCAGAGTCATTTGTGGCCAAACATTGAACTCAACACTGGCGACGAGGATGGGATCTGGCTGTGCTGGGGGGACAGCACCAAAGGGAGACACCCACCGCCCCCCCCCCTCTGAGAAGTGATCCTCTCTCAGGTAAGAGCGCTGGATGGCTGTGAGGCACTGCAAGTGCAGTGAGGGCAATTGAGGCCCAGACAGAGGTGCTACAGAGGCAGAGGGGGCAAGAAAGGCCCAGACAGAGGCGCTACGAAGGCACTGAAATAACAGAGCAGCTATGGAGGTAAAGGTGCTGCATGAGGCAGTGGAGAGGTTCTGCCTGGGCAGTGAGGCGCTACAATGGGCAATGAGATGTTGCAGAGGCAGTGAGGCGCTGCATGAAAAGGTGCTGCGAGGGCAGTTAGGTGCTGCAACAGGCAGTGAAGAGGCGCTGCAGAGACAGTGAAGCGCTGCTAGGGGCAGTGAGATGCTACAGAGGCAGTGAGGCGCTGCATGAAGAAGTGCTGCAAGGGCAGTGAGGTGCTGCAACAGGCAGTGAAGACGCGCTGCAGGGGCAGTGAGGTGCTGCGTTAGGCAGTGAAGAGGTGCTGCGTGAGGCAGTGAAGAGGTGCTGCATGAGGCAGTGAAGAGATTCTGCAAGGGCAGTGAGGCACTGCAAGATGCAGTTAAGAGGTGCTGCAAGAGGCAGTCAAGAGGCGCTGCAAGAGGCAGTGAGTGGTCGCTGCAGAGGCTGTGAAGTGCTGCATGGTGCAGTGAAGAGGTGAGGCGCTGCGAGGGCAGTGAAGTGCTGCACGGGGCAGTGAAGAGGCACTGCATAGGGAGTGAAGAGGCACTTCAGTGACAAGGGTGTGCTGCAAAGGGCAGTGGGGACAAGAAGTTCTAGTGTTGAAAGGTACAACGGTCTGCTGTAAAGTGCAATGGGCTCTGTGAGACTTATGGTTATTAGAAGGAGCTGTGAAGTTCATTGGAGCAGCAAGGTTCATTCATTCATTGGCATGGTGAAGTTCAAGGTGGCAGTCTCTCATAAAGCATTTAAGAGAATTGAGACTGTACAAACATTCAGAAGAGTTGGAAGTTGTTAATGGATCTAGGAGGGGCCTGGGGCCCATGGACTGTGCAAACATCTGTTGCGCCAAGGCTACAAGCTATTGGTCATAGTGAAGGCAGCTGAGATCACTGACAAAGTTATCCGATGTCAGCGCTTACCTTTGACTGGAACCGAAGGTTGCTGCGGTTGGCTTGAGTGGAGTCCTGGAGTTCGGCATGAGTGCTGCAGCGGGAGACCTGACTCAGTTATGAAGTTTGATGGGGATGGGGGCTCTGTGTTCCTCCGTTACTCTCTATGCAATGGTGAAGTAGGAGAGAATGCAGAGGTGCTGGCGATTAGAGTTGAGATACTAGAGCTGATATATATTAGTTTATTAGAGTGATGTTGTAGGTACATGTCTCTCTCTTTAATTGAGTTATGTAGTTTAACATATTTCTCTCCACAGGCGGACTACTGTCCATTACATGTGTTGCATGTGTAAAAAGGTGCAATGGTTGAGGTGAACCGTTGAGTGGACTACTGTCCATTACATGTGTTGCATGTGTAAAAAGGTGCAATGGTTTAGGTGAACCGTTGAGCGGACTACTGGTCATTACATGTGTTGCATGTGTAAAAAGGTGCAATGGTTGAGGTGAACCGTTGAGCGGACTACTGTCCATTACATGTGTTGCATGCGTGAAAAGGTGCAATGGTTGTGGTGAACCATTGAGCGGACTACTGTCCATTACACTGTCTGTATAAAAAGGGAAATGTTGTTCCTAGACTTTGTTGCCATTGTTTTGGCATATGTTGGTAGACATGTATGCGGTGATGTGTGAGTGAAATAAGATATTAAGGTTTTTAGTGTTTATTAAATCTTCATTAGAGTTATTAAGTTGATAACAGTGTTCATCATTAGCTGTTCTATGTAGGCATATTAATATGTTCTCTCCACAGGTGGACTTTTAATTTTAATCCACAGATGGACATTGATGTTAATGTTAATAGATTTTTGAAGTGATGACAAGGTCTAAACTTTTTGGAGTTGTTTTTGGTTATTGTGAAATGCTTTCTTTAATCTTTTGCTTTTCAGGTGGGACTTTACTAGACTAATTTTCTTGATGAAATATTGTTCTTGTCACTCATATTTTACTGCTGTTGTTGTTGTCCCTATGGGGGAAGATGTGTTATGATTAACTTTGCATTCATCTGGTGCAAGTGACTAGAATCTTGAGATGGAATGCGGGGTTTAGAATGTTTATCTATGAGTGTGTTCCAGGTTTCTCAGTTGCAAGGATGTAAGCCCTGAGAGAGGATGCCGGTGGGTGTCCTATGTCCCCTTTTACTTACCTGACTCTAAGAACTGTATTTGGTGTACCTAAACTTAAGTAAATAACTCAACAGTTCACTGGAGTGTCAGAGTCATTTGTGGACAAACCTTGAACGCAACATGGCTCGTGCTCATACCCATGCCAGAATGCATACCAAGATCACTGCTAGCTTTCAGACAAATGGAGAGCATTTGCGGTGTGATCTGCAGACATTTGCCTTAGTGATTGTCACAAATAACACCACCAACAGAGAACGCGGGCACTGCTCGCCTTAGGTAGGGGGGGCAGAAGGAGGGGCCCAGGATTTCAGAGGGGGGCATGGGCCCCCCAGGCCCTCAGTAGCAACGCCACTGGTTGTACACAGGCAATGTATGTCATCGTTCCCTCCCGCCAAGGCAGAAG
Organism: Ambystoma mexicanum; assembly: GCF_040938575.1. Lineage (NCBI taxonomy): Eukaryota > Metazoa > Chordata > Amphibia > Caudata > Ambystomatidae > Ambystoma > Ambystoma mexicanum. The sequence continues at coordinate 819,659,895 of NC_090922.1, forward strand.
GAGGGGATGCAAGGCTGTATTATTTCCAAGAGAGCTAGCCACTTTAGTTTTCAGGTCTTGCATGCCTGCACTTAGGTTCTGCAAGATGTCGCCATATTTACATTTATATGTGTGAGGCACGTGCGAGGGCTTTACAGTCTGTCAAGCTCTGCATGCTGGTCAGGACTTGTGAGATACCTTTTCTGGGTTTGCCTCTTTTAATAATATGGGCCTGATTCTTGAAATTGGTAGCGCGGTGCAGTGACTTTGCACTGCCAAGAAACACCCTGATTCATCGAGTGGCCCAAAGTTTATTTTTGCAGCGTAAAGTCACTTTGCACTGCAAAAGTACTCCTTGCGCTGTGCTAAAGTGGCCTAATTCACAGTGCAAAGAGTACTTTTGCTGTGCAAAGTGACTTTGCACTGCAAAAATGCACTTTGCAGCGCTCTGTGAATCAGGGTGTTTTTTGGCAGTGCAAAGTCAATTTTTACCCTGCTATAGTTTCCATATCTTTGTGTAGCGGGAATCTTAGGGCCTCTCACCACATTTTGTTGAGTAATCCCATTATTTTGTGTTACTCTACTGGCTATGTGTGACCCTGGCGAAAGACTTTTCAAATGTAGGCGTTCATTTTGATGAGCTCATGGAGAGTAATTTACTGGCGGATAATACCTCTGCACCAGTAATTTACATATGTGCTATGCGCATGGTTGTGTTGCAAAGGGGTGCGGAGCAAAACGCAAAGACCCCTTCTGCCTGACTCATACACTTCTTGCAACACAGCTGCATGCAAATCCACCTGCAGTGAGCTTTCATGTGGGCGGAGAGGGTGGATTGTGCCTGGGAACCTGCCTGGTGTTGCACTCACAAACACTAGGCAGATTGCATAGGGTGTTATATAATCCCATCTGTCATGCACAGCCATGATGCCGGGCAACATTTATGATTGGTTTTAGGCATGGATGTAAAATCACACAAACATGCTGGGCTAATTCCCTTTCCACGTAGAAGTACCGCTCATACATAACATCAATTGATATCATAGGAAGGGCTGCTCATGTCTAAATGTGCATGTGCAATCAGTCCTTTCCAAGCAATGGCTGTGCCCCATCCTAATGACCCCCATAGTCAAAGCCGGCCTTAGCTCCTGCAGTGCCCTGGGCCAGGAAAAGAAATTGGCGTGGCATGTGGCGCCCCGAACGACCGCCCAGGTCGCCCGTGCCTAAAGGCGGCCCTGCACATTCGGTTCTAAAAAGAATCACTTTTGCAAATCAGCACTAACATTACATCTATTTAGTCATATCCAAGCAATGCTACACGTTCCAAGGGCTTTACTGTGTGGTAAGGCCCGGGGCCTTTAATGAGCATCCCCAGGCCTTGCTATTGGTAGCGTATGTTAAAACCCCAGGCTGGTAATGTTTTTTTTACCTTGGCTATGAGGAAAAAAGGAGAAGGGAACTACCTGTTGCACCTTCCCTATTTCCAGGGCGCTGTGTCACGGTTAGGGGAGTGACTGAGAGGTAACTGGTTTGGGGGAAGGTTGGAAGTTGTGGAGGGGCTGTCAGCATATGCGCGGTTGAGCACTCATCACCCTCTGAATACAGTCTTGGATCAATAGTTTCAGTCCTTGTGTGAAATGAGCTGATTAATCCACGCACCGGTCCTGGTGCTAATTAAAATGTCACAAAGGGGCTGGTGTTATTTTTCAAATGTCTTGTAAACTCAGCATATACATTTTGTAACCATGATGTTATTTTCCGAATGGTTGAGAAGTCACTAACTTGGGCAACTCACTGACTTCACCTCCCGATGGCCCAATCTAAGTCAAGCGTGGGAGGTGACCCTTGGCCACACTGGGACAACTGTGCTCTATGCCTCTAGGGCTGAGTCGCAAATCAAGCTGGGATTCGCCCTTCATGGGTTTGGAGTGTGGGGCGAAAGGGGATATATTGGCCTCTTGCACTGGGCCTGACTAATGCTGTGTGGGGAACTAGCGAAAGCATGCACAGAGGAAGGGTGACACGCTGAGACGACCCATTTGATTGGTATCCCCTCGATTTGAATGTCAATACTTTCTTATCTAAGTCATACAAGGCTGGAAGTGGACAAAAAGGAACTAGTGGTACTCTGGCTGCATCCAAAAAGGAGGGAGTGGGGTGGTCGGACAGATGCCCAGGAGGGGGGTATTGAGTGGGGTGGTGGCGGGGGGATGTTGATGACCAGGATCACAAACTTTGGCTCAAATAGTTGGATTCGAAGGTCTACAGCAATAATGTCTTATATAGTTCCATACAAAAAATAACAAATTGCATAATAAAGCCACATGACAGCATGTAAATACTTATAGCAACATGCTAAGCCAAATGAATATCATTGTGGCTTTAATTTTCATATCCTGAATGGTAAACTATTTGTAGAGAAGGAGCTAAGTACCCCCACCTCAATCACTTCGCCCACATTGCCTATCTGCTGGAAACCAGAATATGACACGTGCACAAAACCGTTTGAAGTACAGATGCCAAGGAGAATTCTGGAATCAAGGTTCCGATTGAGGCAACCATACCCGCATATAAGACAGTATGATGGCTGTCAGAGTGGTAGTCCAGAAGAAATCAGGGAAAATGTAATAAACAAAGAGAAGTGATGACGTCATACAACGCAAAGCTGACGTATAGAGAAGACATGCAGAAACCAGAGAATGCAGGGGATTCTATAAAGGCATCAAGATAGTGTCGAGATCAATGAGATCTTGGGATCCAGATGAAGAAATTTATGCTACAAAAGTAATGAAGATATTAAGCTATTTTCACACATGTAAATATGCAAAGAAACACAAGCAGATGAAGTATCCTTGAGACTAGCTGTATAGTAAATAGAGCGTGGCATGCACCAACATGTATATATATATATATATATATATATATATATATATATATATATATATATATATATATATATATGTATATATATATATTAGAGTCAGTAAAAGATGGATGTTCCCACTACATACGATAGCAGTGCTGAGCAAAAGAAGGAAGGCCGCTTTTTTCAATGAATTACAGGCAAACTCAGAAAGTCAAGGTTGGATGAGCCAAGAAGCCAAAGCCATATCAGAGTGGGGTGAGCTGACATTGGAAACAAAATCGTGTGAAAGAACGAAGCTCCTGTTCAGAAGGCGTGGAGGGAAACAAGAAGACATCAGAAGTCTATTAGAAAACAGCATTTAAATACACTGAAAGCTCAATTTTGTGGTCTTTAGTCACGTGGGGCAAAGAAGCTGAACGAGCATGATGTTCACACCTACGCACGAGGGCAGAGTGTGCCTTCACTCCCCTGAATTCTTCAGTAGCAAGGAACAGTTCAAAACTCTAATTGGCAGCAGACCACTGAAGTGATGATGGATGGTCATGCTAATTGGTGGGAAGCTATGGTTAAGACTAGCTTTTCTGCACCTGGACGCTCAGCCTGCGTGCTGCTAATGTAGGTTGGGAAGGTACTGACGGAGGTTAAAAAGTAACCAATGATAGAGGACCGCATGATCAAGGGTCCTATAGTTATGTAGCCAATTAAACGTTGTATATTTAGTGACGTTAATAGTGACATATTTTAGGGAAGGGCTTAGTTGCCCCACCTAAGAAGCCTATCACTTTATTTCACTGACCTAACGAGTATGGATTGTATACCTAGATGATCCGTTTAGACCCTATCACATTCACCCATAGGTTTTAAAGTTTTGCCACGTAGGGTGACGTTAGTGATATGCAGGTTAACGTCATCAATGATGAATATTTACTATAAAAATGTGATTTTTTATGAAAGGATTTGAGATCGTGATGAGAGATGTCTGCTGATGTCCAATTGTACTCCTTGTTTTAGATAATTGATATTAAAACAGTTATCATTTTGCCAATTACCTGAGTTGTTTCGATTATTGATATTTGAATAAATCCTGCATCCCCATCTATTTCATGGGTATTACTATCTCATCTTAAAGGGCTGGGAGATCCAGTTCACGTGGTGGCAGAGATTTGATGGTTAAATAAGCCATCAAGATAAGTCAGCTTTTGAGGTCCCGGAAATATCACACAACCTCTGCCATTCCGCTGAAAGGACGTGAGGCTACCTGTAGATAGCAGTTTTAGAATAGAAAGTCTTGCAAGCCAGGTTAGACGGGTCCTCTTGTTTTCATGCAGAAACCCCTCCCGGCGTCTACAAGAAGCTGAACGGACGGAAAATTGAAGAGGCCACTGAGAAGGCGTGCAATCCCAAGATTCGGAAGTTGTAAGATTCGAATGGTGAGTAGAAAACTGAGCGAGATGGCAAAAGAATGAATGGACATTGGGTGAAGGAAGTGATTAATAGCGAAAACGAGTAACGGAGGTAGGTAGTGTTAAATATTGAGTACAAATTGACTTGAGAGGAGGCCAAGCAATTTAAGAAATATCACGAGGAGAGGCCATGATAAAAGAGTAGGCCTAAGTGCCTGCATTTTAAAGAACAAAACAGAAGGAACAGCACCTAAAATCCCTTATCGAATGATGTAGGAGACGGGTTTGATTAAAGACGAACCTAAAGAGGGCTGTTCACACTCCGTATGGGGAATTTTTAGAGACAGAATGAGTCTTATGAGAGAAGACGAGAGTATATGTAGCCGGCCAAGTATGTTTGTTCGTCTGTCTGTTTTATGTGATTGTATACAAATTTATGAAACGGTAAAACAAAGTTGATGAAAAACGCGAGAGTTGATAAGGACTAAGCGTATATACAATGAACTTGAATTGATGATATTTTTAGCAGATTAAAGTAAAAACGAAATTATAAATGGTTTTGAGCCTGTGACGATTGGTGCTCACTCATATTGTTTTGCCTGTATTAAAAAGTATTAGCATAATTTGCAAAGTAAACAGCGATTATTGATGGTCAAAGAGTGACGTGTCTCCGCTTATACACCTTTGCAAGCAATTGCCAAAACACGCGAAGTGTCAGTGCTTGAATGTCCGGCCTGAGCCCATACTATATTTGACTCAGGAGCAAGACAAAGTGTCCTTCTTGAGCCTTTGAACTAAAGGTACAAAAGAACTAGTGGTATGGCGTGCCAATGATGTATATTACACTTCCATCTCTGACGTCACATAATACTTATCAGCACAGTTCACTGAGTCTGACCCAATGAACTGAATTAAACATAAGCAACAGTACTCACCACCAGGCCTTTCTGATTCCTGCACATGCGCATGCGTGCCTTGCAGCGTGCTGCTTGCACCCCAGGGGATTCCCATGGCGCTAGTAAAAAGTATGGCGAAATACAATAATATAATAGCTGTGCAGTGAAATGGATTGAAAGTGCAGTGGTGACAAAAGTGAAAGAGTACGAGGCAAAAATGTGGTCTCGGACACCAATGGAATCTTTCTTTGTAAACTCACCAGAGGGGTGTCAGAATGCACCAATACGATACCACCTAAGCACTACAGAAAAAGAGAGAGTTTATATTCTACCGAAAATGATCTCGCCAGTTTCACAGTATCACCCACAAAATTGTCCAATGCCTCTTCCTCACTGACCGTAGGAAACTGCCCATCCCACTTTAAGATTGCCCCAAAACACTCCCCATGCTACTTTAGCATTACTTCTGCACATTATCACGTAGCACTTTCATATTGCCCCAGAACATTTCCCCATGCCACTTTAACAGCCCCACGAAACTTACAAATGAAAGGAGGGCAGAGTGCCACACCACGCCCGGGGGTTGTATGTGCACACCACAGCAATTAAGGGGACCCTTATGCACCAAAGTCTCCAAACCGAAAGTCACAACGTGAGAATAAAGCTGTACAAGTGCAGGAAATGGGCCGGAACAAGACGGACGGCGCTCCCGCAAAAAAAGATCTTGCTGGAGTCACGCTCCGTCCCCCAAACTGCTTTTGCAAGTCTTGGAGCAGACCGCTTTCAAAATATTTGGCGCGACGACAGAGTTTAATGGAGGCAGTTTGCTCGGTGGGGCGCAACCACCCAACTCAGAACCCATTTTAAAACTAGCAATCATGACACCGCAGTACTGGAGCACTGTCAGGTACATTTTTGCAGCTGTTCAAACTAGTATATATGTTCTGCATTTTACAGATATCTTTGTTAGGGTGAATAGTGTCATTATGTTGTTCCCATAATGCTCTTTGCTTTTATGCAAATTACCAGAATAGGGTTCTATATAGAGATACTTGTGTTGTGCAACCTGGCCAAGGGTCACGGCTCTAAGCTCCCACCCGCTCCTTCCCAAAACCCCGCCCTCCCACAAAAATGTTTTCCATTTCCAGCACTGGCTGTACCTCGTGATAACACGCTTATAGTATGCATTTGTTTTCAGCAAAATAACTTTTAATTTCTTGTCAATTGTGTAGATTTGATTTCCCAAAAGACATATATTTCTTGTCTATTACATATTGCTTCAACGTAGGTGTTTGTCAAAAAGTTGACATAGTCTGATCAACAAGTCACATATGCATTTCATCAGGAACATTACTTCCTGAAAGTTTTACAATGCCCCCAAACAATTGCTCCAGTCAGCTTCACATCAGTGTAGCACAACAAACACTGCAATGTCAATGTAAGACAGAAAGAAGTGTTTCTCCGACCGTAGACAATTTTCATTGAAGGTTCACTGTCTTCTGCTGAGGAGAGAGCCATGCATATCTTCTGGAGAAAAAGGCATTTTGCTCTGACATGACCCAAGTAGAAAAGTAGAAACTGAAATCCAGAGGCTTTACCTGAGGGGAGCTGGCCTGCTACAGCCCCAGATCTTTTGGGTTTAGCCCTGGATAGAAGCTGAGGGGCTACAAAAAAAGGCTAGCTAGCCCCGAGTCAAGACAGTCGCGACATTTCTGTACCCCAGCTCTTTTAGAAACCTAGTAACACCCCATGCTGGGATCCAATAGCGCTTGGTGATAAGGAAGAGGAAATCACTGAGCCAAGAAGAGAGAATTGATCCTTCATGTGAGCAGGTGCGTCATTTAGGGTAGCAAGTTGTGGTACCAGCTGCTCCTCCAGCTTCCTCTTTGGTAGCGCGGGCATTGCCTTTGCAGCATCTTGGTGTGTGAGAGTATTATGTGCTGGGTTATTGGTTCTGAAGCAGGAAGCTTTGTAAGGCGTCTGTCCCTGGGTCCACCCTGTTTCCAAGCGCTCAGAGGTTAGAAATATCTGCACACAAACCACACACTCCATGTCTGTTTGCTGCACCCGGGCTTGGCGCTGGCTTATCAGATATGACCCGCGTTTCTGAGTTCTTGCAACCCATTTTTTTTTGTTGTATTTTGGTTGTATTGAGTGCAACCCTGGCTTGGAGAAGCAGAGGCGCGCTGGCCATCACAGGTTAAAAGAATTACATTTTAGGGGAGAAGGTTGTTAGTCAGCTATGTTACATTGCAGTTAAGCAACAGAAACAGTAATTGGGGGTCGGCTGGGGTTGGGATCAGGGCATTAAGCAGCATCATGAAGGTTCTCATTGAAGAGGAGGGTCTGAATCTCCATTCTTAATTGCATGAGGGTGAGTGAACATTCTTTTCCAAATTGCCCATCTTGTTACACCACTTTTGCTTATTTTATATAATTAGCATTATAGCATTAAGAGTCATAGGAGCCAATTCAATATGACTGATGTGACTGCTTTTGATTTTATTATGGGCATTGGGCAAATCTTAGCTTATTGAACATGACTCACTAATGTGATGGAGAGAGTGTAAGGACTAATTGAAACCATTAGAGTGTTTACAGAGGCGCCTTGAAGCTGGAAAATAATATAACATCCTCCGTGGTTAAGGGAAAAGATGAAACACTAAGAACAGTGTGGGCGCTATCGATGGGCTGCTCCTCAAAGCCTTTTGTGATTGGCTGATAGTCCCACATAAGCTCAAAAGATACCCACTCATTGTTTTGGTGGTTACATATGAGTAAGGAAATTGTACACTATCTAAAGTCAGGTGGTGCTCTTCCACAAGCTAAATCCTCTTCTAAGAAGCCAGTACCTGCTGTCACATACGAAGACCATAGGTTTCATTGCAAATCTTTCTTGACATAAATAGAATGCAACTATTAAGTCGGTAGTGTAATGGTTTTCAAACATGGCCCATGTTATTAAAATATAGTAATATAGTTTTGCGAATATATTATTGTTAAAGCTGGCACTGATAATATGTCAAAAGAAGTCTATTGCTTATATTGAGCCCCTTCTGTCTAAGTGACATAGCAAGGACTCAGTTCACATCTGATGTATGTTTTTTGAGTGTCAGAGCCCACACACACCACAGATTGCGAACCCCTGATCACTGTTTGCTGGTTTCCTCAGTGGTTCACAATAATGGCGAGGTTCCCTGCACCTACGACAATAACAGCCATCAGTTCTGCTGTACAGAACACATAGCAACCCTCTGGCAATATCGTTGCCAACTCTTGCCACTTTGTATGTCCCCAAGAAAGACAGTGTCAATACTCCCAAAAGCCAGGCTACGTCCTAATCAGTGCGGGAGATAGATATGAACGGGGAACTAGTAAAGCTGATGGAAAAAGTAAGCCAATGCCCATCAACTGTTCCAGGTGGTAGCTTTTCGATGGTGATTTTGGGTGTGATTTCTGACATTTCTATCTTCTGAGCTCATCTCTGCTTTGGTGCATGTGCACCTCTGGTCTCCCAGGTACTGCCCTGGTCTGTTGCTTGGCTTTCTTCCATCCCCTCTGTTTCTAGCATTGCACTGTGCACAGTGCTTGTTTTTGAAATTCTCAACTATTGGGTACCATGGACCGGACTTCGGCTCGTATTCTGTGGATTTGAGCTTGGATTGTGTCACGGTCTCTGGTTCCCACTTTTGGTTTATACACATTCTACTGGATTACGAAACATGAAGGGGCCCTCCTCCACCTCTCCACTCCTCTTGCAGCCCCTTCCTGCTCACAGACCCACTCTCCTGATCCCCAAGAAACGTATTTTGTATTAATATCCAAGTGCATTTGCTATTACTCTATCGTTACTCCGCATTTTTCCTTTGCAAATGTTGCAGTCATCTTGGCCAATGACAATTCCATCCCCTCTGTGGTGATCACCTGCCCAGGAAGTTCTGACTTGTATTTTAGCTGAATAAGGGGAATACATTAAAGAGATGTGAGCATTATCACAATCGATGTAGTCTTTTTAATGCTTGGTGTAGAAATGTAGAAGCAGAGGCAGGCAGCATGTTAGAAACATGAGGAAATTTTATATTTAAATTGCATTCTACAAGGCAGTCATTACGCAATCCCCTAGTGTCTTGTGAGAAGTCTGGGCTGTGAGCCCGTTTATCAGTTACTTTGGTACACAAAGAGAATTAGAATGGATTAGAGTGGACTCCAATGGAAGCTTGACATGGCTTCCAGGCAAGCCCGGATGTGCCTGAGGATTGTGTTTGTAAAAGAGATTGGGCTTTTGCTTAAACAAACACTTTGGATTGTTGTTTATACAAGCACTCAGGATGTTGTTTATACAAAATCCTATCATACACAATTAAAAGAGGGTCTTGGATTTTGGTGGATGTGATTCTTGTTAAAGCAAATCTCTCCACTAAGGAGATAGTCAGAGAGACAAACTTGGAACAAGAAAACAAAGCTTCCGCCCCACTTTTGGTGATATGCATCTCCCTACTCCGGCAGAAGAGATCGATACGAGCTGCTCAGAACACAACGAAGAGGGAGTCACAAATGCATAGGATAAAAGAAAAAATGTAACAATGAAGAAAGGGACAAAAAACAGACGTGCTATGAGGAAAGCTAAACATCGAATTAAACCAGCACATAACTAAGATAAAGACAAGGAAGGAAATAACCTCAAAAATAAGGCTACGGTGCAGTCTTTGGCCGTAACCTTCCCAAAATATCTTGTTTGCCAAGAAACGCAGAGGCAATATGAAATCATATCTATTCTGAAAACGCAAACCCACCTATTGGACACTTGGGTGACCAGAGGAATTAAAACTACAGGATTGGCTGAGACAAAGATGGTGGAGGGAGACAAAGAAACCCGGAAAGAAAATCAAAACCGAGTGATGGGGTAAGATATTTTGATAAAAGCACCCATGTTGCTTTGGAACCACCAACTGGCCGAATTGCAACCAGAGCAAACTCTCCAGTCCACGGATATATTTATGGAGAATATACAAAACAAGTTTGGGGCGAGGAAAATTAGGATTCACATATGCAACGGCTCATAGCCCCTTCTTAAACTGTGCTAATGTGCTAGAACTACTGTGCCAGGTACTGCAATTAAAATTCATGACATCCAGAGAGATTGCACTAATTGAACTGCCTTTGAAAATGCCTCAGGCCAACTAGACTATAGTTTATCTGTTCTCCTCGGTAATCGCTGCAATAATCATGGCCACTCGCACATGCTGTATGAACTAGGCTATAGCTTTTCGAGGTGTGTAGGGAAAGAACACCTGCCCAAAGCATATCAGGGTGGCTCGTGCAGGGAAAAGACTAGTAATCCCCCTACTTTTGACATGGACACTTAGTTATGTTATGTTGATTTATACTACACACCGCTACCACCCAAGGGCAGTCTCAAGGCTTTGGTGGCTATGAACACAAATGTCTCCTTGCCTGACCGCCAAGAAAAGCAACAGTGCCACATGGGGGACACTGATAATAGAAGTTGAAATATTAAACCCCAGCACAAGCAACTTGGGATACTCTCTTGGAACACCAGAGGCTTCTCCTCCTTTATGCATAATCCTCTGGCCTTACAGCATTTTCTGTCGGCAGACATCTTTGCACTCTAGGGGACATGGTTAATGCAGAAAATGTACATAGATGGCTATTATATCATCCAAAAAAAGTCAGGACCCGAAAAGTCAGGGCAACCATATGGAGGCTTGCTAATACCACAAAAAACTGTTCTTATTATCAGAATATGGGCCCCCTTGCAAGAGCCATTATATAACTGCAGCCACTGTTAAAATTAAAATAAACACAGAAGATCATCCAATATTGATTGTGAATATTTATAACCCGCCAGGAAATACTCACATGATGGCCATAGTCGAGGAAATAGATGTTTTGCTGAATGAGTGGGCGAAGAAGTCACAGAATGACTTGTATATCGTTTTGGGGACTTAAATTACCAAAGAGCTGCTCCTCAAACTAAAGCCTTTATTATGGAGAAGAACATCCCACTCATCAATAATAAGAACGAAGAAACATTTGTGGAGCATGATCCTGAGAATGCTTCTGACCAATGCAGTCCTTAGGGGGCCTTTTAATTGACACATATATCTTATTGCAACCATGCAAAGTGAGTGACTCTGATGATATGCCGACACACACTTGTTCCAACGGATATTCCAATTCATGGATAGACTACTTTTAAATTCCTCATTCTATGTTTAATTTAATTGTGGAATTAAAATGAAAACCTGCGGCTCAAGGGGATGGCTGCCTGAAGGCTAAGCTCCTGTACCTGCCTTCATCTCCCTGAACTTACTACAATGGCTGAGGAAATTTCCGCAACCACACAACCGTCTAAAAGACAGAAGGGGGAGGAGACCAGCTCTGAAAGGAGAGATGATAAGCTGATGGAAATGATGACTAAAATGACTACATACATTGCCGATATCAAAGCTTCTCTTGTGGCCCTTGAAGATAAATACAATGAACTCTCAGAGAAATTTAAGAACATTGAAGGCCACCTGACTGTAATAAGTGATGATTCCCAAAGAATGTCTATCCAGCTAAAGGACTTACAAGCTTAGGTGGAAAAGCTGACTCTTAAGTCCTCTGAGCAAGAGAACATTTCTAGGAGAAATAACATTCAGGTGGCTGGCTTTCCAGAGAATATTGAGCAGGGATCTCCTGCAGCCTTTTGGAAAGAGCTTTATTTAAGCTGCTTAGTCTTGATCCTAAGATCCCCTTGGAGATTGAGAGGGCTTATAGATCCTTGGGCCCTAAACCAGGACAAAGACCCCGGCACTTCATCATTACATTTTTGAAATTCCCAGTGAGAGAATTGATCCTGAGGAAGGCAAGAGAGAAAGGTGATACGCTATGGGGATCACATAAAATCATGATTTTTGGGGATTTAAACTGTGACATCCTGGAAAGATGGAAGGCTTTTAATGCTGCCAAGGATAAAGCAAGGCAGAAGCATCTAAAATACTATGGCCCTCATTACGACCCTGGCGGAAATCGAAAAACGATGGCGGAAATGCAATACCGCCATCGAATTGCGCTCGGTGCGATTATGACCCGTCACCGTAAAGTACGATGCCATTAGCGACACGTAGTGAACGCCAACGCTAACTGCACCAAGTACGCGCGCCATGCGAAACCGTAATTACCACCATGGCGCAACGGTACGGGAATTCTGACCCTAGCGGACATGTACCTAACGCCATCAAGCATGGCGGAAAGTACCATTCCGCCATGGTGAGAAGTACGGCATCGCGAACCAACCGTAAAAGGCCCTACTGAGTGCCTGTACACCACTCCCTGGCCACATTGCACAACTCCTCGTAGGTGCAATGAAGTCACAAAATGCAACCAGTGAAATGTACAAGTCACGCATGCATGGCAACGAACAAATGAATGTAGGGGCTCCAAGTGCCTTGTGAGTGGCCATCCATATTAGCCATGGCACCATTGCCGTACTGATGCAGCACAGGCATGTGAAGCTTCAAGTACAGCAACATGAACTGAAAACTGAGACAAACAAAAACAGGCCCCCCATCGCTTGACAGCAGTGTAAGGCAACATTCAAAGCAGTATCCTGAGTGAGACTGCACCAGCCCTGTACTCCTGCCAGTAAACAAACCAACCATCAGCATAAGCATGTACCACACAAGTTGGCAGAGTGACTGAGCAGGCAGGCTCATCTCAAGAGGGGCCAATGGGAGCTGCAGGGCACAGATGGCACGAATACAGAAGCTATTCCAATGGACATGACCTCAGTCTCCCTCCAAGAAACGCACGCGAACACAGGCACCTGTGACCAGCCATATTCTGATAATCACATCATTCCACCAATCCACCTGGCTGACCGGCATCTGTTACACAAAAGCTAATCCCCCTCCCATGAGCATGACATCATCAAAACAGACATAATGGCAGCCCCTATCCCTGACCTTACTGGCCTTCGTAGGCAAACGCGCCCAGTACAGTACCACGCAACTATACTCAGAAGCCGGAACCCAAAGCAGATCTTCTCACAATACATCGCTCCACAAATAGGAATATGTAACATTACTTGCAAAGAATAACGCTACACGGTCAATATCATAATCAAAATTTAATGCACAACAAAATCACCCGGGCCATACAGCTATTAGGTCATGAACTCCAAAATATATCACATTATTGTGGGCTGCATCCGCAATAAATGACCAGCTTCTTCTTGTGTGACGCCCTGTTCCTTCATGGTACACAGGGGCTACATTCACGTTCAAAAAGGCAACATGGAAGCGCCTAGAACCGCAGGGCCGTCCCATTAGGTAGGCACTAGTCCAGCTGAAAGGTCGAAATGTTGCTCCTAGCCACTAGTACTGCGTAAGGGCATGTGGGCCATTGGCGATCGTCCCATAAGATCGTAATGGTGCTCCACTAATTAACACGAAGCAGCAGGTGTCGGGAGTAAAAGCCATCTGCAGGAGTGGCATACAGATGGCAGCGGCAAAAGGGGAGGAGATACCTGTCACCCAAATGAAACGAAAAAGAATAGTATGGGCATCAGAACTCCATTTGAATTACTCACTTCAAAGATCACACTAAATCCACAGCCATATGCATGCTAGCCCACTCAAAAGGATTATTTGCACCCAAAAATCACTTGCGAATCATAACTATATAAATCGAGGTGAAAACACTATTACAAACGAGTGTTTGTGTGCATGCGTCTGTTAAAACAGAATCCATTAGATGGGATTAGTAACGTGCATAGACACAAGTGTTTGAAGGCGCGTCGAGACAGGGAGGGTTCAACAAGGGCAGATAGACGATGGTCCCACTATGGCAGCCCTGCATCACATAGCGCAGGGGAAGTGGATAGATTCCAAAAAGCCATGTACATGGCAGACTCTCTATTAAATCATCTGTCCATGCATCCATACATCATTCCCTCATCCCGGTATAAAAACGCCTGATTATTTACTCACATAACATTTGAAATTTCCATTGAGTCTGTGCGTAATGCAGTCTGCAAAATCCACTGTGCTCCAGGCCGGAATTCTAGTGTTGTGAAGTAACATGTATTTCGGAACGTCCTGCCTTATCCTCCACTACGCTATTGCGCATCCCATACTATTCATATCAATCATTGCATTCTCGCCATGGCCCCTGTCCCAAGGACATTAAACAATAGAACTTTATATCTGCAGTCAGACCTGTGGGCGTCTCCTCGCCGCTAGCTGGAAACCGAAAGCGCTGTCCTTCGAATTCCTCATTTGCAACATCACGTCGAAAAGGCATCTGTGACCGCTTGAAATCACAAATCCATCCATTTAGTGCGGCAGTGTGTGAAAATGACAACTGGCTTCACTCACAAATGGGACGCCCCGCCCGTCGGTGAACCGCGGTACAGTGCTGCATGAGGGTCCACCGTTAATCGAGTACTACATTCCACTGACCCTTCACAAGTTTGTTCCCGACTGCAAAGATAGTATGTGAAACAATGGGACCATAGCAGAATTAACATATGAACCAATATCTCACTGCCATCGGGATGAAATACATGATTGTAATAGCAAGATGCCATGCGTCGAATTGCAGCGTTGTGTGCGGGACGTGCTCGCCCAAAGGGGATTGCAGCTTGCACAGGTGGAATGAATCACCACAGGTGGAGGCTATACAGCTTGAAAACACATAAATTGCACACCCAACCCCCTCCCACAACCACACCCACTCCTAAATGCTACCGGCAGGACTAGCGATGTTGGCCCTGGGGGACCTGATAGCACTGCAAGTACTCCAACTTCAAGAAGAAGACGAACACCAACTACTACAACAACCGGCTGCACAGAGGAGACGCAGGAGGAGGAGGAGGGCAAGGCAGGGCCAGCAAGGCCCACCAGCACAGCCACTACCACCACGCAGGCAGCCCGCAATCCCACGCCTCTGAGCACATCCGTTCAACCTCACTGATGAGCAGATCCACACCCTCTACCGTTTGGACCGGGACACCATAACCGCCATTGTGGACATGACACACGCTGACCTTGTCAGCATGATAGATAGCCCAACCGCCATCCCACCCCTACTGAAGGTGGTGTCTGTACTCCACTTCCTGGCCACAGGCACCTACCAGCACACAGTCGGACAGTTGCATGGCATTTCACAGCCACTGTTGTCACGGACACTATTGCAAGTGCTCGATGCCCTCCTGAAGCACGCAGATGACTACATCTCTCTACCACGCTCGGAGCAGGAAATTACGAACACAAAAGTGGGATTCCATGCACTTGCCGGCATACCGAGTTGCATTGGTGCCATCGACTGCACCCATGTGGAATTGGTTGTCCCACATGCCATGGAGGCCCAGTACCGCAACCGAAAACAATATCATTCTCTTAATGTACAAATGGTGTGTGACTCAAACAGGATCATTACACATTGTTGTGCCCGATTTCCTGGATCAACCCATGATTCCATGGTCTTACGGAACTCTACAATACCACGCTACATGGAGCGACACGCAGGGAACAGATCCTGGCTACTCGGTGAGTCTCATTTCATGCATGATAATGTGGGGTATGTGATGCGGCAATGACCTGGCAGGAAGGGGGGGGGTGCTTACATAGCAATGTCATTCTTCAAACATCCTTTATTGTCCACATACAGGTGATGCCGGGTATCCACTGAAGAGATGGCTCCTTACACCACTCTGGAACCCACAGAACCAGCATGAGGAGGACTACAACCATGCCCACTCACGTACCCATGTAGTCATAGAACAGGCATTCGGCCTACTGAAGGGTCGTTTCCGCTGCCTCAGCAGGTCTGGCGGGGCACTCCTGTACCGCCATGAGAAGGTTGCAAAGATGGTCATGGCATATGTCATGCTACACAACATGTGCATACGTAGAAATGTGCCCATGCCCCCTGACGCAGAACTGCAAGCACCTGAATATGGTCATGATGAGGGTGGGGATGTGGCAGCACCTCAAGGAGTCCGCGAGGCACAGGAGGGCCGTGAAATTCGTCAGATTATCATAGATTCATGCTTCTAGCACTCATGCCTGGTGGCTGATACATGGACACGGGACTTGTGGCACTGTGTGTGTCTGGAACATGCACAATATGGACTGTACGCCTATAATGGCCTCGTACACAAAGATCAATGTCCACACATCTCCTTGGATGATTGTGAAATGTTTATAGCATATGTGAAATTATGTTACACACCCCATCGACCCGCCACCCAAGTAAGCCCAACACACCCCCTCCACCCTCCTACCTCCCCCCCGAACACCAGTGTCCAAGGATGCTCATTGTCAGTGGGCAGAAGCTATTGCAAGCCCCCTCTCCGGGTATCAGGGGCACCCCTGCCTGTGGAGCGCAGGTTCCTCCCAGATCTACGTTGGGGGCTGCCCTGGACGGAACTTGCAACGGATGATGTCTCTGCCTGCTCACGTCCATGCATGTCCCTAAGGGTTTGTGAGAGCTCAGTGAGCACACGGCGCACAGCGGCAAGTTCAGCACATACGTCTTTGGACGTCGCATGCAGTTCCCCCCTCAGGCTCTCGGTGCTTCTCTCCATTTGTACTCTCAGGCTCTCAGTGCTTCTCTCCATTTGTACTCTCAGGCTCTCGGTGCTTCTCTCCATTTGTGCCCTTAGTGTCTCTGTACATGTTTCTATGGCTGCCTTAGTACCCCCACATTCATCAGCATGGTCCTTGAGGAGCGTGGCCAGTTGCTGCTGTTGCACGATCACCTGGTCGAGGGACTGTTGCCTCTGCTGGGCCATGGCCATTTGCGGTGGTGTCACAGAGGGGCTGATCACCTCATGTTGCCTTGACACAGGGCTTGTGGGGGATGGCCAGTCGTCGTCTTGTGGGTGCCCCTGCGTGGTATCCTCATGGTGTACGGGATGAAACAAACAGGGGGATTGAGACAGGTCATGGATGGATCCTACATCGACATCACCGTTTTCTGTGTCGGAGCATGCTGCCATTAATGCAGTGTCACCTATGGTGCTGCTGTCACCAGAAGCAGTGCCTTCTGTGGCATCCGTTGGGGGGCCTGTGGTGGTGCTGTTGTGGCCATGCTGGCTGCTGGGGTGCCTGTTGAAGTCCCCTCCTGTGTGCTGCCACTTGATTTGTGATGCTGCCGTGTCTTGATCCGTGCAGCTGAGGTGGAGGGTCTTTGGCCGTTGGTCTTGGCCCTCTTTGCAGGTGTGCTGGTAGGGGTGTCCTGGAGCTCGTCGTTTGAATCGGACCCTGTGGTGGAGTAATGGAGGGCGAGCGTTATTTATGGGTCTGTGGAAATTGGAATGGCAATGTATCACATGCATTGGGGTGGTACCTGAGGGTGATTTGGGTCAGGGCCTTGGAGGTGGTTTCATTTTTGTGTGGATTGAGGGTGCAGTTGTTTTGCAGCCTGCAGTTAGGTGGTGCCTGCTGCACGTGTAGAGGGTGTTTTTAGGAATTTTAATTATTTATTTATTTAATTTGACTTTTAATGTGCGCTATCAGGCCAATGTATGTGGACGTTCTCCTGGACATGTGTTTCTGTTGCACTATGTGGACACATGGTACTTCACATGATTGGACATTGTGGTTTTAGCATTGTTTTATTTGGGACACCTACCTGATTCTTCGGATGTCTGCACTCCTTTCTCCATCCCTCCGACTCCCTCTATAGTCTCCATTCCAATGGTGGAGGCACAGATTTCTTCCCAGGGGGTCAACTTGATGGGTGATTCCGATCCTCCCCCGGTAGCTGTGGCAATGTTACGGTTGGCGGATAGTATGCTCCGTACGCGTATCCGCAAGTCGTCCCATCGCTTTCTGCATTGCTGTGGGTTGCGGGGTGCGGTCCCCACCGCACTTACCCGCTGTGCCACCAGGGCCCATATGGCCTTCTTGTTCGCAAGTGCCGTCCTGGTCATTTGCGTCGAGAAGACGACGGCAGCATTCTCCTGGAGGGTCTCTGTGTGCACCGTGAGTTCCTCACGGCAGAAGTGGCCCTGCCGCTTGCGGTCGCACGCTTTTTTCGCTACTTTTCCCATTGTTATTGTTTTCACTAGGGTGGATGACTGATTTTATAGGTGTACGGCGTGCTGTTTCCCGTTCCGGGACCATGTTTTTGCTTCCGTTTCCGTATATTTACGGTCACCGTATTTTCCGATTGCCGCTCATTACGGTGACCGCTATGATCGGTGGCGGAATTGCACCTAGGTCGCCGTACGACGGCGGTGAGGGGCGTTTTGGGGACATTTCCGCCATCGCGGACTTTGCACTTCCGCCATGGCGTAGTGCTCGTGCCCGATGGGTCAGAATTAGCCGCACTTTACTCCGTCGTGCAATGGCGGAAACGCTATTTACGCTATGGCGGTCAGGTCAGTTGCTTTCCGCCAGGGTCGTAATGAGGGCCAATATGATTTACCCAGCAATATTGAGGGTTGTGCTTAATGAAACAGTGCACTCCTTCATGAATCATAAAGATGAAGAGGCATTTCTCTCTGATTTGGGCTTGGATCAGCAACAACCCATGGAAGAGGCTCCTGTTGAAAATTCAGAGTCATTTTTGAAGAAAAACAGATGATTATTATTTTTTTTATCACATGTATTTTATGCTTTGGTTTAAATTTGTTTTAGTTTCATTCAAGTTTTAAAGACTGTTTTATTATCAAAATGGTTAAAGTTGATTGTTACCGTTGAATTTGTTTTTCCCTTCCATTTGAATGGTGCGCGTGTTTTTGTTTTGCTTTAAACGCACAGGATATTGCTGAAGAGAATTAGAGGAAAGAACCTGTGTACAGGCCGGTGTCCCGCGTGTCTGCGCGCCGGTCTCCGGGCTCGCTGGGTGGTGTTTTGGGTGAGGTAGCTGGTGGTGTGCGTTGGAGGGGGTGTTTGTTTGCAGTGGGGTAGCTGGTGGTGTTGGATTGGGTGAAGTCGGTGGACCTGGGGGCGGAGCGGGGTAGTGGGAGCCTCGCCTGAAGTGCATGTGCAGGTGTACAGGCCGGGGTCCCGCGTGACTCCGCGCCGGTCTCCGGGGCTCGCTGGGTGGTGTTTTGAGTGGAGGGGAGTGTGTGTTTGTGGTACGGTTGCTGGTGGTGTGTGTTGGCGGGGGCGTTTGTTTGCGGTGGGGTAGCTGGTGGTGTTGTATTGGGGTAGTGGATGTGTGTGGTTAGGTAGCTGGTGGTTTGTGTAGAAGTGTGGGCTGTGTGTTGATTGGTGGGTTTGGTGCGCATCATCCTTTAGGATGGGGAAGCGCCTGCGTGGGTCCGCCCACGCTTTCGATAATTGAGAAGAAGAAGAAGAAGATGAAGGAAAGAACCTGGTATAACGTGACTAAACGTGGCTAGCGTCATGTCAGGCCTTCATTTCCGTATACGGATCGACAAACTGTGAGGAAGGAAGTTCTAGCTGCTTTTCTCCTGGACCATCATGCGAATGAACAAGGAAGGTACAGAGTCATCTGGAGGTACGCTGTGCATGTTCAATTAAAGGTATTACTCTAGTTATGTTCCGACGACCGTTAATCCGCTCCTGGGTTCTGTTATCTCCATCCTGATACCGCATTGACTAAGGAGCACACCGAGTTGTGATGAAGCTGTATCTGCGTATCTGCGCCGTAACAACGCTGGTCCTTTTCACTGAAGTGACTGCTTAGTATTTGTATTTGTCCTGCAACATTGCACAGATGGCACCAGGGAATTCAATCATCTGCACAGCTAATGTCAGACATGCCATGGTCACTGCTTGTTCTGAAGGGAATGTGGTATTCTGTTTTTGATTTCCATGAAGTTTGATTAGTCCTAAAGTCACAGGTTTCTAATTAATTGTTGCTGTGCTTTTTCTGTTTGGCGCTCGGCTTGGTGACGTGAGGAGTGCTTGAATATGAAAACTATTCCGAATGTGTTGCTGCTAGAAAATGGCTTTTGTTTGGTCCCACCCCTAAGCCACGCTCCCCCACCCTGTACATAGCCCAAATGAGGTGTGACGAGGGTACTGTTTCTGAAGGTGAGACTGCATGCTTTAGGTGTCCTTATTTCTAACATGAACCCATCAATCCCGCAGCTGTATTCATGGATCAGTGTTGATGTTTGAACGTTAGCAGTGTCGTTCTCCTTGCCTTAAAAGTGTAATAAAGTGCTAGTCAACCATCCCGTCGTGAGGAGCTGTAAAGTGCTCTTTGTGTGAGTGCTCATAGGTGCTTACTATCTACCTTGGTAACGAGGCAGTGAGTTCATACTGAATCGAAAGCTTACACACTGAGGGAGCTGCCAGAGTTAGCAACAAACAGTATGGACAGCAATGCGCTCGGGAATTCTGGTGGCCGCTGAGGCCTTGGCAGCTACTTTGGAGGGTCAGGGCAGATTTAGCTGGAGTGCCATGTGAGAAGTGGGTCGAGGTGGTGGATTGATGAGCATCTTATTCTCACTTGGTCACTTAAGGGTTGTGCTATGAAGGGCCAGTGGACAAGTAGCATTTTTTATGTCAAGTCACAAGGGGGAAGTTCGAATAGGGGAATTTGCAACGGGTTGTAGGATGTCTTGGTATATTGGAGCAAAAAAATAAATGAATGTGGGACGGGAGTTTTACAAACATGGCTGGAATGGTACTGTGGGATACCCCCATTGATGAATTTTAAAGATTGGAAATACGGTCAATCTGTGTTAATGGTAAGCATTTTTGCCTTGCGTTAGGTTAATCACTGAACATGCAAAATAACCCAGCAGAAGAATAGTTCCGGTAATGTTACTGGCAAAATAATAATTTGTCCGCGCCACCATAATGTGGACTATGTGGGGCCAGCATGGAGTGCAGCAGATTAGGGTGTTTGAATGTGGGTGTTGCCATGTTGTGGAGCACTGTGTGGGGACCTTGTGGTGCTTCTGGGACTGTTGAGAGTCCAAAAGATGGTGAACTTCGAAGTGCTGTGGGTGGGGGTGGCAAGCGGCATCTATTCTGTTTGGATTGGTTCCTGGACATTAGACGTTAGGCCTTTATTGGAGCGATAATGGCTTGTGCTTCGAATTGATGGTGAAACAATTAGGTATATTAAATACACATGCAAAATACCTTCACTTCTCAAAATAGATATATATGTTACATGAATTGATCTGGGTGATCAAAATGCAGGGAGGTAGTTGTGGGTATTTCTGGGTTGAAGCTGTAAGGATGACCTCTAATCTACAATGTATGTAATCATAAGATGTTTCTATGTGATATTGTTAACTGGCAAAAGAGTAATCTAAACACCAATGTAAGATATATTATACCATATTACATTTGTATAGTCAATTGTATAGAGTGGTGTTTGATGTCGCCTAATGTCGGGTTTTTTTCACATTGGTTACCTTTATTTTGTCTCATATGCTACAGAATGTAACCGTTTACAACGTTTTGTGAAATTACTTCATGTTTATGTGTTCAATTGTAAACATTTTAAATTTGATTCAATCCTCATTTAAATGATAGATAGATGGATACATGCTTGGATACATATATTATTACCTCTATGAGGATCATCTAGGGGTAGAGTGGTATTGTGTGCATGTTAGATCTGTGGAGAAGGTGTGGAGGTTGGTTTTATAACAAGATGTGGATTTAAAAAAAAAACAAAAACAAAAAATGACAATAATTTTAGTGGAAGGTGAGACATAGCTTCAAGGTTCTGACACAGATTTACAGATTTGTTATGATTGGTATACTTGAACATAGTTTATATGAATTTGGACAATTGATATATATGTTATTGTAGTTAATACATTATTTTGGTTCTAGGACAAAGGATACTAAATTATTAAAATATATGTTGTATGATGGCAGGTACAACCTTGACGGAATAAGGTTGGAATACTGCTTGTTTGCAGAGATTTGTTATTTATTATTACCTGTCCTAGAGGATCTCTTCAAGGTTCTGTCTTTTTATTATTTGTTTTATGTTTTTGTGTTGTGTCTTGTGGTTGTGTTGTTTTTGTAGTTGTTTTGTGTAACTTGTATGTTCAGACATCCTGTTTGGTTTTTGGCTTTTGGACCGTACATGAACTGGAGGAAACGTGTTATATCAATGGATAGAAATGGAGTGGAGAACATCATGCCTCTTGTAACAGGGAGAAGAATGAAAGTCTAATAGAGCTTACTTAGAGTTAGCAGGATGGGAGTAGATAATCTAACGATTACGACATGGAATGTAAAAGGATTGAAATGCCCAAGGAAAAGGAGGAAACGTATGGCACGATCATGAAGGTCTAAGGCTGACATTGTTTTTCTACAGGAAACACACTTAGGAAACACACTTAATAGATGAAACAAGACAATGGCTGATTAATTCTAAATATAACAAGGACTTATCGAATTGTTACTCAACTAATTCTAGAGAAGTGAGTATTTTGTTCAGGAAGGGACTACAATATAAAGTGGAGAAACTAGCGATGGATACGGAAGGACGTATGATTTTTGCTGATATAATTTATAGGGAAAAGGTGGTAAACTTGGGCTGTATTTATGGACCTTGCACTTCAGGTAGAGGCTTCTTTGAGAATATTGCGGAGATTTTGAATGGAATGCATGGTGAAACAATCATTCTGGGAGGTGATTTTAATTGCATTCGGGATTTCAAGATGGATAGAATCAGTCCATGTAGGAATACTAATGTGAATACTTGTAGGGAGTTTGATCATTTTCTTGAAAAGTTTGATTTGATTAATATATGGAGGGAGTTGCATCCTTCAGAAAAAGCATTTACATTCTATTCCCCGGTGCATGGCTCTTTCTCAAGATTGGATTATATCTTGATCACCAAGACATTATTGAATAAAACGCTAGATGTTAAAATCAGGGAGAGGGAAATGTCTGATCACGCACTAATGGATCTTTGTCTGCAGATGGATGTGGTAGTTAGATCTTTTAGGAAGTGGAGGTTGAAGACAGGTATACTGGAGGAAAAGGAAGTAAAAATGGATTTATTGTCACGTATGACTGATTTTTTTTTATTAAATGAGGGCTCATCTAGGAAAGGGGTTATATGGGAAAGTTTTAAGGCGACGATTAGGGGATTAATGATTGATTGGACTTCTCGTCTTCAGAGGAAATCTATGAAAGATCTGAGTATATTGGAAATACAGTTATCAAAGCTGCAGCAAAATTATGCCCGACATGGGAGGGTAAAAGATAGGGCGGATATGAATCAAATTCAGGAGAAATTGGCAAACGCAAACAATTTGTTGGCAGAAAGGGGTCTTTTTTTTCCAAGACAAAAATATTAGGAGGCTGGTGACAGAAGTGGTAAGTTACTGGCGAACAGGCTGAACGGTATGCATGGGAGTACCTTTGTTCAGGGTATTAAATATGAGAATGAACAATTAGTGTGGAAGAATAGAGATATTTGCTCAAGTTTCAAAAACCTTTACAAAACGTTATATATGGAAGAAGAATTAATAGCCAGACAAGATTTGGAAAGTCTTTTTGAAAATATTCAGATTGAAAAATTGTCACTTGATGATAATAATATGTTAGAGGCTGATATTGAAATTGATGAGGTTCTGTTGGCAATTGGGCAGTTGCAACTTGGGAAATCTCCAGGTTTAGATGGATTACCCATTGAGTTCTATAGGTAATTTGATGCTTTTTTGGCTCCGAAATTATGTGATTTGTTTAACTCTTTTTAAAAGGGGAAGATTTGTGTCAATCAATGACTGAGGCCATGCTTACTGTGATACCAAAAGAAGGAAGAGATAGTAAACAATGTAAGAACTATAGACCTATCTCCCTGTTAGAGACTAAGCAGAGACTACATGGTCTAAATTTTGGGACAAAAGAAGTTAAAGTTCCCTCTTATGCGGATGATATGGTAGTGGCGCTTTTGGATCCTGAGAGGGGTAGTATTATTCTTAAGGAGATATTAGAAAAAATGGGTACGTTTTCAGGCTATAAAATTAATTGGGATAAAACAGAGGTGTTCCCACTCTCAACAGCAGTCACAAGAGGGGATTTTGCAGGTTGGAAATGTAGATGGTCGGAGAGATATGTGAAATATTTGGGGATCTTTCTGATCAAAGATGTGCGAAAAATGGTTCGGTTTAATGTAACTGAATTGTTGGTTACACTTAGGAAAGATGTTAGGAAATGGTCAAGATTGGATTTAGGGTTCTGGGCAAAGATTAACACAATTAAAATGTCACTTCTACCTAAGATGTTATATGTTATGCTATCGCTTCCGCTTCATTTTTCTAAACAATTGCTTAAAGACATTGATCGGGTTTTGCAGGATTTTCTTTGGGGTGAGAAGAAGGCTCCTAAGATTCCAAAATAGATTTTGCTACGGGACACTAAGGAAGGGGGGTTTGGTTATCCAAATTTAGAAAAGTATTATAGGGGTTTTGTTTTGAAGAAAGCAGCTCAGTATGCGAAGGTGGAGAGTGAAGAAGAACCAATGTGGTTAACTATAGAAAGGCATGCTTTGTCACCATTCAAATTGGAAAATATTTTTTCAATGGGGAAATTACCTAGAGGGTCTGCTAAGTTACCGACTGATAAAGTGACTAAAGACTCAGTGTCATGGTGGATACTTAACTTTGATGTTAATGTATTTTTGAATGATAATTCTTCAGTTTGGTATAATTCAGCCTTGCAAATAGGTAATAGAGTTTTGTTTTGGCGAAGTTGGATTTTAAAGAGAGTGTTGACATTGGGGGATTTATTGCGGGATTGGAGCTCATTGTCTTTTGAGGAACTTCAGAGTGTTTCATTTAAGTAGAAGAGAAAGGAATAGATATAGGGAATTGGTAAGTCTTCTGATCCAAGTTTTTAGCATGAAGACTATGACGCTTGAGAAGGAGCCGGCGGGTTGGATCATGTTTCTCTTATCGCCACGTAATCTGTCTACATACCTAAAACTTATGTGGGACAGTGATTCAGTGTTAGAGTCTTGGAATATTTTGAAACAGAATTGGGAGGTTTATTTAGGTTGTGCAGTCAGTGAGGATGCCTGGAAATATGTGTGGCAAGTTTGATATAATAGAAAGATGGATCTTAAGTTGTGTCTTGTTCATCAGAAGATTTTGGGGATATTATACTGGACACCAGTGAGAATGTGTGATTTGGGAATAATTACTGAAAACTTTTGTTGGGGGTGTGGGAGAGAGAAAGGGACATTGATCAAGAATGTTGACCTTCTGGTGAGAGGTGCTAGATAGATTAGATATTATTTCGTCAATTTTGTTTCCAAGACAGTCTTTTCAGGTTTTGTTATTGGCAAAAAGTGGCCATTGTTTGAAGGCTCGTTTATATGGATGCTGGATAGATAAAATATTAGTAATAGCAGTAAAACAGATCATGAAGGTGTGGAAGTCCAGCAAAAATCCAACAGTAGAGGACTGGATTAATGAAGTGATTGAATTGTCTGAAATTGAGTTAGTCATGTTTAAGAAGCAGGGTAAAGAGGAGAACCTTCGGTCCTCATGGAAACCTTTCATTGATTTGTATGGTAGTGGGGCACAAGATTGTGAAGATGATTAATAAGACATTTTAGTTGGATGAATAGTGTTATTGTTTTATTATTTGTATGTTTGTGTTTGTTGTGTTTTTTGTCTTGTTTGCTTGTCTATGGGATACGGAAAGTAGTAACATTTGATGTGAATATGTTGTTTTTTGCCAATTAGCTTTTTTGACTCAGTGTATACATTTTAATTTTGGTTTTCATTTATTTATTTAATTGTTTATTCTATTTCCTTTTTTCTATTTTATACATACCTTTTTGGCATATGCTTGATATATTATACTATATGGTGAGGTTTTAAAGTGTTGTTCTTTAAAATTCTTGTATTATTATCCTTCCATGTAGGAATCTGTTTGAAAACAATAAATAAAGATGTTTAAAAAAAAACTACCGAAGGAAGTGATCATTTAATCACAAAACTGGCATTATATTGACAGAAATTGACCCAAGTACATTTGAAAGTTCTTTATAAGATCAAGAGGTCTGGAAACAGGATCAGCTGGACAGAAGGAAACCCACAAGCCTTTAATGAGAGAATCGTCTGTAATTGGGCAGACAACAAGAAGGTTGAAATGAATGAAGTTGACCACTACATCTCAGAAGTGGAAAAAGCTGTTCTTAACAAGCTTAGCAAGAAAATAGATGATAAGGAAATCAGTTGTATGAAAAAGATGCTTAAAAGAAATGTTAAAGAGGTTAAACAAACCATTTCAGTTTTCTTAGAGATCTTGCAAAAGCTAAACTAAAAACCCGATACAACAACTCTGTTAGAATACATAAAGCCTCGGCTATGACCTCAGAATGGCAACTAATGTTTTGAGCGCTCCGGTCCTCTGATAGCCGGAAGTTTGGGAACATACACAGGCTATGGACTGAAGTAAAGCCTGATAAGATAGAAGCCATTCCGATTCGAGATACTGTCTGGATCGAGCACATAGCAAAACTGTATAATGTCCCCAAAGACACAGATAGTTGCATGGTGTATTAGCCCCTTGGGTGTGAAACAAATAGCTTACCTTTCAGTTTGGACATGTAGGCTCTCTGATAAACAAACTTAAACCGTCAAAGGCACCAGGCCTGAATGCGATCCCGAACAGTGTCATTAAGAAGAATTCTCTCAAGTGGATGCACAAACTTTTTGAAAGCATCTATGCCACTGGCAGAATACCTTTAAGTGGAAAAAATCAATTCTGATCCCAATTTTAAAAAAAAGGCCCCAGAGAGACTCCTTATAACTACCGACTGCTTGCAATGATTGCTACAGCTCAAAACTCTTTGCACAGTTATTGCTGGGAAGAATAAATGACTGGATCAGGAATCATCAACTATTTAAAAATCAACAGTCAGGCTTTTGAAAGGGCCAATGGACAGATGTTAATCTATGTACCCTATTAGCACCAATTCCCTCAACTATGGAGGATACCGGGTGCACTCTTTTTATCTGTTTTATTGATTACAAAGCCGCCTTTGACACTGTACACTGGGAAAGACTCTAGAAGAAATTGGAAGATTGGGGATTGGGCAGGACGACACTGTACTTTCTAAAATAATTATATCCGAAAACCACAGCCCAATTAAGAATTAACCAAGAAGGTTTACTGAGTGAAAATATGGGCACTAACCATGGGCTAAAGCAGCATTGTCTACTAGCCCCCACCTTACTTAATCTATATGTTGCTGACCTTGTTAAGGATATAGCTAAATCCTGCCATTTTCTACCAGGTGTGGGCTCTCAACACATGGTGTGGTTATCCTACGCAGATGACACCATAGTCATCGACCAAACCCCATTGGGCTTGCAACATGATTTCAACACCCTTTATAACTACTCAGTGGAGAACGGCCTTACCATCAATTTATAATAACCCAAGGTCATTGCTGTGCAGTCTAAGAAAAGAAAACAAACAAAATGTTGGAAATTGAGGGGGAAAACTAGAAGTAGTGAAAGTGTATGCATACCGTGGGGTACCAATTTTTGACTTCAACAGTATTAGTGTGGGCAAGGTTATTACTAGAATAATGAAAAGGTTTAACACCATTAGAAATGTTGTTAAATACAAGGATGGTCAGTCCATCAGGGCATTGGTAAATATCTATAAAGATAGTATTGTGCCTTGAGCTTTATACAGTTTAGAGAGCTTTGCTGATAGAGAAACCTCTTGGCTCAAACTCCTTGAAGGTAAGCTCTGAAGACTACCACACCAGGGGAGCTTATTAACAGCAAATTGGGCTTGATATCTTTGGGCACATTAAAAAAATCAAGGAGTGGGACTCTTTACCTAAACATTTTGGAGTCGATGCTGTCCAACTTTGTGGGATTATTGGAATCTGTGAAAATCCCTAGAGCCCTCAAAGAGTGGACAAATTATGTTCTCAGTTTTTATGAGGACATTGGCCTTGACTTGAGACAACCATTTAATGTGGCGGTGGCGTCTAAAAGTCTAAAAAAATTGAAGATAAAGCCCTCACATGGGATAGGAATTATAGAATGAGGAAACTTGTGATGAGATCAACCCATATGTTGTAGACATGCCAGAGCTTCCCAGCAAACACACCCTTTAGATATATTCTTAAAATGCATAATTGGAAGGTCAGAAGATTCATTATGCAGCTCCACCTTGGTCTGCTCCCAATGCTATCTAGAATAGGAGCATGGGGCAACTTACCCCATCCAGAGAGAAAATGTAGATTGCGCAATGAAACGGTTGAAACTTCTAGACACTTAATCACAAGTTGTCACAAATTGGAAAAGCTATGCATAAACAGTTACACTACACTATGTTATGGTTTGGAAAATTGGAAGTCTGACCAAATGGCTGCTTTGCTACATTCCAACAATGGTACTGTATTACATTCAATATGTTTTATATCTGGTTGGAGATTAACAAAAAACTGAACAATGAAATCTGATTTTAATAGAATGAAATAGTAACCATGAATTGCACTGAGATTTTAATTGTGAGTATATTTTAAGAAAGTTTGATAATTATGTAAGCATGAGGAATTTTACTGTATACAAACGCATTTCTGTGTTGAAAGGTGTGTTTTTAACCAAAACACTTTGATAAAAAAAATATTATAAAAAATTGCTTAGTAGCGTATGTGAAAACATTCAGCTCGGAGTGTATTGATAAAGATTCTCAGAGCTGATGTATAAACAAACAAACTGGAGAATACATAAAGCAAGGTTCTGGGATCTGGGAGGGGTTGCTCAAAGCTGTTCGGAGATCATCAGGAGATGCTGTAAAATTGGGGCCTGGAGGCAGAGCTGAGCTGAGGCCTTAGCAAGCTGGAAACACTTTTCCATTCTGGTTTATGGAGGAAGCAGTGGCCCAATTTTGCTGCTTTATTCTGAGACATATTCCTTTTCAAATGAGCTCTATAGGGAAGACCCCATAAGCACAGCAACTCAAACCCATTGAACTGTTTGATTCAGATTTGGCTTGTGGTTCCCTCATGATCAATTCCAATCGACACTAGAACACTTTTTAGGCTTTGCTGCCGCCATTAGAGACCATGATAGAATTTCTAGGTGGTTTCTGCCATTGGATTTGATATTTGGTGAATTTTGTGGATTTCTCAGGGACTGTTGGATTGCACAAACCCAACACGTCTTCCTATAAGCTTTCAGCGCTCAACTTTCTACCATCACAGTGGCCTGTCGCAGGTATGAGAGGTGGTTTTACCCATTTTGTACATAACAGTGAGAAAGAGGAGAAGTATTGACAGTCAGTACAATTCATGAGGCTATTGTCAAGGCTGTCAGATAAGGTCCTTTCCTTCCCAACCTCCTCCTCACCTGAGCCTGGTGGATTATTGAAGATTGGTATCTTGATCGGTGGTCAAGCACTCTGGGGTGAGTGGCAGTTTGTAGGCAGGATATCTGGTAAGCGTAAAGAATGGAGGGGGCTCCGTTAAGAGGAAGGTAAGGACCTAAGATGATAGTACCGATAAGAAGGTTAAGAGAAAGTGGTATCCCTAAAGAGGTAGTAGCAGAGACCCACGTACCTGATAAACAGCTGAGCCCGGGTGAGTGAGAGCAACCGAGCCGCGGATGCGGTGAAAGTGTAAACAGCTCCGCGACCGCAAGCAGAAACCACAGAGCCGCGGATGCGGTGAAAGTGAAAGCAGTTCTGCGACCACGAACAGGAGAATAATAATCAGAAAGGCAAAACTAACCATAGACACCACAAGAGTGAAGCACAGAAGACAGGGTATAGAGGTAAGAAGAGATAGAAAGGTAAGAATACCCCGCAAGAAATGCAAGGAAGGAACGAAGCACAGGCGGAAAGTAGGAGGAGTCTAAGAGAGAGGAAGTCAGAGACGAAAGAATAACAACGAACAGGAGGAACGAACACTACAGGACGTAGAGGTTCGGGAGGGAAGACAGGCGGCAAAGGGCAAATCCGTAGAAGGGAATAAACTCCGCAAAGAAGCGCAGCAGCGTTGAAGATGGCTGTGTAGAAACAGATACAATGCGCTGAGAAGGGGGCTTGGTCTTGATTTAAAGGATGAGCCGCCATATTGAGTGAGGACTAGACCTGAAGGTATACTGAGCCGTATTAGAGTCGCCATGCGCTCCATAACTTCCAGGGGCGAATCCTGACAGTATACCCCTTCCTTCTCGGGGACCCTCCGGGTTTCCCCGGGTGAAGTTGATGAAAATGCTTCACAAGCCTAGGGGCATGGAGGTGACTCTTGGGTTCCCATGTTCTTTCTTCCTGAGAATAGCCCTTCCAATGAACCAGATATTGAACCCGACCCTTTCAGTAGCGGGAGTCCACCAGATATGCCACTTCGTACTCCTCCTGGTCAGGCGGGTTTAGAGGACACTGGTTCGAAGTCTTCCGTAAGTAAGGGTCTGCCTTGTATTCCTTAAGCAAAGAGGTATGAAAGAATGGGTGTACTCTCTGAAGGTTATCCGGTAGTCTAAGCCTGTAGGCTAGGGGATTGATCTGGGAAACAATGGGGAAGGGTTCTATAAAACGAGGCGCAAATTTGCCTGTATAAACCCATCTTGGCAGAAACTTTGTGGACAACCAGACTAACTGGTTGTGCTTCCAGTCTGGATTAGTCCCTCTCTTCCGGTCAGCCCACTTCTTATGTGTCTATCTGCTGGCCTCTAGCGCTTTCTTGGCGGTCTTTTGAACCTCCAGTAGTTCATCCAAAAGGCTGTCAATGGCAGGTACACTGGTGGAAGGTGTACCTCTCCATGGCAAGGGTTGGGGATGGTATCCATACGTACAGAAGAACGGACTCATCTGAATGGATGTGTGAAGAGCATTATTGTAGGCAAATTCTGCTTGAGGGAGGAATGAGACCCATTCATCTTGTTTATTGCTGCAAAAACATCTGAGGTACTGTTCGAGGCTGGAGTTAAGCCTCTCGGTCTGACCACTGCTTTGCGGATGGTAGCCTGATGATAACGCTCTGTCAATACCCAACTGCTGACATAAGGTTGACCAGAACTTAGAGGTGTACTGAGACCCTATGTCCGTTATTATGGTTCTTGGTAAGCCGTGTAAACGGACTATATCCCTTAGGAAAATTGCAGCGGTCTCTGGAGCAGAAGGTATGTGGGATATGGCAGAGAAATGTGCCAATTTCCTGAAAGAATCTACTGTTACCATGATGGTATTCATACCCTGGGAGATAGGCAATTCCACTATAAAATCTGT
Source organism: Ambystoma mexicanum (assembly GCF_040938575.1). Taxonomy (NCBI): domain Eukaryota; kingdom Metazoa; phylum Chordata; class Amphibia; order Caudata; family Ambystomatidae; genus Ambystoma; species Ambystoma mexicanum. Next base: position 819,691,222 of record NC_090922.1, read on the forward strand.
AGAGATGTGTTCCCAAGGTCTTCCTGGTACCTTGGGCTGTTGTAGCAAGCCGATAGGCCGACCTGTGTAATTCTTACTGCGGGCGCAGATCGGACACAATGAGACGTATCTGTTTACATCTTGAAGGATTGTGGGCCACCAAAATTGACGGCGGATGAGATCTTGAGTCTTGCGTATGCCTGGATGACCAGACAAAGGAGTATCATGGCACCATTTGAGAATATGATTCTGAAGGGTCTTAGAGGGTATGTACAGGGCCTTCTCATGGTAGTACAGGCCATTCCGTTCTTGAGTGAACAAGTGAGGATGTTCCTTCTCGTGTTGGTATTGTACTAAGAGGTCTTGTAAAAAGGAACCACCGTAGCCACTCTTTGTACCCCTGGGAGCACTAGCTCATGACCTTGGATCTTAGTCGACTCTTCTCCTTGACTTCGGGATAGTGCATCTGCCACTTGTTTCTCTGTTCCTGGGATGTAGGTTATGTGGAAATCGGACTGTAATAAAAAATAGGCCCAACGGGCATGACGAGCATTGGTGCATTCCATTTGTTGAAGGACCTTTAGATTTCGGTGGTCAGTGCGAATGAGGAACTTATGATTAGCCCCTTGTAAAAGATGGCGCCATTCTTGGCACTCAAGTTTAATGGCCAACAGTTCCTTCTCGAGGACGGAGTAATTCCGTTCGCTACTGGTCAAAGTCTTTGAATAATATGCGACAGGATGTTCTGATCCGTCTTCGTTCTTTTGCAACAGTACTGCTCCCACCGCCCCAGTGGAGGCATCTGTCTCGAGGATAAATGGTTTGGTTTCATCTGGCTGTACTAGAATGGGAGCTGTAGCAAAATGATCCTTTAAGCAGCAAAATGCTTCTTTTTGGTCTTGATCAAACACAAACTTGATTCCCTTCTTGAGAAGATTGGTGATTGGTTGTACTAGTCTGGGAAAATGTGAGATGAATTGTCTATAAAAGTTTGCCAACCCTAGGAACCTCTGAATCTCCTTGATGTTCTGGGGTTCCTTCCAATCTTGAATGGCCCGGACCTTACTGGGGTCCATCTGTACACCTTCTCTTGAGAGGATGAATTCTAAATAAGTCACAGAACTGGCCTCAAAGGTGCAATTTTCGGGTTTGACTAGTAATTGGTTAGCCTGAAGACGGAACAACACTTCTTTGACCTGGTTTCTATGTTCCAGAAGGCTACGGGAGTACACCAAAATGTTGTCCAAATAGACGACTACGGAAACAAACAATAAGTCCGAAAATATCTTGTCAATAAACCGCTGAAAAATGGCAGGGGCATTAACAAGCCCAAAAGGCATTACCTTATATTCGAAGAGGCCCAAAGGGGTCCGAAAAGGCCGTCTTCCATTCATCGCCCTTGCGGATCCTCGGGAGATGGTAAGCTCCCCTAAGGTCCAATTTGGTGAAATACCGTGCCCCTTGTACTGCTTCCAAGATGTCTCTTATCAAAGGCATGGGATAGCGGTCTCGGACAGTGACCTGGTTAAGCCCCCGATAATCAATGCAGGGCCTGAGTTCTGCTGAATCCTTCTTTGGTATGAAGAACAGTGACGCTCCACAGGAGGACCCGGATTCTTGGATTAATCCATTTTGTAGGTGGGCATCTAGGTATTCTCTCAAAGCTTCCTTTTCTGGCAATGATAAAGGGCACATGCGACCAAAAGGAACTTGTGCCGAGGGAATTAGGTTGATGGCGCAGTCTTCAGGCCTGTGAGGAGGGAGGCTTCTGGGCAACATGTCCTTGAATACTTCTGTCAATTCCTGGTACTGAAGAGGTATGGAAGACACCGTCCTCTTCTCTGGAACATCCATTCCTTCCATCTTGATCTTGAAGCAGGGAACTTCCATGCAATGGGTTTGACAGTATGCAGAATTAAAGCTCACTCTGTTGGAGGCCCAGTCAATTGAAGGATTATGCTTCCTAAGCCAGGGAAACTGATGACCAACGGAAAATGAGCAGCCTTGATTATATCAAACACCATGTCTTCCGTATGCTGACCCATCTTCATCTGTAAGGGAACAGACTCCTTGACTATGGGACCTGAAGAAAATGGAGTACCATCCACCCCTTCAACCGGGATGGGTCTTCGTTTGAGACGTTCGGGAACATGGTTTTCCCGGGCCCTGTCTACATCAAGGAAATTGCCTGCGGCCCCGTAGTCCAACATAGCCAATACCTCTACAGGTTCAGGACCGGACACCCATATCTGTACCTTGAAGACCATTTGACTGTTGTCTTCGACTTCCTCTATTGGTCTTGTGTTGTAGCAAGGGCTGTAGCTTGTTCCCCCGATACTTCCCTTGCTTAGGTTCGGGGGCTGGCATTTTCCTTCCACCGAGGTGGCACCTCGGGACAGTTTCGTAGAAGGTGTTTAAATGAGCCGCAGTACATACAAAGCCCAGCCTCTCAGCGTCTCTTCCGTTCCTCAGGAGTTAGAGGACCCCGGGTTGTTCCAATTTGCATGGGTTTGTCGCTTCCTGTGCTCTCTCTGGGTGGTTGAGAGGGGGGTGCTGCTACAGGTAAAGGACGAGGTCTTCTTCTTTCTTGCCGGCATTCGTTTAAGCGAAATACAATCTGTAATGCTATAGTCGTGAGTTCCAGGAATGATGTAGGTCGAGCGATGCGAGCCAGCTCGTCCTTGATATCCTCATGTAGTCCTCTCCTGAAAATGGTCTGTTTGGCCGAGTATGGCCAGTCTGCCTTTGTGGCGAGCCTTAAGAACCGGGAGAGGTAGGTCTGTACATCGGTGGTACCTTGTTTCACATCCAATATGGCTTCAAAGGATGTATATAGTACCTCGGGTCGATCAAATCTCTCCTTGAACGAGTTTACTAAACGGTCAAATTCATTCAACGCTTGGTCATTGCTAGTCACCAAAGGGGTAGCCCATACTAATGCATTACCAATAAGGTTGGCTATGATGAATCCCACTCTGGATCGGGCAGTCTCATAAGTGTGGGGACAGAATGTGAAGTATACTTGACACGCGTCTAAGAACTCCTTTAGTCCCCCGGGATGACCATCGTATTTCCCAAACGACAAGGTCATAGTGGGTAGATCTCCTTGGTCATCTCTATGCAGGACCACTTGCTGTCTTAGGGCCACGTTCTCAGTTCTCAGTGATTGTACTTCCACAGTGAGGTTTTGCATTGCCGCCACAAGCTCCTGATACTGCTCCACGGATGCCATGGGAATCTGGAGGCGTTGTATTCTGTCAAGGCTGTCAGATAAGGTCCTTTCGTTCCCAACCTCCTCCTCACCTGAGCCTTCTGATGAACTGTCCTTGGTTTCTGCAGCAGGCTTTCTCCTTGACTTCTTGTGGTCGGTTGTCAACTTCTTCTGGAATGATTTCTTCTTCTTTTCGTGTAAGTAGGACCTGGCTTCCTCAGAGGCCACCTTGACAGGAGAGGAAACCTGTCTAAGGGGAACCCCAAGGAGCCAAACCCCAGATCACAGGTGGAAAAAACCCTGGAAGTACCAACAATATTACTTGCTTAAACTAGATCTGCAGGAAGATTGTGGATTATTGAAGAATGGTATCTTGATCGGTGGTCAAGTATCTGGTAAGCGTAAAGAATGGAGGGGGCTCTGTTAAGAGGAAGGTAGGGAGCTAAGATGATAAGAAGGTTGAGAGAAAGTGGTATCCCTAAAGAGGTAGTAGCAGAGACCGGTGGTCAGTGATAATGTCAAATGCAATAATGTCGACAGTCAAAATGTCGAAAAAAAAATGTCCAAAAAAATAATGTTGAAAACCAATAATGTTGAATTTTTTCTACATTTTTTCGAATTTTTAGAAAAAAATAAATAAATATATATAATTCAAATGTGTTGAGTATGAGGGGTGAGAGGGTGGGGGGGTGGGGGGGTGGCAGGGGGGTGTTTGGTGAGGGGGGTTGGGGGGACCCGCCCTAGTAAATGATATTATTCTTGTTTATTTATTTATTGAATAAATAAATAAATATATAATGAAAATGTGTTGAGTATGAGGGGTGAGAGGGTGGTGGGGGGGTGGGGGGGTGGCAGGGGGGTGTTGGGTGAGGGGGGTTGGGGGGACCCCCCAGTAAATGATACTCTTCTTGTTTATTTATTTATTGAATAAATATAAAAATATATATAATTAAAATGTGTTGAGTATGAGGGGTGAGAGGGTGGTGGGGGGGTGGGGTGTGGTGGCAGGGGGGTGTTGGGTGAGGGGGGTTGGGGGGACTCTTCTTGTTTATGTATTTATTGATAGTGCTAAATGACATTTTTTTCGACTTTTTTTTCTAAAAATTGACTTTTTTCATTATATGTATAGGTTTTCGACATTATTGTTTTCGACATTTTTTTTCGACATTTTTGTAAGTCGACATTTTTTTTTCTACATTAGTACTATAAACCGCAGAGACCCACGTACCTGATAAACAGCTGAGCCCGGGTGAGTGAGAGCCGCGGACGCGGTGAAAGTGTAAACAGCTCCGCGAGCAGAAACCACAGAGCCACAGAGCCGCGGACGCAGTGAAAGTGAAAGCAGTTCCACGAACGGGAGAAAAATAATCAGAAAGGCAAAACTAACTGTAGACACCACAAGAGTGAAGCACAGAAGACAGGGTATACAGGTAAGAAGAGATAGAAAGGTAAGAATACCCCGCAAGAAACGCAAGGAAGGAACGAAGCACAGGCGGAAAGTAGGAGGAGTCTAAGAGAGAGACAGTCAGAGACAAAAGAATAACAACGAACAGGAGGAACGAACACTACAGGACGTAGAGGTTCGGGAGGGAAGACAGGCGGGCAAGGGCAAATCCATAGAAGGGAATAAACTCTGCAAAGACGCGCAGCAGCGTTGAAGGTGGGTGTGTAGAAACAGAATGCGCTGAGAAGGGGGCGTGGTCTTGATTTAAAGGATGAGCCGCCATATTGAGTGAGGACTAGACCTGAAGGTATACTGAGCCGTATTAGAGTCGCCATGCGCTCCATAACTTCCAGGGGCGAATTCTGACAGGTTTCTAGTGAGAATTAATTAGCAGGAAATAGTCTTTGAAAAAGCATTTATGGATTTTAGGTTGGTTGATTCATTTGACGTAGAGATATAGGCTACAGAATTTAATTTTAGCCAATGATAACCTTTCTCCTATTGAGTGAGTAATGAGTAGTTACAGTTACTGCTTTGCAATGATTTGCTTCTCTTAATAAATAGAAATGCACTTTGCAGGTGAGTGTGAGAGCTTTTGTTGAATGTTCTTTATTGAGAATCAATTCATGAAGCCAACAAATACATTTGTTGCAAGTGGACGGTCAAAGTATGTTGAGAAGCATTCAATGTAAAAACTCCGCCCAACTCTGGGTGCTTATCAACATTGCTAATAATTTAACTCAAAAATCGGTCCAGATAAATGGTGTCAGCGAGTCAGATTGAGTAACGCACTTTTGTACTCTGTACCAAAGTCCGATGTAGCGGTGGATTTATGCTTCCATTGAAGTTTCTAACTATGAGGGTCTCATCATTGATGAGGTGGATATTCTTTTGGAAATGTGAAAACTTAATAATTCCCATGCCACTGGCCCGAATGGGCTTAGTAACTACGTATTTAAGAAAAATGCAGAAGTGTGGTCTAAAAGCTTACATAACATCTTTAACCAAATTTTAGTTACCAGTAAGAACCCTTCCTCTTGGCTTTCTGCAATAATTGTGCCAATTTTCAAAAAGGGAGATCAGTTTGTGGCGAATAACTATAGGCCGATCTCCCTTTTGGATGCTTTCGGTAAGCTAAAGGCATTAGAGATCCCTTTAAAACAGGCTTTACGTCTGGCATGGGATGGGAACCTGTGTTAATCTTATGACTTTATCATCAATTATCTTTAGTCACCAAATTAGGAAGCAAGCTCTGTACATGGCATTTATAGATCTGAAAGCAGCTTTCGATTCTATTTCAAGGGAATTATTGATACATAAACTAATTCAACGAAGCTGGCCACTTTACATTATTTATCTGCATGTCAATAATACTATTCAAGTAAGACTGTACGCAGATGGTAAACTCTCGGCCACCAATTTCAGTACACCAAGGAGTAAGACAAGGATGCGCATTAGCGTCTGCCATTTTTAACTTCTTTATTTATGACGTTAGTGGTGCATTTCAAAACATAATCTCTGATCCCCTGAAATTGGCAAAAAATAAAATACATTTTCTAATGTACGCGGATGAATTGGTTATTATATCTAAAACCCCTACAGGGCTCCAGAATGCATTGGATGCGCTTGCCATATACACCCAAGGCAATCACTTGATCATTAATCTTGACAAAACAAAGGTCATGGTATTTAATGTATTAGGCAAGCATAGACCCAAAGAAAAAATGTGGACCCTCAGAGAGCAAAGACTACAAGATGTTTGTATGTATACCTATTTGGGCATTCAAATAACTAGCCAAGGTGTAGCTGTACAAACAACTTCTTATTGATAAGGTCAACACAGCCAAACATCAAACAATGATCATTCAACAGAGATACAGCAAATTTTCAGCTGTCCATGTGTTGATTTATTATCAGCAGAAAGCTACACCAATTTTGTTATACGCTGCTGAAGCTAGACCTATCTTGACCAAAGAGTTTTGGTCCTTGTTAGAGGGGAAATTTTGGCGTGGAGTGCTTAACACCGCTTCCTTTAATATGTTAAAAACTTGGTCTGGTCTCATCTTGTTGTACAGTAGACACCTGGCACATGATAGCGCTATTTAGAAAGTGTATACTAGCCATTGGTACGAGTTCTGTGTTGGGTTTCTGGCTGATTATGTGTTTTCGTCAACTGATTCGTTTATAAATTAATGGCGATTTCATGTGGTCCAGTCTATGGCTTGGATAGAAGTTTCTTTAACAGTTTTGCTCCAAAATCAAATGCAAGTAAAAACTAGATTGTTTGCCATGCACTGGGCTAACACTTGTGAACAATGCGCTAAATATTGTGACTGTGATCCAGAGGTGTATGGGCCCAAAAAACACAGTATACCAGAAGCTTATTTGGTTCAATCTCCGTCTACTGCTCATAGAAAGGATTTTTTGCGGCTAAGATTAAACCTGTGGCCTACAAGACAGGTCCTGATGCGTAGAAAAATCATTAATGAATCCCTGAACTTATGTCGTTTCTCTCTGGATGATACAAAAAGAGAAGATTTACAGCATTTACTGACTGAGTGCAAGGCTCTTTCACCGCAGCGCCAAAAGCATTTTAAAGCAATTGTGGATCAATATGAAGTCAATACTTCCACTACTCTGTGGCAAATGATCTACTCCGGATATTCTGTTAAAGTGAGAGTTCGAACTCTGGCGCTGTTGTGTGGACTTAAACTTCGGGAGACTACTGGGGTACTTGCTGAAGAGGCTTAAAGTTGTCATCAAAGATTGATTCTTTTTTTTTCTTCGTCTTTTTTTCTAAAAAAAAAAAAATGTTTTATATGTAGATGAATGTATGTATGCTGTGACACTTATTTTGTTTGTAACTATATTTATTATCTGTTGTTTTATCTGTTAATATTGTAAAGTTGATTTTTCAGCTATATCAATAAAAACATTTTTTTTAAAAGAATCAATTCATGAACATTTGTGCATACCTTTAAAGTGTTGGCCATCTATATAAAGTGCCTTCTAGTGTTTTACAGTATTTTATACATGCATTGCTAAGGAATGGGTTGGTAGTAGGCTTACGAAGTAGTCCCTCTATAAATTACATGGCATTATTAAATCAGTCATGTGTAGATGAATGAGGTTTGTTAGCCCACTGCAGGTCTAGCATACGTCCATGGGGTGGAGGAAAGGCATTGTGGTAGAGGTGATAAAGATCAAGTCAGTTTCATACTTCATCGGGGTCTCTTCTGTCTGGTGGTTTGGGGTCTATCCTTATGAAAACCATTCTTTTCCTGACATGGGTAGATTTTATTGTGGCCCATTGGTTGAACAAAAATGTGCACTTATGTTCTGCATGTCAACCACTGTCAGTGGCGCAGATGGAGACAAAAACTGAAAATGACCTTGGAGCAGTCCTTGCTCTGTTCTATGAAGAACCACTACAATAATTGAAAAGAGGTGTTGTGCATGGGTGAGTTCTCATATAATAATGCAGTACGTTCTGCAGTGGGAATGTAGCCATTTTCTGTATACCAGTTCACCAACCACATCATCTTCCGCTGATAGGAACTTCAAGCTATGTTAAAGTTGCCACAGAAATGATCTAACAATTAAAGCAAGTGGGATGGAATACAGAAAAACGTTGGGTTGAGGGTAGAGCATTTGTTAGGTTAATTTCTGGTGGTCGGCAGAGCCGTACCCGGGGTCCGCAGACCTCCAGCTCTCGGAAGGTCCTAACTCCTTAGTAGAAGTAGAGGGTCACACAAGAGCAGTTAGTTACTGCTGTTTATTAGAAGAAACAAGCAGGGATAAATTCATGGAGCGTAGGTTCCAGGCAAATTCTCATCCGAGTCAGGCTTGCAGACCCGTTTTCTACCTGTGTGATGTAACAGTTTGCGTCACCTGCGAAAGCTCATCCCCAAACCTACCGCCACTCCGGGTTGGTTCCCCGAGTGGTAGGTTCAGTGTAGGACCATATAGTGAAATGGGTTATTGGTGGATCAGAGGTCAGGTGGTACGCTTGGTTCGTCCCTAGAAATTGTTACTCTGAAAATGATACATGGAGAGGGTTAGTGATTGGTTATGTGGCATTGTCGTCAGTGGTTAGCCCCCCGTGTCCTGATTGGTCCATCAGCGAGCCCCCAAGCCTGCGACCATCGTCGTTCCCAGCCCGCGAATTACCTGGTGCTGGCAACAATGCATGACTATGTGTCAGTGAGAAACAATGGACAGGTTCTGCTACTGCCATTGGAGTGCTCCTTTCGCATCGCCGCCTGTGTCTGAGTTGTTACGACTTTGTTGCTTTAGGGGTCACAGACATGGGACACCAGTACTTCTTCAGTCTTCAAGAATTGGCATTATATCAGGTCAGCCTGGTCACATGTTGGGAGACTGTGATGCTGGAAATGTATCAGAGGGACAGGGCCTCTGAATCCTTGTCCTCTTCTGCCTTTTATCGTGTGTTCTGTTATGTTTTCTGCCCAGGAATCCATTTGGGACTCCTGGCAGTGCAGCTCTCTCTTTTGGTTTGGTGAACAGACCCCTGGGATACCCTTATGGCACCCATGGGTGGGGGGGTACAACCCTGTGCCCCTAGTGTATGTTTTTGGGCACCTGTGGGTGGCCCACAGAGCAGGGTATGGGCTGGTGGCAGCTCCATGCTGAATTGGACAGGTGCTCTGGGTGTCCTCCATTTTGGGATACCCAGGCCCTGCCATTGGGATCAGTTGATTCCTGATAGAAACAAGATGGCCCCTGTGGCCTCTTGCTTTCTATTGCCTGTTGTCTTGTTTTCCCAAAGTCCTGGGATGCCCTGACTCTGTCCCTTCCCCCTGACTGGCTGTTGGGTGGAAGTTCCATATATGGTGTTGTTGTGAAGGCCCAGCTAGACTGACTGGAGCCTTCCCAGTGACTGTATGTTGTGGGTACCTCCTGTGGGTGGGACCTGGGTGAATGGAGTGTGTGACCAATATACACTCCTTGTTGTGGTTGTCTGGTTTCTGGCATGAGAGACAAAGACTGAGACAGCCCTGCCCGAAACTGGCCTGAATGCAGTGTGTAGTGTTGAATGGCTGGGTACTTGTCCCAATCCACATTCCTTGTTGTGAGTGTCTGAAAGGGAGGAGTGTGGCCTGAATGCACTGTGTGCCTGATTGGCTGACTGACTGCATGAATGCCCTTCTGTGTGATTGGCTGCTGTGTGTGTGCCAGCAGTGTGGATGAGAGACAGAATAGTATATCTGGGGACCTCTCACCACTGGAAATTGTTCAGAAGCATTCAGAAGCTGAGTCTCCACTCAAGAGTAACTGGATTTGCTGATCCTCGACGTCCAGCTGGAAGAAGAAGACTTGCTGTGGCATTTGCTTCGACGGAACTGAAGGTTGTCGAAATCGTCGAGGACTGACCCGAGAGAGGACCTGGTAAGGCGCCCTCTTCCCGTGCTCCGAGGGACCATCGAGCACCGCTGAATCTTCGCCGAAGCGCCCTGGAAGTCAGACCCTCGAAAGGCTGCCGACCCGAGACGGGACCGCCGAGGAGATCGAAGTGAAGCACCCGGACATCGACGCTGTCGAAGTCCATTGCCGTCGACCAGGGTTCGCAGGTCTGTGTAACCGCTGGAGGCCCGTCGAAGTTGTGTTGCCCAGCCGTGGGAACCACTTGACGCCGTGCCGCCGACGATCGGAGCCGTCCGCTCCATTGCCTAAGAACATTCAATCGAAGGACTCTCTCGACCGCATCGTCGACCGCTTATCCTGCCGGAGAAAGTCGAGGACGACCAACGCGCCGAGGAGAAACCTGCCGGTGGGTTTCCCGCCACCCGACGACCCCAAAGACTCGGACGACTCGACGCCCTTGCTGGGCTCCCGTCTCTACAATCTTTGCGGTCCAGAACTATTGTCATCGAGGTGCCCCGCACACCTCCGCCTTGCAGGACGCCGACGCCCCGACGCCGACGAGCACCGCTCGGACGGAGCTGCCGCCTCTTCGACAACGTTCGGCCTCGTTCGTCGACGGACGTTCGACGCCCCGTGCCTCCCGCCTGAAAAGGAAGGCATTCAAGAAGGGCCGTCGATTCCCCGTCGCCGAACAGCGAGTCCCTCGACGCTTGTCGACGCCTTTTCGAGGAACTCGACTCCACCAGGTACATTGGGGGGGTAAAAACATTATAGGAGAAAAATAGACTATTGAACAATATCTGGACTGGGCTGGGGTTATATCTCTTTATTTTGCAGGTTGCCCAGGTGGGGGGATCTCCACACAGAACTGTGTCCAGTAGCAAGGGCCAGTATTCTGCCTATTGTTTCAACCCTCTGTTATCTCTCCTCTCTCTATTGCTGGTTTCCTTCTTATTGATCTGTGTGCCATTTCTACAGTATTGTGAATGCACTTTAATGAGGTCTAATATTAGTGGTACCACTTTAGAATTGTAGATATTTACCATTGCTGATTTTCCTGAGCACAAAGTGCGTTATTGTGATAAGTGTACATAACCCTTGAATATTAATTATATAAAGACTGTGTTTTCAGTAATACAGTGTGTGGACATTCCTTTGTGGGGGCTTGGGGATACACTGTACTTAAGAACCAGCCTGCATCACCTCCTGAGAAGCTAGGCCTTGATTGCTCGTCCATCGCTACCGTATTAGAGAATCTTGGCTGGGGTCCTCTGTGCCTCCCCTCTACCATATAGAGAGCAGAAGTACAGACCCCCCCACCGGTCTTCTTTACAAAGCTGGTGGCAGCGGTGGGATGCTTATGGTTTTAAGACTCAGTGTATAACCGTGCCACTTACAAAATATCCGCACTTTTATTAGATTAAGGTTTGGGTGTGTACCAAATAACTGCATTACAAGCAATGGAGGCCATTGCAAATGGTAAATTGACTCGGATGAGCTTAGAGGCTCTCCAGAGTGCTTGTGAAGCCAGGGAGTTAGACTTTGTGGATAAGTCTAGGGCTGAGCTGATAGCTGCCCTGGTGGATTACCAGACTGATGGTGAAACTCTTGAGGAAGGGGGGGATGCAACCAGTGAGGACTCTGCCCCTGGGGTTGTCGCTGAATCTGTTTCTGGGAATGCCACCATTCCTGCTGCCTCTGTTCCAAACCCCAGCAATTCCATGGAACTTGAGTTATTGAGGATGAAGTTAGCCTTTGAATATCGCAAGTTGGAAATAGAAGCTGAGCTTAAGAAAGAGGAGCTGGCACAGCAAGTGGAACTCAAGAATAGGGATCTTGAACTCAGAAATAAGGACCTTGAACTCAAAAGCCAGGACACTGAATGTCAGAGAATCCAGCTAGAGAAAGCCAGAGTGGAGACTTCAGCTAGATCCAGTGAGAGTGTCAGGTCCCCAGCCACCAAGTTTATGAAAGATTTGGTTGGTGTGTTTGTGGAGGGTTCAGATATCCTCCAATGGATTGAAGCGTTTGAAATGGCTTGTGCAATTCATGATGTAGATAAAAGAGATTGGGCTAAGTGTTTGTTAAGCAGAGTGCCTCAAACTGGATATGACTGTATTCTGAAGCTGAGTGTGGAAGAAAGGGGTCAGTATGAGTGTATGAAGTCTGCTTTGATTGCCAAGTTTGGCAAGACACCTGCCCAATACCTTAAAAGGTTCAGGGAATTTAAGAAAAGAGAGAATGTGTCTTGGGTTGACTGGGTGAGTACTGCGCACATGAACATGATGGGGTGGATTGATGGATACAAGGTGAAAACTTTTGTTGAGTTGTCCCACCTCTTGTTTTTTGAGCATTTTTCTGAAGCCTGTTCACCAGAGCTGCGTCAGTATGTGGCTGACCAGAACATTTTGGACCCCTTTAAGCTGGCTAGGTTGGCTGACAAGTGGGTCTCCCACCGGGTGTCCCCTAAGGACTCCAGTGGGAAGGACAAGGACAAAGAAAAGGGGGCCTCTCAGAAAGCTGAGGAGTCCCAAAAGCAGTCACAGTCGGGTAAACCAAAACCTTCCTCTCCTAAGACCCAAAAATCTAGTGGGGATAAGTCCTCTGTGGGTGGGAATAAGAGTAGTGGTCCACCTGCTGCAAAGCAGGCTCCCAGTGGTTCCAGTACCGTACCCCGCACTCCTGGCACTTGTTGGGATTGTGGGGCTCTGGATCACAAAAGGGGTGACCCCAAGTGTAAAGGTAAGGCACTTGGAGTACAGGCTGTCAGCCTGACCTACCCTTACCCCGTGTCTGAGGTGGAGGCCACTGTCCTCCCCTCCTCTACAGGAATCACATTTGGTGCTCCAGTAGAGATTTCCTTAGTGTCCCTTGGGGCCTGGGACCAGTACGCAGAAGTACTGGCGACTATCCCGCAGAACACCCGTAGGTTTTTGAGAAGTGTCCTCTTGAATGGCCAGCCTTCTACTGGTTTGAGAGACACTGGGGCAAGCATGACAGTGGTGGACAGGACCCTGCTCAAGCCAGAGGACTATGTAGGTGCTCCTCTGAGAACCACCAGGTTAGCTGGTGGGCCTCCCAAATTATCGCCTGTAACCCTAGTCACACTCATGATTGGAGACAAGACAGCAAAGCTTCCTGTCCTGGTTCAGGACAATGTCCCTGCTAACATTCTGTTAGGAAACGATCTAGTAGAGTTGGGGTTGATCTCGGATGGTCTTCCCATGACTGCTGCTGCAGTCACTAGGTCACAGGTGACACCGGGTCTGGCTGTGAGTCAGGTATCCGAGCCAAAGGCGAGGCCTAAGGCAAGAAGAAGGAAGACCAAGAAGGCCACCTCTGTGGAGGGAACACCTTCTCTTCCTGCTGTTCCGACAGCACCCAATGGGATCCATGCTCCGGACGGGCTGGGTCCAGCGGAAAACCCAAACTCAACTCCTGTGGGAGAAGAGACAGAAGACTCTCCTGTGGGAGAGGTTCTCAACCCGGAGGATCATCCCGACCTTCAATGCTTGTTAGCTGAAGGGGGACCCTCCCGGGCAGACTTCTGTAAGGGACAGAGAGAGTGCCACTCTCTCGAGGGCCTGAGGAAACAGGCCCTGTCCCAGGCACAAGGTGAAGTGCCTAGGACATTCAAGATTTATTGGGAGGGTGAGCTCCTTGTTAGTGAGCCCACTAAGCCCGAACCTGGTGCCCGCAAGAGGTTGGTGGTACCCCAGGTTTACAGGCCCTTCCTACTGCAGTTGGCGCATGAGGTGCCCTTGGCTGGTCATCTTGGGACCAAGAAGACTAAGCAGAGGCTCTCTGCCCATTTCTACTGGCCACGGATGGGAGTAGAGGTGGAGTCCCACTGCAGGACCTGCCCAACTTGTCAGTTGTCTGGCAAGACTGGAGGCAGGGTCATTGCCCCACTGCAGCCATTACCAGTGGTTGGCACCCCATTTGAGAGGGTGGGCATCGACATCGTCGGTCCCCTTGACCCTCCCACTTCAGGTGGACATCGGTTCATCCTGGTCTTGGTAGATCATGCCACCAGGTACCCTGAGGCAATACCCCTTCGGACTGTTACTGCCAAGGTGGTTGCCAGGGCTCTCCTGGGCATTTTCACCCGTGTTGGATTCCCCAAGGAGGTTGTCTCTGACCGAGGATCCAACTTCATGTCTAGTTACATGAAAACCATGTGGAAAGAGTGCGGGGTAACCTACAAGTTCTCCACCTCTTACCACCCCCAGACCAATGGTCTGGTTGAGAGATTTAACAAAACTCTCAAGGGCATGCTAGGTGCTTTGGAAGAGCCCCTAAGGAGGAAATGGGATCTCCTCCTGCCATGCCTGCTGTTTGCTTACAGAGAGGTACCTCAAGAGGGTGTTGGTTTCAGCCCCTTTGAGTTACTCTTTGGACATCCCGTGAGGGGGCCCCTCGCCTTGATCCGAGAAGGCTTGGAAGCCACCCCTCCAGGTCCCGCCAAGCAAGTGGGGGACTATGTGTTAGGCCTCAGGCGGAGGATGACACAAATGATGGGTCAGGCAACAGCAAATCTCAAGGCCAGCCAGGAATTGAATAAGTACTGGCATGACCTGAAAGCTTCGCAAGTGGATTGGACTCCGGGACAGGAAATCCTTGTGATGGAGCCTACCAAGCCTAGAGCTTTGGCAGACAAGTGGACTGGACCCTTCAGGATCATCTCCAAGATGGGCGAAGTCAATTATCTGGTGGACATGGGAGCCTCTGGGGTAGCCCCCCAGGTATTCCATGTCAACAGGCTCAAGCCTTTCCACAGGCGAGCAGAAGTCTCATGTCTCTTGCTAGCTTCAGGGCAAGAAGAGGATGAGAGTGAGCCCCTTCCTGATTTGCTGCATAGCAACCCTCAGGATGGCTCAGTGGAGGGAGTACAACTCTCTCCCGATTTGACAACAGAGCAGCAGAGGGCCTGCCGGGCTTTGCTCCAGCAGTATGCCCCTCTGTTTTCACTGACACCGGGCCTTACACCGTGGTGTAAGCACGAAATTGACACTGGTGACAGTGTGCCTGTCAAAAGCAGGAGCTATCGTATGTCAGATACCGTCAAAAACCACATCCAGGCTGAGGTCGCCAAGATGTTGGATCTGGGTGTTATTGAACCCTCCACCAGTCCCTGGTCCAGTCCAGTGGTCCTTGTCCCCAAGGCAAGTTCCCCGGCGGGTACCAAGGATTGGAGGTTCTGTGTGGACTACCGAGGAGTCAATGCCGTCACCAAAACTGACGCGCACCCATTGCCCAGGGCTGATGAGCTCGTGGACACTATAGGTGCTGCCAAATTTGTGAGCACCTTTGACCTTACCTCAGGCTATTGGCAAATAGCTCTGACGGACCATGCCAAGGAAAAGACGGCATTCTCCACACCTGAGGGACTCTACCAGTTTAGGGTCATGCCCTTTGGGTTGAAGAATGCCCCTGCCACCTTCCAGAGATTGGTCAACCATGCGCTCAGTGGGCTGGAAGCCTTTTGTGTGGCTTACTTAGACGACATTGCCGTCTACAGTTCCACCTGGGAAGAGCATTTGACACATCTGGATAAGGTGTTGCAGGCCTTGAAAAGGGCTAACCTCACTATCAAGGCCACCAAGTGCCAGATAGCTCAGGGGAAAGTTACCTATCTTGGTCATGAGGTAGGAGGGGGTCAAATCCAACCTCTCTCCAGTAAAGTACAGGACGTACAGAACTGGGAGACTCCCACTACTCAAACCCAGGTGAGAGCCTTTTTGGGCCTCACTGGGTACTATCGCAATTTCATGGCAGACTATGGAACCATAGCTGCACCCCTGACAGCTCTAACTTCACCCAAACAGCCTAGGAAGGTTAATTGGACTGAAGACTGTCAGAGGGCCTTTGATGGCTTGAAAGAAAGTCTGTGTAGGGCACCTGTGTTGAGTGCGCCTGACTACAGCCGACCCTTTATCGTCCAGACGGATGCCTGCGACACCGGAATTGGAGCTGTCTTGTCCCAGTTAGATGACAAAGGGAGAGAACATCCTATCATATTCATCAGTAGACAACTCAAGGGTAGAGAACTTAGGTGGGCTACTGTTGAAAAGGAATGTTTTAGTATAGTTTGGAGCCTTAGGCGTTTTAGGCCCTACCTTACGGGGTCCACCTTCAAGGTCCAAACAGATCATAAGCCCCTGAAGTGGCTTATGCAGATGAAGGGTGAGAATCCGAAATTGCTCAGGTGGTCGATTAGCCTACAAGGGCTAGACTTCACCATAGAGCACAGACCAGGGAAGAGTCACGATAATGCAGATGGCCTTTCCAGAAGGTATGTTGACCGTCTGGATGAGGGTGTCTATCCCGTGGGAGATTAGGCACCCTCCACCTCAGTCTGGGGGGGGCGACTGTGATGCTGGAAATGTATCAGAGGGACAGGGCCTCTGAATCCTTGTCCTCTTCTGCCTTTTATCGTGTGTTCTGTTATGTTTTCTGCCCAGGAATCCATTTGGGACTCCTGGCAGTGCAGCTCTCTCTTTTGGTTTGGTGAACAGACCCCTGGGATACCCTTATGGCACCCATGGGTGGGGGGGTACAACCCTGTGCCCCTAGTGTATGTTTTTGGGCACCTGTGGGTGGCCCACAGAGCAGGGTATGGGCTGGTGGCAGCTCCATGCTGAATTGGACAGGTGCTCTGGGTGTCCTCCATTTTGGGATACCCAGGCCCTGCCATTGGGATCAGTTGATTCCTGATAGAAACAAGATGGCCCCTGTGGCCTCTTGCTTTCTATTGCCTGTTGTCTTGTTTTCCCAAAGTCCTGGGATGCCCTGACTCTGTCCCTTCCCCCTGACTGGCTGTTGGGTGGAAGTTCCATATATGGTGTTGTTGTGAAGGCCCAGCTAGACTGACTGGAGCCTTCCCAGTGACTGTATGTTGTGGGTACCTCCTGTGGGTGGGACCTGGGTGAATGGAGTGTGTGACCAATATACACTCCTTGTTGTGGTTGTCTGGTTTCTGGCATGAGAGACAAAGACTGAGACAGCCCTGCCCGAAACTGGCCTGAATGCAGTGTGTAGTGTTGAATGGCTGGGTACTTGTCCCAATCCACATTCCTTGTTGTGAGTGTCTGAAAGGGAGGAGTGTGGCCTGAATGCACTGTGTGCCTGATTGGCTGACTGACTGCATGAATGCCCTTCTGTGTGATTGGCTGCTGTGTGTGTGCCAGCAGTGTGGATGAGAGACAGAATAGTATATCTGGGGACCTCTCACCACTGGAAATTGTTCAGAAGCATTCAGAAGCTGAGTCTCCACTCAAGAGTAACTGGATTTGCTGATCCTCGACGTCCAGCTGGAAGAAGAAGACTTGCTGTGGCATTTGCTTCGACGGAACTGAAGGTTGTCGAAATCGTCGAGGACTGACCCGAGAGAGGACCTGGTAAGGCGCCCTCTTCCCGTGCTCCGAGGGACCATCGAGCACCGCTGAATCTTCGCCGAAGCGCCCTGGAAGTCAGACCCTCGAAAGGCTGCCGACCCGAGACGGGACCGCCGAGGAGATCGAAGTGAAGCACCCGGACATCGACGCTGTCGAAGTCCATTGCCGTCGACCAGGGTTCGCAGGTCTGTGTAACCGCTGGAGGCCCGTCGAAGTTGTGTTGCCCAGCCGTGGGAACCACTTGACGCCGTGCCGCCGACGATCGGAGCCGTCCGCTCCATTGCCTAAGAACATTCAATCGAAGGACTCTCTCGACCGCATCGTCGACCGCTTATCCTGCCGGAGAAAGTCGAGGACGACCAACGCGCCGAGGAGAAACCTGCCGGTGGGTTTCCCGCCACCCGACGACCCCAAAGACTCGGACGACTCGACGCCCTTGCTGGGCTCCCGTCTCTACAATCTTTGCGGTCCAGAACTATTGTCATCGAGGTGCCCCGCACACCTCCGCCTTGCAGGACGCCGACGCCCCGACGCCGACGAGCACCGCTCGGACGGAGCTGCCGCCTCTTCGACAACGTTCGGCCTCGTTCGTCGACGGACGTTCGACGCCCCGTGCCTCCCGCCTGAAAAGGAAGGCATTCAAGAAGGGCCGTCGATTCCCCGTCGCCGAACAGCGAGTCCCTCGACGCTTGTCGACGCCTTTTCGAGGAACTCGACTCCACCAGGTACATTGGGGGGGTAAAAACATTATAGGAGAAAAATAGACTATTGAACAATATCTGGACTGGGCTGGGGTTATATCTCTTTATTTTGCAGGTTGCCCAGGTGGGGGGATCTCCACACAGAACTGTGTCCAGTAGCAAGGGCCAGTATTCTGCCTATTGTTTCAACCCTCTGTTATCTCTCCTCTCTCTATTGCTGGTTTCCTTCTTATTGATCTGTGTGCCATTTCTACAGTATTGTGAATGCACTTTAATGAGGTCTAATATTAGTGGTACCACTTTAGAATTGTAGATATTTACCATTGCTGATTTTCCTGAGCACAAAGTGCGTTATTGTGATAAGTGTACATAACCCTTGAATATTAATTATATAAAGACTGTGTTTTCAGTAATACAGTGTGTGGACATTCCTTTGTGGGGGCTTGGGGATACACTGTACTTAAGAACCAGCCTGCATCACCTCCTGAGAAGCTAGGCCTTGATTGCTCGTCCATCGCTACCGTATTAGAGAATCTTGGCTGGGGTCCTCTGTGCCTCCCCTCTACCATATAGAGAGCAGAAGTACAGACCCCCCCACCGGTCTTCTTTACAGAGACCATGGCTGAGGCAGAATTACGGGGGTTTAATTTGTATTTTGCTTTGGATAGTCACGGTGGTGGCGGTGTCACCTTGGCTTGGAGAGTGCGGACTGTTGAATGCAACATCACAACCTTGGCTGTGGTGGCTCCAACCAGGGGCTGTTCTGCGTGCTCAGCATCTTGTAGCTCTGTAGTTTCTATGAGCTGCTTCTGGCCTGTCGGCTCTGTTCTGAGGCCTACTTCGGCTTGGGCTGTATGTCGTGGCATAATGTCCATAGGGCAAGGAGGTGTGGTGCATCGAGCATCGATCCATCTATGGGGTCTTGTCCTCAGGGTTAGTGGCATGAAGCCTCTGCAAGCATATACACAAACTCTTCCGGTGTTTTCCATTTCTGCGATGCGGTTACTGGCCTATGTGGAAAAAAATAACGATGCACGTCTGTGAGTGTGCACGGTCCGCTAAGTCATAGCACTGAACGTGTTCTTCGTGTGGATAGGTGTGTGAATGGTCCAGGTGTGCGACAGCACATGTGTTTTCTGTCTGTCGTGGCTATGTCATCATGTCATCTCTAATGATGTCAGCTTAGGTTGCAAAGCTTTTAGTCGAGCTGGTCAATGCGATTGTTCCCAGCTCCGTCTTGGTTCCCGCTCTGTATCTTGTGCGGGGTGCGGTCTGGCTTCACAGGTGGAGCATGGTTGCGGTGTGTGTTGGCATTCGGGGCAGTGGGCAGAGGTGCAAACTCGTGTGGCCGGTTGTTCTTTGGCTGTGGCATCATCTTCCAAAGTTAAGGCGTGACACTCCCATTTTTCCTCTTCAGTCCCCCCTCTGGTCAACTTGTCGACCACAAAATGATCCACTCTTTTATTGTCTCGTAACCGCCACACCTTTGTTATTCCTGCCAGATGTCCGTAGTGGTTAACATGATCTTTGAACAACCAATACATGTATACACATCCACCTAGCGGTTTTACAATAAACCCATTTCCCAACATATGACTTCGGATTTCGCGGTTTTTCAACTTTTATTGATGGTGGGTACATGTCTGCTTCCATTATCTGCTGGCATAGTCTTTTACATTCCTTGGTGATCAAGTCAGTGTGTAATTCATCATCTGCAGGCATAAGGACATGCATTCCGATCATTTCTTCTGCCGTCTGTTTTGATCTTTCCATCCATACTCTCATTCCCAGCAACGATGCCAGTCACAGTATTATACACCCTGCTAACACCTTGAGACCATCTGCTAGCCATGATGGCATCCATGACGAGAGGTATGAGAGCCAGCTTCCATCCTTTTTGTTCCCTTAGCTTCTTCCTCCATCTTTGCATGCATCTTTGCCAATTGCGATACCGCTTCTGATAGTGTACCATTATCTTCATCATTCGCAGGGCCGAATGTGCAGCAGGAACTCCCAATCTTTGCGCAAACTCCTCCTTCCATTGCAGTGAGGAGATCCAACACGTATCTGTTCTGTAAGGGCACCATTCATATAGTTCTGAGTTATTCTTTTATGGCATTGAATCCGTTGACCGTGGAGTTTATTGTCATCATCAGCTCCCACCTGGTTATCTGCAGCCATTTCACATTTGCATATGCTTGTATCCCCGGATGTATTATGGACGAGAAGAACATAGCCGTTCTACTAAACAGTCTGTGAGGTGCTGGGATTTCGCTGAGGGCTGTTCTGATTTGCCCCAGAGGTAGTTTCCGGTGAGAGGTTCTCCTTGTCTTTTTACTCTCGTCAGTGTCTTATCTGGGGGAGTGTTAACCTGGGATGTACGGCCAGTTTGTCCCAGTGACCTTCTCCTCCTCCTGTTCCCTTCACCCAGTTTGGGGAATCCATTTTGATGTGTTTCTGTGGTACTACTAGGGAGGGTACATTGACGTGCACCAAGGTACATACTCCTCCCCAGCCTTGTGGTAGGATGTGTATGCGTTTGCCCCGCAGGCCCAATAGTGATCCATTAGTACTGCTGTTCCAGCACCCCCCTCAGGAAGCTTTACTATTCCTTTGCATCCTTTGTTTATTCCTACAGCAATCTCTCCATCATGTTGGTAACATAGCATGGGGGATGCCACAGGAATAATTGTTAATAGCTCCTCTTCCTTATCCAACTAGGTGAGCAGGCGTGCACTCTTTGCCCACTCATTATAGCATTTGTCATTTTCCTCTTGCACCGTCACTACTGGAGCCTTTGCCAATGTCAGTATCTTGCTCCCTATTACTCCATCCACCCATCCATTCTTCGTGCACCTTGCTGAAAATCAGCAGTATCAGCAGTCTTTCCCAGCATCCAGGTTCTCCTCCTATTTCTCTTGTGCTCCATTTGCATGGCAGATAGTTCAGTGTCACTTCTTTTGTCTCTGCTTTTTCTGGTCCGTCTGTTATGTGCTGCAGTCCTTCTGTGAGCTGCCAATAGTTGTCAAACATGTGTAGTGTTTTGATGAAGTTATCTTTGTATGGGTATGTTGACCTTGATTTCCATCTAAGTATTGCTGTTTTACCTTGGAACCGTCCTCGTGTCTGAAACAGTGCTAAATACACTAGGCACTGTGCTGTGGGCACTGGTACTTCTGTGGCAACAAATGTTCAGGAGGCACTCATGGCATACGGGATCAATGAACAAACGTAACAGCTGTCCTTTGTTGTATCTTTACCAATTTTAAACATGTATTTATACCCCATGTTGTTTGAGACATGCACAGATTCTGTTAGATATGTGTCAACCCCATTTACGTCAGTTGAAACACAACGTTTACCTCTTCTTACCTTTTGTTCTGGGTTATCCATACCACCTAATACAGTGCTCCTGGCAGCTGGGGTAGGGGAAATATTAGTATTGGGTGTTGCAGGTACATGCAAAGCACAGTAAGCCTGTCAGACAGCGGCAATTATCAACCCAGTAGTCAAAAATACCCACAACATTTTAATCACAATCGTTGTGACCACTGGCATGTTGATCTTACCTATGCTGCCGTCCTGCAGCTATTGGGTCGAGATGATATCGCTGCTCGCCTGAAATCGTCTAAAATCTTGCTTTATTATTGTTAGTATTTGTTACTTATTTAAGCCCTGCGGATCAAATAATCATTCAATGCCAATGCAAAAAGTTCCTCCCACACCCTCCTAACCACCCTGTTTCTCAGAGCGGGTAGAGCCTCGTGGAGGTGTGAGTCTGACTGTACTATGAATTGAACAAAGGCATTATAATAAATGCATGGCGGTCTAGGTCTTAAATGGGTTGGCCTTCTAAGTCCGTATATGAACTGGTGTGACAATGCTTCTGGGTGGTCGACGGGAGGTAACATTTAAGCCTGGGCAGTGATTAGTGTGCTTTCATTATATATATTAACATATACCATTACAATGCGCAAGACCTGCATGTGCGAGACAAAATGGAGAAGAGAACATGCACGTGTTACAGAGTGTGGTGCGTATTGCCTATACCCCTGCCAACATTTCTTGTTTATTAATGATTGTCAGTTGCTTATTTTATTGCATTCTGTATTATTCCAATAGCATCTTCATATCAAATGTCAATCATTTGTGCATTGGGGACAGTTTGTGTCTGCGATCTTCTGAGCATGGGGTGGGCTGGGGGCTGTGACTTGCTTGTGTCCTTAGGGGTATCCGATGCTTGTGATGTGTCATTTTCGTCGTCTGTCATCACTATTGCAGATGCATTGGCCCTGTCGCTGTCGTGGTGGGGCGAGGTTGGTGCTTTGTAGGGCTTGATGTCATGGATATGTGTCCAAACGTCTTTACCTACTAGTTTCACAGCCATGTGTGCCACTCTTTTTACTAAATGTGGCCCAGTGAACCTGGGAGTGTTGCACTTACGGTTGAAGCTTCTTAATAGCACACAATCCCCCTTTTTCACAGTACACTGTCCTGTTTGGTTCTCGTTGTTAGTTGTTTCTTGTTGATCGTTCTCTGACCTGCCCTGTGTCCGTCAGATCTGTTGAGAGATAAAAGAGGCATTAGTAACCAGGGAAGTAACATATTCCTACATTTCTCATCCAAATACATCATTAGTTCCTTCGCAGTCGTACATAGCCCTTGTGGGTGGCGTTAATGAGAGGTGCATTTGGCGCCCAGTCACCGCCTCGTGGGGCGTGAGGTGATGGACTGATCCAGGCTTGTTTCGCAACTCAAACTAGGCTAGACGAAGTTAGTAGGGCCAATTCTTTTTAGTAGCCTACTGCGTTTCCATAATGGATTCTTTTAAGAGGCCATTTAGCCATTCGCAGATGCCATTGGTGGTATGCAAAGGCAAACTTATGCTTTATTTCAAGCAACGCAGTGATGTGCTGGAATAGTTAATTCGCAAAATGGGGATCATTGTCTTATATTAGTACCTCGCAAACCCCCCATCTCGGGAACACCTCCCTCACTAGAAATGTTGCTGCCCAAATTGCATCGGCATGGGAGCACGGGCCAGCCTCGATCCACCTTGAGAAGGGGCACACTATCGCAATCATGTATAGGTAGCCTTGGCATACATTAATCATATCGACATAGTCAATGTGTAGGTGTAGGAAGGGTCCTTCAGGCCGTGGTATTATACCTTTGATCACTTGTAACGTGTGACCTGGCGTAAATTGTTGGCAGGTGAGGCAATTGCTAATGAAGTTTGCTACGTGTGCATTTCATTCGGGGCTAAGGCTGTCTTCAGTAGGGCCAACGGCATAACGACATTTCCTTTGTAATTTTGTTTCCATAGTGCATCTGTTGGGGACATTGTGCATCCTCGTTTTACCCACAATTCTTTTTCTGCCATTGGTGCTGCTGCCTGCAGCTCCATAATCTGTATTTCTGGGAGGTGCCTGTAGCCTTCTTTCATTTTCATCTATCTTGCCCTTCCCCTCTCTTTTTGGTTTTCTTGGAGGTCCCACATCTCGACGAAGTATGCAGCATGCTTTGCATGGGAGTCTGCTACTTCATTATCTCTAGATATTGGATCTTCACCATTTGTATGTGTCAGGATTCCATGGTACATTTCCAGGGTTTCAAAGGTACATAACTTCAAAAGACACACAGTTAGAATCCCAAGGTACCTTTCAAAGGCTTCATTAGTACATACTTCAATTAAATGAACATGCAATCAGGAAGTCATCATTTTACAATGAAACACAGTATTTGAGATTCAACCTTAGAAGAGTGATGTTTGGGTTATGTTTGGTTAGAAAATAGAACTTGTACAAAAATTACTTAATGTCAATTTCAGGAATTACTTGTTTCCCCAAAGCAAGATGGAGGGTCCTTCCTACAGCAGTGATTGGAAGGAAGTGAACATGAGGTAGTTTGGAATGTTGGTCGAAGTTCTAAACTGCCTTTCATTTTAGCTGCCTTAGTGGCAGGTCGCAGTCTTAGAGCTCTGAGGACATATAGTAATAATAATTCTTAGTTTTTTCCCTGAATTCAAGAAACAAAGAATAATTTAATCTACAGAAGAATTGACTTTATTCAAGACTTAATAGTTGCTGAGAAGATACAGATGAAGCAAGCTAAGTTGTTCACTCTTCAAAGTTAAAAGAAATTGAGTGAATTTTCAGCTCGTTTGAATTTTTAAAAAGAAGTATAAATCTAAGTGACTGTATTTATATGTTCAGAATTGAATCTGTTTTAATTATCCGTTATCTACAAGTAACGAGTTATTTTTGTGTATATTAGTTATCATATGCGTGATGGTAACCTACTAACATTCGCGCGGTTTATCTAATGAATATTTTTATATAATGTTACTTTCGGTCTGTGTTTGACGTTTTAATATTTAACTCAAGTTACGTGCGCGAGCGTATTTTTAGCTTCACTGTTCTTCTGAGTGAGGCTAGAGTGAGTAAAGAACCTTTACATTTTTACGTCCTTGAACGTGCGCGCGTCTCACTGTCTTCAAGGAAGTGATTGCACGGCTCGTCCTTTTCTGAAGGGAAAGCGTCGGTCGTATGCGCAGTCGTAATTCATTTACAGAAGAAAACATTGGTTCGATGCGCGGTTCATCTCTGAAGAAAGCTCCGGTTCTATGCGCGGTTCATCTCTGAAGAAAGCTCTGGTTCGATGCGCGGTTCATCTCAAGACAACGCAAGTCTAGTGACAGCATTTAAATAGTCGCGGGTCATTTTAAGCGCGGTAAGCAGCAAATGTGTAAGGATTTGAAAGTCTTTATCTGAGTTTGAACAAACATTGAATAAACTGTAAAAGAGACTTTTTTTGAAGTTAAGAAAAAATTTGTTTAAGTTTTCAAACTTCAGTTTTTGATATAATCTAATACTCAGAGACATTTTTAAAGAAAAAGAATTACATGAAGAGTTTCTTAGCAAAAGAATAATTTGTTGTTTAGACTAAAGAAGAAAATCCAGTTGAGAAGTTTAACAATTGAGAATTTTAGACATTTTAAGAAGATGGAAAAAACTACAGAATATTTAGTTCATCTACTTCATGAAAGTAAACGCCTATCACCATCTACGCATAGGCTACAGGTATTTAGAGATAGATAGTAACAATAAATGAAACCAATAGCAGAAATATGAATCAGTTGTACATAAAATCTATATGTATTTGTTTTCTTTAGATTTCACAGACACTGAGGCGAGATATGAAATCCACTACCTCCACTACCAGAGTACCAGAGGGCATCAGTGCAAGCCAGTGAAGATCTGTCTTTGTTTTGTTCTCCAATTCCCCTTTCCCCTTGGGTTTGCCAGCTTGATAGTTTTATCTTTGAGATAACTGTTAGGCAGGCAGACTTAGGGGGTCTGGTGGGCCAGCATCACTTCTGCAGGAAGATTCCAGATTGGACCTGATAGTATGTGCCTGACATTTCACCAGTGCTAGTTCATGTGGGTATGTTATTACTTCTATTAATTCACCCAGGAGGAGACCATGTTGCGCCGGGGTACCATCTGCTACCCTAAATCCCATTCATAGCCATCTTATTAATCCTGAGTGTACGATTGACGTGACGTAGGCACTGTCTGAATAGATTGTTACTCTTTTGCCGTTGCTTTTTTCTAGGGCCAGTATGAGGGCCACTAGTTCTGCTGCTTGTGCAGAGTATTGTGGGGGTAATTTGACACATCTCACTGGCTCACTTGTCCAGTCCTCCCTTAATCGCAGGAATCGCGCCTGCTCTTCTTATGCCATCACTCTGATCAATGGTTGAGGAACCATCAATGTACAACACATCACCCCTTCTAGTGCGTCTTCCTCTACTTTACGAGTGGATGAGTAGTACTCAATAGCATGTGCACAATCGTGAGCGTGTTTCCCCTCTTTTACCTCTTCTGCTATGAAATGTGCTGGGTTAACATTGTTGCATCTCACTATTTTCAGTTCTGGTCTTGATAGTATTTTCTCATATCCTGTCGCCCTTTGTGTAGTGAGTGTACTTTTTGGCTTGTGCAGAATTGCAAAAAGGGCGTGCTCCACTCCACATACAGTGTTGTAGAGCATCCCATCGTTATGGATGATGATTTTTCTACGGCGAACGCTGCAGCAGCCAGGTGTTGTTTGCATGGGAAATGTCCCATCATTACTGGTGCCCGCTGTAGAATGCAAGATGTTTATGCCCCATGCTTGTTTTTTGGGTGAGCACTACTTTCATTACTGCACCATCACATTGCGAAAAGATGTAGAAATCAAGTTTGTAATTGGGAGTGCCCAGTACTGGTGCAGTTGATATGGCCTCCTTGAATTAATTGAATGCATCATTCATTTCTCTTGTCCATCCCAACTTTCTCCCCCCTCTTTGCGCTTCTCTGTGGGCTGCCAGTAGGGGCCCTATGTATATGCTGTAGTCAAATCCCATGCTCTTCAATAATTGCACAGGCCGAGGAATTGCTGTAACTCTTGCACCGTTTGTGGCTGTGGTGTATTCATTATTGTTTGTGCTCTTTGTGGTGCGATGTTCTGCCTTTTTTGAGGTATGATCTGACCTATGTATAGAACCTGTTCCTGGCAGTATTGCAATTTTGCTTTGTCAACCTTGTACCCTTTCTCGGCCAACACTGTGAGCATCTTCACAGAGTCCCTCCTGCACTCCTCTTCGGTAGTGCTGCAGATGAGAATGTCATCTACACATTACAGCACCGTGCTCTGAAGCTGGACATTCCCCAGGTCCATCTGTTTAAACCTGTTAAAAATGGACGGCGACTCGCAGTATTCCTGGGGTAACCTAGTGTGTTTGCATTATGTATTGCGGTATGTGAAACTTGTCAGATCTTGTGATTATGGGTGTAGTGGTATTGAAAAGAATGCATTTTTTAGGTCAATGACGGTGAATCGTGAGGCTTCTGCTGGTATCCCGTACAGTGGCTGGGTTAGCATCCACTGGGTACTCTTCCTCTACAATGTGGTTGAGACATCTCAAATCTTGTATGAAACGTCAAGACCCTCCCTTTGCCTTGCGCACAGGGTACACTGCAGTATTGCATGGTGATTCTGATGGTACCAATATAGCCCTCTCTATTAAGGCACTTATTGGGCCTCATTAGGACCCAGGCGGTAAGGGGTTTACGGCGGCGTAAACAGCGCGAACCCTTACCGCCTGATTCCGAGGTCCCTTAGCGCCATGGAGGTTTTAACACCTGCTTTTAGCAGGTGTTAAAATCCATGGCGCTAAGGGACCTTGTTGCTAATTACGCCACTGTAATTTACGGTGGCGTAATTAACGCCTTCCCCACTCCCATTATGCCCTATGGGGCAAAAATGGGAATGGGGAAGGGTAAATGGGTTAATGGGGACTTACCGCCCCACTCACCTCGGAACGGGGCGGTAAGTCCGCCAACCACCATGGCGTAAACATAGTTTACGCCATGGTGGTAAAGGTACGACCCAGGCGGTAACTTACCGCCTGGGTCATAATGAGGCCCATTGTCTCATGAATCCCTTCATCAGCTTCTTTTGACAGTGGCTATTGTCTGACTCTGGGTAGTATTGCTCCCTTTTTTAATTTTATCTTCACACCACCAATACTTTTTATGCATCCTACATCATAGGGACTAGTCGTCCATAGTGAGGCAGGCACAGCAGCCAAATCCTCCTCGCAAAAATCAGGTGGTGCTGGGAGAGGTGCCTCTAGTGCCATTTCCATTTTCTGTGCTAACTCTTTGTATGTCACTTTTAACCAGACATAGATGCTCATTCTGAACACCATCTCGCCATCTCCTTTCTCGTCTGTGAACAGTTCCTCGTCTGACACCTGCATTAAACTGAAACCTTCTGCCAGTGCTATCACTGCTCTCCATGCCTGAGCCTCTTCATCCACAGTGTGAACGGCAATTCAGTCCTGCCTAGCCACTACCCCTTCGATATCCACTGATATTATTGTCCCTTCTCCCTCACCTGTGGTCATCTCTGGTCTAAATAGATAGGCGGCTGGTCTCCTCCATACTTTACCCACAATATCTGGCAGCCATGCTAATGCCATGTCTGTTTCATATTGGAAAACTTTGGGGTCCACTGGCTCTGCTCTTAGAACTGTCTTGCCACAATAAGCCTGAAGTATTGGTCTCACCGTGAGCATGTGTACGCCTGTTGTAGAATATATTTTGCCTTTGTCAGTTCAGGGGCTTTATTGACTGATGACTGCTAGTCAACCGGATTTGAATCAACTGAGACACCTCTAGGCCGAAAGCCTCCTCCTCCGACAATGCAGATACTGTTTCCCCTTGGCGATTTTTATGAAAATGTCTGCGACTGTACATTATGTCCACATTAAAATAATGGGGAAATAAAGTTACAGTGATTCTTCTCTCTTGACATTTTAGCAGGTTTGGCAGGCCGCATTTCGGGGCTCTTGGGCATCAAGTTCCATGTGAGCTTTAATAAATAATAAAATAATAAAAATGATTTTCTTATACAACAACTTGAGTGTTCCTACATCTCAATCAAGTAGTTGTATAAGAAAATAATTCTATTATTGTATTCTATCTTTTTTTATTATTGTTACTACAATTTCTGTATGTTTGTATGTAATTTTTCCTTTTTATTTTGCTCTAATCTTGTTTGATGAAATGATGTGTAAGATGAATCTACTTAATTATAAAAATCTTATTTTGCGTAAATAATTTGAAAAGTTGATGTTACAACTGAACAAACTAAAAATAAAAAATAAAAGAAAAATTGAACTGTGGCAAATCAAATCAGAGTTTGCCTGGCAGGGTGCTGCCTTTGTCATTTGTTTTGTTCCATGGATTGGGAGTAGCCCAATACTGAGAGGAACTGTGATGCCTTGGAATATTGCCTGGGCATTTAAACAAACTTTAAATGTGTGAGCCGCAGACACATTCATATAAACTGTGGCACCTCCTACAAGTGGGCAAAGCAGAATGTGAGGTGCAAGCAGGTGGGGTGAGGGTGTTGAAGCGAGGAATGCTTGTGCTGGAATCCTTGTTTTTCATTTCTTGAGGGGGGGGCTAAGTGAAGGCTGTGATTGTCTATTGGTAACATATCTGTTCTGCAATCTGTGTTCTTTCTAAGGCAAGAGAGAGGCCGTATTTCCTGTGACCTTCTCACCTGTAGAAGGAATGGTGTGCCCCCAATAAAAACATGCAGCTGCCATGGACACGTCACCTTCAGCAATGTTTCTCATATATAAAAGGAAATTCTTTTTTTAAAGATTCAGACCGACTATAGATTGAAGTAAGCGAGACCAGTTTATTGGTTGTGTGTAAAGCTAGGTCAAAGGACGTTGTTGTTGCTTTTTGTACAATATGTAAGACAAGATATGCTGCTATGCCCTTTCCCCATATCAGTAGGAGACATTCTGTGTACACAACTTTGTATTTTGCAAATCCTAGTTCATGAATCCCAAAATCCATCTCCCACAGGAATGAGACCAAGGATGCAAAGGATATAAGCCCGTACCCCTGTACCTAATGTACAGACTGTAAGCATATATTGCAATAAAATATAAGGTTTCCAATGTGCTTCGGGCTGGATTTGTTGTTGTAATACAATTCCCATGACCCCTTGCCATTGACTATGCTGGGTGGAACTGATGGAAGCTGTAGTGCAAAACATCTGGAGAGTCCAAAGTTGTACATCCATACTTGACATACTTAATGCAGTGGCAAGAAATCCCCTAGACCCAATGTGAGGATATGCTTTTGTTGATTTAAGAAATTCTTTTCTAGTCTGTGCATGTTGTAGTGTGATGACACCAACAAACGGCATATTGCACTATGCAGCGACTACAAACCTGCTATTGAGAACCAGCATGCTGGTCTTGTCCTTTGATGCAACAAAAACTGTGCTCCTGAGTGCTCAGCTTGTGATAATCAACCACTCTATGGTTTTCAACTTTTAATATTGTATTGTTCATGGGAATAAAGACCAGTTCAGAAATAAGATGGGCAATGTTGCATTTTCAATGTTTCATTGAACATTCATGGAAATGGGTTACCGCCACACATACTCCCAACTCGCTCCTTGACCCGAGGACCTGGCTGTGAGCTGCCGCCAAATGCACATATGGGACTTCTTTGGCAATTGCAGCAAATTCGATGTGTTTGCAATCGTAGCAATGTTAACAATTGCATTAATTAGAAACCAAACTGAAGTTACCAGAGGGGTGAGGCAAAGTATATGGTGCCTGGCACACAATCAGCAGTGAACTAGGGTCCTGTTAATGGGCCATTACCAAGGTTGAATATTTGCTTTACTGTAGACTCAGTCAGAGGTGGAGAGGGAAGAGAATTCAATTGTGGATTCAGGGAGGTGTCGCAGGATAACATGAGCCAAAAAGTAGATGCTGCCTCCTCTTCTAAGCAAAATGCTTAAAAGCACTGCTAGAAGTGTTGGCAGCAGTAAGAAGAAAGGAGTAGACACCATACTGGACCATTGCATGGAGCAATGGAAAGTGATTGTGACGTTGCAGCCAAGTGCATTGTGGGAATGGCTGAAGCTCATTTCCACTTCTCCACGCTTCCTTGTGGCGGAGCTTGTTGTGAAGCGGTGATAGCATTTATCTAGAGTGGCGAGGTGATGGGTTAAAGTACCAGACCCCCCAAATGGCCTTTTCAAATGTATTTTGGTGCTTTTGTTTTGCTGTCCTTTAAGTAGCTGCAGTACAAACAATAGTAATAAAATAATCTTTGCAGTAATGTTGTATCAATGGCTGGGGGAGGGTATGTGAGAGAAGCGAAATCAGCTTCAGACAAATACCACTTTTAGTAAGGTACTATAGTAGAGTGGAGGCTCATCAATAGGTGTACTCTCGATTATTTAGTAAGGTAATGTAGTAGAGTGGAGGCTCATCGATAGGTGTACTCTCGATTATTTAGTAAGGTAGTGTAGTAGAGTGGAGGCTCATCGATAGCTGTACTCTAGATTATTTAGTAAGGTAGTGTAGTAGAGTGGAGGCTCATCGATAGGTGTACTCTCGATTATTTAGTAAGTTAGTGTAGTAGAGTGGAGACTCATCGATAGGTGTACTCTCGATTATTTAGTATGGTAGTATAGTAGAGTGGAGGCTCATCGATAGGTGTACTCAAGATTATTTCTGTTTCTAAATCAAAATTTAAATCATAAATACGTTCTTAAGAAATGCTTCAGTTGTAAAATGTGCAAATTAGAGTATACATTAAAAGTGCCAATGATGGTTAGATCGAATCCTGGGTCCATGCTAATTAGGAGTGATCCAATTGATGAGGCTGTAAACAGTTGAAAACCCTGATCACCAGTCTATTGCGAGTACACCAGAAAGCCTTTCAACCAGGTGGCTACCACTGGTACAGAGAGTAATCTGCTTCTGAAAGTCTGTTTATCTGAAAGGATGTCCAGATCATTCTCTACTTCTACTTGCAGTGAGCCTGTGGCCAGGGCCTGTGCATGAAGGGGCGGGTACTCCCTCCCCCATTGAATTGCAAGGTGTAACCTAGTGGTAAAATGAAAGGCTGTGTGCTTTCAATATCTAAGATAAATTGGGGCCAAACCAGCACTGAGATCTTGGTTCCTGTGACCTTCACTTTTGCTGCCTGCCCCTTTAAGAAAACCAAATCCTTTTCTAACCGGAACAGGCACGGAGCCCCTGCACGGTGTCTGACATAGACTCCAGTCACTCGCCATAAATGCTGGAGAGAAGTCAGACTGGATATACTCTGCTAAACCTGTGGTTCTTGTGAGCTTCACTTTTGCTGCCTGCCACTTTAAGAAAACTGAATCCTTTTCTACCAAGAATAGGTGCGGAGCGCCTACACGGAATCTGGCATAGAGTCCAGTCACTCGCCAGTGAACCGACTTTCCCGAATGGCTGGACTGTTGCAGTGAAACTCATAATGGTACGAGGACCCGGGGGGGAAAGCAGACCCGCCAGGCCCCAGAGGAACGAACGAACACATGAAATCAATGTGGATTCTCCAAAGTGGACCCTGTCTGCTGTTTGAATGTTCAGATGCAGAGGCATCCCTGTTTCTTGATACAGCGCTCAGAACAATGCCAGGTGAGACTTGTGAAATAGAGGGGCTCTCCAATTCTACACAGCAAATTTCAGGATTAATATCTAGACCTTCCCTGGTTTTTGCCCCACTCCTGACAGTGCTATGAACTCCGTTGATCATTTTTGTGATACTTTGGCAAACTATCAATTAAACACCATTGTGGCCCAACTTAACCCGGTTCAACGGCTTGCACCAGTGGAATCTTCAATTTCTGTTTTTATGAGCCAACTGATAATTTTACAAGGAGGGAAGGGTTGCCACTAGAGAATCAAGATCTTCCACAGGCCTTCCTCCTCACACCGGAACTGCCCCCTAATATGTTGTTCCTAGATATGGAACTCAGTTGTAATCCAGAACGGGTTCAGGCCCTCTAGCCTGCTTTTCAACTTTATCTTTGGAACAATTGTCTTCGTCCCCATCATCAACTACTCCTTGCAAAACCAGGGAAGAGCGAGAAAACGAAACAATATTTCTGGCTGAACAGAATATCGAAAAATTAAACTCTAAAGTTACCACAGCCATCTCTTGCCATACCGAGACTGGTGCCCCCTCTAACTCTGAAAACCCCAGAGGCTGATCTTGATCAGGAACAATCAACTTGTCACCCAATGTAAGTAGCCTCGTTTTCTGCAGATTTTAGATTCACCAAAAAATTCATCTACTTCATTGGAAGGCTCTTTTCCGATTCTGGAAGCACTTCAAATAGCCTTGCCTCGATTGAAATGGAAATGGTCAGGCCCTCTGAGAAAGGAGAACATTCTCTATCCTGTCCCTAAATCTAGTAGGTCTGGCTTCACAATATCAAAAGCCAGTAACATTTTTAGTACGATCACCCAAGATCAGTCATCTGACAAAAGGGCCCACCACACAACTTTCAATTGAACCCCACTTGTCGGACCTGACACACATGGAACTGTTAGAAGGCACAGGGGTTGAGGAAACTCCCTGACCAACTCCTGCATCTCTAACTGGCCTGTTTAATAGCTATACCATAGCAGAGGAACTTTCACAAAAAAATCGACAAGCGAACAAACAAACAAGATTGTCATCTAACCCTCTTGTGCCGGATATCCAAGAAGATGAGGCAATCACTTCCATTACAACCCCACGATACAAAGGACCCTTTGTAAACTCCATTATCACATCAGCACATGAAACATCTACTAACAACCGGCAAGAGCCTTTGATGGCCATGATAGCCGAGTTGCAATGCGACATTGAGCTCCTGAGAGCAAAGGTTGGATCCTTAGATAACATAAGAAGGGAAGAGACGAAAGGGAGGTTGATATGTGAAAGACCATCCCTACCTGTTTGTGCATCAATAAACATCGAAGAAGTACAAGATCAAAGAGGCAGCCCCACTTCCGAACAGCAAGCTCATAACGAAGCAAGAAGGAAGAGTACTTCATCAGAAGTGGCACAACGTATATAGGCTCTTCCACCCCACAAAACCTACATTTGATTTCCAATATGGATAACGGCATGACTAAAGAGGACCTAAACAAGATACGCCTATCCATGTCAAGACATTCAGTTGCCAAATATTCCAGGCCATCTAAACAAGACTCTCTGGCGCAAATGTCTATGATTACAATTGCAATGGCACCCTTTATGAAACTCTATGAAGAGATTCATGACACCTTGGCCAATCACACCGCCTTTCTAACCATTCTGCATTATAAAATGATATTTGTAGATGGCCACATTACAGCCTACAGACATCACGAGGCTGACAACAGACTAACCTCTGAGACAAATCATAAGCAGCATAATAATGAGTATCACAGGAATGTATTTAGTTAAAAAACGGTAATCAATGCTACCAACCTACTGCTATATAGCATTACAACGGTGACGATTGTTCCAAAGGCATCACCACTGTTTTAGATAATCCCAGTGGAAATAGTGGCCCAGAAGAATGCCGCACTTTTCCCAATTTGGCCAAAGACGCAATGGTGATCACTGCTCCTTACCAATATATGGTTTCCTAGGAACCGATATTGGGCATTAACAACAGTGAGAAGCAAGAACGAGATAAAACGAATAAGTCGTCTTACAGTAACCACCAGAAGCAGCATAGTAATGAGAAAATGAAAGGAGCTAAAGCCTACCCATTGTTCAGAACCAAAATGAAACATGCAACATCTATGTCACAGAAAAACTGTCTGTTCTCGAGGTAATGACCCACGTAGCTTCTTTAAAAAATTATCATTACTGCCAAAAGGAAGTAAATACCAGGAGAAGACTAATACAATTAAACCAAAGAAACTAAGTCAAAAAAAGAAAATACAAGTTCAAGGAAAAGAAGAGGCAGATGAACCGGTGCAGGAGGAGTCTTTACTCCCTCCTTGATCTCTCGGTATATTCAATTTAACTAAGTGAGAATGACATCCCGTCACGGGCGCAAAATCACCCAGAAAAGGGACAAGGGCCAGATACTGCATCTGTTGAACCCCACCGAAGTGAAATAGAATGAGACAACATATCGGACTGTACTAACAAAATAGAAGAGGATCCACCTTACTTAACATTGGCTGATAAAAGAGAAAGCCTGAATGCCAGAGCCAAGGCTCAAGATATTAAAAACGTTCATAAATAGACATTGTCTGAAGATAAAAGAAGCAGTTTGGTGATATTTCTATGTCGGGACTCCCCACCACCAATCAATAATGGCTGTATGGATTTGGGTATCAAAGAGCCCCGTCCTACCGGCCTTAACTTGCGGATGGCATTCAGCAGTTAAGATCGACAAGCAAAAGAGCTTAAATCATCTGATAACCCACGACATAAAACATCTTACAAGAATACAAAAACAAAAGGTTATGCCACTTATTCCCACACCACAAAAGACTACTCTCGTTCTTTGAGACTGGAAAGAGTGATTAAGGAGTGAAATAACGTTATTCTCAACAGGCATAATGTGGTTAAACTATGCCATTATATCCCTCAACTGAGACAAATCATCAGTGAAGATTTCACCATAGTAGAGTGCTAAAGAGAGGAGGGGTCGGACTTGGTATATCTACATTTGAACTCTCTTATAGTTAAAAACCTACATCTGGCTACCACGTCAAGATTTTTAACCATGGGATTTGGTCTGGCAGACCTCTCACAGAGGTCTGAAAAACATAATAAACCCAAAAGAGTGAGCCAACCTAGGACAGAGCGTCAGTTGCTGACTACCTGTGAAAAGAAGTTATCAAGAAATTTGCAAGATGAGGCCCTGCCCCTTGAAGCTCCCGGAAATAACCACAGGCAAAGACATACAGATGGGCCCTCAACAAAATCCTTGCAACAAGACATCATTCTTACTATTAATAGTGAAACTGGAACAACTCAGACCAAGAGGACATTTTGACAAATCAATTCTTCTAAAACCTATATGGATGAATCCTGATGGGCTTGGTTGCCTTCAATGTTAGCACCGAAACAAAAGCAATAGCAACTATCCAGTAGAAACTGTTCACATAATATGATAACTCTCTTATCCTGGAGTGCAAGAGGTTTCACTCATTTCTTGGAGGAGGGAGAAGTCCCTTGAAATGACATGGATTTCAGTTGTCTTCAGGAAATGTGGCTCTCTGTGGAGCCGTCATTGGATGGCTTTACATCCTTTATTAACCAGGCCATTCAGGACAAGGCTGGTAGAAACTGTGTTGGTTTGATAAGCCTGATTAACAACAAAATAAATTATGAAATAATCAAACACACCACAATAGGAGCATTTCTCCAATATACAATCTTGAGAAAGACAAAAGATCGCGCCATAAGGACAACAAACACGCTGTGTCCTCTCTCTCTTAACATCTACTGGAGTGTCACAGACATCAGCCCAAATGAAATGCAGGACCATCTGTCCAAAGCTATTGATGAAGCTTACAGCTGGAGTAACTCCTCCATTATCCTATGTGGCGACTTTAATGCTACTTGTCCCTCGATGAGACAAATACATGAAGCCGATAATTCGGACCTTAGCTTTGGGTTCACAAAAAAGAAAAACCTATGCTTGAGCTGGTGATAAGCAATGACCTACATGTGACAAATGGGTGCTATGAAAAAAATCTACGTGGAAAAGAGGTGCATCATTTTCGGTTATTGATTATATTTTTATCTCACAAAATGTACCCACAGACTTAGAGTCCCTAGAAGTCCTTGCCTCCCTAACAAGTGATCATAACTGGTTAAAGCTTCTTGTGATAAGAAGAAGTTCGAAAACGTACAACTGCAACAAATGCTCAGGTTGAAGTGATCAACCATGGATATCAACTAAGAATGGATTCCCGAGCAGTAACACAAACTCTAAAGGCTCTTTCAGACCAGATGAATGAGGCAATTACAGCAAGACCAGGGCCGAAAGTGGTTTACACTGCTATCTTGAAGATCTATTGTGTTAAGGGCAAATCACACGACAAAGAAAATATACACCACCACATCTTCGATGAGGTATTGGTCAACAAAAGAAAGAAGATGAGAAAAAGTCTGTGATTGCTTAAGAAACATCCCAACACTACATCACATATCTAAATTAAACACCTAAAATCCAACTATAGACCATGGTATATCAGTCACAGAAGTATCCTATTCCAAAACGATGCAGAGTCCATGTTATGATCCCTGGCCAATAAAACTTCGGCAGAGACGGTCCTTGATCAGGTCATCTAATAAGACTCAACTCTACCTACAGGTGAACTGTGGAACTGAGGTGATCTTGACATCCTTCTTTGGTTCTCTATTCGAAAATCCATCCTGGAAGAATTACTAATCCGTAATACTAACATTTTCCTAGATTCTGCCCTATGATCATGATAACCTTGTCAATATAATGAAAGGGTTGAGTTCTTCGCGAGCGCCGGGACCTGATGGCTTATCTAATGACACACTGAAGGAAAATCCCAAACACTGGCCTACTATATTAGACTTGGTTCTCCAAAATGTTCTTTCGTCCAAATCCTTCCACCATCCTGGAAAACTGTGCATATAATTCCCATATTCAAAAACAGCAGCCGTTCTGATCCTAATAACTATAGGCCCATAGCGCTACTGGACATGCTAAGAAAAATGTATGCCACTCTACTCCTAAAAAGGCTGTCTGCTTAGACACAGATTAACAGCCTGAATGATAATGTCCAGTTTTTTTTTGTTCAAGGGCCTAGGGAGTGCCCCTCCGGCATTCCTGATCAACCTATTGAAAGCAAAGACCACCGAGAACAACAACAAGCTTCATTTGGCATTTGTGGACTTTTCCGAACCGAAAATTCCTCTGGGATAAATTGGCAGAGAAACACTACCCAGACGACCTGTTGGAACAAATGCAAGAATTATATATGTACACGACCATAGGCACATCACCTAACCACCAAGGGGGCGTTAAGCGAAGAATTTCCAACTCAAACAGGGGTTAAGCAGGGTTGCTCTCTGGCACCTGCCCTTAACAATTTCTATATATCGCTGATCTGGGGAAGTTCATGAAACAATGCAGACGTTTTCCACCAAAGTTCAAAACCATGACGATAACACACCTACTATATGCTGATGATTTTATTCTACTAGACCACACTGCAGTAGGCCGCCAAAGAAAACTAAACCAACTACAAGAATATGCAGAGATAAATAATTCAGATATTAACATTAAAACAACAGGATTCTCACCCTAAAAAGAGGGAGTGAGGCAAAAAAAGATCTGTCAGATGAGATGGTACCTAAGCATTTCGAGATTGGCCAGATCCCATGCTTCAAATATTTAAGGATTTGGATCCCAAGAAGCACAGTGGAGACCAAATCTTCCAAATATCAAAAAAAGAAGGCAGACATGCTTGCTAGCCAAGCACTGATTCTAAAGAGGAGGTACTGTAAATGTACACTTAAACCAATCATAGACTTGTATGTCGCAAAAGTTGTGCCGGTTTTAACCTATGGCACTGAGGCTTTTCTAGATTTACCTGCAAAAACCTGGGTCTCTGCTGAAGAGACCTTTTGTAAAAAATCTCTCGGGCTTCCACGCTCAATCCCCATCCAGGTTGTGAGGATAGAGCTGGGATTATGCTCTCTCAAATTATCAGCAGAAACATTGAAAAACATTAAACTGTTCAGGAAATTTAACTGTTTAAACCCCCCAAATTTGATTAAAGGGATAAAAAATGAACTTTTTAAAGGTACCAACAATACCCTAAATGCATGGGGAAATAAATATATTCAACTACTTTAAGAAACGCAGTGCTCCATGGAAGATCTTTTGACTAACCCAGGTAGGCTGAAAAAAAAAACAACATGAACTGGATTGGATACAGACTTTGGTAGGGGTTAGCAAACTGAAATAGCATAAACATTTGACAAACAAGTTCAGGAAACAAAGGGCGATTCAACTTTATCTACGGAAATGACCAAATCCAAAAATCCGGTCAACTTTTATGAGGATCCAACTTAATTTATTAAGGTCTAATGAAATCATTGAAGCAAGATCTAAAGAGGAAATACGTGACTTTTCCTGCAGGTTCTGTAAAATGGCTGAATCTAAAGAAAATCTTTTCCATCTATTTACCACCTGCCCTGCTTTCAGTTTGAACCGCACCCAATACTTTTGCCATTTTGCGGACAAGTTTCAAACGCTGATCGCAGAAGATTGGTGGAGATTTTTAATAGGGGTGGCCCAAACTACACTGATAATTGCGATGGTCCAATTTTATTGGAATGTATTAGAGCCCTCGATGTAAATAGTGAAGGGCCATCAAATTACCGACCATCACTGTCAATGTAAGGATTAAATGGATATAGAAGACAAGCATATTGCACAATGTATTGGCGAGAGTTTGTCTATACATGTCAAGTTTTTGCTAAAAGTTTAATGCAAACATAAAATGCAAAAATACATTTTTTTGGCCAACTCAGCTGATAACAAGGCAATGCATACAGAATGTGCTTGCATGTACTATAACCCTATTTTCATCAATGAATTTATTCCACTGCATTTTCTTTCTGTTTATGTATTGCACTGGTGGTGAGAAGAACCTAGTAAAAGGTTTCTCCCAACATAGGTTTACAAATTTCCCCACGGGATGATTCTCTGCAGTCAGTCAAAGGTGCGCACATGTCATTGGGGGGCATTGCTGGATGAGAAAACATTTGGAGAGTCATTTCTGACTGCCCCGGCACTGGAATTGCTTCTTTAAAGGACGATAAAATGTTGGATACTCTAAGATGTTTGTCGTACTGTTCTCTCTAAGGTTGACACTTTATCTTTAGTTGAATACTCCCTTGGGGGAAACATGCCTTCATTTCATGACTCTTCCCTGGGAACATATGTCCCTCCCCTTAGAGGACAATTTGGGTAAAATTAGGAAACCCCTCAGTGACTTTGATTGAACCCTTGTGTGAACCATTAGTATGGGGCTTGTTGGTTGTCATCGGTTATTTGAGTAGTGTTTCTTCTTTGGGCAAAAAGGCACATGTATATTTCCTGGCACTGGCCTATGTCCCATGTATATGTGACTTATGTAGGGGCGGGCCCCTAATTACCTTAACCCAGAGTGGGCCCCCATGTAAAGAACAAGTGCATGTTTTGTACGTAAAGCAAGTTTAGTGTACAATTGTCAGCAGAGCAACTAGGTGACTCCATTGAGCCAAACTAACCCAAGTCTCACTGAAACACATAAGTTGCCACATTATATACATTTTTCGCAACAGTTGAAACACTCCCATTATATTTTATTACAATCCACCCCCCACGTGAGATTAGACAAAATGTCTTCAAAGAAATCCCATCTTTCTCCAATTGCTACCTTCTCATTGGTAGCCATTATCTTAGCTTCCATCTTCAGCTCATGTGTAAAACACACCTCACATTCATACTCATTCAACCAACAGTCACGCACTCACACCTTCTGTGTAAAGCACACCTCCTTTTAGGATTTGTCCATGGTAGTCGTGACATCATAAACCAGTTAAACATTTGTGAGCAAACAAATTAATTACAAGTAATAACTGGCCTAAGTCCTTTAACCTTAAACATAAATGCACATGGTCCTCATAGATACTTCAAGCAATATCATGGAGGCTGAGTATAATGGCTCTCTTTGAACTAATGATAGCAATCTCATCTGCCCCGGTTTTCTGGCTCCATTGAAACATTCTAAACTAATAACTGCCATTTCATTGCACACAGCACATCCTGAGAATACAATTGAACCTCCCGGGTTTCAATCACTTTAGCCTTGAGCATTGCTTCACCCCACCTTTTACTGCTGGTCAAAAACAAATAGCGAAAAACTCTCTGTCAAGCTCTGAGGCACTTGGGAGATTACATCTGCTTTCTGTGATGCTATCAGACCATAATACCCATGACCAGCTCCTTCAGCCGAGTTGACCACTGCTAAGGTCATAGTTACTTATTTACCCATACTCTGGCCTCTAAAGCTACGCACAACCAGTTTATCAAAGTCAACCCCTGACTACCATGTTTCAATCTGTTTATAATAAAAACCCACTGCATTTAAATTAATGAATCCCCTTTATATGTTTTCTCAGTGTGCATGCATGTTTAATAAATGCTATCTATCCTTAACAGTGGATTCTTCGGGACAGGCCCCTCTTTCCCGCATGTGCATTTAAGAAACTATGTGTGCTTGCTTCTGGGCACTCCATAGCACATTATTTCTGAATCGCCTTTATGTGTGGTTTCAGCATTTGCCTTTCTATGCACGTGCAAAGCTAATATGTATCAATTTGACCAAAAAGTAACACTAAATAATTGTAATTGTTAATTTATAACACGCTTAATACCAAGAGGTTTATAAGCCTGGACACGGGGATGAAACCTGTGTTGCTCTGCATTGTCTTGCTTCCAAGGTGAGCGTGTTGCTCCTGAGCTATCCTCCCGAGACTAAGTAACATATCCCATTCACATTTAACTATACTGGATACATATGAAATTGCAACATCGCACCCCGTTCACTGCACAAGCAGTCACAAATGTGGCGCGTGCAACATAAACCCCTCTTGATCGTGGGGACCTTTTTGGACCACCCCAACACTTACCTTAATGTCTTATGGTTGTCGTTTCGGGGTACATTTTGATCAAGCTTTCCATGGCTGCTCAGTGGGGATTACCTCCCTCTCGCTGAAATTTGAGCAACCTCAAACAGAGTTGGGGATTCTCTCCTTCCAGTCCTAGGTCTGTTTTTTGGCTCACTTATACGATTATTCAAATGTGGTAATACAGATCCGGATGCCAATGGTGGAAAAGAAGGAAGAAGAAGAAGGACCCTACTGACCACCCTTAGTGGAAGTCACAAGGTGAATGGAGCGCTAATGACAATGCTAG
Organism: Ambystoma mexicanum; assembly: GCF_040938575.1. Classification (NCBI taxonomy): domain Eukaryota; kingdom Metazoa; phylum Chordata; class Amphibia; order Caudata; family Ambystomatidae; genus Ambystoma; species Ambystoma mexicanum. The sequence continues at coordinate 819,732,697 of NC_090922.1, forward strand.
TAGACTCTGGTTCACCATATACATTGGTATTCCAAACAGTGTACAAATCCAGCATACTCAAGGAGCTTGAAGAATTGAGTTGAAATGGCATTGATCACCCTGAATATGGAGGAATTCCATTCACATTTTGGGTTATGTTTGGTGTGATATAAGTGGGGATAATCGAATAATTAGAGGAAAAGTGTATGCCACAGAGAAAAAGGACAATCTGCTGGGGTGAAGACACCAGGCTCGCTTTAAAAAAAAACTCAAGCCTGGGCAAGGAAATTACATACAAGTGGTTTCAATGACAGGAAAATATGGTGAGGAGGTGATAAGGAAGTTCCCTGGAGTTTTCAAGGACACAATTTGAAAATTGAAAGGTTTTAGTCACATGATAAAATTGAAGTTGGTAGGGCCTGCGGTATGCAAAGTGAGACAAGTTCCCTTGAGTGTAAAAGAGAATTTAAAACAAAAATGTATGAAGTTATGTTGAGAAGGAATTATTGAGCCAATTAAGGTAGGTGAATGGTTATCACCTATAGTAGTTGCACAGAAATCAGATGGCAAGATACCTGTGTGTGTGGATTTATAAGGCATTAAAAAAGTAATATGGGTAGACAGGTATCCACTTATGAAAATAAATAAATAGCATGCTGTCTACTACAGAAAAAGTGAGAACATTGATTTGTCTTCAGCTTATCAACAGATAAAGTTACATCTAGAGTCAAGACATATTACATTTTACCAGTACAAACGCATGACTTTTGGGTTAGCCTCTGTGATTGCAGTTTTCCAGAGGGTTAAGGAGAATCTATTAAAGGGTGATAAAGGCAAAGATTGTTTCCAAGACAATTTTATTGTGTACATGGTAAGAGAAGAAGCACGACCGATTATTGATGCATGTTATGGAGACCTTGACAGAGGTAGGTTTGACCGTGAATAAAGACAAATGTAAGTTTAAGGTGGCAGAAGTCACAAACTTGGGATTTGCGGTAACAGGAAAAGGGCTAAAGCGCAAGTCTGAATTAGTGGGAGTGATCAGAGGAGTGCGTCAACTAGAAGATAAAGAACAGTTAAGATAATTTTTAGAGCTAGTGAAGTTCTATGGAATGTTTATTCTGTTTGTTTCAGAAAGGGCTGCCGATTTGAGGGGAGTGTTCAGGAAGTGTGTACTTTCAAATGGTCTGATCAGATGAGAGAAGCTTGCAAGGGTATCAATGAGGCTATTGTGAAGGTACCCACCTTGTACAGGTTTGAGATGTGTGCAAGAATATTTTTGCCATTGGACTCTAGTCAGAAGGGAATTGGGGCAGCGTTGAGTCAGAGGCAAGGGCAAGAGGAAGTGCCAACTGCATTTGCTTCAAGGGCATTGAGTGAGTGCGAAATTAAGTACTCAGTGATAGAGAAGGAGGGCTGGGCTGGTTGTTGGGCAGCAACATATGTCTGGTCATACTTGTGGAGAATACCTTTTGCAATAAGGAGTGACCATAAGCCTCCATACCTGAAGACTCAAGAATTTAATTTCAAGATAGATCATGTTCAAGGGAGAAACAAAGTTGTGGTGGATTTTCTATCAAGACTGCCTCCTGTAGGATCCCTTAAGGAAGTAGGGGATGAACAAATTGACATGTGGGTGGCGAACTTACTTGATCTGGTAGGAGTGTTCGTTTCGGAAGATAAATGGATGACAGCGATGCAAGGTGATGAAGAATTGAATCATGTGTTGGGGTATACGCAAGATGGATGGCCGGGTAGACTAGAAATGTAAGCAGTATATAGCATGCTAAAGGATGAACTGGTACTGTGTGTGTGGATTTGGGAAGGAGGGAGACACCAGTTCCACCAACAGCAGTGAGCCAGAATATTGTGATGAGTACCAATAAGGGGCACCTAAGTTGTAGTCTCACTAAAAAGAGGTTAAGGGAATGATACTGGTGGCCTAGTTAAAGATGGCCTGGTATGGATGCTAGAGTGGAGCGTGTAGTGTTTATTCTGTACTGTTGAACCTGGTTGGTTTGCCGATTAAAGTGTGGGACAAGGTAAGAATTGATGTGATGAGTCCAACTTAATGTGTAGATGAAGAATGCTGTTATCTGATATTGTGGGTTGATTATACATCAAGGAGGTTAAAGGTTACATTTGTAAATGCAGTGACTGCCAAGGTGGTGATACTTTTCTTTTTTGAAGTGTTTGCACATGAAGGATACACCAAGTACCTTGTAAGTGATATTGGGGTGCCAGTTGTGTCTAATGAAATGAAGAAGATTTTGGAAGCACATGGTATCCATGGTATAACATCATAAATGTTTCTATGTACATTCTGACAATTTGGAAAAATGAAACACAATACAGATTTGCAAAAACATGCTTTCACGTCCTTGCTGATGCCCATCGGGCAAGTTTGTTGTAATGCAGTCGAGCCCTTCACTCTGTAGCCGCAAGCAGAATATTTGTTCCCATTCAAACCTAAGGCTTTGGCCATCCCGCATGCCCCAGTAAGCAAATTACAGTACACATTTCTCCTTACTGAAGGCCAGGCCCATTGCCCAGCCACCAAAGTTATATGACTTACATTTTGACACTTTCCAAAAAATAAAACACAGGACAGATTTTCAAAATCACGCTTTCAAGTTCTTCCTGATGCTCCTCGTGCATATTTGCTGCAATCCCATCCAGCACTTCAGCCTGTAGCCACGAGAAGAATTTATTTTCCCATTCAAACCTATCCCGATTTCGAAAAACTTTACCACATAGCCGGTCCCTGATGGCCATGCCCACTTTAACCCCATAGCCAGTCCCTCGTGGTTATGGTCACTAGCCAGATTGTCCAGGTCATGGCCTTTGTCCATGACCCAGATAATCTGGCCACTGCCCATGGCCACAGTCTATTCCTCAGTCACCAAAGGTATATTTTTTGTACCTACGTTGATACACTTTTCAAAAAATAAAACACAGACACATTTTTTAAACCATGCTTTCGGATCCTTACCAAGGCTCATTGAACAGGTTTGCTGCAAATCCATCCAGGTTTTAGTTTTCTAAAAGTGTCAAAATGTACGTACAAAAATAGTCATATAACTTCCTATATCTTGACAAAATCCCACCAAACTTTGCAAAAACATTGAAATTTGAGTCTAAAATCATTTTGCAAATGTTTGTGCAGATTTGTACACCAAATTTATGAGCCTTTCAAATATTTTTGGACCCCCTCTCACTTTGCCCCCTCTTGGCAAAACAGCATCAAACTTTGTGGAACCATTGAGGGTCGGGTCTGGAATGTTACTGCAAACTGCATGTAGTTTAATTGAGTGGCGCCAACATTATAAGCCATCCAAAAACTTCTTTTCACTGACTCTATTATGAAGAAATATGCATGGAAGTCCCTGGGGATGTCTGCAAACCTCACAAAAAACCCACGAACACCTGAGATGTTTGTGGAATTTATAGAAGAAAAACACCTGATGTTTGGCTTTATATGGCCATTTCCCATCCCATCCTCAACATCCCTCAGCTCCCCAGACACAGTTTCATTAGTTTGACAAGTGCAATGCTGTATTCTTTAATATGTTTTACAGCGATGTCCAAGTACTACGGGCACAGTTTGCAACTCCAACATTGCATCCTTTTCAAACGTTTTTGAAACGTTCCGGACCCAGATATCACTAATTTTAAACTACTGGATGGATTTACACCGAATTTTCAAAAGCACGCTTTCGGGACCCAGCTACCAGTCCTGACGCAAGTTCACATATCTAGGACACTTGTTTTTCCTTAATGACATATCTTGGCCAGGTGTTTTTGTTCACTGACAGTCAGAATATGAAAATTCAAAAGGTGCTATAGATCTAGATGTTAACCTTGTCATATGTTCCTAAAGTACTTTCCTTAGTGTTTGGCCTCAGCTCATGGTACCCATACACAGAGCAATTAGCAGGCCTCAAACACACAATTCATTTGTGTACATGAAGATGAGCTTGGATGTTATTGATATTTTATGGTGATGTTTCTTTTTTTCCTTACTTTAGTTTCCCTGTATGTGCCTCTGATTTGTATGCATTGTGGGTTTTCATATGTATTGTTGGTACTATCACAAGTGTGTAGTAAGTCTTTATTCGTTATTCCATGTTTCATATTACTCAAAACTCTTATTTATGTATTTATTTATTTAGCATTTATAAAGCGCTCACACAGCCCGCGGGCATCGAGGCACTGTTACGGTAATTGTTTTTTTTTCTCTTAGTTGCATATTTATAACGCGCTTAAACACCCAGAGGTTTCTAAGCGCGGACCCGGGGATCGAACCTGTGTTGCTCCGTGTCGTCTTGTTTCCAAGGCGCGCACGTTGCCGCTGAGCTATCCTCCCGGGATGGGAGGTAGTATTCATTATTTTACTATCCACAATTACCAGATTAAAAATACTGTACTTATATGGTGCATGCTGCAGCCATTTAGGTTCCTGTATTAACAACAATTAAATATAATATTTTGTTTAGATGTTTAAATTCTTTATTACATTAAGTAGTTCATGATAGGTCTCCCGATCGCCCCTGACATCTTCTTACCAACATTATAAACACAACTCCTTGTAGGGACTTTTCATCAAAATGAATTTCATATTTGATGTCATCAGTGGTGTCATCAATGACATTTGTGATGTCTTTGATGTCCTGGGTGCTAGCCTTACGGTGTGTGTTATCGTTGCTTAGCTTACCATAACTGGTGAATTTCTGCGTTTTTTCGTTTTTACTTGTAAGCTTAACGCCCCTTTAATGTTGTTGCACTGAATTTGATAGGTTTTTATTAGTGCAGCTTCACCTTAACATCCCTCTAACAAAGTTTTTTGCAAGGAATATATATATATTGTTAAATTAGTTGACAATTTTATTCTAGGTTTTAACTCTTTAGGGGGTTATGGGTGAAAGCATTGAATACAAACGATCGAAATGCAATAGTTTCGAGTCAAAAGGACCGGGAAAAAAAAGGTTGCATTTTTTTTTTTTTTTTTTTTTTTGTGGTGGTTTTTGTGGGGGTTGACCCAAACCCCCCTTTTTTGGTGTTAAAACCCAAAAAAATATATACATTTAAAAAAGGCATTCAACCTTTTTTTTCGGTCCTTTTGACTCAACCCTATTGTATTCGATCCTTTTGTTTTAGATCCTTTGACTGGACACCTCTTTAGGGAATATGTATTAATATTTAATCCCATTTGATTGCACAATTTTACAATGTTAGTTTGTTCCATTGTATATAACCTGATGAAAAATAACAAACAACTAAAGGTGAAATGGCTCATTTTGGTACTGCAAGTCCCAGGGAAAACATTTGTATTGGTTCTTGGAGTTTAAAACATGCACGCCTTTTAAGGTTTTAAAACACCCAATTATAATTAAATATCCTCTCTTTGTTTTGTGTGGGTGTTGATTTTATGAAAGGCAAATGCTGTTCGTCCTGTGCAATTTGGGTGGTTATGCAAAGCCAATTTAATGGAATGTGCATATTTCACCTTGATATGCTAATTTCTGGCGATGTCACATCTCACTGTGTTTGTTGACGAGTCCCCCACTTTCACTTTTAGGTCTTGACCCCTGATTCATATTTACATTAGCGTATTTTCTCATGGGCCGAAATACAGCAAGGCACCCATTAAATAGTTCAGATGACACCAGGAAACATCTCAGCGAGTGCAAAGGAAGTAAAGCCCTGCGTAAAAAAACGAGAAAGCCAACACCTCGATTCCCCGAAGTGTTGTTTACCCAGAGGCTGTTTGATGAATTCTAATTATCTTCTGAATAGAAGCTGTTTGGGATTTACACAAATTAATTTCGAAGCGTCAGGTTACGGGGAACAACAATCAAAATTAATACCACTTTCACGACTGTCTCCCAAGAAAAATGTGAGCCGGAAAGTCCCACTAAGCAGCAGAAGTTATGGGGGAAGGCATGAAGAAGAATGAGGAAATGGCGCTGTGTCATAAGGGAGCAATACGGCGTTGGTGTAAGAATGGGAGAGAAAGTGCCGCAAAGAAGAAAGAGGCCAGAGTTCAGGGGGGAAGAGATCGAGGACAGACACATACCTCAACTTTCCTACTTCTCCCACTTTCCTCACAGATTGGGGATGGCAATGCAGGTCTTGGGGACTTTGGGGTTTTTGTTATCCCAAGTGCTGTGGTGGAGCCACAGGAAAACAGAGTCGCAATCAGCTCTAATGGCATGCAACCACTTACCTAATGGTGGCGGATTTTTATTTTTTCAATGGAGGGGTGTACGTTTTTCCCAGGAATATGCTTCCGTGGAGTGAGGGATGGGGGACTCCCCACAAGAATTTATTTTAAGATAATGGGCCTTATTACTTGTTTGGTGGTCTACCACTGGTATTAATGGCGAGATACCACCGAACGGAATAACTGTTACCGGCACTCGGTCTGCCGGAATACTGGCAGATTCAGAGTGCCGGTAAGGTTTGGAATTTCCCATTCCATGGAGTCCCATGGGTGGAATTCCTGCTATTCCCATCATTTTTTGCTGGTCGGATGCCGAAATTACCAGCAATTCGGAGCTGCCGATAATTCCATGCACCGACTGGCAAACTTGGAGTGTGCCAGTGCGGAAATGTGCCGGTATACGGAAATACTGGCACGTTATTTCTGCACTGACACACTCTTAATGAGAACCAATGTGTTAAAGTGGTACTTTTTACAGCACGCTTTTTGTGAAAATTAGGCAAAAATGTAAAGTAACTGTGCCATCCTACCAGTTCGAGTTCCTGCGGGGCTGACTCCGCCTTCACCTTTCCAAAGTTGATCAATTGTGTATCAATATGTTGAATAACAGTGTTAAGAACTGTAATAGATACTGTTCCACAATGGAAAAATTATGTTAGGAAGCATTCTCCATATAAAAAAATAGAAATGGACAATACCCATTTCATCTAACCTACTTCTATGAACAATGGCTTCCGCTTTATTAAACATAGAAAACATGGTCTGCTCTTGACAGACTACATTGCAGGAGTCATTGTATATTGGTGTGACACTAAACATGGGATTGTGGAAAGATGATCTAATGGATAAACTGGAGAGTGCGAAACCAGAACACATGACCTCACATTCTGGCTTTTCCGCTTTACCAAGCTGTGTGATCCTGGGCAAACCATTCCATTCTGTTTGTTTTGCAACATGAAACACAAAACGCTGAATCATTTACCCAACAGAGCACTACTGTTAAACTCAAAACAACCCAAAATGCACATACCTGAAATCCCACCCAACCACCTGCCCCACCTCAATACTCCGTACACCCAAGGCCCTTTCTGATGTTCTTGACTGTGGGACTATTGGCTGCAAATCTGCCAGCCGCCAATGATGTTTGTTTAAATTCCAACAAGATTGAGCTCTTCCTCATTGGTACACCCTCTCCATCCTTTTCCCTAACTCTCTGGCTGGCCTCCCTTGGCCTTCCTCCTGCCCCTACTTGCGAAGCTAAGAGCCTCAGAGTCATCTTTGGGTCCACACTTTCCTACTCCGCACACATCTCTGACATATCTAAAAAGTCAAACTTCTTACTGCACCTCCTTAGAGGAACTCTTCTTTTCCTCTCCTTCCCGCAAAAGCTTACTGCCTCCCAAGCTCTGATTCTCTCTAGGTTGGATTACTGTAACAACCACTTTCTAAATCTACCTGCCTCCACTCTCTGCCCTTTACAACTAATCCAGAACAGGACTGCGAGACTTGTCCATGGCCTCAAGCCCTGGGATCGTATCTCTCCAGCTCTGAAATCCCTCCATTGGCTCCCAGTGGATGCAAGGATTACATTTATAACCCTTTGCATTGTCCACAAGGCTTTCTGGGGCCTGGGTCCAAAATACCTTCAACTATCCCTCCTTAAATACCTCCCCTCTCGAGCCCTTCGCTCCTCTACCTCTAACTCCCTCAGGGTCAGTCATTTTTCAAAGAAATTAGCTGGGGGTAGATCTCTGTCCTCGGCTGGGGCTTCCCTTTGGAACTGCCTCCTTGCCACTTTGAAACTTGAGGAGAACCATCTATGGTCCCGGAAGCTCCTCAAGACCCTCTTCTCTCCTGCTGATCTGCTTTCTCTCTCGGCACTGTTGCACCTGGCCACCCTCTGTCCTTTGGGCCCAGGTACCTGCTCACACTGTCATCCGCCTGCACTGCCTCCTGGCCAGCCCTTTCCCTGGGGCCTGTATCTGTACCCATCCAGCCCCCACACTCTTCTTCTGCAATTATCAGATACACCCTATCTGACTAACCTTCACTTTGCCACTCACGGTATACACTACCACTGTTTTTGATCACCTTATTTATTTATTTATTTATTTACTTTATATTTCTCTTGTTCTCTCCTATGCTCTGCTGCACTTTCCAATTTCTCCCCCCTCCCATGCACTTTCCCCTTTTTCCCTTCCCCATGCACTTGCACATTTTCATTGTCACTGGACCTATTAAGATCGTTGTGTTTGTTGTCTACCCTGTTCCCCTCCTTTTGCCTGGTTGCGCTCTGAAACACCTGTGTATGAGCGCGATATAAATAAAATATCATACCATATCAGTGCTGGTGGGGCAGAGCTGCCTAGGGGCACAAGGCTGTGATTGTGCAAATAAGGCCTCACATGACATATGAATGAAGAGCCACATCATTTGGTTAATAAAGGATGTTTTGTCATGCAACAGCAGCACTTAGGCATGTGAGGTTGTACATTGCTTATGAATACTATACTTGCGATACGAAGGTGGTTCCTACCAGTAAAACAGATCCCAGTATTTTTTTAATTTTTATATGGATCTGTTTTTTTCAAAAAGAGGTGATCATAAGGCCCTGTCTAGTTTTCAGGTATGTTCAGCACAAACATTATTTGGGAGTACGCTCGTTGTTTTGACTTAATCAAATACACTTCATTTTTACAATTTTTCAAAAGGTAAAAAGGCTCAACTTTGAAGCACGCATATCATCACATCATTATCTCATTATTTACAATGTGAATTAGAGGAAAGAAATTACCCATTTAGGGGACTTAACATTATTAGTGAGGCGACACAGGACAAAGTAACACACAAATAAAATCTAATGTCATTAAATAAACTAGCTACAATGGGCCTCATTATGAGTATGCCGGTCCGGTAACAACGATGCCGGTAAGCTACCAGAACCGTTGTTACTGGACCGGCACACTCCGAGCTCTGCGCGCGGGTGCCTTTCCGCCTGCCAGGTCTGACCAGGCGGGCAGAAAGGCACCTGCTCGCAGACTTTGAGGGATGGACCGCCACTGTTGCACACAGTGCCGGTGCATCTGTCCTCCCCATTCCCATTGAGTCAAATAGGAATGCAGAGTTACTTTTTCTGGAAAAAAAGTATAATTCCGGCAGCACCCTGCCATTTTTACCAGCACGGCTACCGCCGCAGTTATAATTTGGCCCAATGCGTTTTTTTGAAATAGTAAACTTGCGGAGTGGTCGACGCAGGGACAAAACACTCCATTTTTGCGGGCTTGGATATACCACCTTCCTACGGACAGGGGACCCTATTGAAAAAATACTGGGTTGAAGAGGAGGAAGAGAAGGGGTATCCATTAGAAGCTGTAACCTGACTATACAAAGTTCCATATATAAGAGTTACGGGTCCTGAATATATCACCAGTAGTTCCAGGGATCCCAGTGGCCCAGTACTTGTGGTAGTTGCTAAGAATGTCACCTATTAGTCTTCTTGTGGAGAGGGGTTTCTCAAAGAGGTTTCTAGGGAAACATAATATAAGGCAGAAGGCAGACGGCACTAAGGTTTTGTATGCATTTCCCTTGGCCTGAATGTATTTATAACTAGGCAAGAGAGATGGTAGCATAGAGGGAATCTTAATTCAACATACCAGATATGTTTCAACTCAGTCTTCAATAGAGAGGTAAGTCTGTGAAAGAGTTGGTGCTGCTGCACAAACCTCGCAGCCACTAGATCACCTAAGGCAAATAACGTAGGGTGAAGCAGATAGGAAGTAATGAAATTAAATAATATTTTATTTATATCGCGCTCGTACACAAGTGTTTCAGAGCGCGAATATATAGTATGGTTGCAAGTACCAAGAAATATTCAGGAATGAATGGGAGTATTTATAAAAAGAAACGTACAGATGGAGAAAAGAAAAACTGCAGCAGTCAGCGAAGTTTCTGAAGGATTGGGCCTATTTTCCCTTTTTCCTTCAAGGAGAGGTGTTGTATATCAATCAGGCCTTGTGCTGAGATGTTTCCTTGACTTTAATGATGCAAACTCATAGTGACATATACATTAAATTACAGGTGACAGTTTCACTGTCTTAAATGTCCAAGTCTCTGGGGCTTTTTAGCAGTCTCTTAGTGCTGAGGAAGGTTGTCAGCTCCTAATGAGGAAGGAGCGCCAGGAGCTGCTTCTGGTCTGTCGCTCTGGAGCCCTCTTAGTCGCGGCTCCCGCTTCTGGAGACTTCTGTGCTTCTCCTGTCAAGACTCACGAGAACCTGGCGTTGCCACAATGGCATTTGTGAGGTCATCTTTGATATCCCGGCAGTTAGTCTTAGCAGTGCATGCTGGTGGCGTGAGTTATGGTTGCTTTTTTTACCATAACTGGCAAATTTCTGGGGGTTTTCGGTTTTACTTGTAATTATAACATCCCTTTAACAACGTTTTGTCACTGAATGTCATAGGTGTTTATTAGTGCAATTTAACCATAACGTCCATTTAACAAAGATTTTTCAATGAATTTCATGGGTTTTTATTTAAGCAATATGACCCTCGCGGCGGGGGCATTACCTTTAATGCCCCGGGCCCCATAGTTAACGATGGCCCCAGGGCATTACCTGAGTCGGTAATACCCTCGCCACGAGGGTCATATTTCTATTAGTTCCCCGACCCGCATTATGTGCGTGACCAGGGCACTAAAAGCATTTTTTTCTGTCCCGAAACGCTGCAACCAAGAAGATGGCCGCCATGGAAAGTGAAAACGGAGTCAGTTTTCCCTTTCCATGGCGGCCATCGGGAGCGGAGGCTCTGGGAACACAAGTGTTCCCAGCTCATCCGCTCCTGAAAAAGGATCAAAAAGAAGGTAAGTGGGGTTGGTAGGGAGGGAGTGGGGAGGGGATTAAAAAATAACAAGTAAAAAATAAAAGCATAACTGCATCCCCGGCGAGGGACGAGGGACGCCTCCAGCCGTGTGGAGACGCGGAGTGGGGATGGCCCCGCTCCTAGTCTCCACACGGCTGGAGGCTTCCCTCGTCCCTCGCCGGGGAAGCAGGAACAAGAAGGTAATTGGGGGTAGGAGGAAGGAGGGAGGAAAGGGAATAAAAATCAAAAAAGCCTTACCCGAGTCGCCGGCGAGGGGCGAAGGCAGCCTCTCAGCCCGGGGGAGGCTCGCCCCCCGCCGAGGACAAGGAGGCTGGAATCGCAGCTGAGAATTGAAGGATTCTCGGCCAGGTAAGGACCCGGCGAGAGCCAATCAGAATGCGTGTTGCATTCTGCTTGACTCTCGCCGGGTACTAATAGTGCATCTTAATCACAACATCCCTTTAACAAAGTTTTTTTCTGTGAGTTTCATAGCTTTTTACCAGTTCACTCTAATATGCTACAACTTCCTAATATCATACTTACACCCAACATATCAGCACTTTCAGCCAATCTAGAAAATGTCAAGTATAAACGGTGCCATTCCCCACCTCCTAGCAAAAGTCATAGCACTTGAATTAACTTTCTGCAACTTTTTAGCACTGTTTCCTGTTCACTGACGTTCGCGGACATCTGGTGTTACCACGGATTGTTCGGTCAGTGTCACGTGAACATGCACGCACTATGTGATGGTGTGTTTTCAAATACGTCCATACTTTGCGAATGGGTCCATGCTTCGCGAACAGTTTGAAAGTGCATTTTCAGCTGATCTAGGAAGTTTCAAGTTGATAATGTACCCTTGCACAGCTCCTAGACCTATTCTTACGGATTTTCCATCTGCAATCCAGGAGAAATCACATGCTTGGAACAATATTAGAACAACTGTTATTTGTTATAAATGTCATCAGGCATTGCAATCCCTCCTCCCCAGGTGCCACCACCATCACCACCTGGAGGGCCTGCACATTGGAAAAAGCGCAATCATGCCCAAAACAATCAAGAGGACCACGAAGATGAGATAGAGGAAATGCTTACCTCCAGCACCCAGAGAGAATCATGGGTGTGGCAGTTTTTTACCACCATTGGAGATTTAACAAAGACTTAGGCTACAAAGGTTAAATGCATTGAGTGTAACTTGTACTCAGTTGTGGACAACCTGGGCAGTACTGCATGCAAGGCCACACCAAATCCAACCACCAGAATGCTCTCAGAAAGGCTGTTCCTTTCTCAAGAAATGCTAGGCTCTCATCTTCTACCTCATCTTCCTCAACCACTACTGCCACAACCCACACAGGACACTCCTGTAGGGCAAAAGATCCCACCAGTTACCTTGCAGGCCATAAAAGAGGCTGCTGATCCATATCTTCCAAGACAACAGTACTCTGTAGATTTCTCTCTTTTTTTGTTGTTGGTTGGGACTGGATGTTATTGTCATTTTTCCCTTCCGTCTTTTCTTCGATTTCCTTCTTCTTCTGTAGTTTTGGTTGTTTGCCTCTGTGCAGCTTAAGGCTGATCCATTTAGAGCTTCTGCTGCCCCTTCCCCCAAGGTTTGTTGATATTCCTTTATGGTCTCTGCTTGGTCTTCTGGTTCTTGGGCTATCCTCATTAATTCCTCCACTGTTGATTCCGATAATGGAGTATCCTCGAATGTTTTGAGGTTTTCCTCTCCAGTTAGGCTCTCTTTTTCTCTCCGATGTGATTGGTGCTGCCAGAGCAGCAAAACGTCCTGCAATTGGTTTCTCCCTTTCTCTTCAGATTTTTTGTTTTCAATCAATAATGTCCAGAGGGAGTCAATATCATGATTCTGTTTTATCAGTTCTTTTTTTACCTCTATTACTGATGCTAGTATTGAAGCATTGATCACATTGCTAAGGTCCACCATAGACTCGTCACACTTCTCAGTCTCATTTGTTAGTTCCAACAGTATCCTCGCTTGGGATTGAGCCTCCCCTCTTAGCAGTTCAAAAACTGAAACCCAGGAGTTCAGGACATAGTTTAAGGCCCTTAAAGTTGTTCCATTTGGGTGTGATGCAATAGCAGTTTCTTCCTCCCGCCCCAATACATGATCTCTGTTGTGGGCGTCTCTGTCCACACTGAACTCTCTTGCGTCATCTTCTGGTTCTGTTGTGCTGTTCTCCAAGTTTCCGGATTCTTCCTCTAATGAAACTCCTTTCCCTGGTGCTTCTTCCAAGGCATTAATTCTCCCTCTGGTGCCTGCTGCTGACAGACCCCAATTTAAATCTGGCTGTTCCACCAACTCATCCAGACTTCTATTTCTTCTTTTCCCGACGTATTCCTTGATTTTCCTCTGGATGTTCTTTGTGGTTACTGTGTACTCCAGCCCTCTTCTCCAGTGATTAATATGCTTGTTGTATCCTTCCTTCCCTCTCTCCTCTTCTTCTGACTGTTGAGAAAGCCCATGTATTAGTGCCTTAGTTGTTGATAGATTATCAGCAGTTACCGCCAACATTTCCCACAAAAGTGGCGTACCTGCTGTAGTTGATTGTGCCACTGGTTCGAGGTGGGAGCCGTCCCATTCTGGAATTTTTGCCAGATCTAAAAGGGCTGTACTTCGTAGCTTCATTTCTGAAGCTAGGAGTTTGATCTTCTTTAAATGTTCCTCCCCTGTATTGGAGCGGTACGCAGTCTCTTTGGCCCAGGAATTTGGGAAATTCTTTGTTTTAATCCCCTCCACCGAGGACAGTGTTCTCACTGTTCACACACCACTAACACGCTTTTCCTACTTGGGCCTCACGGAGGCCTGCTGGTTTTCCAGTTTGTGTGTTTCCCTTCCACAAACTGTCCATCCTTGAGTCCCTTCCGGGGTCAGCTCTGACTCCCTTAGGCATCTAAGCGATAGGCAATGTGTGGTCCTTCAACGGTCAATTAGGTAGAAAGGCAGTTTCTTACCTTTAGTTTGCCATGGTCTCAGCACACACCTCGCACGTGCCTGGCATCCCCCGATCAGAGGCCCAGCGGTCGTGTGAGGTATGCCGTTGTTCTCTGGCTTCGCTTCTCTTCGCTGGTCTTCGGTTTCTGCCCTTCTCTCCGTCTGCCGTGATCCTAAAATGGAGGGTTCAGCGGGGGAAACCGAAGCAGTTTTTCTTGATCAGTTTTGCTACTCATTCTTCGTTTTGCCCACAGATATCTTGATGTCCTCGGCAGGGACACAGGCGTATGGGCAGGCGAGTGAGCGCAGTAAGGAGATTTTCCAGCTTACTGGTTTAGCACTCCAGCGATAGTTGAATCCCGCTGGTTCTTGCTCTATTCTTTCCAGCGCCAGCTTTCATCACTGCCCTTCCAAACCCAGCCAAACACAGCAAAACACTTGCACCTCACTCCGCTCTCGCTCCGCTTGACTGGAGCTGGGGTTTTAAAGGTGCTCCTCCCCTCTGTCAGTAAGCACAAAAAACAGACTGTGATGGCTGTGTTGAACGTAGAAAGGTTTAACAGAGTGTTAACACGGCAAAACACTTGCACCTCACTCCGCTCTCTGTATATACTGCAACACTCCACTCTGCAGGGGGGAGCAGTTCTGAAGTGCTTTCGGGGCTGTAATCAAGGAGCATTAGAAACACTGCCCTCTACCTTATATTTAACGCATGCCCAACATCTCGCCCTATACACCTGACCCTCTTTATCTGTGGTTGGTGCCCCTTCCCTCACTTCCCCAAATGTTTCATGATGTTGCATCAGTGTATATGTTATTAATAATTCCTCTTTTAATATATATGAAAGAACTATAAACCTCCTTTAACAAACATATGTTTTGTATATTTTTTGCAACTCATACTTATGTCAATCGTTATCAGCAATGCATGTTGCGGATACAAATCATCATTGAATTGCCTACGGCATGAGGCTCAACCATGAACCCTGCTCCACCAAACCACCCCTATTATTCACTGCACCTATCTTGCATCCTAGCTCAGTACCCACTATACCCCAATAATGTGACCAATGGCCAGTGCTCATGGCTTGAAACCATGGCCAGTCGCCAAATTCATGGGGCATGAGCTTTTTCTGCTTACATTCTGACACTTTGAAAAAATAAAACCTGAGACCGATTTGCAAAAACATGCTTTAGGTCCTTGCTGATGAACATCGCGCAGGTTTGTTGTAATAATTGGCGAATTTCTGTTTTTTTTGGTTTTACTTGTAACCATAACGTCCCTTTAACAAAGTTATTTTACTGAATTGCATAGGTTTTTTTAGTAGTGCAACTTAACCATAACATCCCTTTAACAATATTATTTCACTGAATTTCAGAAGTTTTGACCAGTACACACTTAAGTTCCTACACGTTCCTAAAATTATACTCATCACCCCTCTCCCCAACATAGCAGCTGCAGAGGCCGCAAACAGTACACGTCCGTGGACATCAGGTAGCATTCACAAAGCCCAGAAGCACAAGGGAGAACAAAAATGTTGTACCCTTCAACCAACAAACACATGTACATAAAACACATTACGTATAATTACTACACCCAAATATACCTTTATGTACAAAATCATCATTTGAAAATGTACAAATTAGGTTTTCATTTAGCACACAACATAATGGAATGCACCAAGCACAAATCATAACTTTGCACCTCACATTGTCATCTCAGTACAGCTCTGCATACAGACTCACATACAACAGGCACTTATTTCAAAACAAGCTCTTACAAAATAGTGGCTACACTGTATGTATTTCTCTATTATTACCATTCATTATATAAACATGTCTTATTAGGGAAAAGCACTATTTTTTTCATTTTGACAGAAATGAAAACAGAATCAAGTGGTTGGAGGAGACCTTCCCAAAAGAAGAAATGGGTGATGATAACATCTCTTGTGGTATACAATAAATCTTTTAATATAAACAAATAATGTAATTTGTACAGAACTCACTGAAATATTATTTCTTTTTTTCTTACAGTACATAGATTTCATAAAGAAACCACACCCCAATTTAATTACACACAATCCCAAGAATCACAAAGAGAAGTCCTATCCCCAACTGTACATATTGAAATCATGAACTGGTCTGCAAAATTGAATGAACTAAGTAATGACTTTAAGGAACTTTTATATTATGTCAAAAACCATGTGATGAAAAGTGTTCACTGACACGGTCCTTCTTGCACCTGTTCCCCTTGTCCCCAGCAATCATCAAAGTCCCAAAATGTTCATGAAAAACGCTTTAATGAAACCTCACTCCATTCCTCCCCTTATCATTATTGTACAGAAATTCCGTATCCTCCCATTTATGTTTCCCATTCCAATACCCCATCCCTTTCATAAATACATTTATTTTTTATACTATAAGTGTGTTGTATATTGTTGTGTGATATTTCTTATTTTTTAAAGCCCATTTAATAGTCTGCAGACTATGAGATTGTCCAGAGAGTCTGTTTTCTCATTATGCACTTTTAATTAGTCCATGGACAGAGAGCCTGTTCTACGGACACTCACGCACATGCACACTGTATCTCCTACCCGATGGGTGTCCACCGACGGCCGTTAGGGCTGCGGACATCCCCATACGTCATCATGTGACTTCACCCGTGTAGCATGATGGCCTGAATGCAAACGGTGACCATGCTCTGCAGACAGTTTAAAAGTGGATTTTCTGGATTCTAGGAATCATTTCAGAATAAATTATCTTTGCAACAGTAAACAGTTCCATTAGGCTTTTGAAAAAATCCTTCAGGGCGAACTGCAAATACATTGCGTTCACATAAACCAAACTGTTCCCCCGCAATGCAAAATTATAATGTGTGCACATTTTAAAGTGAGCCATACTCTGCCAGAATGAGAACACGCTTGCCCCATTTAACCCACAAACTGCATGCCACAAAACATCCACTTCTTCCAATCCAGTAGTTCCACAGATGCCATGATTTTCAGCATACACCTTCAATGACTGAATTGAAGAATCTCCCAAAATCCACACACCCTGCTTCCTCAAAGCCATAGACATCTTCACTGCACACAAGAAACAAAACTCTTCCTACCCTCTCTTCCTGTAGCCTATACGAGGAAACCTGATTGGCTAATCCCCACAGTCCTCTTTCTATGGCATTCCTAAAAGACCCGGACATAGCAAGCACAGTCTGCAAACTACCACATTGTTTGCAGACCCCGTAGCACAGGGCAGCCCTTCTACCCTTTCCACTTTCATGTTTGTAACACTCCCTCATTGCCTGCTTTCAGACAAACATCTATCCACCAATCACATCCAAAAACTCAGCATCTAACCCTGTCATCTCAGTTCAATCCTTCAGATGTACACTTGAACTCTGAGAGTACATATCCCCTGTTAATCACAGCAATCACCATCAAAAAATACTGTGAAACTCTCCAATATTTCTATTCCCAGATTCAACATCTGCATCTAACAATACATAGTACCGGTATGCTTATATTTTATTAAGTATTTTCTGCAATTCTTTTACAAATATATGTACATAGAGGGGTCCAGCTACTTACCCTGTAATAATCTTCTCAATAAGCATATTCTCTTTTTTAACCACTCCAGCAAAATCAATGCATTGCAGAATTCGGCACCAGCTCACATCAGGCAACAAATACTTACTATGCTGTGTATTTAAAAATGTTTTTTAGGACCAATTTGATTAGAGAAAAACCAGATGCAAAACATGTGTAAAACATTTTTAAGTGGCACTAGTTGTGTGCAAGTTTAATATGTTGGCAGCACATGCCTACCTCCCAACATGACCCATTCCATTAGACTACTGTACAGGAATGGTGAATTTACCATAAACACAAAGGAAGACCCACAAGAATTCCTAATGTACTAACTACAAGTACTGGAAAGCAAAAACATCCCTATAAATTCATTGTTCCAAATTTCATACACGTGGAAACATACATGCACTCTCTGCAACCATGTTTCACAAGAGCACATCCCTAATCAATGTTTCGTATATGTATCCATACCAAATTGTGAATCCATTCCATTTCAACAGCTTCTGCAGAATGCAAGTCATGGCATATTGTGCCATTTTTGCAATTCAGACAATCGTTACAGCATGCAAATCAACTCACATAGGCAATATGTCATACTAATGCTTACAATGCAGATGATACCAAAAATAACTGTAAGCTTACTGGCTTCACACACAGCCAAGTATTTCTTGGGAAGAAAACCTTCACAACAGTAGGTATAATACACTGGTGCCACAACCACTTCAGGGCACTATACTGCATATGTCAGAAAATACGTGGTTAGTTTTAATGTAACAACACCTTAGTTACTGCAAAACATAGGTTACCAGCAAATCTAACAAATACCTACTTAATATTCTTTCAACCTACATTTACTCACTAAACTGTAGCACAATAAACAGCTTGAATACACCAACAGGTATCTGACTACATCCATAATACTACAATAGTACTTTTAAAGGTCAAGATAGTTAGAATATGCCAACAGGTATCCAACTACTTAAACAATACCCTTCCTTGCAATAAACTTCAAATACGCCATCACATCTTGTTACTACAAAACTTCTTCTAAAGTCTAATGTAGTTAGAACACACCAAGAGGTATCTAACTACTTTAAACATTCCCTTATTTCCAACACACTTCAAACAAACATACTATCACACTTACACTGACATAATTGTAGTAGGTTGTTTTTTTATTCTCTATGGGTTTTTTCTCAATGATTATTCAAGCCAATACAACAACAGTGTAGCACGCACTAATGTTGTACAAAACATAGTACATAAAATGTACTGTTTATGAGTGTCAAAAAAGTAAATGTGAATGTAAAATGTATGCAATTAAAGCTTTTCAACTATCATGCTTAACAGATTATACAGTTTTCTTTCACAGAAAACAAACCAGAGATTCCAGCTTTACAACTGTATACAACTAAGCAACCGTACATATTCCATAAGCACTATCCTCAATTGTACTAAAATCATAAAAACCACATACTTTCTACCCCCCCTACAGTACCTATAATTACTATACACATATACACATATTACTATATTACTATAATTTTCTTTTTGACAGTGGTCAGATTCATGTTTGATCACGCTTTTCACCATCCAATCAGCCAGTGCGTCCAATGTCTGTGGACATCACACCGAACCCTGATTGGTCCAGCGGGGTGTCCGCGTACCAAACAGGGAAGTCAGTCCACAGACCGGACCCAGATATCACAATTTTTTAACCTACTTTTTGGCCATTTTTTATTTAACTACTGGGCGTATTTACACCAAATTTACAAAACCGTGCTTTCGGTATCAAGCTGCCGCTCCTGGCACAAATTTGGTGAAAATCTGTCAAGCGGTTTGGGCTGTAGGTGTGAGCAAAATCATTTTTCCATTGCTTCAATGAGGAAGACCACACATTTTGGGACCACCATATAACCTTGCCCACCCTGGAAGAAACCTCACAAAACCTTGCAGAATCAATCCGAGAGGGCTATATACTCTTTTTGCAAAGTTTGGTGAGGATTCATCCAAGGGGGCAAAGTTATAAGCTGCCCAAAAAGTGCTCTTCCTATGGGTTGAGCAACTTAACCACAACTACAGGGCCGATACTGCAGGCCCGGTAATATCAGGTACATTAGCATATTATTAGCATAATTGAGGAAATACAATGATATGCAACCACATCTGCTAGTGAAATTAGATGTGGAGAGCCTTTACCTAAACATATTGCGGGAGGAGGCTATGAGGCCGATTCATTGAATTAATGTGCGCCGAACATTTTGGCGCAAACATGCGAAAACATGCTATTCGCAGAGAAAGAGCGAAAATCGCAGTGCAAGTGCGAAAATCGCAGGGAAACCAGCGCACATCGATTCATGGAAGTCCGTGCGCGAGAAAAATATTGGATGTGTGCTGAAAAAGTGTGCGGCGCACGCTGGCGCACAGGTCATCTAACGGCGTGCGCCACGGCCACAGCGAAATCGCACATAGCACGGCGCACATAACAAAAGTAGGCGGAACACGGGGCGTAACACTCAGAATGGGGAACAACGCGTGAAAATATGGGCGTCACGGGGGAAGTACAGGAGGCAAGTGCACGGAAGGCCCACACGCTCGCCTACAACACGTATTCATGGAATCGAATAGGGCAAATCAGCACACGGGCAAAGACGCGCACAGGCCCAAACACGTCCGCCACAAGAATGCAGGCGGTAGCGTCCTTGTGCCTGAAATAAATGTGTACCAAAATGTGCGCTAACAAAAAGCACCTATATAAAGCTATGATGAATGTCCCATACTGTGGCCGTCTAGGACAAATGACGTGTAAAGGGGTACGCGACAAACACGGACACCCGCTGCGTGAATAATAGCGTGTGCGTGCATTTCGATGTGCGCAGGAAGTAACACACGTGATTGGCATGGGTACGTGTATTTCGGGGTGCACGTGAAGTGTCACACGCAAATGCAGCAGGGTACGTGTATCTCAAAGTGCGCGTGAAGTGTGACACGCGAATGCAGCAGGGTACGTGTATTTCAAGGTGCGCGGGGCGTTCCACACGCAAATGCAGCAGGGTATGTGTATCTCAAGGTGCGCGTGAAGTGTCACACGCAAATGCAGCAGGGTATGTGTATTTCAAGGTGCGCGGGAAGTTCCACACGCAAATTCAGCAGGGTACATGTATTGCGTGGTGCACGTGAAGTTCCACACGCGATCACAGCAGGGTACATGTACTTCGGGGTGCGCGGGAAGTTTCACATGCGATCACAGCAGGCTACGTGTATTCCGGGGTGCGCGGGAAGTTCCACACGCGAATACAGCAGGCTACGTGTACTTCGGGGTGCGCAGGAAGTTTCACACGCGATCACAGCAGGCTACGTGTGTTCCGGGGTGTGCGGGAAGTTCCACACGCGATTACAGCAGGGTACGTGTACTTCGGGGTGCGCGGGAAGTTTCACATGCGATATCAGCAGGGTACGTGTACTTCGGGGTGCGCGGGAAGTTTCACATGCAATCACAGCAGTCTACGTGTATTCCGGGGTGCGCGGGAAGTTCCACACACGAATACAGCAGGCTACGTGTATTCCGGGGTGCGCGGAAAGTTCCACACGCGATTTCAGCAGGGTACGTGTATTTTGGGGGTTCCCGGGGAGTACTACACGTGAATTGGCCGTGTGGGTCCTCCCAGGTGTTCTCTTTACACCCTTCACGGCCCCTGCAGGCAGCCCACACCACAGGGGACTACCCTGCACCCCTGGTCATGTCCCGCAGGCATCAAATCCACCATGGCCATGCCCCCAGCCAACCCACATGTCACCTTGCACTACTGATCAGCAACGCATGTCTCCCAGCACCTCCACCCCCCAGCATCCAGGGGCACCCTCCACCAGGCCCCCACACATGTCCCACACATGTCTCCCAGCCCCCCCCGTCCCCCAGCAGTGCAGGGCACCTGCCAGCAGGCCCCCACTCATGTCCCTCTGCACCCCCACCCCCCAGCAGTCAGGGGCACCCTCCACCAGGCCCCCACTCATGTCCCACACATGTCCCCCTGCACCCCCAGCAGTGCAGGACACCTGCCAGCGGGCCCCCACTCATGTCCCACACATGTCCCCCAGCATCCAGGGGCACCCTCCACCAGGCCCCCACTCATGTCCCCCTGCACCCCCACCCCCCAGCAGTCAGGGGCACCCTCCACCAGGCCCCCACTCATGTCCCACACATGTCTCCCTGCACCCCCAGCAGTGCAGGACACCTGCCAGCGGGCCCCCACTCATGTCCCACACATGTCCCCCTGTACCCCCAGCATCCAGGGGTACCCTCCACCAGGCCCCCACTCATGTCTCCCAGCACCCCAACCCCCCAGCAGTCAGGGACACCCTCCAGTAGGCCCCCACTCATGTCCCTCTGCACCCCCACCCCCCAGCAGTCAGGGGGTGGGGGTGCAGAGGGCCCCCACTCATGTCCCACACATGTCCCCCTGCACGCCCACCCCCCAGCAGTGCAGGGCACCTGCCAGCAGGCCCCCACTCATGTCCCACACATGTCCCCCTGCACCCCCACCCCCCAGCAGTGCAGGGCACCTGCCAGCAGGCCCCCACTCATGCCCCCACTCATGTCCCACACATGTCCCCCTGCACCCCTACCCCCCAGCAGTGCAGGGCACCTGCCAGCAGGCCCCCACTCAAGTCCCCCTGCACCCCCACCCCCCAGCAGTCAGGGGCACCCTTCACCAGGCCCCCACTCATGTCCCACACATGTCCCCCTGCACCCCCACCCCCCAGCAGCGCAGGGCACCTGCCAGCAGGCCCCCACTCATGTCCCACACATGTCCCCCTATACCCCCACCCCCCAGCATCCAAGGGCACCCTCCACCAGGCCCCCACTCATGTCTCCCAGCACCCCAACCCCCCAGCAGTCAGGGATTCCTGCCAGCAGGCCCCCACTCATGTCCCCCTGCACCCCCAGCCCCCAGCAGTCAGAGGCACTCTCCACCAGGCCCCCACTCATGTCCCACACATGTCTGCCTGCACCCCCACCCCCCAGAAGTCAGGGGCACCCTCCACCAGGCCCCCGCTCATGTCCCACACATGTCCCCCTGCACCCCCACCCCCCAGCAGTGCAGGGCACCTGCCAGCAGGCCCCAACTCATGTCCCACACATGTCCCCCTGCACCCCCAGCAGTGCAGGGCACCTGCCAGCAGGCCCCCACTCATGTCCCACACATGTCCCCTTGCACCCCCACCCCCCAGCAGTGCAGGGCACCTGCCAGCAGGCCCCCACTCATGTCGCCCTGCACCCCCACCCCCCAGCCGTCAGGGGCACCCTCCACCAGGCCCCCACTCATGTCCCACTCATGTCCCCCTGCACCCCCACCCCCCAGCAGTGCAGGGCATCTGCCAGCAGGCCCCCACACATGTCCCCCCAACACCTCATGACGATCCACAATTATGGTCCCCATGCCCCCTCAATACACCCCCCAGGCCACCTCAGTCCGAACACACCACCAGGTATGACATCCACCCCACCAAGAAATCACCACCACATGATGCATCCCAAATGGCTAGTCTGCACATCCACATATATCCATCAAACCCACACAATGAGAGCATGTGAATGATAAAACACACATTGTGACATGCATGAAACCAAAGAGAGAATACCACACATTGAAGTACCAAATGATAATGTATTAAACAGAAAAACAAGGGAATGAAATGGAACAGAAGAAAATGGAAATAAGAAATGAAATCCTGCATGTCCAATAAATGAAAAAGATGCATGAAATCCAAATGAAAAGCAAACAAAAAGCAAGTCTCCAAAGTATTAGTCTGAGAAAATAAATCTAAGGTGCAAAAATAATAAAAAACCATTTATCCATGGAAAAAAAATAATAATCCAAATGCCATCTCAAACTATTTACAAAGTGAACATCCAGGGTCCATGTGTCCAATCCTTAAAATGAAACCTATGAAATAAAACCCTACCTAATGAAGAACTATATACAAGAAGTTTGGGCATTGTCCAACCGTCCCAAAAAAAAAAATACCAAAAGGAAACTTAACCCTAAAGAACTATTTACAAGGGCAGCGGGCTAGTCCGATGGCTCACTTCTGGATGTTCCGGGCCAGGGCATCATTGAACATCTGCTCAATGTCCCGGAGGCGGTCCTCTTCCATGGCCCCGATGGTCCGCAGGGACGACGACATGTTCTCCTCCAACTCCCTGCGGATTGCCTCGAGGCACTCGGCCCGCTTCAGGGCCCTCCGCATGGAGTTCTCCGCCCTGACCATCGTGAGCCGTGCCTCTTCCGCCCGCTGCCGCTCCGCCCAACCGCTGCCACACGGAAGACACTTCCTGTCCTGGGTCCTCCTGCCCTCCGGCCGATGCCTGCCCCTCCGATGTCAAAGGCCCCGAGCCATCATGGCTCCCACCTCGTTGCTGCTGCTGCTGTGCCTGTGCCCGTGTCCGTGCTCCTGCTGCCTGCACATCCTCCTCCAGCTGTGGTGCAGTCATTGATGTGGCCACCCCTGCTGGACGTCCGACTCCCGACTGTGGCAGGGATGTGTCCTCCACCAGCCTGGCCGCACGGTCAGAGGCAGCTCCACAGGGCACCCAGATGACAAATGGGTGGAAAGATGGCACGGAGGACGACTGGCGCATAGGGTGTTCAGTTGAGGAGGGGGTTGGAACAAGCTCCAGCAAACGGAGGAATCCGGCCTGGGTGACTCGTCCCAGTAGGCCAACGCGGTCAACGAGCCATTCGAGATGACGTGCAGTCTCCTCACGAAAAGACTGCAGGTCACCTCACATGGCCCGTTGACGCAATGCCACACCAGTCAGGACAGGCTCAACCCGTACCTTGATAGCCACGCCTGCAGGCAGAGGAAGGCCAGTTGTTGTAAGCTCATCCCCTGCCTGAAAACGGGTCTGGACTTCGGCATCCCTGCTGGTGCAAGATGATGCAGTGACAGGATCAGGGACAGGATTGCACACAGGCACCTCCGCGGCAGCCTGTGCTGCCTCCTGTCCCTGGTCCTGCACTGCACCACTAGCACCAGTGGAATCCCCACCTCCAGACCCTGTCTCTGTCGCTTGCACAGCTTCCTCCACCAAACCCCCCACCAACCTGGATGACTCCGTGCCATCTTCCCACGTCGGGCCCTGTGGGGTCCCAGCAGCCCCTTCTGCTGCCGAGGAGTCCAACGCCGACCTCCGCCTCTTGGACCTCCCCTCGGCAGCTGCGGCCTGGGACACGACACCGGACTCCTCACTCCCCGACGAGATGACAACCTGGGAGGGGAGCCGGGTCTTGCGTCTTCGGCTGGCGGTGCGATCCCTACCGCTGTGCTCCACAGTACCTTCTCCGCCCTCTTCATCAGTTGATGCTGCAGACAGGGAGAAATAAAACACAGGCATCAGGGCACTGTACAATGGACTCATACACACATGACAGTGGTACATGAGTGGCATTGGCAAACCTCAGACATGGCATCACAATCACCAACACACATGTCATTTCAACTCGTACACATGAGCTATACCACAGCCATATCGCAACAGCCAGCACCATCCATACACATACAACAGCATGAGCAGGCAAAGGTGAGCCAGACATCACATGCAACACAGGGAGTAGACTGCACATGCACACACACCACCACACTTGCATGCATGTGTACACCTCCGCCAACTGTCGCAGTGTTGCGATCGGCATCCATGTCACATCTGCCAATCAGTCTTCCACATCCCGGTGTCACATGCATCCATGTTGCATCACTGTTGCACCCTTGTCAAATACACACACATGCACATGTACACGTTGCAGATACATGCAGCTGAAACCAACATCCATGTGTGACATGACGACCATGCCTACTTACATACACATTCATTCAAACATGTGTGCACACACATCTGCATTTGGCATGCAAGCCTACACACACAAGCACCATCCATGTCTCACACATGAGATCCCTTGCATGTGTTAGCCTCACGGCCCTGTACACACACCCCCATACTTGGCCCCATAAAACCACATGCGCAACCTGTGCACACCACCACACGCACAGCTTACAATCAGTATGCATGTACACTTACCGCTCGACTCCAGACGGGTCTGCCTCTCAAGGACCTGCACGTGGAGAGCTGGAGATATGCGTTCCAGGACCCTCATCTGATCTTCCGACAAGTGGCCCGGCGCCCCTTAGCATCTGCTGCCTTCAAGAGGCGCCGGGCCTTGTTCAGGGTCCTGGACCTGAAGTCCTCCCAGCGCTTCTTGACATGATGGAATTGTCGGACTGCCACCCCATCCGCGTTGATGGCAGTCACGATGTCCGTCCAGATCCGAGTCCATTCTTCCTTGTCGGCGAGCAGACTTCCTAAGAGGGCATCATACTGCCCAGAACTAGCTCCACCAGGACACCAACTTCGGTGGCAGTGAAGCTGGTGCCCTTCTGCCTCTCTGGCTGGGGGTAGGCAGTGGTGCCAGATGGTGTAGTGCCCGACATGGCAACCCCAGAAGCAGGAGTGGGTGGGCAACTGGGTCCTGGGGCTGGGCTGTGGAGCGATGGAATCCCAGTCGTGAGTCTTCGGTTCCAGCAGGGGTGGTCACAGCAACAGCACCCCTGGCTGATGTGCAGGCAGCAAATGGCAGGGCACGTGGGCAGCATGCAGTCAGGGAGCAGCAGATGGCAGGTGGGAGTGTGCTCAGGGCTCTGAGGGGCAGTGATTCGGCCTTCTGGGCAGGAGCGTGGTCTTCCGTGTGCTTACGCGTGGCCAGCTTGATACGGAGTGATTTGGCACGTGAAAATCCAGCACATCTGCGTGTAATTCGAGGAAAGGCCCTTAGCGCGTAAGCGCGTCAGCACACGTACGCAAATTCATTGGCCCAAAGGCCCCCAGCGTGTAGGCGCGTCTATGACGTTACGCACACGGGCGTTTTCCATGGCGTGTGGAAAAAATAAGCACGGCCGAGTGTCAAAGCGTGTAATTGGTGGAAAGGGCCTCAGCGCGTATGAGCGTCTGTGACATGCGTGCACGCGTTACCGTGTACACGGGTGCATGTTACACGTCCAATGACTGCACGTCAGATTGTCAGCTCGTGTAATTGGAGGATAGGGCCTTAGCGCGTACACGCGGAAGTGACACTGGATGTGTGGGCATGTTTAAAAGGCACGTGTAGGACGCCAATTCCTTGTACGTGCTTTTCGTGGAGAGCGAGTGGGTGAAATCTGTACTTCTTGTCGGTTCACACGCGATTTACTTCACGGCGTTTCAAGTTCGTACTCCCTGTTACCTCTGACAGCTTTTTCTATTTTTGTCTTTTATCTGGGCCTGTTTCCTCAAACAGCGTACACTTCTTCTGTTGTCCTGTCTCCTCATACAGAGTACAATTCTTCTTTTGGCGGGGGTATTGCCAGCGCGCACACGTGTGTCTTTTTCACGCTATTTTTCCAGGCAGACTGTGAGTCGCGCACGTATTTAACATCTGTGCTTGCCCCGTGTGTGTCGCGTACCCCTTCAGAGGTCATTCTAGGCTGCGTGTGACACGCATACATTCATTTTTGTGTTTCTGGGTGCCACAGCATAGTGCAGGTTTATTTTTCCACGCACGTGGTCTAGGAGGGGTTGGGTGCACGTTATCTCCCTTTTTTGGGGTGCCTGTGCATTGCGTGACCCGTCATCTTTCCCCAGGGGTCAGATACAGTCTTGCTAGAGCACTGGGGTACGAATTCCATCTAGTACCCTACCCCTCTGACCCCTAATTGCCAAGGACAATAGTTTACTGCAACTCCCATACGCACAACAACATCAGTGCCATGGTTGGGAGGCGAGCACGCGGTGAGGGTGGCAAAGGTGGCCGAGTCTCAAGAGGTGGGCGTGGTGGATACGGTAGGGGATGTGGCCGGGACTTGCAGGGTGCCCCTAGCCCCCCATGTGTGGAGGACCAGTCAGGGACACCCTTGCCCCCCCCTGGTTGAGGGTAACGTGGCTGACACCATCCCTGCTCAGCCCTTCTTGGACCAGCCCATTGTGGCACTGTGACCAAGACATTGTGGCACAGGGTGACTCCCAGGCTGACTTCCAGGTCAGCAGGTCTAGGCCACGTGTGGCGGTGCACTTTGGTGTCACCAGGCCACGTGGATCAGGGACAGCTATGTCATCTGCTGCACCAAGTAGGTAGGGCGTGGAGGCTGCAGGGGCAGCTGCGGCTCCATCCACCCCAGCTCTCACTCACCCAGCCAGGACAGTGTCGGTCCCAGTCCATCCTGCTGACGTTCCCCCTGACTACATCACACTTCAGCTAATGCCTGCACCAAGTCCCATGCTCAGTGTTCATTCCCACACTCCTAGTACACAGTCCACCGGGGCTCCTGCCCCTAGTGTCCAGAGCGGCGTAGGACACTCAGGATCCCCACCACCTTCCAAGTGGAAGAGGAAGAGTGCTCGTCCAGTACAGGCTGATGCCCCAGACATGGCTACACAGTCCGGCACCTCGAGGAAGCCTGGCTTCAGTGAGGCCAAGCGTGATGTGCTTGTGGAGTATGTGTCCGCACATGACCGGGAAATGTTGATTACTGCAGGGTGCAAGACGACACCTACTCAACGTCAGCCACACTGGCAGACAATCGCCGACATCATAAGTGCCCTTGGAATCGTGAGGCACACAGCTAATGATTGCTACAAGCGCTGGAATGACCTGAAGCGCAGGGCAAAGACAAAGCTGGCCTCAAGTCATGCCGCTACTCTAGTGACTGGAGGTGGGTCTCCAGCAGAGGACATTGAACTCACTCCACATGAGTACGTTGCTGGGACCTACATCACGGAGGAACAGATCCAAGGCATGGGAGACCTGCCAGATTATGTGGCATTGTCCGGTGAGTGCACATGCATGTGTGTGTCATCCATGTGCATGGTGTGTGTGTGAGGGCTTCTGATTGAGTGCCAGGTGAGGGTGTGTGTGCCTGAGTGGTTTGGGTCACCCATGTGCTTCATCCAATACATTCTGCGCACCAGGATTTGGGTATTGCAGTATCCCTTCTGGCAACAGTAGACATTTAGCCCAACATCACGCCAGTTGCCCTTGAAGTGTCATCTTGCCACAACATTGTTGCATATTTTTCTGTGTTCATTCAGGCTGATTGTTTGCATTCCACCACTTTCACTAGGCATTTCTCAGGCCTATTGTCACATGTATGACATGGCTATGGTACATGCCATCTGTGTGATGGCATGTGTCATGTATGTGTATTGGACATGCCAATCACAGGCCAATGTGTGATGGCACTGCTAGCCAGCATGCAGCAAATGTGTTGATCTTCCATCTTGGTGTCATCAATGTGTGCCATTTGCCTCCCCTTCATACGCAGTGACGGTGCATGCATGGGAGGGTTATAGTCATGTGGGACATGTGTCAATGAAGTACTGGTTCTATTGCTTCTCAGCCCTAATTGTGTGCCATGGTGCTAATGCCTGTTCCCATTTCTTTTCTTTCATGTCTTTGCAGAGGGTAACGCACTTGATACTTCTGGGGTTGTGGAGATGGTGCAGACCCAGGAGGGGTCTCAGGGCCGACCGGGCACCAGTGAGGGACGTCGTGTGGTGGTGGGTGAGAACCCACACTTGCTGCAGACCATTCTCTCAAGGGGTGACTCTGGGTGCACCTCCCCCGAGCTCTATTCAGGTGTCGATTCAGATGATGAGACCTATGTGCAGTCGCAGGTAAGTGTTTCTGTGAGGGATTCTGTTCTGTCCGACCCACCTGCACCAGGGGTAGAACCCTCAATGGGGATGTCAGTGTTGGTAGGTCCGCCTTTAGTGGTTACGGATGCAGGGTCACACTCCGCAACATCTGATCCTGTTCCTGGGCCAGCAGATCAGAGGGGGAATGCAGTCCTGCAGCCTCAGGCAGTGCCGGCACAGCAAGGCGCAGTTCGCCTTGCCCCAGACAGGTGTGGTGCCCGCTGACACGGTGGCCATACGCCACCTGGCAATACCGCATGGGAGCAATCCATATACGGTATGGCAAACCAACAGGCAGCATCAGCTGAGATGATGGCTCCGGCCATGGATAGGGTGGCCACTTCCATTGTCCCCCAAGAAAGGCTGATGGAGCAACTACAGCATGCAACAGACTCCATTTGCCAGTCACACAGGGAGGACATGTTGGCGTCCAACAGGGACAGATGGGCGGCACTGGAGACTCTGCGGGAAGCCATTTCTATAGAGTCCCAGGGCCACAGGGAAGCCCTGAGGGTGGAACTCCGTCACCTCAAGGTGACTCTTGTTGAGCTTGAGGCTTCAACTGAGACAAGGACAGAACAGCAGCTGGGGCGTCTCACACGTACGCTCTCAGCTGAGATGCAGGCAACTCGGGAGGTGGTCCGGGCCTCCCGTGAGTTGTTGCACGGGGACCTCCGCACGATTATCCTCCAGAACCAGACCTTCCACAACCGCATGCTTGCTGCCATGGAGGACCAGACTAGGGCTTTGCGTGGGCTGCCTCCCATAGTGCCACCACCTCCTGATGCAGCTGCAGAGGGTGGGGAGAGCGACAGCAGCGATTCTCCCACAATAGGGTAGCCGTGCAGGCCATGAGCATCTCGCAGAATCCACACAGGTGGGTTTTGGTGTGCACCCTGTCCTGGGACCTCCTGGGTGGGCTCCCCACCGGGTGGGCTCCCCACCCCCCGGCCCATACATGGCCATTTTTGATTTTAGATTTTAGATTTTAGATTTTAGATTTTAGATTTTAGATTTTTTATTTTTGATTTTTGAATTTTGATTTTTTTTTCAGTGTCTTGCCTTGTGTGGCTCCCGTGGGCATCCGCTGTATTGTGGCTGGGCACATGCAGGCTTGTCCTGAATTTGGGTAAGATGCTTGGGTTTGTGAGACACACACCCCTCCTGCTTCCCGTTTCCATGGGCTTGCAAAGGGTGTGCCCAAGTGACATTGACTTACACAGTGACGTTGGACTCCCATGTGCTGTGTGGTCAGTCTGTAGTCAATACTGTGTATACATTCCTAGTGCATATTGTTGTTGTATTGTACACTGCATGGTGTATTGATATTTGCCTCTGCATCCATCTCATCCTCCTGATTTGCAGGTCCATTCCTCATTTCTTCACAAGGCCGTCTACTTTGGAGATGGAGTCCATGTTGTAAGCAGTGCACCTACACTTTTGCGTGGCGCCAACACTGTACAGTTGGAAGTGGTCAAAGTGCTGGAATTATCAGGTAGTGAGACTACAAATTTTTTGAAATTCATACTGTCATGTTTATGGTAGGCTTGAGGTTGTGTAGCTGATTTGTATTATTGCTAAATATTTGCTCATGTGTGTTGTTGGTCCTGCATTACTGTGAGCATTTCATGTGTGGCCAGTTTCCATTAGGGACACTGAAGTTTGTGACACTTGTGTCATGTTGTGGGGATTACTTTGTTTGATCTCACATTGCATGACATGCCATGGTGTGTTGTGTGGCGGTGCCAGGGAGGGGTTGGGTGACATGGCACTGTTCTCATGTTGTATTTTGCAAGTAGGTATTCATTTTTGCTGCACAGAAGTGTGTCTTTTGATGACACTGCATTGGTGGTGTTTGTGTAGGTAGGGATGCACACATTGTAACACTTCCAGGTGAACAATCTCAGGCTGCTATGGTTGTGACAGTTGACTGTCCCTTCATTCATCATCATTGTCTGATTGAGGCATCATTGATTGTCAGATGGTATGTGCCAGGGCTGTGTGCACTCCACAGGGGTGTGATTTCTATGTGAAGTAATTAGCCACCAGCTGCGTACGGGCTGCCTCACCCCGTGCCCTTTCCCCTCCCATGCGCAGTGGGCGTGCATGTGTTTGGGGATGTGGGGGCACCACCATGTCCACAGCCAGGCCCCGGTGTGTTGCAACATTGTGCAGGACACATGCTGCCACTATGATCCTGCACACTACTGGGGGAGCATATAACAGCTGCCCGCCAGAACGGTCAAGGGAGCGAAAGCGTGACTTGAGCACTCCGAATGTGCGTTCCACTATGCCCCGGGTTGCAATATGGGCTGTGTTGTATCTTACCTCGGGAGGCGTGATGGGGTTCCAAATTGGCGTCATCATGTGGGTGCTCAGATGGTAGGCACTGTACCCTGGGGAGGTGGTGATGGGTATCATTAGTGGGGTAGTGACATTACTCTGTATCTGATATGCATGCATGTGCAGTGGCATTTATACTCACCAAGCAGCCATGCATCACCATGCCGCCCAGCTTCCATGTCCCGGTTTAGGGTTGACATTCTGTAAATGAAGCTGTCGTGGGTGGACCCTGGATAGTTGGCATATAATGAGGTGATGATTCCCTTGGCATCACATACTACCTGGACGTTGATGGAATGCCAGTGCTTGCGGTTTCTATAGATGTCCTCAGATGCCCTGGGGGGACGTAGAGCCACATGGGTGCAATCAATGGCACCTAGCACTTTGGGGAATTGTGCCAACCCATAGAAATCCTGGGCGGCAGCCTGCCTTTCTGCAGGTGTTCTGGGCAGGTATATGTGCCTGCGGACTGATGGGCGTGCAGTGATGATGACCAACACCTGGTGTAGGCACCGTGACTGCGTGGCCTGTGACACCCCCCCACTATGACACTTGTCCGCTGAAATGATCCGGTAGCCAAGAAGTGCCGTACATTGAGGACCTTCTCCAGGGGGGTGAGTGCTTGGGAGCAGAGGGTGGGTGATGTGAGGTCATCCTCCCACTCACTGACCAGGTCGAGTATTATGTGAGGTGGAAACCTGTACCTCCCATACACCTGGTCATCAGGCATCCCAAAAAGGCTGGTTCTGGGTGTGAAGATTCTGGCCCTGACTATCCTCCTCCTCCTCCTGCGGTATCCCACGGCCACTGCTGCTAGGAACGGTATATTCATCCTGGTTTATGAGCTTGTTTGTTGTTTGCGTGCACTTTTATGCTGCACGTGTCGACGTACACCTGCTTCCTGCAAGTCGACGTATGCCGGCTTCATGCTGGCGTACGTGTTTCCAGATTGGACCCTCTTTGTTGGCACGTTGTAGGCGACCGTGTAAATCTTCCTGCCCACCACAGGAATACACGTAGCCCGCTCTCCCAGGCGCAGTCGCGTGTGAAACTTCCCGCCCACCCCTGAAATACACGTACCTAGCCCAATCGCGTGTAAAACTTCCCGCGCACCCCGAAATACACTTACCCTGCTGGAATCGCGTGTGGCACTTCCCGCGCACCCCTGAAATACACGTACCCAGCCCAATCACGTGTGAAACTTCCCGCGCACCCCTGAAATACACGTACCCGGCACAATCGCGTGTGAAACTTCCCGCGCACCCCTGAAATACACGTACCCAGCCCAATCGCGTGTGGAACTTCCCGCGCACCCCGAAATTCACATACCCTGCTGAAATCGAATGTGGCACTTCCCGCGCACCCCTGAAATACACATACCCAGCACAATCGCGTGTGAAACTTCCCGCGCACCCCTGAAATACATGTACCCGGCACAATCGCGTTTGAAACTTCCCGCGCACCCCTGAAATACACGTACCCAGCACAATCGCGTGTGAAACTTCCCGCGCACCCCTGAAATACAGGTACCCGGCACAATCGCGTGTGGAACTTCCCGCGCACCCCAAAATGCACGTACCCTGCTGAAATCGCGTGTGGCACTTCCCACGCACCCCTGAAATACACGTACCCAGCACAATCGCGTGTGAAACTTCCCGCGCACCCCTGAAATACACGTACCCAGCCCAATCGTGTGTGGAACTTCCCGCGCACCACGAAATGCACGTACCCTGCTGAAATCACGTGTGACATGTCCCGTGCACCCCTGAAATACACGTACCCAGCACATTTGCGTGTGAAACTTCACGCGCACCCATGAAATACACGTACCCAGCACAATCGCGTGTGGAACTTCCCGCGCACCCCTGAAATACACGTTCCCCGCTTGGCGCTTGCTGTTTGGCAGCCCTGTAAACTCGTCCAGGGTTAGCGCAGCCCTTTGCGCTGAATTGGGACTTTTGATGGATTTTCCTTGCGCAAGGGCACTTGGGGGCGTAACTGGCGCTGCTGCACGGTCGCTGCACCACTCTACGCCACGGTTGGTTTTGGAGGCTAAAATCCATGAATACGCTGTGCGATGAAATGGATTTTATCGCACGCGGCTGGCGCAGTCTATCGCACGGGAACACTGTGCGCCAGCCGCGGGCACCACTTTTGTGCGGAATTCCATGAATTACCCCCCATATATGTTGTGCAATTTACAACAGACAAAGGATCAGATCCACAGACAGTATCTATGGCATTTTAGTGGAACTTACCAGACTGGTCATGTGTGGAAAACATTATATTGTACAAGACAAATCTTTTGCTCGAAAACATGTTACAAGCATTGGAGCTAATGTTGCACCTAATATAGCTAATTTATAAATGCATAATTATGAACACACACATATATCTTTTTTACAAATAAACATATATAGGAATAGGATCAGATTGTGAAAAGATATATCGACAATGTATTCATGATTTGGCAGGGGTCACAAGCAGAAATTGAGCTATTTCTAAATTGGATCACCTCGTGTACAACACATATCAAAATCACTATGTGTTGTGATAGAAAGTGCTTTCCCTTCTTGGATTTATACATCATCAATATTAAGAGCATACTATGAACTAAAGTTTATGTAAAGAATACTGACAAAAACACCTTCTTACATTATAGAGGTTTTCACCCGGCAAGACTTATAATGGGGTGCCATATGAGCAGTAGCTTCATTTTAACAGAAACTGCTAAATGGTATTTTTTCATCAGCTATTTTAACACTTTCAATGTAACTGCACATGGCACCTGAATCTTCATTTTCATACCCAATTTACTAACTCTTTGCTTATAATACTACTCATATGCCTGTCATATATTATTTTTACAGTTGTAAGAACAGTTTGATCAGATAATATATTATACCCATTTTCTCCCTTATCCTCCTCTCGTTTGTCTCTTGTATGTTCTCGGTTTGTCTACCAGTCTGTCACCACATATTCCGTTTCTTATTCCCCCTAATTTATTCCTTGCAGATGTGTTACAATAATTCATGTCTATTTTTTTTGCTTTCATAAACTATGTTCAATGAACCATGTACAATAACTCAATTTATTTAACAAATGTTTTCAGTATTATTCAATTTCTCTACTAGTTAATATTGTTAACCCATGTTCATATTTAGTTATAAGTTCCTCTTGATGTCTGTAACTTGTGAACAGCTGTACCATCATCATTACCTTAAACAATAAAAACTATTAAAATAAAAATAAAAATAAAAATAAACTGCACCAAAAATGTAAGCTTTTTGGGAGAAGCCCAGACACTTCAAGACATTGTTTTACCAGAAATCCAGTGTTTTTAATGTGTTCAATAGGGCCATTTACACTGATCGCTCATGGCTATTGACCCTGAAGAATTAGAATAAACAAGATCAGAAAATGTTGTGCATCA
Source organism: Ambystoma mexicanum (assembly GCF_040938575.1). Lineage (NCBI taxonomy): Eukaryota > Metazoa > Chordata > Amphibia > Caudata > Ambystomatidae > Ambystoma > Ambystoma mexicanum. Next base: position 819,767,788 of record NC_090922.1, read on the forward strand.
CTGTCATGGACCCACTCAGTTAAAAAGTTAAACCGCTGATTCGATGTAATTAGATTCTTTCAAAATACAGCTAACAAATCACAAGAATGCTTCTGCCTGGCTTTAGAAAAGGGAAACATTAGTAACAAATTCAGTACAAACATATAAGGAACCTGAAAGCAAGCCAATTACCAAAATGTGGGGATTGCCACATACAATGGATAATTTCCTCTGTAGGAATTGTGCTTCGTGTCATAATTCCTGGACCTCAAAAATATTTGAATGATGAAAAACAAATGGGATTGTCATTTATTTTTCTAATTGAACGCCAAACATATTGTTCATTTCTTGATTTTCCCATGCAGTCTTCGATAGATAGATATGAGCTCAATAAGAGTGTTTTTCGATTTGAATGAAAAAAGATCATGGTTTTAAACAGGCCACTCCACTTCTAAAATCGCACAACCTTGGCAATCAGAACAACACCCTAAATTAGAATTTGGATGGAGTGTCATTGAAAGAATACAAGGTTCTAAACACAGGGGTAACAGCAAGGAGAAATTGAAGATAAGAGACCAATATTATATGCTGTTATTACATTCAACAGATTAAGGCCTCAATAATAAAGAAGACATGTTGGTCTATTCATGGTATTTAATGGTTCATGTGAAACTGAGAGATCAATTTGACATAGGGAGAATAGTTTTTACATATCATTTCATATGAGATTGTGAGCTGTTCACAGACAGGTAATCCAAAAATAGCAATCAGATTGTGTCGATTGATGCATCTTACAAGTTAATATCCAATAGATGTTAAAGAGTAATATTTCTCATGGAAACTGTACAGTCAGTGGGGGTGGATTGCCCTCACATGACCTGTCACCGTTGATGTCTCTAGGCCCTCACGGGACACTCCAGGGAGTTGTTTTATTTCTATCCTCTCATTCTCTGGCTTCTTCATTCTTGTTCTTACTTCTCACTGTCTCCATTCAACTGTCCTTTTTTCAAAATCCACTTTAGATTCCTTTTCTCCCCTGCCCAGCCCATTCTTGGGCAGGGGAATTATTTTCCTTTCTTCTTTTCTTTCTCTCTCTTTAACATTCCATCCAGCCTCATGGTGGGCTGGATGGTTTAACCCAAAACAGAAACACATACATACGCACGTATAAACATTCAAACCATCTAATAAAGTATATTTTATTTATTTATAAAAATATGCATTCTTTTTTTAGAACACTTCCTATCTCCTGCCTACTGTTCCCCCGGTGTAAGTACCAACTAAATGGGAATCTGCAACGGCAGTCCACCCTTCTTTGGATGGGGTCACAAGGATCCATACAGTGAGTCTGATGCAACACACCCCTTCCCTAACTCTAGGTACTATCCACATGGATTGTGAGGCCAGAGGATAGCCTTTTTGGGTGGTCACATCTCTCTAGGCAGCCTCCGCTCTAACCCCTTTTCCTATAACAATGTCATCCTACATCCACTTAACATTTCCATTACTTTACATTTATTCATTAACCATATACAGGAATGCACATAAAGAGAAACAATGAAATACTACAGTTAAACACAAAAGGCATGATGTCACAATAGGGGTGACTGCTGCAGTCCACCACATACTCTTACAGACCCTTTGGGGCTGTCTCTGGTGCTGTCCACTAATGACTTATTTTACACTCTATTCTCAGATATCTACTAAAGAGATGAAAATCATTGGCAAATAAGGTGACTACTAACAACTTCTAACCACAGTCACAACAATCCTAAAACTTTAAAATTCACTACCAAAGAAGTGGTCGTTTAGAGAAATTATGCTACAAATCCTTTTTGGATTAAAATGTAATGAACATTTATAATATTATGGTCTCGATATTTGGGACCTAAAATCAAATCTCATAATATCTGGATTAATTAACTCTCCAGTTTTCTGTGGAAGAACTTTATTAATTTACAGCAATCACAATTTAAAAGAGGCAGAAACCTGACTGATTCTTAAGTATTAAACAATCTTGCTGCTCAACCTTTAGATTATCCACTTTGAGGCGGTAGATACATGTAACATAGCGCCCAGAGAGGGGCCTGGCTGCTAGGGGTTACATGATTGTCCCCCAGGGGCTCTAGAAATATAGAAACATAGAAACAGACACCAGGTTGAATAAAATATACTGTTTCTTGTTTCCTTTTTTATTTTCTACCAAAACGGATGTGGTTCACAAATGGGTATGTGCTTTTATAAACATTTTTGATAATATTTGCTATGCATGTTTTGTAATGCATCTTGTGAACATTGTTAGAACAACAGTTATGAGATATCATTTATTGCAATAATACCGCCCTGATGAAGGTTTAATCCGAAATGCATTGGCACCAGAGTATTATGAGCAATTTCAGATGAATACTCAATGTGTAATTCACACAGATGAACTTTACCAGAAAACATTTCAGAAATGTGCATTAAACATTTTCTGTTATGAAAACTCATGACTTTCAGAACTTCTTTGGAATAACATTTGGATACTTTTTACAGTGGACTATATATGAGCAACCTAATTGGGGCTAACTGTGAAGCACCTTTCCTAGCAAAGTGGAGTCACTTTGTTTTTTGGAGATTACACCCAGCATATGCATGCCTTTTAGTGAATCTGCGGTGCAGGAAGGACAATGTCATGACTATTTCTTTGAAAAGCACACTGCATTAACAATGAAACATTACTGTATGGCGGAAAATGAAATCCACTGCCGGTATAGACTGCCATTCAAAAGGACGTACATTTGCACAATATCACTACGCCAAAAGTCCTAAAGAAAGTGATCATAATGCGACCACAAATGCCTTGATATAAGAATGTGCATGTTAGGACTGACCCAGAGAAGTGGGCCGGGGTTAATACCACCCTCAGTTCAGTCATTTTATTTTGCCCATATTGAACTTTCAAGTAATGTCTCTTTTCAAAATGATTGAACATAAGCAGCAATCAGATTGGCCCAACGGGAGGTCATGCTGATTGACGAGGAGCAGTGAAGGCAAAGACTTCTGGAGGGCAGGATCCAGGACAGGCTTAACTCAGTAGCCTTGGCATAGAACATTCACTGGGGAAGTACACTGTGATGATGGGAACTTACAACGAGGATGCAGTTGATCAACGTAGATGCAAGCTAAGAGATTAACATGCCATCGAAGAATGGACCAGTATAACATAAAATGTGAGTCTCATTTCCAACATCATAGATGCAGGCGAGTGGAAAGAAGTCCAAAACTACCTGAACAACCTGCTTAGATTCATCCACGATAGCATCAACCACCAGTCCTAGCTGAGAGCGCATAAGAAACAGTTAGGAGTACCAATGTCGTTGTGGCCATTGAAACATGCATGGAAGTTCACAGGCTGGCATTGTGATTTATCAGAATGTTTGTTCACCGCCTTTGGAAGTCGGGGAATCTTGGCGAGTTGTAAATGAGACCAGGTGGTCCATAGAGACGTGTGGGAGGTGCAGATTGCAGGAGCTATAAACCAATACGTACTGGGTGCACCCTAGTTGAAGCCAGACGTGTGGATTGGCATAGGCACACACTGAACTCTGTTGCCAAGACATTCCCCACCAATCAAACGTATTGAGAAAATAAGGACTGGTCACATATTGACTACTGGGAAACAACAGCCCAAGGGCTTATGCCAAATGGTACCCAAATGGACCAGTATAACATAAAATGTGAGTCTCATTTCCAACATCATAGATGCAGGCGAGTGGAAAGAAGTCCAAAACTACCTGAACAACCTGCTTAGATTCATCCACGATAGCATCAACCACCAGTCCTAGCTGAGAGCGCATAAGAAACAGTTAGGAGTACCAATGTCGTTGTGGCCATTGAAACATGCATGGAAGTTCACAGGCTGGCATTGTGATTTATCAGAATGTTTGTTCACCGCCTTTGGAAGTCGGGGAATCTTGGCGAGTTGTAAATGAGACCAGGTGGTCCATAGAGACGTGTGGGAGGTGCAGATTGCAGGAGCTATAAACCAATACATACTGGGTGCACCCTAGTTGAAGCCAGACGTGTGGATTGGCATAGGCACACACTGAACTCTGTTGCCAAGACATTCCCCACCAATCAAACGTATTGAGAAAATAAGGACTGGTCACATATTGACTACTGGGAAACAACAGCCCAAGGGCTTATGCCAAATGGTACCCAAATGTTTTTTTTGCATGATACTTTTATGCACCCCAGATATAATGTTAAATTTGACATAATGGTTTCCTTGATCACTATAAATGAGGGTCACAACATTCACTGGCCTGCAGTAATCAATTGTGCTATTTTTCTGCCGTGAAATATAGATTTTGACTGGACTATCATGGTCCCCTATCGATTGGAAAATGTAGATAAATTGTTGCCAGACATACCAAAAACTGTCCAATGTCAAGAAAAACGTGCGCGTTATAGGGACCTCACTTAATCAAGAGGAAAATTCCTTTAAGCTAGCTCAGTGTACTAACACGCGATGCGATACATTTGATGCGATATGCCCTACGACCAAATACAAGGGGATAATTGTGCCCATTGCTATTGCAGTTCTTTTCTCCGGCTCATTTAATTTCTGGTACTAGCTTTCGGAAATGCCGGAAGGACTCACTTTGCATCCGCAACAAGTAAATGGTGGCTTGAATAGTTAAGATACACAAGAAGACAGGTAACCTCTCCCTTATACACATTAACGGCTACATGTTACACCTATCAAAGGTTGGAATTCAACAAATCATCTGCACATGTACCAGAAGATTGACTTTAAACAGTTTACTAATTCATATGTTTTTTTTAATAAAAAATGAAATAATTTATGTGGAAAACAACAAACATGGGCGCAGACCAGCAAATGGATGGCTGGCATCTTAACAACAATAATGTCATACATATACAGCAAGAAAACAGTCTTCACTTCCAGGGGTTAGTATGCCAACTGTGTAACTTTTGACACCACCAAAATAGAAAATGTAAAGACAATTTGCACTGATGGATATCACACGTTGCCACACCTATTGCACAAGAACAAGTACAATAATGTAATTTTTGACGTTGTTCAACCGTCCTCATCGGTAAGCCATATTATCACAGTGCAGAGGTGTAGTACGTTATGATAAGGAGGATGTCGGTCCTTCTAGGAAAAGAATAGTGAAAAATCAGTATCTAGGCAGGTTGTAGGTCGACATGTTGTGTTTCGGCCCCCCGTAGCAGGATAAATCTACCCTACGATGTTCCAGATGGATTTTAGAGAGGGCCTTCATCAGGACATGGAATTTCTTTGTGGTTGCAGGAAAGTGGGAAGTACCCATATATATTTTATGTTGAACAGTTAACAGCATAGAACTGAAATATCTGGATTATCAAAAGATCAACGAAGAAGTTAACATTGTGTGACCCAAAATCCTGAAAATTGACTATTAATTATCTGTATGACATATCCTAGTGCTTGATTATGTGCACGTAAAGCAGATTTGCACACTAATACCCTTATAGGGGCACTGTTGAAGCAGGCAGAACGATATGCATGCATGAGCTATTGGCGTACATGAGCCATGGGGAGAGCCACAGCCATGATAACAGAAGATTCAGCAACCACATCCATAAAAGGGGGGGTGGGCCTGAAGGAAAGCCAATGGATTGGCACACACATGAAGGTCATGCAAACACTTTGGCGGGCTCTGTCCAGGGCTCATGGGCTCAGGTATGCCCATATTTGCAGCTCAACATCATTATTGAAGGTCGGCTACACTGCCTGAGAACCGTAACAAGAGTCAAATGGGCACTAGGTGCCAGATCAGGCTATATTTGGTAGGATGGAAAAATCTGCTAAAGGTGGTGGGTTGTTGCACGTGACCGGGTTGAGTAGAATTGCACAGGACTTGAATGGTGTTGTAAAGTCATGCCCACCGAGCCTCGAGAATGTGCCAAAGCCATGTCCATCGAGCCTCGAGGATGTACCAAAGCCATGTCCACCGAGCCTCGAGGATGTACCAAAGCCATGTCCACCGAGCCTCGAGAATGTACCAAAGCCATGTCCACCGAGCCTCGAGGATGTGCCGTTAGGAAGCCCATTGTTAATGCAACTGACTAAATGTATCATGCTGGCTCTTCTGTGTAAGGCTCACTGTGTAAAACCCTATAAAACCCCTGAGGTTTCTATGCTCAGAGACCACCATTTTGGGACGAGAATGCTCTTCAAGTTTCTGTGCGTGTATTGAAATAAGCCTTGTCTCTACCTTTGCTGTCTGGGTACCCTGTTGGAATATTTGGGGATGGCTTGCTATATTCATCCTCATTGTATTGTCCACAAGGCTTTCTGGGGGCTTGGTCCAAAATTCCTCCAACTATCCCTCCGTAAAATACCTCCCCTCTCGAGCCCTTCGCTCTTCCACTTTTAACTCCCTCAGAGTCCGTTGTTTTTCAAAGAAACGAGCTGGGGGCAGATCCCTGTCGTCAGCGGGGGCCTCCCTTTGGAACATCCTCCCAGCCACTTTGAAATTTCAGGAGAACCAGCTCTGGTTCCGGAAGCACCTCAAGACCCTATTCTTTGCTTCTGCCTTTGCCCCTCTTCTCTGCTGATCTGTTTTCTCTCTTGGCACCATGGATCACAAGGCTGTGTTGAATTGAATTCCACCAACCCTAATTGTTCACAGTTTTTCTTTCCTCCTAAATGGAACACAAGAGTTCATAATAAAACAGTTTTCCTAAGATAACAAACTTCAAAGTATGACATTGAATACATCAACGTCCCAATGTTATTTGCTTTAGTTTTCTTCCATGGAAGAGAAGAACTGTACAGCGTTTGTTCAGGAGCAGAAGGATATACTGTAATTAGTTGCTCTACCCCCGCTACTCATTGCTTCAACCTCCATGGTTAGAGCACTTGAACTTTGAATAAATATTGTTTGCTCAATGTCACAAGGCTGAACTCTAATGGAACGGTCCACTTCCAAGTGACTATTCCATTTCTTTCCACCCCCATGGATACAAGAACGTTAAATATATTATTTGCCCAATATCACAATACACTACCAAATAATATGTTTCATAGTAATATTTGTAAAAATAAAAAAGGTTTTTAAAGTGTTATATAGCAATACCCGACTGTGGCCTATTTCAATTGTTACTGTTATATTTTTGGACCATTCCTTGACTCAACACAGCATTACTTTACAGTTTAACCAAACTAAGGACATGTCAACATTGCCTCATGGTTTTTCATAATGAGACATACAAAATTAAATGATTTAATACCATCTTCTTTAGAAAGTAGACACTATTTTAGTTGCATATACAGATGGGATTTATAAAGTGAGGCTCTAGTTGGTAAGCAATGGTGTGCCGCATATCGAGGCACCCCCACAGGGGTGGACTGGCATATAGCGAACTCTGAATATTTCCCAATAGGCCCGGCACCCTCGGCCTCTTTTGTGTGGTAGCCTATTTTATTTCCAAATGTTCTCATGGGAAATGGGGTGGGCTTGCTGAAAATGTGCAACATGGGGCCACTTTAAACATTATTTCGGGGACCTCTTTTGGTTCCCAGTCCTCCCCTGCACACCCAGGAGGTTATAGGTTAGGGTACAGGGGGGTTAGTAGAGGTTGCCAGTGATAGCAGGGGACGGGGGAGCTTGGTTGGGGGAGCAGAGCTGGGTGGAGCGATCAGCAGTTGGCGAGATGTTCTTTGAAGAGTGTGGTCACCATGGCCTTTTATCTATTGGTGGAAAAGAACATGCATGCGCCGCGGCCGCATCAGTGGAACAAATGAGCATGTGGCGCATAAATGTGTACAATTAGAGTGAGTCCATTCCAATGGGTACACTTTGGGGGTGGGCTTCACTTGTACACTATGGACCCCGCACTGTAAAAGTGATGCATAAAATCCAGGCTTACGCCATCACTTTTACACTTGTGGATATTGGAGGTCAAGCAGGAGCATTGAGTGTATACAACATTTCAGTTGTGCCTTCCTCCTCATCCTTTTTTTTACACCTGCTGTGTAATGCACACGGATTCCATAGGAATCCATTGTCAATGCCATCTGCCGAGTGTACACAGGAGGCAGCATTTACGCTGTTAGTAAAACTGAGTGCAAAAAGCGCGGCATAAAGGCAATGTCACCTGCTTTTCTACTTTGCTTTTTCAACTCTGTATAAAATTGCATTGTAGAGACCCAACAGCACGTAAGTGTGAACGATTGCGGTAACCCCATGCAATTTACAATTTTAATGAAATGACCCCTTTTTGGTTTATTGGTGGAACACAGAATCCCAATAACAGCTGCCGACACCCTAAAAGGTAGCACTTTGTCGGTGTATGGGGTTTTGTTAATCCAATTTGGGGAAATGAAGTTATGGTGGAGGAGGCCATATAGTGCCGGATGCCCAGAAGGTAGCGCGACTAGAGGTCCCGGATTTGCCTCGACCGTCCCGGAATTAGGCACCCTGTCCCTAGTCATTTTTCATTAAAAAATAATTCCCGGTTTTAGGAAAGGGAGCGTCATCACCGCTGAGATTCAACAATGCAAAGTGACACTGAGACATAGGGCGTCATCACGACTTGGGCGGTAAGGGATACCGGGCACCGCTAAGGTGACCAGTGCCGGTAATCCCTTATCGCCTAATTCCGAGGTCCCTTAGCAGGAACCGTAAAGGACGTGTGGTCGGACCCGCAATTAGGGCCTTCCCCCTTCCCATTGAGCCCTAAAGGGGCTCAATGGGAATGGGGAATGGCATTTGGAATGGGGATTTACCGGGTCCGCCTTGTACGGAATGTCCCGGTAAGTCCCCTCTCCACCAGACTGGATCCAGACACGATTTTGGAGGAAGTCATGGCGCTATTACCGCCCTGGCTGCCTCCAAAGTCGTAATGAGGCCCATAATAAACAGATTCCTAGCGTCACCTTTGCTTCTTCTCTGGGTAGGCTCGAACCACAAACCTTTCTATTTACATGCACTGTCAGTTACCGATGGTGCCACGAGCCTTGTTATAAAACGCGAATAGCAAAGCCTGTAATTACCTTCACACCAAAACCCACTGTATTTAACTTGTTAACCTTGTGGAAATGGTATTTATTTTAATGTGGAAAGAGTGAGGGAGGGGGTCAGGCTTTAGCTGACCTGTGGGCACTAGTCCTACTTTTATGTCAGTGGCATATCCTGTTTTTTTTTGTTGTTGTTTTTTTTTAATCTGGTGACCCTACCCTAAGGTGAAAGCGTTGTCATATTATTTTGGCTAAATTGGTAACAATGTAACTCTTACTTGTTGGCCCACAGTAGAGGCCTACTCAGGCCTGGTGCAGTTTGGGCCGTTGGGGGAGTGGGATGGGTCAGCCGACACCTACCCGTGCTCTCCCTCGGCTCCCACGAACGTTAGCGACTCCTGGGCCTCCTCGCTTTTCTGGCTCTTGTTGTATTGGATGGCTTTCAGGAATGGGGGGCGCTGTACAGCAATTACTGTATGAGGATGCATTGTGTGATGCCATTTTAATCGGCGGAAGCGCACTCCCCCGGGAGGACAGCGTGTTCTCGTATTGTGCCCGGCCGCATTCCCCGCATCCAACCAGGTGGTTTAGTTCAGCTCTTTCTTCGTGCCCCGTCGTCCACTGCGGGCGCTGGGTCCATGGAGGAGCGGTCGCTGCGTGGGAAAGTGTCAGGACTGTAAAGTCCTCCGTGCTGCCCTTTCTCCTCGGCCTCCCGTTGCCCTTTCTCCTCGGCCTCCCGTGCAAGAAGGAGCCAAGTTTAAACAGTGTCGCCTCAGAGAGGAGCTGGCGAGGGCAGCCCTTTCTCACCGGCTTGGGCTTTTGTCACGCCTGAAGACGCTGCCTTTCCCTCGCAGTTTACGTAACAAATTGGAGGGGGTATCGAGAGGGGCCAGATTTCCAGCGTGAGGTGTGGGAAGGACGTGCCACTTTATACCAAGGTGGTTCTCAGACACCCTGCGTGCAACATTCCTGAATTCCAAGTATACATGGAAGGCCTTAATTTAGAGCTCCACCCGTTTCTAAGAACACACAATGCTTGCATACAAAGGGCCTGTGGCAGTGACTCATTTTTCCAGGCTCGGAACCAATTCCAATAATAATGTTTGCCCTTATTCAGTTCGTCATGCCGGATGTCTCCTGCTTCTAAGCTCTGGAATGACAGCTCTTGGAATTGTCCAATTTCATGCTATTCAAGATTTTAGTTTGGGTTGTTGCGACACCTATAAAACCAAACTATTGCACAGAGTACAGATAGGATAGAATGGCATATGTGGAGGGAAACACCGCCTGTAGGCGTTGTTTGGTTATTTTTCTGCCCATGGCCATGCCAATCCCTATGGCCATTCCCACCCAGTTCCTGATCCTCCGCACCGAAAACAACTCCTCATGGTACCTCTTTGAGCTTGCTTTATTCAAGCCTTACCATCAAACTTTGCACTGGAAGTTCCTGCAAGTGTTTTTTCAAAGTTTCAATGGGCCTCATTACAAGTATGCTGGTGCGTGAATAACGTGCCGGTAATAACGTTTACCGGCATGTTTCGGCACCGGCGTACTACACGTTTGGTGGTGGGGTGGCCGTATTTACCTGCAGCGCTTAGCTACCGGTAATTCTGGCACCCCACCACCAAAAAATGCTGGTATTACTGGCAATTCCCCCTATGGAGTCCTAAATACCAGCACTTAGCACCACTTGTAATCTGCTGGTAATTTCGGCAGATCAAATTTGTGGTAACATTATTACCGTTTGGTGGTGTCCCACTGGTAAATACAGCGGGATACCACAAAAAGTGTAATGGGTCCAATGATTTAAGTCGAGTTGTAAACCCACTACTGGTGTAATAAAAAAAGTCTTACCAGGTCTGCCTTCAGCCACTTGATTTATAAGCACTCTGCGTGTCCTTCCCTGATGTCCTGTTAAAAACATACATTGGTCAAGCCAACAGTTTTGGCTTGTGAATAAGTATTAGGCATTTTTCAGGCATTGCTATTGTACTCGCACCATTTTGCACATGCTACCATCAATGGTTAGTTAATACCCCTACAGCCTCACAAGTGTCTTTCCCATGCCTACACAAAAGCCCAAACTGCTGGCATCACCAATGCTTGATTCACTTTGGAAGAGGGTTGCACTGTGTCACCCCGGTAGCAGAACTCAAATGTTCCAAAATACAGGCTGGCCCCATTTGACCAAATTACTACTGCTCTGAAGTACAAGGATGAGTACTCGCTAAGCTTGCTACTTAGCTGTTAGTGCAACATTACTATTACACCAGCAGTCATTACAATTATGAAGGTGAAAAAAGCATAGCAAAGGTGTACCTCGTTCACCGTGTGGGGTAGAACATGCCAAGGGCAGGCCATATCGTCAGGAGTGGTGTGAGCCGATAACAGTTGCAGCCCAAATAATTTAAGTACAATGATTTGAAAATAAAAGAATGCCCAATCAAAGTTCTACAAACATGTAGATTTTAATTAAACAATAAATAGGCAAATAACGAACTAAAACACAAGCAAAAATCTGTCCCTGCGAAGAAATACAGACAATGCAAGCTGGTTTAGAACAGCACTATGCATAGCTGAGCTGGGGTGTTCATACATTTAATTGGCATAAGTCAGTGGTCAAGAAAAAGTCTTATAAGAAGAAAGTGGAGAAGGGAGGGTTTAAAAATCACTCTTTCCCAAAGACAACCAGGGGGATAGGGCCTCTTCACAGTACCCTTTTCTTGTCTGTGGGGCTCAACAGCATAGAGTCAGGCTTATTGTTGTTGGACCAGGTGTCTGGGTGCTTTCGGCTTCGGGTCGTTGTCGAGTCATGAATCAGTGGCGGCAAGTCCCAACGACCCAGTGTTGTTCAGTAGTAGCATTGGATTGTGAGCCAAAGATGCCTGGAATGACAGACATTGTCATGGTCATGTCAGGTCAAGCCTTAAACCTCGGTGGCCTCATGGACAGAGAAGTGGAGACTTGCATTCAGTAGTGAGCAGACTCGACTGGCTCAACACAGCATCAGGGCACTGCAGTGGCGTTGGCTAGGAGTTCAAAGAAGCTGATGATCGGGCGGTAGTGTCAAGCTTGGGTCACTAGTAGACGTTGCATGTCTCAGATGTGAAAACGGCAGAGTTTTAGCATAATTGTCGAGTAAACTTGGAAATATGGAGGCAATCGAGCATCAAGATCAAAGATGACTCTGGTGGTTCCCTTACAGAAGCTTGAACAGCATCAAAGGTGCCCAAAATCGCAACAAGGCTGTTTGGAGATACAGGGAGAGCCAAGAGTCACTCACTTCCTTGGTTCTGTGGTAGCTGCCAGTAGATCCAGAAATTAAATTGCAAACCTTCTGCCACCTGGCAGCCAATCCTCAGCTGCAACATCAACATATACAACAAGGCATGTCTTTGATCCATGCTTTCTCACGAAATGTAGCCTGCAATCACGCTTCTTTGCTGATTCATCAGCGTCTAGAGGCAACTTTGTTCCTAGAGTGTGCTAGGAAATATAAAATAAATATACAATTTGGCACTTACTCTTATGCATAGCCAATGGTAATTAGCATGCCACTTTTCCTTCTATCCTTTGACTTGCTCTGTACACATCGAGAAGTGTTGAAACCCCCCCTGTTGCCCAGGCCGGATTTCCACTGCTCTGTGGACATACACCCCCACCTCAGCAGATATCACCATTCTGACCTTGAAGATGATGGCCCCCGATATACCATCAGACTAATCAGCCATTCATTGTCATGTCAGGCATTTATGTAAACCTTTCAGATAGAAGCTGGCACGATTCCATGAACCAAGATACCTTTCCACCCTGCCTGGCATGGGGTCACACCATCCCTGTAGCCCGCCCACCCATGCGTGCCTACAAGGTAAGAACATCCTCCCTCTCCTGAGCGAACGCGTCCATTCTTACTGCTCTGCTATAGGCTGACAGCATCCCTTTAGCCAAGTCACCCTGATGCCAAACTGTGTCAGAGACACCGCAAAGCCTCACCGCCATCTGCTAACAAGCTGCACTGACTAACCAAACTAGGGTATCAAGGAACTATTCCAGAGGGGAAGGACTTGCAATTTCTAACTTGATTACATGACAAAGTCATCACAAACAGCCCACCACCCCGATCCAAGAACACTGTAGAGTGACAGACGTAAGATTGTGAATCAATCATAACCACTGACACAGCTCTGTGCAACCCTCCGACCCATGAACACCTTTCCCCAGTCAGTTTAGCTGTTCCAGAAAGGGAAACCCATAACCAAATATGGCTGTGTCCTACTCCAAGGGGAAGTCCAGCTTCATGGTTGGGGAAAAAGTGTTGACCAAAAGCACAACCACCAAATAAGGTCGTTGCAAACACGTATAATGATTGCATCTAAGCCTGGCTCATGTAACGGATCCTGCCAATTCATCGTCCCTCTACATTGGCCATCCCTCCCTGCTGCAGCCCTAACACGCGCTGTTGATGAACTGAAGGTTGAATGACTTGGAATAAAGCCAAGAAGGTGCTCGGATGAGACTGGCCGAGTTCCTTCTGCACAAGCTCACAAGCAATTAAAGGCATATGTTGGCCTAATTGGACTCTAGGCACAAAAGATCCGAAAAACAGAACGTGTTAGTTAAACACACACACACACTAGTTTTGTGACATAGCATCACACCTGAGTGTCAGAAAAAGGCTGTGAAATGCCAATTAAGAGAACACAAAACGAAAGGTTTACCTCCCAAGAATGGGTCTAAACTACATTTTCCTCCAGGTCGCACATTCATGTAGAACCTTTCCAGCCACAGGCCTATAGTACTCTATCTGGACCGTCCCATAGCTGGGTCTAAGGCCAGAGTGAGACTTCACCCCCATCGAAGGAGCCACCAACAAAGGGTTCTTTAGTGACAGCAATGGATGGAATCACGAGCAGAGGCATGGCCTCACTGAGTCTTGAGCTGTCAGTGAGGCCTCCTGCCACACCATGTTTCCCAGGGCTCTCCCCAGAACCCGGTGGGCACTGGCTGGATCAGAGAAGCAATAGGGTGAGGGGAAGGAGCAGAAGGCAGAGAATGGCCTGGCCTGATGGGCTACTAGGCACAAAGGACTAGAGGAGGTGCCCGCTCTGGGTCAGAGGGCATGGATGGGCTTGAACATGAGGACCATCTATAGGGACCTTTCGAACAGTTTGAGCAAGCCAGCCTGATGTCAATAGAAGGGTGTAAAATGAGTGTTGTAAGATTTCTCAGGGGGGAGGTGTCAAGGAGTGTTACTTTCTTTTGGGTGCAGAAGGAAAGGCAGATAAAGAGGCTGGGGCAGCATTCCAGTTTTTTCTAGGTCTACAGCATTAATCATTGTCTTGGCAGGATGGTCTGGCAGGCTGGATGGACAGGTATGGCATATTTTGCCACAGCTAAGGAGGTGATAGTGAACAGGGATGGCAAAGTAGATGCTAACTGTATAGTGCTTACATTGCAGAAATAATGGCCATGTCTGTGGGCTGACTGGAGGGTGAGATGGGGATTGGGTGGGAAGAGGATGGATTGTTTTCAAGAGGAAGGGATGAGGTTAACAAGGTAATCATGGTCTGGGTGGGATGGATCATTAAGGAGTGTGATGTGAGACAGTATCACGTAGCAAAGAGGTCACCAGTTATCCGGCTTTGCAAAAAGTAGGTCAGTGAAAGATATGTGTCAAAATGAAATAGCTGCTCGGAGACATGTTAAGAGGGCATGAATATAGACCAAAGAGAACGATCATTTGGGAAGACTCATTGGTGGACGCCTACTCGCAGTGTGGTGGGGGTGGCGCTGAAGGAGTGGCAAGATGGGGAGTAGGAACAGTTTTCGAGGCAGTGTAGAGCCAGGATAGAGTAGCACTAGAGAGCTCCGTACATGACATAGTTGCAAAGAATACACTTGGATTACGACTAATGAAGGCAGAGAGGAGATCAAACAGAATCAGGGTGGAGAGATGGCTGCGGTGGTCAGAGGTGAAGAAGAAGGAGTCCTAGAGGAGTGAAGGCTGGGTGAGGGGCATTCAGCAACAGGCTACTTGGCAGGGGTGGCACAGCTTGTCAAGGTGAGGTGCTGAGATAATGACCAACACTGTTCAGATTTTAAAGAGAGTCCAGCATTTGACATTCTTGGTTTTGAGCAACATTTTCTAGATACAGGGAGGATTCCAGAGCGATCAATGAAATAAGTGTGGAAGATGAGGAGTGCACAGGGAGAGAGTGTAAATGAGCGCTGCCCCAGAAGTTTTGGGGGTTTCAAAGATGGGTGCATTGAGGTGGCAGTGCAGTGTAAGCGTGAGGAAAGGACTGAGCCAGGAAATGTATTGGGTGGGGTACAATCTAAAGGCAGAGGTGAGGTAGAGGTTTGTCCTGACAGTATGTATTTTTGTTGAGAGAAAGTTAGCAAAGTCAACCCTTCCGACCATTCCCTCTACAATGAAACAATTCTACAGCATCTGTAGTCCAGCCTAACACCTGTGCACTGAGGAGGGGCTATCCTATCCTATCCCCTCAAAACATTCACAAATATTCTCTACGAAAAGGCCTGCAAGCCACCCTTTATGCACATTTTCCAAGGAACCATATACACATTCCAGTGCAGGACTACCCATAAGTAGAGGCAGTCCAAATCTACAGATAACATCAGACAAACTGCAGAGATGTTTGCCATATTCCTGCAGAGTCACACATTCCACAGTGACAGAGGTGGAAACCTTCTGGAACAATCCAAGCATTGTGCAATATGCAAATCATTTTGAAAGTCTGTGATCATAATAAATCTGCATTTTCTGCAGAAGAGTCTGCCCCTCAGATTTGGACTGTCTCTACCCATAAGGGGCTCCTGTTCTGACTGAGTGTCCCCCAGACAATGCACATGCATGGAAATCGCAGACAGGAACTGGCTACTTATTCATCTTGATGTGCTGCTGCGCAAATTCCTCTTACCCCACAGGAACGCAGGGCACTGCCATCACATCACAAAGTATATTAGATAGATTAAAAACAAACACTCTCTTAGTGATTTTATGTGTTAGCATTGCACCCATTAGGGGTTACATATGCCAAATGCACAGAACCGAGTGGCTTTTCCACGAAATAAACTTAATTTTCTAGGGAGCTACATTGACAGTCCTATGTCATTTTGCAGAATGTTCTACATGTTGGCGAATTTTGCTTTGGGCAGTGGCTTTAGTGGCACCCTACAGTGATATTGTCCTGTGATTGCAACGCCCCGACCAGCAGTGCCCGCAGAGCATTGCTACACTGGCCTTACCATCAGCGCATACAGAATGGCTGATGATATATGGCAGTGTCCGGAGGGCATGATAGGCCATGCCCTGAGAGTGCTGCACCTAGGCTATGGCCTTCAGACTCTAAAATAATTACCCTAGCAGCAGTGCCTAAGGTGAATGAGCCTGGATTATAGCATTTGGCTGTCCTGGTGGCACATTGGCCCACCTACAGTTCAGGCAAGGTATAGTATTTGCCCACGCCCTTTAGCCAGTGCGCAGAGAGCCTCTTTTCAACTCAATCCATCTACCCACATTAACTGCAGGGCAAGACCTGTGCCCACGCATTGATGGCACTGTGTTTAATGCAAAGTCTTTGATCATGGCCTGAGCAAGGTGTGCCTACCTGTATTACTCATATGGCATTGCCTGTAACCATCCCCTGCAGGCACTGCAGTCCCTGCTGCACCCTACACTTGACCCATTTGTTTTCAATTGGTGCCACAGGATATCATTGCTCGGTAGGTGGCCTCCCTGCGGTCTTCAGATTCACAGATCTCAGAGGCACCAAATATCTCTCTATGTAAAAAAGGCAGGGCAGACATCTGCATAGCTTCCCACTATCCAGGTCTATACATTCAAGGAAAAAACTTTAGTTGCAGGGACGTCTAAGTGAGAACTTAGTGCAACAAAACCCTGGAAATTCAGCTAAAGCTACCTTAACTTCACACCCCCTGTTGCTCAGACTATGACCACAATGATGACATCACAGATCACATCACTGATGACATCACTAATTACATTCCAACAGTAACTGCCATTAAGGATGGGCTTCAGCTATGGTCAGTCCAAATATATTTTAACACATGAATGGGTAATAGTCATGGTCTTCAGTTATGAACAGTGGTCACAACCTTCATTCATGTCCGCTGAATATTTTAAAACACTAATAGGCTACCAAGCATAGATTTTGGCCTTTACCAGTGGATGCAGCTTTCAGCCGTGTCCACTGTATATTAAATATACTGAACAGGCACTAGCCATGGACTTTAGCATTTTAACATGGACCTTCATTTGAGAGATTTTACAATTAAATGGTTTGGATTTGGGAGAATGGGTTGATTCCAAGTCTTTCCAGAATTGTTAAGTCTGAGAAGTAGAGGGCACCCAGACGTCATATTAATTCATTGTTTACGCAATGATTTGGGGAATGTACGAGGGGTGTCTCTTATTTTAATGATGAAACAAGACATGGAAAAACTAATGGAACTATTTCCTCACACCATCCTTATCTTTTCCAGTCTCACTCAGAGGCAGAAATGGAGATGGACCACCAGATTTAATGGTAAAATTGAGAAATCCTGGAGAAATGTTAATAAAGTAGTTTCAGCATTCATGACAGACCACAACCAATTATGGATTGCGAACAACAACATACAGTTCTACATGGCCAATTTCTATAGACGTGACGGAGTTCACCTAACCGATTACGGAAATGCAGTGTTTCTTCATAACATCAAAACAGTACTCCTGATGTGCTAAAGATCTGCACTCAGTGTACCCCAAAACAGTCCTTTTAAGGAATACATATCATATAAAAATACATAAATACAATTAATAATAACACAAAATATTTTTATTATAACCGCGGCTACAGTTCGTTAACTTTTATCATAGCCGCGGTTACAAAAAGTCAGTTGACAAGGGACTGACTTCAAGTTTTATAATACAATCCAACTTAAATGATCAATAAAGAACAACATTACTCATGTACTTATGTAAAGTAACTGAAAAATAAGAAACCATAGATAAATACATAACAGTAAACTAGATAGGAAAGCATTTCTCACCCACGCAATATAATATCATAAGTGAGAATGCACAACCTAAAATACATTGTATGGCGCATCTAAAACTAGACTACAATTGCTCCTTTTTATATACATTTTTTAAACTATTTTCTTCTATCTTTCACCAAAGTCTCAGATGCTCAAAAGTCTGAAAACACACATCCAAAATAAAAAAGACTCTCTAACACCTACCAAAACACGGCCAGTGATTTTTCACCCCCAGCGTCACTATACCTAAACAAAGAACTTTCAAAAAAATATAAAACACTAACACCTCAGTCTATATAGCCAGGGATATCAAACTACACATACCTTCGGCTATCTGTAGTCCTTTGTAGCCTCGGATATAGCCGCAAATGTCAGCAAAACAGCTGGAAAGAAATAGCTTTCCTGCCCCCCACACCTCACCAAGTGCCCCCTCATCTGTGCCAGCTCCCCACTCACCAGATGGCCTCCTCACCTCCCCTGCCCTCTCCCTTTCCCCCAACAACACATGCTGCTTCTATAATGCTGTTTGATATTAGCTATTTGTGGATATAGCTGCGGCTACGGAAAGCTTTGTGTTGCAAACTCAGTCCCTGTCCCCCCTCCAACTCCCAAATTTTACTCAGTGTCCTCTAGCCATCCCCCCACCTCTACCCTGATGGCATTTGTATGTTTTCTGACAAGCAAATAGCATTTTACTGCGTTTCATTTTCCCATAACCTCGGTTATAGATGCAAATATCTCCCACATCGAGAGAAAAACAAGATGGTGGTCATTTTATTTCTGAAACCCATGATCCTGCAATGCATTAAGGGAGATATAATTATAATTTTTGAACAGGGGGCGCCCTCTTCTCTGTCAGATTTTAAAATAACTCCCATACGGAATAACCCCAAACCACACATGCAGTGCGAGTCATTGCTTTGTGCCCAAGTTGTTCCTGACCTGGTCCAAATCCGTCCAGCGGTTGGGGCTGTGTGCTTTGGCAAACCTTGACCTTTTTGGTCTATGGGAAAATGAATGGGAAGTAGGCCACACTTTTGGAAAACTTTATTTCTTTTTACGCTTAATAACTTTTAAAATTTTTAATGAATCATTATGAAACTTTGCAGTCTGAGGGGGCCCGCAGACTTTCAATCACTTCCACAGTTCCGGCCAAATCCATTACTCGAATCAAACGTTATTAACAATAGAATTCTGAGGGGTTCCTCTGTGTCTCAGACTCACCTTAACTAAAGGGCAGCGTCTGCAGCCCTATATTAGCTTTTTTTTCTACAGAGCATATTCCACCAACATGAGACCTAACCTTGTTCCCTTTCGGGTCAAGGCATGTCCCAGCAGGTTTTAATATGTCTCTTGTCACAGCACTGGCTCGAAGAATAGGGATCAATCCCCTAGTTTGGAGCACTGGGTAGGAAATCCCCCATGATAACTCTGGCTGAAAAACCTTTGAAAGTTAGCAAATGTAAACTTCGCCAGGGCATCAATGATCTCTGGTTGTTCAGCAGTGGTTCAGTTGGCGATGAAGTGCTGCAGGCAAGCCGGATGATGGAAGACCCACTAGAAAATCTTCTGCCCAGGAGAAAAGGGGAATTGTTGAATCTAGGTGAAGTTCACAGCTGGCACTGAATGGATGCAGACAGGGCCTAGTGATCACATTTCAGGTAAGAATTTAACTCCTTGGTGTCTCAAAGATACCTGTCCAGTTCTGGGTGGTCCTTCAGTTTTTTAGAATGGGTCTTGGGCTCTGTCTTTTTCTAGCACTCAGGCTTTCCGATGCTCAGGCCTCGTCATGACAGTATCACAGAGGGCAAAGCAGCATGGATTCTTCTGGGACCAGGGGAACCTTGAGCATGCAACCCAGCTGTGATGGCAGAGATATGGGAAAGGAGCACCAATTCTTCAGTTCCCTATAATATCTTGGGACGTCTGGTGTCCACAGACATTTTCAGAGCTGCACTGGCAGACTGCTGTTCGCAAAATGCAAAAGCAAGGCTTCCTAATGGTGTCCTTTGGGTTTTCTTTGTCTTCTCATGTAGACTCCTACCGGGGAATGAAAGGGTGCCTACACCCATGTTAAGAAGGAAAAATGTTTGCTGAGTGCCAATTAATCTTCCAATCAGGAGAGAGCATCATTGCAAACATTGCTGGCAGTCACATTGAATGTTTCCCTTGCTTTTTTGCCACCTTTCACTTATGATGTGTATTCCCCCGGGGAATCCCAGATATCATTACGGTATTCAGCCAGATCTTGTCTTGCCTCCCCCAGCCCTTGCCTTTTGCAGGCAAGCAGAAGCCTTGACTATATATGGCTTAACCTGTTTTCTTTCACACAAAGGAAACAAAGTTTTTGTGGGTAATGCACACCAAGTTCCTAACACTGGGACATTCTCTAGGACACACCTTGGAAGGCAGCAAACTGAATTCCAAGAGCTACTTTGCAAAAGGGACAAGGTGCCTTCAGGACACCCTTCCCCTGGGAAGTCAAGGTACTCAGGAGGCGCAGCACAGATACAGCCCTAATGGGATCTATGGGAAAATGTCCCGAGGAAAATATAGTCATGTGAAAAATGGAGTCCGAAAAAAGTTGTTTTAGACAATATCATCATTCAATACAACCAATCAAAAGTGTGAAAATGGTGCCAGTAATAAAGTCGCCAAAAAAGCTATTTTTAAATACACAAAGTACAAAGCTGGAACCCGAAATAAACCCCTCACAAAACCTACACAATCACCCTAACTCTATTCCCAAACCTCCCACTAACTCTAATTATAACCCTTATTCCACCCTGAACTCTTACAATACACTAAAACATTGATTCATGGAATTATTTGCGCCGAAAACTGGGATGTGTGCGCTATTCTGCCCGCAAATCTCTGCTTAACAAATGGGGATTTGCGGCAGAATGGCGCACAAATCCCCGTTTTTCAGCGCAAATAATTCCATGAATCTTAGTGTAAGCCTTCAGCACACTAAAGTTCCACCCTGAACTCTTACAATACACTAATCCTTCAGCACACTAAATATTTGTATTTGCATGTTACTCAATACAAAATAAATATAAAATGAACAGTGAAACTATCTCCAACCCCTTCACCAGATTGCCACAAAGTACATAAACCTTGCCTTTATTCTAACCCTTGCTCTAATATTAGCCCTGCCCTAACTGCAACTTTACCACTTACCCCAATGCTTATTTTACACTAACCACTAGGTGTATCCTAACCGTTATCCTATGTCAACATCACCAGCCCTCTTCAACCTCCCTATCCCATTCTTTAACACTTATCCAAACAATTACTCCATTAGCCCTAGCCTTACAATAACAACTGCCCTAACACTAAGCCTGACACTTAATCTACCCGAACGACTATTCAGACCCCAAATTCTTTAATCCAACCCCTATTCTTACCCTAAACCAGGCAATCAGAAGCCCACTAAACCATTCTTAACCTTAACCTTCTGTGCGCTCTCCCCACCTGTCACATCACCCTGGCGCAGTGCTTTGCAGTCCAACTATCGCAGAAACGGTGCATGCTAGGGCCTTGAAAGGGGATCCTAACAGGTAACTATGCACATTTGGTGCAGTTTGGTGTAACAGTGAGGAATTGTATAAGGAACAAACTAACCGATTTTCTCCTTTATATATATAGAGAAGATAGAGATAACCACATTTTCCATGGGTCAGTGAATGTTGATTGCAATTTATTCGCCCCACTTTCCACCTATAACTTTTCCACTCCCTGATTGACAAACACTAAATATTCCTATAAAATTCAGGGGAGACTTACCTTTCTTTGGACTATTTCAAGAATATTTTTCAGGCAGCATTAAAGTTAGTAGCATCTCTAAAACTGCCTTTATAATTTTCTATAAAAGAAGAAAGTTAACAATAGAGCTGTCCAACACATATCAAAGAAGGCCACTCGCTATCTCTCCAACCCTCAGTACCCGTTAAGCTCCTGGAGATGTCTGTCACAGCACAGTATCAAATGTTTGTTTTGGATCAAGACTGGCTTGCCCATCATTATGTGGGTTTTAATCACGGTAGAGGTACAGATTCGGCCCTGAAATTCATAGTAAATCGCATGAATGGGCTGATGGACTAACCTGGTTCCTGTATTGTGGATCTAGTGCTATTGTTAGCTTTCAACACCGCTGACAACCCGATCCTCCTGGGTCATCTGCATCATATTATATACTGTGTTCCATTTCTGTCAGGTAGGTTCCAGTTAGTGAGCATTACTCCTTACAAAAACTGAAAGAGAGGCCTTCATGTAGGGTCAGCAGGGTTAAGCCCTATCACCCTTGTTATTCACTATTTAAATGCACTCTTGCTCACCTGATCTACTACTGTGATCTACTTTTCTACATTTAGGCAAATGATGCTCAGGTTGTGCTCCTATGGATGGTAGTCTGATTTCCTCCATAGCAATATTTAATGCCTGTTGTGGAGCCCTGCATGAAGGGGCTGCAACAGGCTAATGTGGAAACCATACCAATCCAGGGTGACCCTTTTCAGGGGCGTGGTGGAGAGCAGGTGGTTCAGAGATTTGGCTATCAGTGCTGGATCCATGCCCAGAGACAGTATTTCTTTAATAGATCAGAAATATTGAAGTCCCTTTGTAATTCAGTCTTTCTTTAATAGTTCAGAAATGTTTAATTTTCTAGCTATATTTCCTTCAATCGATACTTCTTTCAACTCATATAGTGATGGTCTTCCACACATTTATTTCTGCTCTCCTGGACTAATGTCATTAAATATATCTGGTCACGTTAAGTGCATTCTCTCAGAACTCCTGCAAATCCAGAATTGATTTGGCAAACGTACAGCTTATCAACCTTAAGGTGTGTCAGTAGACGATATCACGGATGGCACACAAAACGCTCCAAGTCTCAAGGACAGTTCAAGGATTTTTATTGAGATCTTTGTGGGACATATGGTGGCAATGTCTCTTTCCACTTGCCATGGCCGTACTCCCTAACCCAGCCCTCCGTAACCCCGATTAGTTGTACCGATTTTTGAACCTTACTGTCTAAGGTCTGTTTCTCACAAATGATGGTTCCCACAATGTAGGCTCAGCGACTCTCTCAGGAACCTCCCGACTTTCTTAACTCTCCCCCAAGGTTAGTGTCATAATTGTGATTGTGATTGTGCCATGCACTTGCTCTGTGGGATTCAACTAATTTTAATCATCCCCACATTCGCCTTTCCCTTCTACTGTGACTATTTCTTCTCCCCTGACTCCTCGCAACAATCCTCTGCACCTCAGCTGTCTCCTGCCTCCAGCTTTTCATGTTTTCTCCCCCTTCTGCTCCTACTCCTCCCACACTACTACTACTCCCACACTACTACTGCTCTGCCTCTCACACTACTACTACTCCCACACTTCTACTCATCCTCCTACTCTACCACTCCTCACACACTACTACTCAGTCACCCTCATTTTTCCCAGTTCCAGTCTTCTCACATCCACACCTTTCCCTACCCTCCCTATTTAAACGTCTCACATACATGCACACTCCCAAACCAGATCCACTATCTCTCCTAAGCTAATGCCTTACCTTCTCCACAACTCTTCTGCACAAGCCGCCGCTTCTTCCAAGAGTAGGAATACTGCTGGTCTCTTGATCACCATCAACCTCCACCTCTGACCTAACCCGATACACCCATACTTCCTGTCTCCTGTATGAATATCCATCCTTCGTTGATGATTGGCAAACACTCCCCTCCCAATCTGGCTGTTTCTTCCTATCACAGGCATGTAAGTGCAGCTACAAGTCTTGAAAAGGGGGTGTAGGCCCACCTACTTTCTCTGCTTGGGCTCGCTGGGTAATGGACATGCCAGATCATTGTTACAGTTCGTGTTTCTGGGGTTCAATTATCTGGATCATTTTGGTAAGTTTGGGGAACCATCCCTGGTTCCATATTATTCTCAGATGGTCTAGTGGGTTGCTCTGTGCAGACACAAGACTGAAAGTGGCTCTGACAGTCCTGCAAAGCAGGGATATGCCTTATAGTGGTGCGCTGATGCCGTCTCTCCCTCGCTGGTGAGTGTGGTGCTCAGATTGGCTCTCTGCAGCGCTGTGACTGTTCACTGAGCTCTGTTCTGGTCGTTCCGTACGGGTTGTGCTGAGACTGCTTTTCTTGTCGCTTTTTTTCTATTCGCTCCCTTCTCTAGCCTGGATGTTTCTTCAAACGAGAAATAATACTGGTCAGAATATGTATAAAGAGGGAAGGCTGGAGATAAGGGTCTGCAAACACACACACACTGGCACGGGTGGGAGAACAGGAATTGCCTTAATTGCTGCTGCCACTCTCCTCCTCAGTGGTAGGACTGGTTCTGGGTTCCTTCCTGGTAGACCTTCCACAAGCCCTTTGACAACTAACCTTGTCAGACTGGCAATGAGTGATTTTGTGAAATTCTTTCAGGCCGCTGGGCTTGCAGGTTGGATAAGCTTTCTCTATTTTCCAGGCTTTAGAATGCTCAACTAGTCAAAAAAGTGTTTATTAGATGAGCAGTTAAATTGCTGTCTAAATATGGACGTCAGTTAGGATTGCTATGGATACCACTTGCTACCCCAAGAAATCTCCATGCGACCCCTAACAGCTTTCACACTTAGATGTCAAAGAGTGACTTATTACTCTGTAAAAATACACTATTTTCCTGAACTAAACTGTCATGTCCTGTTTCCACCACCACTGCTATATTTGGGAAGGAGCCAAATCTCCTTTCTATTACACCTGTTCTAGTGGGCTGCGTCGCATGTGTTAATGAGAAGGTGGGGTTACCGCCAAGATTTCAATTTCCTGTCATATTAAATACAAGTCAGACGCACCACCAGAGTCTCCATGATTTAATGCATTACGCGCACAATATTGCAGCTGATTACATTGCGATCTCTATCGCATTCATTTCAAGAGCTACTAATGGCGACGAGGATCAACTGAGGTGTGCCCGCCGTGCACCCGCTATCCAGATCTGTCAAACCCTGCAGTTGGTGAGATCTCCCCAACGCCCGAGGCAGCACAAACAGACAAACAGCTACCCACGCAAGCATCAGCTACTTAAATAACACATTTTCATTCTAGCGAACTTCATGAGCAAGGGGCCGCCACGGAAGACAGCACAAGCTACACGTCTCCAGAGAAGGCCCAACTTTCAAAGGCTTCGCCATGGAGGAAATTGCGTGCAAGCATGCCAAATCACTACGCTGAGCATGTGTAACAGGACTGCACGCGCCACGTGTCTCCAGAGAAGGACCATCTTTCAAAAGCACTGCCACAAAGGATAACGCACGCGAGCATGGTGTAAGTGATTTCAACCCGACACTCCACCTAAGTCAATGCCTAGCGTGTGATGCACAATTGAAACCCTTAATTATTTATTTATGTCTATAAGTTCTTTTATTTCTGTACCCTTATATCACGCCCCTCTCTTTGAACCCCCCCCCCCCCCGGTCACACTGAACCATGAATTAGGCTGTTTTGCAAAGTTAAAAATATTTATTTTATGGATTTGCACAATATATATATCACATTACTTTAATGTTTATACAATGATCACGAATGGGGTGATGTCACAATAACAATCTCTTTACTCAGAAGGAACAATGATAGGAAAAATAATGCAGCATAGAAATAAAACTTTCAGTGGTTTCAATCAAAATGCAATGTAATCACTCTTTCCCCCTGCACACTACTCAATCCCCCAATCTGCAATATAAAAAGATGGAAGGAGTGAAAACAGGTTTCAGGAATACAGAATTCAACAAAATAGTATCAATACCAATTTCCCTCCAGCAAACACGGAGAAAAACAGGAATGAGTGAAAACTTGTCAAAATGGTTTTGAATGTGGCTTTGAATGAATGGTAAAAACACTGAAAATTGATTTAATTCACTAAAATGGTTTCAATACTAGTGGGCGCCACTTTATATGGTATCAGACAAACACTAGCAATGATTATTGAGTAACTAGCAAGTTGAAAACTTAATTCTGAGGTCGGGTGCAATGAACAGCTATTTCACACGATATAGATTTGAGCCAAACGAAAAATCTGCGGCAAACTTTTCCGTGTGCGGTAAGTGCGAGTGTGGAAAAACTATAAGGATGTTTCTAGCATACACAGTGAAGAAGTTATGAAGGTTTTTGTGGAGGTCGTTTTTTCAGAAAGAGTAAAAATTTGAAAATAAAGATGCGCTTTTTAAAATGACAAACAAGATTTATTTACACTAGGGGTAGACTATAAAGCCGCAAACTACACGACAGCGCAGCCACCAGCCCAGGATATCACTGGTTAGTTTGGCCTGCCGAGACGCTCGCCTTTCTTCAGAAAATATATTAGCGCAAAGATGATTTTAACACTACTATTACAAAGGACTATAGGGTAAGAGAACAAGTTCAGGTAAGACAAACGATTCTAACAATGCAGTTCGAGAAATAATAGAATGGGTTTATATAGGATGACTTATGGATAATACATATGCTAGGGACAACA
This sequence comes from Ambystoma mexicanum, assembly GCF_040938575.1. NCBI lineage: Eukaryota > Metazoa > Chordata > Amphibia > Caudata > Ambystomatidae > Ambystoma > Ambystoma mexicanum. Next base: position 819,794,345 of record NC_090922.1, read on the forward strand.
CTATACTATAGATACTCACTACCAATGTTTGGAATGGACCCGTCAGGGATCTGGTCAAAGATACTTCTGGAATGGAATTCTGCTAGCACACCGGACTGGACTCAAGGCGCTCTGGTTCTGCAATCAGCAGGGCACTCTGGACACAGCACGGTGGGACTGGACTGGATCTCACGGGTTCTGGTTCTAATTCTCAGCTATCTGGTCACAGCTCTGCTTTACTGGTTTGGATCTTGGGATTCTGGAAATAATTCTGAGCAAGAAAGCAGCACAACACAGCCAGGCTGTTCTTTTAGTTCCCCTTAGAAATCTGGGGTAAAATCTGGTTTCAGGATTTTAAAAGGCCAAGCTGAGAAGGGTTCAGCTTTGAAAATGGGCCTTTCTGCTTTCAAAGTTCTGGAGTCTGGATTCTGGAATATGGATTTCTCTTGCAAAGTGCTCTGCCAGCAATCGCATGGTGGGTGAATGAAGGGGTCTCTAGGTCCTAAGCTATCTCTATTTATGTATTTCCTAAAGGGGTGGGTATGCTGAATTATGCTAGGCACACCCCTAGGTATTCAATTGGTTAGGGTCTTTCCTCTCCCCTGATTTCAGAAGAAAACACGGTGTCATCATGACGCTGTGTTTTATGATCCAGGAAAAAACCTCTAGCATATTTATATCCCATATTTAGTGGAGCAAGTATTCATCCAAGCCCCATCGCAGTGAGAGCTTGGGTCTAGATTTGGCAATTTTTTGCACTTTTGGTCCGGTGCCCAATGTCGGGTTTATCCCCAATTTTACATATAGGTGTGCATGATATCTAGGCATAATCATATGAAGTTTCATGTTTCTGGCATCACCACAATTGCTACAAAACCACAAATTATGTAGTCATGTCCCTGAACATAGCACAGAGTTCTGAGTACTTTTAAAATGTGACCAGAAATTTTACATTAACAATACTGTAATTTTACAATTTCTATAATTTTGCGCAGTTCTGTGTCAGTCCTTTTCAAAAATATACTTTTCTGTGTTTTGAGAATAAACAACACTGTCTGTCCCGCCCCCAAATTTCTGGTGGGTCAAGAGCAGTCCCTGCCTCTTTCCTCTGGCAGGAGTTTCTGTTAACACTTGCATCAGCATATTCTTTTCAGCCAAGGAGTCCTTTGTCTCTCCCAGGAGCAGAAGAGCAAAATCCCCTCCCCTCTTCATTAACACCTGACTGGGAGTTCCTGGGCTTTGATGAGAAGCAGGAGAGATGCCTTTTGTTGGGGAAACTGTGGAATTTGCTTTAAAGTTCTTTGGCTTGCATTAGATTTACTTTAAAGTCAATTGTCACATTTTGCTTAGTTGAAAAATAAACTTATATTTTTCAAAACAGGCAAACAGATTTCTAATGCCAGTCTTTATAAACATAGAGATGAAATAGTCGCAACCTATATTGCTTTTGATGGCAAGTCACTTAATTCCAACAATTTGATTTTAACTGCACAAGTTTAAGCTTCCAGTGTAATTAAATGACAGCTTTCATACAGGCGGCCGACGGTACTGTGCCCATATTTTACAGATTTTCACAGACAAGCACACTTTCTAATGTGGATATTCTTATTATGGATTCTGCTTCTCCTGACATTGTGTGCTTATGTGGATTCCTTAAATAAGGTGATGGGTAACACCCAGCAAGGATGTTGGATATTTCCTGATGTTTGGAACCATTATTTTGCAATTTCAGCAACCAAGGAAAAAAGGATTTCAGAGCACCTTTGGGTTTCCTTGCAATAAAGCATTGCCTTTCATTAAGTTTCCATTTGCACTCTGTGGGCAGCCCAATGACAGGTTTCGGCAGTGTGGTCTCCTGTTCCACCACTGACACAGGCAATGTAGACTGGCAGCCAACTTTCTGGTTTCACAGAGCAATTTTCATAGGTTTAGCGCGCATAGGGCTTCTTGCAGCCATTTTGCTGGTTCTGGTGTCACCGGCACACAGTGATATCGCAGGGCAGAGCTCGTGGGTCAGTACATCCCACAATGGCAATTCACTACGCTGAACACGTGTAACACCAGGCAAGATGTTGTCCTTCTTCAAACTAGACCACAACATATTTGCATAGTGTGAAGTCACACCGCATGGGAATCGTATCACAACATTGAGTGCAGTTCACACGACACTGCTAAATAGACTCATTCTCACTCCCTCATTCACGTGATGTTGGAAAGCAACACTGATAGCGGCCTACAAAGCCCACAGGCCAACTCCACACCATGTCATACTACTACCAGGGAGGAAAGTAGCACAGAGTCCCTGCAGCTTCAAGCTGTGCCTCATTTCAACATGTCAGACACCAGCAGCCTGGCACCCAGGTGGGCCAGATGGCTGAAAGAACTTCACATCTACATCGATGCATCAGGTGTGAGAGAAGAACGTCGACTACGAGGCATTCTGTTGCACTCACTGGGCCCCACAGCACGCGATATCGTGTTTGAAATGCCAGAATCCAAAACAGACTCATTCCAAGGTATCATTGACTAATTGAACACTTAATTTGCGCCTTTAATAAATGTTGACTACTCCAACAAACCACTCAACTGCCAAGGCATGTTCTCCGCCATATGTCAATACAAGGACCAATTCCAAAAGGTACAAATATACATCATCAAGGGAGAAGTACCAGGCAGAAGCATACTAAATTCCAAGACAGCCATACAAATGGGACTCATTCACATAATGTACCAAATTATGTCCGCTTACACCACTAACCCGAAAGACATGATACAAAAGATGTTTCCAGCCCTCTTCAAGGGATTACGCAAGCTCAAAGACAGACAAATCAAATTCCACATCAATCCACACACACCACCCACGGCCCAACACTACAGGGGCATTCCCATCAACATTCAGAAACATGTGGAGGATGAAATCCAATGTCTATTACAACAAGACATTATCGAACCGGCATCTGGGCCAACACCATGGGTCTCCCCAATTGTGCCTGTGCCCAAAAGAGACAACAAAAACAGCATCCGCATATGCGTGGACATCAGAGCCCCAAACATGGCCATTGAAAGAGAACGGCATCTCGCCCCCAGAATGACCGATACGATGCATTTGCTGCATGCTGCAAAAATATTCTCCAAATTGGACTTGAACAAAGGCTACCATCAGCTTGAATTGCATCCATCCTCGAGATACATCACCACATTCTCGACTCATTTGGGGTTATTCAGATACAAAAGACTTAGCTTCGGAGTGTCATCAGCTGCTGAAATCTTCCAAAATGAAATCCATCAAGTGATCAAACATATTCCAAATTGCCTCAACTATAGCGATCACATCCTAATATTTGGCACCTCTCAGGAAACCCAGGATGACACCCTCAGAAGGGTATGCATGGTGCTGGAAAATGTACACCTTATGCTGAACCCGGACTAATCTGAAATTAGCAAAACTACCCTGAAATTCTTTGGACACATATTTTTCAACAACGGGTTGCAACTGGACCCCAAAAATGTACAGGCACTGGTGGATGCTCCCACCCCCATGTCAACATCAGCAGTGCGCTCATTCCTGGGAATGACAAGCTACTGTACACGCTACATCCAGGACTTTACGTCAGTAAGCTCCCCTCTCAGACTACTCACAGGGAAGCATCAAGAATTTCAATGGAAAAATGAATGTGAAGAAGCCTTCCAGGAAATCAAAAGGCGCATCACTTCGGCCTCCTGCATGGCCTACGACGACCCTGACTATGACACCGAGCTAACAGTAGACGCCAGCCCAGTGGATCTAGGAGCAATCCTAGTGCAATCAAAACCAGGAGCGCCACCAAACGCGCCAAGAAGCATAGTGGCATATGCAAGTCAAAGTCTATCGGCAACAGAATGTGCCTATCCCCAACCCGAAAAAGGAAAGCTTAGCAGTCGTATGGGCCTGTGAACATTACCACTTATTCCTATACGGATGCCCTTTCACAATTGTTATGGACCATCAGGCTCTCCCCACCATTTATGGCAAACCCACAGCCAAAATTCCACCACGCATAGCAAGATGGGGTCTAAGACTACAGGAATATTCATTCAAAATCATCCACAAACCAGGCAAGGACAGCAACCCAGCCGATTTCCTGTCCAGATACCCACTTCCAGCACAAGACGAACGACAATCGATCAAGGCAAACCAATATATTAGTTATCTCACAGGGAACGCACTCCCGAAATCCATCACGGCAGCCCAACTGAGAGAAGCAACACAAAGTGATCTCCTGCTTCAGATGGTCCGGGGGTGCCTGAAGTCTGGCCAGTGGCACAGAAAGAAAATTCACAAACATAATCTATCGGCAACAAAAGAGGAACAGCTACACACCTTCAAGCTCATCCGACACACGCTATCCACATCACCGGATGGCCTCTTACCGAAAGAAAACAGGCTTGTGATACCATCCTGTCTGCAAGAGCAAATCCTGTCCATCGCTCATTCGGGACATCGGGGGGTGGTGTCAACAAAGCGACAACTTAAAACAAAAGTGTGGATCCCCAAAATGGACGAGAAGGCAGAAAGCACAAATGTCTTGCATGCCAATCGGTTGCCCCACGCACGTTCCCAGCGCCACTGAAACCATCTGAGATGCCCTTACAAGTGTGGGACGAAGTGGCGGTCGACCTGTTTGGACCTTTGCCAAACGGCAAATATGCCCTAGTGATTGTAGACGAGATGTCTTGGTTCCTTGAAGTCCACCTAATCCACTCAACAAGAGCCCAGGCAGTAATACCCGCTCTGGACAAAACATTCGCAGACTATGGAATTTCTTCAACCGTCAAGTCAGACAATGGACCACCATTTAGCGGCCATGACTTTGCCATGTTCGCAGAACATCTAGGTTTCCAACACAGGAAAATCACACCCCTGTGGCCACAAGCCAATGGAATGACTGAAAAATGTATGAGCAATTCATGAGCAATCTCAAACGGGCCCTACAAATCTGTTCCATCACCAATGGGTCATTCATGCAAGCCATCTGCACACTGCTGAGGGAATACAGGAATATGCCACACAGCTCAACAGATGAATGACCATCGGCTCAAATGTTTGGCAGAATCATACGAACAAGACTATCTCACAACCCGAGTGCCACACTGCCCACCACCTACATTGATGACGCCAGGGTAAAATAAAAGACAAGCAAGAACAAGATGAAGGAATACACTGACAATCGTAGACAAGCGAGACCAAGCATCATTCAAGTGGGTGACCAAGTATTCGTCAGACAATCCCAAAATGCTAAGGACACTCCGGCATTCAAGCCTGAAGCCATGACTGTAACTCACATACAGGGATCCATGATCATAGCGGCAAGTCCGCTAGGAACCATTGTGTCAGAGTAGACTCAATGGGGCAGGTAGGTGGGGCCCTTTAATGGAATCAGGGAGCAGTAGTCTTGCAGTGTAGGCAGTGCCTTTTCACTTGGTTCCCCTCACATGGTTGCAGGAACCTTGCCCATATCTGCAAAGAAAAGGGTATTTATTAGCCAGGCCGAGGAATCCGAATTGCTGTCAACCAGCCCCTAATCCCACCTGAGAACTGAAAGCCTCCTCCAACAAATGGACCTACCAACCAACGCCTACACCAGCAACCTAAACAGGAAGGTGGAGTTTGAAAGTACAAGATGGCCGATGTAGTCTGTGAGGCTGTGGTTCAGCAGAAACTGAAAACCCACCCACACCCAGAGAACTACAACTCCCAAGGCTCCTAACCCCAGTGTGCAGGGGCAGCCTGTGGAAAAGCTTGGGAAACACCCATTAGAGAGGCCGAGAACCACACAAGGCCGTCAGCCTAGTCTGAGTCCTCTCGCTTTGAGAAACTTGAACACCCCCTTCTAAGTTTCCCAGAAATAACTGTTTGGATTTTGCCTTAATAGGGATTGGAAACTCCTTTAGAGCTGCACTGAGAAGACCAAAGGCGAATCTACTGTAATGGAAATCTCTACAGAAGAGGGAGATAATGAATTGGGAAGTGACCCTAGGAGCGGGGTCAGTCCATGAGCCTCGAGAGACTTTTTAGTTGACTACATCCACCCCATTTGTCCACCAACCCCAAAACGACCCTTATTGCACAATATATTTGTGTCTGTTTAATCCCCATTGACCTTCATGACGATGGATAGATAGATAGATAGATAGATAGATAGATAGATAGATAGATAGATAGATAGACAGACAGACAGACAGACAGACAGACAGACAGACAGACAGACAGACAGATAGATAGATAGATAGATAGATAGATAGATAGATAGATAGATTCAAAGCTTCCAGGGTGTACCAACACCTACCTACTGTATGTATTGGAATTCATTCATTCAGTGATTCCCTTACTCTTTCAAGTCTGCGTGTGAAGTAAGGCCAAGGCTGTTGCTCTGGATGGGTTTAGCATGCAACAGCACCTGCTACAGACGAGGAAGGGGTGCTGCAGAGACCAGAGACAGTCACAATGGCAGGAGGGTAGGGAGCACACTGACACCAGCAGACAACAAAGCATGGCATGCTCACATTAGCTCCTCTACCCCGGAAGTCATGGGTACACCAAGCAGGGCTGAACACCTCTCATAAATTCACACTGACGTTCTTCTACTTTGTTCTCCTGCAGCACTGGCAAAGGACTGTCCTGCTAAGGCCGGGTGGATGTCAGCGGCTGAGTGGAAGCATTGAAAAAATGAGTACAAGAAAGGGGAGGAAAAGAAGAGAAGGTGAAATAAATAAATAAATGGAGAGAGATGATATAAGAAACAGAAGGGGAATGCGAAGAAAGGATGATGTTAGCAACAAAAGAAGGAAAAGAAGGGCCAGCTGACTGAAAGAAAATGAAACAAGAAAGAATATGAAAGAGGAAAATAGGAAATAAATAATATTCGTTCCTCATGTGTATGTGATGTAAAATCATTTTTATGCTGGATTCAAACTCGCAAAGTGCAGTCTGCCCTCCTCCCAGAGACCAGTGGGTTAACCATGGGCTATGCACCTGGACAGAGAGATGGCGATGAAAAAAATAGAATGGCGGGAAGAAAAGAATGAGAAAGAGATGGGGGTGTACAAAAGAAAGCAGAAGGGAAGGTGAGGAAAGAACAGAAGGAAGATATTGAACAGTAACAGTAAGGGAGAAGTAAAGTAGAAAGAAATATAAAAATAAAAAGTGGAAATAAAGCAAGAGAAGGAGATCAGGAAGAAGCAGACGGTAGAGGATGAAAGAGGTTGAGAGATGGAGCATGGTGGGAAGAATACATCCACTACTAAGCAAAGAAGGAGGCAAACCCTGTGGCAATGGATAGAAGATAGGCAGGGTAGGAGATGAGGTGGAAACAAAGGAAGGAAAAGCAGGTAGATTAGGAAACTGGCAGGGGTGTGCACCGTGACAGCAGTAAGAAACATACACACTAGGAAGTGAGAACTGGGGATTAAAACATTAACAAAGAAACACTGAGAGAAATACATGTAAAAGGTACTGCTCAGTGCAGGTTAGGAGAGACAAACTGGTAGCTATGTAAAGAAGAGAATGAACGAGACAGAGGTCAGAGGGCATCTGGGAAGAATAAAACGTTTGGGATAGAAGTTAGGGGTAGACCCCGAGAGATAGAGGTGAGAGGAGAACTGCGGTAGCAGTAGGCAGGAATGGAAACAATTGAAATTAAAGGCCAGTAGAAGTGGAAGACTAGGTGTTAAGAAGAAGTGAGCCAGGGCGAGCTTTGGGGATCAGAGGGAGACTGAGAGGAAAAAGGCGTTGACTTAGGTTAAAGCCTGAGAGTTCAAGGTGAGAGACGAACCTGGAGAGGCATGGAGAGCAGAGGTAGATAAAGAAGGTTACAGAGATAGGGGAGATGGCAGCGAGATGATAAGCCTGTGAGGATCAACAGAGGCCCTTGTGCACGTTTATCTTAGAAGAAGGGGGCATGTGTGTATGAAATATAAGGTGCGAAATGAGAGAGGGAGCAGAGCTGCCTGCTCGAAAGCAAAATCACTCGCTTTAAAGAGAAGAGAGTGTGAAGTGAGCTGAGGATTAGAAGGGGCTTATTTTACCCCCAAGACAATGACAGCTGTTGTATGTCTGTGTTGTGATATGGCCATTTGAAGAGGCCATCAAGTGTGGTAGCCATAGCAGCGCATCGCTAGGTGTACCTACTGGAACCCAACCCAACTCACATGATAAGACGCTGGTGTACACTGCATCCGGTAAGGAAGGTGCTCTCAACATTGCGAATGGATCACCATATAATCAAAAAATAGTTCATAGGCGCCCCTCTGTGAAAACGAACACGGCCCATTGGCCTGTTCTTTGGGAAGGTACACACTCGAGAGTCCGCAGCCACACTTAAGCTCACTGTACCTTTCACAGATGGGAAATAACTATTTGCATATCAGTCTTTGTCCCACCCACATGTGCAGTCCAGCACCGAAATGCTAAATCAATTCCCTTCCGAATAAGAGTACCAACCACAACCCCATACACGTGTTTCAGCCTTGTTGGGCCTCATCAGTGAGGTGGAGCTGTGCCTCTCTGAGCACAGTGAGCAAGGGGTCCACGTCTGCATGACCCTAGGAAACATAGGGTGACTAAACCTTAGTCCCTTAAATAACCAAAAAATAGTCCATAGGCACCCCTCTGCGAGCACGAACACAGCCCATTGACCTGTTCTTTGGGATGGTACCGACTCAAGAGGCCGCAGCCACACCTTAGCTCACTATACCCTTCACAGATGGGAAATATCCATTTGCATATCAGTCTTTGTCCTGCCCACATGGGCAGTCCAGCACCGAAATGGTATGGCAATTCCCTTCTGAACAAGAGAGGAACAGCTCCACCTCACTGATGAGGCCCAACAAGGCTGAAACATGTGTATGGGGTTGCTGTTGGCACTCTTGTTCAGAAGAGAATTGCCATAGCATTTCGGTGCTGGACTGCCCATGTGGGTGGGACAAAGACTGATATGCAAATGAATATTTCCCTAATGTGAAAGGTACAGTGAGCTAAAGTGTGGCTGCGGACTCTTGAGTGGGTACCTTCCCATAGAACAGGTCATTTAGCCAGTTCATTCTCAAAGAGGGGCGGCTATGGAGTATTGTTTTATTGGATCACCATATAGCCTCAATGAAAGACAACACTGTGTACCCCATGGCCTTGTTTCTTGACCCATGTTGCCATACCTTATCATACCTCGCACCTCATCTGCGGCTCTCCCTCGAGCACGGAGACCACAGCAGCCACCCATCTGGCCACTTCCTTGCTGCACTTGCACGTTCTGAATACTCACAAGTCATAGTAGGCCCGGCCATGCCTTCCCCCACTATATTTTATTTTGTATTTAATTGTGCTGCTATCCCATGTTCCCTCCCTGCTGCCCTGTGGGAGCTTTGAAACATAATGTATTTCCTGTATAAGCGCCTAACAAGCAAACAATAAACAAAACAATAAACAAGATCAAAGTGCCTGTTATTCTGCCTACATGGGAACCCTGAGAAGCCAGAAGAAGACATTGTTTGGATGTGCAAAGTTGCATCAATGCTGTGGAAGGAAACAACATTGCACAAAGAACACACAGAGAAAATGCAAGAACTCCTGTTTTCAACATACCACTGTCAGAAATCTCAAGAGCATTGTCCCCTTCACCATCAGAAAGTAGAACATTGGACTTGTTGCCTATCCCATGACCCCTCTTTTGTGACCACTGCTGGCTGCAGTGATAGGCTGCAGACAGAGAACCTTTGGAGAACACTCCTCAAGCAATCAAAAGTCCTGAATGGAAGATCCAGCCAACCTTCAGCAGCTGAAGTGGCTGGTGCTCCCCTACAGCAGTGCTCCAATAAGTGGTCACCACCACTCATTAGACTTGACATAGAATCCCTAAACTTCCCAGCTGCAGATCATATCATGACAAGATGCCTTTAGCATTTGTGATATAACTCTTCTGTTCCTAAATCTTGATCCAAGCTCCTGCACCTGCTCTTTTAAACCCAAAGTCATTTGGAGAGCATTAGCTTTCAACTGGCCTGGGAACCATCAACGTGAGATTTGTTGTGTTCTCTGTGCGTCATAAGAGCAGCCAACAGGACAATATTTGGAGTTCTCTCCACTACGCGTGTTCCGCCAGCATGAGAATTGTTTGGATTCTCCCTCTAGCTGTGAGCACCTTACATGAGGATTATACGGGTCCTTCCTGCTACTTGAGAGCCATCAACATTAGAATTGTCTGGGTTCTTCTAATGCCACGCGAGACAAGAGAAACGCAGTCATGCCACTTTTTCTCAGGGTCTCCTTGGTGATGGTATGTGAAGGTTTGGGCATAGAGTGGGAATAGAGAAGAGGGCAACAGGGGAATGAAGAGGGGTGTTTACAGCCAGATGTCAACAAGAGGGGAGAAAAGGAGGCCAAATGTTCTCAGAAAGTCTGGGAATCACTTTGAATTGTAGAAGAAGCTGGAGGGGAGACTTGAAAGCATATATGTTGGTGGGGTTTTTTGAGTCAGGTGTTGAGAGGGAGCTTCAGTCGTGGGACAAGGGCAAGAATGGAGAAGGAGTAGATGTAAGAGGATGTTAAGAAATTAAGGAGGTTGCTAGATGATAATGTGCCAGGCGGAGAGAGAAAAGATATTGGAGCAGCAAGGTGGGCGACAAGGTGGGTCACTTGTCAAAGTAAAAATATGGAACCCTTAGTATTTTGTTCTCGCTCAATTTAGTGGGTGGTGTTGGGGTGATGGGAATGAAGATGAGTTTTCAGAGAATCTTCCACAGCAGTGCCTACCAGATGCCCCATCAGCTGAGCACCACCTCACAATGCAAGCAATGTGTGCCTGCATGCTGAAAATGACTATCACAATGGCTGCTCCTATATGGCTTAGCCGTCTATTTCCACCACTGGGGGTGAAGTAGCTGAGGTGACACAGGCCTGATAACTGGGTCTAGTGTCCCTGGCTGTGGATTAGTCTCTATCCAATGCCACTGCACTCTGCCATAGCGCCAAATGACCAGTGTATCAAGGTCGAGCCAATACTTCCTCTCCATCATTGGAGGAGGTTACTGTGGTGGTGGGGCGGCAGATGCCACGTGCCTATAAAACATCATGTGTTTATGCATTACACTCGAGCCTCTGCTTGTGCCTTCCGCAAAAGCATTGAAAAGTACTTGCACAGTGGAGAGGCCCACACTGGAAAGTGTTAGAGCAATATCCATGACAGGCACCAACAGAATCAGCTCCATCAACCTCCACCTGTCACTGCTCACTGTGTCTCGAGCCCTGGTTCTCTCTAGGTTGGATTACTGCAACAGCCTCTTTCTAAATCTACCTGCTTCTACTCTCCGCCCTTTACAACTTATCCAGAACAGAACTGCTAGACTTGTCCTTGGCCTCAAGCCCTGGGATCATATCTCTCCAGCCCTGAAATCTCTCCACTGGCTCGCAGTGGCTACAAGGATTAAATTCAAGACCCTCTGCATTATCCATAAGGCTTTCTGGGACCTGGGTCCAAAATACCTTCAGCTGTCCCTCCGTAAATACCTCCCCTCCCGATCTCTATGGTCCTCCACCTCTAACTCCCTCAGGTTCAGTCGTTTTTCAAAGAAACGAGCTGGGGTAGATCTCTTTCTTCAGCTGGGGCCTCTCTCTGGAACAGCCTCCCTGACACTCTGAAACTTGAGGAAAACCATCTCCGGTTCCAGGAGCACCTCAAGACCTTCCTCTTTGCTTCTGCCTTTGCTCCTCCTCTCCCCTGTTGATCTGTCCTGTCTCTGCATCATGCACCTGGTTACCTTCTGACTCCTGGGCCCAGGTTCCTGCTGACCCTGCCACCCACCCGCACTGCCTCCTAGCAATCCCTTGCACTGAGGTCTGAATCTGTCACCCTACAGTATCCCTCCCCCTTTTCTGCACTTCTCTGACACACCCTGTCTGTTGCCTTAAACCTAGCACTTGCCACGTGCTGGCTGCACTACCACTGTTTGTTGCTTTTATCATTTATGTATTTATTATTTATTTTATTTTTATTCCTTAGCTGAGCACTTTCCACTTTTTCCCCCTCCCTTGCACTTTCCATTTTCCCTCTACCACGCACCTGCGCGTTCTCAATGTCCCTGGGCCTAGTAACATCGTTGTTTTGTTTCTCGCTTTTTCCCCTACCTTGCCTCGTCGCGCTCTGAAACACTTGTGTACGAGCGCAATACAAATAAAATATCAATATCAATGAATATCACCTTCTCACTCCTGAACTGGATGCTAAGCCTCCTCCTCCTGCCCCTCTTTGTCCTCATCCACATTCACCTCCTACCTAACATCCTCCTAGATAGACACATTCATAGACAAAACCTGGATTTCTCTGATTTTAACCACAGACGATGAACAACCGTGGTTAACCATTGATGAGCATGGACGGTAAATGGCTCACAGACAGCCCCTGGATAACCACGATCTAATGGTGTCCCTGGTCCTGACTAGACATAAACATTTAGAGGTTCTGGACATATCTATTTCCAATTTTTCATTTTCACTGTGCATTGTCAACAATATCTGGTTTAAAATGAAAACCATGAACAACCATGGATAGTAACTATCACAGCAGAAGAGCATATGTAAAAAAACATCCATCCCCAGTGAAAGATTTCCTTGTCAGAAAAATCCGATTCATCCATTCAGACAATGCACCACTTGGAAAACAGACCTTTTCATGTAGATCAGATTGTCGGCTTAGTGCAGGTCCACACTCTGGAAGGGCCTTAACAATGTTAAGTGCATAGTGAAAATATTGCAACAATGTTATCTGCACATTCATATGTATTTGTGCCCCTTAAAGTATTTTAGGAATGTATTTATTCATGTTGGAATGAAAACATATCCTGCTGTAATTTTGCAAAGGCCTGTGGGTATGCAAATAGACCAGGACCCGGAGAACAGAACATGCAGTTCTCTGGGGCGCTAGTATTTGTCCTCCCTGCATTGCATAAGATTCATGCCACCTGTTCACACTGCACACTGATTGTGCTAATACATTGATTTAGATCACCCAGACCTTTAGAAGATGACGAGAAAGAAGAATCGTTGGGGTTGGGCTGAGTTTAATTTGAGTTACAGAAAGTCAGGGTTTCAGTGTTGGGGTTCCTTTGAGGGGGTGCTGAAAAGCGGTAACTAGTAGTTTATGTTTAACAAAAATACAAACATTAAGACCCCTCAATTTAACAATTATCCACAAAATAAAGAAATGAATGAAATCAACGTTGCATGTACATGGCTCATGGCCAAACCGTGGTCAAATTACATTGAACATAAACATGGCTAACCATGTATAACAATAGACAACTCTGGGCCTGATTCATGCAAGTGTTTTATAATAGCACAATCCCATAGGAAAACGTTCCATGAATCAGGCTCTCTGTCTGTCTGTCCTTGTTCACCCCTGTTATAGGAACAGAGAGCATGTGCATAAATACTGCGCCTCTTAGACCATGAACAAAAATGTCTCTGACTGGACCGCCAAAGAGATGATGGGGAATTCTGATTGGCCTGCCATTGCATGCCCCACACCTCGAATCTTTCACAAGGATTCAGATGCAATGTTGGGCTCCTGGCAGGCCCAATGAAATCAGACAGGAATGCCAGACATCTATATTGGTATGCGGCTCCTCCTGCAAGATCAGTTTGGCGAGGGTTTGCCCACCCCTCATTATGAGTTATGCGCAGTAGAAAGATATATTTTAAGTCCAAAACGATGAATGACCCAATGAAATATATGCTGTACAGCCAGACACGCAAAACACACACAGAACCTTTCTTTACTTGTGAGGACTGCACAAGCATTCACCCAGTTTGAGTGATGACATGCTTTACCATTGAGCATCCACAGTTTGTTACTTAACTCGTGAGAGCCTAGTTGACACGAAAACTCAGAGTGAGGAGTCAGCCAGGTCCTCGCTACACTAGATGAATTCTGGAGATGTGTGTTAGCTTGTATTACATCTATATACATATTCTCAGAATGTATTTCATTTAGAGTGTAGAATGCTAGGTACTCACAAAAATAAAAATCCCAATAGATACTGTGATGGTTGAGGGATCAATAGATGATTCAAAACTGATTTGACCTTCTATAACTACTTAATTCCACTCCCAGTGCCACTTTGGCTTCAGGTGGCATCCCCATGGCGATACAGATGCTGCCACGGGCACTGCTGCACGCCCGTGTCTCTTCTTGGTGCGCCCCCTCTTTAATGCGTTGTGAGATGCAAGAGGGAGGCCACTGGACCTCCCCCGGGCTGCTCCACGAGGCAGCCTGGGGCGTTTCTTGACAGAGCAGTCTGGGACTTCCCCCATCCCACTCTTCCCCCTGGCTGGCCAGTAATCCAGCCTGGGACTTCACTTCACTGACCCACCCTCATGGACAGAACAGACCTGACCTCTTCACCAACCCGTGCCTGACATAAGCGGCCCAGCAGGAGTTTTAGAAGGGGCCCACCTCGACCGGTCATGAGGTGAGCCGAATGGGGCATGGTCAGGCACCATGGTTCAGGCTGCCCCCTCATGCGGCCAGACTGGGCTGTTCCTCTTTGACCAGACGACCCCACGCCACCCGGGCCCTTTGTGATTCATCAGTGCATCCAGTCTGGCCCCCAGGCTGGCTGACTTCCACCATGGCCCCCGGGCAGACTGACTCCCGCTATGGCCACGGGGTGACCACGCTGCTCCTGCCAAGCAGCTCGGGCATTTGGCTCACTCTATGGGAGCTCCCTCAGCCACCGGCTGACGCTTCATGGTTTTTGTGCCCTGGTGGGTTGCTTGAGGCATCGGCACTTCTAAAGGGGTTAATTTCTTTTTGTATTCCCTCTCTGGCTTCTTCTTTCGTTTTCTTGTAACTCTCTCACTTCATCTGTCCTTTTTCAACTCTTTCTTTCTTGTTTTCTCCTCTGCCCAGTCCATTCTTGGGCAGGGGAATTCTGTTTAATTGTTCTTTTCTTTTTAACATTCCACGCAGCCCCATGGTGGCCTGGATATTTTAACCCAAAACAAAAACATGCACAGAAAGGATACACACTACATGTAATACAGTGTTTTATTTATACTGTTGTTGGCGTCTTTATTTCTAGAATCCCTTAGGGAATAGGCATGTAGACCCTACTAGCCGGGCCCCTTGGGGCGACGGGCTACAAATAGGCTGTGCCCCACAAGGTCCTTCACTTCCTTTAGAGCTTTGGTCCTCAGTCCAGCCCTCTCTCACTCAGATCAAGACTGCTTTGCTGTGCAAGTCAAACAATCCCTCTGAAATGTTATATTGTCCTGAACATCTCTTTCTTGGCTTTGCCTCTTTCTTGATTTGTGCAGTGGTCATCAGGATATTGCTTTGAGGTCAGGCATCAGTCTCTCCACAGACAGTTGGACCTCAGGGTACTTCAACCTTTCCCCTCGTGTTTGGCCTCTGAACTAGAACTCACCTTCCCACGTCTTATCTTCAGCTTAGCTCTGACCCATGGTCCTCTCCACCATGACTATAAGCCTCTCCACCAGCTTGGGAGCACCTTCCCTTTCAAGTCTCAAAAGGCTGGTGTTCGCCTCCCTTCACCAGTTTTCTATCCACCTCCAACCCTCTGTCACTCCCTCTCCATGCTCCTTCCTTTCCATCTGCTCTCTCCTCTTTTATGTTCCTCCTCCTTCGCTCAGTTCCCTCTCCTTAAATATTTCCCCTCCACCTCCATGCCCTCCTCTCTCTGTCTGTCCTCCCTCCTCTTTCCTCTGCCTTTCTCTCGACCTGCCTCCCTCTGTGTTCCGCATGAGTCTCCTAACTCACACACTCCGCCCTTGGCTAACCCTGCTTTTATGCTCTACTCAGGATTGTAATTGAGCTGATTAGTGGAAGATATGCATCATCTGCGCACTAATCAGGAGTGGGCCTTTCGATTGGTGGGGGCCTGAACAAACTACAACTTCCCCATGCATCTTCATTTGTCCTGCAGGGGATGTCCAACCACTAGAGTAATGCAGCTGTTCCTTAATAGCCACCTAAATCCAGGGCAATGCCATCCTTGAATGGCAATGCTGACTCCCTCTTTGTCACTTACCTCCTTGGAATTACTTCAAGTACCCCATCTGCATGCAGGGCGCACTCCAGTGAATCCCACAAGCTAAGTCACACACCGGTCTTCCGCTGTCATCTGGCATTTGCAGACACTAACAAGTGGCATGCGGTGCACCATGATCAAGAGCTTGTGAGCAGTATTTCCTATGCTCAACAAGTTTATCCGCTCTGCCTGTATGCGGTATTTCATGGACCACGGAGGAGGTCCCCGGGCAGTATGGGGTAGACACACACAAGGCTAGGGGTGGTGAACTGGAAGCTTCCAGCCCTTTAAGATGAGTAGCGGTACCCTTGAGATAGATGGGGATGCAGATTTTAAACAAACATCAATTATCAGGGCGACACAAATAGTTTGGCAAAAGTTCATCTGTTTTAATGCAAGTATTTAAAACAGAGAGTACAACGAACATCAGCAATCGCTCGATACTCTGACTCTAACTACTTCATAAAAATGATGGGTTCTTATGCCCATAATTGGTCATAGCTGACGTGTTGACCTGCTTCATTACCAACGTCATCCTACGTGGCAAACTACAGAAACGTATCGGGAAGCGGGATTGGTTCTAAGTGACTAACTAAGCATAGGTTCTATATCTGTATGGGGTAACGAAGAGAGGTAATAGGATAGTTAACATCAGGTGGGGCAACTAAGCCCTCGCTTCAAAAAGGCCATTATGAACGTCACTAAATGTACGACGTCCCATTGGCCACACAAACTATAGGACCCCAAACTACATGGTCCCTTACAATTGGTTGGCTACTAACCCACGCAGACCAAACAACCAGGTGCGGGTAAGCATGTCTTGATACCAGCTTCCCACCAATTAAAAATGTGATCCATCATCACCTCAATAGTCCAGTGTAAATTAGTACTTTGAAGTTGGCCTTCAGTCTGTACTGTTCTCTGAGAGTTTTTAAGGAGTATGGGTGCTATCAGGCTTCCGTGCATAGGTGTGATCTTCTCATCCGTCCAGCTTTCTTCCAACACGTGACTGGACACCATGAATTGAGCCTTTTCATGTATTTGATTTTATTCTTCAATAATCCTCTGATGTCTTTTGTTTTTGCTTGACCTTCTTGAACAGGAGCGTCTGTTCTATTACGTTAATTGTATCCAATGTCAGCTAATTCCAGTTTGATAAGACCTTGGCTCTCTTGGCTCAGTCAACTCCTTAGCTGAAATATATTCTGTTTAATTCAATTGCTTTTTGTAACTGCGACACTGAAATGAGGCCTTCCTCGTTGTTCAGTACTGCTTTATACGTACTGGAAACATTCATTCTTTAGCTAATCCATATGTATCTATGAGGTATATAGGTATATTTTGGCGCTTGCCACGGTCTAATCTATTTAAGCATGTGGCTAGCTTCATGATTGCCTTGCTGCTTGCGTTTCATTGCATCTGTGCACGTTTAAACTAAGTTTCTTCATCAGGTTTGTGGCATAAGTCTTTTCATCTTGATCCCAAGATGTCACTTATCCTCAGTATATCTTTGTTCTTTATAAATCGTCTGCCTCTCTGGTCTGGTTATCTTTCTATATGGGTGTCGATTCAGCTTTGTATGACGTCACCATTCATCCTGGTCATTCAGTTTCTTTGTTTCATCAGGAATCTCGTTCAAATGGCCATCATATTGTTTTGGAGGCAAATATGTTTTCCTCAATGGGTACTATACCTCCCATATTCTCTTAGGTATAGGTACTCTTATGGGTACTGCACATATTCCATGCTCTTCTCTTTGCTGGTTTAACTGCTCAGTATACGTCACATACTGTGGTTCATACGTTTCAGGTAATGTAGGTAGAGTGAGGGCACTTGGCCCCTCCTCTACACTCCCCCCTCTGGGTGATTTATCGACCACTCTCACATCGTCTTCTATACCTAGACAACCTGGTCTGAAGAAATGCCTTCTAGGGACCCACATTTTTATGACTCCCTTCAGGCATCCATGCTCATCTGCTCTTCATATGCTCATCCTTGTTCCATGTCATGAGCATGCACTGTGCACTTGGACTGCAACAGATCCATCTTCCCTCATATTTCTTATGGTCCTTTGGATACAGGAACTTTGTTCCCTCGGGTGCATGGATACTGGTCTTTACAAAGTCTCTTATTTCTTCATCAGTTAGATCTTTAGGCTTCCATCATGGTTAAACATCAATCATGATCTTCATCCCTATGGCTTTCTTTGCTGTCTTTTTGCATTTTGAGATTATTATCTTGATCACACAGAATCCAAGCATCACTAATAATAATAAAGCTCCTAAAAACTTGAGCATATCTGCCATCCATTGTGGAACCCATGAGAACAGTGATTCAAACCAGCTGTCATCAGCAATGTCTTTGACCTCTTCTATACTCTGGCCATGGAGCTTTGTTAGCATATCTATGGCCTCTGTCAATGTTCCATTCTCGTCATCATGAGAAGGTTTAAATGTGCAACATGATTCTCCAATTTTGGCACACACATCTCCATCCATCGCTGTGATTATGTCCAGGACTTTACTTTTCTGGAGGGTCATCAATCTTATAGCTCTCAGCTTTTCTCTGATTGCATTGAATCCCTTTATTGTAGTATTAATTGTCTGTAGCAGTTCCCATCTGGTGATCTGAAGCCACTTGGTATTTGCTCCAACCTGGATCCTTGGCATAAAGATCAATGTGAACACTGAAGGAGTCTGGCTGAACAGTCTATGTTCATATGATATAGCATCAAAGGCTTCTATTGATATAGCTCAAAAGTATTTCTCTCTCTTCATTCAATTTATCAGTTCCACAGATCTCTTCTTTCTTAGATGAGAATCTGCTTTCGGGAAACTATCAATGTTCAGGTCACCTTTAGGAATCACCAATGCAGGAACATGGACATTTATCAATGTGCAAATTCCTCCCCAATCCTTTGGCAGTCTGATATAGGCTTTGGATCCACACACCCAATAATGATCCATAATTACTGCTGTTCCGATATTCATTCCTGGTGCATCGAAAATGTGTTCACAGTTCTGATTTTCCCCCATTTTTCTTGTACCATTGTTCCTGAAGCACAATTTAGAACTGTCCAATGGTACTATCTGTAAAAGACCTCCTCTGTCTTCGACCCATGTCAGGAGTTTCACAAGTTTTGGCCATAATGGTGCGGTATATATTGACCCACTCAATGGCATTGACTTACATCACTGAGCTGCCTGTGCGCAAGAAACAGTAACCTGGCTTTGCTGGCTCCTGTGCGCACCAGGACCTCAAAACTGCTTCTGGCAGCAACAACTGAAAAATGCTGCACCATTTTGCCTCACACACTTCGGGCAAAATGGAACAAGGGGACACATTGACAAATATGATATGCCAGTGTGTTCTGAAACATATATGGAATCAAGTGAAAAGGAAAGCATGCCATTGCTGCAAAAGCCAAAATCTCCTTCAAAATTAAGCTGTGTTGACCCTTTCAAAATGCTGCTCTGATGCCAATTTCATCTGTCATTCTAAAATCACTGTCAGTAAAAAGGCCCAGTTAAAACCAACTCACAGAGAAATCAAAAGCAACTTCATTTTCACTCGCACGGGAAACACGCATTTATTTCTTGACAAAATTTATCGAGGCGCAGCAGTTCCAAGAGACTTTTTACCCTCTGAACCAGGTCAAGGAGAACTGTATCTATACTTTAGATGAGTCCTGCTGCAAGGAAAATGACTACAGCTGCCAAGACAGTGGCAATCTGAGGAGCTGCAAACCGAATTAAAGTAAGAAATTAAACCGTTTAAAACACATAGGCTGGAGTTGCAAGCTCTCAGAAACCTGTAATTCCAGTTGCCAGCTATGAAACTCCTCCTAGGAAGGGAGATACACCCTAAATCCAGGACACTTAGGTGTGAAGTACCAGCTAGAAAAACTTTGAATGGGATAGGACAATGACAGTTGACATGCTCATCAGACATTCGTCTTTGCTCCAGGCTGGGACAATAGCAGTCCTGGGACACCCACCTGTCAAGTGTGAAGGGCAATAAAACCTTCAATTAAGAGAGAGGCCCCACATTCTGCTTGGAAGAAACTGCCAGTTGGTTTTAGCTGGGAAGAAAGAATTACAGACAATGACTCCCATTTGACTTAAAACTATTGTAGAAAGAACTTTAAAAAGCTGTCAAAATTGGTAAAATTGTGGAATATTCACAGCATAAAAGTGGAATTGTTTGATGTGCTTGAAAACCTGGTAGAATGTTGTGACACACTCTGGACAGAAACAGTGATATATGTTGTATCACCAGAAAAGCATCCATGTTGCAAATGTCAGGTTTTGTGCATACATCCCTGGGGACAATTCGCATCTGTATAAAATTGGGGAATCGTGGGCCAAATCTTTAATGTGTAAAATTACCATATTGTGTCAGAAAGACGAAACAAGGTCGCACAGACTGGAGGTTTGGACTAATCTGTGCTGCACCAAATATGTAACCTGTGTATCTGATTTATTAAGAGGTGGCAACTGCATAAATATCTGTTTTTGGCAAAATTGGATTTTCAGTACAAGAAGTGTGGAAGTTTCTAGATACAGTAAAAATCCCCTCATAAACATGACATCACTTTTCTGATATCCAACCAATTGTGAGCAAGGCGGAGACTATGCCCTTGCCCGACCCTATTGTTAGGGGCGTGGGTAGTGAATCCTACCCCTGTCATATACTGTAATGATGTCATTTGGCATTATAAATAAGGGCCCCTGACTAGCACTCAGGACACACACTGATTCCTGATTCCTACGCCAGCGTGTCTGTTCCTGTCTTCATCTTGCATCTATCCATCTAAACTCCAGATCCCAACCACAAGACCCAGCAATTGTGGATCCTGCTTCAGCTAGGCCTCATTTCTAAAATAATCCCCATAACCAAGGGAAGCGCTGTGGTGTTTTGGGGAAGCATCCTGAATTTACCTGGCTTGCTGCCACTCACTCCTATCCTGCTATCCTGCTATCCTGATGCTCTATAGTATCCAGTAATCAGAACTGCCAGTCCAGAAGAACTATCCTTTGGTATTCAGTCCCTGCCCAGCTGACTCTGCCCTGCTGAGTTTGTCCGGCTGCCCTGTGTTAGGCCAGATCCGTGTGGTGATGCAGAGCGATGACTGTCCAAAATCCAAACTAAAAGTGGACTGTGAGCATCAATAGGAACCATAGAAACATAGTAAACCTTGCCTTGCTTTGTTCCATCTCAATCTCTAAGCCTTCGTATACACACCCTGATAACTGTAGTATTGTCACAATCATTCTTGAAACCCTGCTTTTGATTCCTTGTGCTAGCGCCAATATCTTTAATAATTTTGTCTTGTGAAATCCTAAGCCCTTAGTCCTCCCTCGGGTAATCAGACTGGGTCCGACTGGGTGGGCGCGGAGGTGCTAGGGTTGATTCCGTGGATCAACCCCGGAGCTTACTGTGTCTCAATCTGGTCGCCTAGCCCAAATGCCCTAGTGTAGAGTCAAACTGTCCTTGTCAAAATTGATTTTTGTTCCTTTTTCGCGCCTTTATTTTCCAAAAACGCACCTCACTAGATCTTACATAACTCACTCAATGTAACAGCTAGAGAGCTCACTTCACTTTCAGATTGTACCTAGGATCCATAGCTACCCCCCCTCAAACCATAAACTGCATCCAGAGTTACACTATTTCACCCGTTTTTATTAAAAACCATTTTGGTAAATTCAGGCGGGATTTGCACAAGTGTGTAATTTTACAACGTGTCATTTTGGTTATAAATGTTTTTCAAATTTGCATTCAATTTTGAATTGTATGCTTTTGGTCAATCCATTGCTTGTGATTGCTAGTATCTTTCCAGTGTTGCTCCAGTAAAGAATTGTTTTTGTTTGAATAGTTTTAGACACATTAATTGTTTATCCATCCATTTCCGAGTGTCATTTTAGCATTGCCAGGGTTTAAATCCGTTTTTCTCTCTTGTTTGGTGAGGGAAAATCAGATTTCTATTCTGTTTCTTATTTGTCATTCCTGATTACCTGCTGATTCTGTTTATCCACTTAAAATTGATTATTTGTGGGTTGAGGGAACGTTGCAGGGGGAAATTCTAACTCCAGTACTATCTTTCCAAAAATTCAAAAGTATCTCTATTCTCTGGTGTTTTCTATCTGTGTTGCTAAAGGGTTAATTTAAATGCATTGTTCACATTTCTATTTGTTATTGTCACCACATTGGTAATTGCTGCTCTATATATTAAAAAGTGTATGATTTTCTTGAATTTTAAATAAATAAATAAATATTGCCTTTACCGGCCAGCCTGGTTCCTGGTCCACCGTGACCCGGGATATTTGAATGGGATATTTGAATAAGGGGTGTGATATGAGTGGTGTATCTCTCAAATATTGAACCTATATATATATATATATATATATATATATATATATATATATATAACAAAATAAGCATTTCAGTTGTTCGTGGAATACTAGGCTGAGACATGGGTTTATCGCCTGATTGAAATCCTTAACAATGGTTTCCACAACATTCGTGCATTCTCAATTGTTAGTTGGTAGTGACCCATTATTACGCAGTCTCTGCAGATCACTACTCCTTCTTCCCAGCCATCTGGTGATAAGACAGTTCCACAAATCTGCATTTGGACACTGTTTTTCCATCTGCGGATGTCTTCTGTAGAGTGTCCTGGAACTTTCAGTTTTTTATTCAATTCTCTTCTTATTCCGGTTCCTTTTACTCCAGTTTTCTCACATCTGATCACAATGTTCTTTGTCTTTACATTGTTTCTCGGCTTTATGTCTTGAACATAGTCATCTTCATTTGGATCTGTTCCTTCAGTTGCCCATTTGAGAGAGGCTGTTCGACCCATGAATTGGCCTCTTGTACTAGGGAAAGCTAGGTGCACTATGCAGTGTGCAGTTAGGACATCTATTTCAATAGCTATGAAGATTTTTGACTTCCCCATGCTGTATGGTAGGAGTGCACATAAGAAGTATTCTACATCTGACAGACTTCTTCCAACTTCTTTCATGTGTTGGTACCATATGTTATTTCCCAAGTGTGCTGTGCTATCCAGATAATCATTTAGTTAATAATTATCATCTTGGGTACTTCTTTTGTTGCTCAAACTCTTCATGTAGTTTTCTATGACCACATCTCTGAATATATCAACATAGCTTCTTCTGGCTGTTTTTTTGCAGGAACATCCATCCGGGTTCCCTGCATAGAAGAAAGTTCAGCAAGTCTTTCTTTATCCATCTGCCTTTTTCTAGCAACAGCTAAAAGCGGCCATATAGATTCTGCTATCATCTCTGTGCGTGATCTTTCTGTGGGACTTGTGCTTGGGCCTTTCGTTGCTGGACTAGGTGTGTCTTCATGCATTATCTGTGTAGGCCCAACCTTTGTCAACCCTTTACTTCGCCTGATCTGCTGCCCCTGTCTCTGGTGTTTAAAAGCAGTGTTTGAAGCAGGTGCTGTGTCTGATGTATTACTGATAACATCCATTTCAAGCTCAGGTATCTCCCCATTTTTTCTTGGGACAGGAATGACTATGTAAGGTCTAGGCTGCCTTTTAGTTGCCACGCTCACCTTGTCCTTCTGCTCAGAAACATATACAGGAGTCATTGAATCATGCATTCCTATATAAAAAGCAGTTCTCACTGTCAGTGAAAGCAATATGAGTATGAATATAATACATGTGTAGATGATGCAGTGGTAAGTAAGCCTGCAGCATCTGCTTCTGGGACAATGTATACGTCTGTCGTCATGGGGCAACACAATATTGCTACTTTGGTTTTCCATCTCGAACATTTGATGCTAAGGAAGGAAAAACAACTTTAATGGCTCTGCATTTTTAGATTGTTTCTGGTAGCTGTTGTCTTCTTTCAGTATTCGTCCTTGATCAATTATCTGCTTTCTGGATGCCTTAAGAAGTGACTTTATTTTTTCTATCTTGAATCAGTTTTTTCACCAATCAGGATGCAAATGTTCCTTTATCGTGAAGAAAAATGTCTGCAGTGAGCTTCTTTGAACCCTGCTTCATTTACATGTTCCCAATCAATGCCTCGAATCTGCTTCAGTCCATATGACATGTTGCTTCCCTGTCAGCATGAACAAAGTTTTGTCCTTGATTCAATTCCTCGATCTGTCCCTCGGAGGAAAGTTTCTACACAGCTCTGTCATTTCTTTCAGAATAGATTGCCACCTGGATGATAATTCCTTCCAGGATCACATTCAAATTCGCAGTATTTCTTGGATCTCTTAGGAACGTTACCACGTCTGTGTGTTTTCCAATGAGATGCGGGTATTCTTCAATTAGACGAAAGAACACGACACTGACCAGTCTATGTGCTGTGTCGGCTAATAAGGGCATTTGTGTTTTCCTCACTGAACTCAGGCAACTTCAAAAACTTTTGAGTGATGATTATGAGCAATCTTCTAATAAGTTTTTCATTATCAGGATTTCGAATATAAGCTGAAACGCGGCAAGTTCTTCCCACCAACGTAGGATAAGAACGTAAACACTCACTCAAGATACGTAAGTATGAACCTAGAAAGGTCATGACTGGGTAACACCATAAGTAGAACCAAACAAGAACTCCATGAAAAAACAATTAAGGTACTGTACCCTCTTCCAATTGCTGCGTCCATGATCAGAATATGGCATATCCTTATTTTTATCAAGGTGTAAGTATGCCTCAGTCCAAAGTTAATAAGCTACTGTGGCTTTTAAGAATGCAGATCTTCTTTTACTCTGCAACTAAGATGCACAGAGTGTTTGAATGTGCCCTTTTACCCTTTTATTTGTAGCTAAAAAGGGAGTGTCCAAATTAAGCCACAGTCCACTAGTAGGTTTCTTTCTTTCCACTTGTCGGGTTATGCGTCCTTCTTCCTCGTCATAGATCTCGTCTGCACATGCTGTGGTTCTTCCACGATGTTTGTAGCTTCTTCATGGTGGGGTGCAGGCAGAGGGGTCTCTCCGGAGCAGATCTTGATATCTCCCAGGAAAATCCAGACTCACCTACCCTGCAATTTGGCAGCAGATGGCGTCACGTCCTCAACGACAAAAGGACAGTTTGAAACAGGGCTTGTTTCCTTGTGTGGTTACGAATTAGGACCTTATCTCCTGGGTAGATTCTTGGATGTAGAAATCCGGGAGTTTGGGTTGTTGAAGCATCTCCTTCTGTGTTCTGCACTGCCCTACACCATCGTCTCTGCAACTGTCCTGAAATCAAAGAAAAACTAGATGTTAAACAGTTCAAATAGTTATGCAATGCAAGTCCTAAAATTTCTGACGTTGGCTGAGCATCAATTCTAACTCGGGATGGAGGCATTAAAGGTATTCTCATTCATCTTCCTGTCACATCTTTTTGCGGCGTAAGATAGTGGTCAGAACCTGGTTGGTTCCTCACTGCATACAATGCCAGTGGTAGGCAGTACAACCACTCCCTTTTCAACATAAGCTTCAATTTAGCTATTCTTTCTTTTAACAGGCCATTGATCTTTTCACAGACTCTGTTTCCTTGCTGATGATAAGCCAAAGAAAACTTGTGCTTTATACCAAGCAACAAGGTGATCTGCTGGAAAACTGTATTAACAAAGCGAGGTCCATTATCTGATCTCATTACTTCGCACACACCCCATCTGGGAAACACTTTGCGCACTAAGAACTTACCTGCATAGATAGAGTCTGGGTGCGTACATGGACCTGCCTCTATCCATCTGGAGAAAGGACATGCTACAAATAATAGGTATGTATATCCATTGCAAACTTGTATCATGTCGACATAGTTGATATGCAAGTGCTGAAAAGGGCCATTGGGTCTTGGGGTGACTCCCTCACTATGCGCAGTGTATGCCCAGCCATGAATTGTTGGCAAACAATAGAATGTGCCATAAAAAATTGAAAATTCTCCATTAGGTTCAATACAAACCAATCCTCAGCAATGGTTACAGCAAGATTCTCCCTAGTTGTATGCGCTGAGTAGTGTAATTGTTCTAGCGCTACCCTTAATAAAGCTGTAGGCATCACTTGTTTACTAGTGCTGTCTTGTCACCACAATGCGTCAGATGGGTTTAAAGAACACCCTCTTCGCTTCCAGAAGTTCTTTTCCTCTTGCGGTACCTCTCCTTGAAGCTCCACTATCTCTGTTTTAGGCATATGATTATATCCCTCATCCACAATCGTCATTACAGTCATCCTTTCATTCACATTACTGGTCTCAATATTAATCATCCCAGTATCTGTATTTGCTATCCGCTTGGCTTCAGCGTCTGCTGCTTGATTTCCACAATAGATAAAATATGTCCCTTTTGTGTGAGCTGCGCCTTTAATGACTGTTATGCCCACTGGGAGTTGCAGTGCCTTAATAAGCCTGTCCAATAAGGCTGCATGCTGCATTGGCGGGCCGTCCGCTCGGAGGTAGCCCCTCCTTTTCCAGCGCGCTAATCCTGCATGCACCGTCGACGTCACATAGGCGGAATCACTGTACACTGTTACCTCCTGGTCTGAGTGATTCTCAATTGCGAGTATCAACGCCAATAACTCTGCAGCTTGTGCTGAATAATGAGATGGCAATCGAGTACTCACAAGCACTTGAAATTCTCAATTTCCCAGATGTTTCACTACCGCGGCGCCTGTATATCTTTGCCCATCATTTTCATCGATCCTTGAAGAGAATCTCTCCCCCTGCAAGCACATTTTCCTTTACTCTAGGGAGCTCATCACAGAATTCTTCATAGTTTGCACAATCATGTATAGGCTCTCCTTCGGTAATTTGCTCAGCTATAACCATAGCTGGATTCACTATTTTACATCAAACTATTTTAGTTGGGGTTGATATGATTACCTAATAGGCAGAAGCCCTTTGAGTAGTCAACGTGCCTTTCCGTTTTTCTAAAATAGCAAATAATGCATGTTCAACAAATAACATCATGCAGCATCCCATCACTTTGCTTGTAGTCTTTTCTTTGGTGAACAAGGTGGCTGCCAAACCTTGTTTGCATGGAAAGTGACCTCTCATTACTGGGTACAAATTCCACTGTAATATGCAAGGGGCTTGTACCCCAACATGGTTCTCTGCGTGAGGACTGCTGTCATAAAAGTACCATCTGTATGCAAGAATAAAAATAATTCCTCTGCATAATTGGGGATGCCTAAAACTGGGGCTGTGTAAATTGCGTTTTCAATTCATCAAACCCTTCTTCCATTGCCTCAGTCCACACGATTTCTTCTTTCGTTGCCTGTGCTGCTTTCAAGGCCTGTAAAAGGGGCCTCGTATATGAGCTGTAGTCAAAGACCCATGCTCTGACATAATTACATAGTCCTAGAAAACTCTGCATTTGTTTTATCATGGGTGGCTTGGCTGTTTTTAAAATAATCTCAGCTCTTTCGGGGGTGACCTTCTTTCCCTCATGTGAAATCAATTGGCCTATATACAACATTGCTTGGTAACAATATTGTAACTTTTCCTTGTCAACTTTGTAACCTTTGTCAGCAAGTACAATCATCAGTTGAACAGCTGAACAGAATCGCGTCTGCACTCTTCCTCTGTGGTACTGCAAACTAAAATGTCATCTACGTATTGCAGCACAACGCTCTATAAAGCAATATTGCTCAAGTCCATCTGGAGGACTCTGTTAAAAATTGATGGGGGCTCACAGTGCACCTGGGGTGGCCTTGTGCTTTTTAATCGCACTTGTCTAAATTAAACAATGTCAAATCTTGTGAGTCTTTGTGCAATGGGATTGAGGAAAACACATTTTGTAAGTCGATCATAGTGAAATATTGTGCATCAACAGGTATATTACATAGAATTGTAGATGGGTTGGGGACTCAGTCTCTACAATTTGGTTTATTGGTTTCAAATCTTGTATTAAATGCCGCAAGCCCCCCTTACTTTTTTCACGGGGTACACTGACGTATAACATGGTGACTCTGACGTCACTAGGATACCTTGCTCCATCATGGCAGAAATCGTCTTAAAAATGCCTTCACCTGCCTCTCGAGACATGCGATATTGCTGTGCTCGAGGTAAAATTGCTCCTGGTTTCAATTTAATCTTCACTTCTCCAACTCCTTTCAGTAAGCCTACGTCATAGTGGCCAGTAGTCCATAATGAATTGGTACTTTCGCCATATCTTCATCAAAATATTCAGGATGCTTCTTTGCTAGCATCATTCTCTGTGGAACTTCTCTCTTGAACGCCTTTACCCAATAAGTAATGCACATTTCAAATATCACAAAGTCGTCAGATATGTAATCTCCAAACAAGTCCTCATCAGTGACCTCAGTCACTCTGCAACCTTCCTCAATGGCAATTATTCTCATGGTTCTGCCTACTAGACCTGGCAGCATTGTTAACAAAACATGTATCCCATAATGGAACACTTCGGGTTCCAACGGTATCGCTTGAGGCGCTATTTGCCCTGCGTGTGCCCTGATCATTTCGCATACATTTAGATAGTGCATTCCCGGTGTTGAGCATACTATGCAATCTTCTGTAAACAAAATGGTCATATTAATTTTCATCATTAAATCTCATCCTAATATGTTGACAGGTGTTTGCCTTGAATAAAGCAGTGGCACTGTCATATCGCATTCTGCTATGGAGACTGGTAATTCTTTTGCAAAACGAACACAACTTGTTGCACCTGTAAAGCCCTGAGTATTCATCGCATCGCCAGACATTGAAAATGTGCCCTCGCGTATGCACGAGCGCATTGCACCCGTGTCCACTAAGAAGGAAAAAGCTTTGCCGCCTATAATTAAGTCTACCCTTGGCTCCTCATGACGATTCAGCGTAATAGATAGGACTGGACACATCAGGTCTCCCAGTGAGCTGTCTTATTTCGGGCACAGCCTCACTCCATCACTCTTGAATGGATTTCCTCCATCAACAGTAACACCTCCTATTCTACACATCATAAACGGTTCTATGTTCATGTTCTGCTAAAGTTGCATGGGATATTGCTGCGATTGTCCTTGCGGTGGAGTTTCAGTTACTTGCTGTGATTGAAAGCCTTGCTGCACTTTCAGCGCTTGCTGCTGCACTGTTTGATCTTCTGCAAATCCCTTGAATACCTTATCAACCTCTCCCTCGATATCCCCTTCCTTGTGGAGCATATCCATTATTTGTCTGATCAAACTATCTTTGGTTATTTACTTGTGGCATGTGCAATGCCTGCTGTGAATTTGAGCCGCCTACATTAGTTAACATTGCTCCTTCAATGGTATACTTGGATAGCTTTTTCTGAACTAATTTTGCTTCTTCAGCTTTTCGTACATCATCCTTTTTGCAATTCTTTTCCTGCAGGAGTCTGCAATAATGTGCAATGGTTAACTGGATTACCGACCACGGTTTTGCTTCAATCCACACTAATTTCTTGAGCTGTTTCTGTACCTGCTCTGCCAGCCCTTGGCATAACATATGATAAAATACTGGTATAGACTACCCCCAATCCTCACGTGTTTCAAGCGCCGATGCGTCTTGAAAACTTTGAATGTAAAGCAACGGGTCCTCTCCTTCCTTCATTTTTCTCGTTATTATAGCTCCCATATCGGAAGTGTCCGGATATAGCACTCGAAGCGCTTTCCAAATTGCTGCTCTACAATTGTTAAATGGTGCTCGATCATGCACAGTGTTGACTGTAGCCACACCAAGGTAACCTGCCCGTGTCCATACATCAACAGCTCTCTCAACAAGTATGGCCATTAGAATACCTTTAATATCCCCTATGGCACTCCAAGATGGCCGCCGGGACAGGGAGTCGCACATAAATCTCTCCCCACCCGGGCCGCCAACAAAACCACAATAAAGCAGGACAGAAACGCATGAATCGCTACGAAAACCTACCCGAAATATTAAGGACACCATCCGCCAGGCGAGTGCCGACCCTACATATGTAAGGACCGGGAGACGCGGAGCCACAGACGCGGCGAGAAGCGGCTGCCCCTCCCCCACCGGTCGCGGCCATAACCCTCAGCGAGGGCGGAGGACAGGCAGGAGACGCGAGTGGCCGCGGCTCCTCCCCGCAAGCAGTGCGGCTTCGAAAAGGAACACCCGAGGAGGCGGGGGCCACTCCGAGGCGCCATCGGAGCGTCTCCGCATCCGTGCAGGGCAAGCGAGCTCCGACGGGGCAGAGAAGGCACCAGAGAAGCGGGGGGCCCCGAGCGGAGGAGGGGAGGCCCAGCAGCCTGAGCAACACCTCGCACGCCATTGGTCGCCCGGAGGCGCATAAGGTGAGTGCCCCCCCACACACCAGTGATTACCGGTGGACACTCACTGAGTCCCCACCACTCGGAGGCCTAAGCAGGGCTCAAGGGGGTGCAGAGCGGCAGGGGGGGCACCAAGGAAGGACTTTGCGACGGGCGGCAGCCCCCTCTAGGGTAACTGCCCCTCACCATACAGAAAGACCAACACCCCCCCCCCGGGGACCCGCATTTTAAGGGGGAAAGCCACGACATCCAAAAAGCGCAAAGGGCCTCCCGATAACCACAGGAGAATGTTATACAACAGGGAAGGAATATCGAAAGTAAAGGTGAGAGGGAACTCGACTCTCCCAAACCCACACCCAGCTAAACAAGACGGTAACCTGGTACAAATGTGGTCGGCGGAATCACAAGTCCAAACAAGAGGAAGGGCACGGGACGACTCCCCAGAGGACCGCATCCACTCCAACGCCACCTCTCTACCTCCGTCACAGAGGATATGCAGACGTGGTTCGCGGAGCTACAGGATAAATTCATGTCAACTGTCCAGGACCAGTTTACATCCTTGAGAAACGAAATAAAACAAGTGGTGCAGGAAGTCAAGAGGGATGTAGCCAAACTAGAAGAGAGGACCGATACAATGGAGAGAATCGTCCAAAGCCTTGAAGATGAAACCCGCCAATACAGCGAGACCCAGGAACAATTGGCGTGCCTAACCCAAAACCTTGAGATCCAAAGCGAAGACTTAGAGAATCGCTCTAGGAGATCAAACATTCGAATCAAAAATATCACGGAGACGGTTCTCGATAAGGACCTCAAAAAAGCGGTCCAAGAAGTGTTCAGAGACATTCTGGAGGAACAGGAAGCGGACCTCATAGGGATCGACAGGGTTCACAGAGTGGGCCCAAAAAGAACAGGGGCGCCCAGAGAAAGACCTAGAGATGTCCTAGCAGCCCTCTCCTCATACCCACAAAAGGAACAAATTCTGAGGAGGGCGCGACAACTGGAACACATCAGGATGAACGGGACTGACATCCATTTATATCAAGATCTGGCAGCGGTCACTCTGTAAAAAAGGAGAGATATGGCACCACTAGTAAAGGAACAGGTGGCGAAAGAAATTTGTTACAAATGGACTTGCCCGTTCGGCCTCCTATTCACCTGGGAAGGTAAACAAAGAAGAATTACCACATGCGACGAGGGCCTACAGGTGATGGACAAACGAACGGAGGACCCGTCGGGGATGCCCAACAGAACAGGTAATGGGAACAACAAAAGGCTGAGTGGATGGGAAGAGATACGGCAAAAGAAGAAGCAAAATGGGTAATTAGGTTGTCAAAGCAAAATGTCCACGGAAAGCACAGGCAGGCGGCCCGGTGAGGAGCCCTTGGAACTGTAACTCAGGAAGATCTGAGGAAATGCGGGGTATAGGATCCCCCGCAAAGTTAATACCGAGCACATTGAGGGCCGGGAGCAATAGGCCCAATGCCCTAGCAACCCTAGGTACCCGGGCCCTCCTCGGGAAGTTAATTGTTTCAAAGTTTGTATTTGGGAGGAAGTTGGGGAGTCAGAGAGGGAGGGGGAGAGAAATGCACCGGAAGAAGCAAAAGATCAAAAGATCTCAATGCACCGAAAAACAGGAAATGACCAACACCGTAATTCTCAATGGGGAGACTTAGAATCCTAACATACAATATAAGAGGCCTGAACTCCCCATTAAAGAGAAAAAAAGTTGAGTCCCTGCTGAAGAGAGAAAAGGCAAGCATTCTCCTACTTCAAGAAACACACATCAAAGCTCAGGACAAACAGAAAATACATCTCAAGGGATACCGCATATGGGCGCAATCTAATGCCAAAGACAAAAAAGCAGGAGTCCTGATTGCTATAAAAGAAGGAGTGAATGTAGTCCTCACAGACAGGCTAACTGATAAGGAAGAGAGGCTCGCGATCATTAATGCCCAGCTTGACGGATGCCGCCTGACCCTGGCTTCCATATACGCACCTAACACGGGACAGGACGGCTTCATTAGAGACGCTCAAGAGAAGCTCGAGGGCTTTGTGAAAGGGGAAGTAATTATGGGGGGAGACCTAAATCTTGCATGGCATCCACAAACAGATAGAAGTACTGGGGGACCCACTACCCAAGGTGTCATGATCTCTGCTTCCAAAAGATCAGGACTTGCCCGACTCCCTTGGAAGCAGACCCATAACCCCGGTTCCGAGTGCCAGCCAGTCCCAATTGGGACCTTTTGGACCCTGTCCTGGCGCCAGTGGCACCAGGCTCATAAAGATGCCCAGTCCCAGCGCTGGAAGAGCCGGGCTCATAATGCTTGGGTGGACTTACCTGCAGCAGACCATGCTGCTTACTTACCTGCCAGTTGAACCTCTGATCCTCTTCTGTTTGGGACTACTTTTCCTGTTGGGTGGGGCAGGAGTCACTCCCTAGGTTCAGAACACTGGAACTCTTCTGGAAAGCAGGAACTCTTTTCTTACCTAGGCGTGGCTGTGGAAGGAGCCACCTAAGCACTACAGGAGGCTATTTAAACCACACCCGATGGATGAATCTTGCTTTGCGTTATTCTGCATTCTCTGCAGCAGAACGCTCATCGTGTCTTCTGCTTCTGATCCTGGGCCTAAGGGAACAAAGGCTTACCATCCTGGAATCCAGTCTTCAGCAGCACCTGTAAAGACAAAGAAAGAACAGGTTAGCACTACGGTCTTCAGTGGCAGCGCATCTCTTACCTGGTCCATCGGCTGTCACCAACGCCTCGCACTGCATTCCGGCATCTGAAAGACAAAGGCTTACCTACTCTTCGCATGCTCCGAAGGTCTTCGCACTGCATTCCGGCATCTGAAAGACAAAAGCTTACCAGCTCTTCGCACTCTCCGGAGCTGCATCCCGCATCTGAAAGACAAAAGAAGGTGCGTTTAAAGACATTGGGCAACTTTATTACTCACGTGCCATTACTCCTTCCCACGCCGAATCCAGTGGGTATTCCAGCACCCTTCAGCTTCTCTAAAGCTCCGAACTTGTACCTGCAAGATAAAAGGGACAGTTAGTGCGCATCGTGAAGCAGGCTACAAGCGCTTACTTACGTGCTTCCAGGCGCTTCTATTCCTCACGCGGGTTCGATCCTCAACTCTCATCAGCCCGCCATCCGCCATCGCCGGAACCCTG
The DNA here is from genome assembly GCF_040938575.1 of Ambystoma mexicanum. Taxonomy (NCBI): domain Eukaryota; kingdom Metazoa; phylum Chordata; class Amphibia; order Caudata; family Ambystomatidae; genus Ambystoma; species Ambystoma mexicanum. Next base: position 819,827,779 of record NC_090922.1, read on the forward strand.
CAAAACAAGAGATATCATTACAAAAGACTTTTAAGACATTTGAAGTGCCCAGAACTTACCGTTCGTGCAGTTAACGACGGACAGCAGTCCTATGAGGTCAAGAGGCCTGCACCCTTATCCAGTGAAGAAACTGGTTACGGCACCCTGCCCCGAGGCAGATGGAGAGCTCGGCGTTCACTTACCTAAGGTGAGGGCGTTAACCTTTGGGGTTCTACAGGAGAAGAGAAAGGGAAGAGGAGAGAGGCACCCAATAACCCCAGTTCATTAATCCCATATTTTCTATCTGCAGACATCTTACTCTTCGAGTCAGACATACAGTGCACAGAGGTCCAGCCCAAAGAGCCAACCGTATGTTACACATCACCTTTGAAGATACGGCATTCACCCAGTCAAGACCGGCGCCTCTGCGGGAATCAGGTGAGCGTTACACAAGGCGCCCCATCCAAACTTCTCAAACAGAAGATGGAACAATTGGCACTCTGTGATGTATGGACACAACTAAAGAACCAACAGAGAGGCTACACATTTCTGGGTATCGGTGGGCCTCATGGGGAACATCCAGGACATAGAAAAGGGATCGATTTCTCTTTCAGATCACGCTCCGCTCTGGCTAGAAATAAAGACCCCAGAAAAGGGGGGAGGACTGTGGCGCTGGCGGCTCCCTCAAGATATTCTCCAAGACCCGGTTCTGGGGGAAACGGTCAGGGACAAGATAACAGAATACTTCTTACAAAATGACACAAGTGTGGTCCCAATAAGCACAATCTGGGAGGCATTCAAAGCAGTAGCCCGCGGCCACTTCATAGCACTAAAAGCCACTAAAGAAAATCAGAGACATTGCTGGGAAAAAGAACTCGAAAAAAAAATATCGGACACACAAAAATAACTGATATCCCACCCTTCTAGATCCCTAAAGAAGGCCTTAAAAGACACACAGAGACAATTAGAAATGCTCCGCACTAAAGTGGCAGAGAGATCCCTCCAATTCCTTAAACAACGGCCATACATAAAGGCCAATAAGGCAGACAGACTTTTAGCAAGACAGCTGCGAGAAAAACAAAAGAATATGAACATAATGAGCATTCGGGACTCGCAGGGGGAACTTCATAGACAAACCCAGAATATAGGCAAAGTCTTTAGCGAATTCTACCGAACATTATATACCACAGAGCACCCAAATGAAACCGAACAAGACACATATCTGCAATCCCTCCCCATTACGACAATCCCAGAGGCTGACAGAGAGGCACTAGAGAACCCGATCACGGAAGAGGAAGTAAAAAAGGCAATAGCGGCACTCCCAAACGACAAGGCACCAGGCCCGGATGGCTTTACCGCACCCTTTTACAAAAAATACGCAGATATACTCATCCCGGACTTGACTAGACTCCTAAACTCCTTCAAAGAAACCAGCAATGTGACACACACTATGAATGAAGCAAAGGTCCTGGTGTTCCACAAATCAGGAAAAGACCCCTCCCTCCCCTCCTCATATCGCCCCATTGCGCTAATCAATCTAGACGCCAAAATATACACTAAAACAGACTATCCCCACTCCTCCCGTCCCTAATAACTCCAGACCAATCAGGATTTATCCCAGGGAGAACGATACACGATAACCTGAGAAGAATAATACATCTAGTGGAGAAAACTGAGATTACCCACACACCGGCAGTCTTGCTCTCACTAGACGCCGAAAAGGCTTTCGATAGGGTGGAGTGGTCAATATTATTCAAAACTCTAAAACGTATGGGATTTGGGGACCAGTTTATAAAAATGGTGAAAGCTAACTACACCTCCCCTACAATCAGGATAGCTATAAACGGGATGGTCACTGACAAAATAGATATAACACGGGGTACCAAACAAGGATGCCCCTTGTCCCCCCTCTTATACGCCATCTTCCTGGAACCTCTCCTGAATAGAATAAGGGAATCCGGCGACATAACGGGGATAGAAATGGGAGATATACATCATAAGGTAATCGCGTACGCAGATGATATGCTGCTAGCCCTAACGAACCCAGGGACGGCCTTACCCCATGATATTAGAGAACTCGAAACCTTTGGGGCACTCTCGGGTCTCAAAATAAACAAGAAGAAATCAGAACTGTTACTCTTAACAGGTGACAGGCCGGAAATGGAAAGAATAGGAGCAACACTAGACTTGGCTATAGCTGAAAAGGGAATCAAATATCTGGGGATTACCCTGACACACAAGATAGAAGCACTTTACAATGGGAACTAACCCCCCCCCCTATTAGAACGGGTTAAGAGGGACCTAGAGCGCTGGAACCCCCTGATGGTGTCATGGTGGGGTAGAATACAAGCAGTAAAGATGAATGTCCTTCCTAAAATGCTTTATTACTTCCAGGCTCTCCCGATCAAAGTGCCTAATTCATTCTTTAAAGCACTCTCCAAAGCAACCTCATCCTATATGTGGAATAAAAAAAAAACAAGGATAGCCAGAGCGACCCTTACAGCTCCAACAAAGAAAGGGGGAATGTCCCTGCCACACTTTCGCAAATATTATCAGGCAGCACAACTCTGGATTCTGAGAGAATGGCTGGGGGATAATCAACAAACAGTATGGGTGTCACAAGACCGGGCGGTAGCTAGATCCCTCTTAGAGGGTACCCTTTGGATAGCTAAACAACATAGACACCCCAACATCCGAATAAGTGAGATTATGAAAACCACCCTAGAGGCATGGGACGAACAAACAAGGAGAGGCATCATGACTACAGTGGAGGGTCCTTTCACACCCATATGCCGGAACCCCCAGTTCCCACCGGGAATGGAGCAGGGCACCTATGAGAAATGGGAGGCAGCAGGATTAACAAAAATAGGCGAAATGTACCAAAACGAAGAAATAAGACCGTTCAAAGATTGTAAATCAATATTGAGCTTAACAGAAGCAGACAGATATAAATATGAACAGCTACGGCACTGGCTGGCAACCCCAGACATCCAAGCAGCAGCCACACGAGAACTCAAACCATTTGAGAAATTCCTAATAACCAACCCCGGATCAAGGAAACTGGTCTCCTCGCTCTACTATTACATCAACTCCCAGGAAGAGGAACTCAAATGGGCATACATGGTCAAGTGGACGAAGACATTGGGGGAGGAAATTCACAAAAAGCAGTGGAAAGATCTGTGAGCACCATACCAAAAATGACCCGATCAGTCCAAAAAAGGGAAATGTGTCTAAAAGTGGTGACCCAATGGCACCATACACCGGACTGGCTACACCCCATGTACCCCCAAACTCCGAACACATGCTGGAGAGGCTGCTCAGAGGTGGGCACGTGGAGACATATCTGGTGGGACTGTGGGGGGATCAAGGTTTTCTGGTCAGAAATAAAGAAGGAAATTATCAAGATATTCCCTGATGCCAATCAGCTAGATGAGAAAGTGTGGCTATGTGGCATAAAAGACCAGGCAGCAAGGAAATTCAGGAAACCACAATGGAGAAGCTTCATGGGGCTTCTCATAGCAGCTTGGGCATCAATAGCCCAAAACTGGAAAAAACAAGAACCCCCACTGATCTATACTTGGCTCCAGAAAGTATGGGCACAACTAACCATGGAAAAGCTCACACACACAATACAAGGAACAAATGAATTGTTCACAAAGGAATGGGGAGAGATACTGAACTACCTACAATCAGACTATATGGAGCAATGGTGCCCGCACAATATAAGAATTTCGGACATATTCTCATCATAGACAATCACACGTGCAACAGAGACATTTGGAAATCTTCCGGGCGGGGAGGGGGGAGGGTAAGGGGAAGTTGGGAGAGGTTCATGTTCTCCGATTTGTATAAGAAAACAATAAAAAATATATGTTTAAAAAAAATATATATCCTCTATGGCTAATGTATTCCCTCCCGTCATTTTTTCTAACTCATGTATCCATTTTCCAGCGCCGGAAGTAAAATACGGGATTTTACATTTCAAATTTTTTCTGTCCATCTGGGGCCATGATATGTATTGTGGACTGGCCCCTCCCTTTTGCAACAAGGGGAACTGTGACTCTCCAAACTCATTTTCATCTCTCATCATTTGTCCATCTACCGCTGGAGTAATATTCCCACATCGTCATCTACCTGGCAGTGATCTTAGCCTGCTTACATAAGGTGGAGACTCCCCCCTCTGACCACGGGGTTGCCCCTTATGTTGATCTGACTGTGTTAATTGCTCTGATGCTTTAGACATAGGTATTTCTGAATCTGACCATTTTACTTCCTTATCCATAGGTGAACATGCCTCTGGACCACATATATCACCTCTCTTTTCCCTCGGGAAGGTTTCCCTTTCTTTGTCTGATACTTCTTGTGCCCAACTCGTGCAACTCCTCTCATCATCATCTCAATTTAATGGTAGACAGTTCTTTATGTCTCACACTACCGGAGGCTTTGTCCGTGTGATACAAATGAGTGCTCTTGAGACGATAATTGTTTCCCTTCCCTTGTGACTCTTTCTGCGCTTGCATTTCATGGTAAACTTTATCAATCGTATCCCCAATGCTTCGTGAGTCAAATTCGTCTTCTAGACGTACCTGGTAATGACTCGGACTCGAGAAAGAATTCCTCTATGTCTTTCCATGCTACCTGTGGATTGGGATTTCTTACTTCCCTTTCCAAATACTCGAGATCTCATGCTCTCTGCTTTCTTTTACATTTCATGTCATCATCGACTTTTCTGCGCTTTCTCGCTTCTTCTCTTACTCTATCTTCCTCTTTCTTTTTCATATCCCTTCGTTCATATGCCCTTCGTATTTCCTCATCCCTTTGTCTCTGTATTCAAATCTCTCTTATCCTTTCCTGTTCATCATCTTCTATTATGTTCTCTCTTAGCCTTTCCTGATCATTGGCTGTTTTCCTTTCATTATCACATTTTCTTTGATCTTCTGCTCTCTCTTGCTTTTTAACTTGCTCACCTTGATATGACTGTTCTTGTCTTTGTCTATCTTTTCTTTTCGCTCCTTCATCTTTCAATCATTCCTCCCTTTCTTTATCTTTCCTGTCTTGTTCGTCTTGATCTCCTCTTTGTCTTACATCCTTAATGCCGTTACCATAGAGTTTAAGTAAAATCTGACCTCCCAACCATTCGTTCTGTAAGAGCGCTATCGCATCAGTTTTGTCCTTATCTCCTTTCCATCTCTTTATTTCTCTCCTTATGTCTAGAGATGTGCTTGCTCGTTCACTTCTTTCCTTATCGCGTCTATCCCTGTCCATCAGAACTTCGGGGGTTATATCTTTCTCTGTATCTTTCTCTGGACCCTCGTCACTACTTTGCGTAGGTGACTCATATGACGGGTTGCTATATCCCGTCGCTGCTTTAAATTCTGTTAATGGGTATAACGCTTTGTCTTTCTTAATCTTGTCATTTATTTCAGGCAGGGCAGGCAGAGCAGAAGGCTCTTCTCCCCACTCTTTGCGTATATTGAGTATCCAATCCAAAGGAGGCTCCTCCTCCTTCTCGTGTTCATACATTTTCAAAAGCTCTGGACTCGCTAGGTGCTTTTCTAACTTTTTTCCTGTGTACGCAGAATGAAAATATGTCATCATATGCTGCAGAACTGCTCTCGATAATGGCCCACCTTGTGGCCATGTTATGAACATTTTATCTGCGGGCCCTTTAACCCATACTGCACTGTACTGTTTAAGTTTAAGTGCATGGATTGGTAGATGTTTGCAAAGATGCACTAATGGCGCAAATTCTTTCATTTCTTCACCTTTACTTTTCTCTTTGCTACCACTTCGCTTATGCTTTAGTTACAGTTTTCAGTTTTACGTCTCAATCAACATACACTTATGAGCGAGCACCAACCATCGCAAGCTCCAATCCCATCACAATGCATTTTTTTTACTTTAATCTTGCTAAAAAACAACCATCAAAGTTTTAATCTAAAAGCAATCAATGTTTGCGTCTTAACTTCACGTTTTTCTGTCACTTAAAATATTTCTTTTTGCAACTCTGACATCATCACACCTTACACCATATAAAACAAAACAGACAGACTTGACCGGCCACATGTACGTATTACTCACAATCTTCTTCTAAGACTTGTTTTACCCTCTAAATCTGCTCCGATTGGAACTTAAGCTAATTCCGTTAAGAAAGTCTTTAACCAATCTCGTCTCCTATATGTCCCATGTAAAGGGGGCTCTGAATTAAAAGCTTCTGCTAGCACTCTTTAAAGTCTAGGAACAGGACGTATCCTCATAGCGTGGCTACACTCACGACTATTTTTCCTCATATATTACTTAGCCACACTTAGGTCAATAAATATCCAGTTTCCCGTATACATATATATAACACTCTTACTCTTGCATTATATTTTATCCCGCTTCCCTCCGTTCCTCTCCGTTATTTACTACGCATGTGTTCCTTAGCCATACTTTCATACTATTCGTTTGCATGTTTTTCGTCTTTCGGACCCTCAGGATTACCACCTTTGTTAACGCCTCTTCGAGGTGCTTTTCGATCCGCTTCTCGTAGATGTGGGAGGGGTTTCTATCTAAAAATAAGGGTACCATCAAACCTTTCCTTGCAAGGAATTTTCCTATTCTAAGCAGAGACTCGGAAATTACTTATGTTGACGGCCCATGGTATCCTATCTAACCATCAATCTCTGCTACCAAGTGAACTGGAGGCTTCCAGACCTTTAAGATGAGTAGTGGTACACTTGAGATAGATGGGGTTGCAGATTTTAATCAAACATCAATAATCAAGACGACACAAATAGTTTGGCAAAAGTTTGTCTGTTTTAATGCAAGTATTTAGTCCAGTGTCAATTAGTACTTTGAAGTTGGCCGTGAGTCTGTACTGTTCTCTGAGACTCTTTAAGGAATATGGGTACTATCCAACTTCCGTGCATAGGTGTGATCTTCTCATCCATCCAACTTTCTTCCATCACGTGACTGGACACCATGAATTGAGCATTTTTTATGTATTTAATTTTATTCTTCAAGATTCCTCTGGTGTCTTTTGTTTTTCCTTGACCTTCTTGAACAGGAGCTTCTGTTCTTTCACGTTAATTGTATCCAATGTCAGCCAATTCCAGTTTGATAAGACCTTGGGTCTCTTGGCTCAGTCAACTCCTTAGCTGAAATATATTCTGTTTAATTCAATTGCTTTTTGTAACTGCAACATTGAAATGAGGCCTTCCTTGTTGTTCAGTACTGCTTTATACATAGTGGAAACATTCATTCTTTACTTAATCCATATGTATCTGTTACTATTTAAGCATGTGGCTAGCTTCATGATCGCTTTGCTGCTTGTGTTTTATTGCATCTCTACACGTTTAAACTAATTTTCTTCATCAGGTTTGTGGCATAAGTCTCTTCATCTTGATCCGAAGATGTCACCTATCCTCGGTATTTATTTGTTCTTTATAAATCGTCTGCCTTTCTGGTCTGGTTATCTTTCTACATGGGTGTTGATTCAGCTTTGTATGACGTCACCATTCATCCTAGTCATTCAGTTTCTTTGTTTCATCAGGAGTCTCGTTCAAATGTCCATCATATTGTCTTGGATGCAAACATGATTTCCTCAATGGGTACTTTACCTCCCATATTCTCTTAGGTATAGGTACCCTTATGGGTACTGCACATAGTCCACGCTCTTCTCTTTGCTGGTTTAACTGCTCAGTATATGTCACATACTTTGGTTCATACGTTTCAGGTAATGTATGTGGGGCAGGTGGAGTGGGGGCACTTGGCTCCTCCTCTGAAGTGGGATTGGGGTCCTGGACAGCACCCAATGTACCTGTTTCCGGGTAAGAATCATGGACTGGATGGCAGTGCCCAGCCCACAGGTTCCCCCACTCCTGTCTCCCTAGCCTCTCAAATATGATCTCATCACATACCTCCCATGTTCTATGGAGCTCCTCCGTGTCTCTTATTGGGATATCAGCTTAAAACAATGGCATTGCCCTGTAGACATCCTTGTCAATATTTGATGGTTCAAATGTAAGTTTGTAATGCCAAATGCTACTTCTTAATGTGATGAGTTGTCTTTTTTGTACTGCTTCTGCTTTCCTTTCTTGAGGTTGGACTAGGTATTTTCAAAACTGGAACTCCAACTATTTGACAGTGATTTGGCCCAGATGACACTACCCATGGTTGGCCCTTATGCCCTCCTCCAGAAGGTTTGATTTGTCCTGCGGAAGCACCACATATGTTCACTCTCTGTTTGACTATGGATTACAATGTCTTCCAGGTAGCCTGCATACAGGCCTGGTTCATTCTCAGAATTTTATACATCAGTCTTCGGAACGTGGTTGGTGCTCTACGCAGCCATCAAGGCACATAGAATGTGCTTGTTTCCTTAGCTTCAGGAGGAAGAGGAATTTGCCAAAATGCCTTAGTCAGGTTGAGGAATTAAATGTAGGTGGAGGTGCTTAGTTTATCAATCATCTCAACGATCTGCGCATCAGATAGGCATCACAGCAGGAGACATTTGACCTTTTGAAATTCAACACAAAAGGCCCAACATCAACTTGGTTTCCTGATGACTGCAATTTGAGAGTACCAGTGACTTGGAGTGGGTTTGATGACCTGCAATTCTAGTATCTTTTGCATTTCTTCTTTGGTGATCTGTGATTGTGCTTTAGGGAATGGAATAAGCACACAGCCGTGCGGTCATACATGGTTCTGTATGGATGTCGTCAAAGAAACACTTCCCTCTACCTGGTTTGCCAGCCTGGTCAAAGAACACATCCTGGAAATGGTCCAGGAACTATCGAATGCCTCCGGATTGGTAGAGTCATAGTACATCTGGAATCCTCACCTGGGCTGAGTGATGGATCACTTACTCCTGTCCCTCAACACTGGCGGTGGTGACCAATGTAGGATCGTGTAGATTGTTCCATGTCTTCAACTAGTTTCCATGATCGACCCGGGAAAGCTTATGTTGTTCTGATTGTTGAACCTCATTGTTTAAGTCACTAATGTCCCCCTTAACAAGGTAGGATCCATACCACTGGGCGAGTAGCATGTTCTTTAAGGTAAGGAATATCTGTAGGATGTTATATCCCACCTTGAACCTGTATCGCCAGGCCTGGCATGTCCTAGTCCTGTCACATATGTTGTGTCACAAAGTGCACCAAATGGGTACACAGTGCCATGATACATTGTTGATGTATAACAGGCATTTTATTGAAGAAACTCAAGAAGATGAAATGGTTCAGTTAGGAGTGAACGGTACAAGAGCTAGAAATGTTAATGTGTCAGAGTGTACAATTATGACAGGCTTAAGTTTCACTGTGCTTCCCTTCTGTACAACATAAAAAAGCATAAAAACTGGAGGGCAAATTAAAATGTTCACATCCACTTAATACATGGATTTTAGACAAAATAAAACACCTAAAATACTGCCGCAAGTATTCACATGGATCACATGGAATAACGCAGGTGGTATTCGATGAAACCTCAATTGGACAGATAGTAAAATCGGTGCTATTTTCCAAATACTGCAGATTGTACCCTTACTACCCATCTCTGAATGACCCCCTAAGTCTGTGATCATTTTCATTGCCTTATCCAGAAAACTCTTATGTGATCAGAAAAAAACACATATACACATCAACATAGTTACAGACATAGATACATAGTCACATGAACACAGTTAAATCCTTCCACGTAGTCTTTACGCATTCACAAATATGCTTAAACGCATCACCACGGTCACATCAACTGAAACAAAAACACACACACACACACACACATTCCACCTTACATAAAAACACATATAAATATAATAGGTCGGTCTTGCTGCAACTCCATCTCGAAATCCCAGACGGTCTCCCCTCACAGTTCCATCTGCTTGCATGAATTGAACTATGCGGCTGACTTTCCAAGAAAGAACAACTTGGGAGCACAATAACATCAAAGTCCCCTCTGTATCTTTCGCTCTACATAGACTAAGTGTAGACCTGCAACAACAATTGCCACCAACCTCAACCATTGCCTCTTGCCATGTCCGGCAGAGGCTGACTGGAAAATCAAGGTGGTCTACTGTCTTCATGGGAGCCCGGGCAATGGAATGGGGTGAGTGACAAGGAATTAATGACCTGGCAATGTGGGCAAGGGAAAGGTTGTGTGCTAAGTAAGGTAAGGGGATTGAGTTAATTGTAAGGACAGGTTTGAAGGGACATCGATGATGTGGTACATAGGAAGAACACCAGAGGGTGATAGGTAGGGCAAATAGGGCAGATGAGACAGAGGTACAAATCTGGAAAGATAGGTCAGCAGATTAATGACTGTTGCTGAGATATGTGCCTGACCTCCATACACCTGCACCCAATTGTGGGACTGGCTCAACACCTTTTACTTTTTTCTCACTAAGTGATGCATATTTGCTGAATGGACACAAACCTTAATTATGACTTCTCGTACCTTTTGTCAGGTTGCTTTATTATGTGAATTGGTGCTTGAAAGCCACATTTATTGGACAGTGTATTAGTTTAGCCCCTAAATACAAATTTTGCAGAAGGCCTTTTGTTGGTTCTAATATTGAAGATGGACTAGGAGAATATGCATCCCCCCCCACCCCCAGCTGTCTAAACTGGAAACTATGGAACCAGGAAGCTAGGGCTCAAATCCCCACTTTACATACTTGATACATTATACGATCCTGGGCAAATCACCTTTCATCACTTTTCATCACTGTGTCTTATTTTCCTTAACTATCTGTAGCTAAATTCTCGCTAATCCTAATACGTGTTTGAAAACCTTTCTTTGAAAGTCTGCATTTTGATTGTGCGCATTTGGTCGTATTGGCCAATTGCGTTTACATATATATATATATATATATATATATATATATATATATATATATATATATATATATATATATATATATATATATATATATATATATGTGTGTGTGTATGTGGATGTAGGATTAGGGGAGTAGGGAGTTGGGGGTGGATGTTGAAATCATGGGGGCATGGGTGAAGAGGGTGAGGGCATGGGGTAGAGAGGAGGCTATGGGGGTGCTCCTCCTAACCAAAACCAATTCAGGTCGAACCAAAAGCACAATCAAAATGCAAACTTTCAATGGGAAAGTCTTTCAAAACATATAGAACCCTCAGTAATATGGGTTCAAATCTATAATTTTACTCAAATAATTACAATATAAAACATTAACATAACGTGTTCTGGTGTTGAGGCTGGATGTTACGTCGGGGTCTTAGGGGAGTGTACGGGGTGGGAGGTAAGGGTTTTGTTTTGTGGAGAGGCAGGTGGCCAGGTAAGGGTCTAAGCGAGGTATAGGTCTTTTGCCATGCCAGCTCATCTTTGTCTCTTAGACCATTGTGGATTTAGGCCACTGTGCCATGGGCCAGAAAATGGTACCTGCCCCCCATGCCATAAGTTGCCAGTCCTTCCCTATCTGGAACTGTTTTAATCACAACATGTATGCCAGTGTGGACGACAAAATCCCAAAATGGAGGAGGCACCCCGATAACCCGGGCGGTGTCCTCCTCCTATCCTCCCCCTCCCCAGGATGAGGGGGAGGTGGCCGCAGGAAGCGCGGCAAGACAGAGGGAAAGCCCGCGAAAAGGAACAGCGCGGCAAATCGGATGAAAAGCCTGCGAAGGGCAACAATGGAGAGGGGAGGGGCTACCCCCTTTATAACGAGTGGGCTTCCCACTGCAGGCAGCATCTAGCCTTGGCAGTGGGACGCCCACCTACCAGCAGAGGACTTCGTTTTCACCCCCGCCGTGGAAGAAGGATTCCGTTCGAGTTCGATCATGGGGTTTCCAGTTAGAAGACTGTTCCAGTGAAGTGGTTCCAGTGATGAAGGAGCGGGGTTCCAGTGAAAAAGGAGTGTCGAGCGCAGAGAGAAATCTACGGTCGGAGGTACATGTGGGGGAGGGGCAAGGAACAGGAATGGTTCCTTGGTGGGTCGGGCCCATATGGCCCTGGGTAACACCCAGCCTCCCTCTGCTACCTCGCCTGGGGGATTGAATGGGGGGTTTTCATAGGCGCGGGCGCAAGGACCACGGTAGGGTCGCAGGTACAAACTACAAGGGGGTGTGGTATGCTCTCTGGCTGCTGCGCAGCAAAAAGGTCAATGCTGGTATGGGCGGCCTTGCTGCAGAGGCATTACAAGGCACAGGGCGCATGAACGAAACAGGCCGGATGGGTTTTGCAGCTGTATAAGCCCGTGTGGGAAATACGTGGCGGGTAGGCCTTTTTCAATCACGCGGATGTTGTCTGACCGCCTTAAGAGGCAATAGGGGGAGATGTTTCTCTTATGGCTGGGCTTGTCGAGGCTATTGTCACATCACGTTCGTATCGATGTGGGCGACCGTTGGTATGAAACGTATACACGGCAGGACAGGAAATTCTTTCGAGGTACATGATTGTAAAGGCATGCAGGGGTTTTTCATTTTGCACCGTTCTTTGTCTGCCGTCGTTACTCAGGCATTTAATGCATGCGGACTATGAACGCAAGAGAGTCGGGATTTGCATCTCATCCGAGTGGCCTTGCAATGATGAGGTATATAGTTTATCGGCTCTTACTATGAGCACATGGAGTTTGTTTTTTCTCTTGGTGATCGGAAACGGGTGTGCGTATATTTCCAGTTCGGGTGTGCACTAGGGGGATTCTTTGCTGCTCGTTTCAGACGACTTCTAAAGTGGCAGTCAAGAGATGGCTAACTCTGTGTACTAGATGGGTATACTCCACATTTGAAGAGAGTAAGAAACGGTTCATACATTAAAAGTAATGTTCCCACCAATTTTAAAAGCAATGTGCGGCAAACCGCTTTAAACAGAATCGAATGATTAGGGGTTAGATTAAGCACGTGCTTTGGAGTAAACGTTCTTCGCGTGCGGGTGTGCGAGATCATTCTGTTCTCAGTTAAACATTGTGTGTGCTTCCTGGGAGATGATAAAACCAATATTATTAAATGATAGTATGTGGGGAGTTCGTATCCTGGGTGAAATAAGCGTTTTTTCCCTATTCTGGTGCCACATCGGTGCATTTTCACGTGCGCATGAATACGCTTTTTGTGACGTTGGGTAGAGGAGGTTCCCAGGACCTCAACATGGAAAGAGGGAATAGAGCGGCACCTATAGAAACCGAGGCTGCACAGAGAATGAAACGATATGTTTTGTCAAGGTCGAGGCGAGCAGGCCGGGCATGGAATACGAAATCGGGGGTAAAATTTACTCAGTTAATCTGAGGTGAAATTATGGTCCTGTATGTTATTAATATTGTTAGGGAGAATTCTCTGGTTAGGCTGAATTTCCCTACCTAGTGAGTCCCCCAGCAGCTTTGCTGGATTTCTGGGGTTTAATTTTTTTCTCCTGCCAAGAGTGAGACTCTTTTACCCTCACTCTTGGACATGTTGAAGTGTGTTTTCTTGGTTAAACCTTGTGTTGAATGGGCTATGGGGTCTTTTACTCCATAGGGCCTCATGTATTTTTGTGATGTGGGTCACACAGCACCCTCTGTGCCGTGACCCAGGGGTGTCCTAGGGACTCCCCAACATAGACTCCATACCCTGGGACTGACTACTGTCTCCCAGGGCATGTAAAGTCACCAAAGACTTTGCTAGTCTTGAATCCTGAACAGAACCAGTACAAACCATCATATTGTGGACGTACTGGCTGGGGCAATTCGATTGCCCCAGGGTCTGTTAGTCGAGGGGGCACGTCTCCGTCCCCCCTGATCGAGTTTTGGCTGGTGGCAGTGGAAACTACTTTTTATATTCGACCGCGAATATTTCCCTATGGGATTTCCCATTGTTTTAGGCTAACACATTTAATTATTTATTTACGGTAGCCTTAAACATACCGCCGGTTTATATATTTATTTTTATAACTCCGGTTGGGACTTTTTGCCAAAACTTGATTCTAAAATGGCGTTGGTGTTCGCCTCTGTAACTCTGACCCAAAGTGGAGCCCTTTGTTCCACTTTTGGCGGGCTTCTCCACAGAAGCCCTCCAAAGTGGTGCCACTCTGTCTGGGGTACTTAGGAGGGGTGGAGGGGGATTTAGGCACCCTGGACTGAGTTACCTTGGTAACTCAAGTCGCACTCCGTCCTGATTGGCCCAAGTGGTGAGCCGCCCGGCTCACCACTTAGCATGTTTGAGTGACAGCTAGGCTGGGTGAATGGGGGTTTGCTGCATAAAAGCAGGGCTTTGGGGACTGGGACTTCAGAAGTCGCCACAGGACCAAGAATCCGACGAGGGAAGAGCTGAGCCGACCTGCTTCGACGACACCACCCGGTGGAGCCCTGCTGAACCGTCTCACCATTTTTTCCCGACGACCGAGGAGAACTCTTAACGGAGTGGCTCCTTCCCTTGACTGGTGGGGACAACCAGTTTTCGCCTTCTTTCCGTCCTTTTGAGGTATCTCGTGGCCGCCTTGCCTGTGCCAAGCACCCCGGCATCCGGAATACCACACTTTACCCCCATACCGCGAAAGTCGGTACCAACCCTTTAACCGGAGGACTCCGCGGCTGGTTTCTTCCCGGGCAGTGCTACGACCTTTCTCTTCTGCTCTTCAGCGAGATATTCTTCTCCCCTGACCGACGTCGAGCCTTGCTGTCGCTGCCTGGAACAACTGCCCCCGCTGGAGGATCCTTTCCGCTTAAGGTACTGTGTTCCGCCTGGCTTCCCTTGCTACCGACTGTACGGGGTAGATTTAGTCCCCGGCTTTCGAACCTGGGAGTGCCTGGGACACTTTGGCTAAACTTTCTGAGCCACTCTAAACTCTTTTTGACTCTTTGCAAGACTTTGAATCTCTAACTAACAGTGTGATCTTGGGCACATTTTCGCTCCGGCTACTCTAAGAGTGGGCCCTGCCTAGTGACTTTTGCTCACCTGTGACTTTATTCTTCTTTAAGCCTATTGCAAGTGTTCTGGACCTTAGAGTGGTGTGTCTAACCTATTTCTGCTTTTTCTCTCCCTTTCTTGGAAACTACTAGAGTGTCATCTAACGTTAAGCACTCACCTCTGTTTTAATTAAGTGGTGTTAACCTAGAGTTGTCTAGATAGGAGAAAGGATTGAATTTACTTTCAGTATAACTGTGTTGAAGTGCTTTTACTATATTTTTGCTAGAGTGTTTTTAACTTATGTGTATTTTAAATAAATAACTATATACTTTTGAAACCAAGCTCTGGTCAGTGTTTGCTTGTGCTATTGTGTTTTGGTACATATTGTGTATACTTTACATACTGCCTAACTCTTCTTGAGAGAAGTCTGACTGCTCAGCCACAGCTACCAGGTAAATCTGGGTGGTACAGACTGCTACCAAAGGGGTTTACTGCTCTACCTGTAGTCTTAAATCTTTTGCAGTGTTCCCCAAGGGAACTGCACAGGTTTCTGCCTAACACTGGTGTACAGCGGTGGGATTTGTATTGAGTATACATTTTATTGTGCTTTAGATACCTTAGTGCAACTAACCACAAAGCTTAGCACTGAAAAAGTAAAACCTCTAACATGTCAGTTATAGAAAGCTATAGTCAAGAGTCCCTTGCAGCCAAAACTGCTGATTGTTTAAGAATGCTCTGTAAACATAAGGATCTCCTGACTAAGGGCAAGAAAATGGAGCTGATTGAAAGATTGTTAGCTAACCAAAGTCTGGGTGATGGTTCAGAGGAGCCTACCACTCCAGCAACTGTAGATGACAGTATTGAAGTTAACATGGAGCAAAATGTTGATGTTTCTGAGGAAGAGTCAGAAGAGGAGGGTGAGGCTGTTGTAACTGTCCCCCCTAGGCCTCTGCCTGCTCTACCTGCTGTGCCTACTGGACCTTTACCAGGTCCCACATTTAGTCCTCAGTACTTTGAACTGGAGAAAATGAAGCTAGAATTGGAGTATAAGAAACTTAATGCTCAAACTGACAAAGAACTAAGGCTAAGGGAAATGGAGCTCAAGTATGACTTAGAAATGAAGAAATTATCTGTTGAGAATGTTTCTCTCTCTGGCTCCTCTAGAAGTTCCAGTCCTAAAAGACCCCGGATGCCTAAAGAATTGGTTGGTATGTATGAGCCTAAGTTGGATGTGTTGGATTGGTTGTCTCTGTTTGAATATAATCATGGGCTCCAGAACATCACAGGAAATGACTTACTCACCTGGTTGTTCTCTAGGCTTCCCCCTGTTGCAACTGATGTGGTAATGGAGATGGGGGAGGAGGATAGGAAGGACTATGAATGTGTGAAACTAGCTTTGATAGCTAGGTTTGGGAAGACCCCTTCCCAGTATCTTAAGAGGTTTAGGAGCCTCAAAAAGCATGATGGTACCCCTTGGGCTACCTGGGTGAGTGAATGTTTGAAAAACTTAGAGGGATGGATTAAGGGTTACAAGGTGAACACTTATGAAGGTATGAAGAATTTGTTTATGTTGGAGACTATTTATGATGCCTGCTCTCCTGAGCTCAGACAACACTTGGCTGATTCCAAGGAATTAGATTCCCGGAAACTAGCTAAGGCTGCTGACTTGTGGGTTGCCAACAGGGCCACTCACAAGGATTCTGGGGTAACTCAGAAGAAGGATGGGGAGAAACAGTCTAAAAAGGACTCCAAAGAGAATTCTAATAATTCCTATCCCAAAGAGGGCCCCAAACCACAAAATAACCAGGGTAAGCCACATGGGAAACCTAGTCAGGCTACTGTACCTTCTGGCCACAAGCCAGAAGGAGGTCAGAACAAGCCACCCTTCCAGAGAGCATTTGGACAATGCTATGTCTGTCAGGGTACTGACCATATCAAAGGAGATCCCAAGTGCAAGGGTAAACCTGCAGGGATCAGCACAGTCTCCTTAGCCTTCACTCCTGAGGATGAAGTACAGATGGCTAGTGCCCACTTTGAACTCTTTGCTGAAGAACCCTTGGGTCTTCAAGCAACTGTAAACTTAGAGCCTATGGGTCTGGTTAGTCCCCAGAATAGGGTTGTGTATAACTCCCTACCTGTTAACTCTAAGGTGTATTATGTGGACAGTGTTCTTGTCAATGGCCAGGATACTCCTGCCAGGAGAGACACTGGGGCCAGCAGAACAGTAGTGGATGAAAGCTTCTTTCAACCTGAGGATGTGGCCAAAGCACCCAAAGGTCCCACTAAAATGTCTGGAGGCCCTGTCCAAATGGTTCCTATTCTACCAGCCCTCATTCAGTGTAACAACATGACAGTGAGGATCCCTGTCAGTGTTCAGACTGAGGTACCTGGGAAGGTCCTGTTGGGGAATGACCTAAGAACTCTAGGAGTAGTGTCACATACCCCCAGGCCTCCCAGTATGGAGAAACAGAACTTAACCAAATTGGCTAGACAGGCTACCTTGAAGGACCCTTCTAAGCCTGTGGGACCCTCTACTGAGAACCCCACTACAAGCCCTGGTGTTAGTAAGTTGACCTCTAACCCAGGCACATTTCAGGATAGTATGCTAGGAACATGGGAGCCCCAACCAAGCTCCACCCTTGTTCCCCTAGTTTCCGAGTCTCTGACCCCCCCTGCTTCTGAGGAAGAGGTGGATAGACCAACTAGGCCCCTATCTGGACCCGAGAGAACTGGTAATTCTCAGTGCTGGTGGAAAACCAGAAAAGAAAAGTCTAAGGCCAAAAACCTTCAGACTGTTGGACCTTCTACTGAAGACCCCAACTCAAATCCTAATATTAGGGGGGAAACTCCTAAAATAGGTAAAGGTAGATCTAAGAGGAAGGGGAAGCAGGTACATTGCCTAACCCCAACCCCTCCAACCAAGAGGCCTAAGACCCAACCTGCTCCCACAAGAGAGGTGGTGAGGAACCTTGGAGGCCCCTCTAGATCTAAGGGAATCCTTTATAAGGACCCCTTCAAAAAGCCTAACATAGGTTCAGAAGTTGTACCAACTTCTGAGGGACTGGTCAACCAGATCCCCTATAACAAAAAGACTGATGTTCCTCAAAGGGTCTGTAGGTCCGTTAGCTTGCAAAAGAAAACCTTTGAGTTCTCCATTGAACATAGGTCAAGGTGTCACCATCAAAATGCTGATGGACTCTCTAGGATGTATATCATCGACTAGAGGTATGAGGTTCATCCAGGAGTGGATTAAATCCTCCTGTCCCTTAGTCTGGGGGGGGCGAGTGTTAGGGAGAATTCTCTGGTTAGGCTGAATTTCCCTACCTAGTGAGTCCCCCAGCAGCTTTGCTGGATTTCTGGGGTTTAATTTTTTTCTCCTGCCAAGAGTGAGACTCTTTTACCCTCACTCTTGGACATGTTGAAGTGTGTTTTCTTGGTTAAACCTTGTGTTGAATGGGCTATGGGGTCTTTTACTCCATAGGGCCTCATGTATTTTTGTGATGTGGGTCACACAGCACCCTCTGTGCCGTGACCCAGGGGTGTCCTAGGGACTCCCCAACATAGACTCCATACCCTGGGACTGACTACTGTCTCCCAGGGCATGTAAAGTCACCAAAGACTTTGCTAGTCTTGAATCCTGAACAGAACCAGTACAAACCATCATATTGTGGACGTACTGGCTGGGGCAATTCGATTGCCCCAGGGTCTGTTAGTCGAGGGGGCACGTCTCCGTCCCCCCTGATCGAGTTTTGGCTGGTGGCAGTGGAAACTACTTTTTATATTCGACCGCGAATATTTCCCTATGGGATTTCCCATTGTTTTAGGCTAACACATTTAATTATTTATTTACGGTAGCCTTAAACATACCGCCGGTTTATATATTTATTTTTATAACTCCGGTTGGGACTTTTTGCCAAAACTTGATTCTAAAATGGCGTTGGTGTTCGCCTCTGTAACTCTGACCCAAAGTGGAGCCCTTTGTTCCACTTTTGGCGGGCTTCTCCACAGAAGCCCTCCAAAGTGGTGCCACTCTGTCTGGGGTACTTAGGAGGGGTGGAGGGGGATTTAGGCACCCTGGACTGAGTTACCTTGGTAACTCAAGTCGCACTCCGTCCTGATTGGCCCAAGTGGTGAGCCGCCCGGCTCACCACTTAGCATGTTTGAGTGACAGCTAGGCTGGGTGAATGGGGGTTTGCTGCATAAAAGCAGGGCTTTGGGGACTGGGACTTCAGAAGTCGCCACAGGACCAAGAATCCGACGAGGGAAGAGCTGAGCCGACCTGCTTCGACGACACCACCCGGTGGAGCCCTGCTGAACCGTCTCACCATTTTTTCCCGACGACCGAGGAGAACTCTTAACGGAGTGGCTCCTTCCCTTGACTGGTGGGGACAACCAGTTTTCGCCTTCTTTCCGTCCTTTTGAGGTATCTCGTGGCCGCCTTGCCTGTGCCAAGCACCCCGGCATCCGGAATACCACACTTTACCCCCATACCGCGAAAGTCGGTACCAACCCTTTAACCGGAGGACTCCGCGGCTGGTTTCTTCCCGGGCAGTGCTACGACCTTTCTCTTCTGCTCTTCAGCGAGATATTCTTCTCCCCTGACCGACGTCGAGCCTTGCTGTCGCTGCCTGGAACAACTGCCCCCGCTGGAGGATCCTTTCCGCTTAAGGTACTGTGTTCCGCCTGGCTTCCCTTGCTACCGACTGTACGGGGTAGATTTAGTCCCCGGCTTTCGAACCTGGGAGTGCCTGGGACACTTTGGCTAAACTTTCTGAGCCACTCTAAACTCTTTTTGACTCTTTGCAAGACTTTGAATCTCTAACTAACAGTGTGATCTTGGGCACATTTTCGCTCCGGCTACTCTAAGAGTGGGCCCTGCCTAGTGACTTTTGCTCACCTGTGACTTTATTCTTCTTTAAGCCTATTGCAAGTGTTCTGGACCTTAGAGTGGTGTGTCTAACCTATTTCTGCTTTTTCTCTCCCTTTCTTGGAAACTACTAGAGTGTCATCTAACGTTAAGCACTCACCTCTGTTTTAATTAAGTGGTGTTAACCTAGAGTTGTCTAGATAGGAGAAAGGATTGAATTTACTTTCAGTATAACTGTGTTGAAGTGCTTTTACTATATTTTTGCTAGAGTGTTTTTAACTTATGTGTATTTTAAATAAATAACTATATACTTTTGAAACCAAGCTCTGGTCAGTGTTTGCTTGTGCTATTGTGTTTTGGTACATATTGTGTATACTTTACATACTGCCTAACTCTTCTTGAGAGAAGTCTGACTGCTCAGCCACAGCTACCAGGTAAATCTGGGTGGTACAGACTGCTACCAAAGGGGTTTACTGCTCTACCTGTAGTCTTAAATCTTTTGCAGTGTTCCCCAAGGGAACTGCACAGGTTTCTGCCTAACAAATATGCCACTCGCAATTGATCTAGAGGTGTAATTATGTTTGTGTGTGTTATAAAAACGCTACTCCCCGCTGCAGCACATTACAGCATGCAGGGAATTGGTTCCTGGGCTGCTCGTAGAGGGATAAATACGCTGGTTAATACTCGGCAGCTTAAGTGCCCGGGGACTTAGTGCGGTGGCAGGGGCTTATGAGGAATTGATGCTTGCATCTGGTGTTTATTTTTCAGGTAAATTCCCCCTGTATGGCTCTGACAAAGGGATACCACCCAAGGTGGACTGGTGTTCACTGGGTGTGGCAAAATAAGTTGCGTGGGCGCATACTGCTCCTTTGATTTTCGTGAGTTCATGGGTAAGGTATTGGGAATAGGGTCAGGAGTGGTAAAGTGGCGTAATATGTGGCCGCTCGGTACCGGCTTTAAATGCGGCGGGGGGTCGTCATTACGTGCAATGGCGGGCAACCGTGCCTGAGAGGCCATGGAAAGGAATGGTTGGTTAATAAGGGGAGGTATCCAATGGGGCTGCATTCGTACCGCGGGCGTATGGTGCGGCAAACAAAGGAAGGGCGATGAGCACAGCTCAGGTGGGGACCCTTGAGCTACACCGCCGGTGGCGGGCTGAGGGTGACAGTATGACACCAGGGGGCTAAAAGAAGCATTTGGGGATCCGCGGATCCTGTTTAAGGTTCAGTCATTTCAGCTCTGGTTTCACCATTGTTGGGGTTGGAGGCGATTGGAGGATTGTAGTAGGACGCTGTAGGCCAGGCAGCCAGGTCGAAGGGTAAGCTGGTATGACATGGGTTATGAGATACAGGTCACAGGTTCGAAGCCCAATAAGGCCTACTCAGCCTTCACCCTTCCAAGGACAGTAAATAAGTACCAATAGCGGTTGGGTTGATAGTGTAAGTGAAGATGGGGTCTGTATAGCGCGTCGGATTAAAGCACTAGATAAATAACGCGTCAGCAGCATTATAAAAGTTTGCCCTGTTCCTGGTCGCTAGTCAACCATAGCAGTCTGCATGCATATAAAGGCTAAATTATGGACAGCACAACAGCTCTGATATTAGCATAGCCCGGGGCCTTGTTCCAGACCTTCTGCCGGCGCCGTTAAAAGGTGCCCACGGTGGCGAATGGCTAGTCGTCCCTCTGGTTTGAATGCTAAGGAAAGGGGTTCAAGGCTAAAGAAAGGGGAGTTGTTTGACGCTAGGAGGAGGCAGATTGGGCATCTAGAAATTCTCCTTACCCGGCGATAAGGCGCGGTATCACTACTGGGTCACAACGGGCAGGTTATACGACAGGAGGGATAAGGAATAAAGGGTGGTCCCTGGCGATTCCCCGATCGAACGACTACTTGGCTTGTGGTAACCTAGGCTTTAAAACGGGCAGGAACTGGCATGGATCATTCAACAGGCGGCAGATAGTAAAGTGACCTGGAACAGGTTCCTGACTCCTTGGGTCCGGGTTGGACATGGAATCGCGGGAAGGTGACTATGGGTTAAAGAAGGTTAGCGGCTTGGCAGGTCCCCAGACCGCAGGGGGCGTGGGTGTAACTCAAGCACCTACACTATAACAGGTCGATAATTTATTCCAAGGTGGGTTGCCTTACCTGGGGGAGAAGTATTCTGATACGGCGTGACAGGGTGAGTGCCTATAGGGGGCTGAGGACATCAGCAGCATTGGGGTCCCACAATTTTGGGAACTACCGTCATGGGGTGCAGGCGAGCAATGCAGGGTTCTGGCAGGCGCCCGTAAAGGATTATTTCATGTGTACAGCCAGGTTCAGGGTGTGTTAGGTGCCACTTTTATTTGACCAGCGGGACATCCCGCTAGCAGCGAACTGATTGTGTGTGGCCAGGGGAAAGGCAGAAGGCGGCAGCCATTGGTTACCTTGTTTAATTTCACCGGTGGAGATATTACTAGATGGCGACGGATTAAACCGCAGCGCTTTCCCGTGGAATTGCTCATTAGAGGGTTAATCGTTCAGTTGGGCCATGGTTTACCCAGGCTGAGAGTTCCATAGGGAGCATAGTTTGTGCTCTGTGCATGGCAACTACCACGGGCTGCATAGGTTGGCCGAATTGCCGCTTTTGCTAGAGGCAACTCGGGTCTGAGGCTGGCATTTTCTGAGACATCTCGACATCTGTCAATGGGTCAGCAACACAGTAAACCAATACATTTCCTAGCCAGCATAACGGTGGTACGCTTTTAACCTGGGCATGCCAAAGGGAGACTGGTGGGCCGAGCTAGCACGAACTTCCCCCCCTCTCGCTCGGCCAGAGCCACATAACACAAGAAGCGCCTGGTAGGTGGGGTAACTCTTTATGACATCCCTGGGAGTCAGGGCGGCGGCATACAACACGTATTGGGGTAAACCAGTACCTCGGGGGGGGTGAAGGTTCTGGGGTCGGTTTGGGTACCCACAAACTGGGTTAAACCAGGACCTCTGGGGTGATGAAAGAGTGAGCTGGACTGGGGGGGGCCCAGTGGGGTACACAGCTGTTCAATTTTCGGCCAGGTCAAGTTCTAATAATTAAAGTGGGGGTGCTCATCAACTAACAATGGGAATTAGCATCCCCTGTAATTAGCAGGTCAAGGTCTAATAGTGTTTAGAAACACTGGAAAGTGGGCATTCTTAACTCGTTTTGCACTTCTCGGACCAGCGCCTCTTGGGAGCCTAACGGCAGGGGCGGCTGGTGGTGGTAACAAGGGACCAGCTTCGCCCAAAAATGAAACGGCGCGCTTCCTGCCTACGGACACCTGCAAGGGCAGGGTAGGCTCAAGCACAAAAGGTTGGGAGAGTTGGGCCTACTACGGATTTGGTGCAAAGATATAAGGGGAAACAAGTAACTCCTGCAAGGGCAGGCAGAGGTGTCCCGGAGCAGGCCCGCCCTGGTTAAGGCGGAGGTTAAGGCGGAACAGGAGGGAAAGGGTCAGAAGCATAAATGTCCCAGAGCAGGCCCACCCGAGTCAAGGCAGAACATGATGGAAAGGTGGCAGGGGCAGAAGTGGCCTGGGACAGCCCCCCCCCTGGTTAAGGTGGAGCGGGATGGAAAGGGGACAGAGGAAAAAGGGTCCCAGAGCAGGCACAAGGCGCTCTTTGCAGGAGATATCTGCACAGCTGGGTGACACAGAGAGCGCGTGGTCTGAGGTGATTCCCAGGGCAGAATTGAGTGGCACGGGGTGCCGGGGATGAAAGGGGCACAACTGCAGGGGCAGGTGCACAGATTGCTAAGGAAACGGCAAAGCCGGACGTATTGGTCATACACGCGGGAGGTAACGACCTGAGAAGCCTGGGAAGGGGAGCTCTGATGCAGGGGATGATGGGCTCCCTACAGGAACTGGCCAGTCAAGTGGGTGAAACAGAAATCATTGGGTCAGAGATAATCCCAAGGCCGGATTGGGCAATGGCAAATTCTGCAGGGGCTTTGGCCAGATCAGGCACAGCTTGATTAATTTAAATTACCCAGGGTATTTTCAGAAGGATGGGGTACATTGGTCACCTCGGGGGTTGGAGCTATTCTACTGGATCCTTTGCACAAACATCCTAGAAATGTAAGGAGTATTTTCTGAAGGATGAGGTACATTTGTCACCACT
Source organism: Ambystoma mexicanum (assembly GCF_040938575.1). NCBI lineage: Eukaryota > Metazoa > Chordata > Amphibia > Caudata > Ambystomatidae > Ambystoma > Ambystoma mexicanum. The sequence continues at coordinate 819,851,582 of NC_090922.1, forward strand.
TGGTTTGGAGCTAGTCTACTGGATCCTTTGCACAAAAACCCTAGAAAAGTGAGGAAGGTAGCAGGGGGGAGCCACAGTGGGCAGAAACCCACCTGTGGCGTGGCGGTGTTTGGGCAACCAAACACAAGAGACAGACTCCGGATGAGCCAGGAGAAAGCCGGAAGGGTCTTCGCCCTTCTCAGACCAGCGCCCCTTGGGAGCCTGAACGGCAGGGGCGTCTGGGGAGAACAACAAGGGCTCAGCTTCCCCCAAGGAAACGGCACTCTCCCCACCCAGGAACACCTGCATGGGCAGGCGAAGCTCAGGCGCAAAGGGTTGGGAGAGTTGGGCCTATAATGGACTTTTGGGAAAGAAAGGGGGAAGCAGGTTATTGGACACGGAGCAGTCGCCGCATCTTCTGAGTTATTTCCACTAATGTGTACAGTGTGGTTTTATGTTATTGTGGAAAATAAATCTGCGGCCCTTTTATGCCAAAAAACAAAGCAAGACTCATTCTACACATTTCTTGGGGGGGAAAGAAGAAAGTGTTATCGCTATGTAATGGGTCCAAAATGGACGGATGCACGGGTTATGGATGCCACAAAGGTTACTATTGATCGAGGTACTAATGGGCACATTTGTATCCTAAAGTGATTTGGGGGGCCGCAGCCAGCGTGGCTCAGCAGAGGAGTAGAGCGAAGAGTGCGTTAATCCGATGTTATTTTTAGGGAACGTGCAGATGTGCAGGACGCCGACTGTGCGCGTGGAGGAAGGGAAATATTTTCCTGGGAAATCCGAGCTCAGGCCCCAGGAGTGCGGAGCAGACAGACAGAGGGTGCGCGTTCTACAAAGAAAGACAAACACGGATGGGGGACAGAGACATATTTGAATCATTCCTTTCTCTTCGACCACCATGGGTGGGTGTGTGGGGTGGCGGGTCAGGTGTATGCGCGAGTACGACTGGTCTTCAGGCATCCATCCAGGAGACGCCAAGGGCAAAGGTGGTCTGGCCTATAAGGAGCTCTGGAGATTTCCCGGTGTGCCTCTTTTGTGTGGTATTTCCACATGTTCTCATAGGAAAAGGTTTGGGCTTGCTGAACATTAATAACATGGGGCCTTTTTGAAAAGTATTTTCAGAGCCCCTTTTGGTTCCCAGTTCACCCCTGGCCAAGGGTGCAGTGTGCGGATCTGATTCGCCAAGCAGAGTGCCTGAAAGAGTGCTCAGGGCTGTGCCTAAATGAGAGTGCAATAGGAGTTGCGTGTGCAGTGCATAGATAGGGCAAAGGTGGAGTGGCAGTCGTTACTACTGAGCCAGTGCGTGGATGGGAGAAAGGAAGTGTGGAAAGGGGAATAAGCGTGCCAAAGCATGGCAGAAAAGAGAGGTAGCGTGCCAGTCGAGTTACTGAGCCAGTGCCTGGCCTGGATGAGGGAAAGGCAGAGTGCACCAGGGGGCTAAGTCTGCCAGATCATGGCAGAATGGAGAGGCAGAAATCCATTCAAGTTACTACTGAGCCACCACCTGATTGAGGGAAAGGTAGAGTGCACAGTGGTTTAACTGACCCATAACTTGGCAAAATGGAGAGGTAGCGTGCCAGTCGAGTTAGCCAGTGCCTGGATGAGGGAAAGGTAGAGTGGACGGGGGTTTAACTGAGCCAAAACATGGCAGAATGGAGAGGCACAGTTCCATTCAAGTTACGACTGAGCCAGTGCCTGGATGAGGGAAAGGCAGAGTGCACGGGGGTTTAACTGAGCCAAAGCATGGCAGAATGGATAGGCATAGTGCCAGTCGTGCAGCTACTGCACCAGTACCCAAATGCCGGAAAGGTAGAGCACACAAAGGTTTAACTGAGCCATAGCTTGGCAAAATAGAGAGGTGGCGTGCCAATAGAGTTAATAAGCCAGTGCCTGGATGAGGGAAAGGCAGAGTGCACGGGGGTTCAACTGAGCCATAGCTTGGCAGAATGGAGAGGCATAGTGCCAGTCGAGCTGCTACTGCACCAGTACCCAAATGAGGGAAAGGTAGAGCACACAAAGGTTTAACTGGGCAATGGCTTGGCAAAATAGAGAGGTACCGTGCCAGTCGAGTTACTGAGCCAGCACCTGAATGAGGGAAAGGTAGAGTGCACAGGGGTTCAACTGAGCCATAGCTTGGCAGAATGGTGAGGCATAGTGCCAGTCGCGCTGCTACTGCACCAGTACCCAAATGAGGGAAAGGTAGAGCACACAAAGGTTTAACTGAGCCATAGCTTGGCAAAATAGAGAGGTAGCGTGCCAATAGAGTTACTGAGCCAGTGCCTGAATGAGGGAAAGGTAGAGTGCACAGGAGTTCAACTGAGCCATAGCTTGGCAGAATGGTGAGGCATAGTGCCAGTCGAGCTGCTACTGCACCAGTACCCAAATGAGGGAAAGGTAGAGCACACAAAGGTTTAACTGGGCAATGGCTTGGCAAAATAGAGAGGTACCGTGCCAGTCGAGTTACTGAGCCAGTGCCTGGATGAGGGAAAGGTAGAGTGCACGGGGTTTAACTGAGCCAAAGCATGGCAGAATGGAGAGGCACAGTTCCATTCAAGTTACTACTGAGCCAGCACCTGAATGAGGGAAAGGTAGAGTGCACAGGGGTTCAACTGAGCCATAGCTTGGCAGAATGGTGAGGCATAGTGCCAGTCGCGCTGCTACTGCACCAGTACCCAAATGAGGGAAAGGTAGAGCACACAAAGGTTTAACTGAGCCATATCTTGGCAAAATAGAGAGGTAGCGTGCCAATAGAGTTACTGAGCCAGTGCCTGGATGAGGGAAAGGTAGAGTGCACAGGGGTTCAACTGAGCCATAGCTTGGCAGAATGGAGAGGCATAGTGCCAGTCACGCTGCTACTGCACCAGTACCCAAATGAGGGAAAGGTAGAGCACACAAAGGTTTAACTGAGCCATAGCTTGGCAAAATAGAGAGGTAGTGTGCCAATAGAGTTACTGAGCCAGTGCCTGGATGAGGGAAAGGTAGAGTGCACAGGGGTTCAACTGAGCCATAGCTTGGCAGAATGGAGAGGCATAGTGCCAGTCACGCTGCTACTGCACCAGTACCCAAATGAGGGAAAGGTAGAGTGCACAGGGGTTCAACTGAGCCATAGCTTGGCAGAATGGTGAGGCATAGTGCCAGTCGCGCTGCTACTGCACCAGTACCCAAATGAGGGAAAGGTAGAGCACACAAAGGTTTAACTGAGCCATAGCTTGGCAAAATAGAGAGGTAGCGTGCCAATAGAGTTACTGAGCCAGTGCCTGAATGAGGGAAAGGTAGAGTGCACAGGAGTTCAACTGAGCCATAGCTTGGCAGAATGGTGAGGCATAGTGCCAGTCGAGCTGCTACTGCACCAGTACCCAAATGAGGGAAAGGTAGAGCACACAAAGGTTTAACTGGGCAATGGCTTGGCAAAATAGAGAGGTACCGTGCCAGTCGAGTTACTGAGCCAGTGCCTGGATGAGGGAAAGGTAGAGTGCACGGGGTTTAACTGAGCCAAAGCATGGCAGAATGGAGAGGCACAGTTCCATTCAAGTTACTACTGAGCCAGCACCTGAATGAGGGAAAGGTAGAGTGCACAGGGGTTCAACTGAGCCATAGCTTGGCAGAATGGTGAGGCATAGTGCCAGTCGCGCTGCTACTGCACCAGTACCCAAATGAGGGAAAGGTAGAGCACACAAAGGTTTAACTGAGCCATATCTTGGCAAAATAGAGAGGTAGCGTGCCAATAGAGTTACTGAGCCAGTGCCTGGATGAGGGAAAGGTAGAGTGCACAGGGGTTCAACTGAGCCATAGCTTGGCAGAATGGAGAGGCATAGTGCCAGTCACGCTGCTACTGCACCAGTACCCAAATGAGGGAAAGGTAGAGCACACAAAGGTTTAACTGAGCCATAGCTTAGCAAAATAGAGAGGTAGCGTGCCAATAGAGTTACGGAGCCAGTGCCTGGATGAGGGAAAGGTTGGATGCACAGGGCGTTCACTGTACCAAAGCAAGGCAGAATGGAGAGGCAGAGTGCCAGAATGCTTCCTGGGACTTTGCCTGAAGGAGGGCAAGGTAAAGTGCACCAGGGGTTAATTGTGCCAAAGCATTGGCGAATGGAGAAAGCACTGTGCCAGTCGAGTTACTGAGCCTGTGACTACACGACGGAAAGGTAGAGTGCACCAGGTGCTAACTGTGCCAAAGCATGGCAGAATGGAGAAGGCAGAGTTCCAGTCGAGTTATAGTGCCCCAATGAGGCACTGGTGGAGGCAGATGGTGGTGCCCCAGGGACTGAAGTCCTCATAATTGGGCATTGGCCAATGCAATGTCAGTACATTTTAGACCAAGTATGTAAAAGGAGGCGGGGGAGACGAGGTGACCGATCCCCCAGCCACCACTTTACTTACACCCCTGCTTCCAGCTGCAGTGGCACTTTTGCAGCACTGGAACCAGTGGCTGCAGACGCCTTCAGAACCATGCACAGAGGACGGAAGCGGAAGCAAATCCTCTTGGGTCAAACGCATGCATAGTCCAAAATATGAACCAGAGATAAAAGAACCTCTACGGAGATGCACGCGTTGGGAGCTTCCTTCCGACATGCTCTGTGTAGGCAGCTCTCACCAGCCCTGCCGCTCAGGCCTGCACGATGGACTCTCATGTCATCTGTCAGAGGAGCCCGCCCTATTTCAGTCAGTGTTTCGAGGTCCTAAGTCGTTCCTGTCATTCCTCACAAACCGTACATGCTTTCCCATAAAAGGCACTCACTATCGTATTTGAAAAGCGACTGCTACATTTATGAAGTTTCGTCTGACATTGTCAACAGAGCTCCCCGAGTTTGAGGCACATGTCATTCATACTCGCGCACCTGTTAATAATTCTAATTTGTTTTTGATATTTGGCGGCAGGCTTCGGTGGGACGCTGTGCCAAAGAATGTTATTTATGCAGAAATCCGGCAGAAGGAAATGAGCCGGAAGCAGCAGTTTCATCAAGTGATAAAGAGAGACCTGTTCCACTGGCAGGGACTCCACATGGCTAAAGACCAGGCACACTAATAATATAAGCTGGAACAGGGCCAAGCCTTTAGAAAATGGCCCCACATCATCAGTGACCATGTCGATTATAGCAGAGAACAGCACAGTACTAATGATATCGATATGAGCTGCGATTGACCTCTACCACCACCTCGTCAGCATGGTAGGTGGTCACCCCTTGGCCACAGGCATTGCACGGCACTGCACTTATGCCAAACCACAACTTTAGGTTGGGATCCACTACATCCTTGTTCATGGGTAGGTGGCAACAAGTCAATGTATTTATTTATTTATGCATTCATTACAGCGTACAAAACCCTCAGGTATCTAGACGCTAAGTACATTGAGGGAAAAAGAAGAAAGGGGAGGGAAAAATGCATTAGGATGAGTGATGAGTCTTAGGAGGAGCAGAGTTAGTTGAAAAGCCAGTTCTTTAAGTGTTTTCAGAAGATCCAGTGCTCCGGTTATTTTCTGAGTACTGGAGGGAGATTGTTCCAACGTTAGGCGGCCACGACCGGGAAGCTCTTGCCCCCCACTGAGAGGCAATTGAAGTTGGGGATCTTGAGGAAGTGAGAGTTTGCAGATCTAAGCGGTCGAGTGGGGGAGTATTTCTCAACGCAGCATGAGAGGTAGGTCAGGCTGTGGAGAGACATTGGTGAACTAAGGATAGTGTTTTGAATTTGATCCTTTCTCGGATGGGTAGACAGTGTGCATTTCTCCTGGCTTATGAAATTTGGTCAGATTTGGTGAGACCAATGGCCGCTTGGAGAACATGGTTGTGAATCATTTGGAGTTTGTCCAGGTTGCGCTCGGAAGTGCCCGTAAATAAGGCATTACCCAAATTGTTCAAACACAATTGTTCGAATTACCTAATTGACCGAAAGTCAAGGGTCCAAATTGACCTTTGCACATTGACCTCATATATATATATATATATATATATATATATATATATATATATATATATGTACATATATATATATATATATATATATATATATATATATATATATATATGTATATATATATATAATGGGGGTTGCAGGGGGTTTCCCCCGCATATATGTAACAATTGACCTTCACAATTCGGTCAATTGTGCAAAGGTCAATTGTGATTCACACAATTGTAGTTCGAACAATTCGTATACAACCGTAAATAAGGCATTGCAAAAGTCGAGCTTGGCTCCTGTGATGGTTCTTGCAATGGAGAGGCGGTTCGGTTTGGAGAGGAAGGGTTTGCTGGCATGTAGGCAGTTTGGCGGTGTAGGCTGCTGATGAAGCGATAGAGTTGACTTGCCACAAAAGGTCAAATGTAGAATCCAGGTAGATGCCAAGGGTTTTGGCTGCAGTAGAGGTGGGAATTCGGTTTCCATCGATGGTGAACTCCTTGTAAGATGGGTCTAGGATGCATAGCGCGGAGAGTGAGCCGACGATGAGGATTTTTGTTTTATCATCATTGTTCAAGTAGGTGAGATGCCATCCACTTTGGTACGGCTTCATACACTGAGTTCATGGTGGCTGAGTCCTGAGCGTATGAACCGGAAAGGGGGATAAGGAGCTGCATGTCGTCAGCATAGTTCGTGTAAGATATGTCTAGTAGGTCAAGGTGGTCAAAGAGGGGTTTCATATAAATGTAGAGAGTGGGGGAGAGGCAGGAGCCTTGGGGAACTCTGCAGGTGGCAGTATTAGGTGCAGTGAAAAAGTAATCGATGAAGACTCGTGAAGATCTGTCAGCTAGGAATGACCTAATCCAAATGGTGGCCGATGAAGAGAAGTTAGTTAGCAAGGCAAGTTGCGAACAGAGGGTTTGGTGGTCTACCAAGTGGAATGCTGCAGAGAGGTCCAGCATCATCAGGAGGGCAGGTTTGCCAGTGTCCTTGATGGCGTCAAGTTGAATTTTCAGGTCAAGTAGGGCAGTTTCATTTCAGCAGTATTAGACAGACATGGCCAACCCCTCAACATTACAGCAAGGCTGTACTAAGCCACCCCATCTTCACTGCTCACTTTCCTGCAGGCCATCCTTCAAGTGACCAGTCTGGGTCCCTCCCTTCTGGATGAAAAACACACCCGTGATCTCTGGGCCACTACCCACCTGAAGGCTCACCGACCCACAGGTCTCCGTCCTGCAAGCATCAACACCACACAATTTGCACATCTCTTTCCCTCTACCCCACTAACAACCCCATCTCCATCAGGGCCATGCACTGAAATGGCAGAAGTGTGCTACACGCGAATACTTTACATTTCGTTCCATTACACTTCATCAATAGTCCCCCCCCCTCCATTGGCTCACCAGGGCTGGTGACACTGTTAGCAAGAGTCTCTATTCCGGAGCCTAAGCATAAGAAGTTAGGCCACGTTTCTGGGTCAACACTATGGGCCTCATTACACGGATGGCGGTAAGGATTTACCAGTACCGGTAAAATACTGTTACCGGTAAATCCTTACCGCCTTACTACGAGGTCCCTTTGCGGGTTGGGGGATTTAACGCCTGCTTTTTGCAGGCGTTAAAAACCAACCCGCAAAGGGACCCAGGGAGCTAATTACGGTACCGCAATTTGCGGTACCGTAATTAGCGCCTTCCCCATTCCCATTATGCCCTATGGGCAAATATGGGAATGGGGAAGGGCAATGGTGGAAGGGGGAATTACAGCCCCGCCAACCTTGGAATGGGGCGGTAATTCCCCTTTCCGCCAAGGCGGTGCCGGTATTTTACCGGCATGAACCATGGCGGTAATAGCGCCATGGTTCTCCGCCATCCGTGTAATGAGGCCCTATATAAACACAATGGGCCTCATTACGACCCTGGCGGTAAGGGGTTTACGCCAGCGTTAGCTGCGCCGACCCCTTACCGCCAATTACGAGGTCCCTTAGCGCCATGGCGCTTTTAACACCTGCTTTTAGCAGGTGTTAAAATCCATGGCGCTAAGGGACCATGGAGTTAATTACGCCACCGTAATTTACGGTGGCGTAATTAACGCCTTCCCCACTCCCATTATGCCCTATGGGGCAAAAATGGGAATGGGGAAGGGTAAATGGGGATTGGGGACTTACCGCCCCGCCGACCTCGGAATGGGGCGGTAAGTCCGCCAACCACCATGGCGTAAACGTAGTTTACGCCATGGTGGTAAAGTCACGGCCCAGGCGGTAACTTACCGCCTGGGTCGTAATGAGGCCCAATGTGCCATTGATCCAGGGGCCTTTGCACCAAGGTGATATGCCCATTGCTTGTCCCTGTGTTTTCAAGTTGCCATTGCTACCCTTCACTGCTTCTTGGCTTCCAGCAGCTGCTGCTCCTCCAAGTCTCCAGCTGTCCCTCAGTCTGGTACCCTACTCTATAGCATCTGCTATGCTATGCCATGCCACACATGTATGAGGTCTTGACAGCTGGCGCTGCACTCACTCTAAACTGTAGCCATGTGTCCAGCAGCCAGAGCTTAGAGACACGGCTGCAGAGTGTCCAAACTACGCTTGAGCAGCGTCATTGCTTAACCCTGGGTCCACTCCCTTCTAATACAGCCGGTGTGGGCCCAAAGCTGGGCAAATCCTTTGCTGGCATTGCAGCATATTAAAACACACGGGGCATAGGGCTTCCTTCCCGAGGTCCTGTGTATTTGCAATTTACAATGAAAGTCATAACTGAGTTCACAGGGACTGGCGTTGCAGTCCCAGTGAGTGGGGTTCACTGGGACATGAGTGAAGGCCCGGAGGCTTGGCCTGAGGTTGACAGTGCTCCCAGCCCCCTCGGAGATATCCTAGCTATGCATAGGGGTGAGGAAGCGGAAGAGAGGGAGAGAGTGAAAGAGTGAGAGAGAGGGAGAGGGAGATGGCCAAATTGCACCCGTGCAAAAAAATGCTTTGTCCAAAACCAGGAGGCTGCATTCTCCGAAATCAGGCTGGCTCTGAATCACCTGAGAAACGAGGCGATCATGCTCGACCACATCAAATGCTGCCGAGAGGTCGAGCACAACCAAGATGGTGTCCAGCGGCGGCATACCATAAGGTGGCATCCCAAACAGACACTGAAACAGACTAACCCAGACATGAGGAAGACATTCTGATTTCCTGGAAAAGTCCAGACCGGGACGTCGCCACGGTTTCAAGTTCCTTAGCTGCCCATATTAGACCAGCAGTAGGTTGACAGTTACTGGGAATGTCTGGTTCCAAGTTTGTTTTTTAAGCAGCGCTAAGGGAACTTCACCTAATTTAAGTGAATAAATAACAGAATCGGACGCAGGGGGCAGGGGGATGCAGTGGCTTCTGAGTGCTCTTTGGTCACAAGGGCAGTGAGACATCTTCCTGCCTGTAAGGAGGCAACGTGCTTTTAAGATGGAAAGACAAACATTTCTTCTTACAGGCTGGACATGAAACCTGCTCATTGCAGGAGGCAAATCCCCAGGGATGTCTGGTCCATTGATGCTGCCACTATTACTAAGGAATTTTCAAATGACATTAGTGTTTTTGGCAAAAAGCTCTGAGGGCTTCACATCGTTGCAGGCACAGAATTGTCTTGATGTGGGCAGAGGACGTTTTGAAAAAGTTCTCCGTTTGAAAAAAGCTCTCTCGCTGTGTTATTCACGTGAACAATCTTCTTTTGGAGATGAAATGAAATGAAATTATGTTTTATTTATATCGCGCTCGTACACAAGTGTTTCAGAGCGCGTCCAAGCAAAAAGGGAGGGGGACAAAAAATAAAGCAGCCATCTTACTAGGCCCAGTGACATCTAAGAAAGTGCAAGTGGATGGAAATGGGGGAAAGTGCATGGAAGGGGGGGGAGTGGAAAGTGTGGAGCAGAGGAGAGAAAACCCGAATAAATATTAAATTACATTAAATAAATAATAGGGTAGGTTTTTTTACCTCAATGAGGAGTCTTTTGGGTGTGCCATGGACCTCGATGGCACTCTGCTGGTTTCTGGGGAACTCAGTGTTCTCTGTTGGCTTTCTTTCCCATGATAGGCTATTTTAGCTCAGGGTGTTGCTCCGTCTGGAAATGATCTGGGGCTAGGCTAATGTTGGGATTGTGGGGACGCAGAGATAGCTAGCCTTTTGGTTGTAGCCCCTGAGCTTCTATCCGGGGGCTACAATCGAAAGACCTGGGGCTATAGTCCCTCCAGACTCCCCCCAGCAACCCCTCTGTTTTAGCTATTTCTAACACAGGGTTAAACCAAGCAGCAGACTGTTCGGTTGCTGTACTAGCTATTAAATGACCAATTCTATCACAGACATTTTGAAAGAGTATCAGACCAAAAAAAGAGGTAATTAGAGAATGATCATTGTAGGTCAATCAGTGGAAAATATCACGGAGATGTTCTTTGGGTTGAGCTGAGATAAGTCTTTGTTTCCTTCTGAAGGACGTGGAGGCCAAGGACTTGGTAGCAAATTTGGTTTGCTGCATAGGTTTCAAAATCAGAAATATCCTGATAAAATAATCACTCCAAGATACGGATAAAGTGGAGTTGCAAAGCAGCCACACTCCCAGAAAGAACGTGGTCTAAGCCAGGGGTCTGCAACCTTTCCCTCTCCAGGTCTTGTGTGATATAAATCCCATCCACCCTAGTCAACATAACCAATGGGGAGGATCATGGGAGTTGTAGTAAAATACTATCTGGAGAGCCGCAGGTTGCAGAGCCCTGGGGATGCGGCCTTTAATGTGAGAAACTGTATCCGCAAGAGAAATAAGCTAAGTGGCATGTATTAATTCACTCTATTTAATGGTATCCTGGTTGTCCAGACAATCTGCACGTATATTGAAATCTCCTACCAGCAATTCATGATTAATGGCAGTCCTTGAGATGCGCGATTTTGAGCCAGGTCTTCCTGAAGGGGAAGCAGCATGGCATGAATCCCAATTGCTGTGTTGGTATTGACCTATTTATTTATCATCAGGATTCGGGCACTGATAGTCCAGAGTGGAAATGGAAGTGTTGAGATAGCCAGACTTTGGTTAAAATAACTTCAGAACCTCTTCCTAGCTTCTCGTCACAAATTAAGCATATGTGGTAGGGTCCGGGAACCCGCGAAGAAAGAATGGGGCCTACGTCTTCACAGAGCCATATTTCAGTAATAAACATACGATGTAACTGTTCTGGGTAATGAAATGCACAGCAACGGTTGCCATAGCTATGTCCGACCGTACATTACGCAAGAGACTCTTAATAAACAAAGGGGGTGAGGAACGTACAAATGGACTCAGTGGTCAAAGTGAGCGGGAACGGCCTGGATCGGCGCTCCCCTACTTTTATTTTTTACTGTTAACAGTTCCACTGCTTTTTTCACACTTCTCCACTTTAACAACAGCCAAAAGCAGTTCCAGTTAAGATTAGATCTATTGCTACTCAATTGGCTGTCAACCAGCATGGCTGCCTCCCTTGAAAAATGAGTTGCGCGTTGCTCCCTTGCTGCCTACTCTGTGCCCTGACGGGGTGCCAGCTCCACTTCTGTCTGTTGATACACTTCTACCACTGACTGGATTTCCTTTAGAAGATAAGGACGGTGATCTAGATCATTTGCTATTAGCGAGGATAGTCATAGTGTCACTGTTCACGTGGATTCAATATAAGTTAAGTATATTTAAGTACAAAAATGGGATGTCTCCTTTCCCATTCTTTTAAGTGAGGAGGGGGTCCAGTGAATATCTGTGATGCATAAGTTTAGCTGCCAACTAAGACAGCAAGTTTTAAAATGTCACAGTACTAAGATTCGCGAACACCGCAAGCGCTGCGTTCTGCGTTGAAAACGAGAAGCAACGTGTGGTAGAAGTCTGGGAGCAGGTCAGTGCACGAGCGGCCGGCCTATGAATACGGGACCCAGACAGGCCCAAAAAGCTTCACATAGGCACATTTATGTCCCACAGCCCTGCCCGGATGACGGGGGCGACTCTGCGACTCTCGTGCTGCTGGGAAGGTACTCCTGCTTGCAACAGGGTCGGACTGGGCTATGCAATTGTCTCGGGCACCAATGAAAAAGTGGGCCACCGTTGAAAATGGCAATTGATTCCTTTTGTGACAGACTGTCTGAATAGTGTGCAAGCAGGATACAATGTGATGCAAACTGTGCAATTTAAAGAATGCGTGTCAGCAGTAATGGTGAAAGCTAGTAGCCGCATAGTGGAGTAACTCATCAAACTGGCCCACATTGGCCTAAAAAGTGGCCCACTTTGACCAAAAAACTGGCCTGCACTAGCATTTTGTATTTTTGGTTCGGCCATTGCCGTATTTCCCTATAGGCCAGTCCGAGCCTGGCTGGCAATATGAACTAGCATAGACAGACTAAAAATGGTCGGTTGGTGAGAGGGGAGGTGTGTCCATGTATACCAGCTGATCGCGAATGCGGGCACTTTTATTTTTTGAAGCAAAGAAGGGTCTTGTAAAATGGGATTCAGCTTTCCCCATAATACCCCATCCGTGTTTCTGCCCACATTTTACTTCATACCCCACTCCCCTGCCTTTCGCCTCAAGAGCAGTCCCCTTCTCTAACATCCTGATCTTGGACTAGGCCATCTTCTGGAGTTGCGCTCTCAGTCCCAGGATTACTATTCTGCAAGGTACCATGAATAGACCATGCAGACATTGTAAGCCTACAGATCTGCCAGGATCGGCAGAGCAAGCTCTTGAGCCCCTCCTGCACCCAATAATACGTGTAACCAGTGGTGGAAATGGAAAAATGTGTTGGGGGATCCCACAACAAAAGGGCGGGGAGGGGGGAGTTTGGGAGGGGAGGGGGGTTAGGGGGCGTGGTCTAGAGGGGGCGGGCTCGTAATCGACCTCCAGCAATGCTGGAATAGGTAAAAAAAACGAAAAAAGAAAACGCCCGCGACGGCAGCATTGCCTTTTACCGCGGCTTTGTCACTGGTGTGTAATGCTACACGCTACATGTACAACCGATTCTTTTCAGTTGTATACGTAGCGAGCATTGTGCATTACACACTAGTGACAAAGCCGCGGTAAAAGGCAAGGCTGCCGTCGCGTGCGCTTTTCTTTTTGATAATTATTTTTTTTTAACTATTCCAGCGCTTTTCATGGTCTTGGGCGGCTGACGCTGGCCGGATCCCGAGATATGGCTCAATATCTGGAGCCGGATCACGGATCCGCCGAGAGCTGGCCCAATGACCAGCACTGCGTGTAACCTATAATTCTTCCAAAACTGTCTTGGCATCCCAATGTGTACATTTCTGTGCCTTATCTCTCCGAAAGGTAGTTCACATACCCTGAACGAACATGCATCTACCCTAATACAAAGCAAACCCCTCCTTTGCCTCCCCCATAAAGTGTATTTAGGTTCATTACAAGATTGGACTCAGAACAATAGCCACAATCAAGGAACGTGGAGGTTCTATTATCCGGGGTAACTGACCAGAGGGCCCAGTTATTAATTGATTTTGAGGACATTCTGGATTCTGTAATTTAAGCGGAATTTCCTCTTAATGAACAGCAGGGACTGTAGGGCCCAAGCACTATAGACACCTCCCATGAGCCGCTAGCTAAGGCTTGGGTGGGATGGGGGCTTGGTCCCGGGAATTTCAAATCCACCCCCTGAATGATTGCTGTGCAGATTCACGAACCTGAGATGGTGGAATCCCCTGCCAAATTTGATGGCCATCAAAGGGCGGCATTACCGCAGCAGGATTTACCTAGTTTGTTAAAAACTCTGGTATAGAGTATGGGTTGAGCATAGAAGACAAAAGAAATCTTTATTCAATTTTGCGTAAACAGCAAATACGGGATTCTCCTATAAATAGGATGCAAGATGGGGGGCTAGAAGAAGTGACTCAAACTCAATTTAACGGTTCCCGCTCCCTTTGAATCTGTCTGGCTTCCCTATTCTTTATCCAAAACCAGCAAATTCCTTTGATATATCCTCATTGTCATTTGTAAACCCTATCCTCGAATATCTTTTCGTCTAAATTTCGGGGCCACTCCCTTAGTAGAAGTTACCATTGCAGCGATGAACGCGGCTTTGCTGGCTTTGGCCAAGCTATGAATCACTGGATGGGAAACTGAAGGGCCAACTGGACCTTATGGGTACATTGTTTTGAAAGGTAACCAATATTGAGGATTATATCATCCAGATGGGGATTGCCAGCGAGGAATGGGTAGATGGAGGGTTCTCCAAGTGAAGTTCCACTAGTGGCCCCAGATCTTTTCACTCAAACTCTGCCGAGGGACAAGGGGAATTCTGGGGATATCAATGTGATTCTCTTGGAAAGTAATCCTGCACCAGAGGCTCTAATCATAGAGTTTCATAACGAGCCTCAAGAACTTGTCGAGGATTTTGCAAGGTTTAATAAACTATTATTTAAAATCTTTGCAAAGCGAAAAAGACCACTAAAGTCAGGGCAGCGGGGTAAAAAACAAAAAAATCTAAAATCTTTGACATCAACTATGTTTGGTTCTAGGAAATGTTTGCAGACCCTTTCGTCGCCACCATTTGAACGTGATGATGAACAGCCCAGGAAGAACAAATCTAAACAGGTGTCTGAGAAAAAATCCAAGTCGGTGGTAATAGTAGACAATAGACCATCAACTAGTACTCGAAGGGTGCAGGGGGATGAAATACTGGAAGTAGAAACATCTACTCAAGATATAGACCTAATGAACTTTACTACTCACTCCATTATGGAAAGTTAAGGTATGGGATATATGTCTAGGAAATTGTATTTGGGTTCGGAGAGGGTTCCTAGACGTAGCCCCACGCCTCAACTAAGCAACATTCAATTTCATTAAAAAAGACCCATAATAGAGACCTTTTTTTACATTAGAATAAAAAAGGAATAGGAGCTGGCGCTTGTTCAAGGAAGGAAATCAAGATAAAATGGAAAACAGAACTCCTGATGCGTAGGGAATTAAACCTAGAGAGGAAGACTTTCATAAGAAGGTTACTTTCCCCCATTCTAGGCCCACGAACCAAGGACGTTATAAATACAGAAGGGATGAATCAGGATCATCATTAAGACAAGGGCCCTGCATACAACCTATCTTACGGTAGTCTAACAAAGAGTCATATCCTATACCTGGAGTGCTGTGTTAGATTTGAGGAAGAATTAGTACTTAATAGAGCTAATGTTTTGAGGTTGATAACAAACATTGCAACTCTGGAGGTCATTCAATCATCGGCTGTTGCGCCGGTAGATTCTATTATTGACCACGACCTGGATAGAGTAAAATTAGTGATACCTTCAAAATTGGTTAGAGAAACCGTTTTGGGTAAGGCAAGCAATTCTATCAGCATGCCTTCATATTAAGGGAAGACACTAGATCAACTCCAAATCCGAGGCGAAGGAGGTCACCCGCTAGGGTGCAGATTCGTATGAAATCGTTATATGCACCATGCTAAAGAACCTCACAATGTGGATTTAATGGAGGGGAGAGCAAACGCCATTGAAATGGACTGGTGGTGGTTACTGGGAACATTGGCGGGAAGCCCTCTAGAGGTTGCTCATTAACGGGCGGCAAAAAATTAAGGGGTCTCTCTGAAAATTGCCTCCTGGAACACAAGGGGATTTAAGTACCTTTTAGTACAGGGGGCACGTCTGAGGCTCGATTACGATATTGTCATGTTGCTAACATGGGATGGTTACTCGGTTACCTTGATAGAGGCATATAAAGCTAAGCGGCGGAGGCCCTCAGCGGGATTCTTAACAGTTTGCAGAATGGAACCAGGAATTACTCTTCTCCCCTAGGCTTCCCCAAATCGGGTTTTACAGCTAACCAAACTTCTTGCTCCCTTTGGAAATGTTGGATCTGACAGTCAAGGATTATAATATAAATGCAGTTTTTATAGCGAGGGATCTCAATGCACAATTCTTTCTGGGGGGAACCAATAATGGAGCGAGCAAAACAAAATTCTCTATCTAATGGGAAATTGGGATTGTGTCATGCTCAATGGAGCATTTAAGGGAGATATTCCCGCACATCCAACATGGAGGAGGGAGGCTCAGTTGGCAATCATTGATTATGTCTTTGTGGAAAGAGGTGACCTCTTGAAAGTCAAAAATGTTCAAATATTTCCTCAAGGGAAAAGTGAGCATGGAATTTGAATCACCATTTGGGAAACTCCACAAGTGGCCGTGCAAAGAGATCGCTATATCCCCATCTACCGCTTACTGGAGGGAGAAATTTAGATTTAGATGGTCACAATCCAAGCTCGAGAAATTGAATCACTGTATACGGAATTACATTGCCTCTTTCTGAACCCACAGATTGTGATGAATGAAGGACACTATGTGGCGGCTCTGAGTATTTTTGTCAAGCGCCCCAGGGGGGACCACGACTGACATTTAAGTATAAACATGTATTTGATAATACTATCAGGTATAAGAAAAATCAGTTAAATAGACAGTTGAGAAGTTTGTCGGGTATAGATGTGACGCAGATACTCCATAAGATAAAAAAGTTGAAATGGGCATATAAGAACGGGCTGAGGGGATACAAAGCTTTGATGTACCAACCTGATGGAGGGGCCATGTTGCATACCATATCCTCAAAGAACAGCATGCAGATCTGTGCACTCTTGAAATCGGGCAATATTGATGCCCAGTTGGACTTCCAGTTTAATCCCACACAGGAACAAGCTTGGGTTAAATATTTTTCAAACCATATACTTCACTGCCCAAAACAATGGGGGAGGGCTATCGAGAATAATGTGAGGGATGTTCTGAAATATGATCAGGAGGACATCTTATTCCATATTAAAAAAACTGAGTAAATCAAAACTGAGTAAATCAAGAGCCCCGGCCCAAATGGTCTTTCAAACCAAATGCAAAAAAAATATCCCGATAAGTGGTCTAGGATCCTTTTATTTATTTCTAAGCATTTATTTCGACAAATAACATTCCACAGTATTGGAAGAAATCAGTGATTATTCCGATTTTCTAGAAGGGAGACAGAGGACTCCTGCAGAATTATCGCCCGATTGCCTTATTAGATGTTTGCACATCTGTTATTGAGAGATTTATTGGGTTGGATTAAACACGTTTGGGTTAAACGTGTGTCGCTCTTTGACAGGTTTCAATCAGGATTCATATCAGGGATAGGGACTTCAACAAATCTTCTAGCCCTCTCATTAATTAAAAAGAGAGCAATATATTATGGCCAGCTGATTTTTATGGACTTCATTGATTTTAAAGTGGCTTTTTATTCGATAACCGGAAATGTATTATTTCAAAAGATGAAGGATACTCACTGGCCAAAATACTTCTATTCGTTCATTTGGCAGCTCTATACAGGAACATCAATACAAGTGAGATTAAACCATCAGGGGCTTCTGCCTAAATCAATTCCTACTGCAAGAAGTTTAACAAAAGTTTGCATATTATCCCTGACATTATTCAGTGTATTAGTAGTTGATATAGGGAAAGACTTCAAAAAGGCAAATTCGCATCCTCCAAAAATAGGACACCTCCCGATATCGTGGCTGCTTTATGCTGATGATCTTGGAATATTAGACAAGACTCCTATAGGGTTGCAACAATCTTTGATGGCGCTTGAAATGTATGCAAAGAAAGACCAACTGACAATTAATGTAGAGAAATCTAAGATCCTTATTTTCTCGGCCAAGAAATTAAAGAGGAGTCTGATCAGTTGGTTCTTATATAAGAAGCCCTTGCAGGTCGTCAACGAGTACAGATATCTGGGTATTAATACCAATAGCAGTATTCAAGAGACCCCCTATAGGTGGGGTCAAGTCCTAAAAATAACAAGTGGGGGGACTCATTAACATACCAATTGAATGTGGCGTCACCAGAAATTAGCTTATCAAGGTACTCTATGAAAAAAGAGGGGGACTGCTGAAAAAAGTGGGGGACCCTTTACTTGAGCCCTGCCCTAAAGACTGGAGGTTATCCAAAAGGTGAGGGCAGCGGCAGCCTAATCCTAGATATTGTATAGGGAATTGGGTAATGTTCATGCTGTCCTTTAATCACATTCTATAAACAGAGGGCTGTTTCCACATTAACGTATGGTGCTGAGACAGAGATGGTGGAATCTACTCCGGACTGGATAGGAATTGAGGAGCTATACTGGAAAAACGTTTTAGCACTTCCCTGTCCAGTTACTAAGATATGAATTAGCGTTATTACCCCTCATGGTTATGGTCATGTGGAAGGCTATGGCTACGTTAGGGAAACAGAAGTCAATAAATCCGATTTTGGCAAAGCTGCTGGAGGACCAGGTAGACACCTCTTTGCAAACTTGTAAGAAAGAATGTCAAGACTCTATGTTAGCAACTGATATTACACTAGACTTATTGTTAACAAATCCAGAGAGCAAAAGTAACATTGTGGGACTATGATTGGTGTGTGACATGGCAAGATTGTAATTATAAGACGTTTAAAGATGGCTGCTTTGATATCAAACCCTTAAAGCAAATTGCACCATATCTGGTGAAATTCCAAAATCAGAAATACGGAGCTATGGTTTAAAGATTTAGATTGAACCTATGGCCAACTGGAGATATTTTGGGCACTAGGCTAAAGTGGTTTAATGAGCAAACACAATGCTGATTTTGAAAGATTCAAAGGGAGACCCTCAGACATAGAATAGTTGCCTGCCCAGATTTGTTGTTAAAACGAAAGTGTTTTTATATCCTTGTTTTAAAGATTATAGGTGTGTAACGAAAAAGCTTTTATGGGAAATAGTGTTTAGCGGGCTGAAAGTTTCAGTGATTTTATCATTGATACATTTTTTATTGTCTTTGGAAGTTATAGCACCTAATGATGCATAGGGCCTCGTTCCGAGTTTGGAGGTAACCACGCCGCTATTTGTGGCATGGCTAACTCCAAACTCGTTCCGATTTCACCCTGGTGAATGGAGCAATTACCGGTCCATTCCAAGGTTGGCGGGACCGGTTATTCCCCATTCACCAGGGCCCTTCCCCATTCCCATTTGAGCCCCCATAGGGCTCAATGGGAATGGGGAAGGCGCTAATAACGCTACCAAAAATTACGGTACCGTTATTAGCTCTAAAGTCCCTTTGCGGGTCCCATCCGGCGTTAAGGAAGGACCCGCAAAGGGAACTCGTAGTAGGGCGGTAAGGGTTTAACGGCACCGGTCTCGTTGGCTGCAGGTCCTCCTCTGCAAGTACTGTAGCAGTTTACCTGAGCATGACGGCATGCTATTACCTAGGAGAGGCCGCTGACCATGCCATCTTAGTACTGCGGGGGAAAGAGTGAGTGTGGGACATGGCCACAAGCATGACTTGTGGGTACTGATGGCAGGGTGCTCCTCTCAGAGCATCCCACCGCTACGGTGGGCAGGGGCCAGGCCTTCTGCACAGCGTCCACAGGGCCCAGTCTGGGCAGTGGTAATGCAGTTGCGGAAGGGCTGAAGGGCATGCCCCGTGTTCATTACCCATTGACCATGGACACTGTGATGTCATTGATTATATTATCAGCAATGTATTGTGTGATGTCATAAGTGATTCCATGGAAGTCATTTCTGACATCCTCTGTGATGTCATGTTTGAGATCCTGAGCAGCGCATGACATCACAGGCATCACATGACTACAATTGATGAATTTCCTTGTTTTTAGGTCTTCTATCCTAACCGCCACTGTCCCCTTAAATGAAGTGTTGGTATTTGTTTGACTATGGGAAGCAATTATCGTGGCTTTACCCAAACAGAGGGCGTTGCATTCAATGGCTGAATGTCGACGTGTTTGACCAAGAAGACCTCGTTTGCGTTTCAACCTCACAAGTTCAGGAAAGAAACAAGGCAGACACAAACGAAAAATCCTGCTGTATTCTTGGAATTTAAATTCAACTTGGCATTGACGTTTCATTAACGTGTAAAACCCGGCAAGCGCAGGCATGCTATTTAGCTACTCGCCGCTGGGGGCAGTAGAGACGTGCGCTTGTAGTCAGTGCTCACCTCTGTGATGTGATTCTTAATATATTTAAAGAGGGCGGCCGCATCTTCATATTCAATCCACAAATGTCAATCTTAATATTTCAAGTTACAAAAGTGTGCAAAATGTCTTTTTTTCGTTTGACCTGTTTTTAGTAATTCCATATACAAGTGGAACATGCGTCAATGGTCAGTTCACATAATCCCATCCTTTTTGTTAATAGAGGCACACAGGTTTGTAGTTCATGCACAAAATGATGCAAAACTGATTGGCAGAGATGCCAAGCACATTTAAGCAGTATAAGGCGAATAAGTAGTATTCGGTGACGAACATTAAAAACAGAAAACCATTCTCTCTACTTTTGCAAACTGCCGAGTCCTTAAAGCGCAAACATACGGGCTAAAATGCGTCATTGGTGACTGGAACCTGAAACATGCCTACACATTCTAGTAAAGTTCCTGGTGGGCTGCTGAACGAGAAAAATTCTTTTTCCACAAAAAATTGTTCTAACAACTCCCTAGTCCAAGGTTTTGCCGACAGTGGGGCTTCATGCCTTCAAAGTCTGGCAACTCCCACCACCGTGCAAACAGCATTCGTCTGAATTCTACTGTCAGACCGGTACAGTACAGCTTGGGAACATGTTCACCAACAGAGCACTGATTAGATCTCAGCCTATACCTTGCTGAGTTATAATTGACAAAAGCAGCCCAATGGCCTTGGATGATGGCGGTACAATTCATGCACATACGGAGAAAATCAATCCCCATCTCCCGCACCTGTACCGATTGGCGGTACTCAAAGTAGTCAACCGTACTGGGATGTAATGGCACAAATCGATCACCTTTCTCTCAGGAGTTTTCAGACTTCCCGGAATAGGAGCATCTGGATATGCCGGGGCTGCTGTTTGACAGTCACCTGATCACCCTCTGACCTTCAAACATCCTCTACTAAAAACACAATACACAGATATTGCCCTATTGATCATAACAGATTTAGAGAAAAACATTGCCATTACATTGAGTTAAATTACATCTAACCATGTGAGATGATCGAGAATCATAATCTGTCCCGAACAATTACTCGCCAATCGTCCAGGATCGACAGACACTCCATTAAGTCCTTGACTTGCCTATGAATCACGCGTCAAGTCCAAAGACTGCAGATAGAGAATTGATTATCTACTCAAAGAATTCCATACTGTGCGGATTCCAGCTCATCCAGGCAACTTCCCAGGGTTACGCTCTTGAACAATGCACTAGGATAACATTCAGAAACTGGTTGACTCTCATGGAGACGAGTGTCTGATATTTTATGACACCTCACTGCGAATAAGACATTTTCTTACCCAATGTATTTTAGAACGACGCTCTACTTCTAAGGTTAGATTAAAATACTTCTGAGACCAACAGAAGACTCATATTTCTGTTGATCTCACAGGCTTTTCATTGATCTTTATTAGGCATCCATCGCAGGTCCCCACATTAAATATGCAGTGTGGCTTTCGGTTGTTTCTGTCTAGGGGTGTCCAATGCACATGAGCTAGAATGATGTCTCTCCTGTTTCATAGGCAGAGCACCAGAGTATTTAGAGGCAGGCTTCCGCCCCATCTGCAGAAAGGTGGAGTTCTTTAAACTTTTAGAATCACAAAACATAAACCAATGCCTTTTCCATTTCTCAAGATGAAGAGTCGATTCACTTGGTCATTCCCACTCTCCAACAGTCCCGGGTTAAAAGCAATGTTGTGTATCATAATTGTCCTTAAGTGGTGCAAAATGACTGGCTATTTAAGTGCCGCCATGCAGTTTAGCTATATCCAGATGTCCACTTTAAGACACTCATCTGTTCCCCCAAATCGATAAAGATGGCTGAAAGCTCTCCTAGTAGGTCTGTGTAATTTGTGGACCTTAAAGTGACTTCAGATTCACTCCAAAGGATAAAAACGAGCTAGCTGGAAGCGTGGCGCATTTATAGGGGCAACCAAACAAGCTCTAGTCTGTACAGTAGAAGAAACCCAAGGACCAGGATTAATATCGGTGTTTCCAATTCACAGTTCACCATTAGCTACCAAATGGCTTAGAGGATCTTACTTTGGCCGGTGGTGGTACATCTGTGAGCCTCTCTGGTTCCTTCCTTCCACAACTCGAAAGCGGCTGCACAAGGAGAGACGAGAGGGGTTTCCTGTGAAGATGCAGCAGTTAATGCAATCAATACTGCAATACCTGCTGTTGTGTGCAGCCTTCTTGACTGCAGCATCAGCATTATGTTCCAGATCGTCAGTCCTTACATTCGTTAGTGGGTGCAGATGAAATGTTCCAGCCAGGGGAGCCGATTTATGAAATTCCCTGGGGGTGCCCAAATATAGGAAGTGACATCACCAGCGGTTATATGACCGCATTTGCACGTTGTCTCCAACTTGTTGAGAGGGGGGGTGGGGCGCTGAACAGGGGAAATATTGGCTAGCATGTACTGCATATACTAAAGTCAAGGTTTCAGCCTTCCAGTTGCGTTCCAGTAGGCCATCACTGCCCCTACTCCGCCCCACTATAATCATCCAGGTTGCAGTAGCCCTCAAAAGGCAGAGCAACACAAGTAGGATGGGAAAACGAAATGCCATCCCATCCTGTGAGTGTGTCGAAACTCAGAGCAAAGACTATGCGTGTGCCTTCTACCTTGGAGCACAATCTCACTAATTTGGTGCAAATCTCACAAGTGGGTGCATGGGAATCCCATGCGTGTGTGTGGGCTGCAGGCCCCAGATCACATGCTCACTTCTTCAGTGGGAAACTCTGGCCAAGGCTCTTTGGGCAAGGATTCAGGATGGGTCTAACACCTATAAACAGTGTGATATATTGAGTGGGCACCTCACTCCTTGGAGCATAGTATACCCGTTGCTGGTAATCTCACAACTGAATGTACAGTTTCACTCTTGGTCATCTCAGTGACCCCATGTATATTAATTGAGACAGTTTCCCATCTGGGAAGACAATTATATTTCTGTTAAAACACTCTGAATTCTCACTCCAGTTTTCTTGATCTATAGATCCATATCATATTAATTCATTGTGTCTGCAGGAGTGATAACTTGTGTCTCAGAGAGCTCATTCTTTCATTAAGGAGAGATAAAGGGGTAACAACCCCCTGTATGTGGGATCGGGCTCATTTTTCCCCATGGCCCCTCACTCCAGAATGAGTGAGCAGGTTTTAAGACCCTGCTGATTCTGCTATCCTACAGGCTCGAGCCCTGTATCCCTTGCCCCATCACAGCTTCCAACATTCTGAGCAGCAGCTTCTGTACAGCAGGCGGCTTGGGACTTCCTGTTGCCAATTGAATGTAGCCAGATCTACTATTTAGACACTGGGAGAGTGCCATGAACCGTCATTGGTGGTGAAGAAGCACTCAACATACAGAACACAATGGTATAGTGTTGCAGTCCTGCTGAGAAATGACAATTTGGTCTGTTTAAATATAAAGCACTGTGGCTGAGAAGTACACGTACTGTGCCATTAAAAATAAAGCAGCTGTGGTGGTTGGAAGTGCTGCTTCGGTGGCATCAAGAGTATGCAATTCCCTGCGCGGTAGTGTTGGTCATTTCCTATTGAAGTATAGCAGCCCTATTTAGAAGTGCCATTAAAAGTGAAGCTGCCCAGTAGGCTGGATCAGTGCTGCCCCATAAAAGGTGTAGAAGCCTCTGTGAGAAGTGGCAGTACTGTCCCAACTCTGAGAAGTGTAGTATTTTCACATGAATTATGACTAAGCACTTTGGGTTATTGAATAGTGCTGCTACATTCTGAGCAATTCCATCCCTTTAAATATATTAGCTCTTGTATAACCACGACAGTGTCCAGTTATTCTGATGTGATGAAGATGATATCAGACTTGCTCAATAGTTCTGGTTCTCTATCATTAAATGTAGAGGTACACCCAACCCAAAGGGATTTTTAGAAATTGAGGGACAGACTTGCATTGCATCTGTTCCTCCATTTCTAAAAATCGTTTTGGGTTGGGTGTACCTCTACATATGTGCACCCCTCTTGCCAAAAGGGGTGCACAGATGTACAAATACACCCAACCCAAAAGATTCTTAGAAATTGAGGGACAGGCTTGCTTTGCATCTGTGCCTCCATTTCTAAAAATCGTTTTGGGTTGGGTGTACCTCTACATCTGTGCACCCCGGTGCACAGATGTAGATGTATACCCAAACCAAAACGATTTTTAGAAATTGAGGGACAGATGCAAAACAAGAGGGCCATCCATACTGTATCTCATCTCTGCAGCCCGGGGGGGGGCTCAGCCCCGACTTCATTCTGCCGGGGGGTACCGGGCCCCAGAGCCCCCACGTACTCGGCGCCCCTGGTTCCAGCTGAATGTGGTAATGTATGTTTTTCTCAACTATAGAGGTCCATTTGCCGGGGTCACAAACCTTCTCCTATTTGCCGGATTTGGGAGTGTTGCTAGCAGGGGCCTAACACTTACGCTCATCCACTTTTGTGTAACCCTGTATTAGGGCATCTAAGCATTACCTGCGTTAAGGAACCAGAGACGAGTTACAGGTCATGCCCCCCTAAGAATCCATTGAAGATCCCCGATAGCCATATATCCACCGAGGCAGTGTTGTTTTTACTTTAGTTGCTTCATATGGTCCCTAAGTGCTACGGTGCCTTCACTTGTACCGTACGGTGAACAAGGACACTCCAAGAGATGCATGATGTGTGGGTAACTCACCATAGTTCAGATACAGGGGTCCATTTACACACCTTTAACAAAAGACACACAGCCCATTAACAAGGAACCCCCCATGAAGTACACGTGTGAAAACCGACTATACGCTCTACAGTCCTCATAATATTCACAAAGCTTGTGCTGCAGTCAAATTTACATGTTAACACTATCTCACTTGTCTACATCTTTAAGTCATTAAGACTTAATTTGGAAGAAGTGTAATTCCATGCCTTTCATATAATCTGTGTATATCAGCTACCATTATTTTCTTCACCTTTTGGATTAGTTTTTAATGTTGTGTGGCAGACCTCCTGAAAACCAGACACAGAATAAATGCAACCCTTTAGGAAAAAATCTCACCACACCTTTTGCAAGAATAACAACATTTTACATCCAAAAAGAAAAATACATGTCAGCAGGGGCATTCAAACCGTACTGCCTCGGAGTGCACTGATTAGTTCAAGGCAAACAAAGTATGTTAAGGCTCAACGTCACTCATGATGAAAATAGTATACACTCTCATCTCATAATTTTAATTGGTGGGGCCCCTATGTACATACAGTCGGCAACTTATTGACAACCAGATGATTGGCTGCAGTTGCTTGTGTCAATCTTCTTCCACATGGTACTAGGCCTCGATAGAATCACACCTTAGCAACACGATTGGTCCATTAGATGAAAAAACCTTTCTGTTCACGTTTCAACCATGTGATGTGCACCTGGTAATTTAGGCATGAGCTCAGTGGATACTCCTGAGATCAAGGTAGCTCTCAGAAATGCGAGGCGCTTCGTTCGATCCCAGGCGTGCCCCGCCCATGCCCCCCGTCATTGGCCTAAATTTGTTATCCTCACCCCACGCACATCGCATTACAAATCACAGGACATTCTATGTGTGCTCCCCTCTTGGCATCTACCCCCTCCCTGGGTTTCCTGTTGCAGACACACTAATCTATCGACCGTTAAGGGATTTAGGAGTTTGGATAGTGGGCCTCAGGTAGTTCAGATAGAATGGCTGGAGTGTTGGGGAAATGGGTGCTCAAAATCTAGGATACATGTTTTGGCAGCTCTAAACCTCTGCCCTGCCTCTGGTGAGATCGTCCTTCAGAACCTGGCATAACCCTAGCCAGGCTTCGATGTGCACATTCCTTTCATATTACATGGGCCGGCAGTGTGAGAGAAGGCAGTCTTAATTGATACAATGACCTTCTAGCCCATCGCCTGGGATGGGAGCAGAGATGGTGATGAGTATTCTTGCTGATGCCTACATTCACTATTCTTTAGTACTGGGTCCTGGTCGTGCTGGGCCTAACTTCCAAAACGGCAGTGGTTCAGTACATGTTCGCCAATTGTAACTCCAGCGTTTGCAAACTCTACACTTCCTACAAGCTTCTACATCCTATTGTCCTTCTATACACCTTCCCCCGCCCCATGCCACCTCTTGCACTTAAGTATGCACACCCTTAGTGTATTGCTCTCAGTCTGAACCACTTGGGGGGACAGGGGTGCTGGGTATGCATCCCAACATACCCCCCTTTAGGTAATCCTACATTAACTAACTTTGCTGCCATTCTTTGATATGATATGATATATGATATGATATGATATGATATGATATGGCATTATAACAAGCCTATATACAAGTGTTTCAAGGCGTGACAAGGCAAGGGAGGGGAAACAGAAGGAAGACAGAGACAACAATCTTACTAGGCCAAGTGACATTGAGATCGCACAAGTGCAGGGGAAGGGGGAAGGGAAAAGTGCAGGGGGTTAGAGGGAGGGGGCAGGCAGTACATAGGATAACAGTAAAACAAATCAAAACCATAAATAAAAGTGTGGCCAGCTGGTGGCAAGTGCAAGGGTAAGTGCATATATCAGGTGTCAGGTGCTGGTAGGGGGCTGTAGGGATACAGAAACAGTCCCCAAGTGCAAGGGTTGCCAGGGGGGCAGTGCTGGTGAGCCACTGGTGGGGAGGGGACCTGGGCCCAAGGTCAGAGGGTAGCCAGGTAACCAGTGCAGTTTCAGCCAGGAGATCAGTAGGGGAGAGGAGGAGAGAAAACAGAAGCAAAGAGGAAGGTCTTGAGGTGCTTCCGGAACCGGAGATGGTTCTCCTCAAGTTTCAGTGAGACAGGGAGGCTGTTCCAGAGGGAGGCCCCAGCAGAAGAAAGAGATCTACCACCAACTCGTTGCTTGGAAAAGCGACTGACCCTGAGGGAGTGGGAGGCGGATGAGCGAAAAGCTTGAGAAGGAAGATATTTAGGAAGAGAGAGTTAAAGATATTGAGACCCCACGCCCCAGGAGGCCTTGTGGACAATGCAGAGGGCTTTGAATGTAATCCTCACCGCCACTGGGAGCCAGTGCAGAGATTTCAGTCCTGGAGAGATACAATCGCTGGGCTTGAGGCCAAGGACTAGTCTCGCAGTCTGTTTTGGATGAGTTGCAGATGGCATAGAGTAGAGACGGGGTATATTTACAAAGAGGCTGTTGCAATAATCCAGCCTAGAAAGAACCAGAGCTCTGGAAACAGTGAGCTTCTGAGGGAAGGAGAGGAAAGGAAGAATCCCGCTGAGGATGGGCAGCTGGTAGTGTGACTACTTAGAGACGTCAGAGATGTGAAGAGAGAAGGAAAGTGTGGAGTTGAAGATGACCCCAAGGTTTTTAACCTCACAAGTGGGAGCAGGAAGAGGGCCAGCCAGAGAGTGACAAGAAAGGAGGGAGCAGGTGTGCTTCTTCATACCTCCACATATCTTCCCTTATCACCCAAACTTGACATACATCACGCAACCTTCCTCCTGCCTGGGCATACTGTTCCGGGGTACATTAAAGGTAAATACATCTTCCATCACCTGCCAAATCTACCCAATGCTCAGTGTAATTCTCTGGGTCTGGTGTGGCTGTGTTCACCATCCCCAGGTGGTCAATGCTTCGCTTGATCCTCAGCATGCAGGGTTTGTTAGAATCATCTGTTTGTGCCTACCCATATTTTGTACCACAAGGAGCACTATTTACCCCAATTGTAACCATCATCATTGGCCTATTAGGGAGTGTCTTTACGCAGCATCGAAGGATCATTTGGCACACACAGAACATCACCAACAGGAGCACTGCTATGGTGACCAGTATCTTCGCAAGTGCTCGCATCCAAGATGGCACCCACAAGAACATATTATCGAACCAGTCGTCTGCATCAATTCCACTCTCAGTTTGCATAGTCGTCTTCAGCTTGTGTAGAGCCTTTATAATGTGCGTCCAAGACCCATTTTTTGCATCATTTGGAGGTATGTAGGTGCAACATGATAGCCCTATTTTCCTACACAGCCCCCTTTCCATGTTGGTGAGCAGGTCGAGGATGTAGAGATTCTGGAGTGTCATCAACCTAATTGCCCTCATTAACCTGTTGATCGCACTTAGTCCTTGTTCTGTATCATTGAACAACTGGGTCACTCCCCACCTCGCCATTTTGCATTTGTGGCTGCCTGCACTCCTGGTATCAATATTGACATGAAGAACACTTCAGCTTTGCTGTATAGCTGATATTTGTCAGGGATTTCTATTAGTAATTTGTAAGAGTCCTCAGACAAGTACTTTGAATGCCTTTTCTGTTGTCTGAGTGAGCGCTTATTTCTTCTTTATTGTGGGGGCTGGAGCATGGGGTATTCGGGTTGCTTTGTGCCAGTGTTTGGTGCTGTCACAAGATGCATCTTAGAAACCACAAGGATCGATGAATGCAATGTCGCAAACAAACATGTGCCCCTCCATGATGG
Organism: Ambystoma mexicanum; assembly: GCF_040938575.1. Classification (NCBI taxonomy): domain Eukaryota; kingdom Metazoa; phylum Chordata; class Amphibia; order Caudata; family Ambystomatidae; genus Ambystoma; species Ambystoma mexicanum. Next base: position 819,879,908 of record NC_090922.1, read on the forward strand.
TGGGAGGCTCAAATACGCCTGCTAACTGCACATCCAGTACATGTCCATGGGTGCTGTGGTACCCTTTTTGAGATCTGGAATATGCAAAGTCTTGTAACATTTGTTATTATTCCCTACAGGAACAGTCCCAACTCCTTGGAAGCACACCTGGTATTCTTCTTGCACCTGCACCTTCACTGGAGATTCCTTTGCTTCAATCCATGTTAGTTTAGAAACATTTGATGTCCAGATCTCTTGAAACAGGTAGTTTACTTCCCATATGACCTCTTCGTCAAACCCCATCAGTCCTCCAGCTGTGCAGCTGATCACTGTTCCTTCCCATCGGTTGGATACTAACAGTACGCCATCCATCTTTATGAGGGGACACAGCATACACTGGGGCCCTTTACTGTTCTTGGCACACTTCTCACTGTCTTTCTCCATAAACACAAGTCATATCCCATGCGCCTGTAACAGGCTTTGCACTGTGCATAACGCTAGATGGACTAAGCACTGTGCGTCAGGTGATGAAGTTTCTTGGGTACTAACATTTTGGCTGCCCCAGGTGCGTGGGGGATCATGGAGCACACATAGCAGCTCCCATTTGCCCTCTCCTTCCCCACTGAGCGCATGTCATTGTACCACATATTACTAAATTCAGGATGGTCCATGTCCTCCATTATATATAAAACCAATGCCTGTATATTTGTCATATTTCCTGCTGGAGTCCATTTCTCTTTTACTTCTTTGTAACCATGTAACGGTACCACTTAATTGCACATTGAGTAATGAATCAGAATATAGGTCAGTTACCTTCCCTTTTACATCTACACCCGCATGCAAACATTTCCGCCACCACCATGTAAAATGAGTACTACTTATATAAATTGTTAATGCAAAGAAAAACGAAAACTATCATCACTGTTATATACATCACACAATTGTAATGGAAGTGATACCGTATAATTACTCTTTTAAAAGTGCTGTACATTTGTGACAGGGCAGGAAAAGAAATACGGATATTAGTAATACACACAATGATGTAAAAAAAATACTAATGTTGGTGGGTACTTGAATGCGCTGAGTGTTAGCTGGGTTGGTGAGGCACATTTGTTGTGCTATCAAAACCAGGTGTAGTTGTCCTATTTTCAGTTATTTTCCTTTGTACCAGAGTGTCCAACTTTAAACACAAGTGTGTGCAAAATAAATGTAAACAACAGCACCATTTGACAGCAAGTATTGTTGCTACATTAGAAGAGGAAGGAGTGGTATGGCGGCCCATCGGACACCCGATAGATGCTCCCAAGAGCACAGCTCCTTTACCTTGACCACAAATGGAGTTGCATACACGACCGTGAAGGGATCGCTATATCTGGGATGCTCCACCTGCGTACAAGGTTTCCAACGTAAATGGAACCTCCAGGTGACAGTTGCAGGGGTGGCAAGCTTGCATGTTCTGGTGCAACGCTGGTTTCATCTTCTGCTCATCGCGGTACTATCTGTTGAGAGTTCATTTTGATTGAGCACATAAAAACTGATAAATACTGTTTGAACTCATCCCCCAGGATTGACGCAGCCCTGTGAGCATCAGAGGCACTTCTGATTGATGATACAGGTATGTGCATATGCTGGCGCATCACTATTTCAAGGGGCGATAGGTGATGATCCTTACAGGGCTGTGTTCTTGTGCTAAACAGGCCACAGTATGGCGGCAGAGTACTAAAGGAAAAGTGGTTATGCCGTCTGAATTGATGGTCGTTGCATTTAAGCAACTGCATTATCCTTCTCATGTATCCAGACGACCTATTGCAGCAGATATTCAGGAGGACTTGTTTGTCCCCAACCTGAAAGAAAGGCTGAATGTGTTTATGTTTAAGTGTACTGTGTGCCAGAGGGCATAAATCCTGAATCGTCCTCCCACTGGAACCCTTTGATTTTTAACAGGGTATATAGCCATATTACAGGGTGAATTCGATGGTTCAGTAATCCCTTGATGTAGGAGCGCATTGATGGTGTCATTTATCCCTTCCTCTGCTTCCTTTGACAAGGAATATTGCTTAACTCGGGGTAACACTGCGCCTGGTTTGAGGGTGATACATTTTGGGTCAACACTTCACAGAAGACTTATATCATGGGGACTCGTTGTCCACAAAACATTAGAGACCTGTGCTAGATCTTCTTGAACAAATGTGTGAACAAATGGGTGAATACTACCTGCTACAAACATGGGGCATGGGACCTGCCGATATTGGACCATAATTTCACAGGGAAAACATAAGGTCATGACTATCTCCACTTCATCGTCCCCGTCTTCAAACAGCTCAGCGTCAGTCAATTCTTTTAACAGCTTGGTCAGGTCAATGTGCAACAGTGTACGCCACTGTATACCATCTGGGTCTACTGCTATCAGAAAAATGTTAGCCTTTGACACTAACACTAACACTCCTTCATTGTCAAGCATGGGGATCGTCCCTCCAACGTGCTCTTGGGATACCGCAGGTCTAAAGATAAAGTCGGAGGGTATTCACCACCACCCATTCCCCATGCTTAGGATTGCATGTTTGACTGCTGCCACATTGATAGAGCCAATTTAACCATAAACCAGAGATGTACAGCGATTATGTATTTTCGCAAGACGTTTGGGAATAATATTGTGCCTCCGGCATTGGAGATGTATCAATCTCAAGCAGTGGGGGCAGCGTCTTATGTAGCTGTAGGAGAATCTGCAGTTTAAAAACTATAAAACATTTCTTCCTTAAAAAGCTGCTAATGTTACCAACGATCGCAACAAACATGCGTGTACATTTCGAACTTGGTTTAACTGTATTAGCGATACGATTTCCCTGAATCCACTGCTGTATTGGGCGAAACTGTGGTCTAATCACAAATTGGGGAATTACTGTGAGGCACCTATGGATATGTAGAATTGTGAGGGAGCTAGTAGTCTCCCCTGGCTTGCCTACATTAGGTCAGAGCTGTAGTCTCTGAACCTCGGTAGTCTCTGGCTTGACCCTTGGTCAATTTCAGGTAATGATAGTTCGATCATCAAAGATGCTATAGAGACTGGGCCCTTAGCAATAAGATATCTAACTGCTTATCAATAACCTTTGGCTGGCGCTACCTGGACGATACAATGTCATGGGAGTGCGAGAATTACGTAATGGATATAAAATCACCATTTGCGCGTGCACCCTTAATGATGTTCAGGTTCAGCATTCTGCCATTGTCACCCCTGACGAATCTGTGGTACAGAACTGAGAAAGCATGTTGTTCATTCTGTGAAGGTAGTTATGAATCTTTGTAACATTTCATGTATGTATGTCCGGGTTATTCCAGCCTCCTCACTGTCAACCTTACACACTGTGTGAACAATGATGGCATCAGGACATGCCGATACCTTTTGCAAGAGCTCATGCAATCCGGGTGTGGTGTTTGCAGTCTTGAGTTACTTACTGGGGGCCTGGAAAAGAAGAAAAGCAAAGTTAAAGTCTCTGGAATTATCGAGCTTTTATAGTTGGTTTTCTTATCATTCATGAATTGATACATGAATCGTATGTCCCTTTTAACATTGTTGTTTTTATGATTCAATGTGCACTGGGCTATTTATACATGTATTTTGCTTTTATGGCTTTTGTTTTGTCTTGGTCCTGCGTGAATGCTTGCCTGAGATAATGCCTGTGGAATGTTGAGGTTTGAGTCCCCCGGCAAGTTCCATGAATATCAGTTGGAGTGAAGCAGCCTGTGAGAGTGGAGGCTGGTGGATGTCTCCTGTGTACCTTCTTACTTACTTACCCTTGGACTTACCTTATGTGTATACCTTGTCAGTGGAATTTAGTAAAAAAGTTCACTTCCCTTACCAGCAGTATCAGAACTTTCATTTCACCCCGCTACAGCTTTCTAGCTGAAACAAATTATTTATGGAAGGATGGACTATTATATTCAATTACGATTAAATATGGTAGGTATTTTCAGCAGTTCTAATATAACCTCATAATAAAGGCTGCCATTGGTGCTCCTTTCCCTGTATTGTGCATGCTGCTTGGATACAGCAGAACAGCGTGGAGCAAAGAGCCAGCGAGCGGTGAGTGGCGGGCGACATGCACATTATTCCACTGGTAGAAGCAGCCTCTCGCCTATCGGCCTTGAATACAAATGTCCATGGCAGGTACAGTAAGTATATCTGGGTCCTTCCTTCAGTGGGATCACCTGGACCCGCAAGTATTATGGACAGCCCCCGCCCCTGATAAGAAATCCTGGGTACGCCACTGAAGAGCGGGGAAGTCTGAAGCGGCTTATGTGATATAGGAAAGTGAAGACCAATGCATTTACTGGCTGTCAGTAGTTTGGACCATTTCAATGTTTCTCCATTGTCATCAGAAACTGTGCGTGCTGGCAGCCATTTTGTCCTATCTCAGCGACTTCTTGTGATTTTTAGCCATGGTTTAATAACGATGCCAAAGTAGAGGGCCTCATAACAATTATCTATGTAGCAGTAGTGTGCACACGTGGACTTCCCTTAAACTAGCCTGATGCTAAAAATGCAAAAAATCTGGCTGTTCGCCGTCGTCATAGGAAATGGGTGCTACACTTCCGTTGGTCACCCTTTCTCGTTTTCCCCTAACATCACCTAAAACAAAAAACATCCTTGTCACCATGAATCCTTAAGCTGCCACCATATCTGCCATGCTCTCCAGGGTACTCTTCTAACTACCCAGTGCTGGGATGCGCCCAGCCCTGTTTCCAAAAGGCCTGTCTACACAGCAAGCTCATTTTGGATGAAAAATGCACTGCCCCTTGTTGGACCTCAGGCCAAAGTACATAGAGAAACCAGGAATCGATAATCACTTACATAAATATGTCCTTATTCAGAACAACTTCAAGCATCTACCCACATCAAAGCCAATGGTAAATTGCACGGTTACCAGACATTTCGTCGAAAAAAAAAGGTTGCAGGACAAATGGTCGACACCATTTGGTCGAAAACCAAATGGTCGATTTTTTTGTTTTTTGTATTTTCACTTTTTTTGGGGGGGGGTCCCCCCTTTTTTTTCTAAAAAAAACCTTTTTTTCCCTAAACGAAAACCTAAAAAATATATATATAAATAAAATAAAAAATTCGAGCATTTGGTTTTCGACCAAATGGTGTCGACCATTTGTCCTGTCGACCTTTTTTTTCGACGAAATGTCCGGACACCAAATTACACCATCCAATCCAACTGCACATCTAATTTTGATTTGTCCACGTGCACCTGGGAGGCACCCATCAGCCACTGATCGAACAAAACGTCAATAATGTGGGGCGTCGGCAGAAGAAGGCCCAAAAACAGTCCCACTATCCCTCATCCAGAAAGACCACCTAGGTGCATGCTGAAGCTGGGGTGGGCGGGGACTCTGTACAGGGGGGGGGGGCATATAGCGGAAGTGTGTATAAGGTGTTATCGTTCCCGGAATGTGAAGCCTTGGGATGCATGAAGGGGCTCCTCCAACTCCTCCCCACCTACCCCTGGCTTGTCCATCTTCCTCACCTCCTTGATTTTGGCCCCGGCTCTCTGGAGTAGTCAGCAGGGAAAGCGTTCTAAAATCTCAGACATAAGTAAAGGGGCTTTTGTTTTTACCACAGAATAAGCCACCTTTTAGAAAAGAGTGTACTTCGTGGGGTGACGGTCAGTTTTAACATGTGCTTGGAAACCTACATTCAGGAGCAGTAGCTCAATGCCTGACGTCTGTCTAGACTAGATTGTGTAACGTGGCTGCCTAATTGGAATGAAAACCAAAAGAGGCCGTTGGCGTTGTTTCCAAAATGGCCCCATGTACGATGAAACGTAGCAAACATGCCCGACCCCTCTTTGGAGGGTTTGAGGAAGTTCTCCACCGAGGAAAAATTGGGAAAAATGTGTCCAAACAGTGGCATGCAAAGAAATTAAAAAGTATTAACAAAAATTAAATAGTAGTATACTATAATACAAAGCTAACATATAACATATCTTCGTTCAGTGTGAGGACAAGAACACTGGAAACGTTATAACAAATGTTTTACTACAAAGGGCTGGAGGAGAGAGGGAAGACAGTGGGTGGGGTAACTGGGAGAGAGTCAGAGGAGCCGAAAAGTAGGAGGAATACATTTTAATGTGCTTACACAGTGCTTAAGGCGGGTTCAAAATGCTAAAGGGCACGAGAGAACAGAGGGGAATGGGTGTTTAAGTGCATTTATGATTATTAGGCTATGGAAAAAGAACGTTCACAAATGTGGCTTGTTAGTGGGGGCGAAAGATTCAATGTGTCTGTTAGTCCTGGCACTAACCTTCAAAGTGACCTCAGAGAGTCACTGCCTGTGGGAAACCCTGCCCAAAGTTGCAATGGCTGACAAGAAAGAACAAAAATGGTCAATTTAAGTGAGCATGAGACAACTGCGAAATGTTCATTCTCTGAGGGAGAATGGGCAATGGCTGACCGTTACGCCGTGTGTGGTTCAAGGAAGGCAGTGCCTGTCTGACCTGCTGGACTTCTGAGGCGGCAGAGAGCTTTCCAAGAGACACTTCTCCTCGGTGACAGAGTGTCAGAAGGATTCCTGCTGGAAACTGCCGCTAGCAGAGAGACCGCTTTCAAGACCTGCATCTCTGAGTAAGCTAAGCGGGGACCTCACTCTTGGTCTTGTCAGCACGGGGGATGGGGGTTCCTATCTGTCAGTGTGTGCTGGCACAGTGGCCCAACCAATGTGTAGTCCTTTCAGAGCAAAATAACAAATATTCTCCTTCTATTTATGGGGCTCCCATGTAGGACTGCTTGGTGTTGGCTTAGGCGCTAAGAAACAGGGGTCAAGCATTTGTTTTACCAATGGTATGACCAATCATACCATTCCTAGAATCAGCCCATCTCACATGAGGGTGGTGGCGGTGCCATGCATTCGCATACAGTTCCCACTTCTGTACAAGTGTTCTCTCAATAGCAAAGGGAATGGCCTAGAGATCTATTGTATCTTCATGGTATTATTGCACATTTACTTAAATTTGCTGCCGCCACTGCCACCCTCAGTCCTTCTAGAACCTGGACTCAGCACTGCCGGCACCTCACTGGAAGTCCCTCAATAACGGGATGCATCACTGTCACACTAACATGCTCTATTTCCAGAAGCAGAGACTGCGCTAATGCTCCACGCCACTCTGTCTGCAAGCAAGAACCGATCGTCTCCGTCACCCAAGGCGTTAACGCTGTCTGCATTTTGCAACTTAGTGTGAAATGTACTTGCTCTCTGGCATACCAAAAGTCCCACGGGTGTTTCATGTTAATCCACATTAGCACCCTGGCGGGGGGAGCCAGCCAATCAGATGGCTAAGAACGCGGGCTTGAACCGCCAGTTCAAGCCCGCGTTCCATGCCACCTGGCGGGTAGCTCCCACAGCTTCTATCTCCCCACCCGTCCCTTTCTTTCTTTTTCCAGCCCCCCCACACACCTACATACCTTATTTCGGCAGCAGAGGCTGCCTCTGCCGCATCCGTTACTTCCCCTTCTTCCCGCAGGCCATCATGGAAAGGGAAGTGGGCCTCCATGCCCTGCTTCCCTTTCCATGGTGGCCATTTTGGAAAAGGATTTTCCTTCATACAACGGAACGCCGTGCACGACCCATTAGCACACTGGGTTACCTCTTTGGTAACCGGGGGTGCTAATAGCCTTAATACCCCGTTCCATTGGCAGAAACGTGGGATAATGACCTGGAGCCCCCGTTATCTGCCCTACATTAATGCCCTTTTGAACTTAATATACAAGCAGTTTCATGTGTCCTTTCTTGTAGACTGCTTTTGTGTCTAGGGTTGCCTTACTAGCGTGCTTAAAAGCATCATTTAACAGTGATAAGCAATCTCAGCCATTTTTTCCCTAATTCCTTAGGGGATGGGTCTTGGTTGCGTAGCTGCATTAGTCAAATGAATTATGTTCCATGCAAGTATTACAATTGCCATTTCCTCTAGCGTTAGATAACAAAATCATGAACTCTTGCTCTCGCTCTCACGCTAGAAGCCTTCATCCTGGCACCTGACTAGTTTGCCTCACAGGGCACCGGAACCAGAGAGCTACTTTAGCAAGTCAGAACCCCTCACAGGCTAAGACCCTCCCCTGCCAGACTGCACAGGTAGGGAGCTCCTGCTCTCAGCCTCTGGCCAGCACCTGCTACCAGCGCTCGCAGGATGAATATCATGACGGTTCCTGCGCTTGCGCATTGGCAGTGGGTCTCATAGTGTGACCAGACATCCCAGTTTTGCCAGGACCGTCCCAGTATTGTACCTTTGGTCTCAGCGACCCAAGACGTTTTTAACTGTTAAAACCCTGTGCCGAGATTTGAGGGATGGCTGGCTAATGTCCCGGTTTTTGCCGGTAATCCTTGAATAAATACCACATCGGGCTAGGCACGATTCTTCATGATTGCGTTTGATTGTTTTTCACACTTCCTCCATGGCTTCCCACCTCCAATGAGCATTTAATAAGCATGCACTTTGCGTGGAAAAGGCTGCCGACATAGACGTAGCACTACAGTTTCACTGGAGTCCAATGTGCATTTTATTGCTTTTGTCTTTATGTCTGCTGAAACTGTAGTCCTACTACTATGTTGGTGGCCGTCCCGGTTTTTTAATTTAAAAAAATCTGGTCACCCTAGGCCTAGGGTGTCAGCACCACCCATCTCCCTTTTTCAAGAAACAAGCAGATCTCTGTGAGTAGCAGACGCTGTAGGGTCTGCAGAGGACAGAGACCAGCTGCAGGTGATGGAGACGCCCTGCGAAATGAGCCACCACCCAATGGCCCACAATGCAGGCAAAGCACGTTAAAAAAAACTAAATAAACATGACATCAAACTGCGAGGTTCAGTGACGAATAGAGGGAAGTTAATGGGAGTTTGAATATCAAACTTTATATCATTTGAATTCTACTTGTGCAACATCATATTGACTTCTTATACCTTATTAAAAACAAATTGATATATATAAAAATAGACACCCGCTATCTCGAAAACAGGATGCCCTCGAGTGCCTTTTCTTGTATCAAAAGTCTTTTAAAAATGTAGCAACAGCCGCAGAACGCCTGGTTCCGAATGTTGCAATTAAGCGTTACAACGCGAGCGCACACATCTGACACACAGTGGGAACTGCCCTGCGGTTGAGAAATTCTGGCCGGAGGTGTCGGAAACAACAGGCAAAACAGAAACGATGAGGTGAGCAAAGCCGAGGCTTCGCCTACTGGGTCTGAAGCCTCCTGGAAAGGGTAACCAGCGAATAAACGAGCGTACGCCTGGCCTCTGGCGTGCACAGCGCACATATGATGCCAGCGAAGCCTGGTGCGATGACTGAGGGTCCCTCACAGGCCAGCCCTGGAGCCACCTGTATGAAACCAGGTGTTGGCTTTATTTTACATATGTACACAGTTCCAGTTACTTGCAGTATACACAAAGGACAGGGACTAGGACAGTGCACAGGCAGCACACCCACCGACCATCCTCAACCCCCCCCCCCCACGCCCCCGGCTCAGGCCCCACTCAGAGCAATCACCAGCAAACACACACCAACATTCGGCTGAACTGCCAATCACTCCAGCAAGCAACATTCTACAGCGTGCATAGGTGGCCAGCAGGACAGGACAAGACCACATTAGCATATCACACCATCCCCCTTTCTACACAAACTCTCACACGGCAAATGAGGTCACACCACAAATCATGCCAGCAGAAACATACCCTAGCACACACCACCACATGCCTAACCAATCACCAAAACCACAACACCTCCCACCCGAGACTGCCACTATCAGATCCAGGGCCTGCCCCACCCTTGCACAAACCTCCCACTAAAGAGAAATCACCAGGGAATAAAACTCTACACATTCAAATGGGTAGCAGGATGTCAAATGAAATGGAGCCACCCACGTCCAGCAAAGTAGCAGTACAGGAGTGTGGTGCCACACATAACCGAGTGTGACAGCACAACATATGGGGTGCGCAAGCCTCCATTTTCCACCACATACAAAACAAATGGCACCAACTAACTCACCTCTCTCACAAATCACCATGCCCCATGACCACATCCGGATGGCATATCCTAGACACAACTCAGCCTTCATCCACTCTCCACAAAACTAACAACTAGGAGTGGTGCCACACTAGTCCAAGTGTGACAACACAAAATGGCGTGCGTAATCCTCCATTTTCCACCCACATACAAAACAACTCACGTAGCATAGTCCTCTTCCTACCACACACGCATACACACAAACAGTAAAAAGTAGATTACAAATTCAGCAGGTACACCTGGCGGCACTGACTTTCGTGCAGGTAAATTGTAAACTAACATAAGCGTAACAACTCAAAAGTATTTACACTCCGGTCTAAAATATACACAGTTCCTTGCAAGGTCCATTGATGCGCCAATATTTCTTCTTAAGTTTGTGCTGCTCAACTTTCTCCTTGTAATGAGACATATATTTTCCACCTTAACTCTTTTATTTTGTTTGTCCCCTTACCCTAGGGGACCCTGCGTCACTCAACATAAACCATGGGCTTAGCGTCTGATTCCAAATGATGACGTCAGCGTGCGTGGAGTGGACGACCAAAGTCTCCATGTTACGGCGTTGACAGTGCTGTGCCCGCGCCATGATGGAACACACGGGTGGATGGACCAGGGAAGGCATCGCGACAACTGCTTCCTCTCCGAACACAGAGCGAGTGCGTGTTTCACCCTTCTGCCAAGGGGATTTCATAATAGTGTCGGCAGGCGCTGTGTGTAGATTTTTTTTTAAAAAAGGGACATATGAACATTACAGTGTATTTCGACCTGAGGCTGGAGGTTTTGATTGAACGCAGCACAGATGTTTCAAAAGAAGCCCTTTTCATCGTTTATTATTTGTGTGACACGGAGTTTGGCGCCACCTAATGTTGCTCGTGGGCAAAGATGATGGAGGAGCGTGAAGGAAACAGTGCAGCCTGACACTGCGAGGAGTACCATGGATTTGCTTTCTCCACTGTCAAGTTCAATGTCGGTTCTAGTTCACATCCAAGTTAGTAGAAGAACATTACAAGTCTGGTGGCGAATCTGCAGGCTCTGTCTTCCAGTACAGAACAGGGGAAGGCGGCCTGAGTTTTTAGCATAATTAAAACATGTGAATGGGAGATTTGTGTGTGCCTGTTTTATAAAGGGTAATGTAAAACGGTGTTCACTTTTAGGTTTGCGTGCGTGTAACGTTTTCATGGACAAAGCTGAGTGCTGGTTCCGCCCATACCCATATATGGGCGGCGACAGAGGCGTTGCTAGAAGGGGGAGGGTGGGCTAAAGCCCCATGTCTTTTGGCTGTAGCCCCGGATCGAATCTCTGGAGCTAGAACCAAAAGGCTAGCTAGCCCCCAGTCCCGACAGTTCTGACATCAGCGTAGCCCCGGGTCTTTTCCAGACCTAGCAACACCCCTGGGCGCGGACAGGCCTGGTGGGCAGACTGAGAATCACTCACAGGCCAGCCGTGGAGCCACTTGTATGAAGCCAGGCAAAGGCTTTATCTTACATCCGTACAAAGTTACAGTTAATCTTACTTACAGTGTATACATAGGACAGGGACTAGGACAGTGGACAGGGAGCACACCCACCGGCCATCCTCACCCCCGCCCCCACACCCAGCTCAGGCCCCAACTGACACACTCAGAACATTCACCAGCAAACACGCACCAACATTCTGCTGAGCTGCCAATCACTCTGCAAGCAACATTAAACAGCAAACATAGGTGGCCAGCAGGACAGGACAAGACCATATTAGCATACCGTAACAATGATGGAACCTTGGCATAGGATCATCAGCAACATGGCGGCTGGCGACGTTGCGTTATTACTGCAGCGAGAGATCGGAAGCAGGAATAAAGGACTAGAAAGGGGACTGTATCTGCTGCTACAATGGCCTATTCTCGAGCATAGTTAATGTGGGATACTCCGGAAAACCTAGCTGTTTTCACAGGTCTTTGCATGACGCCAGCACCAAATAAGGCATCTCCTGCACATCTTGGCCAATTCTACCCTTGGCATGTTGTTTGATTTGTCTCTCCCCACTGCCTACATGTCCATCCAAATGCATATGTAGACATTACCACTATCGCAGTAGGACCAGAATCAAGCACCCTTCTACCCAAAAAAGCATCCTTCGCTGGTGCCACATAGCACAGAAATTCTGGCCAGGGAGCCTCCATCTCACGTACATATAGAATCACTGTTCAAGATGAGCACCTTGGGCAAGGATGCTAGCCAATCAGTGAGCTCGGAACACAAGCTGTATTCACTCTTAAAAGCCTGCGTTCTGAGCTTCCTAAGTGCTGTGCCCCCCTCACCCTGTTCTGAGCTTCTTAATTACCTCGTTGCTCCCTCCTTGCCCCCATGCTGCCTTTACCACCAGTGAAGAAGCACACGCAGATGCTAAAGGCTAAAGCAAAATTTACAAAAATGAAAAACAGACGTACCTATGTTCCCATGAAACGTTGCTTCTTTGACAGGGAGTTTGCTTTTAATATTGATATTGTCATCCTAATCAACACGGAAAACAGACTCTCTCCCGGAAGCAGTGTTGCTGAGCCTGAAGGAGAGTCTGTTTTTCTTTTTTAAAATTTTAATAAAGTGTGTTTTTTCGCAGCAATGTACTCCTTAGCATTGGGCCGAACCTGCCGGTAATGGCACTGCTACTCGTATTAAGGGGCACTCACTTCACTTGTGCCCTTAACTTGGGCAATGGGCTATTTCCAGCAGGAACGCCCCACCACTTCGGATTTTGCTGCCTCATAAAAGTCAGAAAGCGCACTGACATGTGGCACTAGATGAAACCGTTGAAATACATACATGAGACACCACAAAAGACACATGAAAATTCATCTAAGGCTAAAACACCCAACCTACATATCATACATGAAGTGGCTACAACATGCAGCCCTCCTGACTTACACAAGATTCCATTGGTGGGTATGGCAGCCAATCCCATAATGGACACCAGACTCTATGTAAGGCTACAACATCCACCCTTTCAATGTGCACAGTACTCCAACTCTTGCTACCAGATCCAACCCTCGCAAGGTGTACAATACTCCATTGAAGGCAACAGCACCCAATCCTCTCAAGGATTGTGAGACTTGTAACAACAATTCGATATCATGAGGAACCGGCATACTGTTGGGGTAGTTTTCCCAGGTATACCAGAGGATGACTGGGGTTCCGCCTGACTCTCAATGGGCCAACTCCCTTCCCCAGACTAAACGGAGGACTCAGCCAATGGCAAATTAGAACTGTGGTTTATTGTAAAAACCAACAGGGATCATACAAGACAATCACAATTCTCCGGTACTTCTCAGCTCTCCATGCTGTACACTCCATTTCTGTGCAAGTATTATTTTTGTACAAGTATTACATCATCAATTGGGCCCTTCCCCGAAAAACCTATCATCACAGAGGACTGGGGATTGAGAGTACTATTACCTATGGAGGCACCCTATAGAGGTTATTCCACTGGCCCTTGCATGTCAGGTGGCTGGCCTGTCCCGTCCCCAAGAAACTATCTATTACATTGTTGCAGAGTAACAGCCTTACCATTGGTTCTTGCCCCTTGCCATCCACCCCTGAGTTTCTATGCTGCGATTGGCTACAGCAGATCTCCCCAGGCCTGGGACCCAATTCAGTTCTCAGTCATCTGTGCACCTCTTCAAGGTGATGTGAATGATTATGTGTCTGTATTGTAACTGTCAGTGTACCACCTTTGCCTATGAGAGTGCGTTCAGACATTGCAACACTTTGCTTCTTTCGTCTGGCTTTGCTGGGATCAGCTCTCCTTTCCCACCATGGGTGAATGTCCATTGTCTCGTTTGGCTGTATCACATGCATAGGGACCACAAAATCGAGCTCTTAAAGGGATGGTCTAGTAAAAACTTTTATTTAAAAAATAGATAGGCAACATAAAAAAAAATACTAGCATTCTCCGTTTTAAAACTTCCTATGTAAAATTTTGAGCTATTCAAGCTCAACATTCGCAAAAGCAAGCACATGGGCGCATCCATTTTGTGAAATGGAGGCCCTCCTGTGCTGGCTTTTGCTTTTGCGGCACTAATGAAGGAAAAGCCAGCCAGCTGTAGTAAACAAAAGCTACCGCTGGGTGGCTTTCCCTTAATTAGTGCTGTAGGCAGAGGACGGGGACCGGAGACCAGAGCAGGAAAGCTGCAGCTGAATCTCGGTAAGTGCTATTTATTTATTTTTTTAAAATAAGCACTAGCTGCAGTTTTTTTTCTACGTTTTCCGGGCTGGAGGAGCCCGGAAAACGTAGAAATAAAACTGCAGCTTTAAAAACGTTGTATTTATGTTTGCGGTCGCTTTTGAAGCGACCGCAAACATAAATACAACATTATTGTGTTGGGAAACGCTGCGGTTTTTCTTTCCAAGTTTCTCAGGCTCCTCCGGCTTGGAGGAGCCTGAGAAACTCGGAAAGAAAAACCGCAGCGTTTTCCAACACAACCGCGTTGTTTCTGCCTGAATCTGCTTTCCCATTTGGGGCTCTCGGGCTCCCCGTGGGGAGCCCGAGAGCCCCAAATGGGAAAGCAGATTTAGGCAGACAACGCAGCATTTAGCATTTCCCATTTGGGTCTCTCGGGCTCCCCACGGGGGAGCCCGAGAGCCCCAAATGGGAAATCAGCTGTAGGTAGAAACCCTACGCGGCATGTAAACATAACCGTGCTGTGTTTCTGCCTGCTGTGGCTTTCACTTTGGGTCTCCGGTGCTCCCCTGGGAGCACCGGAGACCCAAAGTGATAGCCACAGCAGGCAGAAACACACGCGGTTGCGTTGGAAAACGCTGCGGTTTTTCTTTCCAAGTTTCTCAGGCTCCGGAGCCTCAGAAACTTGGAAAGAAAAACCGCAGCGTTTTCCAACACAATAACATTGTATTTATGTTTGCGGTCACTTCAAAAGCGACCGCAAACATAAATACAACGTTTTTAAAGCTGCGGCTTTATTTCTAAGTTTTCCAGGCTCCTCCAGCCCGGAAAACTTAGAAAAAAAAACGCAGCTAGTGCTTATTTTTAAAAAATAAATAAATAGCACTTACCGAGATTCAGCTGCAGCTTTCCTGCTCTGGTCTCTGGTCCCCGTCCTCCGCCTACAGCACTAATGAAGGGAAAGCCACCCAGCGGTAGCTTTTGTTTACTACAGCTGGCTGGCTTTTCCTTCATTAGTGCCGCAAAAGCAAAAGCCAGCACAGGAGGGCCTCCATTTCACAAAATGGATGCGCCCATGTGCTTGCTTTTGCGAATTTTGAGCTTGAATAGCTCAAAATTTTATATAGGAAGTTTTAAAATGGAGAATGCTAGTATTTTTTTTTATGTTGCCTATCTATTTTTTAAATAAAAATTTTTACTAGACCATCCCTTTAAGCTTCCATTTATGAGGATTTATTCAGTTTCTCTGCAACTGGTCCCCTTTTCGTCTGAAGTTTGGAATGTGACTGTATATCTCTGATCTTGGCTGTGAGCCTGCTTTGCGCTCTGTGCAGCCTGATTCAGCTCTTCTCCACCTCTGTGGTTTTGAGGCCTCTGTAATTTTCCATAGACTCATAATGTAATTTCTTTATGCACGTGTTATTCTAAGTAACCTATAAATTAGTCACACATGGTCCTATCAGGCTCCATATGCACTCCTGTAGTTCCATAGGATTATTTTGCAAAAGCATCAACAAGCTAGCTCAGGATCTCTTGTTGCCTAGCGTTTCTGCATTACTGCATTTGCTAATGAGAACAATAATAAAAGCTTTGACTGTTTGCATATGTATCCGTCCTCTAGCTATAGAACTGCGTAGACATGTTCTTCATGTACACAAGTGTGTGTCTGTGTAATATGGTGCAGGACTGTGAGTGTGCTTCATGACTAATGCTGCTACATCGTGGTTTTACTAGTGATGTCAGCATCGTGGCTTCTTGCTGCTTTAATCGAGGCTGTCCATTTGGGTATTCCCATCCAAGATCATCGTGGTCTCCCCTATACCTGTCAAGATATGTAAAGTATTCGGTCTGTTTGGCTGTCTCAGAGGATACATTTCTGTGAATTTGTCAATCACTGGTGCACTCAGGATTCGTCTGAAATAAGATGGTTGGCTGCGAGCGTCTCTGGCTCATCATCCTTTCATGAATCTGGGGGTGAGGAGGGACCTTCTTGGGACCCTCTCTTCAGAACGCACATAAAACTTTGTCTTAGTCTACAGTATATATAATATACATAATAACCCACCCTCATGTGGTACTTAACCGTCCATTGGAAGGTAAAAAAACAACATGCTCATGAGATGCATAACACTCCATCTGAGAATTAAAAATATGATGCCATCTGAGTATCCCAGTTGGAGTTCAGTGGAGGAGCGCAAGATTTTGCGGACAGAAGGATAGGAGAATCCAAATCCGACATGATGGTAGCTCGTAGCTACAAGTACGTGTGACTGCCAATTCCACCACCAGCGCATAGATCGATTGAAATAACATTTCGTTTGGTGTCCTTCCACATCCTTAAGTTGCGGTTTATTTACGCACGCATCTTTAAGAAGATGCCTGACGAAAGCTAGCCTGGTACCCTAAATATATCAACAGATTGGACTACTGCCAAGTATGCGAAGCAGCTAATACTACAGTTTCCCTCTTTTTGATGGAACAGACCGTCAAAGGGTTACCACTGTACCCATGGGCAGCAGTCTCGTGGACAAGAACTTAACTGATACGCCACTGTCACGACTCCACATTCAAAGCAAGTGTTTAAACGTTGGTAGCCACTGTGAGAACGAGGTTTACGGGACACCAATGCGATTACAAGTGTTCTCCACTTATTGAATAGTTCGGTATCAGAACCATAGCTGAGGGACGTGGGGCCTAAAAGATTGATGACATTTGGCTCCCATCCGGGACAATTCGGCACAGAAATAAGCGATATCGAGTCTCCTTGCTGTTTTTCACCAAATATATTGTGGACCAATTACAGGACCCTGAAGTTTGGAATCCACACCCTAATGGACCCGAACATTATTGATGCACAGTAACATTGCTTTGTCTCAAGTTGTATTAACTAAAATTGTACAGCTGCCTAAAGTCAGGGGCATTGTTCATTTGAAAAGATTTTCTTTTGTTAGAGCAGATTTGGTAGACGGCAGACTACACCTGATGAATTTCTGTTTACTTTGTTTACACACAATCAGAAAGAAACATGTTGAGAATGTATGAGAGAATGAGTACGTTTGAATCTAGAACAGAGTGAATGTAGTGTATGAAGTGGTTTAGTTTTTGGTATCCGCACAACACTACCTCAGAGAATTTTTGTATTTGGATTTCATTTGGTTAATGCACAGTTGTTTATTCTTTGGTGTTTTTGTCTGCCAGTATACCCAATAATCGTGGATGGTGCTAATCCTTTGCACTTGCACTTTTTTCCTGAGATCTGGTTGTTTATTAATTTTTAAACATTTGTTGTCAACGAAAACAAATTTTAAACATTTTTTAATAAGAATAAAAAATGAGATATATTTTTGTAAAATTATTTGACTCCTGATTTGTATAAGACTAGTGGTTGTTTTTGTGCACTAGGCATTGTGACTCATCGTGGAAATAGAGAAAACAGCCCCCTAGCACTCTTAGGTTTTCTGTTCAATTTGGAGGATGTGCTAGGAGTAGGCTAATTGCTGTCCTCTTACTCTCCTTCTGTGTTTATAGTGCCATCTGAGTATCCAACTTGTCCATCATTAGGAACAAGAGAGTGTACCTGAGACTTTGCAGCCAACCCTCATAATGCACATGAGACTTCACCATAGGCTATGTTAGGGAGCATTTTCTTTTCTGTGCTAATCCCTTCAACCTTAGAGCCCCCCACACTCTTTTTCTGGACTTAGGACTTTTTAGTTTTAACTCCCGAGTGAGTGGCACCTTGTTCTCACTCTCTTATGTGTTCTTCCCTGATTTAGATTTTATGTTTCACTGTTTTTGGAGTCTGACAAACTCCATAGACATCTGCTTCTTGTATGGTGACACACAACACCTTCAGTGCAGTGTCACTGAGAAATCCTTTAAATTTCTCCTAAGGTTTAAATACCTTTTCTTGGGTGAACTACAATTCCCAAGAATAGTAAAGTGAAATTGATCTTACTTACCTTTTCTTTTTGTAGGTCCAGCACACACCATCATATTTGGAGTGCTGGGGGTTTATTTAGTAGCCCCTTATCCTACTTTCTCATGGAACGTTTTCTGTTACCCTCACTACTTTAAATGGCTGGTGGCAGTGGTTCATTGTTACTACCATCGTGCTTTCCAACCGCAGGCTGAAACTGTTTGTGAGGTCGTTCTTGTCTTTTACTCTGTACATTGAGACAAGCTACAGCCCTGAAGCCTGCCCCTGGCTCCAGTGTGTCAGAAAGGTCAGGAAGAGAGGGAGGATCCCAAAAACTACCGTGTCCTTTGTCTCTAGGTATGCCTGCACAAAACCAATCCTGATTGGCTGGCTGGCTGTCTGGGAAGGACAGCCACCCTGCTGGGTGGTTGACAGCCGAAGAAAACATGAAGAGACGGCCGCTGCAACCTCCTGTACCTTGAATTGCCCGGTGAAGCCCTGCTGCTGTGCTGACCTCCTTCTTCACCTCGACAGAGAAGCCCTGGATGGAATGACTTCTTTCCTTGGGTTAGTGGGGCCAACTTAACCCAGGACGACCCCCACTTTGGCGCAATCCTTGACTTGCTTAGCCTCTCCGTTGCTGAAGAAGACCAATGCCATGGGTCGAGTTTCCATAAGTAAGTGCAACATGTGCCGCGGAACAAATCTGGCCAAAAGCTCCAGGAGCCTCTTAAGGACACTCCAGAAGCAGGAAATCCCGACCCAGAGTCCCCTCACCAGAGCCCAGGACCGAGGGAGCATGGAAAGTACAACCAGAGATATTCAACCTGCATCAGTGCTCTTTGCGACGCTCTGAACCCACAAAGTGTCGCTGAATTGAAGAGAGCCTGTAGCTGACGAAGTCCTTCCTGAGTACTGTCGCAGGAGCCCTTCAGACGTCCTCCCTCTTGTCCCCACGACTGAGGCTCAGTACCCACGGTCTGTATAGCTGTAGCAAGACGACATCCAGCTGGACCACTTTTCTTGCAACCAGAGGTACTGTTTGGGCCTGAGGGTACTTACCTCCTTGCCTTAAGTCATGCTGTCTCACTTGATATTTGCACTTGCTTAATTTCTGAGTTGATTTCAACTCCCCTTTGCAAAGGCCTAACAGCTTATGTGTCTTTAGTGATTTTCTGTGAACAAGCTGACATTGTGAAAGAGTTTATCCAAGAAGTGCATCAGATCTATAGACTTTATCCAACTGGCTTTGGCTGTCCTGGCTCCCTAAAGGCACTCTTTTGAATCCATTGACTTTGGCATTGCTTGTTCCTCCATAGGTTGCAGCCTGTTGGATACTGTTACTGCTGGGAAAGTCTTAGCTAGATTTCATTGGAGGATTCAGTTGTCGTCACATTATAAGAAACTGTTCTAACCTTCCTATTTTTCCTTAGCCCTTCCCTCCTGAAACTCAGAATCTGAAAAGGATCTTGGTGTTGTAGATAAATGCAATAATATCCTTGTTATTGAAGTCCTTTCAGGGTGTAGGAGAAATGCATAAGCATCTCCAAAGAGAATTCACCAGCTTTCTTGATTTTGAAAAGTAACTAAAAAGTTTGCTTGACATTTACAAACAATTGCCTTTTTAAAGAATGCTTTAGTAAAACTGATGTTAAATAAATAAAGAACTATTTATAACTGAAACCTCGATTGTGTTACTTGGTTACTTGTATTGACAGATTTCATTGGTACAGCTCTACAGCTCACATTTACCCTTTTGAGATAGGCCTGGCTGCTCAGTCACACTACCAACCTATGTAGTACAGACCTATACCAAAAGGTGTGTTACCTAATACCAAGCAGATAGGTCTTGTGTAGTCTCACACAGTGTCACTGCACCAATTCTTACCTAACAGTCTACAACACTCACCACATATGATGGACATAATACTCTCAGGCTACGCATACCACTCCATGATGCGCATAACCCTCTATCTGATTGTCTGATTATTAAGCACACAGGGCAGTCACGGGTTGGGGAGAGGGCTGCAGGAGGGACAGTTGCCCCAGATCTAGTGCTGTGAAAGGGCACTCCCAGGTAGTGTGAAGTGAACATTTATTTTTTCTTTTGTGTTGGTAGCTGGTCGGGCCCCTGGATCTGATTGTACTTTCTCGCCTGTAGCTACTCATTTGCTGATTTCTATCAGCACAGTCCAACCGTATGTCGTATTCTCGTGAACACCAGACTGGGAAGCAAACTTCATTGGAGTGAAGGTGCGAGTGACAGCAGCAGCCATCAGCCATGTGGCTTGGGAGAAGGCTTTTACACGAGTGGACTATTTTCTTTTAAAAATGTAGAAGTTCATCATCACTATTGAAACCTGGCAGTATGTATTGTATCATTCTCAACTTCTAAAATCTGAGTTCATGCTTAATTCCACTTGGTAGAATAACACAGATGTATTTCGAACGTTTTAAGCCACTTCTTTTACTGCAGCACGTTTTGAAGACATGCATTCCCTGTCGTGGTAATTTTCCCTCTGAAAGCAAACAACGCTTGTTTTGCCTAACCTATTTCTATAACCTTGCATATATCCATGTTCACTTATGGGCCCCTGGTCTTTCACAGAACGCATTTGACTTTCTCGATCATGCTGCACTATGGCAGAAACTAAATAGGCTCGGCGTCCCTGATGAGCTACTTCAGTTAATGCAACTCTTGTATGCCAGAACATCAGCTTCAGTGCATTGCTCAGGAGCAGAGGGCTAGACCATGGTTGTTGATGCTAACAAGTGTGTCAGGCCGGGGTGTCCTCTTTCCCCATTGCTATTTATTATCTTTCTCTCATATTTTAAACCTCATTATTCTTCAGCAAGAACTAATCCACCAGTTATAAATGGGGACAGTTATGATACGCTATTGTATGCCTATAATGTGGCCTTGATTGACCTCACACAGGTATGCAGCTCGGTTTCTTTGAGGAACAGGGCCTGGAAACGAATCTGACAAAGACCAAGACAGTGTTCTTTGGAAATAGCAAATCTAACTTTGTCTGCTCAATAAATAATTTTGCAAAACAAAAGAGGTGAAAGCTGGAATGTTTAGAATGAATCACAATATTTGGCTGTGTACTGGGTAACCCTCCGGACCACTGTTCCTCACCTGCCAATCCTTACAAAAGGGGAAAGACCATTTGCAAATCAGGCTTGGTCCCACCCCAAAAGGGGCAGTCCAGCCCAAACTGCTTGGTCACATCCCTTCTGCACGAAACCACAAGCATCCCCAGACATGTTTCGGCCTTGCTGGGGCTCATCAGTGAGGGGTAGCTTGGCTCTCTAGGCTCAGCAGGCACAGGACCCACGTTTGGGCATACCCATCCCACTCAGGGTGACGACAGTAAAACAAAAGAGGTGATGGCTGGCAGGTTTAGAATTAATCTTAACCTTTGGCATTGCACTGGGCAACCCTCCAGACCATCGTTCTTCACCTACCAAGCCATTACAAAAGGGGAAACACCATTTGCAAATCACGCTTGGTCCCACCCACAAAAGGGGCAGTCCAACCCGAACTGCTTGGTCTCATCTCGTCTGCACTAGACCACAAGCATCCCGAGACATGTTTCGGCCTTGCTGGGCCACATCAGTGAGGAGTATCTTGGGTGTAAACATCATAGTAGAAGATTCTGATAATTATGTTGGCATTGTGTTCTAAATAAATAGCAGCAAGTCTCATTACATTAAAATGGAGGATGAAAGGATTCAGTCAAGTGTTAGGGGTTGATTACGATTTTACTACAGATTCGTACGGGAAAGAATGGACAAATGTCTAAGGCAAAAGTCCATTCCTCTGCATTATATGGGAGCAAAAGATGGGGCTACATTGATTTCTTAAAACTGGATTATGCCCAAAATGAGCTTTCAAGCTAAGCAACTGACCTGTCCCCTAGCACACCAGGAGATGCTTTGAGGATGCAGCTGGCAGTGCACAACATTGCAGTCGTTGCGGAACGCTTGTTTCTGGAGTCCTTTGTTAAAATCAACACATTTGATATTATGAACCCCCACAGGTTAAATGCAGTAGAAGAAATAGCTTCATCACCAGCACAAGACAAGTACTGGTGGTTTAATTATGGGGCTATACTGGTGAGGAAATGGGGCATTGGCCTTGGCCAAGTTAATAACTTTGATGTATTTGAGCAAGCTCTTAAAGTTAGGGCAGTACGGCTAGACCATGCAACTATGTTGAAGCCGAATTTGTGGTTGTGAAATTCTTTGCTGCATCACGCAAGAGCTTTGCAGACGGGAACCCTTTAAGCACTTTTAGATCTCCGATACACAGGAGGACCAATTTAATGATCTGCCTGAATGTGTTACATTTACTGGCAAGAATGAATTGGTTGAGGGGCCACAAGGAGTGAGTTTGATGGTCTGGATGCGATGAAAATCTACACTTCTTGTTGGTCTGCCCTTGCACAATCTTAGAAGACAACGGCTCAGAAAGCATTTTATTAACAATGGAGTCAGGGAGACCAGGGAAGCAATGGGCCTATTTATGGATTTTAATTATATAGATTTTGTATTTTATGTCTGTCTGTTCTTAAAAGCAACTTTTAAAAGGCTAGGAAGGCCTTTTTACAAAATGTATCAGGTTTTTAAAAAGAATTTGGTTTTTAACTGTAATACTGTTTGTATGGTTTTATGCTTTACTATTAATTGTTAATGGCCAATGCTGGTTAAAATTGACGTCTTCTTCTTCCACAGAAAAGGTTGCAGTTGTTGCACAATCCCCCCACCAATCTGACAAAATCAGCTCTCCTTCTGAGTCTCTGTGGAGCCCAGGGGACAGGGATGGTATGTTTTTACTGGACATCTATGGTAGATGTCCAGTAAAAAATACCATGCATTCCTCCAGACCCCCCAGCGCCAACTGCAATCTGTTTGGCTTTTTACCCAATGTTTTTTTTAAAATATGCTCTAAAATGCAATGTTTTAACCATTATTTTAAAAGGATTCCCCGGCGGAACCCTCTGGAACTGTTCTTGATTAGATCAGGCTCATTTGGCATTTTCTGGGGGGCCCTGGGCTGCCCACATTTTGCTCAGGGGGGCCCAGGCCAAGAGTGTTTGAAGACCACTAGTTTATAACATTTGGTGGGTTGGAGATTCACTGGGGGCTGGGTCTCCCAGAATGGCAACACAAATCGATGAAAGATACTTGGGGCCTCATCACGAGTTGAGCGGTAGCCTTTAAATGCAGTGGTGCCACCGCATTTAAGGGCTGGCTCTATCACGAGTCGGGCGCTAAAAGAGCTGTTTTACCTCCAGCTTTTTTCTGGAGGTGAAAATCCCATTTAGCGCCCTGTATTACCGCCAGCTGTATAAGAACACAGTATTAGCACCGAAAATTCCCCATTGGTCCAATGGACCCAATGGGGAATGGGGATTTGCCTTAACACCCAAACCATGATCCGGCGGTAAAACCGCCCGACCAGTGGGCACTAACACTTTTACAGTTGGGCCGTATTACAGTCGGGATACTGCCCAACTCGTGATGATGCCCTTGGTATTCTGTCCCAGGTTAAACAATCAAAGTTATCCCAATCAATTCTATCCAACGCACAATGCATTTTTGGGTGGGAGGCTTGCTAATGGTGCCTGAGATGATAATTCATATCTGTGTGGGATTTTATGGGTGTGTGGGATGTTTGTGCCAAACTGTTACAGGCACAGATGTAATGTTTGGAAATAGGAAAGCTGAAATCCCCACGTTGACATAATTGTGTGATGCGGGTAAAGTCGCCTTCGCTCTCTGTGTCGCAGTCCACCTAGGTGTCAAGGTTTGTGCAGAAAACAGTGACCACCTTGACAAGTGCTATGTATAAACTAACAAGCATTGGCAAAGCCACTCATTTTGGCTTCTGTCTAGGTCATACCTCTCAACTCACATGCTTTTGGCTGGTGTCACCTGCCAAAAAGAAATTGGGTATTTTCACCCGCCCTAGGGACACAAAAGGTGGAGAGATATGTTAGGTAATCCAACAGGGGTCTATGAAAAATAAGACACAGAGGAGGAGGAGGGAGGGAACAGAGGTGAAGAAGAGTGGGAGAAAGAGGGGTAGGGGCTAGAGGTAAGCGAACAAAAGAGTGGCACTTTCATGGCACTCTTTGCAGATGTTTGGCCAGGGAGGGGAAGGGTGGTGCAGTGCAATAGGATGGGCAAACATTCCCAATAAAAAAAATGTGTGAAGCACTTCAGGAGATGTACCATGATCCTCATGTCAGCACCTGGATACTGTAGAAAACATTTGAAAGTAGGACAGTGGAATTTCCAGCACAACACACTGCCTTCCAATAAAAATGCTGAGCCAGCAGAGGCTAGTTACAACAAGGCATATCATAAGTGGCTCCATGCCAGCTGGGAGGAACTCATGCTAGTAAACATCCAATTACCATGCAAGACATGTATCCACTTGAAGAATATGGGTTTAATTCCTGGAATTTACTGAATTAGCAATTCAGACGCCCATCTGTCAGAAAATGGATTCAAGAGAAACCATGCGGCAATAGTTAACTGGAACGTATATCAGTGCACCCCAGGCCTAGGGGCAGGCAAACCGGGTGATGGCCCGGGCAGCGTAGGGGGCAAGGGGCGCATCAAGCAGCCTGTTATTCTCCCTTGAGAGAGCGGGAGTGGGGGGGGGGCTTTGCATTTCACAGTGTTGAGCACTGCATGGACAGCGGAAGGTGATAAAAGCCTGCCTTTGCATACCTGTCTACCCCCCATGATGCCACAATGGCTTAATACACTGCTGAGAAGCTTCTTCCAAACTAGCCTCTCTTTGGGAAGGTAGCTAGAAGTGAGCAGCTTGTATCATGCAAATGGTCTAAGCAAGCCATGGTCTTCCCTAGTGATACAGTTAGCCATAAAGGTACTGCAGAATATTATATGTATTTACTGCGCATTTTGTATATATATATGTTTTCGTGTTTGTTTTCTCACAGACTGACTTGTTTAAAGATATGCTTGAGAATGAATCATTCTTACACCGTATTTGTACTACTGACTACTGCAGTACATTTTAGGATGTATAATAGGAGTTATACAAATAAATAATGATTGCCTACAAGCAATACACTCAGGGGTTAGTTAAAGTAGCGTGGTTCAAATACCTCTTTAAAGAAATCTTTTTGCAATTGGGATTACAGAGGTAAACTCACATGCCATTTTCTAGATAGTGGCCTCCCATACTCACGTACTCCCACCAGATGCAAGGCTTTCCCATTAGATGCTCATGCACTCACACCATTTGGCCAGAATGTCTATACTTTATCAAGGTCCGCAGATCATATGGCAGCATAACCTCTTCACCTCACAGCCTTCCTGCTTCTCTGGTCTTCCCCGATAGCGCTTTGAAGTAATTGCAAGGTATTCCTTAGAACCTAATCTGTATTAATATGGCAGGGAACTGCCTGCTTTTCCCCGACCGCTGATCGCTTCCCCTTTACTTCATTCCTATCTTCCGTTCTACAGCCAGAGCACTTAGAATCTCGTCAAAGCAGCAGCAATAGACGCTTTTGCGGAAGCGTCATCGTGGTGTGCACCCTTCATTTAGACAACGAACACAAACATGAGATAGAAAATTAGTTCTTGTTTAAAATATTGTTGTATACTTTGTAGACTTATGGATTTTAAGTGCAAGTCAATAAAACAGTATTTCGATTGCAATGATGACATTATTTCAGAGCAGGATTGCAAGCAGGGCAACAGTGGAGGAGATACACTGCAGGGTATGATATAATATGATATGGCATTTGTAACGCGCCTATACACAAGTGTTTCAAGAGGCGACGAGGCAGGGGGGGGAAAAGGGGAGACAGACAACGATCCTACTAGGCCAGGTGTCATTCAGAGTTGAGAGTGGCAATGTGGAGAAGGTTTCCATCCTTGAAGTAATTCCGGAGAGGGGTACAGATCAGAGGTACGCCCTTTGGAGGTGAAGAAGGAGCCTGAGAGAGGGCAGGGTGAGAGGGTGGAGGCAAGGTAGCCGAGGACAGAGAAGAGGGGACAGCAGGAGAGGAAAGGAAGTTGATGAGGCGCGGGAAGCGTCTATCAAAGAGGTGGAGGTTGGCCTGAGGGCCTTGGACCAAGACGGTCCCATTAGATTAGACATTAATGATGGCCTTTGAGGAGCGGAAGGGGGCCAAGAGGACATCCCAACGGGTGCCACCATTAATGGGAGAAGAGGAGAAGGGAGAGAGCACAGAGACCATATGAAGGGTCCATAGGTCAGGGGAAAGCACAAAAAAGAGGATGTCAGTAAGAGTTTCCTTGGAGGAGGCACTAGTGTAGGTATCAGCGATAGGGAGGCCTGGGTTGGAGACCAGGATGTCCTTTTTAAACTTTTTCCTACCAGATTTAGTGAGGAGAGCAGGATAGTCAATGGAGAAGCAGTTAGAGAAGATAGGCGAGATAGAGAGCACCATGGAATAAGGAGGGAGTGGGGGGGAAGACAGACGAGAGCAAGCGGACAGGAATGAGCGGCAAGCCCTAGTTTACCACATTTCAGAGCAACAGTAACACAGTAAATGCGTATTAGGTACCCAGTGTAGAGGCCACCTAAGTTTGAGAGTCCTGCGAGGGGAGAAAAAAGCCCTAGTTTACCACATAATCATGGCGCTAGGCGCATTACAAACAACAAACCAATTTCTGGTTCCTCCAGCCATAAGCTCAAAGAGCTCTTTTGTCTCCTGTTGGTGGCACAACAACAGCCACTGGGCCACTTTACAAAATAGTATGCAGGTCTCACCAAATGTTTAGCCCAGGGAGTCACAATGCCCTTTGAGAGCCCTGACAGCACCTCACCAATCCAAGGCACTCGGGAGTCTATATAGGGCTCAAAGCAGTGCTTAAGGTGAGGTGGGAAACCGAGGGGGCTCTAATAAGGGGTTGTGGACTGAATGACGGGCAGAACAATAAAAAAAAGTGGCTTTCCTTGCCATCGGGTCACTTTTATTTGTATTGTCCCATGCGGGAATGCTGCCGAGAACCAGCCAGTGTCACCTTTCACTGTGCTGCTTCATCAGCTACAGTGCTGTTGAGAGGAGCTGCAGCTACGTTTGCTTCTACGCCCTTTTTGGTAACACTTGGAAACACTTGGTTATGGTTCCTTTAATCTGTTAACTCCACCTAAAAAACGTAGTGCACGCGTGAAGCGCCGCGCAGAGTAGCGAGACGAGTTGCAGTCTGCTACAGTGGAGGTGAGAAGATCTGCAGCTACGTTTGCTTCTACGTCCTTTTTTGGAAACACTTGGTTATTGTTCCTTTAAACGGTTAACTCCACCTATAAAAGCCTTGTGCACATGCGGAGCGCCGCGCAGATTTGCAAGACGAGTTGCAGTCTGCTACAGTGCTGGTGAGAGAAGCTGCAGCTACATTTGCTTCTACGTCCTTTTTTGGAAACACTTGGTTATTGTTCCTTTAAACTGTTAACTCCACCTATAAAAGCCTTGTGCACGCGCGGAGTGCCGAGCAAAGTTGCGAGATGAGTTGCAGTCTGCGCCAATCCGCTATAGGACGCAGCGGGAAAATGGCCGCTTACGCCGGCCCCACAACTCGGTGAAAGACGTTACAGCATCGCTGCTTGTTAAATCCCTGGATGGCAGCAAAGGCTTCCAGTATCGGTCCAGGGTCGGGGGTGAAGGTAAGCACACATACGGTCGCTCCCTCTGCCATTATAATGGATATTGTGCTGAATTCCCCTGACATGAGTACGGAAACTGAACAATTTGATCCGTTGCCACATGCAATTGCTCCGACTTCACCTTTGGTCATAACAACAAATGACTGCGACATTGAACAGTTTAGTGTTGTTACATCGGAAAGACCAAACAATCTATTGACACTACATGATCTCGAACCAGTGGCTCAAAGTGTATCTCCAACAGTAGTACATGAAACATGGGATATATTTTTTTCACCTTTCGATGTCTCCGACTCTGAGCGCATGGGAATTCCGAAACTCCACAAAGATGGAAATATTTTGTCGGCTAATGAATGTAGAAATAATGTATCAAACCGTTCAACGCTGGTTAGTGGCAAAGTTTCTACTAACATGTTACTAACTGTTGATGGTCCATGCGAAGAACAAAACCCTCATTTTGCCTCAAAACACATGGTGGGGCAACTCGCTGATAATGTCAATAATGCCAAAGAGGTCTTTCAAACAGCAGTAGACGAGGTGCCAAGTTCTCCTCCCTTGAAAGTAATCCGTGCACGTTCATGAAAGTGAAAAGAAAAAAAAACAGGACCAGAAATTAATTTAAATGACAGGTCGCAAGATGTTGTTGTCTGTGTAGAACAGCTACCTGACTCAAGACGCGCACAAAACGTGTCTTTTGATTTCGCAGCCTGCAAAGCTCGGCTGACTGAACGTCTTAAAGCCGATTTTCTGCAAGCAAAAGAAAAGCTAAGTTCAAGTTTCTCGACGCTGTCTATAAATCCAGTACGAAACAAAATTGAAGACGCTGCAGAAATCGTGGTCTCGACTGAAGAATGTGAAAGTTCCGTGGAACTCCTGTCGGAACGTGTTTCGTCTGTTCCAAGAAAGTCTTTAATCTTGAAGCAAGGCGAGTTCGATGCATTTCTGTCAAAGAAAAAGTTGGCTCTAGTCTAAGTTATCATGTAGAATTGCCTCCAATAAACCTCCACGGAGAATAGACGGATATTTCAGCACCCAGTGCTCAAATGTGAAACTTGCTCATCAATCAAAGCAGATTGCACCTCTTGGGTGAAATAGCAGTTTAAACATAACAAATACGTCAAACAACAGACGCTGAGATAAAGTCCAGTATTTCTACAGCCACCTCGATACAAATAGATAACAATGTTCTGGCTGCGACATCTTTAGCTTTGATCCCGTTCGTAAAACTTTACGAATAGCAATTACCGATCAGGCAGCTTTGTTGATGAATCTAACCAACAAATTAGAAAAAATCGAATCAATTAATGGCTTCCTGCAAAAGCAGATGGAACGGGAGGCCGACCTGACATCGTGATGGCAATATCATCTCAGTGAATTGGCCTCTAGACAACATTGTGAGAACGACAGTTTAGCAGAGGGGCTTCTCGAAGCTGTAAAATGGATGCGCCTACAACGTCAGATCGTCGGATATGCCGGAAAAGGGCCCACCTTTGAAAATAGTCTCTACGCCTCTCGCTACTAAAGCGAAAAGTTTCCCTGAACCAAAGCACAATGAAAGTGACGATAACAGTTTGCCAAAAAGTTGAAGTGTTCCATCGTTAATCATGAACAAGAACCGATTAACAGATGCAAGGCAATTGGTGCTTGTACCTGCTTTGAGAAAAGAGCTTATTCCCTTACAAAAAAACGATTCATGCTAAGTCTGTTCTTCGACATCGATTGAAATAAGGAATGCAAAAGGGAGTGGCAACACTGCAACTAAGGCTGCGTCTTCTTCGGAGTCGGCGAAAACCACACGCCAAAATACCATTGAAGAGCCAAACCATGGCAAGATGGTTCCAGAACCAGTGGTCATCACACATGCCTCGTATGGCATATTTACCGTAGCCACAAAACCAGTGGAGATAAAAGTGGGAAATACGCCACAAAAAACCAAGGACAAGGCCTTGTCAAACAGAAAGAATATACAAATGAATCCTCAAAAGTGAGCCCATCCAAATGTAAAGAAATTCGTTGGGAACCTGTCTACTCCTCCAAAAAACGGCTTATTTGAATGCCCTGCTGCTGCCAAGTCTCACAAACTCTCAATGGTCCTCAGTAAGGAAATAAGTTCAAAATCTCGAGTTTTCTCAAACAAAATAGGCAATAAACGGCGGCAAATTGAATCTGACGATGATACCTCCTCTTCATCAGTTTCATCGATCAATCTAAGCAACGTGTATACATATTCGATTGAAGACGATGTGTCTGGCGAAATTACAGCTGATTGTGATGTAAATTCACAAACAGGTGCTACTTTATTAGCTACAGCTCGTCCTCCCAGTCCCTCGAGAACAAATAAAAAAGTCGGATTTTGCATACCAGCACAAAATATAGGAGAAAATGCTTCTGATGAGCAAATCTCAATTATGGTCTCAAAATTAAATCCGAAATTGACACTAAATCAACGGAAACAACATTTGCACTATTCTTCGAAGGTCCACTCAAATAGCTCTACGGGACAGCCAAGCCAAATATGGAAATTGAGACTGCAAAATATCCAAGTAGATGTGATGAAGCTATTCAAATGTATTCCGTCATTACGGACAATTCAATCCGAAGATATTAAGATTGTTGAATATCCACCTGAAAAAACTTCAGATCAAGTACTGCCGCATATAGCTTCGGCAGCAGTAAGAAACACGATATTAAAAGCAAACGATGAATTGGTTTTTTTTGGCTTTGACTTGTCATCTGAACCAGAAGCTGTGTTCTCTAAGGCAGCCCTACCAACTACCAAGACGTCGGACGCAATAACAATTGAACAATTGCTCTGAGAAGATCATTGGTGCATCCACAAGATACTACAAAAAGAGGTGAATGCCAGGTCGAAAGGCAAAGTCATCTCATCACTGGTCCTCGAAAACGTCAAACCAGACAATAGCCATAATGTTCTGAGTCTGAATCCTCTTGTGTTCTATTAGCATGGAACACTCGAGGGTTTGTGCACTTATTTAATGACTTTGGTGTGCCCTTGTATAATATATTTGCAGTCTATCTACTAGAAACGTGGCTTCGAGAGGCACCAACGAGGGACGGCTTTGATGTGTTCCTCAATCTTGCTAAGAAAAACCGCATGCGCCACCCTTTCTCTGGACTATTAACCATGATAAAAATAAATAACTGCTGGAACATTCTGGAGGCACACAATCCGAATCCTTTTGTTCAAGGAACACTTATTCAGGTTAAAAAACTTGAACAATCAAAACGAAGTCATCTGTTATTATTAAACGCCTATTGGAATCCCGCGATGATAAGCTCAAAGAACTTTATTAAGTCAATCACTCAGTTAATTGATGACTCCATACTTGCCTTCAATAATCTATCAATAATTATCGGCGGTGACATGAATTGTACATGGTTCAAAAGAGAAACAAAGCTGCAAATAAACATCCATTTGCCAAATTATGTAGTCATTGCAAGAGGTCAAAGCTGGCACTCTGCAATGACAAGCAGAAACTGTACAATGCTAAATGGAAAAGTAAAGGGAGACCAACCGCTGAATTTCACCTGGCATCGAGCTCAGAGCCACAAAATATTGGACAACGTTTGGGCCTCACGAAACGTAGTTGAAAAAATTATTGATTTTCAAGTGCTCCCAATGAAAAACAACGACCATGACATGATGTGTCTCTGTTGGGCAATGAAATGGGTTCCATTTACTCTAATGTATGTGGAACCAGTGAATAGAAATGCCGGGGGAAACAGACTATGAATTAATGGATTGGAAATCCAACAAATGAGTGACACCTTCTTCAATTCTACTCAAGACATGGACTCGAATTATGTGCCTCTTTTGATTGACTTTACGGTAACTACCGTGACGTCAAAAATCCTTAGAGTTACTCACAAGCATAACTTTAGTCATGCAGTTCAGATTGCGAAAAAAGTCCTGCATAACGATCTGCGATTATTAAAGAAACTACTATTTAATGAAGCAAAGGTTGCCTTAAAGATCAGACGACGACAATATCGAAATTGGCTCAAATCATATGTAACTATTCGAGACCAGGATCGTGCAGAAATAATGTTGGAATTGCTTGTGAAAAAAAATGCAAGAGACATTTGGGCAATTCTGAATAAAGGGCACACTAAATGCAATCCAACCATTTCAAACGAAATTGCAGTGGTGGCGTGGGAGAATCATTTTGCGCAGGTATATAGGAAACCTGTGAAGGGCATACAATCGAAGATAATCGACAATAGTAAGCCTTGGTTGGTAAAGACTCCTCTTGTAGATATTGAATGTGCAATTCAAAAACTAAACAATTCACGTGCAGCAGGCCCCGATCTTGTTACCAATGTGATAATAAAAAAGCATAAAACACAATGGGCAAAATTCATTGAAGCCTTGTTTGACAGGTTATCCACGGCAAAACGTATTCCCACGTCATGGCTAAAAGCAGTAGTGGTTCTCACATATAAGAAGGGCAATCAGGACGATCCTACAAACTATCACCTAATTGCCCTCTTAGACACCATTGGGAACATTTTTGGCTCATTTCTACAGCAAAAGTTAGCCACTTGGTAGATTAATGCAAAAATCGTTGATCCTCGCCAGTCCGGATTCACCAAAAGCGTAGGAATAGATGTACACCTTCTAATCCTTAATTTATTAAAACTTGAAGCCTTAAAAGCAAGAAGACAAACTATATCTCGCCTTCATTGATATGAGACAAGCCTTTGACAGTGTTAATCGTGAAATGGTATGGCAAAAACTGTCTCACTGGAAATGTCCATCAGAGCTGCTTGCACCAGTGAAGGTGTTGCATACGAATACCACAATCCGGGTAACATTGAACATAAATGGTGACCTGTCCGACGAGATAAGAACTGAGAAGGGTGTAAAACAGGGATGCGCGTTAGCTGTGGAGCTCTTTAAATTGTTTATAGCCAACCTGCCAATCACCCTTGAGAAAGTACATTGCTTTCCACCAAAAATAAATAATGTGCCAATCAGATGTGTCACCTATGCTGACGACTTGGTCTTGATGGACTGTATAGGACTTGGGCAACTGCTAAATAAGCATCATGAATATTTGCTTGAGCATGAACTTGAAAGAAACACTTCTAAAACAAAAATCATGAGAGTAGGTTCGCAAGGCAGACATAAAGACAGTTCTTTTCGATGGAAGGTTGTAGGTGAACTCTTGAGTACCACCTCTTTGATAAAGCAGTTGGGGGTAATGCTCAATACTTCAATATGTGAACAATCATGGCATCAAGATCTAACTAATCGGATGACGAAGTTTGGTCTTCATGGAGCCCAAATACACAATGAATATGTTAAGTGTACGATAGATCCGTTGATGACTTTTGACTTACAAAAAGTTGTCCCAGCAATTTCATTTGGATCCAAAGCAGGGTGCAACGTTCAACAACACACTAGGCAAGCTCTCGAAGGACATTTTTGGCGTAGAGCATTGAAATTGCCAAGGTATATTTCAATGACGGCATTGAGATATGAATTGGCATTTAATTCTCTGCACAGTACAGTAGTGTGGAAATCTCTTGCCGCAATGCGAAAAAAGTTTCTGAATCCACCAACACCCGCTTATCAGATATTCGTTGATGAAAGGAATGGAACTCAATCAGGGTTACTAAAAGTTTGGACAAACCGACTTCTAACAGCTGCTGACATAAAGGAAACAGATCTGTTCAATCTTCCACAAATTGCCAAAAAGAAATTCGAAATTTGGAGGTGGAAAGTAAACTTAGAAAAGCGTGCTAAGCTCCATTCATCATTGTTGTTAGGTGCTGATGAAAACAAGCTACATGCTCGACCGAAGTATCTTCAACGTTGTCCATCACGTCATCACTGCGATCAATTTCTAAGATTGCGATTGAATGCATTAAAAAACGAAAGAGACGATGTGGATAAAACACGACAAAGATGTGAAAGACAATTTACGTCGCTTCTGCAAGGTCGCCATTGAATCCATAAAACACCTATTAGTTGAATGTATAGAAACCACTAATCAGCGAACCTTACATCTTGGAATTTTTGCACCGATGAAAGGTGTTATGGACAAATGGTGGAACCATGCATTCTCAGGAAATAATATAAAATTAACTTGTGCAGTTGTTGATTATATGGACATGATATTGGGTAAAGATGATTAGTAAAGAGGTTGGAATGTGGAGTACACAGAGGAAATATAGCAAGTGCAAGTCTAATGTTAACTCGTGACCCGAGTTGACGGTTTAGACAAACATGCAATTTAAAGAAGTCTTTATGATGACCGCAACCAAATGGAAAAGAGAACAAAGCAAATTGTTTAGTAGACGTCTTCAGAGTCTAATATTATCAATATCTAATCATTTTGGGCAGGCTTTGTTAGTTATCAATTTTGTTTCTTCTTGCTTGTGCTCTTTCTGCTTCATTGCTGCTGTAAAATTATTATTTTTTCCAAGTTGATGAAAATGAGAGGAATGATATTTGAAGATTGTAACAAAAGTTTTTTATAAACTGAATGATTCAAGTAAAATTATTCTTTTTTAAAAAAAAATAGACTATTTGACACATGAAGCCCGTTAAGGGCTTTACGTGTCAAGCAGTTTATTGAATGAAACAAGAACAATTGACCACCGAAATAGCAAGGTGCGAAGCAACACTGGCTTGTCACGGGCAGGTGTCGGGTTTGAATACCCAGTACGGGCCAATGACATTTGTTTTTGTCCCATCCTGCGCATTCCAACCGGAGCCCTCTGCTCACCAGCCAGTGCCATGCACTATGCTATTTCATCGATGCTCAATTGCTTTCGTGTTTTCAGTGGACTGCTTGACACATACAGCCCATAATTGGCTGTATGTGTCAAACTGTCTATTGACTGACACAAATGAGATCCAGCATCTCTAAAATAGCACAGTGCTGCATGACACTGGCTTATCACAGAGAGCCCCAGCACAGGAATTTTAATATTTTTTTAAAGTGCCTTTCCTTCATGGTGGGAGCCGAGGGAGGCCGGGCAGGGTTCTGGCTCGATCAAAGTTTCAGGAGACTGCCCAGGCTTGATCCGGCTAGCCCTGGCCCAATTAAAGCACTGGCTGAAAGTCAATACTCAACAGAGGCTGAACACGAGCCTTCACAACCGAGCCCTCATGGTGTTCATCACTCGCCATCTGAGGGTGTAGCCCTGCCCCACGCACTCCCGACACCCCCACACATCCATGACGTTGGTGACGCTCTGTTTGAGTCTGCAAGGTGGTCACTCAGACTGCCGCACACACCCCATGGAGTATTTTCTGCAAACTCAAGATCATGTCGAGCTCAAAATGCTGAAATTTGGCTGAGATGTGATCGTCAATGCATAAATGCGAGCACAATGGAACTTGTATTTGCGCTCTTGCATGCTGTAATGGGCGGTGACATCACACGTTGTGTCATGAAAATGAGCTACGCATAAAGTTCAAGGACGGAGTTCTTGGGAGAGCAGACTGATTACTGGGTGGGATTAGGCCCGTGGTAGCTCCTGGCATGCAATCCCCTGGGCAGTCCTGGGCTTGGTTTCACTGTCCTCTGAGATGTCTATCTCCGGCTACTGAAGATATGGGAGTGTGGTATTTCATGCGCGCGTCACAGGGGCCGGCCTGGCGGGTCCTTGCACGCCTCGTGCTCTATCAGAGAGTGCGGTGACTGCGTGCCCTGCCTGCCACCTCTGCTCTGGGGGCGACATGCGAGCGGGCTGGTAACGGGGACTGCGAGGGCCTTATCACTCCACTGACGGTGCAGTGCTCGGGGAAACATTTGCTTTCCTGATAAGACACTCAGAACAAAAGGGACACGTGGAAACGGAACAGGCAGCGATGGAGGTCTGAGCTACGCAGGCGTGTCCAACATTGCACTCAAATAAGCATGTGACCGAGTTTCATGCCAGACCTCCGAGACACTACCCGGCAGCAGAGCCCTGTGTGACTGTACCCAGTACCTGACCTTTATGAGACCGAATCCTAAAGTCTGCTTCCTGTGAGACAGTGGGTGCAATTCCCGTCCCCGTTGCTCCAATACCTGACCTCTGTGAGACCATGGACCTC
Source organism: Ambystoma mexicanum (assembly GCF_040938575.1). Classification (NCBI taxonomy): domain Eukaryota; kingdom Metazoa; phylum Chordata; class Amphibia; order Caudata; family Ambystomatidae; genus Ambystoma; species Ambystoma mexicanum. Next base: position 819,915,757 of record NC_090922.1, read on the forward strand.
ACAACACTTGTGAAATCGAGATAATTACCACAATGGACCTAAGTACATCTTTAGTAATTTTTAGGCCGGATTACCGTCAATGGTAATCTCAGGACAACCGCTAAATTACAGGAACGCGACCTACACCATGGTAACGGATATAGATGGCATTAAATACTGCTGGTGATGTTTCATGATGTCGGCATGCATTATGTAACCATTTTGTGTCATTCCCCTAACAATTTTGAAGTTGACAATGGATTATGTTATTACTAATGCCTTTGAAATTACCCAAACGGTTGGCTTTGCTAATGTTTTTTTTTTTACAGGCATTCACTGCAAAGAACAGAAGTGAGGACAAACATATTGCTCAAAGAGCTGAAGGCACGCTTGGTTAATACATTTTTAGTACACCAGGAGCTGATTTACCGCTGCTGTTGTTACTACCTTTCAGAAAACTGCTGATAAATAGCAAGGCCAGCCCCATGCAAGCCCATAGCCTGATGCTACTGTGCAATGGAGCTAGCTCAAAGAATTCCCATGAGTGTGTGTTTTGGGTGGGCAGGGCAGGAAGTAGAGGGAAGTAATGGCCCTGGGGACTACCATAGCTATAGGTGGTCAATGGGTGGATGAAAAACCAAACATCATTCCCAGGCAGAGTGTCCATCAACACATCCCATGTTTCTTCAATGTGTTCTCCTACGGCAAACGTTTGGGCTTTATAGGTAGAAATAATGTACCACCCAAAACTAAAAATGAAGAAAATGCTCAAAGAACTGCGGTTGAATGTGCAGTATCATTGTGTAGTGCCCCTACGAAATAGGAGGTGGCATGAACAGTACATCTGCAACCCAGTTGCAGTGGCCTCTGGCCTGCCAGACCATGACAGACTGGACATAGCAGGGTATGCCAGTGCATACAGTCTGAAACTGCAGTTGGACAATGCCTCCACTGAAAGCAGGTGAAAAAGGTATAATTTATCTGGACAGTAGCAGCTGTGTTTTCACGTTATAAGAATTACATTGAACTACATGAATAGTCATAGTTTTTAATTCAAGTAGTAGTAGGGGGTCCCCTTCTGCACAAGTCAAAATTTTGACAGGTGGTCATGCCCCTGCTTTCGGTCTTAGTCCCTCCCCCTTTTGATGTGCTTTGATATAAACTTAATATAAATTTGATATAAAAAGGATATCAAAATGTTTTGATATCGATTTTTTATCATCTATATATTGGATATAACGTGTTTTCTAATTTATAGCAGTTTTCATATAAAGTGAATATACATTTTATATAAAATATATATATAGGTGGAAGCGGCTGGGAGCAGCTGGCCGCAGCGCTCAACGATATTGCTCGGATAAGCGCATATGGGAGGAATGGTCTTCAAGGCCCCCCTGCCCGTCATTCTCACCAACGTGCAGACTATGACTCGCCAGCAGCCACCCATGCTCCTGTGGCCTGGGATGCGGGATGGCTGCGGGTCGACACATGTGGTTGCAACACTCAGCCAGCAGCATGGTATTAGACTTCATTTTGTGGCATGCTCAGACTCCATTTTGAACATAATAACTTAGGCCTCACAAACACAAGCGGTCTGCAGGGCCGCAGCTCTCCCCTCCTGATCGCAAACAGCGAGCCAGGCACTTCCCTCGCCCTCCTCCTCTCGGCGCCCTGCTGCAGGCCTGTTCTCACAGGAGACTAGGCGCAAACAAGTTACATGACAAACACTGTATCTTTCACCTTCCACAGTCCATCATTGACCCGAAGATGACCGGGCCGAAGCTGTGCTTTGAGAAAAACAAGCTATCTCCATAAAACATGTCCTGTCCCCTCGCAGACCCCACATTTATGGCATATGCTGTGGATAACCCCCAACCTTAATCCCCGTCTGAAGTGCCAGATACGCATACATAGCCCGTGTGGCACCCTGTTCCACCCATATAGCTAATCCATCTGAAGGGACTTTAAATAAATTCACTCCTGTTGTTGTATGCCACGAAATTGATTGTATATATTGAAATAAGGTGACCCTCACCCATTCCAGATTGCACACAGAGCCATGAATTGTATGTTTAAGCCTTTTTATCACCAAGCAAGGGTTATTGGTTGTTACAGAATACATAAAGCAATGTATGACATCAATATATACTCAATGATTTTCTAAAAATGTACGATTTCAAATATATTCAATTAGTATCACAATATGTATGGTTTATTATGATGTGTGTCGACTGTACAGTAGAGTGTCCTTTGCAGCATATGTATAACCCCTGAGCATTGGATCATGCACCCCACATCGTAATCAGAACGTTGCACACCTTTTTAATGTACCAATACACACACTAGCCTAGTTCTACCTCGTTTGTATGCTCCATGTGTGCCCTCCGCAACACAAACATTATACGGCCCCACAGGCTACAGAGCCTTTTCTCCCCTCTCATGTAACACTGCGTGCTCAGCCCCCACCTTCTCTCCCCCTCTGGCCGGGCTGAGATGTAAAGCCCTGGCCCTATGGATGATGTGATGCTATAATTGTAACCCATTGCCCTTCCCTTGTGCTTGCACCTAGCGAGCACCCTCCTAAGCCCCCAGACTCGCATTGAAAGAAATATGGGCGACAAGCCTCTCATCCCACCACCTCTTGATGTACCGGCTGAGTGCCCTCTGACCTGATAGTATCCCGGTTCACCCTAACCCCGACTGACCATAGAAGCCATATATTTTTTCTTGTACTAACATACTACAAAGGTGTCCCCCACTAGATGTAACAAAGAGGAATGATAGATGTATTCCTGCCTGTGCCACCTAAACCCATGAAAGCTGCTCACCTGTTGCTCACCCTGTGTATAGTATTTTCTTTAGAATGATGAAACACTCACACCTAGAGTTATGTGATATATGTCTTGTGATCTTAGAATAACGTATTGTAGGATTTACAGGGCATCATGAATTACAATTAACACTGAATGGGTATGTGTGGCCACAAGGGCAAATGTTAGCGGAGTCAAGATGTATTAATCAACCATGGTCTGACCAGAGCTACACCCTCATCAGTCCGGCTGACCTGCAAGCATCACCATGACACCTCAAGGAGCCTCGCCAATCCTGAAGCTTCGCCCCTATACATCTATATGTGCCTGTCCCCACTGCCCAATCTCATCGATTCATGTATCTCTTAGCTCCCACGTCATAGGTGACGTGGTTTTGTAACAAAATGTGAATGTTTGCTGATGTTTGGCAGAGCGCTCTCAGAGTTTGCAGAGTTCTCTGCTTGCCCTATATCGGTTTGGATAAACTTTTACCTTTTGACTTAACCCGCACTTGATCTTGGTCTCATTCCCATCTGGGGTGTGTCCATCATTGACTCTCATTGGGGAGTTATAAATTCCTTTTTGGGGACGCTCACTTTCAAGTGGTGACCCCTGAGATGTGATTTGTCCTTTTGTTCCTTTTGGCATGAGACGTCCCCGCCCCACAGCGGAGATCCACAGCGCGCCCCCTCAAGAGAGCTGCCCACCTAGACGTGCGCACGCAGTAGGGCGAGAGGGTACGGGTCCCCCTTTGCAAAACCCACTGTACCTCTCGCCAGGGGCAGCGCCTGGACGGACCAGGTCCGGAGGGTCTCGGATCAAGGCGGACACGTGAGTACCAAGTGCGAGTGACATTAAAAGGAGGTAGATGTAGAATATAGTATATGAGGTCAGATCGAGTTGAGGGGAAAAACAGAAAGGGGGCTCTTGTGGGGATAATATATATTATCTTATTCTTTTTTCTTTCTCTGCATATGGCCATTAGGATGAGTTAAGGAGATTACAAGGTGAAAAGGAGTATGGGAACATAGCTCCGCGAGGGGGTAGAAGGCGACGCTGCATAGTGCTATCTTGACTAGTACTGGGAATAAGTGGAAAATGGAGGAATCAGTGGGAGTCTCACATAAGGGGAAGACTCAGAATATAACTTAGAAACACTTTATTCTTTTTCTTTTCTGATCAATGGGAAAATATCCAGACAACTAAGGGGTAACGGGTGTAAAGTATTGGGACAAGGGAGATCTTGGGTAGTAGAACACTGAGAGGAGGTAGGGAGGGTATCTGTTACATGTTGTACGTGAACTGTTTATTGGTCAATGTTATGTATTGGGCTTGTTATGTCAGTGATTGCCGTATCTTGGTAATGACTAAAATTGTTGCATTGTTGTCCCATGAATAGTGGTCATTATAAGTGTGACCCTGTGAAGAGTAAGCGTATAGTGTCATGCAAAAGTGGTATACAACTGACAAATAACACTGGTATAGCTAGAATTGTGACTGTATAATACAGATCAGCAAAGGGAACACAGGGGGCGAGAGGTTAGAATGGGCGCGGAAACACCATTGGCCCACATCTGTCAGAGTCTAACAGGTTACGCAGAGAGAATTACAAAGTACCATGATCAATGGATCACAGAATTAAAAGGGGAGGGGCTACCGCAGGTGTGGCGCCAGGGAGGATCATTTGATAAAAATGTACTGGACATGGTAGCCACATGTCTATTTGTAAAATATAAAGGAAAACAATTGCAGAATAGGAGGGAAATATTAGATCTATGGCGGTTATTTGAAGAGGTGCTGCCAATAAAAAAAAGAGCAAATAAAAGAACAGGTTCCATCTCCCCTGGCAATAGAGAACAATGGGAAGGAGGGTGGAGAAAATGAGGGGCCAGTAGAGGTTGTACAAATATACCCCCTCTTAGAAAAACCACTACCAGCTGAGGGATACAGTGACCGGGCGTATGTGTCAAAACCCACCTCCCCAACCACACCACAAGCCACAGCACCGCCGCCATATGAGTGCCCGAGAGCAGGTGGACAGGTGAGTACCCCAGCAATAGATATTGAAAAGTTTACAGAAGATTTAGACTCAAGGTTATCAATGGCCCGAAGTGAACTGTCCAGACGAAGAGATATGTGCGGACAAAGTGGATCAGGTACTTCTAGGATCGATCAGACACAGAGGTCACAGATACCCGACAGGTCAATAGAAGAAGGGTGGAAGAAGGGGGAAATGCTATTTCGAATAAACGATGAGCCAACAAGAATAATAGAGTTACAGCAACACACGCCTGAGGGGGAAACGATGAGAGTGGGCATGGCAACAGGAGGAGCGGAAGAACTCTGGTGCGACATAGAGGAAGAGGAGTTAGAAGGAAGGAGAATAGGGATTGCAGCAGGAGGAGCACCGGTGAGGATAGATGAAACACCTCTAGCACGAGCAATGGAAGAAAAATGGAATGGAAGGTTAAGAAAGAGAATGGGGAGGATGGCAGTACTGGGAAAACGAGGGCCGTAGGTCAGTACGGGGAAAGGGGCCAAAGGCAAGTTGCAGCTGCCATTGATACACACGGGAGGAGGGAGGCCAAATTACATACCCTGGGCAAAGATGGATAAAGCAAATTTATTAAAGTTATTACCCCCTCTTTCAGGAGGTGCAAGTAAATGGATGTATGCATTTGAGAAGAACACTGCAGAGGTCCCTTTGGCAGTAGGTGATGTTAAAAGCTTGCTGGTGTCTGCAGTAGGTGATCAAGCTGACCGGGTTTGGGCGAAGGGAGGCTTACCGAGGATAACATTGGATTGTGACTGCCATGAGAGTGCTTCCTGTAACACAGTAAGAGCAAGAATATGGGACGCATTAAGAGACACATTTCCAGACACGCCTGATTTACAGTCAGTAATGCAGTGCACAATGGGTGATGAGGAAGATGCGATGGCCTTCATTTTACGGGCGCAGGAGATGTGGAGAGCGAAAACGGGCACAGCCTGGGATGAATAAATCTCCCTGTTCTACTTTATAATAAAGAGAGGGCTCCCGAAGCAAGTTCAGAAAGCGCTCGATAAAATAGCTGGGATTGAAGCTAAAGGCTGGCCCGAGATATAGAGCATTATAGTACACCATTGAAAAAGGATCAAAGAAAGGGAGAAGGAGATAGCAGAGAGAAGGTTGGCAGACGAGGCAAAATTAATTCAGACAAAACTAGTGAAGGTCACAGCAGCTGTAGCCACACTACCCACAGAAAAAGAACAAGAGGAGGAAGAAGGGTCAACAGTAATACAATCTAGAATGGCAGCTAATTGTGCAGGAAATGGACAGGAACAGTGGCATGGTGAGGAACATTATGGAGGGCCACAGTGGCAAACAAGAAGTGCCCGCGGAGGACGAGGTGGGTACAGAGGACAAAGGGGGGGGTGGTCAAGGGTATGGAGTGTATGGTGGGTATGGAAGGTATGGAGGTCCAGGTCCATGGGAAGGACAAGGGAATTGTTGGAATTGTGGAAGGTGGGGGCATTTTTCAAGGGAGTGCAGAAGAAGACCCATGAATAATTATCAAAATGAACAACAGTACGGCCACCCCCACTCAGGAAGCCCACATGGGCTGCCAATGGGCGGTGGAGGGAGAGAAGAACAGCAGGATCAGAGGTATACAGATGAGCGCAGGGCGCCACCGCATAATGTTCAACAGCACCCACAATCCTGCGAACACATGACACATGTACAAGGCAACCCTTTTGTTACAACGGCAAATGGTGCCTCTACACCATTTGGTGGAGTGGCGGTGGTGTTGGGGAATGTTTTCTACAATGGGGAAAACACAAGATATTCAGCATAGGACAGCCCACAGAGAGCACTTGCGTGTCCAGTACTATCAACAACCCTCGATGCAGCTGAGGAACCACTGGCGGGGGTGGAGATAGGAAACAAACAATTCATTTTTATGGTAGACTCAGGAGCCGAAAAGTCATGCCTATGAGAAAGCAGGTTTCCGTTATCTAATCGTAAATTGGAAATGCAGGGGTTCTCTGGGGCAGTGGTTGTGGTTCCGTGCACAGAGGATTTGTCTGTAATAGTGGGTGGGAAGACAGCATGAGCACCTTTACTATACTATGAAGAATCACTGATTAACCTATTGGGGAGGGACCTCCTCAGTAAACTCGATATGACAATATCATTCACCAAAAGAGAGATAGTTTGCTCAACCCCGGGGATCTGCCCAACGTGAGTGATGTTGGAAGTGCACACATGAGCCACAGCACAAGAGGTGTGGGGAATACCAGTTGATCCAGACATGTTCATCCAGGGGCTGAAGACGCTAGCACGAGTGGTACCAGAATTAAAGTGCCAAGAGTGGAGAGTGCCAGTGGAATTTGTTTTCCGTCCAGTAGCGCGCCCAGAAATAACAATAATGTCCCCAGATTTACATGGAATACAGTTGTCCGCACAACAAATAGTTGTGATAGGAATGGACATACATGGGTGTCAATGGCGAACAGTGTTGTGTATCAATGCTAACATAGCGCTGCGAGACCTGTCCGATGAGGACCTCTTCATTGATTCAGACAGCGACGGAGAGATAGTGATGGAGATTTCAATCCCATGTGATATCATGATACAGATAAGACAGGGGCCAGTACAGTTGAGGGCGCCGCCTCCATTTTTCGATGATGACATGCAACCGGTGCCACAGGAATTGTGGACAACAGGCTCACATCATGTGGATTGTTGCGCGAGGTAACACCAGTAAAAATAAAGCTCAAACCTGTGGCATTGCTGCCCAGGGTAAAGTAATACCCATTGTCCCGAGAAGCAGAAGAATGGATAAAAGAGACAATACATTCCTTGTTAGCACAGGGAATAATAATACCCTAAAATTTGCCATGTAATTCTTGCATGTATCCTATCAAAAAAGCAAAGGGCGGGTTGTGGAGGATGATCCAGGACCTACACCCTCTTAATGACGTCATACAAAAAGAATTTCCTTTCGTCCCAAATCCTGCATCAATTTTGTGTAGCATACCAAAAGATGCATCATGTTTTACAGTAGTGGACTTGAAGAACGCATTCTTCTCAGTCCCGCTAAACCCTGAGCCACAATATTTGACAGCATTCACCCTGGGAGGGAAAATATATGAGCATTGCAGATTACCTCAGGGATACTGTGAGAGCCCAAGCATATTCAACCGAATTTTACATGAAGATCTAGGAAATATCGACACAAAGAGCATGATCATTCAATACGGGGATGATCTTCTGATCTGTGGAAAGAATGAAGATGAGTGCAGGAAAGATTCTATTACACTTTTGACATTGTTGGCCCACAAAGGTTACAAGGTGGACAAGGAGAAGTTACAGTACTGCCAGGAAGAAGTGTTGTATCTGGGTCAATTGATATCAAAAGATGGTAATCGAATCATACCAGACAGAGCAGCTGCAGTACGCGCAGTAAATGAGCCTAAGACAGTGAAAGAAATGCAAACATTTCTTGCCATGTGCAACTACTGCCGTGCCTGGATATCAGAATATGCAGGGTACACGAAACCATTACTGCAGGGACTCAAAGAAGCACAAAGAGAACACACAGAAATACAATGGACAGCAGAAATGCATGATATATTCAGTACCCTGAAGTAACTGATCTCAACAGCACCAGTACTCGCAAACCCAGATTATGAACGTAAATTTTATCTATTCTCACATTGCAACGGGACACTCATAACAGCATTACTAACACAAAAAACATCTTTGGGTCATAAGCCTCTGGCATACTACAGTGGTACACTAGACACAGTCATGCAAGGACACTTCGCTTGCGAGCAATCTCTCACAGCGTTCGCAATAGAGAAAAGTGCAACGATTGTGATAGGATGTTCTGTAACATTATTTGTGGAACATTCACTATTTTCAATATTAGAGAGATCAAACAGCACACTAACAACACAGAGCGCAACAGCATACAAGATCATCTTATCCAGTGCTAACATACACATAGTAAGATGTAAAACAGTGAACCCTGCAACATGTCTCACAGAAGCATGTACTGTGGAAGACATACAAACACATGATTGTGTTGTAAACAGAGGACAGGATGGAGACACACCCACAATGAGCGAAAATGCCTTATCAAAAGGAGAGGTATACTTTATAGACGGATCAGTATCAATTAATTCAGAGACAGGAGAGAAGTATGTGGGGGTGGCTGTTGTGAAACTAGAGGAAGGTGAATATGAAGTACTCGTTCAACAAAGGTTACCTTCCCATTACTCAGCACAGGCAGCAGAGTTAGTAGCACTCATTGAAGCACTACATGCAGCAAAGGGATGCGCAGTAATGATCTACTCAGACTCCGCATACATGACCACAACAGTACATGGGGGATTGGCTCTATGGGGGAGGAGAGGATTCCAAAGAGCAGACGGATCATCAGTACAGCACGCTGAGTTACTAAAAGAGTTGATAGAGGCACTAAAGGAACCGACAGTTGTGGCCATAGTGAAATGCCAGGGATATACAAACAGCAAGGACGTCATCTCCTTAGGAAACGCAGCAGCCGATGCTACCAAGAAAGACGCATCATATTTAACTAAGGAAACAGCAGGTGAGTATATATTGCAAAAACATGCAGAAGAGGATCGTCCTGATGGATATAATTCCATGCCCATTTCTCAGATATTAGAATTAGAACAAGGAGCGACTGTTGAGGAAAAGGAGTTGTGGGAAAAAAGAGGGTGTAGCCAGTCATCCCCTGACCTCCTGTGGCATCAAAACAATACAGGTAAAGTAGTAATGCCCCATAAACTATTAGAAATAGCATTTCAACAGCTTCACTTCCCAGCTCATAATGGCAAACAACACATTGGGCCTCATTACGAGGTTGGAGGTAGTCATGGCGCTACTAGCGCCATGAGTACGTCCAATACCGGTACTGAGTCCACCCTCATTCAATGGGGACTTATCAGTCTATTCTGACCTTTGCGGGACCAGTAAGTCCCTATTGAAAAGCCATTCCCCATTCCCATTTCAGCCCCCATAGGGCTCAATGGGAAGGGGGAAGGTGCTAATAACGGTACTACAAATTGTGGTACCGTTATTAGCCCTGAAGTGCCTTAACGGGCCCCGTCCATAACACCTGATAAAACCAGGCGTTAAGGAAGGGACCCGCTAAGGGACCTCAGAATAGGGCGCAAAGGGATTACCAGTACCAATGTCCTTAACGGTGCTCGGTATCCTTTTACGCCCACCTCGTAATGAGGCCCATTGCAACAGAGATACAGGAAAATTGGTTTGCACCAGGATTGCATGAGCAAATATCAAAAATGGCCATGGAATGTACAACATGTCAGATATATAATTCAGGAATGACACTAATAACACTGCGAGGAGCACTGCCAAAACCAACTGGTCCATTCAGAGAGTTACATATAGATCACGCCGAATGGGCGAAAGATGCAATAGATCACGCTACATGATAGTGGTGGTTTGCTCATTCTCAAGATCGGTGGAGGCAGGGCCATGCACCCACCCAGATACAAAGTGCGCAGCAAAGTTCCTAGTGTGGGAAGGGTTTCCCCACTGGGGAATCTGCAATGTAATATGCTCAGATAATGGGACACATTTTGTCAATGATCTGTTCAAAGAAGTAACAGGAATGCTGGGAATAACACATTAATTGTGCACGATTTATCATCCACAATCGAACGGCGTGGTTGAGGAAATAAACAGGCTCCTGAAGGGGAGACTCTCGAAATTGTGTTACTCACTAAAGAAAGATTGGGTATACTGTTTACCCCTGGCCTTTGTGCCCCAATGAGATTGTAACAGGAAGACACATGCATACAGCACACTCCTCACTCCAAAGACACTCAGACGCTCACAGAACTGCAACAGTACTAGGGGAAGAATTCAATGAGTACCTTACAAAGCTCACTTAATTAGCTTGTATGATTGCCAGGCAGATAGCACTCCCGTTCACACAAGAAGCAACAAGTGACACAATAACATGAGCAACAGACAGTCCGACGGGTCAGCTCATGCCAAGGGAGATGGTATATGTGAGAAGTTTTGTATGTCGGTGGAACTCGCCAAGATTTCATGGCCCATATGAAGTGGAGTATTGCACACCCACTGCCGTAAAAGTGAAGGGGCTGAGATACTGGAAACATTTGACAGACGTACGAAAAGCTTATGATAGCGTAACACAGGAAACAGAAATGGAAATGGCAGAAGAGGTAACGCAAACGTAGGAGGGGAAAGATGGAGGTTAAGAGGTACACTTTGTGAAAGGAAGAAGAAACACTAAAAGAAAAAAGTATAATGATGTTTCCGACAAAGTTAATGTGACAAACAAAAATTGCTCTCTCTCTCTCAAAAATAATTAGAAAAATGTTGTAATATGCAAACAAAAAATGGTAATGATAAATGTACAATGAGAAGAAGAATGTAAATAAGAAAAAAAACTGTTATGTGTATGAGTTGCTTAATAAACTTTTATGTCTCATCATGTGGGAGAAACCACGGCAACGGAGAGGGCCCCCGATGTAAACAGCATTAGAATAAATAGGAATGTCAATAGAAATTTTGACTTGCGTGGATATAGTTGGGAATGTGGTTTGTTTATGTGTGCTGTTATATTCTTTTCAATGATGTTTGGACTGGTAATATATTGGGTAATAGCATTTATATCAATAGATATAAATGAGGGGGGAGGCAATGGGACAAGCATGATAACACAGGGTACCCACCTCATATGGGATGGGTTCAAACTAATCTGGGGACTCGGGACACACAACAGTGGCACACGGCATACAAACAGTACAAGTGATATACGTGTAACAGCACGCCGTCCCCCATACAATGCCTCTGAATATAATATTTACGAATTAAATGATCACAATTTCTCTGAATTACCCTGGTTATATGATGACACCACTCCAACTGCGATACAACTATCTGAAACCAAAATAGGGAAACCATCCCCCATAAGTGTGGAACAAGAAAATGTAAAGACGGCTGAAATTGCACTGTACAATGAGTGGGAAAAGGGGGCGGGGGAATACCCTTAATGCAGCAAGAAGCAGGGAAAGAAAGAGAGCATCATAAAGTCAATAAAAGACGGAGAAGGGGGCGGGGAGGAGAAAGTATGATGAATATTCCGGGTTAAGGCTAGACACCCGCACCAGTTCAATAAATTGTATGCAGACATGAGCTCCACTGCAAAGTAAACAACCAATGAGAGCTGTTATGTGTGCTCTCTAATCCCCCATGCCTCGGGTACCCCCAAGGTACTCTTGCCACAAGAATCACCTATTACAGATGCCCAATGTCTCCTTCATCTCGCATTATGCAGAATTAAGAACACCTTCCAGGCACACACCGTTGGAGAAATATTTCACACACTTTCCCCATGGCTGAACGAAACGAGCAACCGGGTTTGCACATTAAAACGGAGAGGAAGCTGTAGCTGAGGCAGACGTTCCTGATAGATCCTGCAGGCTCACAGTTCCTGAAGCGACTGTCGGACTGACACGAAGTAGGAAGACTGGAGGGTCTTGCACTACCCAGGGAAGAAACCAGCAGCAGAGCAAAGCAACAAATAAAAGGTGCGCTCCTTAAAACCCAAGCAGGGTCCGACCTTCCTGTCTATCCCGCCCACTGTAGCTCTGTACAGCGAACTTGACCAGAGGAGGGGTCCTGACTTGCAGTTTGGGCGAACACCAGCTCAAGGGAAGAAGTTTCCTGGAGGATCTTCTCTGTCAGCGGATTCTGACAATTCAGACCTGCAGCTGAGCTTCACCGGGCAGTTCAGTCATTGAAGGGGTCCTCTTCTGTCAGCTCCTCATTGGTTCTTGCGTTCCAGTGGTGACTCTGCCTTTCAAGTCCCAGAGGCCTGCTTTTTATGCAGTTTTCCCCCATTCATACAGCCTGGCTGTCAATCACACAGCAGGGTGGCTATACTGGCAAGGACAGACCCCTTAGCCAATCAGACAAGAGTGCGACTTGGGATACCAAGCGAACCCATGACAGGGGTCCGAAGCTCCCTCCCTCACATCCTGCCTACCCAGACTTTCAGGCGCCTTAAGGAGGGCTTCTGTGCAGAAGCCCGCGAAAAGACAGCGAACAAAGGAATCAACCCCGGTTTGGCACGCAGAGAATCACACGAGAAAGACTTTACCAAAAAGAAATGGTGACTAAACCCAGCCAGAGACAAAATAAAATGTATTTGGTCAAGCGGGTTTATATTTGAGGCTTACATAATAGCCTAAAACAATACCATGGTTAAATAAAATAACAGCGGCAGAAAAGTTAGGGTAGTTACCACTGCCACCAGCCAAGTCTTAATGTAAAGGGAGCGAAACAGTGCTCCAAGAGACACAGACAAAAAGGGACAGGAATTAACCCTTTCCAATACTCCATGTAAGATGGGGTGTACTGGGTCTGTAGTTTCAAGAGACTACATAAAGTTAATGGCAACTTTACATGTTTCTGGGAGACAGTAGTCAGTCCCAAAAAAATGGAGTCGGAGGGAAGTCTAAAAGACAACCCTGCGTTACTGCACTGAAGGTGCTGTGTAACACACACACACAAATGGTGCTCATGGAGTAGGTGAGGCTCCAGAGCCCAAGATCACACAAATTGTAAAAACACACACAGCAAAACACATGTAAGAGTGGGAAAAAGGCTCACACTCTTACCAGGTGAAAAAAATAAATCCTAGAAATCCATCTGCTGAGGGACTCATTGGGTAAGGGAAATTAGCCATTTATGAGAATTCTCCTTAACACTCGCCACCCCCCAGACTAAGGGACAGGAGGATTGAATCCACTCCTGGATGAATGTCTCCTTCTAGTTGGTTAAAAACATCCTAGAGAGACCATCAGAATTTTGGTGGTGACATCCTGCTCTGTGCTCAATGGGGAAATCAAACCCTTGCAGGCAGATTGACCATCTCAGAAGTTTTGGGTTCTCCCCTTTCATTTGCATTAACCATCTCAAGGTTGGTGGTCTGTCTGAATCACAAAGGAAGATCCATACAAGTATGGTCTAAACCTCTTCAGAGACCACATAATAGCAAAACATTCACGCTCTATGGTTGCCCACCTTGTTTCTGATTCCTTCAGTTTCCTACTGATGAAGCAAATGGGGTGCTCCCTACCTTTCTCGTTCAGTTGACTAAGGACTGCACCTATACCTATATTGGAGGCATGTGTCTGCACAATGAAGGGTTGGTGATAATCAGGAGCTCTTAGGACTGGAGCTTGACAAAGGGCTTTCTTCAGGGTTTCAAAGGCTTGATTGCACTCCTCATTCCATCTAACCTTTTTAGGGAATTTTGGAGAGGAGATCACATTCAAGGGAGAAGCTATGGTCCCATAGTTCTCTTTGAAATTCCTGTAGTACCCAGTGAGACCTAGGAAAGCTCTAACTTGGGTTTGAGTAGTAGGGGTGGCCCAGTTTTGCACAGCTTGTACTTTGCTGGGCAATGGCCTTTTCTCACCTCCTCCTACCTCATGACCAAGGTAGACCACTTTACTCAGACCAATTTGACATTTGCTTGCCTTTATGGTCGGATGGGCCTGCTCATGAGCCTGCAAAACATGTCCCATGTGATCAATATGTTATTTCCCTGTAGGGCTGAACACTGCAATGCCATCCAAGTATGCCATGCAGAAGTCCTCCATCCCATTCAGAACTTGATTAACCATCCTTTGAAATGTACCAGGCACATTCTTTAGTCCGAAAGGCATAACCTTAAACTGGCAGAGGCCTGCTGGGGTAGAAAATGCAGTTTTCTCCTTGGCATGGTCTGTCAGTGCTATTCGCCAACAGCCTGAGGTTAAATGAAATGTACTGAGGTACTTGGCTGAACCAAGTCAATCCACCAGTTCATCTGTCCTTGGCAAAGGATGGGCATCAGTCTTAGTGACTGTATTTAGAGCTCTAAAGTCCAAACAGAATCTCAACTCCTTGGATCCTACCTTTGGTACTAGAATAACTGGACTAGACAATGGACTTGTAGATGGCTCTATTACCCCGAGATCAAGCATCTTGTTGACCTCTCCTGTGATGTGGGATCTCATGTGCTCTGACATTCTGTAACCTCTGCTTTTCACAGGTAAACAGTCACCAGTGAGAATATCATGCTGGCCCCAAGGGGTCAAGCCTGGTGTTAGTGAAAACAGGGAGGCAAACAGATTCAACAGAACTTTGCACTCCTCCTGTTGTTCAGAGGTCAGTTGAGAAGAGAGATTGACTCCATCTATTTGTTCATCTAAAGGTTGGCCTCTGAGGAGGTCAGGTAGAGGTTCACTCTCCTCTTCCTCTTGAGCTGAAGCTAGAAGCAAAGCTCCCACTTCTGGTCTTGAGACATACGCCTTTATATGGCTGGTGTGAAAGACTCTGGGAGCCTCCTTAGGGTTGCCTAAATCCACCAAATAGTTCACCTCTCCAAGTTTGCCCACAACCTTGAAGGGTCCTATCCATTTGTCCTGCAAGGCCCTCTGCCTTGTTGGCACCATAACTAATACAAGCTGGTCTTGAGTAAACTCAACCATGCTGGCCTTCTGGTCATGCTAATGTTTCACCAGAGCCTGACCTGCTTTCAAGTTATCACTTGCTTCTGCCATCATGTGTGACATTCTCCTCCAGAGACCTATCACATAGTCAGTCACTCTGACTGGCTTGGGGGAAGGAGCACTCTACAACCCCTCCTTGATCAGGGGCAATGGACCTCTGACTGGATGGCCATAGAGAAGTTCAAAGGGACTGTAACCAACTCCCTCCTGAGGGACTTCTCTATAGGCAAAGAGAAGGCATGGCACTTTTTCTTAAAGGGTTCTTCTAAAGCACCTATCATGCTCTTCATAGTATGATTAAACCTCTCTACCTGTCCATTTGTCTGTGGATGGTAGACTGTAGAGAACTTGTACGTGACACCACAGTGTTTCCACATGGCTTGCATGTAGTGGGACATAAAGTTGGATCCCCTGTTGGATATCACTTCCTTAGGAAACCCTACTCTGGTAAAAATACCAAGTAGAGCCTTAGCCACAGCCTGTGCGTAACAGTTATCATAGGTATGACTTCTAGGTATCTTATAGCACGGTCTACTACAACCAGGATAAACCTGTTCCCTGAAGATGTGGGAGGGTCAAGGGGACCAACAATGTCAATGCCCGCCCTCTCAAAAGGAACTCCCACCACTGGGAGAGGCACCAGGGGTGCCACATTCTTGGCTTCACTCTTGCCAGAGGTTTGGCAAGTGTCACAGCTCCTACAGAATCTGTCAACTTCTGAACCCATCTTAGGCCAGTAGAAGTAGAGAGAGAGCCTTTCCTTGGTCTTCTTGAAACTCAAGTGACCAGAAAAAGGTATCTCATTGGCCTACTGTAGGAACTGGAGTCTGTTAGCAAGGGGCACTACAATTCTTTTGCAGTCCCCAGGGATAGACTCCGTTGGTTCACTGTAGAAGAGGCCATCTTCCCAGCTTAACCAGTGCTTTCCAACTTCTTGCCCATCAAGTTGGTTAGCAGCCTGTTGTCGAAGACCTTCAAGAGTAGGACACTCTCTCTGTCCTTTGCTTAAGTCTGCCCTGTTGGTTCCACCTTCTGCCAGTAAAGACTGCAGCTCAGGATGTTCCAAAGGCTCAAGATCTCCAAATAAGAGAGTGTCTTTTTCCAGATCTGATTCTTCAGATACTGGCTCAACCACACAAGGCTACACCTCACACTCTGCCTCAGCAGGTGGAGTAGTCACAGGTGTGACTTTGGACAATCTTGGGGATGTCCTTGTTGGTAGCACAGGGGTGCTGTATGACTTTTCCCTGGAGGACTTGGGTTTCCCCTTTGCCTCTGTTTTCTTAGAAATGGCAGTGAGCAACTCCTGTGGAGTGGGAGTGATAGTTTCCTCCATCAGCTCCTCTGGAGAGCCTATGAAGGCTCTCTCCCTTGCAGACCTAGTGAGCTCCTGTTTCCTTTTACTGGGAGTCCTGGGGGTGCTTGACACAACTCCAAGAGTTTTTAGGTCATTACCCAAAAGGACTCGCAAAGGCACTTCACTCTGCACACTAACAGGTTTTTTGACAGTCATATAATTACACTGGATGAGAGCTGGTAACTGAGGAAGTATTTGCACAGGGCCTCCAGCTAACCTGATGAGGTGTTTGGGTGCCTTAGCAACATCCTCCACCTTGAAAAATCATTCATCCATCACAGTTATGCTGGCCCCAGTGTCCCTGATGGCAGAGGTTTCCTGACCATTCACAAGAACACTATCTTTTTAATACTCTTTAGTATTATCTGGGATGGAATTATAGACATCTAAGTTCTTTTGTTCCCACAAGCCCCGGGACACTAAAGAAACACTAGCTGAGACTCTCATGGGTTCATCAGCCAGTAGGTGACAGTTTCCACTTGCCATAGGTACTTCTTCCTCTGAAGAGAAGGCCAAGGAGATAGTGTGGACCCCTGAAGGTTTACCCTTACATCTGGGATCCCCTTTCACATGATCAGTTGACCCACAAACATGACATTTCTCAAATGTCTTGATGAATGGGGGTTTGTTCTGACCTCCATCTGGTTTGGGTCCAGATGATGCACTAGCCTGATTCGGTTTCCCTTGTGGTTTACCCTTATGTTGTTGTTTGTGGCCCTCTTTTGGATTGGAGGTATTAGAATTCTCTTTGTTGTCTTTCTTCGGCTGTTTCCCCTCATCTTTTTTCTGTGTAGCCCCAAAATCCTTGTGAGTATCCCTGTTGGCAACCCACAAGTCAGCAGCCTTAGCTAGCTTCTTAGGATCTATCTCCTTAGAATCAGCCAAGTGTTGTCTGAGCTCAGGAGAGCAGACATCAAAAATAAACTCCATCATAACAAGATCCCTCATTCCTTCATGAGTGTTCACTCTGTAACCCTTAATCCAACTATCTAAGTTTTTCAAACACTCACATACCCAGGTAGCCCAAGGGGTACCATCATGCTTTTTGAGGGTCCTAAACCTCTTAAGGTACTGGGAAGGGGGCTTCCCAAATCTAGCAATTAAAGCTAGCTTCACACACCCATAATCCATCCTATTCACCTCCTCTAACTCCATTACAACATCAGATGCAACAGGGGGTAGCTAGCCTAGAGAAGAGCCAGGGAAGCAATCGATTCCCTGAGAGACCTTGAATCCCATGGTTATATTCAAACATTGCCAACCAATCCAAAATATCAAGATTAACCTCATACATACCCACAATTTCTTTAGGCATACGTGGTCTCTTAGGACTGGAAGACCTAGAAGACTCTCGGAGAGAAGCATTTTCAAGAGACAATCTTTTCATTTCTAGTTAATGATTCAACTCCATTTCTCTGAACTTAAGTTCTTGGTGTTTTTGTTCAGTTTGAGCATTTAAACGTTTGAATTCCAGTTAAAGCCTCATTTTCTCTAGAGCAATTAATTCAGGACTGAGTGTAGGATCTGTGGGGGTCCCAGTGGACAAGGGTTTAGGTTGCTGAGCTGGCAAGGGGGCAGAGAGGCTTACATTCATAGACACATCTACCTCTTCAACTCATCATTGACAGACATATTATCATCCTCAATACTTTCCACATTTGCTAGAGAGACAGGCATTTCAGACCCACTCCCTAGACTTGGATTCTTTAACAAATTTTCAATCAATTCGGTCTTTTTGCCTTTGGCAGAGAGTTTCCTTTCTTTACACATGTCTCTTAAACAATCAGCAGTGTAACTCAGGAGGGTCTCCTGACTGTGGCTTTCCATATTAGACATGATTAATATTGCTTTTGGTGATGTTAGCCTTGTGGTTAGTTGATCCAAGGTAATAGCAGCACTCTAAGTGTAATTACTATACTTTGATCCTCACTGCTGTACACCAGTGTTAGGCAGAATTATATGCAGTAGCCTTTGGGAACAACACACACAATTAAGACTACAAGTGACAGTACAAATTCACCTTTGTTACAAGCCTGTACTACACAGTTAAAGTGGAAGCGATGGCTGAGCAGCCAGTTTATCTCAAGAGTAAGTGAGCAGTACAAGATAGTTACACAAAGGACAGCAATTACTATGATTCAGGCAAACACCTACTCAAGGTTTTCAAGTAAAATAATATACATTTATTTCACCCTTCAGTTGTATAACATTACACTATTATAAGCAGTCTAAAAATCACACTCTTAATACACCACACCACTTCCCTTACATTCCAGACAGGTTAAGCTCACAAAATGAAGTGGGAGCAAAATGACACTCCAGCAATTTAAAAGGGAGGGAAGGACAAAGTTATACGAAAATTAAATCAAACCAACAGGTAAGTACTCAGGGCAATTGAACAATAGGAACTATAATGATAAAATCAGATAGAAAAGGCTTAGGGCCAAAGTCAATGGGTAAAAAGTCTTTTGCTCAAGATAATACAGTTCAGGGTAGTTCGCGGTATAGTTCGTGGCACGGATTCCGGACGAGGATGGTTGATAGAAAAGTTTGTTCAAAGAGAAGAGAAGGACAAGCCCTCGGATTGGAGAAAGATTTCACACACTTTCCCCATGGCTGAACGAAACGAGCAACCGGGTTTGCACAGTACCTTAAAACGGAGAGGAAGCTGTAGCTGAGGTGTACGTTCCTGGTAGTTCCTGCAGGCTCACCGTTTCTGAAGCGACTGTCGGACAGACACGAAGTAGGAAGACTGGAGGGTCCTGCACTACCCAGGGAAGAAACCAGCAGCAGAGCAAAGCAAAGAATAAAAGGTGCGTTCCTTAAACCCAATCAGGGTCCGACCTTCCTGGCTATCTGGCCCACTGTAGCTCTGTACAGCGAATTCGACCAGAGGAGGGGTCCTGGCTTGCAGTTTGGGCAAACTGGTTGGTGCCACCAGCTCAAGGGAAAAAGTTTCCTGGAGGATCTTCTCTGTCGGCGGATGCTTTGGACCTGCAGCAGGGCTTCAACGGGCAGTTCAATCATTGAAGGGGTCCTCTTCTGTCAGATCCTCGTTGGTTCTTGCGTTCCAGTGGCGACTCTGCCTTTCCAGTCCCAGAGACCTGCTTTATATGCATTTTTCCCCCCAGTCATACAGCCTGGTAGTCAATCACACAGCAGGGTGGCTGTCCTGGCAAGGACAGTCCCCTTAGCCAATCAGACAAGAGTGTGACTTGGGTTACCAAGAGAACCCATGGCAAGGGTCCGAAGACCCCTCCCTCACATCCTGCCTACCCAGACTTTCAGGCGCCTTAAGGAGGGCTTCTGTACAGAAGCCCACGAAAAGACAGGGAATAAAGGAATCAACCCCGGTTTGGCGCGCAGAGAATAACACGAGAAAGATTTTAACAAAAAGAAATGGCGACTAAACCCAGCCGGAGCGAAATTAAAATGTATTTGGTCAAGCGGGTTTATGTTTGAGTCTTACATAATAGCCTAAAACAATACCATGGTTACATAAGGTAACCGCGGTAGAAAAGTTAGTGTAGTACCACTGCCACCAGCCAAGTCTTAATGTAAAGGGAGCGAAACAGTGCTCCAAGAGACACAGACAAAAAGGAATAGGAATTAACCCTTTCCAATACTCCATGTAAGATGGGGTGTACTGGGTCTGTAGTTTCAAAAGACTACATAAAGTTAATACAAAAAAGGTAACAGGCGCCCCTCTCTCGAAAGAACATGGCATGATAACCTGTTCAGTGGTTATTAACCACTATGAGATTTCAGTCTGTAGTTTCAAGAGACTACATAAAGTTAATGGCAACTTTACATGTTTCTGGGAGACAGTAGTCAGTCCTAGAAAAATGGAGTCAGAGGGAAGTTTAAAAGACAACCCTGTGTTACTGCACTGAAGGTGCTGTGTAACACACACAAAAATGGTGCTCATGGAGTAGGTGAGGCTCCAGAGCCCAAGATCACACAAATGGTAAAAATATACGCAGCAAAACACATGTAAGAGTGGGAAAAAGGCCCACACTCTTACCAGGGGGAACAAATAAATCCTAGAAACCCGGCAAAGCTGCTGAGGGACTTATTAGATAAGGGAAATTAGCCATTTATGAGAATTCTCCCTAACACACGCTCAGACTCAATTTTGAACATAATAACTTAGGCCTCACAAACACAAGCGGTCTGCAGGGCTGCAGCTCTCCCCTCCTGATCACGCACAGCGAGCCAGGCACTTCCCTTGCCATCCTCCCCTTTGTGTCCCTTCTGCAGGCCTGTTCTCACAGGAGACTAGGTGCAAACAAGTTACATGACAAACACTGTATCTTTCACCTTCCGCAGTCCATCATTGACCCGCAGATGACCGTGCCAAAGCTGGGGTTTGAGAAAAACAAACTATCTCCATAAAACATGTCCTGTCACCTCGCAGACCCCACATTTATGGCATATGCTCTGGATAACCCCCAACCTTGATCCCCGTCTGAAGTGCCAGACACGCATACATAGCCCGTGTGCCACCCTGTTCCACCAATACAGCTAATCCATCTGAAGGGACTATAAATTCACTCCTGTTGTTGTATGCCATGAGATTGATTGTATATATTGAAATAAGGTGACCCTCACCCATTCCAGATTGCACACAGAGCCATGCATTGTATGTTTAAGCCTTTTTATCACCAAGCAATTGGGTATTGGTTGTTACAGAATACACAAAGCAATATATGACATCAATATATACTCAAGGATTTTCAAAAAATGTACGATTTTGAATATATTCAATTAGTATCACAATATGTATGGTTTATTATGATGTGTGTCAACTGTATAGTAGAGTGTCCTTTGTATCATATGTATAACTCCTGAGCATTGAATCATGCACCCCATATTGTAAGCAGAAAGTCGCACACCTTTTAATGTACCAATACACACACTAGCCTAGTTTTACATCGTTTGTATGCTCCATGTGTGCCCTCCGCAACATAAACATTATACAGCCCCACAGGCTGCAGAGCCTTTTCTTCCCTCTCATGTAACACTGCATGCTCAGCCCCATCTTCTCTCTCCCTCTGGCTGGGCTGAGATGTAAAGCCCTGGCCCTATGGATGATGTGATGCTATAATTGCAACCCCTTGCCCTTCCCTTCTGCTTGCACCTAGCAAGCACCCTCTAAAGCCCCCAGACTCAGATTGAAAGAAATATGGGCGACAAGCCTCTCATCCCACCACCTCTTGATATACCGGCTGAGTGCCCTCTGACCTGATAGTACCCCAGTTCACCCTAACCCCAACTGACCATAGAGGCCATTTATTTTTTCTTGTACTAACAAACTACAAAGGTGTCCCGACTAGATCTAACTAAGAGGAATGATAGATGTAAAGCCACCTAAACCCATGAAAGCTGCTCACCCATTGCTCACCCTGTGTATAGTATTTTCTTTAGAATGATGAAACACTCACACATAGAGATATGTGTTATATGTCTTGTGATGCTAGAATAACGATTTGTAGGATTTACAGGGCATTATGAATTACAATTAACACTGAATGAGTATGTGTGGCCCCAAGGGCAAATGTTAGCGTAGTCAAGACGTATCAATCAACCATCGTCTGACCAGAGCTCCACCGTGATGAGTCTGGCTGACCTGCAAGCATCACCATGACACCTCAAGGAGACTAGCCAATTCTGAAGCTTCACCCCTATAAATCTCTATGTGCCCTTTGCCACTGCCCAATCTCATCGATTCATGTATCCCTTCGCTCCCACGTCATAGGTGACATGGTTTTGTAACAAAATGTGAATGTTTGCTGATGTTTGGCAGAGCGCTCTCAGAGTTTGCAGAGTTCTTTGCTTGCCCTATATCGGCTTGGATAAACTTTTACTTTTTGACTTCACCCGCACTTGGTCTTGGTCTCATTCCCATCTGGGGTGTGTCCATCATTGACTCTCATTGGGGAGTTATAAATGCCTTTTTGGGGGATGCTCAGTTTCAAGCGTCGAGAGCGAAGTGAGCTCTGAAGACAGGGACTGTCAATATAGGGTTTCGCAGAATTATGTAGTGATTATGTCCCAGAGGGGTTCTGCCTGCTGCGATAGGACGACTACACTGAGGATTGGACTGCACTGCAGTCAGCCTGCACACACGGAACGCGGCCACTCTGGGACTAAAGCGGGACCCTTCTAAACCAATCCCTGCCATCTGGAATCTTTGAACGCACGCGCCTATGAAGAGCTTTGTGAATTCTGCACACAAGCATAAATCACAAGTGGGCACACGTTTCTTTTTCAGTGCTCCACGTATTTATGACACCAAGCGGCCAAAGTCACCATCAAGTGACCTGGCGCCCAACACAACTAATGCCTAGCCGGATAGGCGTTCTTAACCATGGATTAGAACACTGGGAGAGTAGGTACAACTTTGCTATACACCAAGATTGACAGAACACACATTAGGGATCTCTTCCCACTGCCAAGCCACCAGCTCCTGGAAACTCAGAGGATAATTGAGGCTCCGACCATCTTTTTTGAAGAGGCAACGTGCATTCGACAGTTGCATTCCGTCCTGAGGAAGGTTGTTCTGAATAATGGGGCAAGAGGTAACCTGCCCATGTCTGAAACTCAACCGAAGCACATGTCAACGATAGACATTTAACCCCTGGAAACAAACAGAGGGTTACATCTTCAAATACCTGAGTGTTAAAGTGACATTTATCTGCTAGATCATGATATGGGAATATAAACTTACCCAATTGTTGGAATGTATGTTGGTATGAAAATGGTATGTGTGAGTAATGAGTGAACAAAGTGTGATGATATAAAACGTTTCTTTTATGTTGAGCCTGTTTTATTAGGGTTGCTAATTTTGCACTGAATACATATAATAATTATGATGTATTATTAAGATTTGAAAACTGAATCAGAATACTATCATCTTTGGTCTATTTGGTCCATATCCTTCCTTTTTTTGTTGTGTATTTACCTGGAGGACCATAGACAAAATACCAGGTATCCCTTATCTTTACTGCGTGCTACGATAGGAGGCAGAAAATGATATCAAACAGTTTTGATATATTTTTAATATAAACATTTGATATAAAGATTCATATTTCTTAATATAAACATGTATATAAAAAATAATATAAACAACATTTTTTATATAAAAAATGTACATACAAATATTACAAATCATATTTCTATATGAAATTCTATGTAAAAAAGAATATAAAACATATTTTCTGATATAAAATATATATACTAATAATATTAAAAATCATATTATATAGAATTTCAGATAAAAATGTATATTATTTCAATATAAAACATCCCCTAAAATTTGCATTTCAAATGTTTTTAATATACATGTTCATATAAAAATGTATGTTTATGTTTAATGACATAACAGATAATCAGAACAGCTCTAACGCCGCCTTGACAGATTATACACTCCTAAATGCACTATGAGGTTGTAGAGGAGGAGCCAAGTACCCCCGCCTCAACCATCCCGCCCATATTACCTATAGATTGGAAGCCAGAGTATGTGACATACACAGAACAGTTGAACCGTCAAAGAGCAGAGTATGGACTCGGTCCAGTACCAGAGAAAGGGCCAGTACCTAAGAAAATTTGGAAGCCAAGGTACTCATTGAGAAAACCATATCTACATACAAGAAAATATGATGGCCATTTGAATGAAATCCCTGAAGAAGCAGAGCCAATGAGTGACAAGGATGAATGGTAACATCATTTACGATTGCAAGTATATGTTAAAATGAAGCTTAGATGATGTACATAGAAGAGATGCAGTGATCAGAGAATGTGGATATTCTATAAGGCATCAAGAAAGTGTCAAGGATAAGTGACATCTTGGGATCAAGGTGAAGAAGCTAATGTCACAGAAACAGATGAAGATATTAAGTTATTTTACACTTGTACAGATGCAGAAGAAACGCAAGCAGCAAAGTAATCATGAAGCTAGCTTTAAGATTATAGTTTATAGACTGCGGCAAGCGCCAACGTATACATATATAGGAATGAGAGAACTATGGATGTTTCCACTAACGTGTCTTAGCAGGCTGGACAGTAGCAAAAAGGCCTAATTTCTGTGTTTCGCAGTTAAAAAGC
This sequence comes from Ambystoma mexicanum, assembly GCF_040938575.1. Lineage (NCBI taxonomy): Eukaryota > Metazoa > Chordata > Amphibia > Caudata > Ambystomatidae > Ambystoma > Ambystoma mexicanum. Next base: position 819,940,582 of record NC_090922.1, read on the forward strand.
AGAAATTGAATTACAAGTGAGTTTCAGCAAAAGGCGAGGATGGACAAGCCAAGAAGCCAAGGTCTTATCAAAACTGGAGTAAACTGACTTTGGATACAAAATCGTGTGATAGAACAAAACCGCTGTTCAGAAGATAACAATGAATACATCAGAGGTCTATTAGAAAATAATATTGAATGCACGAAAAGGCTCGATTTCATGGTCTCTAGTCACATTGTAGTATGAAGTTGGACAAACGAGATGGTCACACCTACACATGAAGGCAGACTGTGCTTCTCACTCCATAATTTTCTCAGAGCTAAGAACACCCTAAAGGATGAAATTCAAAGGCCTAATTGACAGCAGACCACTGAGGTGATGATGGATTAATATGCTAATTGGTGGGAAGCTAAATTTAAGGCAACCTCATCCACACCTGCATGGCCAGTCTGTTTGCTGCTAACGTAGCTGGAAAAATACTGAGGAGGGTACAATGGCAACTAATTGTAGAGGACCTGCATATTTAGGGGGTCCTATAGTTATGAAAACCAATGGGCCGTCATGTATTTAGTGATGTACACAGTGGTCATTTTTGGGGGAGGGCTTAGTTGCCCCACCTGATGTTAAGTAACCAATCACATAGTTACACTTTTTTAGGCTAGTATGGATCATCTACTTAGATGTTCACTCAGAACCAATAGCCCATGCTTATAGGTTTTTGTAGTTTGCCACGTAGGATGACGTTAGAACACATGTGGTTTAGACGTCATTGACGACACATATTGCTTATAAAAGCTCAGTTTTTTCTTAAAGTATTTTGAGATTGAAGATCGAGCGATTGCGTTGATGTTCGTTATGCTCCCTGTTTTAGATATTTGATATTAAAAGAGTCTTCCTTTTGTCAACTTCCTGAGTCGGCTCTATTATTGATGTATCAGTAAGGTCTGCATCCCCATCCATCTCAAGGGCAATTGCTACTCATCAAAGGGGCTGGACTATTCAGTTCACGGTGTAGCCAAAAAGTCAATTTTAGTAAAGGTGAAATGTTTTCAGTTTCTTTTTAAAGACTTCCACTGACTTTAATTCCCTAAGAACCACTGGAAGAGCATTACAAGCTCTAGGGGCAGCATTAGAAAATTAATCCGAGAGGGATTTTGTGTTTTTACAGCGTGGAATCTTTAGTTGATTAGTATTATTGGATCTTAAGGCTCTTAAATTATGCTTTGTAGCCAGTCATTCCATAAAATAGGTGGGCATAAGGTCAAGGCGAAATTTTTGAGTGATCAAAAGTAGCCGGAACTGAATTCTGGCCCTCACCGAAAGAGACCTAGCATCTGAAACATGGTCTCTACAGTTGAGTCCAGAAACCACCCTGACCACACAGTTCTGAATGACCTGAAGGCGATTGCAGTCCAATTGCAAACTGACAATAAACAGGCTGAAGCAATAGTCAAGCTTGGAACCGATAATTGCCCATGCAATTGTCTCTGCATTCCCCTGTGAGATAAAAGGCCGGAGTGACGCCAGAAGTTTAATGTAATAAGAGGAAGAAGAGGCCAGCCCACTAATCTGTGCTCTTTTGTTAAGGTTCTGGTCAAGAATTATGCACAGAGTATTAACTTTACTCTGCACCTCGATTTTGCAGTCAGCAATAGAAAAGTTTTTTTACAGCGGTCCTAAATTTTGAATTTTTCTTGATGAGCCAACCACCATAAACTCAGTTTATTCTTTGTTGAGTGTCGCTGCTATCTCTAGTGCTTTTAAGCTTGGTGATAACCTTCAATAAGTCTGATTCTGAAATCAGAGAGAATTTAAAAGAAGTTTCGGAGCCCGACTAATACGGAATCTGCCTTGCTGGGCCATCAGGTAGCAAATGGCATGTTAGTTTCTGATCCTCAGTTCCTTTTTTGATTTTCAGTAGCTTCCCTACCATAGCATCCAGTATGTTGTTACACCAGGTGTCATCTTTACAGATAATTTCTATAACAGGCCCTTTAGGGATTTCTTTTTCTCTCAGGATCTTATATTGTTCTTTATTCTGAGCATGCCTTAACAATGTGTATATTAAACATTTCCTTTTTGGCAGAAATCATAGCAGTTTTCTAATCCTTTGCTGCTGATCTGTACCTAGCCGGAGTTAAAATAGCCTGTTTTTTCCCAGTCATAGAACAATTTCAGTTTCGCTGCTTTCAGCTTATGGAGCTCCATATTAAACCACTTGTTACCTTTATGAGCTTACAAAACACCTTTTTTCTGAAGAGGAGCAAGGGCATCCAGCATCTTCTGAAATGTGCGTAAAAGTTGGTTGGTCATATCTTGCAGTTCATCAGCTAGCATGATATCAATCGTATGTGAACTGGCTTTGATACAGAATATAATTAATAAAAAACTGTTTGTTTTCTAAGTAAAATGTGTTTACCAGACCCTGAACAAAAGTTCACACTGTTGGCTTTGAAATAACTAAAGCAGTTTAACATTAGAAGTAAAGTGTGTTCTCCAGACACCATGCAAAAATAAAAGTATTGCCTTGACAATCTGGCAACCTACATATGGCCCTCTGCCGCTGTGCAACCCAAAAAACAGCTATGGAGAAACACTGCCAGGAGTATTTACGACAAGGCCTGGGGAATCCCAGGAGAGTGGTGATTTATAGAGAGTTATTCTAGCCACATCAGCAGAAAACACAGATGGTCTTTATATTTAGCTTGCCAGAATACAGGATGTTCTGTGCCAGCTGTATAAGCACACCATCCATGAATATACACGCAGGCGTTGTTTAATTTGAGACATTGCTATAAGGATACAGGAAGTTAACTATTCACAATCTAAGGTGTCACTCTGTAATTCCTGTACATGAGTTCATGAAATCTGTGTATGTTGATAATGAAACAACATTGAGCTTTCACCCTTTAAAAGGGCTTCTCTGACTCCAGCAGGGGTACTGTCAGCCACAGTGTCAGAACACGGGCTTGATGATCCCCTGCAGTGCGGACTAATTGACCTGGGACACTTGATTGCAGCTCTGCCCGGGGAGGCCTTTCTTTTCAGCTGTATTTGATTGTGGGCCTATAAACACTGGGAGGACCCCTGCAAGACTGCTGATTGGAAACTGGGCCTGCTGTTTATCCAGAGTTTTATTTCAACAACAGCAAAAAGGTGAGTTTGGGGATATTTCAATACTTTAATGTATTGTTTTTGTGGTTTGTACAATTTATGCTGTTTTATTCAAGCAATGATAAGGCCTTTTATTACTGTATTTATCGAAAGGAAGGCCGTTTTGAGACAGGCCATGAGACAGACTCGTTCTGAGATGGACTGTGCATTTTTAAACTAAGCAGCTATGTGCTTTTAATGACGTGTTTGAACATGTATAGTTTGTTTGGATGCTCTGAGGTTATGCATGTTGGCTAGCACAGTACATGAATATTATTAGAGCCAGTTCCTATTTCTATGTGTGGAGCTTATGTTCTAGAACTGTTTTTGAGATTTTGACTACAACTCTTTGGAAGAAATTGAAAATGTGTGTAGAGGGTTTTGTGAGTGTTTAATGTTCATGGTGACACTACACAATCATTCAGACACTCGCACAATCATTCAGACACTAGCACAATCAATCAGACACTCGAACAATCAATCAGACACTCGCACAATCATTCAGACACTTCAATGTTGAAGTTTGGAAACCGCCACCCATATTGCCGTTCCAACATTAAATTAAGTATCAAATAAACACCAACTGCACTTTTGGTGCACTTGTCTTTTCGTGATGCAGCATATTTGTACATGCACAATGCCTTATCTCAGCTTCATAGCACCGATAAAGTTGATGAAATATTTCAAATGCGGGCAATGTGATGTTGGTATTAGAGTAGTTGAGTTTCAGCCAAAGATCACACATGCTACCTAAACCGTACAGCCATGATTTAGTGGTACAAACAACTGAAGTTGATTTTAAGGGGGGCAATCATTCAGACACGCGCACAATCAATCAGACACTCGAATCATCATTCAGACACTCACACAATGAATCAGACACTCGAACATTCAATCAGAATTGGACACTTGCACAATCATTCAGCCACGTCAATATTAAAGCTTGAAAACCACCGCCCTTGTTGCCATTCCAAACATTAAATTAAACATTAAATATTGGGCCTCATTACGACCGTGGCGGTCCGGAAATAACGGTGGCGGTAAACCCGCCGCCACCGTTGTTTCCGGACCGCCTGATCCTGACCCCTGCAGGCGGGAGGTGATGTTCCCGCCAGGTCTGACCTGGCGGGTTTAACACCGCCCGCCTGCAGGCGGACGAGGAAACACCGGCAGCATTACAAGATGCTGCCGGTGTTTCCATGATCCCGATTCCCATTGAGTCCCATAGGATTCAATGGGAATGGGGATTTACACCATTCCGCCTCCGTGATTCCCGGAAAACCGGGGTTGTGATGCCCCGGTAATTCCGGGAATCACGGAGGCGGAATGGTAATACGAGTCCGGCGTTAACCAGGCGGTTTTACCGCCTCGGTTAACGCTGGACTCGTAATGAGGCCACTGCAATTTTGGTGCACATGTCTTTTTGTGATGCAGTATATATGTGCAGAATGCCTTATCTCAGCTTCACAGCACCGATAAAGTACATGAAATATTTTATATGCGTGCAATGTGATGTTGGTGTTTAAGTATTTGAGTTTCTGCCAAAGATCACACATCTAGCGCAAATGTTACAGTGGTGATTTAGTGGTACAAAGTTTTAGAGTTGATGAAATTCTAAGGGTGGCAATCATTCAGACAATCACACAATCAATCAGACACTCACACAATCATTCAGACATGCACACAATCATTCAGACTCTCACACAATTATTCAGACACTCGCACAATCAATCAGACAATTCAATATTAAACCTTGGAACCCACCGCCATTATTGCCGTTCCATACTCCAAACATTAAATTAAACATTAAATAAACACTAACTACACTTTTGGTGCACTAGTCTTTTTGTGGTGCAGCATATTTGCATGCGCACAATGCCTTGTCTCTGCTTCACAGCGCCGATAAAGTTGATTGAATATTTCATGTGCGTGCAATGTGACGTTGGTATTTGAGTTTCTGCCAAGGATCACACATGTTTTACAAATGGCACAGCCGTGATTCTTTCATATATACGGATTTAAATTTCAATTAGGGAACTGTACTTGGTTGTTACATTCGGTGTAATATGTTGATGCTGACATTGCAACACGCTGTGTGTTGCTACAGTTGTAACATTGTTGGTGAATATTTTAATGCGCTGATGTGTAAAAGTTGCTCTATCCTGATTCTATATTTCTCAGTTTTTAGAGAAATGTTTTCTAACAACTGGATGTTACAGTAGGCTGCCCATGAAAAACCAGCCTGCTCAGCTCATCATTCGACGCCCATTGGATTTATGAACATTTCTACATCAAGTCAACAATTTCTGGATGTTTTGAGGGCCTGAGAATGGTGTTTGGGAGCCCGACAAACCATCATGGTCTCTGTGTTGTTCCCGCAGTGTGTGTGGCATGTGGCCTCTCGCAACCAACATACGCGTGAGGTTATGGATCTAGGGTTGCCCATAGATATGGCTGACGGGTTCCCGAAATCATTGAGGATGGATCTGCAAAGCAAGGATTTCTGGAATGTGTCACCGGAAGGGGCTGTTTTTCAGGGGGCTTCAAGCCACAAAGACCTGGGTTTACCACCAACAATGGAGAAGGAATTTTGGGGTAGTTCAAGGAGCTCCAGCAGCAAGTATCTTGGGAATGGACAGGGTTTTCAGATGCCCCCATTATCTGCAAGCCTGAGAGCCTGTAATGGCCCTTATTGTTTAGTTATTACCAGAGGACATGCAGCTTTGAGAATGCCACAGCCATCAAGATATCAATCATGGGGTGCTATAGATTGTGGTTCTGACCAAAAGAACCAGCACCACAGGATGTGATGATGCCGCTACAGTATTTAAGTGTGAATCATTGTTTTGAGGGTCCGAGGATGGGGCCACCTGGTTTTGTCAAATCATCAAGGGCGATGGAATGTCTGGGGGCCAAATGAGTGGAGTTGTTCTTTTTTTGTTGTTGGATTCATCAAGTGCCATGGAATGTCTGGGGGCCCGATGAGCAGTCGTGCTCTTTTGACTTATCAACGGACTTCCAGAACAGGTGTTATGGGGTGTCTGACAAACAGGAACCCATTGTTTTCTAAAGGGGTGATGAGATGGGGGTTTATATATTGGATGATTCATTATAACATCTAAAGGTATGTCGTGTATCATATAAAATGGATGTGTGTTTAATATAGTCTGTAATGTCATACTGTTAAAGAAAATATGCAAAAACAACACATGTTTTTATTTGTCGCGTCTAGGTACGCTGGAGTAGACCATGCATTTTATTTGTAGGTTGTCACGTGGCGCTTAAGCACTGAATATACATGCCCAGATACAGCAGTGTTTGTTTAACCAACCCCTAGAATGTTGAAAGGCTAACTACCCGCTGTGATTTAACCTCACCTGCGGTGCTCGCAAATAGATATCCGTACATGGTTTGTTAGCTCTCAAGTTTTTGTCGTTATGGATGCCAGGCTACAACATCTGTTTGCGTGTGTGCTGGAAGGGCCGTCAAGCTGCAGAAAGAGTTTTATTGTCAGAAAACGTCCAGAAAATGCCCACAACGTAGTGACGCTCCTTCCCAATAATATTGTGTGGTTCGACAGCTGCTGACAACCTTTTTATACCACGTTGCAACAGCAGTTTAAACACCTTTGGTTTGTAGAGGATATGCCAGAAAATATACAATGCTGACCACAGGTCACAGCTTTAGAGTCTTAAACCGTCACAGTGGTACAACGTAAATATTTTGCAAGGCTTTCACATAGTCCATTAAAACTCTGACGTATATGGGGTGTTGCGGGAAGTGTGCCAAACTATCAAACACGGTTAGCACATCCCCCTCCTACCAAAATTCTATCCAATGTGTTCCACCACGGGTCTGCAGATCGGTGCTCACCACCAGGCTAACCAGCCGATTCCTGGGTAGGCACTTCAGACATGTATCACTGGCAAGCCCACCATGAAAGGTTTCCTGGGTGTGTCTATGCTTATGCGAAAAATCCTTTTATCTGTGGAGTATCCATTAAATATCCAAAGTATGTTTCATTGTGCGTTGATCTCAAGAAAACGATCAAAAACGTTTCACACTAGCAGCAAGTGTATGGCAGTTACGTTTCTTTCAGACTTTATTCAAGCACATAGGTTTCAGCTGCTCATGAGGTTGAAATGACCTGCTGGTGCGTTGTCGGGTCTTAGATCGAAGGCCAGTAGGGTTGCATGTGATTGAGACTGGTGCATCATGCATGTGCTTCACTGTGACAGCCACCAGGCCCATTTATTACCTGATTATGTTTGGAACTCCAAAGTCAGGAGTGTATGCTTTGGCAGAGATCAGGACACCGTCTTTATGCAGTGCCGCATAGCTCATGTTACAGTGTTTGAAGTCCAAGGGATTTCAATCGTATGTGCCGGTCATCGATACTGTTTCAACAATAGCCATTGTGGTTATTTTTGGGAGCTGACCCAGGAAAAGGTTGTCTTGACTGGTGCTCCAGCTACGGTAGAAATGCTGAAGCCTTTAAGGGTGACTCTCTCCATAGGGTACTTCACATTAGATATCTGCAGCACCTCTGCATGCACCAGCCTAATGGGTGGTGTTTGCGTTTCTGGATAGTTTCCCTTTAAGGTTAACACTGTTGATCAATATTTTATCCCAGAAGAAAAGGTCAGTGTGTAGATGGCCTAGTAAATGGAATACTCTACTGGATCTGGTGTGAAGGGCTCTCTTCACAAACCCCTTGTTATCGCCCTCCAGAGCGGTATTTTCAAAATGCACTGTATTGTTGCGATAAAAGAGACCCGCCGAGAGCTGCTTATCCAGAACATCGTGGCTATAATTTAGTTAGCTCTCTACATAGGCTTGGTAGGCATACATATTATCGCTCTGTGTTATCATTCAATCACCCAACGTCACGTTCATCTGGTTTAACATGGTGGCTATCGGATAGGCAATCGTTCCCACTCGTGCTGTACCCGCGATGTCGGTCCCATCCACCTACTTGACAGGTTAGATGCAGCAGCGTGTTGTTCAAAAGCCGCCACACGTTGGTTGACCCTGTACATATTACTCTATGGGGGCTAGCAGCGATAGAGCCACCAGAGGCAAGACCTCCATGTAGAAACTGTTATTGATGCTTGTTTAGGTCGGGGGTACAGCAAAGAGTCGAAGCTCTGATTTCACACATTCACCGGAGGCTCAATGTAAGAAGGTCATTGTTCTTTAAAAGATATAACCAGCCATGTATCTTCTAGTGATAACACACTTCTTCTTCTTACTCGGCTGTCCACGTCTGGCTTTTGATCTGCTTTTCTTGGTGGATTTCAGGGAAGGGGCATGCAGCAGGGACACTGACCTCTTCCTCTTAATGCTCCTGCATGGTTTATAAATGAGTCCTGATCCGTGCTGGCCTTCCATGATGTCTTTTGCAATATTGGTGGCTGCTGTTTTCACATGCAGATTAGTCAATTCAAAACCGTGACGTAGGAAGGGATTTGCATGTCTGAAAATACTTCAAAAGATACCATTGAGCCCCGCACCATATATTACGGGGGTTCCGTTAAAATATGACTGATCGCCGTAACCGGCCTGGTTCATGTAATATTCCATAATGGCCCCAGGTTCTCCATAGCTCTTCACCACAGCCATTATAACATTGTTTTATTAGTCTTCATTAGTCTTTCAACCGGAGCGGTCAGACGTGCAACCGCAGACAGATGTTTCCATATTTAAATGATACAAACTCCCCCTGATCATCTCTTATCTTTATGTTGATGGTGTTGAAATGTTTTTTACACACAGGGATGTAATCAGACTTGTTGTATTGAATGTTCACTATAACGTTGTTGTTCCCTCCACGGTTCTAAGCAACGGGCGTAGCTGTCTCCCACCTTTTGATACTCCACGATATCGCTGTAAAGGAGTAAGCTATAAAAACCCTGTTAATGTTGGTACAAGTATTGTCCCACAGTTCTTTACTTCCAATGTGCTGCACACTTCCCAATATATCCTGCAGTCTTCCTGCTGTTGAAAACCTTACCGATGCGTCTGGACCCTGTAAAAACATGTTCCGTGGTGTGCGTCGTATCACCGTACTCAGGTATGATTGATACGGCTTTGTTGATGACTCTGACAAGTTCTTGTATATTTGGGTAATGCCCCTCGGGGAACCCGTCCAGAGCCTCAGAGGGTTTGTTCATTTTATGATAAACGTGGCTTCCCCCGTGGCTAAAGTGCCGCATGATTGGATGTACTGAACTTTTGTGAGAACCACTGTCTATTGCCCTTGCAAATTTTCGGCTTTGGTCAGCTTCACAGTAAAGTTGGATATTTTGTTCCCTGGGAATGTCTCGCCGAAGCATTGTTGGGGAGCATAATATAGAAAGGTGCAGACTCCAAGCCGCCCTGTTACACACCGGTGGTCTGTACGGATCCGGCGGGCACCGAACTGTTGAATTTGTCAGGCCACCCTAGCGATTTGACTACATACTGTTTCCCGGCTGCACAACCTTTACTCTCATGACTTTTTCCATTCTATTAACTTGCTGTTGGTCTTAACTGACTTTCTGGATCTCCCCCCTGTAAAAACACATAGACACCCTTGCCCAAATAATCAATTTGTGTGTATATACAGATGCCCTCCCATTGAGTCACTTCATCTATGATAATAATCTCTTTGCTGTAGTTCTGCTCATAGCCCTTTGTAGGAGACGGCCTTGTATTTTGAGATTCGCACATGATCCTCCTTTTTAAGGGTCATAAGCATCATCTTTTAAAAATGTCTTTCGCCAGACAGTTTTTTCCAGACCTCCAGAGAATTTTGTGGCATTACATCAGTGGGGGTGGTTTTAATAGATCTATGTTGTGTGTTGTTATATACATTTATAAAACCAAGTAACACATCCACATATCTACGGGTGTTTTTAGCCGTGAAAAATTGCCAGGACCACTTTTTTAAGGTTTGTATAAAATGTTCTACCATAGAGGCTTTAACTTCTGAGTGTGTTACCAAGTGATGCACCCTGTGCTGCTACAGAAGACTCTGTAGTGGCTTATTTAAAAACTCCTTACTGTCATCCGTCTGTAGTTTAGTGGAGGCTCAGCATTTGTTTACCATGCATTTAAAAGCAGTCGCCATACTGTGGCCCGTCTTGTTCTTTAAAGCCTCAACATAGATGTATTTTGATAGAACGTCAATGACGGCTAGAATGTAGCAGAAACCATTGTTGTCTTCCCGGTACTGGCTCAAATCCATAACATCTGCCTGCCATTGTTGGTTGACGTCAGATACTATGGTTATTCGTTGTTTAAAATGTTTTTGTGCCTGCTTGTGTAGCATGTAGGCTTCCTCCCCTGAAAGCCATGTCTTCACCGCTCCCTGTGACACCTTCTCACCATCAGTTTGCAGTTTACGGAACAGGCTGTCAACCCCACCTTAACTACCAACACCTCCTTCATCATAATATATTTTTGACAGCTTCAGGCTAGACACGTTCACCCATAACCGCTCAACATAAAGACGCAACCAGATTTTATAAACAACAGATTTTTATTAACATTTAAAACATGTATTTTTATTCAAAATGTATTCAAATTAAAATACTAGACCATTCGGTCCTGCTAAGGGCTCCTTAGTACATGTGATTACTGCATAAATACATTGCACGCCACCGCCTCGATAAGCAAACATGTTGACACTCCAGTTAGATATCCTTTATTCCCGCCCACTTGTGAACTGTTTTCTCAATGATGTTTCTAACAGCCGTCGGACACACGTGTCTAAATTGATTCATTTTTTCGAAAGGGGGTTATTCGCCAATTCTTTACCCCATAATGTTTTAGACACGCAATCTTCAGTCCCTACGCCAAATCTTTATCTGTGTCAGCAGCTGCGTGAAGCACAGCAGATCTGCTAGACGTTCAGGGCTCAACACATAAAATATTTTATGTAGCGAATCATATGTGTAAGATATTTCCAAACATTCATGAGCATCCTGCTGAGCATCATCAATTTTATGTCCATAGCACCATCTGTAAAAGTGTTGATTTAAACACGCCCCAGCCACTATGGCCATAAACCCTTGTATGGCTGAAATATCAATGCAGGAGAGAGCTGGCATGTCTGTATTAGTCTCCATTAATGAAACACATTCCTTACATAGGTGATTGTTAGGATCCACCAGGATTTCAAGTTAGTTTGAGCAGCAAACACAATAACTATTGTTAGTCTGTGGTACAGCTTGGCGCTCATCACCCCTGCACACAGGGCCCTGTTTTTCATCAAATCCCTGGGAAGCTAGATCAGTCTCAGGCATCATCACCACCTGGAAAACCCTAGATTCACAGTCCCTGTCTTCGGAGCCCCCATTGGTGCGTGTGGTTGCTCCAAAACCACATTTTCATCATCCTAAAACTGTTCAGGTTCATAGTCGGCCATTAAATCCTGGGCATCTCCCATCCCATCACACACCATAAAACAATCAGAAATAGGACTATATTCATAACCCCCAGGAGTTCCAGGGGGTGTTTTCCCCTCGTCATAACTGTAGCTGTTCATAATTGTCGTTTCCTGAATAGCCCCTGGAAAGCTGAAAGATTGCCCATGTTTTCCAGGCCTACCACAAAGGCTTTATATCTGGGTTGTAGGCCCCTCCCTCCATGCCATCATAGCCTTAGGGCCGTCCCTTTAGATCAAAATTTATATCAGACATTCTTGGGATTCTTAAAATATATAAAATGTATATAAAAACTATAGGGGTGCAATGAAATTGCCATCAAAAACATTGGGGGGGGCTTATCAATTTGATATAAAATGTATATCCATTTCCTATCACATTGTGGCAGAACTCTTCTGTGATGTCATCACTGCGTCACTCTGCAAAACCTTAGATTCACAGTCCCTGGCCCTCATTAGGACCCTGGCGGATTTTTTCCACCGTCGGCGGACTTTTCCGCCATGGCGCAAAGTCCCTTTACGCCATGGCGGATGGCGGACTTACCGCCCCATTCCGAGGTCGGCGGGGCGGTAAGTCCCCATTGACCCATTTACCCTTCCCCATTCCCATTTCGGCCCCATAGGGCTCAATGGGAGTGGGGAAGGCGTTAATTACGCCACCGTAAATTACGGTGGCGTAATTAACACCAAGGTCCCATAGCGCCATGGATTTTTACGCCCGCAAAAAGCGGGCGGAAAAATGACCATGGCGCTATGGGAACTCGTAGTTGGCGGTAAGGGGTCGGCGCAGCTAACGCTGGCGCAAACCCCTTACCGCCAGGGTCCTAATGAGGGCCCCTGTCTTCAGAGCTCACTTCGTTCTCAGCCTCAACCGAGCAACATCGTCAAGTGCCACTCCCAGCCGCTCCCATCTATACATAGATCTTATATAAAATTCATATTCACTTTATATCAAAACTGATATAAATTAGAAAGCACTTTTTAATATCCAATATATATTGGATATAAAATCGATATCAAACATTTTTGATATCCTTTTGACTTCAAATGTATATTAACTAAGACTGGAAGCAGGGTGCGTGACTATAAGTCAAAATTTTGACTTGTGCAAAAGGGGACCCCTTCTACTACTAATTGAGAGCAATGTGTTTGAATGAAGAGTGAGTGGCTCAGCAGAGCTGGAACTTGCGGCACCTCAGAACCCTGAAACCTTTTGGAGCCACCAACTTTTCTCACTCTCGGCACCCACCAGTGACCTGAAACATCCCTGTGTTTTTTTTTTTGTCAGTTCAAATGGAACTCTCGTGTGGCAAACCATTCTTTCTTCCTCCTTCTAACATCAAGGTTTTTTCAGACTTACTGGCACCTGAAAAAGCAGGAGGATGCCCCCTTCTCGACCTGATACTATCCTGCGGTGCCCCAAGCATATGTGAATGGTTTAATTAATTAATTCACTTTCTATTTTTCATTGTGTAACTGTTTTACTTATGTAAGAATTTAAATTGTTCTAATTCCAATCTCACAGTTTTTTCACTAGCTTTCCAGTCAAGTACTTTGTGTTAAAGATGTATAGTTATTGCAACCTCACCCTGGGTTTGATACATTGTAAATCCTTCCTGAATACCCTCTGCACCTGTCCTTGGTATGTTTCCAAATCTTTGAAAAGCTATGCAATGCCTTGATTTGGAAGGGCTATCTTGCCCCTACTGTGAAAGTCTGTTGCAGCATCACCTTGTGCTTTCCAGATCCATTTCCAGGGAGCCTCGTCCTGCATCCAGTTGTGCTTTGAACTAAACCTTGCACTGAGGCTGTGTTGTTGGGTGTTTTGCCCTTTGTCCTGACCTATCCTGCACTCATACTTGATTGCTGTTGTGGGTGCTCATCTGGAGTAGCTGTGTCTGCTGGTGTGCCGAAGCCCACCTCAGACTGTGAAAGAGCAGCTTGAGCAAAGATGAAGATCCATTACACTAGCACTATTGCTTCCCTTCAATGCTGCACCAGTCTTGGAAAACCACAGGAGAAAGAAAGGATCTCCTGATCACTAGGGACTGATAAATTCCTTCCCTGCTCTCTGGACAGGACCTGCAGAAGGGCTCCCCTTCGGTTTGCCCTACACCCTAAGTTAACACGTGGGCGAACTTTTCATGAATACCTTAGCCATCCACCTTTAATGCTCCCATATTTTTCTAAAGGAAAGTGTAATTAAGTGAAGTTTTTTTTTATTACAGATAAAATCAGTGGTCCTTGCTACAATTCGAGTCTTTGGCCTAAGACTCCCTTGCCCCATAGAGGTACCAATGCAGATAAGTACCTTTTGTATAATCCCTTTAGGAGAGTTACAGGTAAGTTCAAGAGTTCCTCATAGGAATCAAGTGGAAGAAATCAGTAGGCACAAGCATGGTTATGGGGAAAGGGATAATAGGTTCCAGTTCTACCCCACAGGTGCAGAGACGACAGCAACCAAACACGGGGGATGTCAGAGGAGACCCTCTTAAGGAGATCCAGTACCAGGTTGAAAGCCAGAAGCAACAGGAAGAAGGAAAGCATAGCAGAATTCAGGCCAATGAAAGTGGATGGCCAAATGAAGTAGATGGTGACGTGCAGAATCCCTTAACCACGGGGACCCCTGATGGTAAAAATCTTGAATAACATACCAACCAGGGGGCCAGAGGTAAGTACAAACAGTGGTGCTTCCCAAAAACACACCTCAGGAAAAGCAGAACAGCCCGGTGAGTACAAATACTTTGCTCTCTCCAATCAATTAGGACACACCAATGAGATGCGCTTTCACATTCCCAATATTTCAAAAGGTGGCAACCTTGTATTGGCATGGGTTATGAACTGATAGAGCTATGGTCTTCCGTGCTACTCTCATTTCCCCAACACACACCACTCGCTCTTGTACCCCGAACAGCATATATTAACATGCATTTAAAACATTCCACTGCAACATTGGTCTCTGGATGGTACATCGAGGTCTTATGTTTTTCACCCTAAATCTGGTCTTAATAGGTGGCCATTTCCTGAGAGGTGAACTGCACACCATTATCTGTTAACATTTTCCTTTGATAGATATCCCTCAGAAAGACTTCCTCCATACATTGCACCCCTCTCCGCCTCTAAAACAACTTTCACTTCAACCCACTTGAAGGAGAGATCCAATAGGATCAGGACATACTTTATATACCCTCTTTCCAGGTCAAGGGGGTAACAAAACATTGACTGCTATTTAATACCATTCAGCTCAGGAGGTTCCAGAGGCTTTAATGGCTGAGGATGCACCATTGTCACTTTGTTACTGTCCAGACACTGTGGGCAGTCCTACACCAAGGCCTCAATGTCATTATTAATATTGGCCACCAATATTCATCGCATAGTCTGACTTTAGTCTTGGCCATTCTCAAGGGGCCATTGTGGCATGACTTCAGAATCTTGCTCGTGACCCCTGACGGAGGAGTCAACCTAGACCCTTTGCATAAGAACTCATCCACTAAACCTAGTTTGTTCTTGACTCTCCAATACTGCATCACAGCCTCAGGCTCATTGCAGTCATCCCTCCAGTCATCTTTCAAAAGCTGCATAACCTCCTTAAGTATTAGGTCATATTACTTCATCCTCCAATAACAATTTATCATCCTCTGACTCACCCCTTGAATCATTACAACATGTCAGTAGCCATATACTCCTTCCTTGCAATATGCTCACTTCAAAATCCTACCCCTTTGTTGCCATCACCCATCTCATTCTTCTTCTCAAGGTGCCATCCAAACCTATATCTCAAAATATACCCACCAAGGGTTTGCATTCAGTTCTAATTACAAAGTTTCCTTCCCATAGGAACACAGGAAACCTCTAGAAATAGGACAGGAAGCAGAGTCCTCTATGTCAAGTATCTCTGAAGGAGGCACAGTACTTTATCCTGAGGATTTGCACAGATTAACAGCTGCATCAGTTGTCACTTTGATCTTATCTGAACTTTAATATGCTGAGATGGCTTCACAGAAACGGTATAGTCATTGTTAGTAGCAGTGATTAATTCACTATTAGAATTGTCATTGACAGCCTGGCTGCCATCGGTTTTAGCCAAAATTGCCTCCTTCTTTGGTACAACTGAGGCTTCAAAGGCAAACATGGTTTTCCTGAAATAGTCCTCCAGCAGATTAGCTGATTTGGGCCATTTTGAATTTTGAATTTTGAGTTATTTATAACGTGCACACATCGAACTTAAAGGAATAGTTCACTCTAAAATGTTATTGGCTCAAAAGATGGGCCATGACCAAACATATATATAAAAAATATTTATTAAGAAAGTTCCAATGTAAACTTTTGAGCAAATGAGGCTCAAAGTCACACATTTCAAGCACTAGGAGGCATCCATTTTGTGAAATGAATGAGCCTCCTGTGCTTATGTTAATCTCTGCCCTTGCGGCACTAATGAAGTAAAAGCCACCAGCTGTAATAAAAAAAAGCTGCCAGCAGGTGGCTTTTGCTTCATTATTGCCAGAGAGCAGAGATTAACAAAAACTGCTGCTTGTAAGTGCTTTAAATTTCAAGAGTATCAGAGTTCGGGAGGATATCTCGCGCTCACACCAACAACTTATTATGAGACCTATTATCACTGTTACTAAATTTCCTCAGGATAGGTTCAAAAAGTCCTCAAATTTACATAACGCTTGTTAGTTCAATATATTTTAATTCATCTTCCAAAGTAAAGAACAGCCGACACGTGTTTCGACCTTTGGTCGTTATCAAGGCCTCTCTATGTCAATCAGTTATACCTTCCATCCCTGTATTGTAGACCCTGAAGATCTATGTTCTTAATATACCATATGTTCCAATAGTCTTTACATTCGAAATAATTTAGGTCCAAAATTGGCTTTCACCTTTACATGGGCTAAATCCCAGAACCTCGTTATGCTAAGCATAGATCTAAAATATATTGAACTAACAAGCGTTATGTAAATTTGAGGACTTTTTGAACCTATCCTGAGGAAATTTAGTAACAGTGATAATAGGTCTCATAATAAGTTGTTGGTGTGAGCGCGAGATATCCTCCCGAACTCTGATACTCTTGTCTATTTTGTACAAACTTTGTGGGAAGTTTGAGGGAGTGATATCACTTGCTGCCGACCCCCCCTTATTTTATTATATAATTTTTTTGAAGTTCGAGAGTGGAAAATAGCGCACGCAATTTGATAGCGATCCCACAACAATTGGAATTTTGCTTTAAATTTCATTCTGTTTTCAAAGCACTGCAAAATAAATGCTGCAGTTTTCTTTCTAAGTTAGAAATAAAACCGCATAATTTATAACGCTGACTTTATGTTTGCGGTGCCTTCAGCTTTGAGTCTCCTGGGCTCTCCCGGGTTGGGGGAGCCCAGAAACCGTAGAACAAAAACCTCAGCATTTATAAATACAACAACATTGTATTTCTGACTGCGGTGGCTTTAGCTTTGAGTCTCCTGGGCTCCCCCAACCCGGGGGAGCACAGGAGAATCAAAGCGAAAGACGCCACAATCAGAAATACAACATTGTTATATGTATGATTTCCGTGGTTTTCTAACCATGGCAATCACAAATACAACAACGTTGTATTTCTAATTGCTGTGCCTTTGCTTTTTGCCTTTCATTTTACATTTTCTGTGCTTCCCTGGGCTTGGGGAGCACCAAAAACATAAAATGAAAGTGAATGCAGCCTCCTCCATGTACAGCTCTGCTCTGGCAGCAGTAAGCAAAAGCTCCCAGTGGGGGGCTTTTGCTGCTTGTTTAGTGCCGTCAGGGCAGAGCTTAACATGAGCAGAGGAGGCTGCCTGAAATGACAAAATGGATGCTGCCATGTAAACGTGTTGAGCCTTGTTTGCTCAAAAGTTTACATAGGAACTTTCTTTAAAAAGATGTTTAATGTATGTTTTTGATTTTTGCCCATCTTTTGGGACAATAACATTTTAGAGTGAACTATTCCTTTAATCGAATCCTGGCGCAGATGGAACAATAGATAAAAAGAGAAGGTTCAGTCACGTAAATATTAATGCCATTGCAGTTCACAAAGAGAGGAAAATAGTAGCTGCTCCTATTTAAATAGAGAAGTCTTTAGACCTGCTCTGAAGGTCAGGAGGGATTTAGCACTTCTTAGATTCTGTGGGAGCCTATTCCGCAATCTTGGTCTAGCAAATGAAAAACTGCAGTCTCCTCTTGAAACACAGTTTGTCCTGGGAATAGTAAGCAGAAATTGGTCTTCTGGCCTTAAAGCCCGATCTGAATGATACAGCTTCAATGTGTTCATTAAGTAGCTTGGTGCCAACTCATTAATGCATTTGTACACCAAGCACCCAATCTTGAATTTTATGCGGTCCTCTACCGCTAGCCAGTGCAAAGCACCACGGAGGCCCGAGGTTTAGGTATTTCTGGATACACCAAATACCAGTTTTACTCCTGCATTTTGTGCTTTTTGCAAGCGACGAATCTGTTTAGTCCGGGCTCCAGCTAAAAGTCCATTACAATAATCTAGTTTGGAATTAACTAGAGCTCCCACAACCAGGGCACGATCAGTATCAGGTACGCAAGGCAGTGCTTGGCGTAGAAGACAGACATTGTAGAAAACCGACTGTACTTTGGCTGATGCCTGGCCACTACAGGCCAAATCACTCTGCCAAACGCACCCGAGATTTTGGACCTTAGTGGCATATTTAAGACTGCACCCCATAAACTTGGGTGGCAGAGAGCTGCTTTTCCCCTCAAATAGATATTTAGGTCCAAATAGGATAACCTCTGTTTTTTAGGGGTTATTTTGCAGCCAATTTCTTGCCATGAAAACCCCCATTTCCTCCACATATTTGCCCACTGTGGTGAGAGCATCTTCCACATCATCAAGCCTGATTTACAGCTGTGTATCATCAGCGTATGAGTGGAATCTGAGATGGTATTTCTCCAGAACATCCATTAGTGGGCAAAGATAGATATTGAATAGGAGAGGGGAGAGTGCCGGCCCTTGTGGCACACCACAGCATTGAAGGAGGACTTCAGATATAAATCCTCCCACCTGTATGTATTGTTTGCGCCCTCTAAGAAATGAAGTAAACCAGTCCAAGGCACAGGAATCTACATCACGCATTTGGGATCCCTGGGGGCTATCTCTGGCACTAAGTGCTTACTCATTATATTACTGATATATAGAAAACTTAAATCAGAGTTGTGACTTTCATGAGGCCACAATGTCATCCAGGGTGCTTTAGACAGAGCAGGCAATGCCAATACCAGGATACCAGTAGCATTACCAAATCTTACAAAGCAAAGCTGCAAACTGGCAGGCCTCAGAATCAACCTGGGGCAGTTTTTAATGTGGAGGGGTCCGTAAAGTTCAAATAGAGTCAATTAAAAAAAGTATAAGCATTTTCCCACTATATTCCTGGGTCCCTTATGCAAAGCAAGAAAATGCAAGACCAAATGTACACCTCACACCCAGTGCTAGTATTTACATCCTTAACAATAGACTTGCTTTGGCCTAATCCACTGTTGAATTTTTCCTATATAAGAAAGTAACACCCTCCACTTACTTGATTGCTCTTTGTTAACACTTTTGAAGAAGCATTCACTGTGAAATGATTGGGAGCACAGTCTACTCCAAAGTCCTCTGCTAAAAAAAAAGGTGGAGACAGCAGCTGCAAAGAAGAGGAAGGCTTGTTACAATAAACTTCCCAAGAACCTATTTGGACTGGCCAGCTGGCTTGACAAAGCCTACAGACACTGGTACATAGGACCCTGCTCACTGGAGGTGACAGGTCCCTGCAAGTGCCTTCAACAAACCTTTCTGGTTGGGATGGACAAATGAAATGACTTACCTTTCTCGTGAAACCGTGGGCTGGGTCTCACAGAAACGACATAACCAAGGAAGCAACACCTAGCTCTCCCTGCAATTCTGAACCACCTGAATAGCGGTTTTGGCATCTTCAGAACTATCCAAGCTGCTGTAAGGTTGATGCTAGAGTCATCTGTGACCTCGATGCTCTTCCACCTTTACAGCTTTGGGTTTCAATCAACGGCAAAGCTTTGCCGCCTCTGCATCTGGGATCTGCTGAGTCTTCTGGCAACCCCAAATCGACGCAGCATGCCTCGTTACAAGCTTCTTTGAGCCCAAACGGTCCCTGCTGCAGTACCATGAAGCCATGTTGAGACAGTGGAAACTGCTCACTGCCAAAGGCAAGTCTCTGCTGCGATAAACCCAAGGCCACCAAACCTTCCAGCACACTTCGATTCCAACACCGACTGCCAATCTCATCATCTTCGACTCGCAAGCTGTCTCTGTTACCAAATAACATGTTGCTGCACTTCGATGTTACCTGAAAACCCACCATCTGAACTAACAGCATGCTGCTGAAACTGCATTCCATCTAGAATTTACTTTTTTCGCAGCCCTGCACTATGTTTCGCATTTAGCCTACTTGTAACCACTGGATTGACTTTTAGCAGCCCTGCACTGGCTTTCACATTCAACCTGCCTGTAACCACTGGATTGACTTTTCGTAGCCCTGCGCTGTGTTTGGCATTTAACCTACTTGTAAGCACCAGATTGACTTTTCACAGCCCTGCGCTGTGTTTCGCATTTTAACCTACCTGTAACCACTGGATTGACTTTTCACAGCCCTGTACTGTGCTTTGCATTTAACCTACCTATCACCACTGGATTGACTTTTTGCAGCCCTGCGCTGTGTTTCGCATTCAACCTACATGTAACCACTGGATTGATTTTTCATAGCTCTGCGCTGTGTTTCGCATTGAGCCTACCTGTAACCACTGGATTTCCCCACCAAGCTCTGCGATGTGGTCTTCTATTAACCTGTTACTGCATACTTGATGGTGCCCACCGCACTAAGAGGTGAGGCTTTTCAAACTGTGCACCCTTATCAATGTCACATATTACCCGCCTTTAACTGCATACTTGATGTAGCCCCTGCCCGCACCAAGAGGTGAGGATTTCCAAACTGTGCATACTTGATGTAGCCCCCTGCACCATGAGGTGTGTCTTTGCCAGTCTGTATACAGTCATACCTATTTTTTCACGCAATCTGCGCTCCGCATGTTATAACCATTATGTATTGTCTCTTACTTTACCTGCTTACTTTGCACTTACTGTAATTAGCGCCGTGATACCTGAGGGTCTTGGGTGCTGCTATAAATGCTCAAATAAAAATAAATAAATAATAATAATAATAATAATAAAACATAATAACAGCAAGAAATAAAGGCATTTGAAGAGGCCCTGCGGCCCCTTGTCTGCCTTAAAGGACCATAGTGATTTCTAGGCCCCATTCTCTACCTTTTGAAACACATATGCAATAACTTTTGTATTCTGCTGCTGATCACTCCTGTCCACCGAACCGAAGTGATCCGGTTCTATGTGATAAACTCGCCCTCAAAAATCCTGCAGCAGCAAAAGCTGTGTTTTTTTTTGTGCACTTTTCAACGCATATATATGCAGAGGGAGACCTCCGCAGCCTCCGTGCTATAAATGATTACCCTAACCCATCCCCCACAAATATATGCGTTGATAAGTCTAGGCGACTTCATCACTGGGTACGAGTGATCCTTTATTCTAAAGTCTGCTTCCTCTGTAGTTTTCCTTACAAGCAGGGGTCAGGTCCTAAGAATAAAAGTGGGGGACTCATCGACAAACGCAATGGGGTGTGACGTTGCCAGAAATTAGCATATCAAGGTGAATTATGCACATTTCATTAATTTGGCTTTGCACAACCACCCAAATTGCACAGGACGAATGGCAATTGCATTTCATAAAATCAACACACACACAAAATCAAGAGAAGATATTTTCTTCTAATAGTGTTTTTGAAAACATTAAAAGGTGTGCATGTTTTAGACTCCAAGAACCAATACAAATGTTTTCCCTGAAGCGTGCAGTAACGAATTGGGACATTTCACCTTTAGTGGTTTGTTATATTTCATTAGGTTAGATAGTGCAGCAGTGAAGTGTCCAGCCTGCAAACCTGACAGTCGCTTTAATTTATAAATTCAAGGAAGACTTCAATGTTTCTCATTTTAGCTGGTGGGGGGTGGGGGAGAGACTGAGTCCACCCTCTGAAAAAAGTGGGGGGACTCCATCCACCCACGTGTAACCTGGACTTCAGCCCTGCTTATAAGGGTGGGCCAGTGGTGTTTTTATTAGCAGTCAGCATTTTCGTTGTGTGAAATAATCCTATTTGTATTGAACCTCGATTGGACATTCTTTAAAAACAACTGCACCTCACACAGGAGACGGCAATTCAAAAAGTGAAAGGTGGCCCTCGCTACAGGACTGGCATAAGTGCACCCCACAGAAGATGGGACACCACTATTGCAATACCGCACAGTGTCCCCCAAGTACAGGTGAGCAGGTAGGTATCCGCCACTCTTGTAATTAAGCTAGGCTGATGCTCTTGTCTATGGTCTTCCGGAAGTAAACCAGACGCACTGCCCCTGTTTTGACCTAGTCCCTGGTCATCCAGTCAAATGACCAATGAGATTTGTCATGCATGTTCAGCCGCACACATCCTACACTCCCTGGTAAATCCCGCTGCTGTTGATGGAAAGCACTGGCGGCCATTGATCCCAGCGTGTTTCCTTTGTAATTGATGGATATTGCTTTCCCAGCTGGGGGTCAGGCGGACTAAGTGATGATTAATATCCGCCTCCCTGCTCCTGCTTTTGTGAAATGGGATTATATTTGCAGAATTATTTGTATGTATTGGAGAAAGCACAACAATGGGTTCTGAGTGAAAACGCATTATGTTTGTCATAGAAGAAAGAAAAACGGCAGCAATCCAATTTCTGGCTGCTTTGCAATTTGAAGAAGTGTTGGGCGAGTGAGGGAAAATAGCAAAAAACACCTTCAGAGTTATTGAGTGTAAGAGCTGAAACCTTACAGGACACAGGGAGTGAGGGAGCCCGACGAGCTGGGAGGGAAAAGACAGGAACAACTGGGGGTTCAGAGATGGGGGAGGAAGGAATCAGGACCACCCATTCAGGGAGGGGGCGCAGGAACCCACAAGCAGCTGGGCGGGGTTTCAAAGTGTGGGGCCAGTCAGGAGGAGGCCTTCAGGGAGGGGAGAGAAGGGAGCCACCAATAGCCATTCAAGGAGGGGGCAACCAGGGCCAGCCAGAGAAGGGTTCAGCATTAGGGGCACCAGAACCAGCCAGAATGGGGTAAGGGAGGGGAAAGAGGTCTATTAGGATCCCCCAGACGTTCCATGAGGGAGCAGAGTGGCAACAAGACCCAGCCAGAGTGGCAACAAGACCCAAGGAGACGCCACCTTACGAAGGGGTCTTGACGAGGGGTGGGCAAGCCTGGCACAGAGATGATGCGCTTATCTAAGCACACTTCATGAGGCCAACCGGTCGAGGATGCCCTAACCCACCAAGATGGAAGGGTAATGGAGTCTAGTCACAAGGTGGCCAGTGGCAGAGAGGGAGATCGTAGGTGCGGTGGGGGGTGCACTGTGATCAGGGACCCTCGCTCTCAGTGTGTCCCGGCTGCCCCATGACAGACTGGTGGTGGGGCAGCATTCAGTCTGGGTGGTCGATAAAAAGAATCGTGTTCTTTAAACGTGTGCATAAGACAAGAACCTCCTTTTTTCATGTCATGTTCGTTTGGTAACAGAAAAGTGTTCAGTATAAGCAGATACTAGCTTTACGGCCTGCCCCTCAAACTCAAGTAATAGCACATTTTAATGGTAAGTGTTTACCCACTAACATGGAAACTGATTGGGCGGGACGGAAGTAAGGCAGAGGGAGATGTCACTGAAATAAGATGCATCTTCTCTCGGGAGGATAGCTCAGGGGAAAGGCGCTCGCCTTAGAAGCAAGACGCAGCAGAGTAACGCAGGTTCGATCCCCGGGTCTACACTCAGAAACCTCTGTGTATTAAGCGCTTTATAAATAACCCATCATATCATCTGCACGATCATTACGTGAAATCATCGCCCCAATTCTTCTTGCCATGCTATGTTGCAAGTAGCCTTCAGGGAAGAATGGCATATAGAGTATAACCCCGGGAATAATATCCTAACTTTAAAATGCGATGATATTTACACTGTACCATAACTGTGGATGCTCCTAAAACAATGCATTATTTCAAAATGTCCCTGTGCACTTTTTAACGCATGATCCAAATCCTCTTGATCAGGGGTACCAGCTAGGTTTGGGGGCAGGGCTACAATTCTTTAGATGGCTCTGCTGCCAGAGGGGCATGCCAGATGTGTGGAAGAGGCACTTATGGAGGCTGAACTCTCAGTCATTATGCATCTATGGGGAGGTGGATGATTGTAGACTCTTAAGAAGCCCAGGGACCTTTCCTGATTCGTGGACTAAGTGGACCTGTGTCATCTGTGGCACATTGATCTGGGCCTGACTTTTTGATAAGCTGGACCTTTTCTCAGTGTAAATATATGATATGATATTTATAATGTGCCTGTACACAATTGTTTCTAGGCGCCACAAGACAAGACAGGGGAGACGGAGGGGAAACAACACAAACGATCCTTCTAGGCATTGTGACAGTGGGATTGTGCAAGTGCAACTATGAGAAGTGCAGGGGGCAGGGAGAGTGGGAAGTGCAGGGGAAAGGGACGGGGAAGTGCGATCAGGGCAACATGTCTCTGAGTAAGTGCAGCCAATGCAGAGTGGCTCTGGGTAAGTGCAAGGAGGTAAGAGGCTGTAGAGGTTACAGTTGCAGCCCCTTAGTGTGCGATAGGCCAGGAGGCAGTACAAAGAAGACTGGTCATGGAGGAGCCTGGTACCCAGTGAGAGTCTGAGGGTAGCCGAGCAACCAGTCGGCGTCGCAGGCAGTTAAGTTAGCAAGGAAGCGAGAGAGAGAAGGCAGAGGAGAAAGGGAAAGTCGCAAGCCGCTTCCAAAACTTCAGGTGGTGCAGCTCAAGTTTGAGGGCCTGCAAGTCCCAGCATGCAGCGCTCTATTGGCTAAGAGGCCAGGTATGTCTGAAAGTGTCACATGTGCCGGGGGAGTATTTGGCATCTATGGCAGCAAAGTGATGGAGATGGACGTTAGACGGCAGGATGGTTGTCTGTATCCTGGCAACAAGAGGCAGAAGGTGGTGTTGAGAGTGTCGGAATCCAGGTGCCACCTCAGAGAATCCAAAACAGGCAAACATCTTTAATAGTTTGGCAGAGTGGCTAAAAAGTGGCAGCAATGGATTTTCCACTACTTTTACTGAACCGGCGTGCTCAAAGTTTGGAGGTAATTTGCGGGAAACCCTCAGCACTTGGCTGGATGCGTACCCTCCTCATTGCCTTCAATAAATGAAGGAACTGTTGATGCTAATTGTAATGCCTCGAAAAACCCTACGGCGTCGTACGGGATTCCGAAACGGGACTAACGCTGCCACTCCACCACTCGTAATTTGGTGGATTTACAGCCACAAAATGAGTGGCAGTAAGGTTAAACAAGTATGGCAGTATGTCCTCCAGAAATTCTAATTGGGCCATTGGTTTCTTTTCCGCAGGTCACAGGTGGTCCGGGCTGGTGCATTCTGGACCTTTGGTTGGGAGGCCCCCGCTCTCGAAGTCCAGATGACCAAACTGTGTGAAGCAGGGAAAATCACTATCAGCGTGTGACTTCGTTCCACTATTTTTGAAAATTACAAGTGCTCACAAAGATGTTATTATCTAGTCTTGAGCACCACATGAATACCCTTCATTGAACTTTACATTAGGTCGGAAGAAAAGGGCATGATGTGATAACTTCCCATTTACAAGTAGCTTGTGATGTTAAATTAGTGGACACAGAGCATGTTATAATACACTTTTAACGTTTTACGTTTTGTTGCTGTTCAACCTGGGGAATTGGACTGAACATGTTATGTTAACCATTTTGTGCCAAAGTACAGCGCAACTGACATCAAAAGGCAGCCTGGTGCTAACACGACTGAGAAGGCACCAAGGCCAAGCAGGAAAGTTAGAAAAGTTTTTAAAGCACGTCTAAATTGCAGATGGGCAACCGCAGAACGAATTGCAATGGGCAGGGCATTCCACAGCTTAGCAACCCTCACAAAAAATGAGCAGCCGCCAATTCGGACAATGCGAAATCTAGGCACAGAGATGAGAAATCGATCCCTTGAATGCAGCAGTCGGCCAGGAACATAAGGCTGAAACGTAAGCTGCAAGTACTCCGGCCCCACAGAGTGAAAGGCCCTGTGTACAAGGCACAGAAGCTTGAAGTGCACATGCTTGACCACAGGCAGCCAGTATAGAGCATGCAGAACTGGAGAAATATGGTCCCTGAAAGAGGAGCCGGTGACAAGCCACGCAGCCGAGTTCTGTAGGATTTGAAGGCGTTGTACCAGATAGTCAGGTTGCGCAACATATAGAGAGTTGCAGTAATCAATCCGGCTTAGGACTAAAGCTGCAACCATCAGAGCACGAAGAAACTTCAGCTGAAAATGACCCTCTTGACAGACTGAGCTGATCTAAGAAGAAATAGAAAGGGAGGCAGATAATTTAACACCAAGATTCTTTACAACAGGCACAGCGACAGGAAAGGAGCCAAAGGAAGAGGGCCAAAAAGACAAAGTTCAAAGAGAGGTGGCAGAAGCAGAGCCAACAACCAAAACCTCAGACTTGCCCCCATTTAATTTAAGCCAGTTGTTGCTCATCCAGCTCCCAATGGTCTGCAGGCACTCTCTTAGCTGTGCAGCATGGACAAGGTGGAGAAGGTCCAGCCGAACTAAGATCTGAGTATCGTCAGTATAAGAGTAGCATCTGAACCCATGTGAGTGGATGAGAGCAACAAGAGGCTGGATGTAAATATTGAACACGTGGGCGAGAGGGCATAGCCCTGAGGAACCCCACACACCAGAGCTGAAACAGCAGAAAGAAAGGGCTGTAGAGATATCGACTGCGGAAACTCAGAGAGGAAAGAGTGAAACCATGACAGAACTGGACCCTTGATCCCAGCGGCAGAGTGGCGGTTGATCAGGATGGAGTATCAAATACGGCTGAAAGATCCGGCAGAATCAGTGCCACCACCCCACCCTGATCCGAAATCAACGTGAGATCATCCAGCACATAGACCAAACAGTTTCAATACCCCGACCAGGTCTAAACCCTGACTGAAAGGCATCAAACAAAAGTGTGTCTTCATAAAACCATCCAAGCAGAGGGGCAAATAGTGATTCTAAGAGCTTCATGAAAAAAGGAAGGAGCGATATTGGTCGAAAATCTGCTGGAACCAGAGGATCAAGAGAGGGTTTCTTGAGCAAAGGAACTATCAAAGCATGTTTAAGCTCAGGAGGAATCATACCTGTGGAGCAAGAGAGATTAATAGTAACCATAACATTAGAGACGATCATGGGTAAAATCACTTTCACTATTTTGATCGGGATAGCATCAGTAGGTGAAGCAGATTTCATTTGCTCCACAGCCAAGATGATGTCACAGGCCGAGGAGGGAGGGAAAAGATCCCAACAGGATCCGGAAACAGGCAAAAGCCCAGGAGTCTGGGCATATGCAGGTGACATGAGAGAAACCACAGCTTCCGTAATTTGATTGCAAGCAAGCAAAACATTATCACGAATATCACCTATTTTGCAAACAAAAAGGTCAGCAAGTGAATCACAAAGCTTTTGGAAAGTAATCAGCAGCGGACACCTTAGAGGACAGTGAACCAATGACTTTGAACAGTTATTTGGGTTGATTGATGGACTTCTCAATTTGGAGGTTGAAGACATTTTGTTTGGCCTGATTAATCGCTAGATGTTAACTAGAGGTTGGGGCACAGAAAGCTGCCCTATAACCAGAGGAATAGGATGAGCGCCATTTCCGTTCGGCTTGCCTGCATTTGAGACAAAGAAGTTTAAGATGGTCATTAAACCAGGGCTTAGACGTGCGACCACGTACTCTAATGCTTTTAAGAAGAACGATTAAGTCAGCCACAGTAGTAAACATCTGGGAAAGAGAACAAAGATCAAGGCTGGGAGTGGCAAGACACAGCTCATAAATATGAGCCGCAAGCAGAGAAGGATCAACCCGAACGCCAGTTGCGCTTCCACACCTTCTGATTGCAGGAAGTGGGAACGCAATCAGTGAAATTATACAGAAAAGTAATAACAAAATGATCAGACCAAGTGATCCTGTGGGCAGTAGAAACTGCAATGGCATCATGCTCAGCAAAAATCAAATCCAGGCGATTGCCCAGGATATGAGTAGGTTCAAGAACCAGTTGCGCCAGCGACAAATCATCCATGGCTACAATACATTTAGCAGCAGCGTTGTCAGAGGGGTCATTACACCTATAATTGAAATCACCAGCAACAACCAAGTTAGTGTATTGAAGCTGCACAGAAGCCACATGGTTAACAAAAGCTCCAGTGAAGGTAGGGTCAGATCACGGGGCAAGGCCAACAATAAGAAAATGAAGAGTACTAGAGGCGGATAGAACAATGCCTACTAAAAGAGCCTGTATTTTACATTTAACTGACAGAGCTGTCACAATAGCTGTAAATCTTGTGTTAAAAATGAAAGCAACACCGCCCCACGGCAGTTTGATGCACGATCAGACCTCAGGATAGTATAGCCATCGAGTAGCATAGCCACAACAGCAAGCCTCGAAGAATCGGATAGCCAAGTTTCAGTGACCAGCAGGCAGTCTGGCTTCAAATCTAACAAAAGGTCAAAGCAGCCCACTGCGTGAGCCACTAAGGGCCTAGCATTGCACAGCAGACAATTCAGCTGACTCAAATTAGGTGCTGGTGTCACCATAGTGGCCGTAAAATTGAATACAAAGCCAGGGGGCAAGATAGTATCAGAGGGGACCAAGGCAATAAGCCGTTTGCGAGTAACAGAAACAAGAGGGGAAGCCTCATCAAAGGCAGAATGGGGGGGCCCATTGCCCAGCCCCCCTGCCGGTACCCGGACGGGCCCAGACGGGCTTACTTTTTGCGCCCCTTCGGCACACAGCATGCATGCTCGCCGCGCTCGTCCCTTGCTAAGCCTATGTGGATGACACATAAGTGTCAGCTTGGAGGAACACGTGACTGTGTGAAACGTGGAAAGAGAAGAAATACTCAGTGAAGAGCATGTATAGAGGAAATCACTACGCAAATATTATAAAACACTGTTTACAAAAAAATGAAATCAGTCAGCCAGGTGGGAAGTTTAGAGAGCAGGAGGCAGGCACACAAATTACAAAAAAAAGCAGTTTAAAATAATAAAATGCAGCTCAACAAGGTGGCAGCTTGCACAGACAAAGTAACTAACCTTCTCCCGATCGACACATAAGTGTTCGCTCGGAGGAACACATGCCCCTCTATACCTTTATTAACCAGTTGCTCAATTGTTTCTATGTCTCTCAGGCTGATGTTCAAGTTAGAATATTTCAAATGAGGCCTTTACCAGAGATTATAGACTGACTCCCAAGCATTCTGATTGGTTGAGAGACGGTCTACAATGGAATCAATGTGACTATTGTTCATAGAGACCATTTATAACATGATCTTCAGTGATCCAGGTGTTTTGAACAAGTAGCACAGACCATTGGGTAGAGCGCCTGTTACAGGAAAAAGATGACCTACCCAGCCTTTCATCTTTCCTGGGTCAGTGAAAGCAGCACCATTGTCATATGTAATAATGACAACTATTATTAAGTACCAAGAGACAAGTCAGTGTGTGGTATATATATATATATATATATATATATATATATATATATATAATGGGAATGGTTCTAGAGTAATTCAGAAGAGAAATATTAAAACTACAGACTACGCAAGTCAGAATGCTCTAATAAAAAATCTAGAAAAACACAAAAACTCTCGAAAAATCAAACCTTAAAAATACATATCCAAAGGGTGGTTGAGACAGCTAAGAACAGCGTTGTGGGGTAGGTGTTTATTAAGGCTGAATGTGACCTTGGGTGCTGGCCATTAAGATGAAAAGGATATAGCAGTGATAGCGTTAGGTGCCACTTTATGTGTTTATAAAAATAACAATTATATGACAGTTTATTGTCAGTGTATTGAAACCATTCCATTTCAAATGTTCGATGTTAATGCATATCAGTGGTGTAACACAAAATTTGGGGGGCCACCTGCCAGCCATGCTGGGAGCCCCCACCCAACTCGGCAACAAATCACAGTTCGTGTAACACTCTTGGCCGGCCTAAATTACCACAATTGCGCAATATGCACGAATGTGCTGCTGCGGGGGTACGCCACACACTACACTAGGAGAAAGACATAAATATGTGTTTTAATGCATTATACAGCACACTTTCTGGGAAGAATTGGCTAAAAGGCCAGAGCATTTGCAATTGTTTTGTTGGGTAACACCAGTCCAAAAATCCAATATATGCAGGTCACCAACTGTGCACAGGAACATTAATGCTTTCATTAATATAATGCTTTGATATAAAAAATGCGATGCCACAATGAACATATGTCCAAATGGCTGCACACTGTAGACCAGTGTAGGCACATAATAACATATTACATCAAAGCATGCCAGGCCACATTTAGACATACCTAGACTGGTTGCACCAAAATGCCAGTCGAAGCAATAACACTTATCATGGTTATTTTATCACAGATGCCCAGAAAAACATACAATGCGGCAGTAAGAAATGGATAGACTGGCAGCACCCAAATGCCAATCTAGCCAGGTAATTACACTTAGCAGGACTGCTTTTTTTCAGAGATGCCTAGTTAAAAAAAAAGTCAAGCCAAACTACGAAATGACTAGACTGGTTGCACCAAAATGCCGCTCGAGTCACTAATACCACATATCATGCCTGCTTAGCCTGGACATGGAGGACCATTATGATTTATTGCACAATCCCCATCCCACCCACCCACACATCCTCTCGCCCTCCCACCCCAGGCCCCAACCCCCAAAATCAACTTCTTGGCCCAGAATTACCACCACCAACGTCCCATTTCATGTCCCAGTGCTTACGTATGAGGCTCCTTGGCGCATAGGTAAGTACTGGGATTTGGAAGACTGGGACTAGGAGTAATGAAGATTACAGGTAGCTAAGCCAGGCATTACCTCCATGTCCCACTAACTCATCCCAGTACTTATGTATTAAGCACAAGTATTGGCGCAACACTATTGACCTGACTGGACTTCACCCCGCCATCACCCCTCCCCTTCATTCCCCCCCATGAAAATGTGGGCTATGTTGACTTGACCTGGTTGACCTACAGAACTGTAGGGAAACTGGGGGAAATTCTGCCGGGGTCTGCTGGGCCGTCCGCGGACCCCCGGGCAGGGAGGCCCCAACTCCCCCCGCGTATCCCAAAAATGAGTATGAGACACACGCAAGAAGCAAGGTGGTTCTGCTGTTTATTAAACAACGGCAGGGATGGGTCAAGGATCGTACGCGTCCATCCTGACTCTCTCTCAAACTTTTTTAGGGCTCGCAGGCCCTTTTTACCTCAGTATGATGCGCTACTTGCGTCACCTGGGAAAGTTAGCAAAAAACCTATCGTCACTTTGGATTGGTTCCTCGAGTGGTAGGGTTAGTATAGCATACGTATAGAGAACGCTGTTAGTGGTTAAGGGTCAGTCAGGTGGTATACTTGGGTTGTCCCTTCTATTAGATACATGAAAATTGTTACATGAAGACCCCTGATGATTGGCTAATGTTAATGGCGTCAGTGATAAGTGCCCCATGTTCTGATTGGTCCACTCGCGAGCCCCCCAGCCTGGGACCATCGTTGTTCCCAGCTCGCGGTGCACCTGTCATTTGCAACAATGTATAACTATGTGTTTGTGCAGACAATGCGTGGATTTGTTCATATGCTTGAGGGCAGACTACTCCCACCGCCGCAGATGTCCATTGAGTCGCTTCATTGTTGCTGCCTGTGTCTCAAAACGTGGGACCCAAGCGCCTCCCTCCTGGGTCTGGCACCCTGTCAGGTTCGGCTTGGTCACGTGAGGAGAGACCGTGGTTGAGGCAGAATTCTGCACATTTAATGTTGCATTTTCCACTGTGTGTCTGGCTTAGTTTGCAGGTGTGCCCTTGGCTTCGGCTTGTGGTATGCGAGTTTGCAACATTGCTCCCTTGGTTGTCTGTTCTCGCCGGGCTTATTCTGCAGGGTCAGCAATTGTACTCTTGCTCGTTCAATGTTCGTGGAGGCTCTTGCTTGCGGCCTACTTGGGCCTGGTGCATAGGTGGGGATGTTTGATGCACGGCAATTTAAGTTACAGTAACATATTGCTTTATCCCCAGTATCATGTCTTCGTTATATTTCTCATCGCAATGCATGGGTTAGGGGAAGCATCAGCAAGCATTTTAGATGAGTTCGTTGTGCGTCTTGCGTTTCTGCATTTTGAAAAACCTATGTGAAAAATAATAAAGATGCGCGTCAGTGGGTGTGTCCGTCACCTACGTCATAGCACTGAATATGTTCTTCGTGTGGATTGGTGTGGGAGTGTCCAGTGTGCATGTTTGCACGGGTGTTCTGACCGTTGGCTAGGTCGTCATGGCATCTCTAACGATGTGTTTATTTACTGTTGAATGGTTCAGTCGAGTTCATCCATGCTGCAGGAGTCGGCTTGGGCAGGGCAGGCTGGTGGGCAGGCTGGTGGGCACATCCGTATGTTCCTGTACCAGGGTATTTGGTCGTCTGGTAGATAGGCAAACTCCTCTCGTGGCGGGTGTCTGGGCCGCGATCCTCTAGGCCAGGGGCGTGAGGGGATTGGTGGGACTCTTTTGTCCCATTATCCCACTTCAAGCTGTTGCCAGGCAGAACAGAACACAGATGTTAACAGCACGAGGGTTTTGCTGGTAAGAAAGGCCCAGCAATTACTGATGTAAAGCGTTTCACTGTTAGTACCTGCATTCAAATGCATAATTCTTTAGGCAATTGAAATCTTGATGTGGGTTTAGTACTTCCATGCCAGGGGAGGGATTGGAAGGGTGGAGAGGGGACAGGAAACTGCATATTCTCACAGCAGTCCATAAGTGGGTGCTTTCAGACTTAAAGGAGAGAGTTAACTGCTTGTAACATTGAAGCTGCACTAGAATAGTCTCATTAGAATGCATAAAGAAGTTAGATGCCACACACAAATACGTTTGCCACTCCCCCACCATCTGTGAAATTAGCATCTCTCCCAACATTTGAAGGGTTAGCCCTCCACCCCTCAAAATGTAGGTTTCATTGTGCCATTGAACACAAGCACACACACCATTCACCATATACACACACACACACCGAGCCACCCATACATTTAAGAGTGTACCCTTTCACCATAAAGGCATACACAGGCACCCACCCATACATTTAAGTGTGCACCCTTTCACCAAACAGGCACACCCAGGCAGCCAACCATACATTTACGTGTGCACCCTTTCACCATACAGGCACATGCAACAAAGGGGTATCCTACCACATAACATTCATGACATTACATTATTCCTGGGATGTCAAACATTACTTGAAGGGTCTAGTAGCATTAAATTAATTTGCTGTTGGCACCCAAACTATAAAGTGTTTAGGATTTGCAGGGTCAGTGTGCAGAAATGCAAAGAAACATTTGGTTTCTTTCTAAACAGCTTTATTGTTTAGGCTGTTAATTATCTTTTTTTCCATTACGATTTCATTTTTTTGTACTTTGTTTCAACATAGTTTCTTTGTGTAAATAAATACAGTACGAAACAATTTAAAGACTGACACAATTCTCAAATACATAAAAACAAACCGGTGTTCAGTGCACAACAAAAAATAATATAGCAGGTGCTGGGACCTTCAAAACCAATTACAGAT
Source organism: Ambystoma mexicanum (assembly GCF_040938575.1). Lineage (NCBI taxonomy): Eukaryota > Metazoa > Chordata > Amphibia > Caudata > Ambystomatidae > Ambystoma > Ambystoma mexicanum. Next base: position 819,973,906 of record NC_090922.1, read on the forward strand.
GGTCAAAAATGAAGATGTGTTGGCACTTGTAGACATAGGGTCGCCAGAGCTACATAGGTTTGCTCTGGTTCTGTAATTCTATGACACAGGGCCCATGCATGTGTCCTAGTATCACGTGGAAGCAAGAGATGACCAATCCATAGGTCTGCACCACACCTTGGGGATATACCCTCGGTGTAACCTGGACTTCTTAGCCGCAAAAGTGCTATGTCCAATAGCATTGCGGCTCCTGGTGGGTGCGCCTTCTTCCGGGCCTCGGATAGTGTCTCTCTAAGGGTGGGTGGAAGGGAGAAAGGAAACACATACATGTGGTATTTCTTAAAAATGATTTGGAAGACCAAAACTGAATCCTAGAGAGATAGATCTCTAGGTGAATGGGCGCAGAGTCTCAGTCGTCCTCAAAGGAGGGAGGGCACTAACCATGGGTGTATCCTGGGAACTTGGTGGGTGCAAGCAGGATGGGGACTAATGTCTATGTCCTCCTACTAGGTGGCTGCTGATCCTGTTGCAGTACTCTCTGGCTGTGGTCTCTGGGTTTGTGGTCCGCACGGCCGGGGTTTGGCGTTCTGCCCTGGAAATAAATTAGAGCAGGTTCAGTGGTGGTGCTGTCCTCTAGTGCATTGTGCCACATATCGGTAAGAATGGCTGGGCACCGGCCCTATGGTCAAAAAAGGGGGCGCCATTAGCTTAAGCAGAGGTGTGTTACCTTGAGCGATGTGTCTTGTCCGTCTGAAATGGGCAGATGCTCTGTTGCTGCTGTTAGGTTATTTTTAAGGAAAGGCAGGAATCCTTTCTTCCTTTTAACACACGTCAGCGTTGGAGTGTGTGCTGTTAAAAATGGAAGGGAGAAAATCGGCCAGTCAAACTGGTGCTAGCATCTGGTAGTTTAAATCGGCCGGGGCCTGCGGGTGCAGTTGTCTGTCGGGAAATATAACATGAGAAAAAATGAGAATACCCTTGCTAGAGAACAATGCTCAAAGGCAAATATATGATTGGACCAGTTCTCTGTCGGGCCGTGTGGTTGTCGCGTGTCGGGCTGCACGTTTTCGAGTAAAAGAACGTTGTGTTAATCATTGTTATGGCAATGTAGTGCACAGACTGTGTACATGGAAACAATGCGGAATCAAAAGGGTTTCTGGCGTTGTATTACGGTACACATTTTATCTTGCTGACAAGTCGCACGGGGTCTCATAGTGGCAATCTAAATCACGGGGAACTCAGGATGTAAGTGGACCCGGTGTCTACGTGTCCCCACGAGGCTCTAATGTGCACATGGCTGAAATTGGATTGAAGTGCACTTGAAGGGGTCATTACGTGTGCACCTATACATTTAAGTGTGCACCCTTTTACCATACATGCACACCCAGGCAGCCACCCATACATTTAAGTGTGCACCCTTTTACCATACACTCGACACATACACCCAGCCACCCATACATTTAATTAATTGTGCACCCTTTCACCATACACCCACACAAGCAGCCACCTATACATTTAAGTGTGCACCCTTTCACCATACACTCACACACGCACACGTCATGGGGTCGAGGGGAGCCCTATTACTTTAAAAAGAAATGATTTGATTTTGAAGTCACTCCGACTTGATAAAGAAATTATTTCCGTTAAGGACCGAACCATAATGGCAATAATTTCTTTATGAAGGCAGAGGGACTTTAAAATGAAACGATTTCTTTTTGAAGTCATAGAGCTCCCCCAACCCACGTCATGGCGGCCTCCAGCCTAGAGGCTGCCCTGTCATGCACTGGGGGATCCCTCTGTTACGCTGCTAAGCTGTAACAGAAATCATTGCTTCATGAAGGCAGAGCGACTAAAAAAAAGACATTTTTTTAGTCCAAGAGGGACCCCCTGCCAGGACATGTAGTGGTGGGGCCCAGTTACACCAGTGATGCATATATAATGTCAAGAATAGCGATTCTCTGCTTTAATGTTTCACTTTTTCTCATTCGAGCCTTAAACACTCTATATTTTACTATCCAGATTTTCACATGGCACCGATTCAGAACCCATGCTGGCAGCGTGTAAACCTAGAAAGGTTTCCGGAAGTGCCAATAGCAGGGGACCCGGCTACCCTTGAAGGGCAATGCATTCCATATAACACGGACAATGCCCGCATAGGGCTGCAATGAGCTTAATTGAATGGGTGCGGCCCGGGTTATTATTAGGCTGGGAAAGCCTGCAGGGCTATCCATTGTGGCCGAGATTTAGAATGTTAATGTAGACCAGGATTCGACGTCACTGAAGCGCATGCCTTTAGCATTCATAAAACGATAATTGCGGAAATTCTTGGAAAAGCGGGATTGGAATCAAATCCATGTGCTTCAGGGTCAGAGCCCGACATTCCAGCCGAAAACGGGAATGCCCTGCGACCGAGCAGACTCAACCAACCACAGCAACAGGGGTTTAAAGAACAATAGCTCCCCCTAGTGTTGACTCATAGATGTGACATGCCTCAATTAATACTAGCTATCCTCAAACTGTGTCTAATCTGCGCAGGAGAATAATGAATGAATGCCAGCGAGTTGCACTGGGCATTCCTAACATTGGTTTGTGTCCACAGGCCTCTATCATCCTGGCCTAGGGATACAATTGCATTTTATTCAAAGAGAAACCAGCTGTTCTGCAAGCCGCGCGCACCCTTTTTACTCGCTATTGACCTGCATGTTTCGATACAACGACCTACATCAGGTGTCTTTTATGAAAAGAAAAGTGGTCGTCAATGCCGTATTTGAATAAACAGTTGCCAAACTTACTTGGAGTCAGTGTTGCACAACCACCGGTCATTCGAGCAGCCTGGCTTCATAGAGGCATGGAATGGTAAAACCAAATATGGAAGCTGGCAATTTCCACATCGAACTAAGCTCAGGAATAAGCACGAGCAGCACCCTGCTACGCTGCTGCGGTTCTCCCAATGGTTCAAGCACTTACGGCCTTATCACGAGTTTGGCGGGGTGGTAAAAAAAGTGCCAGTGACAGAATTATCACCACTTTTACTGCACCACCAAATTCCGACTTTTGAGGTCAAGTAGAGGAAAACCCTGTAGCACTTTGCTGGAGCCATGGCTTGAACATTACTGCCAGAAATTGGAGGATTTCATGCTTCAAATCCCGAGCAGAGGCCAATGGACGCCATGGATGGGAATTAACACTACCACTCCACCACTCGTTATCTAGCCGATGTTCTACAATTGTGCTGGATTCGGTATTTGAGCTCGGCTGTATTTCCTTTACGGGTTTACCCAAAATGTTAGAAAAAAAACACTGAATGAGTAATTTGGCCGAATTTCGGCCGTTCGAAAAATCCGAATGGCCAAAAAGTTCAATCAGATCACGCATTCGATGCTGGGGGATGCAGGGGGCTGGGGAGGGGGTTCCCCTGCACCATCCTCACTATACTGTGAGGGAGGGTTGCGTGGGACACCCCCGCAGCTGTCCTGAGAAGAAAAAAAAATGGAAAAGACCCTGCGGCACGGGTTCCCGATCGGGGGGTGTGGCGGTGGGGGGTGGGTAGGTGTGTGTTGGGTGTGTTGGTAGGGGTGTGCGGTGGGGGTATGGGTAGGGGTGTGTTGGGTGTGTTGGAAGGGGTGTGCGTTGGGGGCGTGGGTAGGGGTGTGGGCCAAGTCAGTCTTTTCTCCCTCGAACATTTCTAGCTAGGTCTTTCAACCTCAATCCTCCTTTACAGATACTGCTAAACTCATAATGAGAACTTTAGGAGTCCCCTACTACAACCATAAAATGCCGACACGTTCTCTGGGCCCCAGCTCTCCTAATTGGACACCATCTGGGCCTTTTCCCCCCTTCCCTTTGAGCTGCAAATCGCAGCCGGCCTGCTTGCAAGGTCGGTGCACAAGGCCACTGAGAAGCATCTCTGCTGGTCTCTGCCGGGACCACAATATCACTACCACAGCGGCTGCCGCGCTATCCTCTGTGGCATTTACACACCTTGCACACGTGCTGAGGTAAGCCTGACCACCTGCCTCCTATGGTGAATCACTATTAGCATGTGCCGTAGCAGTGGTGTACCGCCATACTGCCTATTTGGTGTCTTGCCACACCTTCTACCACCCTCTGACTTCCACCCAGTCCACTCTGATGCAGCTCCAAGTGTTCCTGGCACCCCCCGTTTCTATTGAATGAGACCCGTCTGCACCCTCCAATGACATATGCCTGCCCCACCCGATCAGGCCGCCCCCTCCGACTTCATTGGCAGACGCCGATCCTTTATGGTTCGCTCTCATTCCTGTGCTCTATGGCCGCTTCATCACTATGGCGTCTCTCACCGATCCTTTCATTTGGCTCATACCGGCCAACTTCAACGTCTACCCACTGTTTCGGCCTCTCAGGCAGGATCTGCTGTGAGTCAGCCCTCCCTGGACTGATTGTCTGAACTCACTACCATCACAGACATCAGGTTGTGCGCTTCGACTCACTGTTAGACTCACTTGTTGTATCCTGCAGGCTCATCCCATTCTATTGTCCACCCTTGTAACAGCTTCACATTCATGCAATGTGCTTGTACCTCTCATTCACAATCTTCCTATCCCGTCCCGTCAGCATCCCACTGCATTCATCTCACAGGGCGGCAGTCTGCTGCAGACGTACCTCGCGCGCCACCTACCTACTATGACATGTCACACTTGATCTTGACTTCTAGCCTTCTGCTAAATGCATTACATGTTGAGAACGTACCGATTGTGTCTCTCAACCTATTGCTAATATTGTAATGTGTCTGTACCACACCTCACCTTGATTCTCAACCCAATGCTACCTGTAACATGGCTGCAATGACTGTACTTTGTCTTTCTGCTATGGCACTCAAGCTAGCCTGCACACTGTAGTAGCCTCCTGTACAATGAGGCGTGGCTGTCCAAGATTGTGCGCTCACACCTTTTATGCCATTCATATTTGCTTACATACCTTAAGTAGCCCCCACACCCTGAGGCGAGGCTTATCGCATCTACCTATCTAGAACCACTGGATTGACACTTCTCAGCCCAGCGCAGTGTTTTGCATTTACCCTACCAGTAACCACTGGATTGACACTTCTCAGCCCTGCATGGTGTTTCGCATTTACCCTACCTGGAACCATAGGATTGACACTTCTCAGCCCTGTGCTGTGTTTTGCATTTACCCTACCTGGAACCACCGGATTGACACTTCTCAGCTCTGCGCTGTATCACATTTAGCCTACTTGTAACCACCGGATTGACACTTCTCCGCCCTGCGCTGTGTTCTGCATTTAGCCTACCTGTAACCACCGGATTGACACTTCTCAGCCCTGCGCTGTTTCCGCATTTAGCCTACCCGTAACCACTGGATTGACACTTCTCAGCCCTGCGTGGTGTTTTGCATTTACCCTACCTGGAACCACAGGATTGACACTTCTCAGCCCTGCGCTGTGTTTTGCATGTAACTTAACTGTAAGCACTGGATTGACACATTCCAGCCCTGCACTGTGTTCCGTATTTAGCCTACCTGTAACCACCGGATTGACACTACTCAGCCCTGCGCTGTGTTCCGCATTTAGCCTACCTGTAACCACTGGATTGACACTTCTCAGCCCTGCGTGATGTTTTGCATTTTCCCTACCTGGAACCACAGGATTGACACTTCTCAGCCCTGCGCTGTGTTTTGCATGTAACTTAACTGTAAGTACTGGATTGACACATTCCAGCCCTGCACTGTGTTCCGTATTTAACCTCCATGTAACCACTGGATTGACACATTCCAGCCCTGCGCTGTGTTTCGCATTTAACCTACCTGTAACTGCTGGCTTTGACACACTCAAGCCCATACTGTACTTACAATCTTACCTGGCAGCAGCATACCTTCCTGCACAACTGAAGTAGCCCCCCGTACCATGAGGCGCTGCTTTTCCAAATTGTGCACCCACCACTATCTTATCTTTTTTTACTCACCTTTCTAAGTTGTCTTTCACTTTATAATTTGTCTCCTCGCACTTACTGTAACTAGCGCTGTGATACCTGAGGGACCTGGGCACAGCTATAAATACTGGAGGGATAAAATAAAAAATCTTTTTTTTTTAATGTAATGCTTTGTACCTACTTCTGAACCTTCTTTAATATCATGGCCTTTCAATGAATCCAGCAGGAACACCATCTTTCCTCTCCATGTTTGGAATACACATATATACAGTGTATCATGTGAAAAGGACCAAAAGAGACACACTGTGCTTTATTACAATGACACCTTGTCTTGGCAGTTGCTCAATGGCACATTCTGGGTACAATTCCAGTCACACGAAAATCGGCGTGCAATTGAAGGGGTTTGTCTGTCCTTGCCGCCCTGATTTTTTGCATGTGGGCTGGATATTCTGTGTTTCATTTTAATAAATTCGACTGTATGTCCCACAAGAGGTGCATTTGAATCCAAGTCAGCGCCCTCCCCGGTGTAGTTTTAAAATCTCTCCTTTATCAAATAATCCTCAATTGGTTCTATTTGAGACCATGAAATATGAAATGAAAACCTGGCTCTCCTGCCTTAGGTCTTCATTTACCAGTAGCCTTGCATGTTTTGGCAACTTAGAATTGTCTGTTACGCTCACCTGGTCTCTGCGGAGGCTTTGGGGCTTGGTTGCAGCCCTCCCTGAACTTGAATCACCCCCTTCAGGCCTCTCCCTCAGTAGAAAAGCTGTGAGCAGTGGTACGTGGTGATACTGCTCCTGTGAATTATGGAAGATAAGCTCTCCGTCCTGCTACTTCTGGCTGGGGCGCGTAGATTGGGATCTAGTTCCTTCACTGATCCCTGATAATGATTAGTCCAGTCCAGCTGCAACTATGCTTCTCCTTATGATTGGTAAGTATTTCTTGAGCTCTTGTGATGCTGTTGGTTCTCTTTAATGTCTTTATATGTTGCTCCTATTTATGCCCGCAAAAATAATGTCTATCTTCTGTTTTCTTCCCTTAGATGGAAATGCGGCCTCAATGCAGCTGTGAGACGTGAGACGCAGTCGGATGGAAGATGGATGCTACCGCAATGTTCAACAGCAGGTAAGTGAGGTTTAAGGAAAAGCACGAATTATGGCAAAGCGCAACCTTAAACGGACTGTTTTTTCGATGTCTAACCTTGTCTTCTGTTTTTCCTTGCAGGCGCTGCTGTCTACGATGGAGCGTGTCGTGCTGCGGTGCCAAGATGAAGATTTTGGCGTTCCGGAAAGTGTAAAGATGAATACTTGGTTTGCCGAAGAACAGCTTCCCCCAGTTGGTAAGTATGTTGGCAGGAAGCAGGATGTCCAGGAAGCAGGATCTTCAAAGGTAAGTCTGACCTCAGGCGACAGGGAGCATTACGCTGCTTGCAGGTGCAGAATAACGCGAAGCGTCTGTCTTGAGGATTGAGGCAGTTTATATAGCTGAGATCGTGGGCACACCCATTAGGGCCGGCTTACCAGCCACACCCTGCCACTCCTAGAGAGTGAGCACGTGCAAAGGCAATCCATTAGCAGCCACACCCAAGAATACACTTGGGGCTGCTTAATGGATGGAATGTTCAAGGTTAATGCATCCTGCTTAATGGATGGACTGTTCAAGGTAATGCATCTGAAGTCCTATATCCATAATAAAAGCTTTTTGGTGTTAAATTTATGTTTTTGTTTACTTTTGTTCATGAGACTGGCGCCAAAGGCGCCAGGACAGTGTCCACCCAGGTCTCCTGTGCATGCGACCCCTGCATGCCTGTGCCCCTGACTTCATGACCATGACATTGTGATCATACAATTCAGTTATCCTATCGCAGCATACATTACTGTTAGTTCCGAATGTTAGGCTGGTCCTCTGGCAAAAGGGGACTCAATGCTTTAGAGTGAAGTTAGAAAAGAATCTGCAGTAGGATGTCTCCATGCAACGGAGCTATAATGAATTACATCCTACATAGCAACTCAAATGTCACCATGAGGCAAACTCACTTTGACGCGCCACATTATACATACACCACTTGCTGTATGTTTTCATTTCACAACTCGCTAGTCTGAAGAATGCGTTGTCACCTTCCTCATCTAATGATGCTTTCCGCTTCAGAGGAGGGACATTCTCCAGTTCTATCACACATGAAAATAAATAGGAATATCTTTCGAGAAATATGTGTAATTCGTTGTCCATGTTTAGACCATGTAGCATGGATCAAGACAAACAATATAAAAAGCTTCCCTTCATTGGCAGCAAAGTTGTCTATGGCTCCTTCTCGTTCCAGTGCAGAACATTTGACCAGTTGCATATTTCGCTTTTTGATTACTAATTCCATTGAGTTCTGTACCCACAGGGTATTTATTTCCCATCATAAATATTAATTGATCTTAAATGTTAATCTAGTCCCTGCTTCATCTTTCTGATGATTTTATTTATTTTTTGGGTAGTTATAATGAGCCCATTCACAAAGTGTTTTAAGGTGCAACAAGAGAAATGCAGGGATAGACTGGACAAGGAGGGCCTGGTGTCCTGTAAGCATCTTAAGGAGCCAGGCAGCCAGTCAAGTGGCAGGCAGGAACGTTAACAGGGGGCGGGGAGGAGGAGGAGGTAGAGAAAAGGAAAGTCTTGAGAAGCTTACAGAATTTAAGGAGATCCGGCTCAAGTCTGAGAGGGGCAGGGAGGTCATTCCAGAGGGAGGTACCTGCAGAGGAGAGAGATCTACCCCCCACTCTGCTTTGTAAAGCGTACGACCTGCAGAGAGCTGAAGCTAGAAGACCGAAGAGCTCTAGTATGGAGGTATTTAGGGAGAGAGAGTTGGATGTAGTGGGGTCCCAGGCTCCATGATGCCTTGTGTACAATGCAGAGGGTCTTGAACCTGATTGTTGCAGCAACCGGCATCCAGCGCAGAGATTTTAGGACTGGAGAGATGTAGTCGCTGGGCTTGAGGCCAAGGATAAGTCTTGCAGTCCTATTCTGGAATAGTTGAAGGTGGTGAAGGGAGGAGTTAGGCAGATTGAAGAAGAGGCTGTTGCCTTAGTCCAGCCTGGAGAGGACCCGAGCTCTGGAGACATTGAGTTTCTGGGGAAGGTGAGGAAAGGGAGAATGCCTCTGGGGAAGTGCAGCTCAAAGGGGGCCTTCTTGGCAAGGTCTGTGATGTAAGGAGGGAAGGAGAGAAAGGAGTCAAAGATGACACCAAGGTTTTTTGCTTCACATGAGGGTGAAAAGAGGGGGCCCATGGACGGAAGCCAGAGTGTAGGAGGGAAGGAGAGAGCAGGGGTCCCAATGTGAAGGATCTCTGTCTTACTGGCATTTAGGCATATATTGTTAGTAGTGCATCATGCCTGAATAGCAAACAGGCAGTCAGGAATGAGAGAGGAAGAGGAGGAGGCAGAGGAGGGAAGCTTGAAGGAGAGCTGCACATCATCTGCATAACACTGGAAGAAAGTCCTGAGGGACACTGCAGGTGGAGAGTGAGATGGAGGACAGAAAGGGGCCTATTGAAACTTGGGAAGATCGGTGAGAGAGGAAGGAGGTCAACCAGTCCAGAGCCAGGTCTGTGATGCAAAGGGTATCACAGAGATGATTTATCAGGATGGCATGATTGACCGTATCAAAGGCAGAGGAAAGGTCAAGAAGGTTAAGAACGGAAGGAGATTTGGAATCGAGATTAGAGAGCAATTCTTTACAGATGTTCAGGAGTGCAGTTTCCATACTTTTGACAGCTCTGAAGCCAGACTGGTGGTCATGGAGACAGACAACAGATTCAGTGTGGTGGATAAGCTGGGAATGGCCAGCTTCTCCAAGAGTTTGCCCGGGAATGGGGTAATGGAGATAGGGTGGTAGTAGCCGGGCAGGAGGGGTCGGCTGAAGGTTTTTTGAGGAGAGGATGCACAAGGGAGTGCTTGAGCAGTGAGAGGAAGGATCTAGTGGCAAGGGAGTGATTGCAGAAATCATCCAAAGTTGAAGCCAGGGAGACAATGTTGTCCTTGATAGTTCTGGAGGAGCAGGTGAGCACCTGTTTTGATGAGACTTTCATAGTGCGGTCTAGTCTAGTAACCTCATCAGGTGATATGGGAGAGAAAAAGGAGAGTAGGAGCAATGGGAGACCAAGGGAGACCTGCCAGTGGGTGAAAGAGAAGGGATTGATGTAGAGGAGAGTGAGGACAGGATATCCTGAGTTTTAGTGATGGAGTGAGAGGCCAGTGCAGTGCAGAGGGCCAGGGAAGGTAGAGGAGAAATGAAGACTGCAGTAGGATTAGGAAATTCCTTGCAGATTTTGAAAAGTTCAGCCGTGTTGTTAGTGACCCCAGAAATGCGGGCTTGGATATAGGCCCTCTTCTTCGAGCATATGGAGAGCCTATATTGCCTTTGGAGCAGGCAGCAGGCCAGTTTGTCAGAGGATTTGCTCGAAACCTGCCACTTCCGCTCAGCAGCTCTGCACTTGCATTTCAGAGAGGCTAGGTCGGAGCCATACAAGGGGTTGTTCTTGGAGGCAGGCTTCTTGCAGATCCTCATGACAGGGGCAAGGATGTCCAGAGTGTTGAAGATGGAGAGTTGAAGGTTAGTTAGGGCTGTGTCAGAGTGAGAGTAAGAGGAAGGAGTTGGTGGAATGAAGGTGGCGGCAAAAGCAGCAACTCACATTCGCTTCATAAGTCGAATGACGGAGAGGGAGACTGGCAGTGCAGGTGGGGGCTTAGCCAGGGGAACAAGGAGATCCAGGCGAGAGGACAGACGAGAGGACAGGAGAGTATGATCAGACCATAGAGACGAGTAGGGGGAGGGTTGGAGATGGAGATGTGTCCGGCTGAGTGCGTTGGACCAGAGAGAAGAATGGAGAGGGAAAGAGTGTCAAAGAGGTTGCGGAAGAGTCCAGAGGCCGCATCAGGGGAGTCAAGGTGAATAATGAAGTCTCTGAAGAGGTGAAGTTTGGAGGTGGAGCGGCCAGGGAAGAAGAAGAGGTGATGTCAGACCACTCTGAGAGGAAGGGGGAGACCGGGCCAGGTGGCCTGTAGATGGTGGTCAGAGTCAGCGAGTGGAAATGAGACACCAAAGCCTCTTTTTTTATTTTAATGTGTTGAAGTCAAATTACAATCGACTTTTTACATATAAGTAAACAAATACATGTATGAAATCTAACAAACATACACCTCCAACTAAAATTCTAGCACATTGAATAGTCAATAAAACCAAAACAATATTAATAGAGAAAATGTGTCCATGCAATAATCCCTTTATCTTTATAATTAATTCTGGTTCAGAGTATTTTTCATTCGCCACTTCAAATGGGTTAAAATAACCCAACTCTTTCAAAACCCCCAGAACTGCCAAATTTAAAATCGTTCCTTGACCTTGTGAAACTCTACACCAGAATTCCCCAGTGCCCAACCAATCTGTGCAATGTACAAAGCAATCAATGTTCTCAGATCTTGAACTCAACATGCATGCACAGTCATTTAATACGTGGTAAATAGATTCCCAAACATTTTGGTTACCGAATGTGCAGTCTGACACTGTTTAGGCAACATATGACGGTACACCAGGACCTCCCTAATAGGCAAAAGCTTCCGCCTGAATCTCATAGAATTGTCTGTGTAGACAGCATTTGGAAATTTGCTTAAATGGGCTGGGAGAGTGTCCACCCTTTTATCTCATAGAATCAATTGTTTCAATCCAATGAGCTAGCATTAATATCTTTTTACACCTGGGGTATCTCCACTTAATCAATCAAAGAAACTTCACATTTGACTAACAATTGAAGAGCCATTATTCTAAGGTCTTTAACTACCGCACTGAGCCCTCCTGTAGCATTTGAGACACATTTTTATATAGAGTATTAGGCCTCAATATTATAATGGATCGATACAGTTGTACCAACCTCCAGTCCAAATGGCATGTCAAAGAAGACAATCCCAGCTCATAGCAGAGAGGGACCATTGGGAGGCACTGGAGCAATCCCAAAACTTGTTTCCACAATTTACCCTTTAGCCTTGACCAATTTAGGGTACAAACCTGCATCTCAAAGTCCATACCATAAAGGATAACGGGTATAACTTTACCCATGTATAATTTTATTAGGGGAGTCACTGAAAATCTACAGTATTTATTTTTCCGGGTTCTCATCTGACTTGAGAGCTGATCTATTTTACTTCTCAGCCTTTCTTCCTCCCCATCATATTGTAAAGGGGATCCCTGCTCTTCGATCATAATCAAAGAGTGTTCTCCGGTCCTCATTCCAGCTCTAACCAAGTTCGTCAATGCATCCCTCGCAGCTAATAAAGTCCCGGATAACATAAAAAAAGCATGGATTACTCCATTGCTAAAACAAACAACCTTTGCCCTCTCACTGCCTCCAAATACAGGCCTATTACTAACACCCCGTTCCTGTTAAAAATCTTGGATAGGGTGGCCTATAACCAGATCGCTAGCTATCTGGAACAAAATGAAATTTATCATAAATTTCAATCAGGGTTCCGTTTGAATCACGGAACAGAAACAGCTCTACTGGCACTCAAGTCTCCTCTCTCACAGAGAATGGATGGTGGTCATATTTCCCTTCTCATGATATTAGATTTGTCGGCTGCCTTTGAATTGGTGGACCATAATTTTCTGTCCACCAGGCTAAGACAGAATGCCAATTTCTCTGATGAAGCAGTTAATTGGGTTATATCTTTTTTGAAGAATAGGCTAAATAGAGTGGCCAGCAACATTGCAGAAGCCGAACCGACCATACTTATGTATGGGGTCCCTCAAGGTGCTTGCGTGTCGCCTTGCTTCTATAATATATTTATGATTCCCTTTTTTCAGATGCTCCAGAACGAGGGGATTGTATTTGCAAACTATGCGGATGACACCCAATGTGTCATCCCCATATCTGGTTCCCTTGTTGAAGATGAGGCAAGAATTAACAATATTTATAAGAAAATTCAGGACTGGATGGTACTCAATGGCCTAGCTTTGAATAGCGCAAAGACCGAGCTTCTAATCATCGGCTCAGAGGCCAAACTAGACAAGCTAGGGCCTAGCTATAAATCGCTCATTATTGATGACTGCTGCATTGAGGTCATGAGCAAGGTGAAAACCTTAGGCATTTACTTGGACAAAAACCTTAGCATGAACGCCCAAGTGAATAACCTGGTCTCTTCTCCTTCCTATTTTCTCAAATTGTTTCGATGTTTGAGACCTTTCATATCGGAAGCCAACTCAGAAACATTGGCAAGGGCCATAATCAGCTCTAAGATCGACTATTGCTGCAGCCTTCTCATAGGGCTGCCGGTATCTGACATCCACCGGTTGCAAGTCATTCAGAATGGAGCAGTTAGGGTAGTGAAAGGCTTAGCAAGAAGAGACCATGTGTCGGAGGCCCGGCGCAGCCTCCACTGGTTGCCGGTTAAGGCCAGAATTATGTTTAGACTGCTTCTTATCACCCAGAAATGCATTCATGGAGTTATGCCACTATATCTAAAAGAACTAGTTTCAGTAAAAAACAACATCCGTACCCTTCGTTCTGATGAAACAAACATGTTGGCCATCCCACGGGTGAAAACCAAAAAATCCAGAGATTCAGCCTTCTTCTCAGCAGCTCCCCTTAATTGGAATTCATTGTCTGTTACATTGAGGAATACCACCTCGGTAGAAATCTTTAAAAAAGGGCTTAAAACTGTGCTTTTCTCATAGGTCGGATTCGCTTCCTGATTACTCTCCCCGCTTATGAACCTTTTTGTGTCTAACTGGGTTTGTCTCTCCTGTCCGTCTTTTTGTTTTGTGAGTGTTTCGTTTTGAAGCGCCCTTAAGCCCTCGGGTACCTGGTGCGCTATATAAATGTTAAACATAAACATAAACATAAACATGATGAGAGTTTAAGATGAAGCCCAAATATTTAATTTAAAATGCCTGAATGATTATCTCTCTGTGTAATTTCAGTTTGTGGGCAGGGTACTCTTCCCAATGTTGCTAAAGCGTATCATGAAGGACTTGGTAGAGTTAATTATTAAGTCATTAGCCTTAGCATAATCTTCCAATCCACGCAATAGCTGCTGTAGGCCTCTTGGCGTGTGACCCATAAGCAGAATATAGTCGGCATATGTCAATGTACACAATTTGTGAGAGCTGACCTTTGCGCTTGCGACGGCTTTATGTTCCAAAGTCCTGTTCAAATCCACTAAGTAAAGATTAAAGAGAAAAGGGCTTAACTTACATTCTTGTCTCACTCCCATGTCAGCAGAAATTACAGAGGAAAGGCGACCTACCCCATCCAGACGGACCCGTATTTTAGAGTTGCTAATTAACGCTACCAGTATGGACAACAGACCGGAAGAAATACCCCAATTCTTTAGCTTTATCCACAGTCTATTTCTATTTACTGTGTCAAAGGCTCTGGATAGATCAACAGACGCCACATATAAAGGTGGACTGCTGGACATCCAAGCCTTATCGCACAGCAAATTTATGACCAATCCGTGCAGAGAGGTGAACAAGCCACTTTCGAAAAAACTGATCTGAGACCTTGATAGAATTCCTTCACTGTCAGCCCAGCTTTCCAATTCCAATAATATAACTGATACAAACAATTTACTATCTGCATCTAAGTGGGCAATCAGCGATAGTTGGTTGGGTCCGCCCGGTTGCTCTGCTTAAATATTGGTATTATAATTGCTGTTTGCCAACTGCGAGGACATTTGTGGTTCTCAATAATATTTTTGAATACGGCGGTTAACATCAAGGACCAATTTTCTATATTGGATTTTAATGTGTTGTTCATTAAACCATTAGGTCCTGCAGCCTGGGAATTGATAACTTTTTTAATCAAGACAGAGAGTAATTCTGGAAAAACTTGTAATGCCCATGGCCCAAGCTTCATATATAGAGATGCTCACTGATACATTTGACAGCTTATACCACATACAGTGTTCTGCAATAAATGAAGGGGTTGATAGTATGTCTTGTCTCATTAGGGGATTCTAATAGTTTGATATTGTTAATTGTTTGGACACATACATTGCACAGTGCTCTTTTGTAGAAACCAGTTGTTTAATGGTCAGCCAGTTTGTTCCTTCAGTTTGGTTTCCTTTTTCCAATCTAACATCTGCCATCACAAATGAAGGGCTAACAATGGCATTGATGATTTTTGCATTTCTGAAAGTGATTGGTGATTACTTAGTTGGTTGAGGTACTTATCCACCATAATCACATCCCCATTCGTGTTCCAAATGTTCATACAAGTTCTTCATTTGCTTTGTACTGTGTTATTAAATGGATTTACAATGATTGGTCTTTATTTTCTTTTCCAGCCATGGTTGCTAGGGTTGTTAAGAAGCATGCTATGCTCACATTTGATGCTTTGATGAATACTTCTCCCACCTGTTCACCATCATGCCATCGTTCCTTAAACTTCTTCCCGAGCTTTATAGAGTGTTTAACACATTTGTCATCTCTCCAGTTCTGCCTGAGCCGGAAAAAGTATCCATATGGAATGTTATTGACCACATGATCAGGAAGGCAACCTGGTGCTTGAAATATCCAATTAATTGCTGTCATTGTCCTGGAAATAGTTGTTTGCATATGGTTTTCTTCATGCAGATATAGTTAGTAGTAAAAAAAGAACAGCTATTTTTGTTGTGTACTATTGCATTCTGAATATAATGTTGTTTACGTTTGTATTCAGAAAAGTGGCATGTTCCTTCAAGGTAATAGTTTCTCCTTTCCATATTAAGATAATATTGTCAATGTCTCTGTGCCAATTCAACATTTGACATGTGAAGCATCGATGGACCCATGCATAATCCATCTCAAGATGGACCTCAACATGCTTTGCATAAAAAGGGCATATATCACACCCATTGCGCTGCATTGTCTTTGCCTATAGATTATCCAGTGAAATCAGAATATATTGTAACCTTTGCAGTAACATTTTACTATGATATGATAGGTTTTTTTATAACGCACTTAATACCAAGAGGTTTCTAAGCGTGGACCCGGGGATCGAACCTGTGTTTCTCAGTGTCGTCTTGCTTCCAAGGCGAGCACATTGCCCCTGAGCTATCCTCCCGAGACTTATATGTTTTGAATATGAAATTCATCTTATCTTCAAAAAGAATTAAATCACAGGGGGGTCTATCTTCATGCCCTAGCAACAACAGAACAAGGAGGTCACCCACTCAGTTTAGTTATAAAGGCAGTCACCCCAAGTAGAAAGCGACAAGAGGGGCAGAGGTAGCTGCAGATTCAAGGTGAAGTCAGCAATTCCTCTAGGTTTAACTCAATTCAAGGGTCAAATGAAAAAGAGCAATAACGGTAAAGATACAACAGACAGGACCTCAATTTATTTTAATTAAACATATTAAAAAGAGTTTTCGACAAACACAAGTAACTGTGACTACAAAAGCATAAATGTGGGCATCACAATTTGAAGCAGGAGATCATACATAAGAAAAGTTAGACATATGTTACTAGAACACAGGCAACACAAAAGAAAACCATCCCTGTGCAGAGAGAACAAAGTGATGGTTAAAAAGAAGTTGCAAACAAAATGCTGATATGCTAAAAAACAGGGGTATCTCTAGTATCACCCTGAAGTCGTACTATCGTATCAACTCCTACATTCACGGGTGAAAACAGGTATGCAGACCAATATACAGTCCATACAGAGATATATAGACATAAGCAATAAATGCTAAAATTGACCTATGGATTGCATCAGCAGCAGAAAAGAACTCAACTACATGTAATGTTTGTCAGCATTGGCCAACTTGAGTTTCGGCTGCAGAAATGGCCATAGACTTCTTCAGGGCAAATTATATTTGCAAACAGGGAAGCCTACATGCCACACCCTGGTTGTGCTGTCAATGTAATTGATCCAAGATAGAACTCATCACAGTTGGAGAGCATGACCCTCCTCACAGTGTCCTGGGTCCCCATCAACAAATAGAGTATCAAGCACGAAGCAACCAGATGCCCGACGCTGGGATCAGCAAAGTGCAAAATTAAATCCCAGTCAGGGCGAAGGCCTCAGTCTGGGAAGTTAGAGTAAGGAAGTTCAAATGTGGTAATGTATGGCCGTTATGATATCAGACGCACAGATCTCCCTGGGAAAAGATCAGTAGCATTTTACTATGTTTTCAATATGAAATTCATCTTGCTTTCAGCTGATCACACGCTTGGAAAGGGGAAGAAGGGAGCAACACAAGCTTACAGTAATGAGATAAAACACTATAACTCTCTTTTACTGCAAAGTATGTCTACAGTGACCCCACTTTCCTTCCAATGCTGCAAATTGGCAGTGTTTTTTGCCTAACTGCCCTTGTCCAGTCTACAGAACTGATTCAAATGAATCCTGCCTCTGAAACATTGAATTTCTTTTTTCACCACCCCCCACTTCCCTTTTGCTAAACATAGAAGCTTTTTATTCACTGCTAACACTGATCTCTTCTGACAGATGAAGAAAAGAAGTGTTCATAAACAAAGATATAGTTCTGTTGTTTTCTGTTAATTGTTAGTATTTTGTTGATATGCATATGCATGGAAAGTGCCTGATGAAGCTGTCTTAAATGAGCAGAGAAATACATGTCGAGGGACCATTGTAAATAAAGACAAATATTGAAAATCTGAAGAATACACACCAAATGTTAGGAAACCAAAGAATATTTGTGTATTTCTCAACAAAGTATGTGAAAACTTAATTAATCAATAGTTTGCCTAGTGCATTCCCAAACCCCTGCATTTCCACTTCCAAGCATTGGTTGCAGAATAGTTGAGCAGGTGAATTGAAGTTTTTCCTCAGCGGTAGAAGAGGTATGTGTGCTCTGATAATATTCCTGGAAATGTTGGGCTATCTTCGATTAATAATTAGCCACAAGGCTATCTGGGGCCCCTCTATCTTCAACACTTCCTGATCAAATACACCCCTTCTAGACTCCTGCGTTCCTCTGGCACCAACTCTCTGCATGTTAAGCGGTTTGCTAAACGGAGAACTGGGGGTCGTTCACTTTCCTCAGTGGGCTCCCTCCTGTGGAATAGCCTGCCTCACCCTCTGCGTCTTGAGCATGACTTCCTTAAGTGCCGAAAAAGCATCAAGACCTTTCTCTTTGCTTTTTCCTTCTCCTCCTCTCTTCCTTGCTAATCGTACAGTAGCATGTCAGATGTGCAGGGCCATTATGTTTTCTCGGGGCCCTGACCCCCCACATCCCTCATCCCAGCCGCTGTCTTTCTACTGCACTTACATGCGCTCACCCTCATGGGTGGTTGCACTTACGTTCTCTCCTCTCCTGAGCACTTCTCCATGAGCACCACAGCACCTATCCTCTCCCCCCCACTCCTCTGCACTTGCACGTTCTGAACACTCACAAGGCATAGTAGGTTTTTCTCCTCTCCTTTTCTTTGTTTAATAATCTTTATTAAGGTTACAAGAAGTAAAGGACAATACATAATATCGGCAAAGCAGACGATAATGAACAATGCTAATTATAAAATAAGAACAAGAAAAATGCAATAAAGCAAGAACAGTTAACGCCTTAATAGTAAAAAGCTATGTAACTGATTTGTGAGCAAATAGAAACAAAAGGATAAATGCTCAAATCTGCCAATAAAAAGTGAATGCATGAGTAAAGGACTGACAAGGGAGACGAACAAGAGAACGAACAAGAAACGAATAGGAAGGAGGGGGAAGGAACAGACAACAAGATAATACATTATAATCATTGATTCATAGCATATACAAGATTTGATATTCTAACACAGCTAAGTGGAAAAATCATCAGGCACAACAAAATATAAAAAGCTAAAATATTTATAGGAACCATGAGTTGACATGTTAAAGTGATCGAGATAACAAATGAAAAATGCCCATTTGGCATTACACTTGGGTAGAGCATCGAGGTATACCGCCATACATTATTCAATTCTTTGCGCATGGCAGATGCTGTTCCACCAACTTTTACTGGATACATTATTTGAGGATTTCCAATTGGTAGTGATGAGTTTAAGAGCAAGGGCAATAAACAAATCATATAATTTAGCAGACGCACAGGAATTGAAATCACCGGCAGCCAGACTGTCAAGGAACACATTCCTAAATGTAAGTGGAATATTGATAGTGAAAATAAAACTTACGAAAACTCCATACATCCCGCCAAAACTGAAGTGCAAATGGACAATCAAAAAACTTATGTTTGTAGGAAGCAGGGACGCCACCACACGACCAACAATTACTATCTGCACTTGCTTTAGATTTGGCTAACTTCAGAGGAGTAATGAAGGCTCTATGAATGAAAAAGTAAAAATGTTGTGATAATGTTGGCGGAAAGAGAGATGCCCCTGAACCTAGAGTAAAGAAGAGACCAGGTATGGTCATTTAGGACACCCCCAATATCCGTTTCCCATTTTGAGCGCACTAGCCAAGAAGAGTCCACATTGGTAAACACATTGTAAAATTGTGATGCTTTAGTATCGGAAACCATGGTTAAAAGCAGGAGTCTGGAGGCATCAGGCGTAAGGGTGCTATTAGCGAAAAATGGTAGTACGTCTAAACACGCATTGACAAGATTATTATAAAAGTTCAAATCCGAACTAGGGAAGGAAAATGCAACTCTGAGCTGTTGGAAAGATAGTATGGTGGGACCATTAACAATTTGGTGAATAAATCTGATACCTTTGTTTAACCAGGATTTGCGACATAGAGCTCTGTCATTAATGGTGATGGATCTAGTATGCCATAAAAATGGGGAGAGATCCTTGGACGGGGTTTTGCAGTGGGGGAAAAGAAACAATCTTAAAGCAGATATAGAGACCTTGATGGGATCCGCGATCACTGCCGAAAATTGACTGAAAACATAGATGAGGTCAGCAACGTCATACGGATGTGTCAATTGCTTTTACAGCACACACCAGGAAAGGGTATAAGAGGATTCGGGCGTGGTGAACCAACAACAAGATTGTTTAAGAAGAAATGCAGAGTGATAGAGCTTAAGGTCAGGGTATCTAACATCCTCTTGATTATACAGGGAGCTTAATTTGGTGACTGCAATTCTTTTATACTTCCCAGAACCCCATAAGAGGTTGAGGAGGATTGAGTTAACATATTTGAGAAATAAGGGTGGTAAAGGAACCGGGAATAAATGCAGGTAGCATAATACAATGGGAGACAACATCATTTTAATGGTGTCAAGCCAACCCCACCATGATAATTAGAGAGGTGACCACATCAAGGTTAGGTTAATAAGTCTATTGAACATTGAATGCATGTTGAGTCTGATGGTATCACTGACCGAGGAAGCAAAATGTAGACCAAATTATTTCATTGAATCATTACATTTTTTTAAACCAAACCGATCCAACTCGTGTTTGATACAGAAGGAATTAAGAGGCAGTATTTCAGATTTATCTTGGTTAAGCTTATAGCCAGATACTAAGGAAAACTGATGGAGTATGCTAATCAGTTGAGGAAACTGTAGCCTGGGATTCTTTACAAGAATAAGAATATCATCTGCATATGCAGCAATTTTAAAATTGGATTTTCCACAAGAGATCCCAGGGATATTCCTATCATATCTTATAGGTTCTAATAAAGGTTCTAGAGTGTTGAGACTTGAATGTTGTGTAGGCAGAAGAGACCTCCGTCCCCAAGTGTCACACAGAGAGAACCCAAAGTCACTCCCTGTGCAACCCTTGAGGCCACAGGAGGAAGATGTTCAACTCCGGAACCACGAACCTCTGGAGACCCCAATCCGCTGTAAAAAAAATACTGATTAAGTACCAAGCCAAAAACAGTTAACAACAGTGCAAAAACAATGTGGAATGGGCTTACCAGCAAGGTCAGAGAGGATACTGCTAAACCTATGAGGTTGAGGGTCCGGGACTCACGTGGGCAGTGCCCCTCAAGGTGGAGCAATCCTTGATGGAGCCCAAAGAGAAGTGCGGTATGAGTCCACCTGATTGCAAGAACGAGCTCTGGTAACTGTGAAGTCAGGAAGCAAAAGAACCATATGCAGAAGGGAAATCCAATAGCAATCCAAAGAACAGTCCATGGTCAATCCGTGAAACACATCCAAGTTACCAATAGCCGATAGGGTATTCCAGGAGAAGTCTGTAATTCCAAAACCAGAGTTGAATCCAAAATGTCCAAAGAAGTCCAAAACGAACGCGTGAGCCAAACAGAGTTACAGGTAACAGCTGTGAAGCGGCGAGTATATGGACATCCGTGTTTAAATACTTGCGCTTCTGGCGCTACTCCCAGTCACGTGCAGAGCGAGCGCATCACGTGGGCGGAATCCCAGGTCACGTGATCGAGAAGCGCTGGTCACGTGATGCGGAACTATAGTGTTGCTCATCCAATCCTTCAGGCGCCAGGGAAGCCGCCAATGACCAAAGGGGTGCAGTCGGGAATGTGCCCTGTTGTGGATGAGTCGTGCTTGTACACAAGAGGAAGCAGGTTGCACACGTGAGTCCCGTAATGTGAGAGGGGAAAGTGATGGGATCGAGGGAGGAGGGCGGGCTACAGGGAGTTCGGGGTTCCTGGAAGATGTGGTGTTACTGGCAGGTGTGTGCGTGACATAGAGGGAGAATGTAAAGAATGGGAGATAAGGGGCAACTTAGTCTAGTTCCGTTGTGTAAGTAAAGAAGGATGGGGATTGGCCGTTAATACAAAGAGACGATTTGGGGCAATAATAAAGAAGTTTGATAAGGGATATAACATTTCGCCACATCCATGCCATTGGAGTGATTGGAACATGAAATCCCAGTTGACCCGATCAAAGCTTTTTCTGCATCAAGCGCGATTGCAGCATAGCCAAGTTTGTCTTTATTATCCTTTGAGACCACATTCATAGCATCTAGGAGTAATCTTGCATTAGCAGATATGTTCCTGCCCTTGACATAACCAACTTGATCGGGTTTCACCAGGGTGGGTAGGGAAGATTCAATTCTATTGGCCAGATCTTACTTTCAGCATTAATTTGGGAGATAGGTCTGTAATTATTGGGCAGTGCAGGATACCAATCAGGTTTGGGGAACAGAATGAGTAAAGCCTCAGAGAAGGAGCCTGAGGAGGATTTCTGGGAGGCAAAGAAAGAGTATAACTCTTTGAGTCTAGGGGTGAGGGAACATGCATATTTATCAAAGAATTCAATGAAAAAACCATCTGGGCCTCCTTTTACCCAGCCCTTTTATAGCATGGGTGATTTCATGAACCGTGATGTCACCATTCAAATGAGTAAGGTCAATCTGGGGATAAGATTGTCTATTAATCTTACTGAGGAATACGTCTATGTCAACTGAGATATTATCGTATCAGGAATATATAGATCAGAAAAGAATTGCTTGAAACAATTTAGAATGTCATCAGAATGAGTATGGGTGGTACCAAATTCGTCTTTGATGTGAGAGATGTATGATTTTTCTTTCTTGGTCTTAAGATAAGAGGCAAGCGATTTACCAGCTTTATTCGAGGTCTGGTAGATCTTGGTTTTTTATTTGAGAAGAGTCCCAGAAGCCATCTCAGTGAGTTCTTTATTAATCTGAAAACATAAGGCCAGGACTGAGTGGAGATTAGTTTCAGAGGAGACTTGATCGACCTGTTTTTCAACATTACATCACAATTATTAACCACTGAGGTGTCACAATCTAAATTTTCATCAAAGTTCTGTTGTTGTAAAGCCAGACATGACTGGCTAAAATGCTTATCCTGCAAAAGACAGGTGTTAATTCTCCATCTGGAAGATGGCTTTTTCATGTCCTCGAAGTTGTAGGAAGTGGAAACTGGGGCATGATCAGAGATAATGATATTAGAGTTAGTAGAGTCAATAATGATACCCGTAAGAGATTTAGAAGAGAAGATATAATCTAGGCAAGAAAGGGTATTATGGGGAGGTGAGTGAAAAATGTATTCCAATTGAGTTGGGTGAGAGAGCCGCCATGTATCGACCAGGCCAGTTTCAGTGATACAGCGCACAAAGGATTTATGGGTCTTGGAGCTATTGAACATACGCCTAGACTTCCTATCTAAAAAAGGATCCAGTACCTGATTGACATCACCACACAAGATAAGATTGGTGAGACTAGAGTTAAGAATAATTTGTTTCATGGAGACCCAGAATTCTGGATCAGGTAGGGTAGGGCCAAAGACGTTCATTATGGAAACGTAGTTGGAACCGATCAAAAGTCTGACCCATGCCCATCATCCATTAGAGTCTGCATCTTGTCCAAGGATTTTACATGACAGTTTTTTGCTATGAATAATAGCAACACCATTTTCCTTGCCCACTGCAGGGCTTGCAATAACGTCTTTGATCCAGAAGAATTTGAGTTTCATGACTTCTACCGTTGAAAGATGAGTCTCCTGTATGAAAGCCACAGAAGGTTTGAGTTTGTTGAGGTGAGAGATGATCTTATATCTTTTAATAGGATTATTACATCCCTTGATGTTCCATGAGACACATTTAAAGATCACAGTGACTCATTAAACGGATATAGGAGCATCACATGAAACAGTAAGCAATTAAACCAAAGATAGGTATAGCAAAGAAATGTGTGCAGTGCATTAACACACTGAAGTAATGAAGTACAACAAAAGAAAGATCAATGGCTAAACATGTAAGGAAAACATAGGAGGGTAGAGGGAAAGGGAGGATAATTCTGACCAAGGAGTGCATTCTTTAAGCAAAAAGATGAGGAAAAATACACTAAGCCTGGCACCAGAATGCATAAAAAGCATATAACTCTATCAGGCTGGGATGTGGGAGACAAAAAGGAAAACAAAATAGCAGGAGTAGGTAGCACCTACAGAGTTGTCCAAAAAGGAAGATAAAGACGACCCACAAAAGGAGAGGGATGCCATAACTGCGGCTGTCCCACTCGTGTTAAAGCACAAAAATTAAGTACAGCATTAAATGGAATAACCAAATACAAAAGAGTATCAAGTACCAGAGGAGGAGGGAGAGTTCAAAGGAAGCGAGGTGTCCATACCTTCAGTTTTGATGGAGCAAATAAAAGACTTGAGGTCAGCAGGGTCATCAAACATTGTGGTTCTCCCCTCATGCGTAACCTTGTGGCAAGGAATATATAATCCATAATGCACATTGAGCTGTTTGAGCTACGGATAGAAAGACAAGAATTATTTCCTACATTGAGCGGTAGCCTTAGCTACATCTTGTGAGATATGAATTTTACTTCCATGCCAACTCAGTGAATTCTTCTCCTTGACTTTAGCGATAATAAGCTGAAGCTGAGTATATTCCAGTAGATAGAATATAAGCGTACGAGGAGATTGGTGAGAAGAAGTGTACAGGACCAATACGATGGGTGTGCTGAATGTTGAATGTTGAATCCAGTGGTAGGTGGAGTAGGGCAGGCAGCATCTTCTGCAGAAACACTATGGTATCGGACCCCTCACATCCCTCTGGCAAGCCAGACATGCGCAGACTATTGCGTCTGCTCCTATTCTCCAACTCCTCATTATGTTTCAGGAGATCTTTAACTGTCTTTTCTAACAGCACAACCCTTGGAGAAACATCCTCGACAAAGCAAACTCTTCTCTCCATTTCATCCATTCTATCTTCAAACCCTTTTCATCTGTCATCCAGTTGCTGTAACTTCTGATTAGTAGTTTCAATGAAGGGCATCAATGTTCTAATTTCCTGTAAAATGGCATTAATAGCAGGGTCAGCAAGGAAGAGCGGTGGTGGAGAGTCACTTTTTGGCCTCTTGATATTGGCCGAGGGAAGCGTTGAATCCTTGATGAATTTTTAAATTGCCTTTGCTGGTGGCCATTAGATATTGTCAGGTAAAAAATCCAATAGGTGAGGAAAAGACACCAACAATACACAGGGCAGTAAAGAGTATCAAGAACAGCAGAGAATAGTCATAAAAATGACCAGTTGGAACCAGGCCAATGTAGTTTAGAAAGAATAACACCAAGATAAATGCCAAAAACTATGTTGAATGGCAGCTTTATGACTGAAAAATGATGTGGTACAACACTGGGAAAATGCTCATCAGATAGTATTGAAGGTAATGTTCAAAAAGTAAAAAGATGAAAAAAGCAAAGAAATAAAGCGGATAAGTCCATAAGTAAATAATTTGTAGAAAAACTTAGCTTAAATAAAACGTGTGGAATAAACATCTGGTGCAGTAATCCCAAGGTCGCATGAGGTGGCATTATCAATATGAGAAAGGGCTGACCAGGCCCAAGCCAGTCCACCGCGTCAGCAAAGCGCCAGAGTTTTCCTCTTGTCTAAAGCAGGAAGCGCTTAGCTGCTGTGGTCGATGGAGCATTGCGGGCAGACACACATAGGGGCGGCAAGCCTCTGGCAGGTTGTAAGGAAAAATGCTGTTATGAATACGGGTGGAACGGAGCAGCAGAAATAGAAATAGGCCGCCATCGTCCTCGGTGCCTGGCCACACCCCCTCCCCTCCTTTTTATCTTTTTATTCTCATTATTTGTTGTACCATTAATTCAATTATTTATCATTGTTGTGAATAACTGTATACCTTCCCCTGTCCCCACCCTGTTACACTGTGGGCGCTTTGAAATAGTTTTTACTAATTGTAAAAGCGCCTATCAAATGACCAATAAATAAATAAATAAATTGATGAACTCATGGACCACTTGAAGGTGTTGGTCAAATGTTAAAAGTGGCACTGTACTAAACGTGCCTGAGGGTGACATTTTATGTCTTCTTTGTTAATGTTATAGTTCATTTCATCCGTTATGTTGTCGGCAATATTTTTACATGTTTGGTGTTTGAAGGTTATTGATATGTTTTGGCAAAATGGTACAATTTCTTCAATCCCTTTGAATTTTTCTATTGAATATTCAACCACCTCGTCTTGTATTTAGGGTATCTTTCAGTCCCAATAAAATCAGTGGGGCAAACGAGTTGTTCAAGTTGTCCAGTAGGAATCGCTTTTGAGGTGTATGTGGTCGAAGCTGGATGGGCGCTTGCACTTGTCTTCTACTACCTCCCCCATTAGAAACGCATATTACTTGACTGGTACATGACGGGTAGATAGCAATTGTTCTCTGATGCCATCTGAAGCTTAGTTTGTGCCTTATAAAATTCCAAGAATAAAAAAAACAGATACGGGAGAGAAGTCGGCATATGGTCTTTCCCCTTTCTGTAAAGGCTTGGCAGACTGAAGACAGGTGTTCTGAAGGGTTGCTAAGGACGAAGCCAGAGGTTAAGATGAATTCTAAACCTTCCAGCCATCATCTCTTTGATTTTGCTTTAGCTAGACTGGAGCACAACCTGGAGCCACATGGAGCAGTTGTTCGCACTGATACCAACAGTGCTTACCACGTGCACTAGACCAACATTGACCCACATAATGCAATTATGGGATTTATACAGCAGAAACCTACCTAGCAAGCCAAGGGGCCAACTACAAAGAGAAAAGGACAGGCGAACTAGGAGACGCGAAAAGAGGTTTGGGTGTGCTATCATATGGAGAACAGATGATGGGGTTGACGAGAAAGGTCTTCAGTTCAAGCATAAGACTTTAGGCAAAAAAAGGTTTAGCCCCAGTTGTTAGGATATTTCAGTAGCTGCTTGCCCCGACGCTTACAGAACATAGATTAACATACCCACAGGGCTTATGCAGCTTTCTATTCCTCTTAGATTGATAGTGCTACTTAGTTGGATAATATGATCACCTTTTAGGCTGTGGAGGTGGTTATTGACATCCTCTCCGCCAATCATAACGTTTCGAGTGCAATCAATAACTACTGGTATTGACTGCGTTCTGAACATTCTGTCTTCAGAAGCAGATAGGGAAACAACAAAGCAATTTCCAGGCAATATCTTTTTCAGCGAGACACCTCCACTCTGGGAAGACCTTTCTTGCTATCAATGAACTAGTTGAGATGGGAGGTAAGTCTAGCATTCATAAACTACTGTACAATAGGATTAGGAGGAGAGTTTGCAGAAAATTGACCCATTTTACCATTGGCCCCTGGCAGTAAGCCTTTGTTGATGTATTTGACATCCTCGAAAAAGTTGGTGCATGGTGTCTCAATGTTATATAAAATGGCTATGGCAAGAAAGAAGAGTAGTCCTCTGGAAAGACCAAAATGGGAAAGAAGCCTTGATGCTTCCATCATAGAGTCAACATGGGACAGAATTTGTATGCAAATTAAACAAGTATCTGTGAATTATAAACACAAACAGGTTCACTGTAAGATCCTCCATCCGTGCAATTACACACCTGCACTGATAAAGTGATTTGATCTCAATTCTTCTTTAACCCACCCTAGATGCCAGGGTGCTAATGATAACTTGGTCCTTTTGGCAAGATCTTGTCCAGAAATTTCCAAGAAGGAGATCACCCAGATATTAACATATACATCACTGAAATACCAGCCCCATGTGATCCATTGAGCTGTCTGTTGGGGGACATAAGCTTTCTTCCTAAGAGCATTTGTTGTAATGGCACATGTAATAGCCAAACAACCAACTGGATGGTGAGTCATGCACCGAAAATACAAGATTGAATGAAGGGTATAGTTTAGTGAAATATGCAAAAAGGCACATACAGGGAATTACAATCCCATAGCAATAAACCGAAGGATTATTGGACAGCCTTAAAATCTTTCTTAAAGAATGAGACCCAAAAGAAGGTGAACCCCAGTGGTGATGGGGCAAAAGCAAACACTACTCTTGAGAACATAAATCCAAACACAATTCAGGGTGTACATGTAAATGGGGGTGTCAGTGGCCTGGCAGCATGTGCCTCTTCTGCGACGATTCCTGCTGTGCCAGGGCAAAGCATACAATCAAGCTGGCATCATACAGTTTTCTTGTCTGTCACGGGTTGGGAAATGGTATTTCTATTAAAATCATTATGCATACTAATAAGGCAAAAACTAAATGTTTTACATAATGGCAAACTCTTCACAATCCAAGGAAATGTGTGTGTGTAACTCGTCAAGATGCCAAAACATGTAGTAATCTTCATTATAATTTACCAAAGAACTATCAAACAGCAACATGTTTATGTTAGAATGTTATGATAGAATCTTAAAAATGTTAAATGAAGAATGAAAAAAATAAAAGCAAATTTGATTCTGTTAGCCTAATTCAATCATTTCTCAAAGATGCTCATCAATCACAGACTGCTCTTGGCTATTTTTGACACCAGTATTGTGTTGTACAAAAGGCGGCAAGCTTTGAGAACGCAATTTGTGCGGGCAATGCACAGTGAAATTAAATTATTTGCCAAGGATCAAACATGTTTGGTGAAGCAATGAATCTGGTATGCTGTCACACAAACATCCAGGTTGTTGTTATGCATTGTATTAAGAACATTTCACTAGCCATATGAAATGAGAGCTTCTTTTTTGTGTGTCAAACTAGCAGACTTCATAGATGTAAGCTAAGCTTTAAAGGGGGAGTTTGATTATTTCTTGCTTTCATTGTCTAATTATTTATAAGGAATTTGGTAGGAAAATGGTGATGTATATGGGTTTTCAGTCCGATTCCAATTGCATAAACATTTACATATTAGAAATGGCAGTGCTAATAAGAAAGAAAAGTGTTAAAACAGTAATAAAAGTAATTGCCCAGGCTTTCCAAATCAAGCCGTGCTCCATATGAAAACTCTCAGAGGCTGTGGAGCATCAAATGCTGGCTCACTTGCTGCAATGCAGAGCAGCCTCATACACCCAAAGGGGCAATGCTGGGGAAAGCCATTTAAGCCACCAAGGGAACATAGAAGCAGGTGTAGAGGAGTGTGAGAGCCAGTCACCAGTATGTATGCCTGTGGACCCTTGCTAGTGTAAACCACAATCACCTCTCCTGAAGGTGAGGAGCACATGGGTCTGGATTTGGGCCACTCAGGACATTAAACAACCCATACCACCACACTCCAGAGGGAATATATTCACATGGGGTGTGTGACTATGTCCCCAGCCTAGCCTTCGGGACTGTCAGGTGGATGGACAAATTGCACAGCGGAGGAACAAAGAGACACGAACAATGAAATCCAAGTTCTACCAGAGCACCCAGATTCCTCGGATCCTACTGTCCTTGGGGACACCTACAAAGCCACTCTAACTAATGCTGTGGATCTAGTCGCCCCTCTAGCTCCTCGTAAGGCCAAACTAGCAGGAAACATCAACTCCCAGTTTATCTCAGACCTCCAGCCCCTACGGAAAAACAAATGACAGGTGGAAGCCGCCTGGAGAAATACCCCAACCGAATCTACAAAATTCACTTTCAACAGGATGTCTAGAGTATACAAACAGGCCATTGTGACAGCCAATCTGCTGCTTACAACATCGGAACAACCGGCGCTAGCTCAAACTCCCAAGGGATCTTCAGAATAATTAGAGAACTGGAAACACCATCAAGCCCTCCTCGACCGTCACTAAAGATGAGGAGTGGTGCTCAAACATCCAGAACACCATGCAGCAAACATCACCTGCTTACAACAGAAAATAGCCATTCAACAAGCTACTCTCAATAGGACCAGCCCTCACCCCTTTCCCCTCCCCCACCACAAAGCCCCAAACACCACCCTTTCACTTCACAGAAGTCACAGAAGCTGAAACGACCAACATTCTTGGCAGTTTAAAACCTTCAAGATGTAAAGGGGACTTCTGCCCAGCTAACATGTCCCGGGAGGATAGCTCAGCGGCAGCGTGCGCGTCTTGGAAGCAAGACGACACGAAGCAACACAGGTTCGATCCCTGGGTCCGCGCTTAGAAATCTCTGGGTGTTTAAGCGCGTTATAAATACGTAACTAAGACACACAAAAAAAAAGAAAAATACACAATTAGCAACTAAGAAAAACAAACAATTCTTGTAACAGCGCCTCAATGCCTGCGGGCTGTGTGATCGATGCCTGCGGGCTGTGTGAGCGCTTTATAAATGTAAAAAATAAAAATAAATAAAATAACATCATCAAAGACTGCTCAGAAACCCTAGTCCCAGCCAACCTAAAAGAATTGTGGGTCCTCCTATTACTAAAAAAAAACACCCTAGACCTGTCAGCACCCAATAACTACCGCCCCATCATCACCACAGTCCCCTTAAAATCCTGGATAGGGCAGCCTATATCCAAATACAACACTTCCTCGAAACTAATCACATCCTGGGAAAGCGCACATCAGGATTCCCGCACATCAGGATTCCCAGGACATAGAACAGAAGGTGCACTGCTAGCCCTGAAAAATCATCTAGATAGCTTCAAAAATGAAGGAAAGCCACCCCTCCTTATGATCCTCGATCTATCGGTGGCCTTTGACCATGTGAATCATGAAACTCTGTGCCACCACCTAACAACTTCTGCCAGCTTCTCCATGGAAGCAACAACCTGGGAGGCCTTGCTTCTAGTAGAAAGATCCATGAGGGTCTTTTTCAACACATCCTGTGCCCCGCCTATCCCCATCCCATGCGGCAACCCTGAAGGCTCCTGTGTCTCCCCCTCCCTGTATAACATATTCACCAAACCCCTCTTTGACCTCCTGGATGACATCGGCATATCTTACACCAACTATGTCAATAACACCCAAATCCTCTTCCCCCTCTCTGGCAACTATCCAGGCTTGGATGGCCTTGAACAACCTATGCCCCAACAACGATAAGACAGAGATCCTGTTTGTTGGCTCACCAATGACACTGAAGAAGTTAACCTCTGAATTAAAGCATTCACTAGTGACGGGATACGGATTCCTGTCTCTGGCTCTGTGAAAACACTCAGCATCCATCTGGATGCATCACTATGACTTAATAAGTGAACAAATCGCCTCTAATGCCACCTACACAGCCAAACTAATCAATGCAGCAAGACAGTTCCTCACACCCACCAGCTGCCTCACCATCGCTCTGAGCGGTCACCGATGCAAGACTCGATTACTGCAATGCCCTCTTTGCGGGCACCTTAAAAAAAAACATCAACAAATTGCAGATAATCCAGAAGAATGCACTACGCTCTGCACTTAACATCTTGAAACGGGACCACATCTCAACAGCAAGAAGGGAGGCCCATTGGCTCCCGACTTGCGAAGGATCATGTTCAAAACACTCTCCATCACCCACAGATGTCTCTCCTACACCGCGCCGGAATACCTGTCACAAATAATGTCAAGATCAAATGTTACCAGACCAGTTAGGCGCGTGTGGCCCGCCTAGCATGGGCTGACATCTATGTAATAGGGAGAGCATACCAACCCTACCCTTTGACCTTGTTGAATCCCCAAATCAGGCGCCTTTTGTTCTGGTCAGATCCTCCCTTGGCAAACCATCTGAAGAAGTGGAATAGCGCACTTAGTGCAAAGTATGTGAGGAGGAGATGTAAAAATGCATGGTTTCTGCCTCACATGTCGAGCCAATCATCTTTTAAGGTCAAGAGGTATCAAACTCACAGAGAACGGGAATTCATGTCCCTTCTTCTGGGGGATTTTGAAGAGTGATATTACTAAATCAGTGGCAGGCTTGATTTACGGAGCTTGACGGCAAAGGTTGGTCGGTTCAGCCGCACGCGATGACCAAGGGGCTGTGAGTGAGGACCAATCCAGATGATCCCTCGGACCATGGGCGTAATTTTAGGGGGGAATAGGGGTGTTTGTCCCCCCCAACTTTCATGGCATACCATTTTGTCCCCATTCATTTGGCTGGGGCAGCTTTTCTTCAGATGTCATGTCCCCCCAACATTTTCAGCAAAGTTACTCCACTGCCTCGGACTCTCCCCTAGGACATGTCTATGCACCCTAATGGGGTTACTTATATTAGGATGGAGAACGGGGCGGTTAGTAATTTTATTTCTCGATGTTGTACCTTGATGTTCTAGGCTAGATGCTGCATCTCATATTTTATTTTAACCTAATATGTGAAATTGTGGTCATCATTGCATAGATAGGGAAGTTTGCATTTTATTTTAGTGTGATGTGTTTTTGTATTGTTTTTATCTTGTATTTTAATACATTTGGCATGTACTTATTTTACATTGTTGTCACGAAAAAGGTTAAATCGGCCAAAAATGTAAATAACATCTATGATATGTTATTTATGCGCAGACCGTGGATTGAACCTGTGTTGCTCCGTGTCGTCTTGCTTCCAAGGCGAGCACGTTGCCCCTGAGCTAGCAAGACAAATCTATTTCTATCTTTCCATCTATTTATCTATCCATATATCCATCTATTTATCCATCTATCTACCAATCTATATATCCATCTATCCATCTATCTATCCATCTATCCATCTATCTATCCATCTATCTACCTATCTATCTATCTATCTATCTATCTATCTATCATATTAGGAGTACAGAGGATGGAGGGAGGTCCAGCCCTGAGACTCCAGGGAGAGAGATAGAGACAGAGACAGGGGTGGAGAGGGCTCAAGATTGAGAATAGGGTCACACTTCTGCATCTACCTCATTGGACATCAAAGAACGAGCATCCAGCAGATACAAGGGGGTTGGTCTATCTGACCGGGGAAGTCAACGAATGATTGCACTGTAAGGATTACCATGGACTTTATTGATGTGATTTGAGTAGTCATGGGATGTAGGACCCTACAAAGTCCACAACTAGTGACTTTGACAAGGGTATTCACTGTGGGAATTACTAAAACTGTCAGACTTGTTTAAACTATAACTTGTCTCCCCAAAAGTGAACTGGACAAGCCAGGACTGGCATTTCTTTTTTATTCTGGGGAAGGGTTCCCCAAATTCACCTTCTGTTTCGTGTTCTTTAGTTTGCATAATCCCAGTGAGGATTCCCATATATTTTTTTTAAATCTTTTTATGGTTAATTTGATGCATAGTAGCAACCATCCTGTACCCATACATAAATATTTGAATTTAATAAAATCACACAAAAGAAGAGTAGGCTGAGTCTTGCTGTCACCTTCATAACAATTGTGGTTATTTTAGGAGCAGGAATTCTCCAATTCGCGCATACAGATGGTCACAGTACTCAGCTGGTCTTGAGGGCTATTCTTTGCAAGCATCCCAAGGTGATCTTACGGTCCACTGGGGTGTGACTCCGGGTGGGTGCAACAGAGTAAGATAATCTAAATGAAGAATGGATAAATTGCATGGTGCAGAATTGCCGACAGAGGGGGCAGGGGTGTGGGGCAGATTGCAGACCCCCTTCTTGTCACCATTGATCCGGTTCCAGTGAAGGCACTGCAACCTCATCGCACTGGTGACCACAGTT
This sequence comes from Ambystoma mexicanum, assembly GCF_040938575.1. Lineage (NCBI taxonomy): Eukaryota > Metazoa > Chordata > Amphibia > Caudata > Ambystomatidae > Ambystoma > Ambystoma mexicanum. Next base: position 820,006,990 of record NC_090922.1, read on the forward strand.
GATTTTCCTATGAGAAAACCTGATTCTGGTGACATCAGCATTTGTACCACAAATCTCAGCCTGACACGGATCGGGGTAGGAAGCCCGTAATGTAAATGTCAAAGGGAGAAAAGACTGAAGATTATTTTTCCGAAATAACCTTCGGTCTTTTATCCCCTGAACATTTCCTACTTGGGTCCTACCCACCCCCACATCCCAAGCCCCCTACTTACCTTGCGGCGGCACACTTCGCTGTGAGCCGCCGACTCGCTGTGTCCCTTCAACTCATGTTCCATTTCACTTCTGAGATCGGGAATCGGCGCTGCAGGGTCCTTTCCTCTTTTATTTTTGCTGTTTGGCATCGGCCCCGCAACCCCCGCTCACAATATCGTGAACAAGGGTGTGGGGGACACCCCCGCATCCCCTGTAGCCCTTAGCACCGAATGGGGGATTTGGTCATACTTCGCTCACAATATCGTGAACAAGGGTGTGGGGGACACCCCCGCATCCCCTGTAGCCCTTAGCACCGAATGGGGGATTTGGTCATACTTTTCAGTCGTTCCGAATTTTCGAATGGCCGAAAGTCGGCCAAATCTCCCATTCCGGCTTTTATTCTCTGTCTTTTTGGATGATTCCCCTGACACTGCTGTCGATGACTAGGAAGAAAGGAGCACTTAAGGGCACCACCCTACTGAATCTTTCGGAAGCAGGAAGAGTGAACACGAAGACCATGAAAAAGAGGAAGATGGACAGCGAACAAGCTGCTAACGCACTAGATGGCATATTGGAAAGAGCCTGGGTGGCGCCTTGGAGAAAGCCCCAGGAGTTGATGACCCTGTTGCTAAATAAGATCCCCTATAGGGAAAGACAGGCCTAAAGGAAGATCTAGAAGGTAACGTCTCTGGAGAGATACCAGCATCTATGGAAGAACACGCCAAATCTATAAATGCGAATAAAGATGAAGCGCCCTCACTGGGAGACCGAGGACCAAAGAAGCAAACAAAATACTCCAACAAGGGTCAGAATAAACTAATGAACCACTTTAGGAAGCAAGGCAGGCCTGTGAGATAGCATAGGGCTGAATGGAGGATTTGGAAAATTGCAACCAGCAAGATTACCTAAACCTGAAAGGTCTTATAGAGGGGACAGAAGGGAATGATGTCATCGGCTGAAGTCAATAAGAGTTTCTGCATTTCACACCTGACATACACCCAATTGGCATTGTGTTTAACAGAGTACATAGCGTAGGCCCGTTGAGGTGGAAAGAAGGTCAGCGAGATGTGTTGATGAACTTCCAACCATAGACCACTGAAGCGCAGATGTTGCACAAGGTGAGAGAGATTTAACACATTGGATTCCAAGCGCAAACTCCAAATATCTTCCAAGATTTGGCCCCGGGAGCCAAGTCACAGTCAAGCTGAAAACCCCAAACATGCCTTTCAGCGGGACCTTCCCTTACGAACAGGTTTACTTGGGGACTGCGACTCAGAGACTTCTTGCATGCTAGTCTTTGTACCAACAGAGCCTGAGGCTAAGCCGCAGAGAGTTGTGGAGTGGAACATAGTGTGTGTCAAGAAGTATCAGGATACAGAAAACTAAAAACCGACATGGTAATGGCTGAACTTGATAGTGCCAGGGAAGTAAGCCAATGGCAGTCTTCGGCCGCAGGGGCTCCGCAGCAGCTGTAGTCCTGTTATCTTGTTATTGTCTTGTACACCCAGGTTGCAGGCCCCTCCTGGGCGCAGGGCCATCTATCCATCCCCTTGTACATATGCTGATTCAAGCCATGGCATTTCTAGACTTCAGACAAGCTGCATGTTTGGTTTCCTATGGTTATGCTTATTAATAGAGATATTGCTGAAAGTTTCACATGACATTGCATCAAATCCCTGCATGCTGAAGAGGAAGGAGTGAGCATTTTCTCAGTTAGTGGACACACTCCGGCTCTACAATTGGGGGGTGGGAGGGCCTCCTGCACTAAACCCCAGAGGACAGGAATGTTGGCACCTTTAACACCAGACGACAATGTCCAGAGACAGGAGACAAAGGTAAGGGGGTTGGAGGAGAAGAGTTGGGTTCCTATGTGACCTGCCCCCTGTGAAACAGCGCTAGATCCATGACGTGATCCTTTACACTAGACAAGATGTTAGGTTAAGCAATGCCCAGAGGCCTCACATTTAACGTTGGGTTACTTATCTCGCCAGTCAGAGAGAGTCAGATAGGCCTCGTGGGATGCACGTATGACTGGACTCAATGGCTGGGGCTTAGGCGTTTTATCTACAAAAGTTCAAAGTTTCAACACACAAATCAAAATCCAGAAATGGAAACAGATCTCAAGGATCACCATACAAATTCTCTCACTCTGGGATGTTAACTCCTCCAATCCCCGGGTGCCAGCAGTCTGGTACACTACCTAGATGCAGGTTTTCCTGGGTCCGGTACCACTGAAAGTCCAGTCTCCACCTTTGGTAGAGGTCTATGTCTGCTGTCTGTTGCCTACAATACAACTCCTCTCTCTAGACAGTGGGGCTGTTGCATAATTCCAGGATCACATCTACACCTTCACCTCCCTGAAATGCCGGTCACCTTCCTGTCCCGGACTCATTCCTCCACCCGCCTGGCCCTGCCTAAGGCTGGCCAGGCACAGTGGACGCTTCTTGCTGTCACTGATCTCGGAAACATCTTCCCTGTCCCTTCCATCTCTTCCAATTCTATACTGGCTCCTCCCACTACACCTCCTCCAGTTCAACAACCCCTCCTTCTCCAGTCTTCCATCACTTCCTCCTGCTGTCACCACCGCTGCCATTCTTCCAACTTCTTCTTCCTGCCTTTGCTGCCTCCTCCAACCTTGTACCACCCCCTCCTGCTGTAACCACATCCTCCAATCGTCTACTACCTCATTTTGCTGGTACTACACCATCCAACCGTCTACTAGATCCTCCTGACCGCATCTTCCCCTCTCATCCATCACTGCCTCCATGCCTTCACTATCTCCCTGACGCTCTCCACCCTCCACCCAACATCAGCTGCATCCTACTCCAAAAGCCCACACTGGCAGACTGACCTGTCTGGCTTTTAAACTCTCCCGGCCTCGCCTCTGGGCGCATCTTTCATTGGGGGGCCTCAGCAGTGAGGGAAACTGATTGAAGGCAGGTGGTGGTGGGATTCTTCTGACATAGCTTGTGTTGATTTGGAAACAAAGTCTACATCTGGCCTAGAGGCCCTAGGGAATTGTAAAAAGCTTCTCTGACCCACCTGGAATGTACCTGTGGTGGGTTGGGTGTGTAAGGATATTTGGCGTGTTACAGCACAGAGTACAGCACTACTGCACAGGTAGCAATTTTTTTTTTGATGCAGCACCAAATGCCTATGGTGCATTGCTATATGTGTTGCCAGGATAACATGGACATATAAGTAAAGTCAGGCTATTCAATCAAAAACGATTTTTACATATAAAATGCAAATCTATTTTCACGTGCACATTCAAAAATGCACAATACTTTTCACCTGAAATGCCTATGGTGCAAGAGACACATTTGAAAATTAATAACTAACATTACTCATAAATAACCTGACTAATAAAACTGAATTTAACATAACCCACTAATAAAAATGTGTCTCCACTGCAGAATTAGGCCTATTCTGAAAGTGAACTTTTAAACGCACATTCATTTTTTTTTTCGTTTTCTCTGCTGCTCTGTCCACATAACTACAGGAAGCAAAAGGGCTCGAAAGAACAGGAAATCAGTTGGCAACAAAGTATTACTATAAAAATGAGCCATTGTGTAGAGAGGGAGGAGATGGCACGATTAATTTCTGATTGGAGCAGCGTCATAGCAAGTATCATGCTAGAGGCAGTGATGAGGGTTTTGCTGGGGGGAGTTTGAAGAGGAGAGAGAACAGTGGAGATTTGGCAGAGCTGGGAGAAGGACCTGTTTTTTCCTGGTTGGAGCATTTCTGCTGAAAAAGCTGAGAGTTCTAGGCAATGACCCCGGTTTGAGAACGAAAGGCGCTCGTTTTCACTGGGGTTAATCTTCAAGGGAGCCACATTCAGAAAGAGAACAGCTGAAGAAAACTCGGGCTGAACAGATAAGGTAATTACATAAGTGTGGGAGCTGAGTGTGTACGAGAATATTCAGTCAGTGTAGGAAAGGAGATTCCTGTGCCTTAATCACATGTTAATGTTGCCAATTGAGTTCTTTTCTCTGCCACTCTCTTTTCAGTGTATCACAGACAATGCTATTACTGTGCTATTTTATTTATTTCTGTAAAGAGTGAGATCGTGTTTAAATGCAACTTTTATAATACAGAAAAATATTTGAAAGCAGACGGGTGGTGTGTTTTATATTTACCAATACAGTGCTGATGATGTGGGGAGATTTTTAAACAGTGCAATTGTCATTTTAAGACAGATGTGTGCATGATCATATTCAGTATGGACAGTTGTGAAGACTGTTTGTAGCATAGCTCGTTGGAGGTACATGAGCCAACGGGAAGAGGGACTCTCTGGACATAGTTCCCTACCGTATATAAGGTAGTGGAAATTACCACAAAATTACCACATATAGCTCTCTGTCGTAAATAAGTCAGTGAGATCGCCCATGGTGGCACACTAACACTAACACTGAAAATGTGGTATTCCTGAAATGTAGGTCTGAGGTCTCTCTAGTGATTACATGAAAAATCTAAGCAAAGATAAGGGATTCTGGACATTGGGGCCACAAATAAAACAAGGGAATTATGCTCACCAAAATACCACCAACCACGCATACCAACCACGCATACCAAATATGCATGTCTGGGTGCTGAAATAATGCATGTCCACTGTATTATTGTTGTACATGGCCCAATCTGAATACAAGGAGTGATTGTTGCTAAGTTATTTTTTTCGGCGGTAATAAAATACCGTCAGGCCCCAAATCTCCACAAAATACCCTACATATTTATGGTGCGTTGCAGGCCGGGAAAGTGATCATAGAGTACCTACTGGGCGTGGCAAGCGTGTCTCACACTGCCATTTGCACATTAAAGGGAACCCATTTTATAATAGCGGTGTGCCACTAAAAACGAATTTCAGAATGTCACAAAGGGAAACCACATTCTCAGATCTAGTGCAATATTTAGAGGCAAAGTTGTTTGCCCATGGGAATTGGTCGTCGAATAGCACGTTAGAATGGAGTAACCGCATTCAGGGTGAGGTGCAGAAAGAAAAACTAGACAATATTTTTGCAGAAGGCAGCATAATTCAGGTCTGCCTTACAAGATTATTGAATGCAGCCGATGAAAGTGCAGAGAAAGACTGTTTAATACGGCTATGCGGCAAAATATGGTTTATTTTAAACAAGTCCCTGCGAATGCAAGAGAATGATACTCAGCTAATTAACAGGTTAAAGACTGAATTAGATGGGGCAAGTAAAAATCAGGAAATGTTGAGAGCAGAATTGGATGTATGCCAAAAAGACATGCAATTAAAATGCAGAGACTTTGATACTCAGTTATCCAAAAGCAAGAAACAATTTGAAGATAGTGAGCAAGAATTGGCACACTTAAAAGTATTAGTGGATCACATTAGACAGGATAAAGATGAGGTTGTTTCAGAGATGCAGATTTTACAAAAAGAACATTGTGAAAAAGAAGGTGATCTCCAGAGCGCAGAACAAGAAATGATTAAAATGATTCAAGAAAGAGACAAGAGAAATAAAGAGTTCAATGAATGCCAAATGCAAATGTGCGACATGCAGGAGGTGATTAATAAGATGAATGGTGAAAACAACTATTTGCAAGATGAAGCCAACAGACTCCTTAAAAAGTGTAAGGACTTAGAACAGCAAATGTGCATTCCCAGGTCCCAGGAGAGGCGGCAGGGTACCACATTCAATGGAGTGGAGGTGAATTCTAGCTCTGCCCAAAGAGCTAGTGCTCCAGTGACTGGGCCGGTGACTGAACTTGGTTGCAGCGCCCTTGGGGGATTTGATACTCCCAGTGGGGGCAGCCACCAATCTCATACACCTGAAAACAGGATTGAATCACAAAATAGTGCAATTCCATGCATTGCAACAAGTAGCCCCATAAAAATAATGAAATCCATTAAAGCCCTGATCAAACCATTTAAAAAGGGAGGTGAATGCTGCATTGAGGATCACTTAGAAGCGGTGCATGACATTTTTAAAGCACTCCAGATACCTAAGGAACAGTACAGACAATATTTTCATTTAACTTTAGATACCCCGATGGCCAGCATCATAAGGGGATTAAATGAACAGCAGAATATGACATGGTTGGAGTTTGAAAAAGAAATTAGGCGTCATTTTTCTCCTTTTCAGTCATTGCAGGAGGCAAAGAAAGTGGCTTACACAATTACTGCTGGACCTAATACATCCCCTCGCCAATTTTTACAAGACTTAAAAAGAGCATTTTCTCACTTTGATGTATCTTTTGACTCAAATTCCAATGAGTTTAAAACTGCATACTTCTATGGGCTACAGAAAGACATCATATCCCAATTGGTCCGTGAATTTGACCGTGACAAGTCCCTTGAATGGATTGTACATCAAAGCACAAAACTATATGAGGTACTCTATTGTCAGGGTAGAGAAAGTGATAAAATGAAAGATACTAGACCTAAATCTAAAGAACCCTCAGCCACAGTAATGGAAATCAGGTCAGCCAAAATGTCCCTTGAGTCTGCTCAAAGCCAAGGTAAAAATAATGTGACACCTGAACAAAGGGGTAATCAACAAAGATCGCCATTTCCTGTACCAATGTTCCAATCACATGATCCTAGTAATAGAGAGAGCTACATCAGCCCTAGGTATTTAGGGGACAGACCCCGGGTAGGATACCGGCCTGATATGGCAGGTATGAACAATAACCAGAGACAAAATCAAGATCAAAGAAATGATGGTCCCTACCAGTCATTGGGGACACAGAGCAGATTTGATCCCAACACCATGATATATGGTAATCAGGATAGGCCCCGATATGTGGATCGATTTACTGATAATGGAAATCAACCTAGGGGCCAGTACCCACAATCTGAGAGACAGGACATGAGGCAAAACGTGAACTACAATCCACGCCAGTACAATGATTCCCCACCAGGGAACTATAATCAAAGGATGGGTGCAACCCGCTCCCCTCCACAAATGAATCAAGAGTTCAGAAACCATCCCAACTGACATCAATCACCTGAGAGGTATCAGAATAGATCCAATCAGGGGGAAAACAACCAATATCGACCTAGGCCACAGAAAGAGGATCCTAGAGAGATGGAAAGGTTCCAGTGCCTTGAGGCCCAAGTGAAAATGTTAGCTGAGCAAATAGGAAAGCTCTGTACAGCGCAAAAACAACCTTCCAAAGAGGGGACTGATGGCCATAGCAATGACCGGGGGGCTTCCGAAAAGTGACTAAGTACTCATGATAACTGCAGTGCCAAAATGACAGATTGTTCTGATGTAATTTTGCATAACGACTCTGAGATGCCTAATGGATTAAATGTGAAAGTGCCAGTAAATGAACTTGTGACAGAAAGTGCAAATAATTCTAAAAAAGAGGTATGGTTTAATCTGGAGCTAAATAAAACAGTAAAGATTTGCACAAATGAAAAAGAAACATTAGGAATTTCAAAAGAACAAAGGGACAGATTTAAGAAAAATGACTCATGCATGGGGAATACCAGTGAACAGGGGGTAAGTGGGGATGCTATAGCTCTTTCCCTGGGCAAGCAAAACAATGACCAAACACAGACAGAAAAAGGAAATACTCACAAGGAGGGTACAAGTCAATCACCTGAAGAATTCTTTGAGCCACACATTTTTGAAGAGGCTGAAAGGGCTGGTATCACACTAAATTATCACAAATGCACAGAATTAAAAAATGACAAATTGCTGAATGATGTTGTTACACATGTTCAGTTGGAGGGTGGTAATGTGGTCTCTGATGTTACCCAGATGGATGGGCGAACAGTGGCCACACTCCAAAAAACCTCTGATCATGGAGAAATTAATAAAATCTCTCGCGCAGAAATAGGTAAAAAAGGAGGGAAAAATGTCTTTCCATTTACCAATGTGTTCAGCCAAAAGTGAAAAAGACCTGAGAAAGGTGAGCCCTGAAATCAGTAAGAATTCACATTTCTTATGTGTATTAGAGGAAGTTGAGGACAGATATTATGCACCCATCACTGTAGAAGAAAAATGCCACACCTTTGCTATGATTGACACTGGCGCACAGGCCACAATTATGTCCAAGGAGCTGGTAAAGAGTATCAATGAAGGGAGACCCCCACAGAGTCAGATCACAGTGAAGGAAAATCAAGGCCCAGTGCATAACTTTAATGGGGAGGAGGTGCCCATCATAGGTGTAATTGAGGTTGACATAAAAATAGGAAAGCACAGAATGAAACAAGAGGTATTGATCACATCTATTTGTGAAATTCCATTTCTGATGGGGACAGATTGTCTGAAAAGATTGTCTCCTCTAATAGATGGGGTGAATGGAGTGCTGTGGTCCTTAACCAAAAAACCATTGAGGCCTAAGAAACTAAAATCACAAAACAGCAATATAAATGAATGTCACACCGTTGCCAAAACAAATGATGCTGTGGAGGTATATCTCCAGAATAGCTGCATACCTAGTGTCACTGTTATATTCATGTGTCAAGACAAAATGCAGAGCGACAATGAAAAACTACCTGTACAAATATACTTGGACCCAAGGAAAAATTGGCAGACTGCCATAGATGAGCACACATTACGTTTTTATTTAAAAGAGAAAACATACAAACAGAATATTGCTCCTAAAACAGATTCAGAAAAACACATTACCACTCTGGCAGAAATACACATGGGAGATGAGCAACCATGGGTTCATGTTGGTATAAATGACTATTTTAAAACAATAAAAGCCACTTTAGCGCTTGAACATGAAAGGAGTTTCATTAATGAGAAATTGTTGCAAAAAATAATGGAAAGGGAAGAAATCCCGAGATTTAGGATTAAAAACCAATATGTTTCTGGCTTGGACAGTCCAGACTTTGAAAACCGAATTGCAGGCAGATGCATGCTTAAAATTAGCATTGGGCAGAAAACAATTTACCATAATGTATGGATAGTGAGTGGAGCACAAAATGAATTTTACATGGGAAATGACATCATGCACAGAATGTGCATGGTGTTAGATTTCCTTAATCAAAAAATATGGTCACGCCTAGGTGGTCCGGCACCTGAATTTGAAGACAAAAGAAGGGCTTATCATTGTGCACAACTGGTTCCTTATGCAATCGAATTACAAATGAGGAAAGATACTATTATTCCTGCATTTACAAAACAGTTTGCAATAACACTGAAATGCAAAAATGGACAGCAGATGAAAGGCTCTGATGCATTTGTATGCCTGAATGAATCCATAAAACAGCAAGGCCTGGCTTATGAATACATTCTATTGGTAGATATTGGTGAAGGATCTGTAAAAATTATGGTAAATAATAAAAGGTTGTCAGGATATTCATTTAGAGGAAAACTCCCCATTAGGAATGGCCATACAAAAATCACATTATACGGCAGATTTAAATAACATGGTGATTGGAAATATTCCTGAAAAGTATGTAGATGCCAAGGGTGAGTTACCAGAACACCTGGACTCTCAGCCCAAAGGAATATTTAAAATTCATTCTGTGTATCCTTATGATTCAAATGAGACAGTGTGCTGCCATCAAGAGGATTGCATAATATTTAATTTAAATGAAAATGAAACAGAAAATCAGCCCATTGAAGTGGAAGCTGATATGCCAAAATATTTAAAAGTGGCAGCTTTACAAAAAGACACAGCCACACAGTTATAGCAAAGCGCTGAGATTCCCCTACCAGAAGATTTTCCAGAATTTTCCAAAATGTTAGAAGAACAGATCTCCTTAGCGAATGCGTGTGAAAGCAATGAAGAGAGGGACAATCTGAGGGAGATATTTATGGAGTTTAAGGATGTATTTGCAAAAGATGCTTATGATTGTGGTTTAAATGATTTACATGTGGCCACTCTACCAGAAGGGTGTAGCAGAAATCCAGTGTTTGTACGCCAGTATAGACTACCGCTGGCATGTTTAGAATCATTGGCAGAGATTATTAAAAATTTGGAATCGCGGGGAATCATCAGGCCCATTCATAGCACATCCAATACACCTATTTTAGGTGTGTTAAAGCCAAATGGTCAATGGCGGCTGTGTGCAGACTTGAGAGAGTTAAATAAAAGAGTACCAGTATCTAGATGGCCACTGCCATTCATTGATCAGGGCCTAGCTCAGGTACATGGTTCAAATGTATTTACCACATTAGATCTCACCTCTGGATATTGGTGCGTGCCATTGGCAGAGGAGATACAACATTTATTTTCCTTTACATTTGACAGGACTCAATATGCCTGGCTTAGAGCTCCGTTCGGGTACATCAATAGTGGGAGTGAATTTGGCATATTTTTGAGAAAGGCCATGCCGGATACAGCGGAAAGAGGAACAATAGTTTATGTGGACGATGTCCTGATAAAAAATGAAAGCCTGAAAAGCCATTTTGATGAAATAAGACATGTACTTGGCCAATTGCAGAAAGCAGGCGCCAAAGTATCTTTGCAAAAAGCACAATGGTGCAAGAAAAAAGTGAACTTTCTAGGGCATGAAGTGACTGAACATGGGCTAAATCCACAAAAGAAGAAAATAGAGGCCATACAAAGATTAAAAGATCCTAAAAATGTGAAAGGAGTAAAAAGTTTATTAGGGATGACAGGCTATAACAGAAAGTTCATTGAAAATTATGCAGAAATCACTCAACCATTGACTAAACTGCTTAAACTGAATACTCCCTGGAAATGGGAAAAAGAGCAGTCTGATGCAGTGGCTAGATTAAAGGAATGTCTTATAAAGGCACCATGTTTAGCATACCCCATAAAGGACAGGGATTTCTTTATAGAAATAGGTTTTTCTGAACATTGTATGTCAGCAGTGTTATCACAAAATCACGATTTGAATCACAAAACCATTGCATATGCAAGTAAGGCATTTTCTCAAGTTGAAATGAAATTTAATGAATGTGAAAAGGCCCTATTAACCACTGTGTCGGCGCTACAACATTTCCGCCCCATTGTTCAGGGAGAAAAGGTAATTATTGAAACAAATCATCAACCTTTGCAATTTTTAGAGAGTAAAAGAATTAGATCAGGTAATCTAGCGCAATCCAGAATCACTTCATGGACGCTGGCATTACAAGGTTTTCCCGTAGAAGTGAGATATGGACAAAATAAAAAGAACCCAATTGCTCAAGGGTTAGCTGACCTACACGACTGTGCAGCTGAACAAATACCAAATGAAATGGAAGTAGAAACTAGTTTGCAGGAATTTGAACAATCACCACACAAAGCTTTTGATGAAAAAACATGCAAGGATTTGCCAACTGTATATGTGGATGGTTGTGCTTTTCACATTGAAAATGACAGTAATAAACAGTTAGTGGCAGGAATAGGAAATGTCTGGTTGAAATGTGAAGATGTCCCCAGTATAGGGATGAGGATTGGAGATAGGAGCAGTCAGGTGGCGGAATTGGCAGCCATTTATAAAGCAATTGCTACTGCAGTTGATAAAAGGTTCAGTGAAATTGTCCTGGTGACTGATTCTGACTATGCACGGAATAGCTTTGTGTAGTATTTGCCTGGTTGGAAAGCAAGAGGCATGGTTACATACAACAAAAAGCCACTTAAGCATGGAAAAATGATACAAGCCATAGACAAATTGGTGTCAGAGAATAAGTTAACAATATACTGGAGAAAAATTTGTGGGCATTTAAAAACACCAGGAGAGGATAAGGAGGGAAATGATAAGGCAGACCACCTAGCTAAGATTGGGGCTGTGATGGGAGAATTGCTACCTATTGATTATTTAATGGGTGAAATACAAATTGATGCAGTCACACGTTCTAAAGCACCAAAGGAGGTAGATCAACCGGTGGTGCAGTGGAGTCATGACATGCCAGACCAAGATTTGATTGAGGCACAAAAGTATGATCAAATTTTGGGAATCTATTATAATCATTTGATAGATCCCGAACAAAATCCTTTAACAGAAAATGATTGTATGGGAAAAGAAGAGTTGAGGGTGCTATTAAAGAACAAAACACGAATTAGATTACAGGATGGACTCATGATTAGAGAGTCCATAACAGGACAAATACAGTGGGTAGTACCCCTTTCATTCAGAGGACTAATGCTACACCATGCACATGATGCCATAACTGCAGGCCATAGAGGTTCACAAAAAACATTAGAAATACTAAAAGATTATGCTTACTGGCCACATATGTCCCAAGATGTGGAATTATATACTAGAGGATGTCTAGTAACCTGCTTCACCAATGCATAGAGCACCATTGATGAAAAGAGGCCTAACTCTCCCATGGTCAGATTTGCAAATAGACTATGTAGGTCCTTTAAAAAGGTCGAGCAGGGGACACCGTTATATTTTGAGTGTGGTATGTTTGATGTCGAAGTGGATTGAATGCATTCCTGCACCAGATTGTAGTGCACAAACAGCAGCCACATTGCTGGTGAACCATGTGTTCTCAAGGTTTGGGTTGCCACAAAGAATTGAGTCAGACAGAGGAAGTCATTTCACAAGTACTCTAATGAGTAAGGTATGGCAAATACTAGGTGTGAAAAGGAAACTACATATCGCATATCGGGCGGCGTCTTCAGGTACAGTTGAAAGAAGCAATAGGTCTGTTGTGGATATTTTAAAGAAATTTGTGGCAGAAGCAGGTTCCAGCTGGGATTTACATTTACCGTTGGTTTTGATGGCAATCAGGTCAACTCCTGCCAAAGCAACAGGTGTTAGCCCCCATGAGGTCTTGACAGGTAGGAAAATGGTGTTACCACAACACCTACTATACAGAACACAGGAGCAGACACTTGTGAGTGCATCCACAGTTCATGAATATATTGATGAACTGAGGAGGCATTTGCAACATGCATTTGCTTTTGTGCAGAGAAATCTGGAAAGAGCTGCTGACAGTGCAAAATCTTATTATGACAAAAAGACATCAGTAAAGGAATACAGTGTAGGGGATCATGTGTACAAGTTTCATTTTGGAAAAAGTAAACAGAAAAATTCTAAATTTCTAGCAGCCTGGCAGGGGCCATTTCGAATTATAGATAAGGTCTCTCCTGTAGTTTATAAAATTTTGAAAAATTAAGGTGAAACAGCAATAGAGCAGTTTGTCCATGTAAATCAAATCAAACCATGCCATCCCAGACATGAGATCAGGCAGCTTGAGCATGTAGAAACAGATAAAGTCCCTTGAACACAAAAGAGAAAATAAATGGGTGCAATCAGGAGGCAGTGACAAAGAAGTTAAAAAGTTGATTGTTATAATGGCACATAAACACTGTAATATATGTAAAAATATATAATATAAAATAAATAAATAAATAAATAAATAAAAATATATAATGGAAGCTCATGGTTGGTGTGCGGAGAGAAAATGTATTAAATATTGAATACTGTTTATATGTGCTTGTTTTCTTGTAACTTGTGTTTAATTTCAGAAAAAAAAAAACGAAATATTTTTACCAAGCATGTTTTATTTTTGGCAAAAGGGTGAAATTAGTATTGTGCTATGTACTTAATTTGTTTTATTTTCTATTTGATTTAGAAAATTAACATTATTTGGTCGGAGGTTCCGGGATCAGAGGCCACGGGAGACGATGGAGTCCTGGAGTCCCCTGGATGAAGACCAAAAGATGCCTGCCTCCAGGTGGAGGTGAAGACAAGATAACCAGAATGCTAAAAAAGATGACTCCTATGGATCTAAGATTGCCAAGATGAAAGTGTACTCGAATGAACCAAATAACATCGCTGGTCGGGACATATCAGAGGCAGACAAGAGTCCTGACATATGGAGTTCCACGTATTTATTATTTTAATTATTTATTTTAATTTGTTATATTAATTATTTGTTTTGGTTAGTTGTTTTATTTCATTGTTTTTAATTGACTTGTAAAATCTAAACTTAGAGTAATGCCACTTCCACTGAGAAGGCAAATGTAGAACATTTTGTACACTAATGAACTCAGATGAATACTGTGTTGATTGCAACTTTTTCATTGATGCACATGAATATTCATTTTGTTGGATTGCTATATTGTGAAAAGAAGAAAAAGAACAAATTGTTTTTAGGAATTGGCTTGGATCATAGCCAAATTCTAAAAACAAAAGGAGGGTATGTAAGGATATTTGGCGTGTTACAGCACAGAGTACAGCACTACTGCACAGGTAGCAACTTTTTTTTGATGCAGCACCAAATGCCTATGGTGCATTGCTATATGTGTTGCCAGGATAACATGGACATATAAGTAAAGTCAGGCTATTCAGTCAAAAACGATTTTTACATATAAGATGCAAATCTATTTTCACGTGCACATTCAAAAATGCACAATACTTTTCACCTGAAATGCCTATGGTGCAAGAGACACATTTGAAAATTAATAACTAACATTACTCATAAATAACCTGACTAATAAAACTGAATTTAACATAACCCACTAATAAAAATGTGTCTCCACTGCAGAATTAGGCCTATTCTGAAAGTGAACTTTTAAACGCACATTCATTTTTTTTTTTCGTTTTCTCTGCTGCTCTGTCCACATAACTACAGGAAGCAAAAGAGCTCGAAAGAACAGGAAATCAGTTGGTTACAAAGTATTACTATAAAAATGAGCCATTGTGTAGAGAGGGAGGAGATGGCATGATTAATTTCTGATTGGAGCAGCGTCATAGCAAGTATCATGCTAGAGGCAGTGATGAGGGTTTTCACGGGGGGAGTTTGAAGAGGAGAGAGAACAGTGGAGATTTGGCAGAGCTGGGGGAAGGACCTGTTTTTTCCTGGTTGGAGCATTTCTGCTGAAAAAGCTGAGCGTTCCAGGCAATGACCCCGGTTTGAGAACGAAAGGCGCTCGTTTTCACTGGGGTTAATCTTCAAGGGAGCCACATTCAGAAAGAGAACAGCTGAAGAAAACTCGGGCTGAACAGATAAGGTAATTACATAAGTGTGGGAGCTGAGTGTGTACGAGAATATTCAGTCAGTGTAGGAAAGGAGATTCCTGTGCCTTAATCACATGTTAATGTTGCCAATTGAGTTCTTTTCTCCGCCACTCTCTTTTCAGTGTATCACAGACAATGCTATTACTGTGCTATTTTATTTATTTCTGTAAAGAGTGAGATCGTGTTTAAATGCAACTTTTATAATACAGAAAAATATTTGAAAGCAGACGGGTGGTGTGTTTTATATTTACCAATACAGTGCTGATGATGTGGGGAGATTTTTAAACAGTGCAATTGTCATTTTAAGACAGATGTGTGCATGATCATATTCAGTATGGACAGTTGTGAAGACTGTTTGTAGCATAGCTCGTTGGAGGTACATGAGCCAACGGGAAGAGGGACTCTCTGGACATAGTTCCCTACCGTATATAAGGTAGTGGAAATTACCACAAAATTACCACATATAGCTCTCTGTCGTAAATAAGTCAGTGAGATCGCCCATGGTGGCACACTAACACTAACACTGAAAATGTGGTATTCCTGAAATATAGGTCTGAGGTCTCTCTAGTGATTACACGAAAAATCTAAGCAAAGATAAGGGATTCTGGACATTGGGGCCACAAATAAAACAAGGGAATTATGCTCACCAAAATACCACCAACCACGCATACCAACCACGCATACCAAATATGCATGTCTGGGTGCTGAAATAATGCATGTCCACTGTATTATTGTTGTACATGGCCCAATCTGAATACAAGGAGTGATTGTTGCTAAGTTATTTTTTTCGGCGGTAATAAAATACCGTCAGGCCCCAAATCTCCACAAAATACCCCACAGGTGGTTTCCTCATATAAAATCTTTGGGGTGAGTTCTGTAGCTTCATTTGAAAGGCGGGTGAGTGGGGAAATAGACGCAACGGTTCACACTCATTGGGAAGCAGGACGCGTGTACCATGGCTGCTTGCATTGGTTGCCCTCTGTTCTGGGAGGTGCAGGTCAGACAGGCTGTGTTCATAGAACAACAAGCTTGAGCGTGGGTCCTGCTAACCCCGCAAGGGCTGGGTAGACAGTGTTTATATCGAATCCTTTATATAGAATGCTCATATATCAAATATTTTATAACGAAAACTTTTATAGTGAATGCCTTTATGGGTGGGGTAAAGGGTTAAATATTTTTTGGAAACGGTCGGGGTGAGTTTTAGGGGTGGGAAACAGGGATTTGGGAGGGGACTCCCCCTGATCCCCCGACCCAAAAAAAAGTGCATTCACTATAACATTTTTCGTTTAAAAATATTCGATATATGGTCTTTCAATATAAACGTTTTCGGTATAAAGACATGTCAACCCAGGGCTGGTCGTGCAAGTTACAGTTCTCAAATCCCCAGCGCCTTCCTTCTGGAATCGGAAAGGTCTTCCCTTAAAGGGATAGCCTTTATCCTCAGTGCTGTATCTATCAGTCCGGATAGGGAGAGGTCATCTTTGGACTGACTGATGTTGGGGTCATAAGACTGTCCCCTGCCAGGTACTGGGGACCAAGGCAACGTGGCAGGGGGGCCTCCTTATACCAACCGTCAGGCCCAACAGTTACTGGCTCGAGGTGGCAAGCGGTGCCAGCGCCGTAGGTCACCTTCCAACCGGTCCCCAGGCTCAGCGCGGGGACATTGTAACAAGTTTGTTTTCAGCAATTGTTGGTAGATTAGGGGGCAGATATGGTTTGTGTGCAAGAAACACACCCCTTCAAAACAGATGCCGCAGCCGTGCTCGACATACTTTCGGAACCTGTATTTTGACTCTATCCTTGGGAGAACAAGAGATGTAGGATAGAGTTCAGGAGGGAGATCCATTTCACGGCACAGCCTATTGGGCGAAGGGACAAGATCGCTAGTCCTGAAGGGGATGGGGATGTCCAGCCACCTGCCTATTGCTACATTATGTGCCCTTAACAATGGTTTCAGTGCCTCCCAGAGGAACTTCCTTTCCAAACTTATGGCCTTATATGAGGGGGATGTTATCCTTGCTAGGGCCTTCACTACCATGTTTGATAAAGAACTGGACAGATCTTGAGGGGAGACATGGAGTGGTAAGTATCCAGGGAGACGGCACAGGCCTTTAAGGGGGCAGACTTGCGTAACGCACGCCTTGCAGTTCACGCGAATGAGGGGGATTTCTCATATTTCTCCCATATTCACGACTCCTATTCCTGAGTTGAACACTAAGGGCCCGATTCATAGAAAAGTGAGCAGAAATCCTGCAAGGTCCGCGCGCCGAGGACATCACGGCTCGAGCCTGCGTGCAGACGTGGTTCTTCGTGCTCCACGTATTCATGGAATTGTTCACGAAAAGTAACCGTATATGCAAGTCAAGGCCAGAATGCCCCAACACCCCACCCTGCAAATCAAAAACAGCCAGAAACGGCCACCTTTGCATGTTCCCCAGGTGCAAATACATGCACCCTCAAAACAGTGTGTGGGGTTCTCCATAGCTGTCACCAGCACCCCAACAACATGCGTACAATTTATTGTAACTCGGGTAAAACATGGAAATTCTGCATGCAAACCCTGTAAACTGTTCCTGCACCCGCTACACTGTGTACACGCACCCCTAAGTTAGATTGGAGCCCTGGCTGCATGCACGCACCCCTAAATCTAACACTCGATCTAACCTTTGCACAGTGAATCCTATGCGCAAGTGTCTGTTTGCCTGCCTTCCGGTGGCGAATAGTATGAGGGCTTTGCGTGGCCATTTCCCTGCCAGGAGGTTGCGCAGTCGTATCCCTGAATACGTAATGTCTCGGGAGGATAGCTCAGGGGCAACGTGCTCGTCTGGGAAGCAAGATGACACGGAGCAACACAGGTTCGATACGAGGGTCCGTGCTTAGAAACCTCTGAGTATTAAGCGTGTTATAAATAACCTATCATATCAATAGTGGGTGTGCGATGGACTGCCTGCGTAACGTCCCTCGTAACGCCAATTTTTTTGCATGTTCTTCCCCATTTCCTTTTTTCCGCCCTCTGTGCAAGCCACGCCCATGCTCTGCGTGGTGTGACGAAAGGGATTATGCACGCAGTTTGGCGCACAAGTTCCCTATTTATTGCGCAAATAATTCCATGAATTGGGCCCATAGTGCCAGAGACTGAAGG
Organism: Ambystoma mexicanum; assembly: GCF_040938575.1. NCBI lineage: Eukaryota > Metazoa > Chordata > Amphibia > Caudata > Ambystomatidae > Ambystoma > Ambystoma mexicanum. The sequence continues at coordinate 820,025,181 of NC_090922.1, forward strand.
CTATAGTGCTCTCTGGTGATGCGCTGGTCTCCCTGCTTCTGAACTGTCTCCAGCTCTGCACAGGCCTCCCTCCTGGAAACTAAGTCCCATCTTGGTGAGGGAGATAAGCAATGAATTGGAACAATCCCTGCAAAGTAGCACCACGGACACCTTGACAGCCACTGCAGTGACACTTTTAAGTTGCTTTGAGGGGTTATTTTCTCAGTAAGTTCACGAAACTCACGCAAGCAGAAATAAAAAAAAATGTGAATGAGATGCGTGGTGTGGAGCGAAAACAAAGAGACACGCATTCTCGCTAAGCATATCTCAGACTGACAGTAGTCAGGAGCCAACTCAACGCCATTATTACAAATAAAGCTAGATTTGCGTTGGAGAGGGTCAAACAGACACAGTGTGGAACGGGGAATCTGCCAGAATGCTTATTAGTATTCAAACATAGGACAAAAGAAAGGCGCCCTAAAACCAGGGCATCACGGGAAGGGGTGTTTGGAAACTGGCCACCGAATTACACAAGAACCTCTATTCCGCTGCGTCAAGGGATGATCAAAGCAGCGTGGATTGCCTTCAGGGCCGTCCTTGTGACGTTGCATCTATTTCGTTTATAATCTGAATACCCCAGTCACGCAGGGCCGTCACAAGGGAGGGCCAGGGGAGGCAAATTGCCCCGGGCCTCGCGCTCAGGGGGGGCCTCGCGCAAACAAAACAACATCTCCTCTCCAGTCCCAGAATTGTTTGTTTTCACACAGAACCTCTGGGCCTCGCGAGTCGCGCACGCGGCGCCGGCGGCTGTGCATTTTACAACATGATGCATCACATCGATCTGCGATATCCAGTCCCAGTGACAGACATCACAATTCTATGACAAGACAGGAGGCTCATATTATGCATTACAATCTTTACTTTGAAACCACAGCAGCAAAGAAAATACTTTTACAAACAAAAAAGTTTCCACAACAGAACTAGATAGAGTTCAATGTCAATGTATGGGGAACTCCCCAAACCATCATGGAGGACAGGTCATGCCCTGCAGGGGACCAATGAGCAGGGACCCTCCTCTACATATGGCCATTACTCTAACCCCAACCCCTCTTTCTTTGCTGCTGAAATCCACAAGCTAAGTCACTCCTCCTAGTTCTTGACTTCGTGTTGAATTTATGGAGTTTAGAGTGTTATTTTCTGTTATGTATGTATATTGAAAGTGATTTATTGCACTGTACCAGTTAAAGAGTGTTGTATTTTCTTGTACTATGAGTAATTGGCTGAGTGCAGTCAGTGGCGTTTTCGCCGTGTTCAGTGTAATCACAGTCACCTGCCTCATAAATCTCAGGCGGCGACACGTGGGATTCTTTCCCTTCAGAAGAGGTTTGTTTATTTTAGCGCGGCTGCCTCCAGTCTCCGGAGCCAGCGCGCCCTGCCCACGTGTGTTTTAACATTCTTTCCCCTCAGGGGAAGTGTGGGTTCTCTCGCATAGCTCACTGCACTAGGATCCAGCTTGGGGTAATAACATGGCCTGTTACACGGGTTCGTATCCTACCTTCGGTGTTTAACTTGTGTGTAATAATAACATGGCAAGTCCAGTGCGCATTGCCCATATGTTTGTCACGGTGGCAATACAGCTCCGTGTAGTTTCATTTCTCTTCACACGCGTCGTGCGTGTGTGCGTGCGTGTGCGTGCGTGCGTGTGTGTGTGTGGTTTTCTTTTATACGCTGCTCGCGTTTGAAACCAAATGCACACAGGTCAGGTATGTTCTTGGGACCCGGCTGGGAGGCAGTTCGCTAGGCCCTCATTTCGTTGGTGTAGCTCGTTAATGAGCATTTCTATCATATTCCTTAGTATATATATATATATATGAAGGCTTCGGTTTCAGCACACAAGCGACATAGCTCAAGGGGAAGGTTGCCGGTTTACCATACTGAGGGAGCTGGGTTCGCTGCCCGCCATTGCAAGTGTACACATATGGATGTGTATTTATATGTATATGTAGTTACATGTGTATATATATATATATATATATATATGTATATATATATATATATATATAAGTGGATATTTTATGTCATGTTTTAATTTAATATTTTCAGCTTATATTTACACCAGTTCGCCTACGGAAGAGCCTCATACGCTGCCATTCTGCTGGTTTTATTTATTTATTTATTTAAGTCAGGTTCTGCCCGAGTTCTATTGCGAGGTTAACCCCTCGTCTGCTGCTGATTTCCACACCCTGCTGGGGTGAGCAGTTTCAGGTACATTGGCTCAGTGTATTCCTCCCTTAAACTTGGCAGTTTTGTTTAAGGGCGGCTGGTGGCAGATGTCTTTTTCTCCCAGGTTAAGTACCGTCACCTGCTCGGGGGCGGGTCTTGCCTGTGTTTTTTGCTGCGAGGTGGCCCCTCGTATACGCCTGGTTCCACACCCTGCTAGGGTGAGCAGTTTGCGGTACACTTCTCAGTGTTTCCTCCCTTAAAGTTGGCAACTTTGATGATTACAGTAACTGGTATGTGCCATACCCTGCTCGAGTTCAGGTTTTGCCTGAGTTCTAATGCGAGGTTACCCCTCGTGTACTGCTGGTTATCACGCCCTGCTCGGGCGAGCAGTTGGAGGTGCACTTGTTCAGTGTTTTTCCTCCCTTAAGGTTGGCAACTTTAAGTGCTGCATATGGCGGATGTCATTGTTTTTTCTGTAAACATACCATAACCTGCTCGGTTTCAGGTTTTGCCTGAGTTTTCTGCGAGGTGCCCCCTCGTGTACTGCTCGTTGCCACACCCTGCTAGGGTGAGCAGTTGAGATGCACTAACTCAGTGTACTTTGATAAACGATATGTTTAAGTGATGACTGGAACACATTGGCATCTTCAGAAAGGTCTGTAGCCTGCATAGCTCAGTAGGTATCAGCTTCTATAAAGGCCGGGGGTCCGGACCCCTGTGAGGGCGTAACCCCTCTTCTTTGGATATCTTATATATATATTTTATATTATTTATTGGGTACTTTAAAGAAAAGAGTGTATAAAGGTTGTTGTACACAGACCCATAATGGGGGGTCTTACCTTCCTCTCTAGCCATCACTCTGGTGTTAACCTTCGTCTTTTAGTTAAAATTCTGTCGCCCTTTACCTTAGTTAGTTGCAGGACAACTCATTCCTTTCCTTAGGTTTGCTTTCCCCGATATCAATTGCTCCACCCAATACCGGGGCTGGTTAAGCTGCAGTATTTTTCTCCCAACATAAGGATGAAAAGATGATGCGATTTGCCTCTATTGAGGTCTGCAGGGCTCGAGGCTCTCTTTAGTGGGGACGTGTTTCCCTTACTATGTGTCCCATGGACATTCATTATTCTATTGGACTATTGGTGGAGACAGGGTCAGCTCGAGGGTAACTGTTCAGTTTGTTGCATGGCAACTTGAGCAACCATGTTCTACTTGGAGGAAGTGTTTGGAAACACTTGATGGTTTTGGATAGCCGAATGGCCAAATAATAACTTTATGGCACCTGCCCATGTTTCCTCCCAAAGCTTGGCCTATGGTTCAGCTAACCGTCTAACAGTGTGTTGCAATTTCTCCTCTGCTCGAGGAGTTTAAGCAGGTTTCTGTACCCTCTAGACTAGCGTTGCTTGACCTCTTTCGGTGTGTATATATATATATATTTATATATATATAATTTTCTACAGTGCAGCGAATAGAGTGCTGTTTTTCATATTAGTGCTGACCCTACTGATACAGATTCCTAATTTTCGAAAGGTTTGAATAAGTCTTTATCCTGCTGAGATCGATAAGTGAACACCTCTCTCCACACCGTTCATAGTAGTGATAAGCACCACTCGTATACCTGTGGGTTCGTAGTACTATATATGTACTGTTTTGCTATGGACAATGTGTTTAATTTTTTCCTTCACCTGATTCCCTTAGTGGCCAGTCACCCTCACACGAATACAGCAACTCAGACCTCAGGGTTTGTGGGGACAGTGTCCCTGATTTTCTTTCACAGCCCTACATTTGCGGGGCATTAATAATTATACAGGAGTCTTTTTCCCCCTCATTCCCCTTCTCGCCATCCCTGGGGGAGATTGCATCATGATATACACCTCTTGTTGCTCCCGATGGTTTCTGTTTCCTTTTTACAGGAGTTCTGGCTCGTGACCTGTGCAAACTCGCACTGTGCATTTCCCTCTCGCCAGTTCTTTTCCTTTGCGCAAATTCCTGGTATTTCAATAAGTTAAGCGGAGCCTGTCCACGGTCAGGGGATTGGTTAGAGGGTTTAGAATGTATTTATTTCTCTTAAGGATGTAAAGTGGGGCCTTAATGGTCCTCAGGATAGCCTTCTTCTAGGTTGCAAGGTTTTCCCTTGGATAAGTGAGTGGAGGGTTCTCCTCATTTGTGAAGGCTAAATATCCCTTGGTGGGATAGAGGGGTCTGGGAGTGATACTAATCTCCCATCCAAGTTATTAAGACCCTCTATCACGATGCGTTCCAGCGTCTCTACATTAACTGTCAGAAGGTGTCTGCCAGTGCGATTCTCAAAGGGCTGGGATATGTATGTTTACTTAGTGAATTGGTTCTCCTAGTCACCTGCTTTTTTCACAAGAGTTTGTTTTTGCAATAAGGTGCCAGCTCGGGGTGCTGTGAGCTTCATGGATCTTCAAAATTGGCTGATATAGAGGTTAGACTTCTTCTGGTGGGCAACTTCAGTTTAACTGTTTAGTGCTCAGAGCTTTACAGTTTAGAGTCTGGCTAAGACTTTGGCATTTAGGTGTCCTCCTTCGGTTAGTTTTTGATCCTATGGGGATTTTTTCACCCAGGGGTGGAGAACAAGGTTCAAGCACCGGGTATATCTACAAGGGGGTTTAGATATCACTATAATGGTGGCGATTGGATGTAAGATACATTTTTTCTCCTTGCCAAGTTTGGCCTCTTAAGGATCAGGTTTGTAAATATCTGCCTTTTGTCATGGTAGCTAGGTCCTCCTTCAAGAGTTCGGGAGGTCGGTAGGTCTCCGTGTTGGCGCTTTGACAGCTTTAGCTTCCCAGGTGGGCCCCTCTATTCCAATCTGCTCCAGGAGTCATCCCTCCTTAGTATACACATATGTCTGAAGACAATTGTGGGTTAAGTCTATTGCTTTTCAGCTCCGCTCAGGATGGGTTGACCTATTACAAGTTAACAAAATGTCTTTTTACTCTCATTTTACCTTTTGAAGATTTGTCTTTCCCACTTGGTTCCCCAGTGTAGTGATGTGACATGCCCTGTTTCCAATGCGATATCTTCCTTTAATGCATGGGATGGATCCTACAAGTCTTTCACCCCTATGGGGTACTTTTCTTTATCTCTAGAAGTGTTAGGTGCTTATTATTTTTTCTTCGGTACACTATCCAGGTTCCCAAAGATGGTATGAATTTAAGTGTTTTAAATGTTTGACTGGACAAAGGAGGCGTTTATTTCAGATGAGTTTTGTCCTAACCTATTAGTATAGGAGAACTTTGTTCAATGTTTTTTCCCCTCTTTTAACCAGTTGGTTTTGGTGCCCTGTAAGGAACGCTGGAATTGGCACTTTTCTTGTTTTCTTGCAGGATTTGACTGCCTTATAAGACAGTTTTTCGGGCAGCCTAGTCTTAGGCAATCCTCTTGCGGTCAGCTGATTAATTTAATAAAGGCTTTTAAAATGTTTCCTTTCCTATTAGTTATTTTATTTATTATTGGCTCTATTGTATGGATCATGTTGTACTAATGAGATGCAAGGGCTTTGAACTTGCATAATATGAGCCTCCTGTCTTGTCATAGAATAACTAATCCCCCACACTAACGTGAGATGGGGGTTTAGATTCTATTAAAGACAAGGAGGCGATTATTATCCCACCCTCCCACCCTGTATATGATATGATATATGTCAATTGTGATACGCATGTACACAGGTGGTTCAAGTAAGAACATTCTTTGGTTTGTTGTTCTTCCCAACCACCCACCCTTCTTGCTTGTTCTTACAGCTACGAGTTGAGGTTCTGATCAGGAGTGTGGCTCGCAGTTACAAGTTGTGGAGTGCGTGATTAAGTCCTCTCCAGAAGAACTTCGGCATAGATTCAGGCTGCGGGAAGGTGGAGATCTCCAGTTTCGATGGATCCTTTCTCCGCGCTACGCAGTTCAACCGTTTCATTGGACTTCTGGTGCAAGACAGCTGCAGAAAGAGGGGTTGGGGTTAGAGTAATGGCCATATGTAGAGGAGGGTCCCTGCTCATTGGTCCCCTGCAGGGCATGACCTGTCCTCCATGATGGTTTGGGGAGTTCCCCATACATTGACATTGAACTCTATCTAGTTCTGTTGTGGAAACTTTTTTGTTTGTAAAAGTATTTTCTTTGCTGCTGTGGTTTCAGAGTAAAGATTGTAATGCATAATAATCGCCTCCTTGTCTTTAATAGAATCTAAACCCCCATCTCACGTTAGTGTGGGGGATTAGTTATTGTTTGTTTTTTCTCTTTGCACAGAACCAGGGGTGGAGGGGTTGGGCTGGCTGGGGCAGGGGTCTGGGGGGGGCGGTGGTTCAGCATAAATCAACAAAGCAAGGTAACACTCATTGTTACCTTGCTTTGATTTGCAGCATGCATGCATGATGTATGCATCATAAATTATGATGCATGCATCAGGCAGCATGTATTTGCAAACCAATTATGCAAATTTGCAAATTGCAAAACAACAAGAGGGCCTGGGCCCGGGTGCGAGGGACGGTCTGGTGCTCAGGAGTCAGGCCCGGCTTCCGCTCTGTCGGAAGAGAGACAAGACAACAAGTGTTTCTTTGCAATTGCAAAGATACGATTCACACCTGGCCCCTGGGCAGCAGTCTGCTGGAGCCAGGCTGCCTGCAGGGGAAAGTGGCGCCGGTGTGCACTGTGCACATGAAAGACTTTGAAAGTTGCTACTTACACTTGCTACTGCAACTAATGGCCAGGCCAAATTGAAATGCCAGGGCGCCTGCCCCTATATTATGCCCTCCCTCTGACCCTTCTGCCCTCCCTGACACAGACTAGTAGCTGTAGCTGGCATTCAACAGGTGCTGCCTGCTGTGCACATAGAGGACTGGGCTGAAGTCAGAGCCTCAGCCACGCACAGAGGAGGACCAGTGCCACAGCCAGGACTCAGGAGTCCTGTCCACCAGGACAGACCACCAGGACTCAGTGGACCAGGTCAACTTCGAGGAGGCAGCCAGGAAGCCAGGCCGGGTCCCGGGGAGTCCAGGAGAGAGACCATCGAGCCAGGCCCAGGACCACAGTGAAGCAGCGGCGGGCCGCCTATGGTACCCCAGCCCAGCCCAGGAGGGCATACAGCGGCACCGGCAGTCGGCACTCAGGCAGCTACACCACCACACCCTGACCCAGGCCGGCCGCGGCGCCGGCACAGGCGAGGGCAGGCGAGAGGCGACAGCAGGCAGTGTCAGTGACAGACACTTGGAGGTAAGAGAAAAAATGTCTGCCTGTTGCTCTATATGGGGTAATGTTCGTGGCTCTATCTCCCCCTCCTGGTCCCTCTCTCTCTCTCTGTCTCTCTGTCTCTCTCTTTCTCTCTCACTCCCCCCCTTCTGCCCCCCACCCATTTCTCCATTCAATCTCTAGTTGCCATGCATGTCATACCTGCCCACCTACTCTTCGGCCCCTCTGTCTGTGCATATAGTGTTCCCTGATGTCACCTCTGCACCTGTCCTTCTGTCCGTCCAAGCACACTGAAAGGCGCAGGAAAACCCCACACCCTGGACTAGGGTATTAGTGTAACGCAATCTACTGAAAAATTGTCCAGAGGTTGTTTTATTTTTAAAGGTATCAAAAATGTATTTATTAAGATACATTATTTTCAAAAATGAATTAATCATTAATTAATACACACACATTAAATTACATTAACATTGCAAAGGAGCACAAAACACCAGGTGATAAAAACCTAACACAACCATCATTCGCCAACAGTCAATCCATCATTTACAACTCAAAACAATCAACCTCATTCACTCACAGTAAAAACTTTTATTTGACTAAACTTTTTAGTACAATCCATATGTGGTAGCACATGAATTAGCCCCACATGGTCTTGGATAATTCATCTTGTCCACATCAAATGTGTGTCAGCACAACCATTGACAAAAAATGTGCTCTATTCCACGGAGTGGGTACATTTAACAAAAAATGATGATAAGTCCCATCCCCGGATCTTCTTCTCTACCGGTTTCGACGTTTTTGAAAAAATATGAATGGAATAACGTCTTCATCAGGAGGACCACTTGATACAGTATTACCACTAAAAAACACAAAAAAAATACCACATTTATATATACAAAAAACTGCTATCTATACTTGCTGTCTTGAGCTACCAACATGCAATTGTTTATACTATATATGGAAAGAAAACTATTGGGGGCACCGTGTTGTGACGAATCCCAAGGTGTCCCTATTGTTACAGAGTGTCTAAAAAGGAGGGTTTGTGGGACCCTAGACCAAAACAGACCACTGTATCTCAAGTGGGATCATGCCGCCACCATATGAGAAACCAGACACCACCAAGGGCCCAACACTGAAATCGTGGGACCAAACTGACCTGACTCCCAATGTCATGTGCTCAAACTCGTCAGGCCCATTAAATCTGACTCCAGGGGATATCACAAAGTTTCAAGGAGAGCTGAAATGACATATTAAACAGCAAGATTTGAAAAAAAACATGAATTCTATGCTACCTAAGAGCATCAAGGTGTCAGTGCTTCGCCACTCACCTCAAGAAACAAGTCGCACTACTATTGCTGATGTTGGTGTTGCCTCAGTACACGTGACTTTAGATGCATTTTAAATCTAAACAAGAGAAAGTTGCAAGGCAAAAAGGAGAAAGGTCAAGAAGGCTCATATACAAGTCCTAGAGTCATGCTGTTGTCAAACGTGTGTGTTTTACAGCTGCAGCCTACTGAAGGCGGCCGTACGTGCTGCCAAGAATAAATTATCGTAAATGGCAAATACAAACAATGCAACGAAAAGCAAGTGCTGTTAACCAGACTACAAGGACCTAATGTGTAACCCTGTTTATGTCAGCCAAACGGAAAACACTTACTGCAGTTTGCCATGCCCGCCTTATTGTCTGCAATGATCAGCCGAACACGGAGCTGAAGGCTCTTCAAGAGTTTTCCTAGGCGTTGAATGAAAGTTCATCTGGCATTTAAATATTGAAAGCGTGACGTGGAAGAGGCTTCCCCGGCAGTCATGTGACTGCCGGGGAAGCCCGTCACGTGATTCAGAGGCATCCAAAACTTAAAGGGGCCGTAAGGTGTGATTTACGTTGGTCCTGGGCTAGGCGTCTAAAGTCAACATGTATTGAACTCCCAAGGTTCCAGCGTGTTAAGTCCTTTATCTAATGTTTTTAGATTAAAAATCCACAGTTGTTCTTTGTATGACAATTTGTTCTTAGTCTGAATGAGCCCACTAGTGGCAATTTTCTCAACACAAAACCACCTTAGGTCTTCTACATTATGGCCAGTCTCCACAAAGTGAAGTACCATAGGGGCATTAAGGTTGCGAGTTCGAATTTTGGAACGGTGTTCGTTAATACGAACATGTACCTCTCTTGATGTTTTTCCTATGTAAAATTTATTACACGGGCATTGAATCGCATATATCACGTTTTTACTTTTACAAGTGGTAAATGTCCTTAAGTTCCATGTTTTACCTTCTCCTACAAATGTGGTCATTTTCCTTGAGTATTTGCAAGCTGTACACGAGGTGCAAGGATAATGTCCCACTATTGGATTCAAATTAATGTCCCTAATAAGGTGACATTTAGGTGGAAGTCGATTGGCCCGAGTTAATTTTTGTCTCAATTTTTTTTTTTTTCCTTTCCTGAAGGCAAAAAGTGGTTTTGGCAGTTTCATGCCCGTTGAATTAAGAATTCTCCAATTTTTCAGGATAATACCTTTGATTGCCTGATTATGCTGGCAGAAAGTGGAAACACATACCAATTGTTGTTGGTCAGGGGTCCTAGTTTTGGGACTTAAAAGTGCTTCACGATTTGTATATCGTACCCGCTTTCTGGATTGTTTAACCAATTTCTTGGGATATCCTCTTTGAATGAGCCTAGTTTCCATGATCTCTGCATGTTTATTGAAATTAGCCAAATTTGAACAGTTACGTCGGAGCCTTAGGAACATACCATGTGGAAGATTCTGCAATAGACTTTTGGGATGCTGACTGGAAAATTGCAATGTGGTATTTCTTTCCGTCGGTTTCCTAAATAACTCCAATTGTATATGGCCCAGGAGGGCATACAGCGGCACTGGCAGTCGGCACTCAGGCAGCTACACCACCACACCCTGACCCAGGCCGGCCGCGGCGCCGGCACAGGCGAGGCGAGGGCAGGCGAGAGGCGACAGCAGCCAGTGTCAGTGACAGACACTTGGAGGTAAGAGAAAAAATGTCTGCCTGTTGCTCTATATGGGGTAATGTTTGTGGCTCTATCTCCCCCTCCTGGTCCCTCTCTCTCTCTCTGTCTCTCTGTCTCTCTCTTTATCTCTCACTCCCCCCTTTCTGCCCCCCACCCATTTCTCCATTCAATCTCTAGTTGCCATGCATGTCATACCTGCCCACCTACTCTTCGGCCCCTCTGTCTGTGCATATAGTGTTCCCTGATGTCACCTCTGCACCTGTCCTTCTGTCCGTCCAGCCATTGCATCGTTCGTGACTGGCTCATGCACTCTGCCCTCCTCTGTTTGTCCGCCTGCTCTTTGCTCTGTCTGTCTGTCTGCACCTCTCTCCTCCGGTCTTCGCATATTCTGCCTGTCTTCCAGGCCATCCTTTCTGCGGCCCTGTCTGTTGGTATGTCCATCCGGTCCGATGTTTCTGCATATCTCTCCCCTAAACTTCGGTCACTTTCTTCTGTCAGCCTATCTATCTTCTGTTTACTCTGTCTCTCTCTATCTCTCCTGCCATCCATCATTAAAATCTTCCATATGTCCATCTGCCCATTCGGCAATACTTTTGTGAATCTGTCCGTACACCCATTCTCCACTCACGTGTCTGTCCGTCCGTCCGTCCATCCATCCGTCCCCGCTTGGTGCATTGCATCTGTCCACTTATCCGTCCAGCCCTCAACTCTTTCCCCATCCCCTCTCCCATCTGCACCTCTTTCGAACCATCATCCATCATCCATCCATCCGCTCACCCATAAACACATACATCCACCCATGCATGAACCCATTCATCCATCCATTCACAGGGCTTTCTCTCGCCCCTGCTGGCTGCTACGAAGGGACTGCATTCAGTAATTCGCCTCGTGCAGAGATCTGTGTGCCAGCTGCCGAGCAAGTTGCCCACCCACTCATCCTTCTCAGGTCCATCAGTAGTACTTGCTTTGTTGGATATAGCGCTTTCTGCAATCGTGTTTGCCCTTCGTAACGCTCTAAACACAGGCTTTGCTATTACGTTTGCAATGGCGCTAAACGGTGAGTGCGGTTCACTTCAGAAACAGTATCGGCTATTAAAGCCTTTGCAAACCTTGGTATAGTCTAGGTGCTATATAACCTAACAGTTATTGTGAAAATAGGAAGTGTCACCAGAGTGCTTCCATAAAGAGTTGCATGACAGTCGGTACAAAGAAGTACAGTGCAGCTTCAGAGTATAGCTTTAAGTCCAAATTCACTAGTGTATTTAGTATCGGTGAAAAGTGCAAAACGGCGGGTCCACCGTGCCTAAAACCCTCCCCGTGCCCTCCCTGATCTATTCTATACGCTATGATGTTTGGATACTGACATTGTTGGCATTAGTATGGGCACGGAGAGTGGTGACCAGTCGTGTAATTCTCTCCTGTAGTGAGTGATTCGTGACGTGGACACTCACTAATGCACCCTATAGTAGCAGCGAGGACAGGGATGCAGTTAAGAGTGTTTAGGGGTCCCACAAAGGTTACTGTCCGACTTGTTGCAAGCTCCGTGTGCAGTGCAAAATGTGGCAAAGTCTCATGCCTCTCGTTCTCACAGTCATCTGTCATGACTCTCTCATGCCTCTCGTCCTCACAGTCATCTCTCATGACTGTCTCATGCCTCTCGTTCTCTGTCATCTCTCATGCACATGGACCTCTCTCATGTCTCCCGTTCTCACAGTGAGTCATCTCTCATGTACATGGGTCTCTCTCAAGTCTCATGCCTCTCGTTCTCAGTCCTCTTTCATGCACACAGGCCTCTCTCATGCCTCTCATTCTCAGTCATCTCTCATGCTGATAGGCCTCTACTAAGTTCACACACCCTCATCCTCACATTTCTTTGTGCTCACAGAGCATGCTTCCCCAAGTGCCTACTTATTTCTCTCTCTCTCTCCTCAGACCTCTCTGGGTTTGCAGTCCTATCTCATGGTTTTCAGGACTCTTTCTCAGTTTGCAGTCCTCTCTCAGGCTTTGAATGCCTCTCGCTGGGTCATTCCTCTGTGCTTGCAAGCCACCCATGCTCACTGGCCTCTCGCAACCTTGCAGCCCTCTTTCATGTCCAGGCCTCTCTCTGTGAGATCACAGGCCTCCTTCTGAAAATGTAGATCCCCTCCTGCTTTTCATACGAATCAGACCTGTCTTAGGTATTGCAGATCTCATTCATGTTCCCAGACCTCTCTCTGGATTTGCAGGGCTCTGTGTCCAGATCTGCAGGCCTCTCTCTGGGGGTTACTGTTGCTCAGCTCAACCTCAGTACCCAACGTGCCAGGCCTGCCTGAGTTTACACTGTCTGAAGGGAACACCTCACCAAGGCTGGCGAGGTCTAGAGGTGCCATTTCATTTTGGCTTTCCGGGTGTGTCATTTGGTGATTTGGAGCTCGCTTATAGCCACTTTGTCTCGGCTGGAGGAGGAGGAGACTTCTCTCAGTGAGTGAATCACCTTTCCAACTATGGCGGGCACTTTTCTCTCGCCTCCTGTCACCCGAGTGTGCAGCTGGTCTTTTCTTCTGTTGCTGCTGTCCCCTCAAAACCAGCGCACTGAGAGGCAAGAGGGCCTCGGCAGACTTCATCTCCCCCCGGATGGGGGAAAAACAGACAGCACAAGGCCTGGCAGCTTAGATATTTGATTGTTATGTATCATATGATAGGATATTTTATTTGTATCGCGCTCGTACACAGGTGTTTCAGAGCACGACTAAGCAAGGGAGAGGAAACAAGGAGAACACAACACATTATCTAAATAGGTATGAGAGTTGCCAGGTAAATCTATATTTAATGTGTATGATACAAAACCAAGTCTGGAATAAACCTTTCTTCAGCTTAGAAACATGGCTTTGCTTTAGTTGATTTGCAGTCATAAGACTAAACCATATTCGAGTTCTTCCATAAATAAACTCAAGTAGAGATTTCTCGCTTCACTTATTTACGGTGCCACTGGCCAAGTGCAAAAAATGAAGGGGCCTCACCAAATGTTTTGCCCCGGGCCTCACCTCACCCTGTGACAGCCCTGCAGTCACGCGCTGGGTACGCCAAGCACGGTTTTCTCTTACATCTGGTAACCCTGCTCCAACACTTGTTAACTTCATTAAGATTGTCATTGATTCGTATTGGCTCAGTTATATGTGACAGTGACCAAACATACGAAGCTTTGTCCAAAAATATGACACCATGAGATCAGGTGTTCGTTCCAGCTGTGCATGGCTTAATTGCCTCAAAGCAAAGTTAACAAAAACAACGCGCTATGCTTAGTCATATTGGAAGCCAGACGGGATGGTAACATCAAGAAAGATCGTGCAAAGGTTGTTAGGGCCAGTCTTAGTGAGCACGAGGCAGTGAGGAAACCGAGCAGAGGTGTGGCTGGGGGGAGCGCGGGGGGGGGGGGGGGGGGCTGGGGGAGGATGAGGGGGCTATAGCCCCGGGTCTTTTGGTTGCGGCCCGGATAGAAGTTCATGGGTGACAACCAAAAAGGCTATCTAGCCCCGAGTCCCGACAGTCCCAAAATTAGGGTAGCCTCAGATCTTTTCCAGACCTAGCTACACCCCTGAAGCCGAGTGTACACTATCACCATACTCGCAAAATACATCCAGGCATGGAACATTATTTGAGCTTTGTTATTCCCGGACTGAGAGCCATTGTGGTGCGCGCTCCCTCTAGCTGCATGGAGCTGGGGCAGCGCGCGGCTGCCAAGGAAATGTTTTGGTAAAAGTTCGACGTTTTTATGATGGGTCAACAGTATCTGTCTCATTTCTTTTGTCTTCCAGACCCATAACTCCCGGTGCGACCTGAGGGCGTGGCCTATAAAGCAATTATGTCCCTTGGGAGCGAGGCAAGCAATGTGCCTGGTGAGGTTGCTGGGAACTGGCTAGTGCTGTTATTTCCTGAGGTCACAGAGAAAAGGCCTCACTTTCCAAAGTCTGCACCGTTAGTAGGTAAGTGCTGCCATCTAGTGACACGTTTTAATATATTTTTGATCATACTCGAGAGCTGAATATTGCATTCTGGGGGTACTTTATTGGAGGAAATCGGTTTAACTCTAACAGTGACAGTGATCAGTAAATAATGTGGCGTGTCTACTGAAGGAGACTCGATGATTAGTGAATGAGAAAATGGAAAGAGAACTATGCACCTACTCAGTGAATTAAGACGTGGGAACGGAATGTACCTGGCTGCAGTGCTGGCCTTAGGGCGGGATGGGCGACCACCCAGGGCGGCACGCCCCCCGCTCCCCAGGTCGCCATTAGCCCCCTGCCACGCCAGCTAGGGGGAGTCTTTCAAGGACTCCCCCGTGCTGGCGTAGTGGGAGAAGGTGCGGCAGCCGCTCTTTTTTTATTAAATGTGCCCGCGGCGGTGGGGCGCATTCAATAAAAACCTATTCAGAGCATTACCCCCCCACTCCGAAGCAGGAGCGAGGTGGTTTTCAATGGAATAGGACGCTCATGCATTATCATGGGCACCTTTTTCCAGTGATTAACTGCCAGGCGCTGGAGCAGGGAGGGGAGTTAGAAAAAAATGTGGCGCTCCTGCCCCACCACCCCCCGCCCCTTCGCCTGTTGACTAGGGGTGCGCAGGGACTTTCTCATGCAGGGCACTGCTGCCGCTAAGGCACGCCCTGCCTGGGCGAACAGTGAACAGAACCGCTTGGGAAGTGGACATGCAGGCTAAATGGGCCATCTGATCAGGAAAAAGGGCCAGCTGGAGCACTAACTGAGCTTAATGAGCAGTGAATAGGGTGGCTGAATAATGAATGGAGTAGGACAAACGGTTAACTAACCAGTTAGCTGCAAAACATTGAGGCAGTTAAGTTATGCTCTCGAAAATGTTTGTCCTCATTGAATAAGTACACAATCTATAAATGGGTCATCCCTGTCAGTTGTCCTAGAAAGGACACTGGCCCTCATTACGACCCTGGCGGAATCCGCGGTGCTAAATGCACCGCGGAGCATGGCGGAAAGCCGCCGATAGCGCCATGGGGGTTGGCGGATTTACCACCCCATGCCGACCTTGGCGGAGCGGTAAATCCCCAATCCCCATTTTACCCTTCCCCATTCCCATTCTTGCCCCATAGGGTATAATGGGAGTGGGGAAGGAGTTAATTACGCCACCGTAAAGTACGGCGGCGTAATTAACAACGAGGTCCCTTAGCGCCATGGTTTTCTCCGCCCGGTAAAACCAGGCGGAGAAAACCTCCATGGCGCTAAGGGAACTCGTAGTACGGCGGACGGGTCCGCCGCGATTACCGCTGGCGGAAACCCACTCCGCCAGGGTCCTAATGAGGGCCACTGACTCTTAATACAAGGAAAACAATAGATACAATAAGCACATAGAGTAGGTTGCCCTGCCCTCCTATTGCTCAGGTAGACCCCAAAGTCTAATGATTTCGTCAGTACTAGACACTCAATCTAGTATCACGCTC
This sequence comes from Ambystoma mexicanum, assembly GCF_040938575.1. NCBI lineage: Eukaryota > Metazoa > Chordata > Amphibia > Caudata > Ambystomatidae > Ambystoma > Ambystoma mexicanum. Next base: position 820,041,008 of record NC_090922.1, read on the forward strand.
TGCTACTTTCAAACATTTTGCATACATTTGCTCTCTCTATATTTTATTTTCACAAATCTCCAACCAATGTTGGGTTATTAAAAAACATTCATTATTTTTCGCATATCTGAACAATGCATATATAGACAATTGGTCTCTGTGCAAGATACAGTAAAGTGCAAAAACAGTACATCAAAAACACAATAAAGTGTAAGTGCATCAAAGTGCTTTCTCAAAAAACAACTTTCTCAAGACTGATTTTTGCAGGGGTGGCAAAGGAAGGTACCTGGCTAGTGTTTTTCAGACCAAGAACAAATGTCACATGTGAAATGACCAGTACCTTTAGTCATGTTCTACCTTCCGTGAAACAACACGTTTAATTCACTAGTACTGAAACCAATGTTACTCCTGATGGGAAACAAAAATCCCACAAGGGTTGACAAGCGATAGACATGTCAATTTGCAGGTGTCGACACTTTGTGTTTCGGCCCTTCAATACAGAATTCACTCATCCGTGGTGTCACCTAAGTAGATCTAGAGGGCCGGAGGTAAAAATCTTCTTGGCCAAAGCGTCTATCCTTTTCCCTTCCCTGTCTGCAGGGAGATTTGACGTGGATGCTGACGGTCTGGAGGTTATAGTGGCAGCCTGAACTACCAGCCCTTCTGGGGAAGAGTGTGTTGAGAGGAAGGAAGGGTCCCCTCTTGTCGGGCCCTCATCCAGGATGTCCATAAGGTAATACCCTTGATGGGGAATGGCGGACGACTTGACGCCGAGTGTGTCAACCACTTTCCATACTAATGGCTGAAATTTGACATGAGAGTGAGTGTAAGGTCGTTTTTGTCGCATCTCAAGGTCTGGAGATGTGTCCAACCCACTGGCATCTTGAAGGCCCTGATCAAGTGCCATCAAGCTGTCTCGGTCCTCGAAATAGTCGACGCCCCCTGCAACCCACAAAGATGGGGTTGACCTCTTCACATTCCTCTGCTTCATCGGCAGCGAAAATCGGCCTCATTGAGCCAAAAAAGCTTTTCCGTAAAAGTGGTTGAAAGGCACCATTGTAGATGGTTCGATGTTGAGGGCTTATCCGCCGGATCCGTAGGTCTGGATGCCGAGGCCGAGGGCTTAGCTTGCAGCAGAGCCCTAGAAACTAATGGATTAGGTATTGGAGCCGATAGCTCCAACGGGCGATCGGCGCTGTGGAAGAGGCTTCTATAGGGACATTTTCTGGCCTTGTGCAGCACGGAGCTCGAAAGCTCAGTTGGTGCCCAAGGCATCTACTTCTTGGCAAGCGTGGGGTCGGGGGTACCGAACAATGCTTTTGCTGCCAAGGCCTGCTGGTCGGGGGTGGGTGCCGCCCCGACAGCCGCCTGTTGACAAAACATGCCAACTATTTCTGTTTTAAACAAATCCCACTCTTACCGAGTGGTCGGTCCCTTATAGGGCTTACCTCGCTCCGAGGAAGAATCCAATTCCCGCTGATGGTAGCTCCTTCTTCCGTGAGGAAGAGGATGAGGAATGGCTTCTGGAGTGGGACCTCTTTTTTGTTTTCTTGTGGTGCCGGCCCTCATCGTGACGAGTGGGCTCCTCAGTCTCGGCCTCAGATGACCGGATGAGAGACCGTGCTGGAGGCTTCGGCGACGGTCGGCCCACAGCCACCTTACCGGCTCTGTCTAGCAGGGACTTGGGTTGCATCTTGGCACATGATGCGCAGGCCTCCATGTCGTGAGTGGAATCCAAACACCACAAACAGATGTTGTGCGGGTCTGTCACCAACATTTTGGCCTCGCAATCAGAACACTGCTTGAAACCTGAGATCCGGTGCAAAGACATTGTTGAGGTAAATCAACAAAAGTTAGCCTAAAACATTGAGTGAAACTCGAGGAGGTTCCTGATGCAGCGTGTGAGCATGTGGCTAAAAGGAACTGAGGCATGGGGCGTGGTGACGTTGTATATGTATGGCACCTAACGTCACTTCCAGAGTCAACGATTGCCCACCGTGCAAGGCGGATCGGCGCACGACGGCCAAGTCGAGGTACACTACGCCCCCTGTAGAACAATTTTCGGAGCAGCAGAGCTGGACAAAGATATCTATCGAGATGAAGAATCTGCGGGAGGAAAGCAAACCATTGAAACATATTTTATTTTATTACACTTCACAATAATACCAACATAACATGGAAAAAATACACTGATAGAGCAGTATCATATGTGTGGAGCATTCATTTGCAAAAATGATCGACTTATACAATTTAAAATAAAAATATGCAGAGTTATGCAAATGGTTTCATGTATTAGTAAGCAATTATAATTAATTGCAGGGAAGTACCTGATTCAGGTAAAAATCTATTTCAGGTATTTCAAACATAATATAATAAGTATATTTAGTAGTGAGAAAAATAAGAATAGATGGAAGTAGAAACATGTTTAATAGTGTTATGAAAATAGTAAATGTACATATTTAAATTTACAATTCTTCTTACTGTAATACATTTACATGAACACATTCTTTTCTCAATGACATATTTGTGTAACATTCTGCACTATGTTATATCTGAGCCTGGAACAGTAGCATGTAGAGCACTTCTAGTGGAATGGTAACAAGCTGCATCTTCCATCAGAATGTGCATCTTTAGAAGCACAGAGTAACAGAAAGAGAGCTGACTGAAGGACGCCAGCGGGGCGCAGACACGCTCTTAAATAAAGAAGAAGAAATAAACTCACCTGTCTGCTGTATCCCTTCAATGGCAATGAGCTGGACAACGCTGGGGCCCCACTGAGTAATGGCACTGTGGACCTACTGTTACCCTGAGCTGTGCTTGCTATACTTCTGCAAAAGTCCTTCTCACTTCAAGTAAGGAGTCTCCTGCTTTGCACCCTGTGTCCTGCCCTGTGGACCCTACACTCTGGGAATCCTACTAATTGCTTTGTGTGCCTCTTGCAGTGCACAGCTACTGGAAGGATCCTGTGCGTGGGTGCTTTATATCAGCGCCTGTGGAGAGTGGACAGAGGAGCCTGTGAAAAGCTAGTGGAAGAGGGACTGCTTCATTTGTACTGTGCTTTATTAATATTGGTGCCTGGGGAGAGTGTAAAGAGGGGCCTGTGCAAGGCAACAAAGCGGAAAAGCATTGTTACTAATTCTTCCTTGGATGTCCTGGATCAAGTACCCTGCTCAAGTTTGCAGTTTTCCCTATCCCTCAGAGTCCTTTAACTGTGAGTGCAGTCATTTCCAGGAGCCTCCTAGTGTCTCTACTTGCAATCCTGGACTGGAAATCCATGGGGAGCGACCATAGCTTTGGAAAGTGTCTGTGCCTACTACTTGGGCACTCCTAATTTAATTTTTGGGAAACAGCTCCAGGTAGTCGCAAGCTCTGGTGTGTGCCCAATACTCTTTACATGCTGACCCTGTATACTTTGACGCTTGGATACTGGTCCTCTATGGGACAACTTTTTGGGTATTTTAATAACATTTCATTGTACAACTGTGATGACAATTGCATATAATGTCTGCATAGTGCACATCTCATTAGCATATTAATAGCTGTGTTGGCTATTGTATGCATAGTCAGCATATTACGTCAGCACTTATTTCCTGCATGAAGTATACTTTCGTAAATTTGTTTTCTTATTGTTGATATTGCAGAATTGAAAGTGATTATTTGGGAGGCAATATCAGATAATTTGGAGGCAATATCTGATTTCATTGTGGATGCGTGTTGTTGGTGAGAAATCTTTTCAGCCTTATTGTTTATCATTGGGAAAATTCTATTTCACACGAGACAATATTTGTTCAATGCAAATGTGGACAAGTATTGATGATAAAATGTCCTTCCAATATTAATGCTCATTAATGGAAGAATTCTATTTCGGGTGATGGCACACATTTACAATTAAAGAGCCCTTTGGTAGTAGATAGTCATGCCTGCCTGTCATTGCTATATACTCGTCCCCATCCTGTTCATTATCAGCCAGGCCTACCTGTTATATAAGTAAATCAGATTTCCTTTCCACACTTGAGACTGCACACCTGAGTGGTGCATAATGTATATTGATGTTGGACAAACAATATGAGAAATCCATGATATGATATGATAGGTTATTTATGACACGCTTAATATCCAGAGGTTTCTAAGCGTGGACCCATGGATCGAACTTGTGTTGCTCCATGTCATCTTGCTTCCAAGGCGAGCACGTTGCCCCTGAGCTATCCTCCCAAAACATGAGCATCATACTAGAAAGATATCATTTTGGTAAAAGAAAACAACAGATAACAGAGTCTGTGGAGCAATAAATTACTGCTTTGAGGAGTTTAGCTACTATTCGTTAGTTTGGTACCACTCGCAATGAGCGACTCCATGATCAATTTATGCTGGAGTGTGCTCATAGTAAAGTATGTGATGCCTTATGGTTTAAAAGCAATCCTCCCCTTGAGGAGGTACTTAGAGTTGTGAAGAAGGTTGAGCAGACCCACCAATGTGTAAGAGAATTGGAGAAGAGATCTGAAGGTGATACCAAGAAAGGTGATGCACAGGTCATGGATGTTCTAGATGCACAAAGCAAGAAACCAGATAAGAATAAGTCTGTTTAAAAAAGAAAGCATCTAGATTTAAATAAAAGAGAGAACGGGAAGATAGAAAATGTATTTTCCCTTGTGATAGTATTTATCACTTTGCTAATAGTGACAAATGTCCTGCTGACAGGGCAATCTGTAAGACTGTGCTTGTATTGTGGAGGAAGGAGAAATATATGACATTATTGATGAAGATGCTCTCACTTCAACAGTAAAAATGAATGTTGTGGAATTTGAAAGAAATGTTGACAGATGTGGGTGCTAAATAGACCTCAATGCCAAAGAAAATTATTAGAAGCAAATTTCTCAAGAAAGGTCCTATCAGCGAGGTGGCTATTAAGCCAGAAGAAAGAAGCTCACCTGTCTGCTGTACCCCTTCAAATTTATATGATAGAAAGTATGTGCCCGTGTGCATTGTAATAGAATCGAATATAAGAATTCAAAGTTTGGTTAAAGTACACAACAAATCAGTTGCTTATACTACATATTTATGCACTGTCCACTACATTTGAAGAAAAAAGGGCGGAACACAATGTACTGTGTAAGTATGAAATATGTATATACATGTTATGTTACAAAATAGAGTTGTCATATTTCAAAATGTAATTAATGAAAGCAGTGATATCATTGATGTCATTAGTGACACCATCAGTGATGTAATGTGTGATGTAATTAGTGGTCATGGTTGGTGGGTTCCAAAGAAATGCATTGGTGCAACATGTACAGCCTGAAGGCTGTGGCCATCGGTCATGGCCGAAGGCAATGGCTAGTGAGCAACATAGAAAGCAATTGGTGCAATATGTACAGATGCAAAGGCCAATGGCCTTGGCCACTGACCATTGGCAAAGGCTTTGGATAGTGGCCATGTCTAAAGGCCATACTCAGTGGGCCCCAAAGAAACCTATTGGTGCTTTATGTGTAGCGCCATGGCCGAAGGCCGTTGCCACTGGCCATGATCAAAGGCCATTGTTAGTGGGCCCCAAAGAATCTTATTGGTGCAACATGTACAGTGGCCATGGCCGATGGCCATGGCTACTGGGCCCCAAAGAAAACAATTGGTGTAACATGTACAGCGGCCAAGGTCGACCGTGTTGGCTACTGGTCCTGGCCAAAGGCCATGGCTAGTGGGCACCAATTGGTGTATATGTAACAGTGACCAAGGCCGAAGGTCATGGCTAGTGGGCCCCAAAAAACGCTATTGGTGCAACATGGCAGTGACCAAGCCCGTAGGTTGTGGCCACTGGCCAAAGCCGAAGGCCGTAGCTAATGTGCACCAAATAAGCTATAGTATAACAAAACCCTTGATATTCACTGAAAAATATTTAGGGGGTTATTCATAGAATGGAGCGCACAAGTGGCGCACGTGGCTGGCGCACAGAGTGCATGTGCGACAGTCTGCGTCAGCCGCGTGCGCCAAAACCGATTTTAGCGCACAGCGTATTCACGGATTTTAACATCCATAACAGCCGTGGCACAGAGCGGCGCAGTGACCTTGCATCAGCACCAGTAACGCCCCCAACTCCGCCCGTGCGCCAAAAACATCGCACAAATCCCCTACATGGCATAAAGGCCAGTGGACCAGCATACAGCCCCCCCAACCAGGAAAATGCATGGAAAATTCCCCGTGCACCCCTCGGAATACACGTACCTTGCTCGCGCCAGCGAAAACGCATGTAAAAGTCCACACGCACCCCTCGGAATACACGTACTTTGCTCGCGCCAGCTAAAACACGTGTAAAAGTCCATGCACACCCCCAGAATACAGGAATACACTTACCCCACCAGCACTAGCTACAACGCATGTAAAACTCCCCACGTTCCCCTTGGAATATACGTACCCCGCCCGCACTAGCGAAAAGGCGTGTAAAACTCCCAGCGCACCCCTCAGAATATACGTACCCCGCCCGCACTAGCGAAAACGCGTGTAAAAGTCCACGCGCACCCCCGGAATACACGCAGGCAGCCCATCTACCCTCCCCATGCCCCACAGGCAGCCCACAACACAGGGGACTACCCTACACCTCTGGGCATGCCCCGCGGGCAGCCCACATGGCACCATGCACTCGGGAGCACCCACACATGTCCCCCAGCCACCCAAAGCATTGACGGGCACCTGCCAGCAGGCCCCGACTCATGTCCCCCAGCCACCCACCAACCCACCCAGCATTGACGGGCACCTGCCAGCAGACCTGACTCATGTCCCCCAAATGCATTGACGGGCACCTGCCAGCAGGCCCCGACTCATGTCCCCCACCCACTCACCCACCCAGCATTGATGGGCACCGGCCTGCAGGCCCCGACTCATGTCCCCCACTCACCCACCCAGCATTGACGGGCACCTGCCAGCAGGCCCGACTCATGTCCGACCATTGACGGGCACCTGCCAGCAGGCCCCGACTCATGTTCCCCACCCACCCAGCATTGACGGGCACCTGCCAGCAGGCCCCGAATCATGTCCCCCAGCCAGCCACCCACCCACCCAGCATTGACGGGCACCTGCCAGCAGGCCTCGACTCATGTCTCCCACCCACTCACCCACCCAGCATTGACGGGCATCGGCCAGCAGGCCCCGACTCATGTCCCCCATAGCATTGACGGGCACCTGCCAGCAGGCCCCGACTCATGTCCCCCACCCACCCAGCATTGACGGGCACCTTCCAGCAGGCCACGACACATGGCCCACCAAACCACATGTCCTAACAAACAGACCCATGTCCCTAATGCCTACCCTAATTCCCCTTGCCCCCCAGTACAAGCATGCAACCATCCACAGAACCCACTCCCAAATTACCCATGCCATGACAGTCTCAAATGAACCACCATGCCCATGCAGGAATGCACAACGGAGCCACACAGTGGCAACACATGACTGAGGCAATGTTCATTGATACATGCACAAAACCAATGATAGAACACAACACCAATCTTGAAGTAAGAAAAAATGTATTAAAAACATAATGGACTAACATAGAGGAAATGAAACTTGAAAATTATTGTACGACAGATATTACCTAAAAAAAGGTATTCCAATGAAAAAAAAAGCCTTATCTGCCTGAAAAAAAAAGTGGTCCATTGCCAATGTCAATAAGAAAAACATAATCCAAATAAAAGAAAACCATTCATCCATGGGAATATTGAAAAAGAAAGTATGTGCAAGTCTGCAACTATATACAATGGAAATCCAAATGGTCCATGACCCACATACAAAAGGAAACCTACAAAATAGTCCTATGGAGAGAAAAATATATACACAAAGTGGAGCAATATCCATGAACTCCATAAAAAAAGAAAAAACAAAGGAAACCGAACACTAATGAACTATGTACAAAGGCGGCGGGCATGTCCTATGGCTCATTGTTTGATGTTCCAGGCCAGGGCATCATCGAACTCCTTTTCAACGTCCCAGAGGTGGGCCTCTTCCCTGGCCTCGAGGTCTCGCAGGGCTGCAGTCATGGCCTGTTCCAACTCCCTGTGAGTTGCCTCGAGGCACTCAGCCCGCCTCAACGCCCTGAGCATGGAGTTCTCCGCCCTGACCATAGTAAGCCATGCCTCCTCCGCCCGCCGCCGTTCCGCATCTATCTGCTGGCCCAACCGTTGCCACACGGAAGACACTCCCAATCCAGGGTCAGGGGCAGCTCCACAGAGTGACCAGGTGATTCTTGGGCAGGTAGATGGCACAGAGGACAACTGGCACATGGAGGGTGCAGTTGAGGAGGGGGTCGGTAGAAGAACCAGCACACGGAGGAACCCAGTGCTGGTGACCCGTCCTAGTAGGTCAACGTGGTCAATGAGGTATTCGAAATGACGTGCATTCTCCTCACGAGAAGTCCGCACGTCATCCCGAATACCACGTTGATGCAACGCCACCCCAGCTAGGACAGGCTCAACCCGGTCACGGATTGCCACGTCTGTAGGGAGAGGAAGACCAGTTGTTGTTCGCACATCCCCTCCCTCAGAACGGGTCTGGACGAAGGCATCCCTGCTGGTGCAGGATGATGCAGTCACAGGATCAGGGACAGAATTACACACAGGCACCTCCATGGCGGCCTGTGCTGCCTCCTGTCCCTGGCCCTGGAGTGCACCACTAGCACCAGTGTAATCCCCCCCTCCAGGCACCAGGCGTTGGCCTTCCATGGCCTCCTCCTCAACCGAACCCCCCACCAACCTGGATGACTCTGTGCCATCTACCTACATAGCCCCCTGTTGGGGCTCAGCTGCCCCTTCTGCTGCAGAGGAGTCCACCTCTGACCTCCGCCTCTTGGGCCTTCCCTCAGCAGCTGCGGCCACGGACGCGGCACCAGATTCTTCACTCCCCGAAGAGGACAACCTGGGAGGGGAGCTGGGCTTTGCGTCTCCGGCTGGTGGTGGGATCCCTGCCGATGTGCTCCACAGCACCGTCTCGCCCTCTTCATCAGTTGACGCTGCAGCCAGGAAGAGACAGAACACAGGTAGCAGTGCACTGTAGAATGGTCTGATACACACATGACATTTGCCAAATCACTCCGTATCAAGCTGGCCACGCGACAACACATGGAAGACCATGCTCCTGCCCAGAAGGCCATTTTCCTGCCCCCCACAGCCCCAAGCAGTAGAATGGAGTGATTTGGCAAATGTCATGTGTGTATCAGACCATTCTACAGTGTCAAACTTCACAGATGGCATCACACTCCCCAATACGCATATCATTTGAACCCACACACATGCGCAAATTAACAGGAATGTTACAGCAGGCAGCAGCATCCATACACATACAACATCATGAACATCCGAAGGTTAGCCTGACGTCACATGCAACACGGGAAGTCCTCCCAGCACTTCCGGACGTGTGCTATGTCACGGGCTGCCACCCCCTCCACGTTGATGGCAGCCACAATGTCCAGATCCTCTTCCGTCTTTCATTGTCAGCGTGTGGTCTTCCGAAGAGGGCATCATAATGCACCAGGACTTGCTCCACCAGGATACCAACTTCTGCGGCACTGAAGCTGGTAGCCCTCTGCCTCTCTGGCTGAGGGTTGCCAGTGGTGTCTGATGTTGTTTCCACCGACATGGCAACCCCCGAGGCAGGTGTGGGTGGGCAACTGGGTCCTGGTGCTGGGCTGTGGAGTGATGGAACTTCAGTCGGGAGTCTTCTGTTCCAGCAGGGGTGGTCACAGCAACTGGACCCCTGCAGATGGCTGACGTGCAAGCACCAAATTGCAGGGCACGAGGCCAGCAGGCAGGCAGTCAGCAGCAGATGGGAGGTGGGAGTCCGCTTGGGGCTCTGGGGGGCAGGAAAATGGCCTTCTGGGCAGGAGCATGGTCTTCCATGTGTTGTCGCGTGGCCAGCTTGATACGGAGTGATTTGGCACGTCAAAAAACAGCACGTCAGCGTGTAATTAAGTGCATATGTGACGTGATATGCGCGGGCATTTCCCTCAGCACGGGTGCATCCGCACGTGCAAAAAAATCACGTCCGCGTGTGAATGCGTGTAATTCGAGGAAAGGGCCTTAGTGCATAAGTGCGTATGAGACATTACGGGCGTGGGTGTTGCTTTCAGCACGGGTTAAAGGTGAGCGCGGGCCAGCAAAACACTGTACATGCTGTTCGTGGAGAACGACGCGTGTGTTTACTCTGCTGGAATCACACGCGATTACTTCACAGTGTCTGAAGTCCGTACCTCTTCTTTTGGTGGGGTGTTGCCTACGCGCACAAGCGTGTGTTTTTTGTTTTTTTTCACGCAAGGCAGATGGTGAGTCCCGTACGCTTTTTTCCTACTGTGGTTCCCCCTGTGCATGCATACTGTTTAGAGGTCACAATTTCCTGTGCTTAAATTATTTTATTTTTTTTGATTTTTTGATTTTTTTCTTTTTTTCTTTTCTTTTTGGGGGTGCCTGAGCATTGCGTGACCCGTCATTTCCCCCCTATGGGTCACAGACAGCCTTGCAGGGGCACGGGGGTACCTATTCCATCAAGTACCCTGACCCCTTCTAGCCAATTGCCCAGAACAATTGTTGAGTGAACCTCCCATAGCCCATTTTCCATCGGTGCCATGGTTGGGAGGCCACCAAAGGCTAAGGGCGGCAAAGCTGGGCGTCCTCCCAGGGCTGGATGTGGTCGGACACGTGGGCGCGGAGAGCAGGGAGGACGGTGAGTCCAGGGTGGCTACAGGGGTGGAAGAGGCAGGGTTGCCCCTCTCGGATGGGATGACCAGCCACTTGCAAGTGCAGACATACCACCACCCCGTGTGGTTCCTGATGATGCAGCTGTTGCATCACAACCTGGCATCCATATTATCCAACAGAAATTTACATCTGCTGTCACGGGCCCACCGGCTGTGGTAGCTGCAGGTACAGCTGTGGACATCTCTATCCGTGCTCTGGGTCAGGCAGCGCATGTTGCATTGTGTGACGAGGACTCCCGGGACGATTTCCATCTCATCCGGAGGGTGGGCTCATGTGCGTCCACTGTGGCTGTGACTGTGGCACACATATCTGGGGCAAATATGACATCTGCTGCCCCAAGCAGCCGGGTGGTGGTAACTGCATGTGCAGATGCAGACAACACTACCCCGCCAGTGACTCAGACCCAAGACAGACCTTCTGTCCTCATACCAACACCCACTGCCTTGTTCCAGTCCACCAGCGCCACTGCCCCCACTGATGAGGGCCACATTGCCCCCTCAGGGCCAGTACCACCGTCCAAAAGGAGGAAGCGTGCTCCTGCACAAGAGGCTGGAACCCCAGACACGGCTCCGGCCTCCGTCAAGGAAGAAGCCTTTCTGCAATCAGGAACTGGACTTCCTTGTGGACTACGTGTCGGAACACCAACGTGATATGCTTGTGAGCCCTCAGTGCCATACAACCCATCACCAGTATTGGGTCCACTGGCAGCATTTTGCGGATGGTGTGACATCCATGGGATTCCAGGTGCGCCCAGCTCAGGACTGCTACATGCGCTGGAATGACCTCTGACGGGGTGCTAAGCAAAACCGTGCCTCCAATTACACCATGTCTCTGGTGACTGGTGGTGGGCCACCACCAGAGGAGGATGAACTCACTCAGCATGAGGAGATCGCTTCAGAGTTCATCCCGGAAAAACAAATCCGTGGAATGGGAGAGAGGATGGATTATGATGCATCATCTGGTGAGTATTGATGCGTGTAACTCAATGACATGTGTGTTTTGCATGTGTGACCCGCCCAGCTACAAGTAGGCTCTTTCCTATCTTCAATCTCCCTCACTACCTGTGTTGTTCACTAGGGGTTTGACCTCTCGGCCCCAATTCATGGAGAGCAAGTGGTGGCTCTTGACTACTGCATTATCATTTTTTTGGACAAGTTCCGGTGCTATGCTGATGACAACCAACTAATTTCCTGGCTGACCTTGGCCACCTCTTGTCCCTCCCTTATTTCTGATAGCCTCATTGCCATTTGCTTTTGGTGTACTACCAACGGTCTCTGTCTGAATGCCAGCAAGACTGGCATCCTCCTCATCGATGCACCTTTGCCATCCTTTGCTATAAATCTCTGGCCAGCCCCACCTGGCCCTCCTCCTGCCTCCACCTGCAAGGCCAAGAACCTCAGGGTCACCTTTGACTCAACACATCCCTTTTACACTTACATTTGTGATGTATCTTGGAATGGATTAACTTCTTGCTCTGCCTCATCAAGGGTACTGTGCCTTTCCTAACATTCTCCTACATGCTCACAGTCTGTCAAGCTCTGGTTTACTCAAGGTTGGGGTACTGTGAGAGTCTCTTTCAATATTCGACCTGCTTCCACCCTACACCCTCCACCACTAATCCAGTACAGGACTGCAAGACTTGTCCTGGGCCTCAAGCCCTGGGATCCTATCTTTCCAGCTCTGTGACCCCTTCATTGGCTACCAGTGGATGCAAGGATGTTACTTCAGACCCTCTGCATTGTGCACCAGGTTTTTTTGGGACTGGGTAGAAAATACCTTCAACAATCCCTCTACCAATTCCTCCGCTCTTGAGTCCTTTGCTCCTCTACCCCACACTCCCTCAAGGTCAGTCGTTAATTGAATAAATAAGGTAGGAGCAGATCTGTGTGTACACTTTTGAACAGCCAATTGGCCACGTTGAATCTTGAGGAGAGACATATCTGCTTCTGGAAGCACCTCCACACAATCCTACTTGCTGCTGCATTAGCCCCTCTTCTACCCAGCTGGACAGTTTCCTATGTTGGCACTGTGCCCCTGCACACACTCTGTCCATTGAATCAAGTACCTACTCACCCTGCCTCCTTGCTGCACTGCCTACAGGCCTCCCACATCAATGGGTCCAGTGCGTGTCCCCATACAGTCCAGCACTCTTTGTCTGCACTCATCAGATTTGCCCTTTCCAAAACATCTTGCACTTGCCACTTGCTGGCTGCACTCCCACTTTTTGAATGGACATTCTATCATTGGACTTCATTTTCCTTCTTTGGTCTCCTCTGTTTGGAACTTTCCCCTTCTCCCCCTTCCTGGGTCCTCAACCCTTTATCCCTTCTCCTTACAGTAGCGTGTTCTGTATGTCACTGTGTCCAGTATGATAGTTGTTTTGAATTCCTTTTCTCCCTTGTTTCCCTCCCTTAGCATTTTTGCGCTCTGAGCCACTTGTGTACGAGTGCAATCTTGATGAGATGTCACATCATGTCATATGCATCCTTTGTCCTTGGTGCAGTGTGGCTCACTCTGAGTGTGCTGATGGCAGTGGCTCCCCATGCACATATGTGCAGGATCATGTTACATGTGCATTCCATGTATGCCCCTAGGTGGCCTTAACAACCTGCTCATTGTTGTATTTGTCCAGGATGATACAAGTCTCATCTCATTTGGACAGCCATGTCATGCTCACTGTAGGTCTGTGTGTCATCATGCATGACTTAGGCTGTGCCCATCTGTATCATGGTCATGGCTCCCCCAGTTACAGGCCCATGACCACTTTTCAACTGGTGTTGTCTTCGACATCCATGGATGTACTATGGATGGTTCCTCACCTCTCCTCTATCATGTCCACTTCTCATTGGCTGTAGTGAGATTTGACTGCCGAAATGCAATAAACGTACGCCTACACTGTCTGGCAATGCACAGTTCAGTGTGGATCATGTCATTGCCGTGCAGTGCCTCCCTGCTATTGGCCAGAGGGCAGGTGTTTCATAGAAACCATGCTACCTGGTGCATTCCATTTGGACTTGATGGCTGCAATTGCCGTTACCCTGCCCTAATGCTTGAATATTGTCATCACAACGTACGTCTTGATGTTGTAAGTTGAGGGGCTACACATGCACTGCAACGCACACACCCACACACCCACTCCTGTGCCAAGTTACGCCCTTCAACGTGCAATCATGATGGTGCTGTGTGATGTTGACCTGACATGTATGTACCCATGTCCCTCCTCTCACAGTATGGAAATGCACTAGTGTAGGTGCCTCCTATGACACATGTACTGTGCATAGTTGATTGTAGTTGAGTGCTGCACATGAACATACATGTTACATGTATCATGGTGTGTTTGGTTACATTTCTAGCTGTGTCTATTTGTGTGTTAACACATGCTTATGCTAGGTGCTGACTATTTGTTCCCATCTCTCATTTTGGCATTGGATGTATGCTTTCTAGAGGTTGTGTGTGATGCAGGTGATGTGCAACTTGCAACATATGTGTTGCATTCACATTTTGCACACATCCTTTTCTGATTCTGGGATGGCCGTGTATTGCAATGCCACTGGATGCATGTTGGGGTTTGAGTTGCCTGTGACATGGCTGTTTCATTATTTGGCTGTCAATGTTGTGAACTGTATCTGTGTGGTATGTGCTACTGACATGCGTGTTCTTGTTTCTTTTATTTATGTTTCAGGTGATGACGCACTGGCAGCAGAGGATGAAGATGTCATCCCAGACACGGTGGTCAGTTCACATGACCAACCAAGCACCAGTGGTGGTCGTGGGGTGGCAGCCCACGAGAACCCACAGGTGCTCCAGGCCATCGTGTCCAGAGTGGTCTCTGAGTCAGGCTCTGATGTATCCTCTGACCACTATGTTGAGCCGGATCTGCATCATGACGTGTCATCGCCGGTAGGTGATCGTGTGTCGGATGGTCTTCTGTCTGGAAAACCTTCAGTAGGGGGCCAGGCAGGGTTGGAATGTCCGCCTGTGGTGGTTACAGGTGCACGGTCACACTCGACACCAGTTGGCCATGTTCCTGGGGAATCAGGTCGATGGAGGGATGCAGTCCTGCAGCCACGGCAGCACCAACCCAGCAAGGACCGTGGCTCCCTGGGCCCAGCAGGTGTGGTATCCGGCAACGCGGTGGCCATGTGCCACTGGGGTGAACTGAGTGGGAGCGTTCCATGATTGCCATATCACAGCAACAGGGGGGAGCAGTTGAGATGATTGCTCAAGGTATGGAAAGTGTGGCCCATTCCATCCTCCCCTCTGTAAGGCAAATGGTGCTCCCTCAGCGGGCTACGCAGTCCACGTATCACTCACTCAGGCTGGGCATGACGGCGTATGACAGAGCGCGCCGGGCTGAAATGGTGGCTCTGCGTGAAACACTTAATGCTCAAGCAGAGGCACATCGTGAGGCCCCGAGGGTGGAACAACAAGCCCTCCAATCTACTCTAGCTGACCTCATGATGGATCAGAGTAGGCGGACAGAAGACAGGATGATACAGCTTGAAAGAACCATCTCAGTTGAACTCCATGCAAGCTGGGAGTCTCTCCGTTTGTCATGTGAGGCCATGCAAGCAGAACTCCGTCTCACACGTCAGTCCCTGCACGTGTGACATGTGAGGTAATGCATGCTGACCTCAGTCTCATTGCCCGCCAGGACCTGGCTTACCAGACCTGCATACTTGCTGCCATTGAGGGGCAAGGCGTGGCTAGGCATGGTGAGTCAACTGCACCATGTCCACCTTCTGATTCAGATCTAGACGGTGACAATGACAACCTATCTCCCACATAGGTCAGGCCATGCAGGCGCTGAGGCCAGTGAGTTTTTTTTTTTACCTCGACGTCTACCCATGTGGGTGTTGAGTTGCACCCTGTACCTCCCCCCTCCTGGGTGAACCCTAAGCCCCCAGGTCATATATGGCCATTTTTGGGTTTTTTTTCTCCTGCAAATTTTTAATTATTTTTCCAGCTGTTTTTTTCTAGACATATTTTTGATTTTTCATCCAAATTGTATGGTTTTTGGTAAGTATGTTATCTTTTTATTTTCATTTTTCATTTTATTTATTTTTTCCGTTATTTTGTTGTACATTTTCAGTGATTTCACTTTGCTTTTTA
The DNA here is from genome assembly GCF_040938575.1 of Ambystoma mexicanum. Lineage (NCBI taxonomy): Eukaryota > Metazoa > Chordata > Amphibia > Caudata > Ambystomatidae > Ambystoma > Ambystoma mexicanum. The sequence goes on from NC_090922.1 coordinate 820,056,829, forward strand.
TTTGTTATGTTTTTTTTCTGGTTTTCTTCAATTTTATTGATTTAGCTTTTGTTTCTTTCATTACTCTTTTCATTTTTTTATTTCAATTAATTATTTGATTTAATCTGTATTATGTTTGGAATTTTTTTTTCTATTTTATTTTGTCCATTGTGCATACATGTGGCAGTGTGGTGCTTTGTGGCATCGGAAAGCATCCACTGTGTGTTCCAGCTGGGCCATTCAGGCTTGTCTTCTGTATGTGTTTTTCTTGGTGTCCTGACACATATGCTACTCCTGCTTCCCTTTTCCATGGGCTCGCAAGGATGGCTCGGTGTAACAGCATATCACACATGGGCATTGGGCTTCCGTCATATCTGTGGCCAGCCTGCAGTTCTACTTGTGTGTACACCCCTAGTGGTATTCCGGATGGGTTCTCCAATGCATGTCTGCACTTCACTTTGGTGAGTATTAAGCTGACTGTGCATTTCATCATGTTGCTTGAGATGTTTGTTATGTATTGACTGTCTATGTTGATGCACTTCCTGCTGTAGCTGGTACCCTGCACCGTTTGGCTACATACAACACACTGATGGTGGGAGAGGTCCATGTGCTGAGAATGTTGAATTGGGACAGTTTTCCCACAGTGATTTTGATATGCCACATGAAGTCTGCACGCTGAGTTACCCCTGTCACCACTTATTTCAACGACCACCCAACCCTTGCTAGCACCACTTCGGACATTTCCCAGCCCTGGATGGTGTTTGGATGTGACATCTGAGTTATGACTACATTGTTCGTGATTTAAATTTCCTGTTTGTGTTCTGGACCTGCTCCCCCCCCTCCCACTGTTTGCACTTGGCCCTTGTAACAATCCGGACAACCAGGATGCTTAAACCTGCCACCACTATCAAAAGCCCACAAAGGTGGCCCTGTCTAGACCTGTGCACATGCCTTCTCAGTCACTTGAATGCCCCCCTGTCTCCGCAGCCCATGTCAGTGTCCCTCTGCACCCCCTTCATCATCACAACCCCTACTCTCCTGCACCGTCAGGATTCCCTTTGCCCACTGTGTGTGCTTTCTTTCACCACCTTCCCCATTAGTCATTTTGAGCCTGGCCCCCTCCTCCCTTCTCTCCTCCCTCTCTCTCTCCACCACCCGTTGGCCTCCTCCTTGTACTCTGGCTGTCATTTTTAACCACTACCCCAAAAGCCATTGGCCATGGTGATGTGCAGGCACTTGTTCTTTGCAGACATTTGCCCTTCTGCCTCCGTCCTTCCACACCCCACCTTCGCAGTTTAAGTATAGTTTTGACAGTTAATTTGATCATTAGTCCCTTCACCACTGATTACAGGTCATCTATACCCCCTTTCCCTACTGTTTTTCTTCTCCACCTCCCCAGCACTATGTTTACTTTGTTACTCTCCTCACCTCTTCCCTCCTCTTCCATCAGTCCCCTCCTTTTGTGACTCCTGCACTGCGACTATTCCCGTCAGGCATAGGAATGTTGATGCTAGTTATGTCATTCAACATTCCCTCCCTAGACTCTCCCTTATTGTTCCAGGCAATTGTAATATGTACTTTTCCAGTTCATTATCACACTATGGACTGTTTGAAGGACATGTAGGAATGTGCTGTTCTTCTCCCTTATTCAATCCCTTATTGATGCGCTTTGATGAAGTTTGTGTGTTGGTCACATTATGGATTTCTATGAATCAGTAATGGGTCACTATCTGCCATTGCCGATGTGGTGTACTCTGTACATGATATGTTCTGCTGGTCAATGGCTGATGCAATGTAGTGCTTTCTTTTGAGGTGTCAGGGGATGGGTGTGGTTTGACACACAGGGGGGTCCTTGGTGCTATGTTCATATGTGCTGTGTACGGGACACTTGCATTCACTTCATTTTACATGTATGCACTCTAGGCATGTCCATATGGACAAAAACACTTAGACAACACCCCCCCAACTACGTTGACACCATGCAAACGCGTGCACCCAGATTGCCTTCTCATGCATGCTGTGTCATGACAATCCATGTTCACTTCCGAGTCATTGATCGTGTAAATCAGGCTTGTCCAACCTTTTTGAATGTGGGGCCGAAGCATTAACTTTTTGTCACCCAGTGGGCCGGCGAGCCAAAAGTCAACAACCTCACCCAAAGCAGTATATTAAAAAGCGATATTGTGTGACCTTTGACACAATAGCATCACAGGCAGTGATGGCCATGCATAGCTTTTGGTGTCATGGGCAGTGACCAAAGATTAGTTGCTTGTGATTTCTTTCAGTGTCTATGTGTTAATATTTTCCTGAAATAGTGGGGGCGACTGAGCGTAGCGAGGGAGCTACAAGGTTCTAGGGAGGGTTTGGGGGGGTTCCCCCCCAAGAATTCTTTTTCAAATATGGGGTTGAAATGGTGCTTTTTACAGCAGAAAAGAAGACCAAAAAGCCATAAGTGTACAATCAGTTCTAAAGGGGAACATGAAAATTCCATGTCACCAACAGCAGAAAAGAACATTTTAGAACACAACACATTTTAATGATCAATGTGTCCACAGTGTAAGACAGCACTGTCACTGATGTAACACATTGTCATGCTGGTTGTACCCAAAATATGCCTCTGTAGCAACATGTCTATGCTGGCTGTTCCCAATTTAGGCCAGCATTGTCCTGTACAAAGCATGATTGATGCTGCCTGAGCATGTGCAGTGTGCCCAATACATATGGCAGCTTATCTCTGTAATACACATTACTTCTGTGGTGATGAAAGAAGCATAATTCAATTCAACAGATAAAATGTGGAAAAGCGATCACCCAAAGGGGAACCTAATTGAAGAAACGCAATGTGAGCACAATCTAAAAGTATGCAACCTAGCAGGCCTAGTGCACACTTTACCTTTTCTTTCACCAATAAATCGGGGGGGAGAGCGCGAAAGCAGTCCCCCACTACCAGAAATAATGCAGTCGTGTATTCCGCATTTGGGAACCTAGCAGGGGTCAGCAAATCCGATGTGCAATGGGTAAGTCTCACCCTGGGAGATCTGCCCTTGAGATCACATTCTCCCCTGCCAGCTAAGTATGAGTTGCATGCAAGAGGGCAGGGGTTGGGTCAGTTCTGGGAAGCCCCGCTAAGCGAGGGTGAGAAGGCAGGCCCTGACCCAGCCCCAACCCCCCAATCCCCGAAAGCTCTGAGCGTCTGCAGAGCTGCCTGTCCCGCGTGTAGGGGGAAGCTCCAGCAGGCAGAGCCCAGCAGAAGAGCAGATTGTAGCGCAGTTCCTTTCTCCCATCAGGTGCTGCTCGGCCCGAGATTTGTATAAATAGCAGGATGGCTTGAGCAGGCCTGTTGCAGTCTGCCCACTGGCCTGTCAGCCCCACACGGGCCCATGGCCCTCCTGAGCGTAGCTGCTCAGCGCTGGCCCCATTCACACCATCATAATCATCCTGGACCTCGACGCTCCACCACCCCTGAATCTCAGAGTTCTGCTCAATGACAATGCTGAAGCTTTGACATATTTGCCGTAACCATATGCCGTGTTGTGTCAGCCGAGCCTGCACAGCGCCAAAGGCAAGTATTCCCTTGTCAGGGCCCAGAGGTCACTGAGTCTTCCAGTGCCATCCACTTGGCACGGCCTACTGTTCCCAGCGTTTTCTACCCACAAATCAGCACCACTGCCAAACAGAACTGCATCATTGGGGCCCATCGCTGCTGCTCTCCGACTTGACCCCAGCCCAGCGCAAAGGCACCCATGCTTCTGGTCTGATGCTGAAAAGCCTGGCTCTGCTGAGATCCGAAAGACAAGAACTAAGGTATTTTGGGAACATAGTACTATTGTTTTTTGTGTTGCAACTGTATCAGCTCACACCTCTCCTGAAGGGTATAGGCTGCCCTCAGACTGCGCTACCAAAAGAGTGAAAATAAGTTATACCTGTTGGGCTTGCCTGTTTCTCTTTTATGATTGGGATCACTGCTGCATGGGTATTAAGCGCGTTATAAATAACCTATCATACCACTCGTATTTTCTCCAGAGCTGCAGCAACTATTCGAAGTGTACTCTGATCCATTTTGTGAACAAACTCAATCCACTAACAAACCAAAACTTTGGTTCCCATTGATTTGGATTTGGATTTTGTTTCCTTTCTATACATTTCTGGAGAGCATTTTTTGAAAGGTTGTTCTTGAGTGTGTAGATTATTTGCTATTGCCCACTTTTGCTGAATGGCAATTTCGACAAAACATTTTTTTGCCGCATTTTTTTACGCTTTTTTACCAAAAAAAAATAGATGGTAATTTTGGGTAAGGTATATAGAAAGTGAGGGTGCAGGGGTTCTGCCACCGGTTTTTGTGGTAAAAAAGCAATAAAATTGACCCAAATGAATGTGGCGAAATTGGCATTCGCCATAAAAAAGGCAGAGAAAGTTTATTAATACGATTATTTATGTGTCCACAGGTCAATCACAGCATGGCTGGGATTTGTAAGGTGGCCATGGTGATTGAATCGGGTTTACTGGTGAAAGGATGGTGATCCAGCACAGAGCGGCTCCTTTTTTGCCAATGTTTCCAAGTCTCCCCCCAAAAATATTGTGACTGATGATGCTGATAGCAGTCTAGTAGAGTGAGTGTGCGCTCAGAATTCTCATTCGTCTTGTTCTTTTATGTGTCCCGAATAGAGCACAGAGTAGTATTGCGCACAGCCACATTTAAAAAAAAAAACAACTTTTTTTTTTTTTTTTTTTTAACTCAAGCATTGTCCAACATAGGCCTGGCGGGCCACATAAAATGGCTTGGCGGGCCTCACTGTGGCCCGCGGGCTGTACGTTGGACAACCTTGGTGTAAATGCATGACAGGGTAATATTTGGATGAATGCCATTTTTGGAAATGATGCAGAAGGGTTTTCACCAATGCAATGCACACTCACTGTGCTGTGCAGTGTGCAGTGTTTGATATGGCAATTTACAATTGTCCAATGTGCATGGCAACAGGTTTTCTTACTTTTGTTGGTTGCACCGCTGGTGGCATGCATTTGTGCTACCGTTTTCAGGGTGTGAGGTTTTGTTCACTCCTTTCTTCCAATTCCATGTCAGGTATAATTGTCTGGTGCCTATTTACATTTCTCACGTGGCACTTCATAACTATTGTGTCATGTGTTGTGCATATGGTTGGATGTTTTGCCATTGCATGCCATGGTATGGTGTGCCAGTCAGGGTTCAGGAGTGTTGGGAGGGTTTGGGTGGAATATCAGTCCTTTCATACCTTGTTTAGCAAGGGGGCCGAGGGGGATGCCTTGCATGTGTTCCTTTTGGTCACATGGGATTGGTTGTGGTTAAGTAGCTAGGGATGGACACAATGTGGCACTTCCATGGACACAGTCTCAGTGTGGTAAGGTAGTGACAGTTAACTGTCCCTTTCTCATCATCGATTGCACCTGGTATGTGCCAGGCCTGTGTGCACTCCGCAGGGGTTGGAGTTTAGGTGAAAAATGTGGCCACAAGCTGGGTACGGGCTGCCTCGCCACATGCCCTTTCCTCTCCCATGCTCAGCGGCCGTGCATGTGTTTAGGGATGTGGGGGCACCACCATGTCCACCAGTACGCCATGTCGTGCTGCAATATTGTGCAGGACACATGCTGCCACAATGATCCTGCACACTACTGGGGGTGCATATAGTAGCTGTCCACCAGAGTGGTCAAGGGAGCGGAAGCGTGACTTGAGCACTCTGAATGTGCACTCCACTATGGCCCTGGTTGCAATATGGGCTGCGTTGTATCTTACCTGGGGTGGTGTGGTGGGGTTCCGTATGGGCGTCATCATGTAGGTGCTCAGAGGGTAGGTACTGTACCCTGGTAAGGTGATAGTGGTTGTCATTAGTTGGGCTTGTGTATTTGTCTGTGTGTGACATGTATGCAAGTGCACAGGCATTTGTACTCACCTAGGAGCCATGTGTCGCCATGCTTCCCAGCTTCCAGGGCCCGGCTCAGGGCGGACATTCTGAATATGAAACTATCATGGGGGCGGACCCAGGATAGTTTGCATAGACAGAGGTGATGATTTCCTTGGCATCGCATACCACCTGCACATTGATGGAATGCCAGTGCCTGCGGTTTCGATAGATGTGCTCAGTGGCCCTAGGTGGACATAGGGCCACATGGGTGCAATCTATGGCACTGAGCACTTTGGGGAAGTGTGCCACCCTCTAGAAGTCCAGGACCACGGCCTGCCTTTCTGTGGGTGTTCTGGGCATGTATATGTGCCTGCGGACTGAGGGGCGCGCAGTGATGATTGCCAACACCTGGCGCACATCCCAGAAAATACATGCACAGAGCCTTCCATGAATCGCAAGCGTGCGATACGCTCGCGTGCACTGGCTTTTTCACGCTTGCGCCACTGATTTCGGTGCACATTTATTCCATGAATTACCACCTTAGTTAAGAGAGAGTTAAGGGGATCAGTTTTAGTATGAAAAATACATAGCAAAAAAACCTTTCAAATTCACAGAAAAAAGTTCAGTTTGAAAACAGTTAAGATGAACAATGCATTCCAACAAAACCTTTTAAAATTCAGTGGAAAACCCTTAGTTAAAGAGACGCTAACTACTCACCCCTTGTTGCGCAGCGTATGACTACATCGAGAAGATCAGAGATTACATCATTGATGACATCACAGATGACATCACTGTTGGCATCACTAATTCCAACTTACATGATATCACTGATTGCATCACTGATGGCAACACTCAATATGTATATTAAAATATTTGTGGGTCACTCTCTTGGTACATATGTTATTTCAGTATACTTAATAAAAATAAGAACATGACATAGAACAATAGACAGGTGGACATGTATGATATGAGTACTTGGGGAACATTCATTTGTAGTATTTATTAAATGGTGACATTCAAAATATAAATATGTAAAATTTTTGAAATACGTTTAATTTCGTTTAATAGCAAAAATAATCCATTGCATAGAATGTACCTGATTGTGGCAAATGTACTTTAGATAGTTGTAAGATAATATAATGTGAACACACTGCAGTAAAAAAAAATGATAATAGGGATAGCAAGAAATAGAAACGTGCTGAATTCTGATTGTTAGAAAAATGGTAAATGTACAGATTTAAAGTTTCTATACTGCTTATCATAAATATAGCATGTAAACATATTGTGTCTAAGTGAGAAGTGTTAACAAACACATGTGAAACAAAGTACATGCACTTACGCACTGTGATATATTTTAAGAATTCTAACTATGGGTATTGTAAACAAGTTATTAATACTACATTATAACTTATATACAAAAGAAATGAAGCTTAGAAATTGAAGATTTACTTTTAGACATGTAATTGGATTTATATTACTTTCAGTTATTTATTTTGTAAATGAATTATGACTTTTTATAATAATATAACAGAGGACATGCCAAAGGAAATTAATCTTCACATAGTATACAATTTTTGGTTGTACTTATTTTTGTACATACTTCGAATTATGGACCATACACTAAATGTAAAGAAACTGCAGCAGAATAAAATGTACTTTGAAAAGCTATATATATATATTATGTAAAACAAAATAGTCCTAAAAGTTGAACATGTAATTAATGTAGTCAGTGCTTTTATCAGTCAAGTCATTTATGATGTTATATCTGATGTAATCGGTGATGCCATCAGCAATGTATTCAGTGATGGTACATGTCATGTAATTAGTGATGTCACCAGTGATGTCATCAGTGATCTAATCTCTGATGTAATCTCCGATGTCATCATTGTGATCATACGCTGTACAATTGGGGGCAAGTAGTTAATGTGGTGTTACCTGAATTGTCTGCTGAATTTCAAGGATTGTGTTGTGTTTCATTTTCAATGTAACGTCTCTTTAACTGAGGTATTTTCACTGATATATATATATATATATATATAAATTATTATATTATTATTATGCCTTCGCTCTAGCACACAGTATAGCTAAGGTTAAGACGAAGTTCCTACGGTGTTTCAGAAAATGGCTTTTCTCAAAAACTTTTGAACACTTGCATGAAGCAATCTGAAAATGTTCCAGAGTAATCTTTCGAGGCAGTATCCGCTGCATACACAATTTGAGATTTCTGCATCAACGGCTTCATAGTTTTAAAATGTTTTACTTTGATTGGGTTCTGAACAGCTTTTAACATGAGGTTTCCAAATATCTCAAAATTGGCGCTTCAATTTTACAAATTTTTTGCATGTGCCAAGATTTTAGCTGGAATTAGTGCACTGAATTTGTTTTTACATTTCTTAGATATTAACGATCGATTGAAAATGTATACATGATGCATGTGCAATGACAACCACATTTTTGACTGAAAAATATCAAATAAGTTAAAAATATACGCCAACCATATGCTCAGCAACCATGTCACCCATACGCACAGCAGACATAAACGCACCCAAGATATGCACTCACCCCCACCACGTACACATTCCAACATACACTTGAGCAAGGAAATATATAATTCAAGCAATATGCAGACAGAGTTATTATGACTGCTGTGAGAAACCAAAAGGTGTTGCCTTTGGATCCAGACCCTGGTGGTGGACCAATGCGGTAGGATCACCTGGGTGCAGGGTTTTTGGGGGGTGGGTGTGAGGTGACCAATGGCGAGACACAGTATTCCCCCCTTACCCATGACTCATCCGATTTCATAGGCTTCTCTGATGTCGCACCCCCCCCCCCTTTCTACACAAACAGTGGCCGAAGGAAGAGGGTGACTGAGAGTAAGAACTTCCAGGGCAAAGGCAGAGCAAAGGATGGAGGGACGAGAGTAAAGGGTAAAGAACCTCAGGAGTTCCCTGCAGGAGGTTGTTGCCTCCACAAGGCCATGAAAGACACGTGGATAGGCCAGATCCCAAACAAGAAGGCTTCATTGTGTTTCAAGGATGCCAGCAACCCTCCTGGGTGAACAGCAGATTTGCAGAGGCAAGGCCATGCCTGTAGTACTAACCTTGACTCGTGAATTGAAAAACTGTAAAGACATGAAAGAAACGCACACAGCTGGTGAGTTGGCAAGTGACATGAAAGACCGGTGTGTGTTAAGGAAAGATTGAAGTTGCAACATTATATCACACAATTGACAGCTGCACACGTTTGGATGAGACAGGAAGAAAGGCAGACCTGTGAATGAATATTGAAGTAACGATAGTTGTAAAAACAGCGATACTGTCATGGCCACAGGCCCCAGAACACAAAAACTACACCATCTAGTGATGGGGCAATGGGTCACTTGACTCACTTGTGTCTCTTTGGGACCTATAAACACAGGGGCCCTGGCTGGACTCAGTCCTGGTGCCATTGGCACCAGGCTCATATAGAGATGTGAGCAGAAACACTTTATTTCAGTGCAGGAGTGCTTTTACTTTATTTCAGTGTAGGAGTGCTTTTATTTTACAAGAACTTTCCAGGAGCTGAAAGCCTTTATTCCAGAGAACATCCGCATGTGCTGACTCATCGGATGTGGCTCCCTAGGGCTGGTCTTCATGTGCTGACTCATTGGGTGTGGCAGGCAGGCTGAACTTGGTGGACGTGGCTTCAGAAGCTCAGCTATATAAGCTGCTCAATCCTTAAGGCCGGTGTTTCGCATTACTGTGCACTGCGTGCAATGTGACACTCGCCGCCGCTTGGACCAGTTTACTTACCTTTGAAACCAGGCATTCTCCTGCATACTCACCTCCAGGAAACCGGTGCTTCATCGCTTTATCTGCAGACTCATCTCCTGACATCCAGTGATCTTGATCTGATGCCGCAGCACCGGACTCCGCATCCACGAACTCGGACCCTGTGAAGAAGTAGAAAGACAAGGTTGGAAGGTCCGTCCACACCGCACCGCATTTTAACCCCACGCACCCCCTAGTTAACAATTTACCAGCTTCTGTACCGCTGCAGCTTCGTTCCTCATTCCCTCTGGCTGTCGCCTCAAGCTCTGCAGCTTCTGACGGGCCGGCAACATCACCTGCAAGGGAAGAAAGCAAAAGAGCAAACATCAAAAGTGGAACGGACAGCAAAACAAGACAACGAACTTGACAATACAACAAAAACAGACAAGGAAAGACAAAGGCAAACAGGAACACTTACCTGAAGTATAATGGCTTAGTCGCAGCAGGACTGGACTACCATGTGCAAGGGACCAGTAAAGGAATTTGGTCCAGATCATGCAAGCGGCCTTTCCAGAAGCAGCAGGACGGAGTGCTCGCCAAATCTAATCAACCGCTGAGCTTTCCAGAGACAGTGCATCCCACGGGTACCACGGTTTGGAAGAAGGGATCTGCAAGGGGATCAGGCGCACAAGCTGGCATACTCATACCCCCTATTCTCCACGCAGGAGCAGTCCCGAACAGCATCATCTATTACCACCAGTCACCACATAAGCGCAGAGAGCGAAGTCGGACCCGAGCAACCTCACCCCCTGGAGGGCTGCAACCGTGCCCCAACGCCTCCGCAGAGACCAGGTGAGCATAACAGATGCTGAGTAACAGAGTGGTCAAGTGAAAGGAAGTATCCCACTCGAAAATCTTTGTGAAAGGTGAAATGTATGTGGCGATAAAGTGAATGAACTGTAAAAGCAAAGTTATCAAAATCAACCCAGAGAAAAGGGGAGAGTAAAAAGGTGAACGTTGAACTTTGGTGCTTATGACAGTGAACTACCCGGACCAAGAAGCAATTGGGCAAATAACACAAGAGTGTGAGCTGAAGGGAAAGTCGAAGTGGTCCTGCGGATGTCTGTAGTAGAAGCCACGCACATTCGAAAGTCTTCGACATCAGGAAACGGTCTGAGCCCAACTGAGGGAGACCGAAAGTGTAATATGTTAGGGGAAGGGAACCTCTAAAGGATTTGAATTAAGCTTGGGGACGATAACACCTGCACGTTTTTTGCATTGAAAAGTCAGAGTCTGACTGAGCAAGACCAACGTGAACTTTTGCTGTGAAAGGTCTGAGCCCGACTCAGACGGGCCTCAATCCACATTTTTAACTGGCTTTGTGTTCAAGCAACAATATGCAGCCAACACTGACCACACACAAAAAAACACTCACCCCCATTAGTTACACATTACAAGCATACATTTAAGAAAGAAATTACATAATTCAAGCAAGATGCAGCCAACATTATCATGACCGAACACACCATATGCACTCACCACCACTACATACACCTTCCAACATACACTAAGGCAAATAAATACATAATTTAAACAATATGCAGCCACCATTATAATAACCACACACAACATCTGCACTCACTTCCACTGCGTATACATTAAAATATACACTGAAGCAAGGAAATACATAATGTACTAACAAAAACCATAAACATGCTGTATTTACAAACAACAGTAAAGCAGCCAATTAATGTAATATGTTACAAAGCTTTTCAATAATGTTGTCTACAAATAAACTATTCCACTCATTAGTTAAATGTACTCAATCAACTCTAAACTATTTTCATTTTGACTTTTAATGTTGCAGTGAAAAATAGGTCACGTTCAACTTCAAATGCATATATGTAGCTATTTACATTAATATGAGCAAAATTTACTTTTTGATTATGTGCACTGCCACGCATCCAAGTACGACCTGCTCCCTTATAATGAAAATACAGTTTTGGTTTCGGGAAACATTCCTGATTGCTGGACAAAGTAATTTTTCATTTCAAAACATAATTCAGCGCCTCTTTGGAATTCCAAATGGTTCCCTCCAGCATGAATCACAGTTACATCTGGGACCACTTTCATGATACACATCAAGTGTTTCCATTATCTCTTTCAATTTCCCACCGCGATAGCCATGCCATTCCACATTGAAATTTGCAGATAGTAAAACAGTCAGCAGTCGATGAACGTAACGCCCCAGCCAAAAAACCCAGAAGTTTCCAATTATTAACACCATTTTCCCATAGAGTTAAAGAAAAAATAAAGCGCTTTTAATCATCATAAACATGTTGAAAAATAGATAGGCAAACCCATGCTTAATTACAAATAAGTAAAGAAACGAAAAACATAAAGTACAAAAAGCATATGTACAAGCACATCAGTAATGAAAAATATGTACATAAAAATATACACATAACCATGCAAAACGTAAAAATTTTCATAACATATTAAACACCATACGTTCATGCATACCCACTGTACTGAAGAGGGAAAATCGAGATCAAACCCATGCCCCCTCACCCCAGGCGCATATACAGAAGAACAGCAGGAAGAACAAGGAGCGCACTTATCATTTGAACCAGGCCCCAGCGCACCCATGGGTGACAAATATGCTGAAACACACCCACTTCACCAACAGTGCAACTTCCATGCTACATTAGAATCAATGCTGCAATATCAGAATCTACAAACACAAACATCCCTGTTTAAAGGCTTGCAAATGCCTATATGAATTAACATGATCTAATTGCACAGTGTAAAGCCATGTTTCAGGAAAATTACAGCCAAGTTCATTTCTCTCACTGAACACTGGCTGCAGAAGCCTTCAGCAATGCTCCTCGCAAAACCCACGAGCAGCCAAGGTCGCGCAGTCAGATAACATTGCTTTCTGCAGACAAACATTTTTTAATTCTCCAATAATGCGAGTAAGCCACGGCAACCCAGTGTGTTTTTTTTCTTTTCTTTCTGGGAAAGAAAGACATTTTCGCAAAGACTCGCACAACATTTGAAACATAATTGTAACAAGAATGGCTCAGGCCTAGCCAATGAGCACTCAGAGCTCAGGTGCAAAATGCTTGCTTCAGCTAAAAAGTTATGGGAACAAATTCATAATGGAACAAGCTAGAATTAGATAATGGTTGGCTGGCACAGCTAAAACAACCCACTGACGCAAAACTCAAATGTCCAATTATCATGCTCTCTATAAGGGCTACATAGGTAACCTATTACTCAGCAGCCAATAGCAGGAGGAGATAAGTTTCTGGGAGCTGATCCAATTCTGTGAGGTCAGCCTGCAGTGTGATTACAAAGCTGGCTTGCAAGCCAGCCCCGGGGGAGACGGCGTCTGAATTCTCGATGTGCACGATGCTCTGCATGTTTTTTTTCTTTTTTTGCTGCCCAGAAATAAACGCAGTTTGGAACATGTGTCTGCCTGCTGGGGTCTCTGTTGCATTTCTGGGGGCCATATGGGAGGTGTTGGGGTCTCCCATAGATGGTGAGGGTATGGCTGCTGGACCCCACTGCCCTGGTGGGGGTCCAGCTTCTCCCCAACAGTACCATATGCATAATTTTATATACAAACATTGTGTTCATGTATACTGCAATCATTCGGAACCTATACTTGTACTCACGTGACTGGAATGATGCCACAACATTACAAATATACACACACGCTTAATGATAACAAGCTTACTTTTTACATGTGTAACATTATTTTAATATAACATATTAACAACTTAATAGAAATATAATATTAAAAAGTGCACATAACACATACATACCTCTTTTCCATATACACTTACCTAGTGTGTCATTTTAAAAACTGCAACGTGACCTTCTTTACCAAAAAAAGACACTTTTTCATTCACAAATGGCACATGCAAATAATTCCCAACTGTGCATGTGTAATGTACATGTTAGAATAGATTTCCATCTTTTTGTGAAAATTCTCTCCACCTGTGAGTCCCAAAGCACTTTATTCTGACTGATTCTCCTGAGTGAGTGGGGACCTTCTTCAACACTCACTCATTCTTTTATTTTGATAATTGGAACCCTTTTTTGACCTCTTTTCTGTAATTCTTTGTGGAGTCATGTTTTCCTCCAATTTTTAAGTCACCTACAATTTGCTAAAGTAGCTTGCAGCACTTTCTGTGCAGTGTTGCTGGAGGCTCTTAGAGCTTCCCTGGGATTGTTTTCACTTCACTTGGCAAACTCTTAAAGTTACCATGGCAGGGGATACTTTTAATCCCACCTGTATTTTATTTTGCAGGCTCAGCACACCAGTGCTGAGGGGATTCAACCTATCAATTTTCTCAACTCTCCAGTAACATTTTGGTTACTGTGACAGGTCTATCTGTTCAGGCTGGTGGCAGTATACCTTTTACACACCTTTTTTGTGAACTTTCCTTGCAGGCTGTTTCCGCAGCTGCGGTAGGGGATACAGAGGACACCATTTGCCCAAAATGATGGCTGTACTTTTTCTACGTGGAGAGTTAAGGTGGGCACAACAAGGATAAAGTATCATATAATAAGTAGATAAAATGTCTCTCAAAGCTGGACTTGATGATTATCGACAAATATAGAGGAGCTGCTTGGTAAAAAAGATCCAATGACACCAGGATCCAAAAGACAACTTGACAGAACAAAACTGGGTGGAACCACTCAGTTAACCAGATGCTCACACACTGCTCTCCTTAAATGCCGCTGCTAGTGTAGTTCAGGGTATATAGTCGCAAATGTTTCACACAGTTCAAAATTCAGTACATAAGTTACTCAATACAGAAGTACTTTTTTGAATTCCAAAAAGTTTTGCATCCAAAAAATAAGTTTAATAGTAAAGAAAAAAGAGGCAAGTATCATCCTCATCATTTACGGTTCAATTGCCAATGCAATTCTGAGGTTAACTCCTTCTTCAGGGCTGAGCACTCTATGCTTTTAATATATTCAGTAGAAATGTAATTCACCAACATGACCAAAGTGCACAAAATTAAATATGAACAGCCAGCAGTTAACAAAGGTAGACAGTATACAGTAAATGTGTGCGTACGTACCATAATGATAAGAGGTAAGCAAACATGTGTGCCAAAAAAAGGGGGAAAGAAAATGGAAAAAAACATAATATGAATTTGCCATTTCATTTAAGATAGCCTGCATTATTTTCAAATGCATAAATGGCATCGCCCCTCTGTATCTGATAGAGCTAATTCAGCCATACCACCCAGCAAGACAACTACACTCTAGCGACAGTCATCTTCTGATCATCCCACACTCAACCTATATCTCCAGAGGTGACAGAAGATTTTCTGCCTTTGGACCTAAGCTGTGGAACACGCTACCTCTGCAGCTTTGGACCATGCGCTCTCTTTTGCAATTTCGTCGAGCACTGAAAACTTTTCTCTTTAGGTAGACAGCCCTGCTTTTTAGGGGACCTGTTTTGACTTACATACTTTACCTTTGTTCTTGTCATCTGCGCCTAAATACGATTAAGTTCATCATGTGCGCGCTATAAATACAAAAAATAAAATCAAAATCAAAATCAAAAAACAGAATCATGGTCAAAATTAAAACACATAATTAACGAAAGACATAAAAAGCAAAAACATGAGTAGCAGGAAGAGAATGGAAGTGAAATGCCTTGGCGATGTGGCCACTGGGTAAGAATCTGAATGTAATGGATCTACATTAGAAGCTAAGTGAGTGATACTTGTAGAAAAACTGGCCGCACACAGTGATCATGATTTATCTCAATATTCATTGAACCACCGCAGTTGAGAGGCAGACCATCTGGAGGAAATAGAATACATACTAGCAATTATGAATAAACCCAAATGGTTGCCTAGCCAAAACCGAGGGTTGTGGTCACAGAAGTGCTTACCTGCTCGGTGAAAGTAGAGAGAATGAGCAAAAATGGCGTGCGTGCCATCTTTGTAAATACATTTTATCAAGGGAACTGCTGGCGTAATGACGTGCCAGGGCGTGGCCACGTCACAGGCGCCTCGCATCCCGTACCCTCTCTGTGTTTACAGAGGGGCCGGGTTGTGCGGCTATACTGAAGCAAACAGTGAAAACAATCAATTAAACCATAATTAGAAGTCAGAGGCAAACAAAGGCAAAAGTAATCCGCTAGGAGTAGACGCAACCTAAACAATATGTATATGCACGTATGGTATGCAGCAAATATAAAACACATCACAAGGTGCAAACGTATCCCACAGTTAAGAAAATGTGCGTACAACACAATGTAAGTTCAAATGCTTAAATGGATCAATGGTCTAATGTGGTAATGAAGCATGCGTCCAACTACTGGCGCAGAGTTGTGGGAAGCTCGAAGGCAATAATGGTGGGGGCACCAAAGGTGCCAATGATAAAATGAGTACCCAAGGTGCGAATACAGTAAGGAGCTGCACACAAAGGAACGCAGAAGGTATGTAATGCTGTGTAGGTATCACATTCTAGTGGTGGTCATACACACGTTGGTATTTTGAATAGACAGTAAAAAAATGAGGGAAAGATAAACAACGTCACAATTACAGAAGGGAAAGAAAATATGCAATTGAAGAGAAGATGTCAAATGTGTGAGGATGGAATACTTCCAATGGCAGCGCAAAAGGGAGCCAGAGAGTAAGTAAAAATGTCTAGGTGTCACATTCCAGATGTGGTCCGACACACGTCGGCATTGTGAAAAAAAGAAACGAAATGAAGAAAATAACTACATCACGATTACAGGTAAATGAATTAATGGATGCAATAAAAGGAAGATGTCAAATATGCAAAGGCAGTAGACATAAAAATAAAAAGTCAATAGTATGCAGATGAAAAACTGTTGTGTACAAAAGTCAGATATAGCAAAGGTAATTGATCTCTTCATTCATGCCATTGGGCGTAAGTGAGCCCAGACGATCAATCCAGTAAGTCTCTCTCTTGACCAGTTTCTTGTTTATGTTCTCATGTGGATTTGATCTCGACTCAGTTTCTAATATTTGAAATCTGATTTGCAATATGTTATGTCTTTTCTCAAGCTAAAGTCAGGGCACTGCAGAGTTAGGATTCCTATTCCTGATGCAGGATATGTGCTCATTCCACCTGATTTACGCTGAGCGTTTGGGATTGGCCAATAAAATACTGTCCACAGGGACATTTGATGGAGTAGATGATGTTAGAAGTGTTGCAAGAAGCATCATTCTTCAGTTTGATCTTTTCACCTGTGTGGGGGTGGTTGATAGTGCTACTTTTATTGATACATTCACAATTGCAGCAATTCAAACATGGGAACGTGCAGATGCGTGTCATATTAGGTACTTGGCTAGGTGTTACAGTGGGGACCAATTCGTCTCTTAGGTAACTGCTCCTCTGTTATGCGAATACCGAAAATTCCTTGAAAAGGTGTTCAACCCTAAGATCATAGGTTAATGTCCTCCAGTTCTTTTTGATAATGCTCTTGAGACAATTGCTCTGTACCAAAGATGTGGATACGTACATAAGTTGTGGGGCACTGGTGGGCTTCTTCTTCTGCGTGAGATGGGTATTGTGCTCAATTTGGTCAACTTGGGTGGTGGCTACTTCAACTGCAGCTGTTTTGTACCCACGAGCGATAAATATCTTCCCCATTTCCATAAATTCACGTGTGTAATCCTCCGGATAACTAACTTTGCGTTTCACCCGCAACATTTGAATGAATGGTAGGTTACTCGTGAGGCTGGGCTGATGAAAACTCAGTCTGTGTAGCATGCTGTTTCTGTCTGTCTCTTTGCGGTATAGATCAGTAGTGTACCCATTGGTTCCTACTCTAATGTTCACATCCATGAAGTGGATCTCAGACTTAGATGTTTCATGCGTAAATTGTATTTGAGGGTCAATTTGGTTGAGGTAAATGAAAAAAAATCATTCATTTTATCTGCAGTGCCGGTCCATATTCCAATAATGCCATCAATATATCTGATCCAGTGATGAATATGTTTGCTCCAAGTGGTGTATGTGAGTGCATGGTCTGTCTCATATTTATGCATTAAGCAGTTGGCATAGGTGGGGGGCATGGTGGCTCCAATAGATGTTCCAGAGACCTGCATGCAGTAATGATCTCAGATATCAATTGTAAAAGCACCAAAATGAATTCCCTCTGTGCTTTGATGTCATCTTCTTTCAAAAGACCCAAGTTACTTCTCACTGATGATGCCCAACAAGGCTGAAACATGTCTGGGGATGCTTGTGGTCTTGTGCAGAAGGGATGTGACCTAGACGTTTGTGCTGGACTGCCTCTTTTGGGATAGGACCAAGCCAGATTTGCATATTGGTTTTCCCCTTCAGTAATGGCTTGGCAGGCTGAAAAATGATGGTCTGGAGGGTTGCCCAGAGCTGTGCCCGTGGTTCTGATTAATTCAAAACCTTCCAGCCATCACCTTTTTTGTTTTACTAAAGTCACCCGGAGTGAGACGGGTATGACCCGATGTGGGTCCCAAGTCTACCGGACCTAGACACCCAAGCTACTCCTTACTGATGACGCCCAACAAGGCTGAAACATGTCTGGGGATGCTTGTGGTCTTGTGCAGAAGGGATGTCACCTAGCAGTTCAGGCTGGACTGTCCCTTTTGGGGTAGGACCAAGACAGATTTGCGTATGGTTTTTCCCCTTCTGTAATGGCTTGGAAGGCTGAAAAATGATGGTCTGGGAGGTTGCCCAGAGCAGTGTCCGTGGCTATGGTTAATTCAAAACCTTCCAACCTTCACCTTTTTTGTTTTACCACAGTCACTCCGAGTGGGACGGGTATGCCCAGACGTGGTTCCCCGGTCTGCCGGGCCTAGAGACCCGAGCTTCTCCTCACTGAGGACGCCCAACAAGGCTGAAACATGTCTGGTGATGCTTGTGGTCCTATGCAGAAGGTATGTGACCTAGCAGTTTGGGCTGAACTGTCACTTTTGTGGTAGGACCAAGACAGATTTGCATATGGTTTTCCCCTTCTGTAATGGCTTGGTAGGCTGAAAAATGATGGTCTGGAGGGTTACTTTGAGTTGTGCATGTGGTTATGATTAATTCAAAACCTTGCAGCCATCATGTTTTTTGTTTTATCCTCTTTCAATAGTATCCACTCGATTGGTTCTATGCCAACATTGTGGGGTATTGAAGTGTATAAGCTCTTCACATCAACCATGAATAGAATGTTGTTCTGATTGAATGTTGTTCCTGCAAAATGTTGCAGAAAATGGGTAGTGTATTTCACATACATGCTAGTTCGTTGTATCAATGGTTGCAAAAAGAAGTCTATATATTTGCCAGAGGTTGTACCACGCTGTCCATTCCAGCTACAATTGGTCTCCCTGGTGGCCTAATGGAATCTTTATGGATCTTGGGTAATGTATAAAAATTCAGGATTCTTGGATGAGAAGTCATTAAGAACTTGTGTGTGTGATGGTTGATCCATCCTAAATCCTCTGCTTTCATTAACAATTCTTCCAAATTCTGCATAATGGAAACTGTGGGATCCCCTTCCAGTTCAGCATAAGTGTTGATGTCTCTCCGCTGTCTCATGCATTCAATGTCATAATCACATTCATTCATGATTACCAAGGATCCTCCCTTGTCTGCAGGTTGAATGGTGATATCCTTTTCACTGAACAGGTTTCTGATCAGTCCCATCTTGTGTGGTTTCAGATTTCTGTGGTTTGGATGTTCAAAGCTGATAGTCTCAAAGTGTTTGATAACCTGCTTATGAAAAATGTCTACTGATGGTACAGATATCAGAGGCATGAAGGAGCTTTTAGCTCTAAATTCCTTGAGTTCTGGTTCACTATCATCCAGGTTGATTTGTCTGCTTTCCTCTATTTCATCAAAAAAGACTTCAATTTCAGCTTCCTTACAAAATTGTACAGTTCCACCTTAGTGTTAATTAGGGTGCTACAGTACGTGGGAACAAAAAGTAGAACCTTCTGTAACATCTCTTTCTCCGAATTAGTGAGGACCCTGTTCAACATGTTTATTACTAAGATCTCTTCTGTTGTCTTGTGATACGTCCGTCCCTTTGATTTCCTCTTGCCCCTCCTTTCGTCTTGCTCCTAAAAAAGACACAGCTGATGTAGTAGCAGCTGTAGTTGTTTCTTTATTAGCTCCACTGGGAGCCGGGGATGTACCACGTCGATTGGTCGGTTCGCTCGAGGGTTCCGACTCAGAGCTGGATGTATTGCTTGAATTGTTTTGTCGAGGCTTTCTTAGTGAAGTTCCATATTTATCCATCCAATTGTATCCTCGTTTAAGTAATCATAAGTATCTCTCTTGAATTTACTTTATTTTGTCCTCTAATTCAGTTTTATAGCTTTCAAGTTTATGGTTAATATCCGCTAGGTTAACTTAAAAGTCCTCTTTTCCCAATGATAGGTTTCCTCTATCTCCGTATTAAGTGTGGTTAGATTTAAAGACAATTCCTGGATTGTTAGGAGGATCAGGTCTAGCAAACACTTATTCAAAATGGCTTCCCATTTACGCACAAAGGCTCTGCTTTCTTTACATAGCGTTGGTCAAAGTTATATTCTCAAACCTCTTGGGATGCGTTGGTTTTTGTGATATCTACTAAGGGTAATGGCATGAAGTTTGTGATTAATTTCCTTTCGTATAAGGTATTGGAATACCTGAAGTTTAGGATTAATTTCCTTGCGTATAAGGTATTGGTTTCTATTTCAATTACCAATGTAACTTACATTTGTTTTTTTAACAGTGCTTGCACTTCCTGGAGAGTCAGGTTTTGGAAGTTTTAAGTGTAGTCTTGAAGATTTGAGAGGCTAGAACACCTGTGATTGGTGTAATGACAATCACTCACCCTATAGCAAAGACTGCTGCCACTGACCATTTATAGTAATGTACGCCATTTACTGTAAGGTTGTATGGATGTAAACTAGACTGTGCATAGTCATCATTTTATAGACTGTTTTTATAATTAGAGTGTAAATTAGATTATAAGTGTAAAAAGTGTAAAAATGATCTGCCTCTGCATGATTATGCACACATCACCAGAACTCTGAAAAATACAATTGTGCAATACTGGCTTGTTTTCACTGGAGAAAAGAAGCATCATTTGTTACCAAATATTAATTCTCAATTGCAACTTAGTTTTCCATCTTATTAATTAAACAATCCTAAAATTCTAGGAAAATGAATATGCACAGTGCTTCTGTTTGCTCCATGAGCATCAACACAGCAGAAGCTGAATGGAAAGAAACCATTCATTTTATCCTAGTGTTCAGTTTCTTTTTTTTGAAAGGCTTCAGAGAATTACATTCTGTTTCAGAGGTGGCTTGCAATTACATCCATGTAGATAAAAATCAAAAGAAGCCTTCGGGTTTCTGTCAACTAACCTGACCTTTGCACTGCCATCTGCTCTAAACCTGTGTGTAAATATACACAGGAAAACAATAAAGCTGTCATATGTACAAGATTTTTAATGCGTAAAAAGGCCTAGTAAACACCTTATCTGGAGTCCTGCTTACATATGTTAATGTTAAAGGATATTTGTACCGCGCACTATCACCACCGGAGTGGTCCCCTGTAGCTCTGGCAGCTCTGAAAGAGGGAGGGGGGTGAGTTACTGGGAATAAGCTGGAAAAGTGCAAGAGAGCAGTGATGTGCTGATGGCAGACTCAGCCCGGTGGGTCCGTCTGCCGGGCTTGGGGTGTTTTACGGTCGGTAGTCGTCGTGTGCTGTTGTGCAGGTCTATGTGGGGTTTGTTTTGTTGTTGCAGTGTAGTGAAGTTAGTGCGGATTGCTGCGTTTTAGGCTCGTGGTTGTGTTTGGTTAAAAATTGAGAAGTGTATGCAGAGGGATGAAATTGTTAGTGGATTGGTTAGTTGGCATTGCTGTCCTTGCAGTTATGTCTATGTCTGATGTTTGCTATCATTCACTATTCCATCGTTGCTAATTTTCAATATTCTGTCTAGATGTGAGGCAGGCTCGTGATCACGATTCCAATCAAGTGTTGCACTTACCATCATTCACAGTTTCATCCAAGTGTGGCACATGCTAACATTCACATTTCTATATAGATGCGACGCAGGCTAAAGTTAAGAATTCCATCTAAGTGTGGTACATGCTCATATTCATAATCCCGTCTAGATGTGACGCAAGCTAACGTTAGAATTCCATCTAAGTTTGGCGCAAACTAACATTCACATTTCTATCTAGATGTGACATAAGCTAAAGTTAAGAATTCCATCTAAGTGTGGCGCATGCTAACATTCACATTTCTATCTAGATGCGACGCAGGCTAAAGTCAAGAATTCCATCTAAGTGGCGCAAGCTAACATTCACATTTCTATCTAGATGTCACGCAGGCTAAAGTTAAGAATTCCATCTAAGTGTGGCGCAAGCTAACATTCACATTTCTATCTAGATGTGATGCAGGCTAAAGTTAAGAATTCCATCTAAGTGTGGTGCATGCTAACATTCACATTTCTATCTAGATGCGACACAGGCTAAAGTTAAGAATTCCATCTAAGTGGCGCAAGCTAACATTCACATTTCTATCTAGATGTGACGCATGGCACATACCTACACAGCATTACATTTCATCTGCGCTCCTTTGTGTGCAGCTCCTTACTGTATTTGCTTCAGCATTAGCAACTTTGGTACTCTTTTTAGCATTGGCAACTTTGGTGCCCCCAGCATTATTGCCTTCAGGCTTCCCACAACTCTACACAGTGGGGACACGGAAGCACTGGCACCATTGCTAACGGTGCCGGTGCTTCTTTGAAGGGTTTGCCTACCATGCCCACTGCACCCGACATGGTCAAACCTGTCAGGTACAGCAGCCATGGCAGGCAAACACGTAGTTTGCAGGTCCGGAAACAAGGGTGCCCGTGAGCTTACAAGCACCCTTGTTTCCGGGCTGCCAAACTTAGAATGAGGCCCATCATCTATACAGGTAGCAACCTTTCCATGCGTCCAAGTCTTAGCCAAATCAGTGGCACCCTGTCCCTTCTAGTTGAGGCACTTAAATTCATACACTTCTGTAGAGGAACAGCCAACTTCCCCTGCAGGAAGTCCCACCCCCTCCCACCTATATGTTGCAAGCCAGAAATCCTGCTATGTTTGACACCAGCGATTGTGACTATTCCGCGTTGAATCTTCGAGAAAAGGTATCCACTAAGAAAATCCTATCAGATTTATTCCCGAAGAGATGACAATCTCTTGGAGGAGATCCCCAAAGGAATGTGAAAATTAGAGGAAGAGAAGTTGGTGATGTCACAAGAAACGAGTGTGACGTACTGAGAAGACTGACTAATGAAGAGAGTGTATGGACTTTATAGAAATTGATGAGGAAGTAAAGAATCAAGTAAACTTTCATATGCGAGATGAAGATTACACATGTAAAGAGCATTGCTGAAAATGCAAGCTGTTTAATAAGTACAGATGCAGCAACGCAAGTAGAATAAGCGATCATAGAAGCTAGCTATACGAAGGTAATAGACTGCAGGTGGTGCCACCATTATATAGAAGCTGGAAATCAGTGTCACAAATTTAGTAAGTTCAAGCCCATGAAGAACAAGGCTGAAGATGTGTTGCAGCAGAGAAGTTGCTGAGATTGTGGAAGAATTGATAAGGGCTGTCTGGCCTGGTGTCAAGGTTGGGAGCTGCCAAGAACTGGTTATCGGTCCTTGAAGAACAGTGCAAAGAAAAAACACCATGAGTGCCAAGTTTATTCATTTAATACAATTAAATGCTGAAGGATGGGCTGAATTGCGGTCTCCTGTCACGTGAGCCAAGGATGGAAATAGAAAAAGGGCATGCAGTCCATGACTATGATATTCTCAGAAGCAAGGGTACTTTGCAAAGCCAAGTTCAATGACAATCTTTATTGCAAAAGGCATGGGTGATGAGAGATGTTGGGCTAACCGGGTGGGGAGAGAGGTTCAAGTCGACACCCTGACACCTGGGGTATGAGCTTACGTGCTGCAAGTGAGCTAAATGTTCCAGAAGGGCACGAGCATGCCAACCAATTGTAGATGGCCATATAACAAAGGGCCTTATAGTTTGATAGCCAGTGATGTACCGTGGAGCTAATAACTGATGAAGATCACTTGCACTAGGGGTGGGTATGAGTTGTCCACCTGACAGTAGAGACCCAAACACAACCCGATCCCTTATAGAAAGTATACTTAGATGTTCCCCTTGAGCCAACCACAACCCTCCGTAGGTTTTTGCTTATTTGCCACGGTGTATGATGTCAGGTATGACCAATTTTGACAATAAAAATATTATTTTTTATGAAATGCTTCGAGAGAGAAATAATGCTATGTGATGTCCGTTGATGTTAGACAATTGATAACTAAACAGTAAATGACCTTTGCCATCTTCCTGAGTTGGTTTGATTATTTGGTGTAAGTGTTACTTCTCATCCCTTCTACTGCATGGCACTCTACCTGTTAAGGGTTATAAGCTCACTTCCATTAGCAAAGACCACCATGATCTCCCCTATTGCACAGTAGCTTTGTGTTAGAATGGATAGAAGAGAATTAGTGGTCGTGTTTGGCAGCACAAGGGAAGGAATAAAAATTAGTATTAAAGTCACCAACGATTATCCCAACGATTATCCGAATGTGGCACTCACCTATGCCACGTGAGTGCCATGGTAGTATTTTTAATTTGACTCCTTTTTAAAGGTTATTATTAACATTGGCAATAAAGGACTTCTTTCAGTGGTCATATGGCAGCCATCACAAAAATAATATTTACATTTTAACATATATGAATAATTTCAATTTTACACTGCATGAAAAAACACAATTACAACAAACATTCATATACTTCAATTAAATACAATATAACACATAATAATGTTCAAAATAATTTTACACAGAAAGTCACAATCTATATTGTTTTAATATTAATAACATGAATGTTTACATTTAGAAACTTCCTCAATTAAAGGTGATTTTCGTAATGACACCCAGAAAAAATGGAATAAGTACATAAATGTATTCATAGTATAACTTAAAGAACCTTTTATTGGAATTTTTCAAAATGCTATTATACATACTTAAAACCTAATTGAAATTTTTAAAATGTAAAGGTTGTTATTTTTAATTTGACTCTTTTTCAAAGGTTCTTATTAGCAGTGGAGTCAAGGGACGGCTTTAAGCAGTCAAGAAATTTAAATTATTATTATGATTATGATTATGTGGCATCCATCACAAAAATGTTATTTACATTTTCACAAAAATAATTAGTTACAATTTTATACAATTGCATACAAAACACAATTACAACAAACATTAATATGTTTCAATTAAAAATATTAGAACACATAATTAATAAAATGAAATAGTACTTAAAAACAGTTCACAAACAATTACAAAACCTTAAAAAACCAGGAAATTATTTTAATTTTGTTTTTACAAAAGATTTAAGGTTAAACCAACAGAAATATAAAGTCTAGAACCAAATGAAATCATAACTTTCACGTAACAACATAATATATTAACAAAGCATTCAAAATACATTATATCTAAATCAAATATCATGGTAACCTTAACTCACCCATAAATATAAAAACATCAAATATTCTGATATAAGGAATACACTTACATGGGGCTGATTTACTAAGCTAAATAAGTCATTTATGTAAGACTAAATTTACTAAGCTAAAAAAAAATACTGTAAATAGAACTTAAGCCATTTTTGGTGTAAGTTGAGCTTAGTAAATCAGCCCAATACATATGGACCACATTTACTAGCTACGTGCTTTTGTTGCATAGGTTACGTGAAAGGTCATGTAGGTCTACGTGCAGTATATGTTATGTCAAGAGTCAGACAGAGCAAATATGCAGAACTTACACTTTTGCACAAATTTCGACGTCTCACCTGATTTACTAGGAAAAAGGATGTATGCGACAAAATAGCCAATACAACTCCCGTCGGTGCAACCAATTCCAGTGCAAGTGAAGGCAGAAAAAAAATATCCCAACAAAAAGTTGACCTGATGGCAGAGTTCATCCACTACAACCGGACCACTGTGATATAGAGCCATGGGCACTGCACTACCCAGAGCCAGCGGCATGCCCAGTGGCTCAGTCTCATGGAGGAGATTAACACCCTGGGCATCAAGCAATGCACCCGGGAGGAGCTCAAGCAGAAGTGGTTGGACGAGAAGCAGCAGGTGAAGCTAAAATACATCAAGTGCACCATCACCCAAGCTCTCGCAGGAGGAAAACCAGGCCCCGGGTTGTGACTGACACACAGGAAAAAGAACACCCTGAGCCTGATCATGGAGGAGGTGTGCACTGCGACAGGCACAAACCTCCATGATAAGCACATTGCCTTTGCACAACCACTAGCATCTGGGTCTCCACCACCCACACAACACCTAAAAAGATTACAACCGTCTCAAAGGGAACACAACATGAACACACACACAGGCCATGACCCATACACATTCCAAGCATAAAACACGTCCTACAACACTGAGGACAGGTCACAGCACGAACGCCATACACAGACCTGGAAGTAGA
Organism: Ambystoma mexicanum; assembly: GCF_040938575.1. Taxonomy (NCBI): domain Eukaryota; kingdom Metazoa; phylum Chordata; class Amphibia; order Caudata; family Ambystomatidae; genus Ambystoma; species Ambystoma mexicanum. Next base: position 820,082,967 of record NC_090922.1, read on the forward strand.
TGCCCACAGAGCACCCATTCCCATTCCACACACAGGTTGCTAACCCTAACAGAAGACAACAGCAGCACAGGCACATGCATCACTGACTTCACAAAACCACACACAACTCTGTCACATGGATATCTCAGATAGAGAGCATTCCACCAAACCACATGAAGCACTTGTGCAATGCCAAAAAAGGACATATCCTACACAACCCCTACATGCGCCCCACAATCAATCAAGTCATGCCACACCCAAACCACGCCAGACAAGCTCAATAACCACCCGAAGTCAAGCCACATAGACACAGGGGACATGACAACCACATGCAACACGCCTTGCCCCACATGCATAGTCATGCAATGAGTCATGGTCTGCCACCATACCAACACACACAACCACCTCATACATCCCCATGTTGCCATCACATTCACTGCTCATCGCCATAGCAGCACCAATACATCTACGGGGTCAATCAAACATGGATGACAACATTGGGTACAAAGTGCAGTGGGAAGATGTGTGTGAGCCAGATGCATGCCAGTACATAGCAACATGTCTGAAAAGTAATGTTACTGAATGTGCACACATGATTATTATGTGACGGTCTGACATTTCTCCTTTTCCTTCCAGTTCCCAGACGTGACAATGGTGTAATGACCCCAGCGGAACGCTCAGACTGCAGTGAGGAGGGAGAAAAATATCTGCCTGTCTGGAGCGCACCCGCCGAGGAGGTTCAGGAGGATCGGTGGAGGGGGGACCACATCTCTCACACACTCTGCCATGCTGATTTGCGATCTGGAAACAGGTGTGTGGAACTGCGAATAACCCTGTCTGCAGAGGAGGTAAGGCCAGAAATCTAGTTTGAGGACAGTATGCCTCTTGGGCAGATGGAGGAATACGATGAATACACCAGCAGTGGAGACTCCACGCACTCCATGTCCCCATACCAGCACATAGGCTGAACAAGCACCACGTCATGTCCAGGAGTGATGACACAGTGTCGACTGTTCGGCACAAGCAACGATGCCACATGCACTGCACGTGTGTCCTTTGACAAAGCATTGTATGGCCTTCACACTTGTGCCAAGTCTGCTCATTTCCCGATGTCGGCAGGGCACATTTGCATGATTTTGTGTGTGATTGTGTCATGATGCACATGTGCATCCACATCTGAACCAGGTGAGTGGTCTTGTGAAGTTGAGGCAGTGAGTCCACTCCTTCAGTTCTGTGGACATCAGGTTTAGCAGCTGCTAGTAGTGCGATGTGCAGGCATGGCGGGTATCTGCCTATGAATAGGTCTATATATCAAGTCCACATCATCTTGCATTGCGTAAACACATGCATGATGCAATATTTACGCCATGTGGATGGGTAATGTGCATGGCATTCATGGAGAGTGGGTGGGGGGCTAGGAGGGTATTAGGGGCCATGCCTTCCTGTACGCAGCTACCATGGCCTGCTTCACCTGGAAACAACAAACTGGCCGTGGTCTTTACCGCTGTATAGGTGATTGGGGTTGGGGGTTGAAAGGCTCATCTGCAACAGTAAAGGAAACCCTGTTTTTTGCAGCCACCTCAACTGATTAGTGTAGAGGGGGTACTACTTTGATTTTCCTGTTGAAATGTGTGTGCGGGGGGTGAGGGGGGTGACACCAGTCCTTGGAAAGATGCCTATGATATGAATATGTGAGCAACGTTCCGTCCTGCCAGTGTTGGAGACAAAAGGGTCTGGAAGGGGTGTTATTTGGACATTCGACTACTTCTCTTCAGGATACTGTCAGACAACAGGTGGGGACATTGCGATTATGCGGGGGGGGGGGGGGTGATGCATATAATCATGTGTCCCACAACAAGCAAGTCTGTGAAGAGCTGGGTGCATTGTGACCCTTTGCCTGAGAATTAGCCTGTACGTCTTTCAGAGGCTGCGTAGGGGAAGGATGCTGACACAAGTCTATCCTTCGGGATCTCTCCATCTGATGTAAGGACACTTCTTTACTTGCATGGCCCCATGTATGTGTCTTGCTGTAAACTGTGGAAAATGATGAGGTCTCACATTCCATTTCGGTTTCTGACTGTGCCTTCCCTCTCCTTTTCCCTAGTCACATTGAAGGAGTTTGTCAAAGGTGCAGAATATTTGTCCCAGAAAATTGATTCATCCATAAGGTGATGGCCATTTACCCGTCATTTGACAGATCCCTGTTGATCATGCACAGTGACATGTACGGAGTCATGTGCCCCAATGCCATGCTCTGCATGGTTATCGATACCTTTGCACTACCACAGCAATGCTATCATCGTCATTTGTCATAAAGTGGATAGTCGACCCGGTCACCATGTACATGTGTGTGTGGGGTGCATGCTGACAGCTGCTCATCCTGGTGCCCTGCACTGTATGTCGGAAGTGTGGCATTTTCACATCACATGCATTCTGAGTGGTGAGTACAAGGTCCATTGTGGGGAGGTTTGAAATTCCATGGGTTACATTCAGGAGTCCTCTTGCAGTCTTCTGGTAAATGTGTTGTGGTGCTTTCCTAAAGGTAACCTGTTGCGGTGTCCATTGTCAGGCAATCATGGTTTAATCATGTTCACATGTTTTCAGGGTTGGACAAGGGCTGTCATGTCGGGTAGAGTGATGTGGAAGGCTCCCATTTTGGGAGCGGTGATGTCTACAGTGATATGATATGATATTGTATTTGTATCGCGCTCGTACACAAGTGTTTCAGAGCGCGAAAAAGTGGGGGGGTGTAGAGCTGTACTTGTTGCCACGGTGTGGGTGAACCTTTCAGGTGATTCAACGTTGTTCCAAGTAGTGTACTATCACACTAATGCCAGGCAGTCTAAGAATGCAGTATGCATCTGCATTGTAATGTCACCACCTACACACACGATCAGTTCACTGGATGCCAGCTGTGTTGCAGCATCATCATTTGGTGGATCTATGTGTGTATGAATGCATTGGCACTTGGACACGCTGTGCTTGTTGGACCTTGCAGTTACAAGGCCTTTTGTCGTCAGTGCATCCCCAAGGCCTGGTTGTGTACTGTGTCCAGTCCTGCCTGCCGATGGACCTGTCGGTGAGCTAGGTCATGTAGACCCACACACTCCGTTGCTGTAGATGAGGTTGTGACCTGTTGGGGAAGGGTCATAGTGCCACTGCATGTGACATGTTTTCAGGTGCCACCTCACAATCCATGCATTCCTTGCTATTTTCGCTTTGCTATCCACACTCGCCTCACCCGAGTGCAACCCCAAACACCCCCCATTGCAGAGATGCTGATGTGTCAGTCTACTGACTTTGTAGTCCTGGGACCATTGCATCTTGTGAGATGCTTGGTGTCCCTTAACCAGGCCTGGGTCGATCATGTGTGCACCCCAAGGTGCAGCCACTCCCAGTGTTCCAGTCGTAGGTTGGGAATTTTCGGGGACTGGGATCTTGTCTTTGCTCATTCCATGGGGGCACTTTACGACTCCTGCTCCTATGATATGTGATGCCCCGTCTGTTCAGACCCCATGTAGTGTGTGCCAATAGTTTCCCATCTATGCGTGTGACGCCATTGTGGGTAAGCTTCCCACCACGCGTAATGGCACCGCAACCATGCTCTATTTTTGAATATCTAGTGCCTCCATGTACACTCTGTGATGTGTCCAAGAGTGCCTATTTCCCGGCAGCGCAATTGGTTTGTGAGTGAGTGTGGTGTAGTGCTGACAGATGAGTGGTGGATGTTCTGCCTGGGGAATGGCATAATCTCTGCATGGCTACCGGTGTTGTATTATATTGTGCATTCCCATGACAGAATGATGGAGTGGCGTTCGGCAATCCTCAGAGCCACGCCCACCCAGTAGCCCAGCCTCGGAGCTACTAGGTGGGCATGGCTTCAGGGCCTTCACTCTGTCATGGGAAGCCGAATATCATACTATACTGTGTAATATACAGCTTCCCATGTTAGAGTGTTGGAACTGGTGTTCGGTAAGATTACGTACACTACACTGACAGTTCTATATTATTCGCAGCATTCCGCCGTTTGCAAGATCAATGGCTTTTGGCAATTAAAATTGTCGAGGTGTTTCTTTGTTGTGACTGCTTTTCCTATGCATCGCAGTTGTACGTTTCAGGGCCACAAACCCAATGTGTACGGCTCATGTCCCAGGACTGGGGGTGGAGGGTGGGGGGGCGGGTGTTACATGGAGACAGCTGAACTAGCATTGAACAGTTGGCACAAACAGGCTATGAACTGCGATTAAATCAATAATTGCCTCTAAGGTTTGGACCAGAGATTGGGAGCAAAGGTGCCAGGAATAGCCCTAGCAAAACCAGAGTGCAGCAACTGGAACATTACATCTGCACGTCGTGCCTTTTACTTAAACTCTGCAAGCTAGTCTGAGATGGAAGATGGAGGCAACAAGCAAGCTTTGCCACAACACAATCTACTGCCAAACGTCCACATCCAGGCCAATGGAAGAGATGTATTTAGCTCAGTTTGTACTTGTGCATTAAGAACGTATTGTTTTATTTTAACAGGACTCTATGGCTGTATAGCCCTGGTGCTTAACTGCGGGTCTTCCGAGCCATGTTTGCTGTATACTTTGCTAGCAAGCAATAAGGACAGCACATTAGCAGAGAATCAGGGACGGTGTGACAGCCTTTCAACTCTTTCAAATGAAAGGAGCCGCGAGCAACAGCCTCCATATTGCCACTCATCAGAGTAATAACGCAGCAATATATTTCCTTATATATTGCATATTTTCTGGGGCTTCCAGTGTGCGCTTTGCAGTGCTCGCCTTACAAGCTGCTGCTGGAGCCCGTCCTGCCATCGCTTCCAGAAGTATTATCACCTACTTTCAACCCTGGTTCCTCCACGTCAGCAACTTTCTTGCAAAGTAGTATCATTCATAGCTATGCAGCGGGCATTCAGTGTTTTAGCTCCCTGCTGGCTGGCTTGTGCTAATTGGCCGCTACTTACCTTATCTTTACTTCCATTATAATGTATGCCCCCCTCCCACAGGTGCATCAGACTGCGCTCCAGTCTAAGCAAGGGCAGCCCCCAACCATCATGTTGAAATGGTCCCCCACACATCTTCACCCGGGCCTGCAAAGAATATTCCATTCTGTTTAGATGGAAAATGTGATCGGACCTATATGCACCACTACATCGAAACAATGGTGCCCTGGCATATCAGGGCCCTTACCGCACGTCACAGCATTGAATACAATGCACGTATACCAGAGGTGCAGAATTCATACACTTCTGAGAACAGTTCAAACAGTTTTTATTGTGGGGGTGCAAAATATCATGGCCTGAAAGCACCTATGGTAACTTGCATCCCCTGCCTCCCTGGAGTTAACTCACACTAACACAAGTGGTCATCCTGTTTTATATTTATTCCGGTCCCAAACAATGTAGAGGCACCATCTAGCCCCTCCCCGGCAACCCCCCCATACCTTATGATTGTGGGGGTGCAAAATGTCATGGCCTGGATGCACCTATTGTAATTCCCATCCTCTGCCTCCCTGTGGTTAATTCACACTGACACAAGTGGTCATCCTGTTTTATGTTTAATCTGGTCCCCACCAATATAGAGGCAAGCCCCTCCCTGGACACCTTCATACCTTTTGACTGTGGGGGTGCAAGATGTCATAGCCTGAACGCACCTATGTTAAGTCGCATCCCCTGCTTCCCTTGGGTTAACTCACACTAACACAAGTGGTCATCCTGTTTTATGTTTAATCTGGTACCAACCAATGTAGAGGCACCATATAGCGCCTCCCTGTACACCCCATATGGTTCGATTGTGTGGGTGCAAGATATCATAGCCTGAACGCAACTATGGGATTTCGCATCCCTGCCTCCCTGGGGTTAATTTACACTGCCACAAGTGGTCATCCTGTTTTCTGTTTAATGTGGTCCCAAGCAATGTAAAGGCACCATCTAGCCCCTCTCTGGACACCCCCCATACCTTTTGATTGTTGGGTGCTAGATACCATGGCCTGAACGCACATATGGTAATTTGCATCCCCTGTTTCTCTGGAGTTAATTCACACTAACACAAGTGGTCATCCTGTTTAAGATTTACTCTGGTCCCAACCAATGTAGAGGCACCATCTAGCCCCTACCTGGACACCCCATACCTTTTGATTGTGAATTGTGGGAGTGCAAGATATCATGGCAAATGCACGTATGGTAATTCGAATCCCCTGCCTCCCTGCGGTTAATTCACACTGACACAAGTGGTCATCCTGTTTTGTGTTTACTCTGGTCCCAACCAATGTATAGGCACCATCGAGCCCCCTTCTGCACCCCCCCATACCTTTTGATCGTGTGGTATGTGATATCATGGCCTGAACACACCTATGTTAATTTGCACCCCTGCCTCTCGGTGGTTAACTCACATTGACACAAGTGGTCATCCTGTTTTGTATTTACTCTGCTCGCAACCAATGTAGAGGCCCCATCTAGCCACTCCCTGGACACACCCATACCTTTTGATTGTGGGGATGAAATATATCATGGCCTGAACACACCTATGGTAATTTGCATCCCCTGCCTCCCTGGGGTGAACTCATACTGACACATGTGGTCCTCCTGTTTTGGGTTTACTCTGGTCCCAACCAATGTATATGCACCATCTAGCCCCCCTCTGCACCCCTCCATACCTTTTGATCGTGTGGTACGTGATATCATGGCCTGAACACACCTATGTTAATCTGCACCTCCTGCTTCTCGGCTGTTAACTCACATTGACACAAGTGGTCATCCTGTTGTATGTTTACTCCCCTGCCAAACAATTTAGAGGCACCATCTAGCCCCTCCCTGGACACCCTCAAAACATTTCATTGAGGGGGTGCAAGATATCATGCCCTGAACACATCTATGGTAATTTTCATCCCCTGCCTCCCTGGGGTTAATTTACACTGCCACAAGTGGGCATCCTGTTTTATGTTTAATCTGGTCCAACCAATGTAGAGGCACCATCTAGCCTCTTCCTGGACACCCCCATAACCTTTGATTGTGGGGGTGCATGATATCATGGCCTGAACGCACCTAAAGTAATTCACATCCCCTGGTTCTCAGGGGTTAATTCACACTAACACAAGTGGTCATCCTGTTTAAGATTTACTCTGGTCCCAACCAATGTAAAGACACCATCTAGCCCCTCCCTGGACACCCCCATACCTTATGATTGTGGGGGTGCAAGATATCATGGCCTGAACAAACCCATGATAATATCAATCCCCTTCCTGCCTGGGTGTAATTCGAAGCAACACAAGTGGTCATTCTGTTTTATAATTACTCATGTACCAACCAATGTATAGGTACCATCTAGCACCTCCCTGGACACCCCTATACTTTTTGATTGTGAGGATGCAAGATATCATAGCCTGAAGGCACATGTGGTCATTCGAATCTGCTGCCTCCCTGCAGTTAATTCACACTGACACAAGTGGTCATCCTGTTTTGTGTTTACTCTGGTCCCAGCCAATGTATAGGCACCATCTAGCCCCTCTCTGGACACCCCCATACTTTTTTAATGCAGGGATGCAAGATTTCATGGCCTGAACTCACCCATGATCATTTCAATCCCCTGCCTCCTTGGGTGTAATTCGCAGCAACACAAGTGTCATCCTGTTTTATATTTATTCATGTGCCAACCAATGTATAGGCTCCATCTAGCCCTTCCCTGGACACCCCCATACCTTTTGATTGTGGGGGTGTATGATATCATGGCCTGAGCACACCTATTTTAATTTGCATCCACTGCCTCTCGGTGGTTAACTCACATTGAAACAAGTGGTCATCTTGTTTTGTGTTTACTCTTGTCCCAACCAATGTAGAGGCTCCATCTAGGCACTCCCTGGAGCAGTGAATTTCAGAGAATGCGAGAAAACCAATGTGCATATGTAAGTTGCTCAGTTACATTGTTGTATCTGAGTGGTAGCTTTTGATGGCACATTTTCAAAAGCCTCCGATCAAAGCAGAAGAATTAACTGAAATGAATGCAATGTTACAAGTGTATTTTGTAGAAACAATATATCAGAGTGTTCTCGTCTGAAGGAATTGTACGTGTTCAAAAATCCCTGATCAATCAAGGTGTTAGGGTAGTTTCTGGGCAGGCAAAGCCATGCTAAGGGCCCGCAGACTCCCAGCTCACGGAAGGCCCTAACTCCTTCCCTCATCCCAAAGAAGTCGAGGTCCACACAAGTAGCAAAGGGGTTACTGCGGTTTTACTACAGGCAACAAAACACACAGGGGTCATATGCACAGATAAAGGTCGAGGCACATCTTGCTGCATTCTGGCTCGCAGGATATTTTTGTAGACATGTGACGTCATAGTCTGCGTCACTCAGCAGGTTCCCTCCCCAAACCTAACAGCACTCAGGATTGGCCACTGAGTGGTAGTTCCAGTATAGGAACCTATAGAGAAATGATATTAGTGGATGCTGCTGTGTCAGGTGGTGTACTTGGAACATCCCCAAAAATTGCTACTCTAAAAATGTTACATTAGGTAAGCCCTGTGATTGGTCAGTAGCCCCTGCTATCTGCCCCTTGACCCAAGGGACCTGATTGGTCAGGCTGCAGGCCCCCAAGCCCGGGCAATAACTCTGTTCACAGCCCGTGAGACACCAGTTTGCGTTATATGTATACTATGTGTCAGCGAGGTGCAACTATGTGTCTGTGTTATACAATAGGGTGTAGAATACTAAAGCCATGAGAGCATTCCATTCCCGTCGTAGAAGGTAACTGGAAAGTAGCGAGTATGCTGCAGTCTGCTGTCGTGGGACGGCTGCTCTTTCCCAGCCTTGAAGCCTTGGGCCAATAAGAGCTCAGCTGAGTCACGTGGTTGGAGACGACTCTTGCAGGCTCAATTGCTTCAAATTAACTTGTATTTTGCAGAGAATATTCTTTGCTGCAGCCGGTGTCACCTTGGCTCTGTGTGTGGAATTTCCATCGCGGCTTTAGCTGCCTTAGCTCTGGCCATAGCTGTTCTGCTTGCATAGCAACCTGTGGCTTGAGATTTCTATGATCATGGCCTACTGTATTTTCCTAAGGCCTGCTCTGGTTTCTATTATGTGTTCTTCATAGTGTCCATAGGTTAGTGTGTGTCATGGTTGATCAGGTCCCTCGAGTGCTCCTGTTCTTCCATATGGTTAGCTGCATGTAAGCATCTGCAAGCAGGTACACAAGCTCTTCTTGCTTATTGCATTTATGTGTTGCTGTAGCAAGCCTAATGGCAAAATAATAAACGTGTTGACAGTATCTATATGTCACTGTCCTCTAACTCATAGAGCTGTACGTGTGTGTTCTTCATGTAGATTGGGTGCGTGGGTGTCCCGAATGTGCAGATTGCCTGTGTGCTTCCTGTCTAACGTGACTGTGTCATCATGATGTCTCTAACGATTTGAGGCTTTTTAGTCGATTCTGTCCATGTAATCATCTCCGACTCTGTCTTGTCTCTCCTCATCCACTCGAGGTAGGGTTCGAATTACTGCAGGGTTGTATGGTCTGCTGGCAGGGTACCTTTCGTGGTGGTTATCCATGGCGGGGCAGTGGGAATCGGTGTAAGCTGATGCGATCGGCGATCATATTGTCGTTTGTGCGTCTTCCATTTGGGGGGGTTGTTCAGGACGGAAGGGAGTTTTGGATTTTCCCTCTTCAGATCAGAAGGTGGGATGAGTGTGACATTCAAAGCATGGAAAGCTCTGCTGTGGGAAATATTCCACCCCTCAGATGATTAACCCCCCTGAACAGTCATACACTACTAATAAACTGCAAATAAGATCTCGATGCAACGTACCAAAACCAAACACTCAACCAACCCTTGTACAGGCATAACCTGCTACCACCACCCCCCTCTACAGAACCTGAATATGGCAATGTGACTCATATGGAGACCGTTACTGTTGTTTTGTTTAGTTTGTTTTCTTTTTCTTCTTGGTTGAACATAACTTTGTGGTGTAAGACATGGATGATGGAACTCAATGTTTTGTTTTATAAGAAATGCCAATAAAATGCTAGAGGGCAAGCTCTGGAAGTTCAGGCGCATCTGGAACCCTTTCCTGGACTGTGTGTCGGATAGAGAGCAGATGTTTTTTCGACCAAACTTGCTGAGACACTTTATGAACTCCTGACAGGCTTGAAATTGCTTACTCTGCACAGAAGGACACTGCTAAGGTTTGCACAGGCTCCAATTTGAATCCTTTTTTTTTTTTAAATTCTTTTCCTGTTTTTCCTTTCCCTTACTTCATGTTTATGCTTGCATTGTTCCCCAATGAATTGTTGATGAACAAATTTTATTCGTGTTCTAGCTGAAATTGAATTGATGAATTGATACTGTGTTGTTATGTGTTGTTGAGCGGGGAGGGGTTTAGGAGAAGGGGATTGGATTGAATTTCTCCAGATGAATTGATATATGTGCTTATTCCCTTCGTTTGTTATTGTTGAATTAACTGTTTTTGTTTAAAAATCTAATTAAAAAAACAAATTAAAAAAAAAGAAATGCCAATAAAAACATTTTAAAATTAAAAAATGTAAAAAAAATAAAAATAAAAAAATAAACTGTTAATGCTATGAAAACAAGAATGAAAGCTGTGAACGAACAGCCGAGGGGAGCCATTGAAGCATAAGCTGAACAAGTGGAAGTGAAGGCTGCAAATGAAAGCTAATAAAGTGAAATTTGGAAAAGAGATCAAAGGAAGTGCCAAGAAACAGAAATTGTTAATCTATGAACTTGTGAGCTTCTGAGTTGGTCGTGAACCACCAAACCAATCAGTCAAGGTGGCAGAAAGCTGGGGCAAGGGTAACTGTTACATGACCTGTAATGGGTGGGCCGTGCGGTCTGTCAACTGCGCCTAGACCAGGAAAACCAGGAGAATTGTGAACACAGCCCTGAAACAAGATAAAGCTGAACATTGTGAGGTTGTTTTGTAAACCAGTGCTTGAAGCTTGGGGAACGGAAACCCTGAACGCCTTTGGAACATTGTTTTGTGAAACAGTGCTTAAAGCTTGTCGAAGGGAACCCTAGGTTCCTTTGGAACATTGTTTTGTTAACCAGTACTGTAAGCTTAGGGAAGGGAACCCTGAACTTTGTATACTGAAACCAAGTGTGCTTGAAACTTGGGAAAGAGAAACCCAAGCCCTGACAGAACATTTTAAACCCATAATTGTTGGAACTGTATGCTGAACTTGGGGAAGGAAACTAGAAACTGCTCCAGACCTTGTTTTGAACCCTATTGAGCTAGAATAATCCTACACTACATTTTTATATTAGACGTGAGGGCAATGATAGGTTTTGACACAGACAGACCTTTGGTTTGGATTTACGGACATAGGGGGTCATTCCGAGTTTGGAGGTAGCCATGGTGCTATTAGCACCATGGCTACCTCCAAACCCGGGTCCGGTGTCACTGAATGGGGTCTTAACGGGTCATTCCAACCTTGGAGGACCCGGTAAGTCCCCATTCAGTAAACCATTCCCCATTCCCATTGAGCCCCGATAGGGCTCAATGGAAATGGGGAAGGAGCAAATAACGGGCCTGCTAATAGCCCATAGGCTATTGCAGCTAAATAGGCCATGCAGCTCTGGATCTGACTGTGGGAGAATCAGATCTTGGTCTCGACAGTGTATCTGTCTGGATGGGGAATGGATTGGTGGATGCTCTCAGCAGGCAGAGCACAGTCTCACGTGAGTGGGAAGTGTGCCAGGAGGTCTTAAAGGAGATCCTTGATCAGTGGAGTATACCGAAGGTGGACTTGTTTACCACGGAGTCCAACATGAACAGCAAACAATTTTGCTTGAGTGGATTCCCGGTGAGAGGCACACTGGGGGATGCGCTCCTAGTGGAGTGAGACTTCGACCTCCACTATACCTTCCCTCCGATTCCCATAATTCTGTGGATTTTCAGGAGGTTGAGAAGATTTCAAGCAACCATGATCTTTATCGCCCCAGAATGGGGGAGCAGAACATGGTACACAGACCTTCTGGATTTGGCCATCTGCCCACCTCTACATGTGTCTCGTCTGCCGGACCTCATATCCCAGTCAGGAAGGCAGTGTCATGGGTACTGCACCTGGACCCCCAGCTAAGCACCTTTTCTTCTTAGCCCGTGGGGGGATATGGGATAAACAGACAGGGGCTATGTGGGTTGGGGCCTGGCATGCAAAGCACTTTCAAAAACTGCAATCACCCAATCCCTCATTCTCATATAGATAAACCCTTTAGCAGCAGTAACTTTATTCATAGGCACACTTCCATGTAAAGATTGTTACTTCCTGCTCAATTAACATGGACTCCTGGTGCCCATTCCAGTATTGTGTAGCACGTTCTAGTCTCTGAGCGTGGCTGCCTTTATAAGCCACGCCCAGAAACCAATCCGTGCTTCGTGTGGCTTCTGTTGCTTTAAGCTACACGCTCACCGCAGCTCCGGTACACCTGGGAAGGGGAAAAAGACAACGTTATCATTGTTTGAAGAACCCGTTATTGAAAGTAAAGCACTTACCTGAAACCAGCTCAGCGGCACTCCGAATTCCAGTCAAGGGACGTTTCTTCTGGAACTCAGCGCCTGCGAGGGAAAAGGAAAACTAGTAAGTTTGACGCTGCGCACAGTACATTGCCAGACTCGCAAGTGCAAATACAAGGAAGCGCTGTGCTGCAGTGTTCCACTTACGCTGCCCGGCACATTCCATCTAGTCTGCCAGCAAGGTCTGCTTCGACAAGGGAATCACAGCGAGCAACACCCAGCGCTCTCAAGCCTCTCTCGTCTCGCTGGTCCAGTTGCAGCATACCAGGAAACACCTGTGAAAGATAAAACGAACAAAGTGATGACAGGAAAGATTATCCCAACCCTAACGCCCTAAACTATTTCTACATTAGGGATACTTGCTTAGCCCACGAGCTCAACAGAGGACTTCTTCATCTACGCCTGCTAACAAGGTACTTGGTGACCCCTGAGGGACTTCCACAGCAGGGGAAGAAGCTACAAGCAGCAAAACTTATCTGCAAATAAGGATCTAAGGGTCCAGTGAAGTAACTGGAACTCATTCCCATCCAAGATTCGGCGCCCCTGCGTTTCGCAGGATAGAGAGCTCGCCAAGCCAGTCATAAAGGTGAGCCTCGCACTAGTTTTTAGAGAATTCACACAGGGTATCAGGGAGGAGGGAGGTTCAGGGTAATCCTTCAAAACAGTACACTAAATCCCTCTTGTATACACAGGTTAATCCTCGAGTTAATCTGGGATCCACACCCAGAGCAGGAAGGGACCATTCCTGGGATCAAGAAGGGGCATCAGAAGGAATCCATCGCTCCTGCAGAGTACTCAGGTAAGCGTGAGAGGCGGGGATTACATCTGAACCTGGAATCCCTCAATCTACATGTGTGGCTCTTGAGAGGATGAGATATGATGACTACAACCTCATGAAGGAAGTACTTGAGGTGCTGCTGGCTGCACGCACAACCTCCACAAGATCGCTGTATGCGTGTGGATGGAGAAGATTCAAGCGTGGTGCAGGGAACATGAGGTGGATCCTATCTCTTGCCCCACCACTGCAGTGATGGAGTTTCTTCTGTCACTGGCCTTGTCAGGACTTCAGGTTGCAACAGTCAAAGGCTACTTGGTGGCTTTGTCTATTTTCAAAAGGTCTCTGGATTAAGGCTCTTTTTTTACAATCCTTGTCATGGCACAATTTCAGAAAGGCCTTGTAAATAGGTTTCCGCCTGTTCCTTTTGTTGTCACAGACTGGGACCTTCACTTAGTTCTCACTTTCCTCGTGGTGGCTCCCTTTGAGCTTTTGCATCCTTGCTCCATTCGCTTTCTTACTCTGAAGCCTGCTTTTTTGCTGTCCAATAGGTCAGCCAGACGGGTCAGTGAGCTGCAGGCCCTATCGTGCAAGCCACCATATCTGCGCTTTTACAGGGAGAACCTTTCTCTTAAGGTACGACCAGGATTTTTACCCACGGTTGTGTCTGAGTTTCATCTGTCCCATGCTATCGACCTGCCGGTTTTCTACCTGCCCCCTCATTCCCTCTAGGAGGAGGAGTGGTTCCAAAGGCTAGACCTAAAAAGCACGCTTAGCTTTTATATCGCGAGAAAGTCAGAGTCTCGAAAAATTGACCAACTGTTTATAGCCTTCTCGTTGGCAAGAAAGGGTTTGACTGACTTCAAACAATCTGTCTCTAGGTGGATTATGCTTTGCATTTCAGAATGCTATCTCAATGCAGGAAAGGAATTACCTTCCGGCATCAGAGCCCACTCCACTAGGGGTGTGGCTGCCTCTTGAGCTCTTCAAAGGTAGGTGCCAGTTGAAGACATCTGCTGAACAGCGGCTTGGTCTTCACTGCATACCTTCACCAAACATTGCTGCCTAGAAGTAGCCTGCAGAGCTGACGCTCGCTTTCGGAGAGCGGTCTTGGAGAGTTTCCTGATGTGAGGACTTTCATCCGGCCTTCTTAGTACATCCTGCTTGGGGAGTCTGAGGAATCTGTGAAAGAAAAGCAATCTATTGAAGGAGAAATTACTTACCAGTAATGCTCTTTCTATGGATTGTTCTCTCACAGATTCCCATACATGCCAACCCTCCCGATTTAGGCGGGATACTCCCGATTTTTAAGTGAAAAATATTGCTATTTTTCACGGTCTCCCACCTAAAATAACTGTAGCCCCAATGCATTCCTATGGGGAAATATGCATCTCCCGATTTCCCTGTGGACATCTCACTCGCGGGTGCATCTGAATGTTGGCATGTATGGATTCCTCATCACCCTACCATCCAACCCCACTGTGAAAGTTCTTGCAGTTTATTGAATACCTTCTTTTTTTAGTTAAAATTATTTTTATTGATTTTAATTTTATCAACAAAACAACCACAACAAGTCAAACAATAACAACAAAACTCCCCCCTGCCCCCGAGCTTACTCTACACCAACCTCCGTCACATCTTGTAAGGGTATACACAATTCTGCGTCAGTGGAGGAGTCTTCTACCTCAGAGTTGTTCTGCACCGACTCATACAGTGTAGCCACTACTTGTCTCCAAGCCTTCAATGACTCTCCCAATTCATCCCCCCTCCATGAACTGCTTCGGCCCATACCACAGTCTCCGCCTCCACCCATTTCTGAAGGTCACACCAGCATACCTCAACTCTCGGTCTATTAATGGCTTTCCAGCCCATGGCGATCCTACGCTTGGCTAGACTATAGGCCAAGTCCTTTAGTTTACTCACTAAGCATTGGTGACCACTCGCATCCCTGTCTGGTGCCCCTGCCAAGTAGCCATCTTTCAGAAATAATCCCGCCTGTCTTGACCAGTGCCAGTGGCGCGCTGTATAGCAGGTGCACCCATCTCAAATACATTGGCCCTATCCCATAGCCCTTTAAAACCGCCATCATCCAAGGCCATTTGACAGAGTCAAAGGCCTTCACCGTATCCAGTGACAGGATCGCTATCTCCTGTGGGTCCTTCTCTACTTGTTCCATGACATAATGGAGCTTCCTAAGGTTATCTGATATGTTCCTATGTGGGACATACCCAGTCTGGTCGGGAAGTATTAGTCTATTAAATACTGGCATTAGTCTGTTTGCCAACACTGCAGTAAGTATTTTGCTGTCTTGGTTAAGCATGGACAGCAGTCTATACGCCCCGCAATCCATGCTTGGTTTGCCAGGTTTAAGGAGCGGGATGATAATCGCCTCTCTCAGGGATTCTGGCAATACCCCATTCTCCAGTGCCTCACTGAACTTTGCCAGCAGCGGGGGGAAGTAATTCCACCCTTTATGCTTTATAAAACTCACTAGGGAGCCCATCCGCCCCTGGTGACTTATTAGTAGGTAGGAGTTTGATCACCTCTAGCAACTCCTCCAAAGTAATTGGGGCTTCCAGGGTCTCTCTGTCTGACGCCTCTATTTGGGGGAGACCTATTTCTTCCAGTGTGTCAATTATGTCAGTTTCTGACTCCCCACCAGCATCTGCATACAGTCGCTGATAGAACTCTACAAAGCCCTCGTTCACTTCCCTTTTCTTATCCAGCACATGCCTGTTTTCATCCCATATCGCTCTAATTGGCTGCCTGGGCGTTTCACATTTGTACACCCAGGCCAACAGCCTGCCCGGCTTATCTCCTCCCGCATGTTGTCTTTCTACATATTTTTTATAATTCAGGTTACACAGCCTCCCCCAGTTTGTCTCGCACTCCTGTTGCAAGCATCTGACAGTCTCAATCCCTCACAGGGAGTAGCCGCCCTTGCGCATAATATCCTCTAGTTTTTCCTCTGCCTCGTATAACTCTTTAGTGATCTCCCCCTGCATGCTGCTTGGAGAGTATATCTGATGAGGAATCTGTGAAAGAAAAGCAATCTATTGAAGGAGAAGTTACTTACCGGTAATGCTCTTTCCATGGATTCTTCTCCCACAGATTCCTCATCACCCTCCCATACACCCCCACTGTGAAAGTTCCTGCAGTTTAATGAATACCTTCTTTTTTTTAATTTAAATCATTTTTATTGATTTTAATTTTATCAATAAAACAACCACAACAAGTCAAACAATAACAACAAAACTCCCGCCTCCCCCCCGAGCTTCCTCTACACCAACCTCCGTCACATCTTGTAAGGGTATACACAATTCTGCGTCAGTGGAGGAGTCTTCTACCTCAGAGTTGTTCTGCGCCGACTCATACAGTGTGGCCACTACTTGTCTCCAAGCCATCAATGACTCTCCCAAGTCATCCCCCCTCCATGAACTGCTTCGGCCCATACCACAGTCTCCGCCTCCACCCATTTCTGAAGGTCACACCACCATACCTCAACTCTTGGTCTATTGATGGCTTTCCAGCCCATGGCGAGTCTGCGCTTGGCCAGAATATAAGCCAAGTCCTTTAGTTTACTCACATGTTTCATCTTGCGTGGCCTGGGAAACCCCCCCATCATGCACGCCCACAGGGACTCCACTTCTAGTTTAATGCCTTTCTCATTCAAACAATGGGCCACCTCCCCCCGGAATCTCTGTATTTCAGGGCAAGCCCAAAACATGTGTATCATGCCCGCACTTACTTCACCAAATTTAGGACATTTCTGCGTCCCACTATTCTTAAATCACGCAATCCTCTGAGGAGACATGTACGCTCTGTGGGTGATATACAACTGAATTTGTTGCAATCTCGCATTTCTAGACACTTTCTTATGGTATCTCTGGGCCCACACCCACAACCCATCTCCCTTGGTTCTCCTGCTTCTTCTTCCCAAGCCCGCCTCAGCTTGATCACTTCTTTCCCAACCTTAGACATTAATAGTTTGTAGATCCGTGAGACCTCATGGCCCCCTTCTGACACGTCATAGATTGTTTCTACGACCGCGTCAGGCTGGCCCTCCAGTGCTGTATCATCCCATGTATCTTTTACTATCCGAACCAACCTAGTGTAAGCAATGTATTGTCCCCGACACAAACCGTTACCTTCGACTAAGGTGTCGAAATCCAGCACTTTCCCATCTTGCCATACATCCCCTAATGTCACAACTCCATTCGGTTCCCAGTACCTAAGGATCACCTTCCGCAGTTGCTCATCCACCCCAGCCTGTGCAACCAACGGTATTTGAGGGGAACACAAGGCCGGGATCTCAATAGCCTGGAAAGCTCTCTGCCAGACTCTCCTTCCCAGTTCCAACATCCTCTTACGTTCCCTCTGCTTTGATGCCGGCAGCCAGATCCATTCCCTCAGGAAGAACGGGGTGCATTCTCCCTTCAATAGATTAGACACTGGTATTAGATCATTGAATAAGCACCTGGCCACATACTGTAACTGACTGTCCAGGAAATAAATCTCGAAGTTTGGCAACTTGTTGCCCCCTATCATATGTGTTTTGCAATTTCCACAGTGCTATCCTATTCCTTGTGTTGTGCCATATAAACCCCCTGCATAAGCTTTGGAGCTTAATAAAGAATCTCTTGGGTATCAAGTAAGGTATGTTCCCAAAGAAGTGTAACAGCCTGGGCAACACCACCATCTTTAACAGTGCCACCCTCCCCTTCATAGCCAAGGGGAGCTTGGCCCAAAACTTCATGCTGCGTTCAATATTCGTCACCGACTTCACTGTGTTATGCTTGTTTTCGGCCTCAGTCGTATGATAGACATCTATTCCCAGGTACCTAAAGGTCACAGTTTCCCACAGTATTTGGAGTATCGGTAGCTTCTCACGTAATATCCCTCTGTACCTGCCTAGGGGAAATATACAAGACTTCTTGGGGTTCACTGTTATCCCGGAAAATGCGGCGTATCTGTCCATAACTTCCAATACGTATTCTAAATTCTCCTCATTGTACTTTAGATAAAATAGCATATCATCAGCATACAATGATATCAAATGCCGCCCATCTACAGTGGGAATTCCCACTTCTCCGTATTGTTGTCTCAAATAATTCACTAGGGGCGCCAAGGAAAAGATAAATAGCATCGGTGCCCGGAGGCATCCCTGTCTGGTGCCCCTGCCAAGTAGCCATCTTTGAGAAATAATCCCGCCTGTCTTGACCCGTGCCAGTGGCGCGCTGTATAGCAGGTGCACCCATCTCAAATACATTGGCCCTATCCCATAGCCCTTTAAAACCGCCATCATCCAAGGCCATTTGACAGAGTCAAAGGCCTTCACCGTATCCAGAGATATGATCGCTACCTCCTGTGGGTCCTCCTCTACATTTTCCATGACGTAATGGAGCCTCCTAAGGTTATCTGATATGTTCCTATGCGGGACATACCCAGTCTGGTCGTGATGTACTAGTCTATTAATGACTGGCATTAGTCTGTTCGCCAACAATGCAGTAAGTATTTTGCTGTCTTGGTTAAGCATGGACAGTGGTCTATACGACCCGCAATCCATGCTTGGTTTGCCAGGTTTAAGGAGCGGGATGATAATCGTCTCTCTCAGGGATTCTGGCAAAACCCCATTCTCCAGTGCCTCATTGAACTTTGCCAGCAGCGGGGTAAGTAATTCCGCCCTGTATGCTTTATAAAACTCACTAGGGAGCCCATCCGCCCCTGGTGTCTTATTAGTAGGTAGGAGTTTGATCACCTCTTCCAACTCCTCCAAAGTAATTGGGGCTTCCAGGGTCTCTCTGTCTGACGCCTCTATTTGGGGCAGGTCTATTTCTTCCAGTGTGTCAATTATGTACGTTTCTGACTCCCCACCAGGATCTGCATACAGCCACTGATAGAACTCTACAAAGCCCTCGTCACTTCCCTTTGGGTATCCAGCGCATGCCCGTTTTCGTCCCATATCGCTCTAATTGGCTGTCTGGGTGGTTCACATTTGTACAACCAGGCCAACAGCCTGCCCGGCTTATCTCCTCCCGCATGTTGTCTTTCTACATATTGTTTATAATTCAGGTTACACAGCCTCCCCCAGTTTGTCTTGCACTCCTGTTGCAAGCATCTGACAGTCTCAATATCTCCCAGGGAGTGGCCGCCCTTGTGCATAATTTCCTCTAGTTTTTCCTCTGCCTCGTGTAACTCTTTAGTGATCTCCCCCTGCAAACCCTTGGATTTCGATATTGCTGCTCCTCTCACTACTACCTTAAATGCCTCCCACAGTGTGCCAGCTGACTCCACACTCCCTGTATTGTGTTTAAAATATTCCACTATTTCTTCCTTAAGGTCTTCTCAAAACAACACATCTTTCAGTGCCTCCGCTCTAAGTTTCCATGTCAGAATCTTTGCTCTGGATGGGGAATACTGCCATTCCACAATCTGTGCTGAGTGGTCCGACAGGACTCTAGTTTTATACTCTGAGCGCACCAATTCCCCTGAAAAGTCTGTGGAGGGAAACATATAATCCAGCCGCGTATGTAAGTCTTGTCGTGCTGCATAGTGAGAGTACTGCCTGTCCTGTGGGTGGTGCAGCCTCCATAAGTCTACCAGGTGAAAATCTTCCAACAGGGTCTGGAGGGCCTTAGCCGCTGGGCCTGGGTTCATTCCCTTCTTATCTGACCTATCCATCTGGGGATCCAACGTGCAATTAAAATTCCCCCCCATATAACTGCCCCACCCAAATACAGGCTGAGTTTGGCATATAAGGCCCTGAAATAGCTCACTGTATACTGGTTTGGGGAGTACCTGTTTATGATACACAATTCTCTATTTTCTACCAGGCTCTTAATCAATACCGTCCTCCCGTCCGGTTCTATGGTAGACTGTAGTAGCAGAAAGGGGACGTGTGGTGCTATCCAGGTAATGACTCCCCTCGCATACATTGAGTAGGTTGCTCCAATGGTGGTGCCTCTCCACTTTCTGCCCACTGTCTCTTGCTTCTCTTTAATTAAGTTAGTCTCTTGCAATAGGGCGATATCAACCTTTTGCTGTTTTAAATACATCATGACCTTATTTCTCATCAAATAACTATTTAGCCCCCTGATGTTCCAGGTAACTATCTTAAGGTCCCCCATCTCAACCATAACCCATCCCACCCTTCCCTTCTTTCCTCGTCTGACGCACTGGCGTGTAGTTATAAGCTTGCTCCCCAACTAACGTTATCACACCCAACTCCCCAACTACTTTCCCACCCTTCCTCCTGCCCAACTCAAACCCCCCACCCCTGCTGCCAACTCTCCCCCTTCCCCCCAACCCCAACTGATGCCCAGCTCCATCCCTGGATCTCAGGCTGACAGTACTCGATCCACATCAGGGGGTTTCGCCCTACTGGTGATTAAACTACTCTAACTACTGGGGGTAGGTCGTGGTCCTCCTGTGTCTCCCGTATTTAGCTATGATGTGTCGCATACTCACATTACTTGTCTGTCGTTACTCACTTATAAATTCCAGTCCAACAAATCCACATGCTGAGTGTGCCAAATTGTACATGTCTGCACCCTGCTGACATGCCCCATGCACCTCCACTAATTATCACTGCTACATTAATGCTCCATCCCAGCGATCAGTAGTGTGGTGCTGGTTCACTTATCCTGTCCGCCTTGCTCTGGTCCATCCGCATCCTCAGGGCTGCTTTGGGCATCCAACCAGTTCGCAGCCTCCTCCGGCACTTCGATGAAATGTGCCTTGCCCATGTGTATGACCTTCAGCTTCGCAGTATACATAACCATGTATTTGAAACGAGCTGCTCTCAGTTGCCTCCTCACTGCCACATAGCTGAAACATTGTCTCTGCACCAGCATATTGTAAAATGGGTACACAGTAACAGTTGCCGACGCTCCGGTTATCGGTCCTCCTTTACGAAAATATTACAGGATCTTTTCCCTGTCACTGTAGTTCAAAATGTTCTCAATAATTGCCCGGGGGGGGGGCCCAGGTTGAGGCCTCCTCATCTGGGCCCTATGTGCTCGTTCAATCTCAAACCCTTGGGAGAACTTGCCAGCCCCTATTTCCTGGATCAGCATATACTCCACATTGTCCATAGGGTCCGAACCCTCTTCCCCTTCAGGCAGTCCTACCACTCGGATGTTGTTGCGCCTTGCTCGCCCTTCTGCCTCATCCGCTCGGATTTCCAAGTTGCGCACTTGTTGTTTCAATATATGAACATCCTTGGCGTTGGCAGTGCTGACATCAGTATTAGTTTTCACTGCACTTTCCACTTTCACAATACTTCCAGGCCACTTGTGAGTTCCGCTCAGGAGGTTGACATCCACACCCACTGCGTCGATCTTGAATTCCAGTGCCTCTTTCGATTCCGCTATTGTGGCCCCCACGAGGATTTCAGCTCCGTTATGGCATCTAGGATCAGGTGCTCATCTCGTGGCGAGGCCGTTGTGTCCTGTGCATTGACTTTCGCCTGTGCAAGTGCGCTCGGGGATTGCAGTGGTTTGCTAAAAATGTCCATTGTTGGCTGTTTACCTTTACCTTTGCTACCCTTGAGCACCATTATTCACATCGTCGCCAGCCAGTTTGCCTACTGCTCAAAGTAACGTGACACTAGTGCAGTGAAGTTTTTATGTTGGACATTAGTCCCCCCCAGCGAGTTTGAGGGGCTCTCAATGGTGCAGTGTCTTACTTGCCTTCCACTGAGGGGGAGGGACCGCCGTGTGTGGGATCCTCGTCACTCGTCCGCTGGCCTGCCGTCTCGTGGGGTCACTGATTCGCCAGTGGGGGTCCCTAGTTCCTACTCAGCCAATTCCCTCTATCACCACTGTGCCCGCCGGGCACTACTTTCCATATGTGCTGCGGTCCAAGGTGCAGTTAGAACTCATCTCTATGGGGAGCTGTATTGTCTTCCTGCTGTGAGCAGTAGTCGGGCTCATGCGGTCTCGCCCTCGTCTCTTGCACACTACAGGCCTTACTCTGTGGCAAATGAGCCCTGACAGTGTTAGTGTTAATAACAGTCCAGTGACGTCTCGGGCTATCTGTGTCTTCACTTTCTTATTCCAGCACCATTTCAGTTTCCTGCATTTGGTGCTCAATTGCCATTCGTTGTTTCCCCCACTATGATGCTTGTATAGTGCAGGGTCGGGTCACACGCCTGCGCTCCATGGGGCCTGTGGTTGTTTGTAGCCCTTGTTCTTCTCGCATAGACCTTCCGTGTGTCTCTAGGTCTCCCTGCTGCTCACCTTGGTCCAGCTTTAGTGCTTCATGCATATATGCTGCGTAGCGCTTTAGTGTCCAGCCTGCTTTAGGTGGTGGCTCAGCTCACCCAGCAACCCTTATGTGCAGTATGCTTGCCATCCATGCAATGCCAATATTTATTCCGTCTCACGCCCAAGTTAATGGCGCTTGTAGATGGTCCATTCACTCTCTTTCATAAACCTTGGGATTTGAGCACTGCCTCTTTATTTTCACATCAGTCCGTTCCAAAAAGGAATACCCTTTGGAGCAACTCGACTTCGGCCGGGGCTCCTCTTCCCCCTACAGTACAATTATGGCCAGGTCCCTTCTCCACACAATGCTGCGCGTTGTTCCCCAGTTCTTGTGGGCCCACCTGCGAGTTAACGTTGCCCGAGGACTGCGCCATCCCCCGCCTCAATCCATATGCCCAGCTCTCTGGTGGCCTGCAGCAGCTGGGGCTGATTATGGGCCAACTTCAGCGCACTACCCTTCCAACATTGTGTGAGATGCCCAAGCCCCTCTGTGGCGTACGTTATGTTGGGAAATCCGCAGTTTCACTTTGTCATGCTCTGTATATCACGGCTAGCTTTCCGACGGACCATCCAGGGCTCACAGTGATCGGGTGCCGTTCTCCTGTCTCGTCTGCTGTGCACCTTGTCAGGGTATCTTGTGTGCCTGTGCCACCTGTCCGTGTTTCTATTTGCTCTCTTCCCAGCCTTTACAGTCTCTGCTTGCACAGCAGGTCTGCCCAGAGACTTCAGTTCCTGTCCATCTGTATGTCGGCTTTGTGTCTGAGTTTCTGTTCGTGCCGAATTCCGCCGTCCGCTTTGTGGTTCTCGTGACAATGTATCTTCCTCTCTATCAGGCCTCGTATGCGTCCCTTGATGCTTTTATTTGTGCTCACAGACACACTCTAGCCAGTGTAACCTGCCTCCTCTCATCCGTGGTTTCCGATGCGGCTCCTCACACGATCCAAGCTCCGTTCACATTTGCTGCCTGTTTCCAGCTCCTCTTTGTTCTTGCCCCAGCACCATTTTGTTGCAGCTACTCGCTTCCACTGCCAAACTTCTTACGGCCATATGCTGTTCATCCTGCAGGTATCCCCCTAGCTTTCTCGGGTGTTATGTGCACAGCATATTCATAACGCTCTTCATTGGTGCTCGTTTCTGCTTCTTTACTCTGTTTTAGCTTCAGGATCGCTGCCGGATTATCCGGAGCTCCGTGATTCTCATCCTCTTACGTGGCCAGGTAGCCACTCCCCCAAATACCTTTTTTACAGAGAGAATGAGGCAAGCTCACTTTTCAAGGGCTGTCTTACAACTTCTTTGTGTTTCATGAAATATTTTATGGTTCTGTTCTTCACCTAAAAAAAAGAAAGAAACAACCTCATTAGGTGAATCTTTTTTTGAGTTGTGGCTGTTTTCATCAGAATCGTTAGATTCTTCCTCCACAGCAGCTGAGCTCGGGGGAAAATGGGTGAGGAACTGAGGTACGGGGAAATAGTGACGTGGTATATGTATGGCGACCAACATCACCTACGGAGTTGACGACCGCCGCAGCAAGTCAAGAGGAATCAATGGCCTAGTTGAGGTGCACTACACCCTATGTCAAAACGTTTCTAAGCAACTGACACTGGAAGGGATATCTATATGATGAGGAATCTGCTGGATAAGAATCCATAGAAAGAACATTCCCGGAAAGTAATTTCTCCTTCTGCACCATTTAGACTGCAAGCAATCATTGCCCCTTACACAACTATGATAATCTGCATCTCCTGATGCAAAGGGATACCCGCTTATACAGCAGGTTTGCCTCTTTTCATTATATCTGATTACCAAAAGATGGTCCAAACTATGCTGCAACAACTATACATTCCATCAAATTTACACACATACATCTATCAAATTCATATGCAAAATGTAGCCCCTATCGTACTACATATGTGTTCAATGTCATTTCATCGCAGGATGTTTTTTCGTGGGGGTTTTTAACGTAATTTTTTTAACGAAAAAAACCCATCGTATTTTTTTAAAAATTATTTGGGGGGGTTCCCCAACCCCCCATTTCATTAATTTGTATTTATTCCTAAACACCCAGACCCCATATATATAATTTACTAACCACCCTAAAAAATGTGATGTTTTTTTTTTCAAAAAATACATTTGCTGCAAAAACCCCAATGAAAAAAAACACCCCGCAATGAAAGGACGTTGTACCCCAATATGGGTATTACTTATATTCTTATTCAGAAAACTCCACCCCCTCTCTTGTCCATCACTTCCCATTGACACATCCTTTTCATTAAAAATATTTCTCCCTCCATTCATGCACAATATAATGCTCGTTATCATATAACATAGCAGTGAGCCTTTCAGTTTCAAAGATGTCTTTTCGCATTCAGTGCCTGTTCTCTTTTTGTAGATAGACCATCTCTTTTCCAATCAGTTGCTAATCACGCTCTCACTGCCAGCAGCAAGAAATGTGTCACATCATATTTGGAAAATGCCTCCATTCCTCATCGCTTCTCTGAAGACCAAACAGAACTACAGGATTACCACATGTGCCAGAAACAACCTAAATCCCCACAGGTCCTCCAACCCATTGTTTTATTGCTGGGATACAAGATATCATGGCTCCATATGCACCCATGATAAACCACATCCCCCTATTCGCTATGGGTTTAACCAAATTTACACCTCATGTTAGCCTGTTTCATTGAGACCCAAGGGATGGTAAGTACTAAGCTGACTGCTGCCTGTTCCCCCACACATTCCCACATCTTTTTGTATTGTGGGGTTCCAAGATCTCAGACACATGCACGGAAATGATAATCGACAAATTCTCACACAAAAGGGGTTAACCCACAGAAAGACACCAGGTGAGCCTGTTACATATTTATTAAAACCCCAAGGGGAGGGTCTGAACTCTCCTGCCACCTCCCTGATCCACCTTACCTTTTTATTTTGGGGATGCAAGATACCATAGCGCCATACACAACCATGATAATCTGCATTTCCTGCCTTTTCGGGGTTGACGCACAGACAGACAACTGGGTATCGTGTTGTATATTGATTGGAATCTCAAGATGTGTTTCTGTATCATGTAGCACTTCCATGAATTAACCCCACCCTTTTTTATTGTTGTGGTTCAAGATAATATAACTTCCTAGAAAAGCCTTACTCTCATTACAGCGATTGGACCATGTCATGCAAAGCAAAAGAAAGCAATGGAATAATGTATGCAGACCTCACCCCCTTACACATACAACACCTTTGATGCCTCAGTCATAGGGCCTCATCAGGAGTGGGCGGTATCCCGGCGGTAAATCTGCTGGGATACTTGACAACGCAAATAGCGTTACCGCAGCTCGGTCCGGCGCTATTAATGCCAGATCCTGGGCTGCGTCAATGCTGTTACTCCACATTTTATTAAAGAGTCCATGGGACTCCATGGGACAGTATCGGTGCAGTTCCTGCGGCGCAATTTGTGGCAAAAATGGGCCGAAAGTCATCAGATTTACCTTCAGCTCAGAGCTGGAGGTTATGTTGTTGACTTTCCACCCATTTCATAGTTGAGTGCAGCAGTAAAGCAGCAGTAATTGTGTTACCGCTGCTTTTTTCCTGCTCCGTCCAACTTGTGATGACCCCCTTTCCATGGGTGCCACCATAAGAGTTAATAGTAGATAATGGGGTAATGGGCTAGTCATCCGTAGTAAATGGGATACGGAAAATAAGATGGACCAACAGAACACCTGCCAAATATGTCAGATGTTAAGGATAGTTATTGTAAACATCAGGATGGATATGGGGTAAATGGGAATGAGTACTGGGGTTGTTCTCATTCTGTCAGGTTTTGTCTTACAACCTGCTATTGAGGGTAGAGCAGGAGCTCTATATGATTGTGCACAGAAGCACCCACCTCAGAAGAATACTCCCATACCATGCTACCGTTATTAGAGTGGTTGACCAACATGGGTACCAAATACCTGCCCCTTAGGGGGCCCTACAGCACAGGTATAAGTGTGGATGGGAAATACAACAGGGTCTCGGGAGAGCCCTGGAGTAGATAAAAAGGCCCTACTGTGCAACTCATAAGGGAATCGTTCAGTTTGTGCAAACTTTCCAATGTCTCCGGAAACACTTGTGGACAAGCGGGATATAAATAAAATATCATATCATATCATTGTGTCAGTGAGCTATGCCCCTTCTAGAGGGTCAGACGATGTCTGAATGAAGCCACTTGTACGCTGGGCTCTTGCATGACACAAACACCCAAACGGAATCTCAGAATGTAGAACCGCTACATGGAAAACAAGGTGGCTGTGTAGATGAAAGAGATGGTGCAGCCAGGGCAATAATGCCAGGGTCTGAGCTGCTGCTGTGGAAAAGTAGGGGGAAAAAATGGCCTAAGAACACCCCAAAATAAATGTGATCACATCCCTAATGGATGAATTGCATCTTAGTAAGAAATGTCTGGTCTGATCCATCAGAGAAAATTGACTGATTTTAGGAGCATCATGTATGACCTGAATGATGTGCTGAAACTAGATTGTTAATCACAGAAGAGGCCATGTTAGTTAATCAAATCATGCAGTTAGATGTCAACTGGCTACTATAGGATTTTTCCAAAGAATAGGAGGCTAAAGATCAGACAGTAGCTTACGAGATTGTCAGGGTTCAAGGTATTTTTTTTAGGAGGGAGGATAAGTCCTGTTTTAGGTCCTTTGAAAGATGCCTTGTGTGAGTGAGGTATTTACTGTTTTGAGGAGAGAGGATAAGGGCATTCCGCTTGATCTTTTAGGATGTGTGAGAATCCTTCGGTGGTGACACTTCTCCCCAGAAGGGATCCCCTTTCCACAAGGCTAGGGAGGTGTGGCCTTTAACCTGTAGTCACCCTGGGTGTGGCAACATGCAGGGGGATCTCATGTGGAGGGACTCCCTTCCTGTGGATAAGGACGTGAGTCTGAGATACGGCCCCTTTAACTCCCAACCCCTTGGGTCGATACCAATACCCCAGTTCTCTGGATGCAGGGTAAAGTCTGAAACAATGTGTTATTGTAACATTCCTGACAAATCTGATAATATAAATACATAGATAAAGAAAAGCTGGAAAATGCAACAGTCAAGTGGGAAGAACACTCCACCAGCTGTAAGCAATTGGACTGACGTTACGCCAGGGCTGTCCCTGCTACTTAAGCTAGACAGCAAAGAAGGACATTATTCTTCACCACCCGATACTCAGAGTGCAAGCAAGTGTTCTTTGTTGCAGTCTGGCCCATCTGGCTTGAGTCCGAGCAGCTGCGGTTTGCCAAGAGGAGGAGAAACCGGCAAGCAAGAGGGCTGCCGTCGAGCCTGCAGAGCTAAATGCGGGTTCTTGGAGACTGCATAGAAACAGGTCTCTGGAATTGCAGAGGTGAGCAGTGGGATGTGTCAAGTGTCTGGCAGGTCGGTGTGAGGCCAGCATACGTTAAGTGGAGAGAAGCACAGGTGGTGGCGTGACCTTAAATGGGTGGATTGTTAGGTCCAACAATTGTGCTGAAACCTCTAGTCTAACATAAAGTTGCGTAAGTGACAGTAGTGAGAAGGGGAAAGACTAAGATGGTAGCGTGCCCTGTCGTGGGTGGACCAAGCGGCCCAACAACTGTGCCAAGACATTCAAGCAGAAGAGTTAGCTGCAGAGAGTAATCGTGGAAGCAAAGTGATAGAAGAAGCGGACCCGCGACCCTTGGCGAAACCAGTAAAGAGGTTCCCCAGAGAAGGTAACAGAAACCAAGATAAGTCCGGGAGGGGACCGAGAAGAGGTGAGACTGTGAAGTATCTTGAGAAAGTAGTTGATAATTTTTTTCCACAAAATCCCTGGTTAGTTCCACAAACATGTGGTCCTGGAAAGTCAAGAAAACTTCAGGTATCCTCTTCCTCTTCCCAGTGGGGACCAATTTAATCTATCGAAGAACGAAGATGATATTGATAATTGCAAAAGCAAATTACAAGAGTTGCTAAAAAAAAGTAGTACAGAACATTTAGGAACCAGCTAGGAGAAGGGAGTCCTTCTGAGAACTTTTGGTGGAGCTGGTTTGGTTGCTGTAACACCTTTTGCTGAACTTTCAAGAACCTTTGTTTAGAAAGACTTTCACATCCAGGAGAAGGGAGCCATTCTCTTTGGCTAAAAAATTGCTTGAACTTTAGTTCTTTTTTGGTGTAGCAACAGGGAAAGATAGAGGTTTGGACCAAGACAGAACATTATCATTTGGACACTACTGCCACCCTGACAGACCTCAGTTTAGTTTCTTTAAGCAGAGAAACAGCCTATAGACTAGGGATAGATAGGCTTTGTCTTTGGTTAATAAAATTATATAGCAATCATTATGGCACAGCTTGGTCAGTCTTGTCATTCCTTGCTGCTACAAATGGCAGGGGGATCATCTTTATATACGGTTGGTTTAAGTGACATGAGGGTTCCAGCAAGATCCTTGGGGGTGAGGGGAGTGAAGGTGGTCCTGCGTTGTGGTATAAGCTGTGGGGTTGAGAGCATATTGTTACGCTCACCTGGTTCCCACAGGGGCGTCGATCGGACCCGGACAGCTGCGGTCTCCACCAACGTGATGCATAGTGAAGAGATGACAGTCTGGACTGGCCCGCCTATTCTTGTCTGCTGGACTCGTAAAAGTATTCTCCTTATGTTTTTTAATGATGAGCTCTCCATCCTGTATGGCATGCAGGGGCGCATAGATACCAGTTACTTCACTGGTTTGAAGGTACTGGAGGAGTTCCGGAGGAATATTGACTCCAGTGTCTATAAAGTTCAAAGAGTTCAATATGTCCGATGTTCACTCTTGTTCCATTCCCTCGTTAGGTTGCAGCTGGGTCCAAAAGAATATTGCCTGTATTACCAAACACGGTCTGGTAAAAGTTGCATGAGTTTAACTTGCTGTTTTCTCTCCCTTTATAGGTGCGGCATAGAAAGATGCGGTGAATTAAAGGATAATACCTCCGGTGGTAAAGCAGGTAAGACTATGGTGGCAAAGAGATTGTCTTTGTCGGTTTTCTCAGCTCACCTTGTTATTCCTTTTGTTTTCCCCCTAGGTGCTGGGTTTCGACGAAGAAAATGATGGAGGCAGCGCTGAGTTGAAAGATGCGGTGGACTGGTGAGTATAACGCGGCACTGCTGCTGGCGAAACGACGCATGCTGAAATAATGTCCTTTCCAGGCTCTGAGATGTGCCGGGTCCGGAATCAGGTAAGGAATCAAATAATGTCCGTGATCTAACCTCTTCTCCTTTCCTTTCCTTTTGTCTAGGAGCTCCGGATTCGAGGTGGGCATGGCAGAAGACTGGATGCTGACTTGCAGGCACGGTGAGCGTTACACTGCTGGATGCAGAATAACACGAAGCATGAGCTGCTGTTCGGGCGTGGTTTAAATAGCCTGAAAAGTAGTCCCAGGTAAGAAGTTCCCCAGAACCACACCCGAGTAAAAAATAGTCCCTGTAATAAAATAGTCCCATCCAGGCCTCACGTTGGCTTGGACTCATTTGCAGCATGGTCTGCATAAGGTAAGTAAAGTCTATGAGCCTGGCGCCTCTGGCGCCAGGACTGATTTCTATGATGAGCCTGGCGCAACTGCATCCAAACAGCCCCCAGCCGGGGCTGTTGGGGTTTTAATGAGTATCTGGATGCCTGCTCCCGGGGCTGATGGACTCGATCCGGATGCCCGGGGGTAGGCATCATGACACATATGTTATCTTGTTGACGAAAAAGTTGTTCATAGCATTACACTTTTCTTTAGAGTCAGGGATTACTGGGTGGGGAAGTGGGTTGAGGATTGTTTGACTGCTGTGAATAGAACTGTACTCTTGGTGGTGGACAAGATAGTTGATGAGTAATATGCAGTTTTGGCTTTGATGATGAGAGACAGGCACGTACTGTGTAAGGCCTTGATGTTGAGGAGTGATTTGTTTCTCTATGTTTCACAGCAGTGTTTTGTGAGTGACTGGAAGTACGGTTATTGTTGGTTATTTCTTCTGTGTACCAGGGTATGGTGAGTTTATCCCTGATGTGAACCAGTTTAGAAGGGTCATACGCATCAACCAATTCCATTATAGTTCATTGAGAGTTAATAAGGGACTGTCAGCATTGAAGGGTGATGGAGTTAGAGTTGCTGGTTTGTGTCTAGTGCTTCCAAGGGGAAGTCCTGAATGGAGAAACTCAAGGACATGGTTGTTTGACACCGGCCCTTGTTGGATGGGACATTAGACATAAGGAGGTAGAGGGTGTGCAGCATGGTCTGTCCATTCATGTAGGATACGGTTAAGGCAGTGCATAGGAAGGATGCTGAGAAGACATGGTTGAGTATATTTCCTCTGATGTCTGTGGGGGTTAGGACACATTGTTTTATTTCCAGGAGATCCAGGTTGTGGAGCTGAGAGTCTCTACTGATGTTAGGGGATAGGGTACCTGGCAGATTGAAGTCACCAAGGAAGATGTTGATGGTGAGGTGATGCAGTCAGAAGTGTTTTAGAGGAATGACCCACACCTGGGAGGTGGGTGATAAATGAGATGAAATGTAATTATATCTGTATGTGGTACTGGAACGTGGTAAGAGAGAAGCATTGGGGATTTCCTGGATGTTTAACTGAGCATGGTATAGGTTGAATTGAAATAAATAAAAGACTCTATGACTTTGCGCCAAATTTATTGCACTCAGTTGAATGATATTGTATTATGCGCCCTTGATGACAGATGACAGGTCTAAATCCATGAGCAGAGAGCCGACGCAAGTTATCTAGGAGCAGAAGGATGAAATTCTGGGATTAACCTTGAGATTAAATTTACCTTCATGAAAATGAGTGACAATACATCTAGCAAATACTGGATGTTTTGGGATACAGGTTGAATTGAACAACACAGTGCATTACTTTAGCCCAGATTTGAAAAAGGCTCTGCTGAGCCGAAACACGTGTCATCAAGCGCGCATAATACAATATAATTCAACTGAGAGCAATAAATTTGGCGCAAAGTCACAGAGTCTTTTCTTTCTTTCAATTTATTCTTCAACGGCTTAGGCTTTATACCGTTGACTCCGTAGAACTGCGATAATTGATGACATTAACCTCAATTAACACGAAACTTTTCAATTACTCAAATTAATAGGAAGGATTAAGGAGTCCCCTATAGGACCAGCTGTACCAAAAGCCACATTTTCTTGTACATGGTATAGGTTGAGTATGATTTGTGGATAACTGCCACACCTCTTCTTACCGTCTCTGTATAGTCAACATTTTGAATGCTGTACCCAGGTGGCATGAGAACATCGAAGACATGGGTAGAGGAGGGGCAGTGCCAAGTTTCAGCGATACAAGTTGCATTAAGTTTGTTTTTGGTGATGAGGTTGAAGATGTGAACAGCCTGGTGGATGGCCTGGTGTGAATTAATGAGCATTATGTGGCAAGACAGCCAGGATAGTGCAGAGGATATCCTAAAGAGGCAAAGAGAACGTGGCTGAGATTGGCACACCCGCTGCCTCTCCCCTTTCCTGTCACTCTCTGGCCGGCCTCTCTTGGCCCTCCTCCTGCTTTCACCTGCAGGGCTAAAAACCTTGGGGTCATCTTCGACTCCACACTCTCCTTCTCTCCTCACATCTCTGGCGTCTCTAGAAGTCACACTACCAGCTGCACCTCCTCAGAGGTATTTTTCCTTTCCTCTCCTTCCCCCAGAAGCTCACTGTCTCCAGAACTCTGGGTCTCTCTAGGCTGGACTACTGCAAAAGCCTCTTTCTAAATCTGCCTGCTTCTACTCTCTGCCCTCTGCAACTCATCCTGAACAAGACTGCAAGACTTGTCCTTGGCCTCAAGCCCAGGGATAGTATCTCTCCAGGACTGAAATCTCTGCACTAGCTCCCAGTGGCTGCGAGGATGACATTCAAAACCCTCTGCATTGTCCACAAGGCCTTCTGCGGCCTGGGGCCTCAATACCTTCAACTCTCTCATCCTAAATATCTTCCTTCTCAAGCTCTTCGCTCATCCGCCTCCAACTCCCTCAGGGTCACTCGCTTCTCTAAGCAACGAGTTGGTGGTAAATCTCTTTCTTCAGCTGGGGCCTCATTCTGGAACAGCCTCCCTGCCTCTGTGAATCTTGAGGAGATCCATCTCTGGTTCCAGAAGCACCTCAAAACCTTCCTCTTTGCTTCTGCTTTCTCTCCTCCTCTCCCCTGCTGAACTCCTGGCTGACACTGTACTGGTTAACTGGCCACCCTCTTATCTCGGGCCCAGGCCCCCTCCCCCGCCAGTTGCACACATACACTGCCTCCTTGGCTATCCCTGCGCTAGGGGATGGTTTTCTATATCCCTACAGTCCCCTACCAGCACCTTACACCTGCTGTCTGCACGTACCCTTGCACTTGCCACCAGCTGGCTGCATTTTTACGTATTGCTTTCATTCATTCTATTTATTTCTTTTTACTGTCGATCCCATGTACTGCACTGTGCCCTCCCACACCCCCCTTCACTTTTCCCCTTCCCCCTTCCCCTGCACTTGCGTGATCTCAATGACACCTGGCCTAGTAAGATCGTTGTCTCTATCTTCCCTCCGTTCTCCCTCCCTTGCCACGGCGCGCCTTGAAATACTTGTGTATAGGCACGTTATAAATGCCATATCATATCATATCATCATATCATATCATGAATTGGAGCACAATGGTGTGGCAAGCATTTGTGAGTTTGTGTCCTTATGAATTTAGGAATGGACTCTGGCTGTAGGAGACACATTGTAATGTATGCCTGTTGGAAAAGCAGGGGTTTCGCCTGTCAGTTCCCTAGCCATTGCAAAAAGGTAATATTCTTGTCTTCATCCTTAGCGAAGGATGCCAGCGATGAGGATGCCTAGGCAAGGCTTCATATATGTAAGGGCAGGAGGCTTGTGATTGCCTGGTGGGTTGGAGGGGACTCGGCTGGTAATCTGACACTGAACACGGTGGAAGAGCACAGCAAGGGAGAAAAAGGCCAAGCCCTTAAGTAGGATCTAACATGTGATACGCAAAGATATCACGTGTTAGCCGAGTCTGTGTGCTCTGTGCCTATCACAGGTACAGATCCTTCCCACATTAGTGGATTGGTCAGCTGAACTTTATCTATCACAGGTTGACCATGGAGCCATCGCCAGTCAGTGAGTCTCCCTTTTTTTTAACCTATTACATGTTATGCACAGAGGTATCTCATGTCAGCGACTGTCTGCTATGTATCTATCAAAGGGAACAAAAAGAGTTGTCATGTCAGCAAGCCTGCATACTCTCTACCAATTATAGGTAATACACAACCATAAGTGAATCCATCTGCACTTTATCTATCACAGGGGGCCCCTAACAGGTCAGCGAGTCCGTGTCTTTTCTGTCTATCACAGTATATGCACACAAATATCACAAGTTAGAAAGTCTCTCTTATACATATCTATCAAAAGTGATGCACAGAGCCATCACACATAAGCGAGTTTGTCTGCAATGTGTTTATCACAGGTGGTACACAAAGCCTTTATATGATAGCGAGTCTGTCGGCTATGTGCCTATCACAGTTAATACAAAGAACAATCATATGTCAGCTAATCTGATATGTGTCTTTCACAGGTGGTGCACAGAGCCATGACACACCAGCAAACCTTTCTTCTATGTATTGTGATGAATCTCAGGGTGTCGTCACTGCTTCTATGGGGGGAGCTCCTTCTGATGAGGTCAGGTGGGTGAGGCTGCTACCTGATAGTCCCCCTAACGGGAGGATCTGTCACGACCATTGACCCGAAACCCCACCGGCATGCTCACATGCCAGGCAGGGTTAAGACTCAGGGTCCAGCTGGGGCCCCAAGGGCCTTGCACTATTTTCATAGACTCTCCTGGAGTCAGTCCTGGTGCCTTTGGCGCCAGGTTCATGGTCAGGATTGGAAATCTCCTTGAAGGGACTACTTTTTCTTTGGAGGCCTGCAAGTCAACATGGAGGCACCCACACGGTCTAGTTCCTAGCACCAGACTGTGCAGTGCAGTGTTTTACGGTGTGTTAGCCCGGACTACTTTACCTGGACTATTTGGTATCAGGTAATATTATCGCCACCAAAAAATATCGCCGTACATATGGTCGTCGGGAACGGCCATAGCCAATATTTTTGGTGGGGATAATTTATGGGGTAAATGGATGGGGGTGTTGCAGGGATGTCTCCCGCTCCCTTTTAAAATATATGGGGATTGCGGGGGTGTCACCCGCAGGTTCCACGGGGTAATATCGCCGCAAAAATATGGCGACATTTTTGTATGGCGATATTTTTGCAGCGATATTATCACATGGAACCGACTATTTTACTGGAGGGCTATATAAACCACACCCGAGTTACAAAACGTGCTTCGCGTTATTCTGCAGCCAGCAGCGCAACGCTCATTGTGTCCAGATACCGGCGAGTCTTGAACCACGGATCTGCAGAGGAGACAAAGAACATCATTAGCAGTCTCTACTTACCTGCAAACTCCATCCTGCCTCTGCCCGTCGATTGTCCATCTTCTGCTGCTCGCGGTCATCCATCCAGTCGGCAGCATCATCGGGACATCACAAATGCACCGGAACGAAGCACCTGGGGAGAGAGAAAGACAACGTTAAAACAAGCTACTCACGACGCTTGCCGCAGTCATCACGAGAACCTCACCCGGCTGGGCATTTCTAGGCCTGCATCGCTCCGGAACTCTTCATACGCCCGAAAAGACCCTCGCGACCTGAAAAGGAATAAAGAATACAGGTTAGCAAGTTAAACACATAATAGCGCCGCACTTCGCGCATTACCTACCAATTCGTTGTACGCTCCTGCATCCTCCATTCTGGCAGGAGCCTGGTCCAAGCTGCGCATTCTCTGAACCTCTGTGCACCTGAGAGGGAAATAAGGAAAAGACATTCATCACAAGAAAGGAAGGCAAGGACATATACAGACTGCCGTAATCAGACTTACCTTCCTCACAAGACACTTGAATGGGCTAGCACCAGTGAAGTTAACTCGGTCGCTCAAGCCCGCAGAAGACTACGCACCCCTGCACAGAAGGCAGGTCGGAGAGCACGCCAGACATCATGACAAGGTGAGGAGAGGGCACCAAGGGCGTCCCCGTGGATACCAGGTGAGCGTAACAGAACGTGAAGCCTTAATACCATTATCCACCTGGGCACCATGGAGACATCAAAAATTGACCAACTGGCTCAGTTATTAGGACAGTTACGCGCCAAGGTTCATTCGGCTAGGCAAGAGACCAATAACCTATGAAGGGAACTAGTTGTCAGTAAGGATCGCACCGAAGAAATTAGCAGGCAGTTACTACAATCACAGGCCGGACAAACTCCATTGCCTGGAAATAACCCACCGGCAGAGGTGCCTACGTTACCTACCACTCAAGTGCAGATCACATGACCCGGAGCAGTTCCTTTAGCACCGCCGGAACGATTTTCAGGAAACCCCAGGAAGTACGCTGCATTTATGAATCAATGTCGTCTTCACTTCCTCTGCAGACCGGGCGCATTCCCCAACGATCAGGCACGGGTAACCTTTGTTCTGTCATACCTGAGTGGAAGTGCAACAGACTGGTCAGTGCCGCTTGTGAGCTATGATGACCCTTTACTACGTGACTTTGGGGGTTTCCAAAGGGAGATGGAAAAGCTCTTTGCTCGTCATACCCAAGAACTTGCTGTAGATAATGAGCTCCTGTCACTCCGGCAGGGGAATCAAGACTTAACATACATAGCAACACAACCTTCAATAGGCTAGTTGCTGAAGCTAGGTGGCATGAAGACAAGAGAACCATGTTATTTCACCGAGGCATTCGAGGGTTATTTAAGGACGTCCTGGCCCAGGTGGTTGATCGGCCTAGAGACTGTAGTGAACTCAGCAACCTGGTTGTGCAATTAGATCACTGATTGCAAGATCGGAAGGCAGACCGGTCCAGGTCAGACTCTTGGGCCATGGATCTGCGGACCAAGGATACTGCTCCACGCATGTCAGAGAATACCACAGAGCCCATGCAGATCAGAGGCATACGACCACCGTTAACAAAAGCTGAAAGAGACAAGAGAAGGCAACAGCAGTTATGTTTGTACTGTGGAAAATCAGAGCACTTTCTAAAAGACTGTCAGTAAAACCTCCCAAGAGAACTGTAGGAGCTACAGAAAGAGATGATAGTAAGGAGTTGGAAAACTGCCTAGCTCGACAAATGTAGATGTCAGTTTGTCGAGTGAGGAGAATGAGCCCCCGACCTCACATTTTGCAATACCAGTGATCCTAATCAATCACCAACAACCATCAAGGATGCATACCGTTGAGGCTTACATAGACAGCGCAGCAGTTGGGAAATATATTGATCAAGACCTGGCCGCACAGATGTGGCTTCCCTTATGTTTCAAGCCGAACACAGAAAAGGTAACCACAGTAGATGGGACAGAAATTGCTTCCAGGCCAGTAACCCAATGTACAGTAGGAGTAACCCTGGTGATCTCATCAAGGCACCTCAGTTTCGGCTAATATTAGGGATGCCATGGTTAGTTGCTCATAATCCTTGGCTAGATTGGGGTGCAAGAAATTGACTTTTACCCATGACTGTGCTGCCACCTGTTATTACCAGGAAGAAAAATCCAGTTTCAACATTCTTAAGAATCCTCGAACCGGCACATCTACACCTGGCGTAACTAGTATTCTCCCAGTAGAATACCAAGATTTCCAGGACGTGTTCCAGAAGGAACAAGCTAACACGCTACAACCGCACAGGCCCTATGACTGTCAAATTGACCTCATACCTGGTGCGCAAATCCCTTGTGGCAGAATCTATGCGCTCACAGAACCAGAAAACCAGCATCTAAAATCCTATCTGGACTAGTACTTGGCAAATGGGTTTATCTGTCCATCTAAATCACCGGCAGCCAGTCCCCTATTCTTCGTACTGAAGAAGGAAGGGGACTTGAGGACCTGCATCGACTCTCGCACATTAAACCGGATCACCGTGAAGAACCGTTACCCCCTGCCACTTATTCCTGAAATGTTGGACTAAGTCAAAGATGCCCAGATCTATACCAAGTTAGATCTCAGAGGAGCGTACCACCTAGTCCGTGTTAAAAAAGGAGATGAATGGAAAACGGCTTTCTGTACCAAATATGGGTTGTTCGAGTACCAGGTAATGCCTTTCGGACTCTGCAACGCCCCTGCATCATTCCAATACTTCATGAACGATGTTCTTAGGGAACTGATCGATGTTTGCGCCCTGGTCTACATAGACGACGTCCTAGTGTATTCAACCTCGAAACAAGACCATGTCAAGCATGTCCACGCTGTCCTCGCCAAACTTCACAAACATCGACTATATGCAAAACTTGAAAAAAAAATTTTTCACGTAACCAAAGTAAAATTCCTTGGTTTCATCCTCACCCCGAAAGGCATCAGAATGGATGCACACAAAGTGGATGCCATTCTGAAATAGCCTTCTCCAACTTCATTAAAAGGGGTCCAGAGCATGCTGGGCTTTGCGAACTTTTACCGTCGGTTCATTCCAGACTTCTCTCAGATTGTGCATCCGATCACGTTGCTTCTACGAAAAAACAATAAAAATTTCATGTGGACAGAAGATGCCGAAAAGGCCTTCCAAGAACTAAAGAAAAGGTTCACCTCCTCCCCGGTTTTACAACACCCTCGCCCGAATCTCCCTTACATCGTGGAAACAGATGCCTCCAGCATTGCTATGAGGGCTGTTCTTTCTCAAAAGGACCCTGAAATTGGCCAGTTGCACCCTGCAGCCTTCTGGTCGCGAAAATTCTCACCTCCCGAACTCAATTATGCAATTATGCCATCACCGACAAGGAGCTTCTTGCTATTAAATCCGCCTTCAAGGCATGGCGACATTATCTCATGGGGGCCAAACATACGGTCACAGTAATTACAGACCATCGGAACCTACTATATTTGAAACTAGCAAAGGCACAATCCTCACGCCAACTACGATGGGCCCTTTTCTTTGCCGAATATGACTATGTGATCACTTATCGACCAGGGATAAGGAACAGGAAAGCTGACGCATTGTCTTGTATGGGCATCGATGAGAAGGTGTATGCAACTCCAGATCCGGTGGCTATCATCCCTAAAGACAAGCTTTTAGGCCTCACCACAGCTTTAACTCAAACCGAACTCAGAAATGAGATTTAACAGGAACTACCCCCTAATATCTTACTGGAATGGCATACTAGAGGAGAACAATACACCATTAAGAACCAACTACCATATTTTGGTGACCGTCTGTATGTGCCTAAAACAGAACTACAACAGCAAATCATTTCGGATTATCACAATTCCCTGATGGAGGGTCACCCCTGGATTGCCAAAACCCTAGCCAGAGTAAAACGTAACTATTGGTGGACTACTTGGCGTCGGGACGTCATCCAATATGTCCAGTGATGTGGGGTGTGTGCACAAAACAAGTCGCTGAAACAGAAACCAGCTGGCCTTCTGCAACCATTGGAAATTCCTCCTGAACCATGGCACACACTCTCTCTCGACTTTATCACAGACTTGACTCCCAGTCAACACTATTTTAGTAGTAGTAGACTTATTTTCAAAAATGGTACACTTTATCCCTTTTAAGGGCCTCCCGGATGCATCTCACCTAGCAAAAGTGTTCCTGGAAAACATTATTAAACTACATGGTTTCCCATCAGTTCTGATCTCTGGCCGAGGCAGTCAATTCATATCCAACTTTTGGAAAAAGTGCTGCTCTATGGCTCAAATCAACATCCGATTATCCACCAGCAATCATCCCCAAACGGATGGTCAAACAGAAAGGACCAACCGGACTCTCGAACAATACCTGCGGTGCATGCTGCACCAGGTAGTGGGAACTTGAAGAGGCCTATTATGGATAGCCGAAGATGCTTACAACAATTAATTGCATTCCAGTACTGGACAAACCCCTTTCTACACCCTCTATGGCAGACATCTACATACTTCCGAACTAGACAGCCCTCCCTGTTTAGAAATGCCAGCAATAAAAACTCTTCATGCAACCATCTCTCAGGCCTTTAAAAAAGCAACAGCCCATTTAATCCTCGCCAAGAACAAGCAAAAGAGATTTGCTGACCAACATCGGAAGAAGGCCCCTGACTATCAAATAGGAGACAGGGTTTGGCTAGTCGCAAAATAAATACCCCTAAAAGGAACTCAGACCTTTCGTCCTCGTTATTTGGGACCTTATTCTGTCAAAGCCATTATCAACCTGGCTGCTGTTAAACTAGCACTACCAGCCAACATGCGAATAAACCTGGTATTCCACGTCTCGCTTCTAAAACCGGTAAAACCCGGTACACGAGTTAAGCCACCACCCGAACCCATAATAGTCGATGGGGAACCAGAGTTTGAAGTAAAAGAGATTTTAAATATACCAGGTCCAAACTATACTACTTAGTCGATTGTAAGGGTTATGGCCCTCAGGACAAATCCTGGGAACCTAGCGAAAACATTCATGCACTACACTTGATTAGGACATTTCATCAGAACTTGCCAGCCAAACCCGGACCAGGCCGAAGAGCCACCTTGGGAGGGGCCTTTGGGGGAGTGCTGTCATGACCCTTGACCGAAAACCCCACTGACATGCTCACATGCCAGGCAGGGTTAAGACTCAAGGTCCAACTGGGGCCCCAAGGGCCTTACACTATTTTCATAGACTCTCCTGGAGTCATCCCTGGCGCCTTTGGTGCCAGGCTCATGGTCAGGATTGGAAATCTCCTTGAAGGGACTACTTTTTCTTTGGAGGCCTGCAAGTCAACATGGAGGCACCTACACAGTCTAGTTCCTAGAACCAGACTGTGCGGTGCAGTGTTTTAGGGTGTGGTAGTCCAGACTACTTTTCCTCGACTATTTTACTGGAGGGCTATATAAACCACACCCGAGTTACAAAACGTGCTTTGCATTATTCTGCAGCCAGCAGCGTGACTCTCATTGTGTCCAGATACCGGCGATCCTTGAACCACGGACCCGCAGAGGAGACAGAGAACATCATTAGCAGTCTCTACTTACCTGCGAACTCCATCCTGCCTCTGCCTGTCGATTGTCCATCTTCTGCTGCTCACGGTCATCCATCCAGTCGGCATCATCATCGGGACATCACGAACGGACCGGAATGAAGCACCTGGGGAGAGAGAGAGAAAGACAACGTTAAAACAAGGTACTCACAACGCTTGCCGCAGTCATCACAGGGACCTCACCCGGCTGGGCATTTATAGGCCGGCATCGCTCCTGAACTCTTCACACGCCCGAAAAGACCCTCGCAACCTGAAAAGGAATAAAGAATACAGGTTAGCAAGTTAAAGATATAATAGTGCCACACTTCGCGCATTACCTTCCAATTCGTTGTACGCTCCTGCCTCCTCCATTCTGGCAGGAGCCCGATCAAAGCTGCGCATTCTCCGAACCTCTGTGCACCTGAGAGGGGAATAAAGAAAAGACAATAATCACAAGAAAGGAAGGCAAGGACGTATTCAGACTGCCGTAATCAGACTTACCTTCCTCAAAAGACACTTGAATGGGCTAGCACCAGTGAAGTTAACTCGGTCGCTCAAGCCCGCAGAAGACTACGCACCCCTGCACAGAAGGCAGGACGGAGAGCACGACAGACATCATGACAAGGTGAGAAGAGGTCTATCGGGTCGAATCAATGGCAGGTGGGAGGAGACTGAGTCTGATCCTAAATCCAGTCCTCCTGTGCTTTCAGGCCCGACTTCCATCCAAGGCACCATCCGAACTCGGGAAGGGTCCAGGGGGAATCCAGCAACTGGGCCAAAGGGCATCCCCGTGGATACCAGGTGAGCGTAACAGGATCGTATGGGGAGGGAGACCCACTATGAGACCAGTGACGACCCTGGGAGAACACGTTATCCCCGCCGATCACCTGACCCTAGAACCTTGCCTACCATGGCCCCACCTCTTCTTCGCCTTCTCTCTCTGCACCTTTACCTTTTTACACTATGTGTTTTGGTAGACCAACCAAAGTAGAGAGTACTGAGGTGAGGGAAATCCCTAGTGAGTCACAACATCATG
Organism: Ambystoma mexicanum; assembly: GCF_040938575.1. Lineage (NCBI taxonomy): Eukaryota > Metazoa > Chordata > Amphibia > Caudata > Ambystomatidae > Ambystoma > Ambystoma mexicanum. The sequence continues at coordinate 820,124,546 of NC_090922.1, forward strand.
GCCCTCTCAGTACTGGGATGACAAGGAGGCGCTGATCAATATATAGTGCCAATCAAAACCAGAACATGCATTCTAGAGGTTCTCGACAACCGATCAAGTCAAAACAAGTTAAAAGGGAAGAGGGAATTTACAAAGTGTGAAGCTCGCTCTGGAAGAACCATGAGTCAGAAAATGCTCAGGGAAGAAGGAAGGCAGACCAGGGAGCCGTGGAAGGAAACCAACGTTGTCCTGTTGGTGTGCAGGGACTGCGTGTTGAGCAGCAGGGGAGGCGCTCCTCGCAACTCTGAAGGTCAGCAACTGGGGACAGACCGCCCTGCACCAATCAGAGTGAACCTGGTGCAGTGAAGCCGCCAAATGCCACAGAGCAGAGAGGAAGCAGGGGAAGCCCCAACACTGACAGCAGGCATGCAGGAAGCCTCAAGAGCATCACGCACCAGCAATCAAGGTATGCAGAAGAGAGGGGAGGCACCGGGGGCCCTGCGAACATAACGAAGGCCAATTACACACAGAACAGAGTCTTGGACCCCTACATGTCAGAGATAGATCAAGAAGGAAGAGTACCTAATCTTTCTCATGCAAGTACTTGGTAACACAACAAACTAAGTCGGCCCCTCAAAGAAAGAGACTATGAAGAGAACTGGGAGGGCAATACCTATAAGCATCATACTTGGCTGGCGAGTGAACCCAGTCTGTGTTTGTGTGGTGGCATATGGCAGTGGAGGAAACCAGATCTGACAGCGAGGGTCGGGAACCCACCACAGCCTGGAAGTGCATCCAGGCTGTTCTTGTCGCAGTAACTGGTGGGACAAAACCAGGGCTGCCAACCAGGGTCAAGGACCCACCACAGCTTGGGAGTGCATCCAAGCACCTCTTCTTTGTTGCAGTACTTGATGGAGGGAAACCAGGCCTGCCAGCCAGGGTCAAGGACCCACCACAGAGTGCATCAAAGCGCCTCTTCTTTATTGCAGTAGCTGGTGGAGGGAATCTGCCAACCAGGGTCAGGGACCCACCACAGCTTGGTGGAAGTACATCCAGGCTGTTCTTCTTCGTTGCAGTTCCTGGTGAGAGGAAACCAGGCCTGCCCATCAGGGTCAGAGACCCAGAGACAGAAAGGAAACCTGAGAAGGGCCAACCAGGGAGCAGAGTTTCCCTAACCATTGTTTGAATTTTGTAAGAGACTTGACCTAGGCCAGGGAAGGGAGGAATTCCCCAATAGTTCATGATTGGACTATTGTAGAACTGTCTTTTGCCCAGGGGAGGAAGTCATTCTCCTTAGGCTAGAAAAGAACCACTTTCATTTAGTTTAAACTTAGAGTGTGAGGTACAGAGTAGGATTCTGACTTTGGGACTTTTGCTATGGACATTGTGACACTAGTATTTTAGTTGAGGCAGGGAAACCCCTCTTAGAGTTAGGGTTTCTTTTCCTTTTCACGCTTCAATAAATGTCTATAACCACCACAATGACCCTGCGGTGTCAGAGTCTTGCTTCTGCGCCCTTACAGTATGCACACATTATGCACAGTGCCATTGCACATCAGCACGTCTCTCTGTTATGTGCCTATCACAGATGATACACAAAATCATCACAAGACATTGAGTCTGTCTGCTATGTGCCTATAACATGAGCTACACAGAGCCAACACATGTTAGTGAGTCTGTCACCAATGTGCCTATCAAAGGTGACACATAGGGTCCTCACATAGAATAGTGTCTGTCTGCTATGTGCCCATCACAGGTGATACACCATGCTATCAGGTCACTGAGTCTGTCTGCTGTGTGTCTATTATGGGAGATAGACAGAGACATCACATGTCAGCAAGTATGGCTGTTCTGCATCTGTCACATGTTACACACAGAACCATTATGTCAATGAGTCTGTCAGCAATGAGCCAATCACACATTATTACAGTAACATACTGCATCAGCAAGTCTGTCTGTTATGTGTCTATCACAGGTGATGCACAGAACCAGTGCATGGCAGCGTGTCTGCCTATTATGTTTCTATTGCAGGTGATAGACAGAACCATCAAGTCAGTTAATCTGTCTGCCCTTCATCTTTCACAGGTTGAACATGGAGCCATCACTTGTCGGGAAGCCAGTCTTTTCTGTACCTATAACTTATGCAATGTGAGGAAGCAGGAATGAGACACGAACATAGAAGACTTGTGGTGGTTGTCACAAACCTTTATTAAATAACTAGCAAAAAGTACCCATTCTCCGAACGGGTTCTGTAGACAGACATGATAACACGCTCATCAATTTTTGAAGATCTATGATCCTGTAGATCACTGTTTCGATTCGCTTATCTCTTGATGTGCTTTCACCCTGAAGAAAACTGCACTTAGAATGGGCGTGTGTGGCTGGCTGACATTAAACCGGAGCAGTCGTTGGGAGGAGGCGAGAGTTGGTGTGCTGCTGCAGACTGGGACATTCTGTGCCCTCTCCCCACTTGTCATCTCACCCTGGTGTGGTGCAGTTAGTTGCAGTGAATTGTGGTGCAAATATCCCAGAAACAGTGCATCCTAGGGCTTTGAAACATGGCGTTTTGTTCCTCGTGTTGAGACCGGTCTTTCTACGACCACATTTGTGTTTCGCCGATTTCAGGCAACCATCTCATGTGTGAAGGTGCTGAGATCCAGGGAAAGGGGTGGCGTGTCCAAATGTTATGTAGCCTGTAATGTTCAGGGGGTCCGAACAGGTAACTATTCAACATTTGGTACAGATTGGTGAAACGGTGTGGAATTGTACAAGGAACAACGCTTTGCCAAGCCACAAATCCACAAACAAATTTGGACTTTTTCTGAAATCCGGGGAACGGGATGGGGTGTCCAAATGTCATATAGCCAGTGTTGTGCAAAGGGTTCTATCAGGTAACTATGCAACATTTGGTGCAAATTGATGAAACAGTGTGGAATTTCATAAAGAACAACGCTTCACCATGCCACAAACAAAGAACACATTTTCTCTTTTATAAATAAAGATAGTTAAAGAGGTTGGAAAATATCTCACTATCCCTAATCTAGGAGGTATTTCCCTACCTCAACCAAAAACGAAGGGCCTGTCCGGTGTGAAGATGTCCAAAACAAAATGTCCTGTGTCCAAAATCCTATTCTAGCTCTCTCGTTCTAAAAGTAACTCTAATGTGTTAAGGGTATTGTATCAGGCTTGAAAAAGTGCACAAATGTTCAAGTTCAACAAAAAGGTACAAATACAACAAATGACTCCATTACCCAGGTTTCTATCCAATTAAACAAAAGTTCAAAAGAATAATCAAGTTCTTTGTCGTCCAAGAGGATAACCCCTCCTCGGTTCCATGTAATAATGTCACCACAAAAATATCGCCATAAAAATATATCGCAGAAAAATGGTCGTTTTTTGTGGCGACATTATTGCATGGAACATGTGGGGGGACACCCCTGCAACCCCCAATTTTTTTTGCCCCTGTCGTCATATATATGGTCACCCAAATAATATCGCCACAACATTTTCCCGGCGATATTATTTACGGCGACCATATATGTGGCGATATTATTACCTGATACCCCCTACTCCTGGTGTTTCAATTCACTCCTGAGGAAATTACTCCCTTCCCCAGGTCTTTTCCACATTCCACATTCCACATTCAATGCAGTTAAAAATCCTAAAGGTATGAATCTTCCTTTGGATTTCTCTGACACATAAAACAATGGGTATACTCTCCTGACAGGTTCTCTCATATAGCTCGTTGATACAATTTGGGTGCGGGTCTCAGACCTGCACAGCACCTAGTATACTCTCCTGCCAGGTTCTTCAATGCTTATTTCACTCTCTCGTACATCCTGGTAACTCCCCTGCCAGGACAATATCTCTAAGGGTATGATTCTTCCTCGAGATAGTATACTTCAACAATTACACTTATGGGTCGGGGACCCAGACTCGCACAATGACTGGTATACTCTGCTTCCAGGTCCTAATTGCACTGTTCACTGTCATTCTGGTATACTCTCCTGCCTGGTAAACCTCACAACTGCATGAGTCTTACTTGAGAATTCGTTTTACCACCTGTGATTAAGGATGCAGGTCCCAGACTCCCACAACACTTGGTTTTCCCAAATTCACTTTTGCTCACTTGGTGGTTTTCATAATGTCCCAGCTTCCTTGTTCACTTCCTCGGAACAGAGCCCTCCCTTCTGGGTTTCTCTGCGGTCCGCAACCCAAAGCACCCCAGTATCCCCTGTCTGCTTTCTCGGGCTCACCAGTATTATTAGGCAGCTTCGGCATCCTCTGCATGTGCCCCTCTCCACATCGGTCATGCTTAGGTAAGCGTTGCCGCCTCCAACACTCACCGGTCTTCTCCCCTCTCTGGCATGCATGGCAGCGGTTCTCCTGCTCACGTGTCCACCTGACAGATCGGGGCTCCTAGGCAATCACCAGCCAGTCGCGTCTCTCGGCAATCAGCCACCTGTCGGGTCTCTCTCCAGTTCTGCACAGCTTCATCTTTCAACTCCAACGGTAATGAAGGGAGCTATTTGGAGCCAATCAGATTCCTCCAACAGTCAGACCAATCACTTCAGTCTAGCAGAGTAACCTTCAATCTGGTTGCTCTCTTCTTCGTGTCAGTTTTTGTTGTGTGAGGGGGCATACCCCAGGGGTAACGCGTTCGTTGTAAAAGCAAGACAATGCAGCGCAACACAAGTTACGAACCCCAATCCTGCGCTTAGAAACCAACCTCTGGTATTAAGTGCATTATAAAAGAACAATTATAATTATTATTAATTGTAATTATAACATTGCTGGGTATTTGAGAATTCTATGACTAAGGGCCTCATCACGAGTTGGGCGGTATCCCAGCGCTATTTGAGCTACCCCAACTCAGTCTGGCGCAATTTGCACCAGATCCCAAGTTGCAGGGGGGGGGCGGGAACTCAGTGCTATTATCGTCGGCGCAAATAGCGCTGTGCTAATAGCGCTGAAAATGGCCCAAAAATGCCATTTTCCGCCCAACCAACTCGGGATTTGGCCAGCCCTTAAATGAGACAGTTATACCGTTACTGTCACATTTAAGGGCTCAGGCCAAACTTGTGATGAGGCCCTTAAGTGTTGGGGAATATTGAGGATTACTGCCACCATATGCCATAAGGGCCTGAGGGACTGAAGGCATGTTCCTAAACGGGAATGGGGTTTAACATGTCACTCCAGTCTCCTGAGGGTCGCCTCCCCTCATTTGGTCTTCCCTCAAATGCCGCCTGGGTCAGAATCAGGTAGTGGCTACCGTCCCCTGGCCACATGAGAAGAAGCTACCTCTGGGAAAGGAGTGAGGTCATCATTGGATTCATTACAGCACAAACGTAAACATTTATTTCTGTATTGTCCCAATTGCATGTGATTAATAGAGCCATGAAACAACAGTGAGTTTGTCTTCTATGTACCTATCACACATTATACACAGTGGCATCCCACACCAGGAAGTCTTTTTGTTATGTGCCTATCACAGGGGATTCAAAGAGCCATCAAATGTCAGAGGGTTGTCACATGTAATACACCAAGTCATCACATGTCAGTGAGCTTGTCCGCTATGTGACTTTCATATTTGTTATACAGAGCCACAAGTTCAGTGAATCTGTCTGCTACATGCCCATTACAGATGTTAAACTGAGTCATCGTGGGTCAGTGAGTCTGTCAGCTGTGTGCCCATCACAGGTGATACACAGAGTCCTCACATATCAGGGAGTATGTGCTCTATGTGTGTGATGCTGCAAATGCATTGGAGGGACAGGGCCTCCTAGTCCTTGTCCTGTAGTCCTTTTTCATTTGTGTTCTGTATTGTTTTCTGCTGAGGAGTCCATGTGGGACTCCTGGCAGTGCAGCTCCTCCTATTTTTGGTTTGGTGTACAGACCCATGGGATACCCTTATGGCACCAACGGGTGGGGGTACAACCATGTGCCCCTAGTGTATGTTTTGGGCACCTGTGTGTGGCCCACAGAGCAGGGTATGTGCTGGTGGCAGCTCCATGCTGAATTTTGACAGGTGCTCGAGTATCCTTCATTTTGGGGATACCCAGGCCCTTCCATTGGAATCAGTTGATTCCTGATAGGAAACAAGATGGTCCCTGTGGCCTCTTGCTTACTATTGCCTGTTACCGTGTTTTGCCAAAGTCCTGGGAAGCTCTGACTCTGTCCCTTCCCCCTGACTGGCTGTTCGGTGGAAGTTCCATATATGGTGTTGTTGTGAAGCCCAGGCCAGACTGTCTGGAGCCTTCCCAGTGACTGTATGTTGTGGGTACACCCGGTGGGTGGGACCTGGGTGAATGGAGTGTGTGACCAATATGCACTTCTTGTTGTGGATGTCTGGTTTCTGCTGTTTGACACAATGACTGAGACAGCCCTGCCCGAAACTGGTATGAATGCAGTGTGTAGTGTTGAATGGCTGGGTACTTGTCCCAATACACATTCCTTGTTGTGAGAGTCTGAGAGGGAGGAGAATGGCCTGAATGAACTGTATGCCTGATTGGCTGACTGACTGCTGAATGCCCTTCTGAGTGATTTGTTGCCTGAGTCTGACCCAGCAAAATGAATAAGCGATCAACTAGTATATCTGGGGGCCTCTCACTGCTAGAAATCATTCAGAAGCTGAAGTTGAAACTGACGCGTAATCTCAAAGCCGAGCCTGAAGAAGAAGGTTGACTGCTGTCTCCCTTCGCCGAAATCCGAATGCCGAAAGCCGTCGAGACTGATCCAAGAGAGGACCTGGTTAGGCACCCTCTTCCTGTGCTCCGAGGGACCATCGAGCACAGCTAACCTTCGCCAAAGCACCCTGGAACTCAGACCCTCGAAAGGCTGCCGACCGGCGACTCGGACCGCCGAGGAGAACGAAGATAAGCACCGGACATTCCGTCCACCATCGTCGACCAGGGTTCACAAGTCTGCTGTAACCGCTGGAGGCCCGTCGAAGCCGTGTTGCCCAGAAGAGGGGACCGCTTGACGCCGAGCCACCGAAGACCGGAGCCGCACGTTCCTTTGCCTAAAACTTTTGATTCACGGACACGCTTGTCCGCACCGCTGCCTGCCTTATCCCACCAGAGAAGGCCAGGCCATCGACACACCGAGGAGCATCCACCGGCGAGTTTCCCGCCACCTGACGACCGTAGAGACGCCGGACAACTCGACGCCCTTGCTGGGCCACAGTTCTTCACAAACTCTTTGCAGTCCTGAACTATCGACATCGTGGTGCCCCGCACGGCTCTTCCTTTCAGGACGTCTTCGAATCGCCATCGACGACCACCGCAGGGACCAAAGCTGCCGCCTTGACGCAGAGTTCACTTTCTTCGAGGGATCTCGATGATCCGTGGCTCCTGCTTTAAAAGGAGCCGCTCAAGAAGGATTCATCGACGACTTGTCGTCAAACTCTGTTATTCCAGGTACATTGGGGTGGTAGAAACATTATAGAAGGAAATAAGACTTATAGAACAATATATGGACTGGGCTTGTGATATATCTTTACTTTACAGGTTGCCCAGGTGAGGGGATCTCCAAAAAGAACTGTGTTTAACGGTAGAGGCCAATATTCCGCCAATGGTTCTAACCAACTGCTTTCCTCCTCTGTCTATTGTTGGTTACCTTTATTAAGTGATGTGTGTGACATTTAACCACAGTACAGTTGATGCACTTTAATGGAATCTAATAATTGTGTTACCACTTAGAACTGTATATATTTGCCATTGTAGATTTACTGAGCACAAAGTGAGTTATTGTGATAGTGTACATAACCTTGAAGTTAATTATAAAAAGACTGTGTTTTAACTAAGACAGTGTGTGGACATTCCTTTGTGGGAGCTTGGGGACTACACTGTACTTAAGAACCAGCCTGCATCACCTCCTGAGAAGCTAGGCATTGATTGCTTGTCCATTGCTACCTATAGAGAATCTTGACTGGGGTCCTCTGTGCCTCTCCTCTACCATATAGAGAGCAGAAGTACAGACCCCCCCCCCTGTGTCTTTACACTGGTGGCAGTGGTGTGATGTTTATGGTTTTAGGAATCAGTGTATAACCACGCCACTTACAAAATATCTGCACTTTGTTCAATTGAGGTTTAGTTGTGTGCAAGATAACTGCATTACAAGCAATGGAATCTATTGCAAATGGTAAATTGACTAGGATGAGCTTAGAGGCTCTCCAGAGTGCTTGTGAAACCAGGGAGTTAGACTTTGTGGATAAGTCTAGGGCTGAGCTGATAGATGCCCTGGTGGACTACCAGACTGATGGTGAAACTCTGAAGGGGGAGATGCAACCAATGAGGACTCTGCCCCTGGGGTTGTTGCTGAATCTGTTTCTGGGAATGCCGCCATTCCTGCTGCCTCTGTTCCAACTCCCAGCAATTCCGTTGAACTTGAGTTATTAAGGATGAAGTTACCCTTTGAATACTGCAAGTTGGAAATAGAAGCTGAGCTTAAGAAAGAGGAGCTGGCCCAGCAAGTGGAACTCAAGAATAGGGATCTTGAACTCAAAGACAAGGACTATGAATGTCAGAGAATCCAGGTAGAGACAGCTAGAGTGGAGACTTCAGCTAAACCAGTTGAGAGTGGCAGGTCCCCAGCCACCAAGTTCATGAAAGATTTGGTTGGTGTGTTTGTGGAGGGTTCTGCTATCTTCCAATGGATTAAAGCGTTTGAAATGGCTTGTGCAATTCATGATGTTGATAAGAGAGATTGGGCTAAGAGTTTGTTAAGCAGAGTGCCTCAGACTGGATATGACTGTATTCTGAAACTGAGTGTGGAAGAAAGGGGTCAGTATGAGTGCATGAAGTCTGCTTTGATTGCCAAATTTGGCAAGACACCTACCCAATACCTTAAAAGGTTCAGGGATTTTAAGAAAAGAGAGAATGTGTCTTGGGTTGACTGGGTGAGTGCTGCGCACATGAACATGATGGGGTGGACTGATGGTTACAAAGTGAAAATGTTTGTTGAATTGTCTCACCTTTTGTTTTTTGAGCATTGTTCTGAAGCCTGTTCACCAGAGCTGCGTCAGTATGTTGCTGACCAGATCATTTTGGATCCCTTTAAGCTGGCTAGGTTGACTGAAAAGTGGGTCTCCCACAGGGTGTACCCTAAGGACACCAGTGGGAAGGATAAGGACAAAGAAAAAGGGACCCCTCAGAAAGCTGAGGAGTCCCACAAGCAATCACAGTCGGGTAAACCAAAACCTTCCTCTCCTAAGACCCAAAAGTCTAGTGGGGATAAGTCATCTGTGGGTGGGAATAAGAGTAGTGGTCCTACTGCTGTAAAGCAGGCTCCCAGTGGTTCCAGTACCGTACCCTGCATCCCTGGCACTTGTTGGGAATGTGGGGCTCTGGATCACAAGAAGGGTGACTCCAAGTGTAAAGGTAAGGCACTTGGAGTACAGACTGTCAGCCTGAGCTACCCTTACCCCATGTCTGAGGTGGAGGCCACTGTCCTCCCCTCCTCTACAGGAATTACATTTGGTGCTCCTGTATTGATTTCCTTAGTGTCCCTTGGGGCCTGGCACCAGTACGCAGAAGTACTGGCGACTATCCCACAGAACACCCATAGGTTTTTCAGAAGTGGCCTCTTGAATGGCCAGCCTTCTACTGGTTTGAGAGACACTGGGGCAAGCATGACAGTGGTGGACAGGACCCTGCTCAAGCCAGAGGACTATATAGGTGCTCCTCTGAGAACCACCAGGTTAGCTGGAGGGCCTCCCAAACTATCGCCTGTAGCTTTAGTCACACTCATGATTGGAGACAAGACAGCAAAGCTTCCTGTCCTGTTTCAGGACAATGTCCCTGCTAACATTCTGTTAGGAAATGATCTAGTAGAGTTGGGGTTGATCTCGGATGGTCTCCCCATGACTGCTGCTGCAGGCACTAGGTCACAAGTGACACAGGGTCTGGCTGTGAGTCAGGTACCCGAGCCAAAGGCAAAGCCTAAGGCAAGAAGACGGAGAACAAGAAGGCCACCTCTGCAAAGGGGGCTCCTTCTCTTCCTGCTCTTCCTACAGCACCCATTGGGATCCATGCGCTGGGCGTGCTGGGACCAGTGGAAAACCCAAACTCAACTACTGAGGGAGAAGAGGCAGAAGGCCCTCCTGCGGGAGAGGTTCTCAACCCGGAGGACCACCCCAACCTTCAATGCCTGTTGGCTGAAGGGGGGCCCTCCCGGGTGGACTTCTGTAAGGGGCAGAGAGAGTGCCACTCTCTCGAGGGTCCGAGGAAACAGGCCCTGTCCCAGACACAAGGAGAAGTGACTAGGACTTTCTGGATCTATTGGGAGGGTGAGCTCCTTGTTAGTGAGCCCACTAAGCCTGAACCTGGTGCCCTCAAGAGGCTGGTGGTACCCATGGTTTACAGGCCCTTCCTGCTGCAGTTGGCGCCTGAGGTGCCCTTAGCTGGTCATCTTGGGACCAAGAAGACTAAACAGAGGTTCTCTGCCCATTTCTACTGGCCTCGGATGGGAGTAGAAGTGGAGTCCTACTGCAGGACCTGCCCAACTTTTCAGTTGTCTGGCAAGGCTGGAGGCAGTGTCATTGCCCCACTGCAGCCATTGCCAGTGGTTGGCACACCGTTTGAGAGGGTGGGCATTGACATTGTCAGTCCTCTTGACCCTCCCACTTCAGGTGAACATCAGTTCATCCTGGTCTTGGTAGATCATGCAACCAGGTACCCTGAAGCTATACCCCTTCAGACTGTTACTGCCAAGGTGGTTGCCAGGGCTCTCCTGTGCATTTTCACCCGGGTTGGATTCCCTAAGGAGGTTGTCTCTGCCAGAGGATCCAACTTCATGCCTAGTTACATGAAAACTATGTGGAAAGAGTACGGGGTAACCTATAAGTTTTCCACCTCTTACCATCTCCAGCCCAATGGTCTGGTTGAGAGGTTTAATAAAACTGTCAAGAGCATGCTAGGTGCCTCCTGCCATGGCTGCTGTTTGCTTACAGAGAGGTACCTCAATAGGGTGTTCGATTCAGCCCCTTTGAGTTACTCTTTGGACATACTGTGAGGGGGCCCCTTGCCTTGATCAGAGAAGGTTTGGAAGCCACCCCTCCAGGTCCCGCCAAGCAAGTGGTGGACTATGTGTTAGGCCTCAGACGGAGGATGACACAAATGATGGGTCAAGTGACAGCGAATCTCAAGGCCAGCCAGGAATTGAATAAGTACTGGCATGCCCTTAAAGCCTTGCAAGTGCATTGGACTCTGGGACAGGAAATCCTTGTGATGGAGCCTACCAAGCCTAGAGCTTTGGCAGACAAGTGGACTGGACCCTTCAGGATCATCTCCAAGATGGGCAAAGTCAATTATCTGGTTGACATGGGAGTCCCTGGGGTAGCCCCACAGGTATTCCATGTTAACAGGCTCAAGCCTTTCCACGGGCGAGCAGAAGTCTCATGTCTCTTGCTAGCTTCAGAGCAAGAAGATGATGAGAGTGAGCCCCTTCCTGATTTGCTGCATAGCAAGCCTCAGGATGGCTCAGTGGAGGGAGTACATCTCTCTCCTGATCTGACGACAGAGCAGCAGAAGGCCTACAGGGCTTTGCTGCGGCAGTATGCCTCTCTGTTTTCACTGACACCAGGCCTTACACTGGTGTAGGCACGAAATTGACACTGGTGACAGTGTGCCTATCAAAAGCTGGTGCTACCGTATGTCAGATACCATTAAGATCTAGCAAATGTATGGGGTGTATGTGACCCTCTTTTTTGATCTGGGGGTCTATGTCATGAGGGTGAAATACAATGTATATGACAAAAGGACATGGACTACCCCACCTGTATGGCACTGGCCGGCAGTATTTCACAGTACAAATTGACCGATCAACTAGTTTGATCTGTACATTAATAGGAGATCACCAAAGTAGCATTTGTGAACATAACAATTTTATTTTCTCATAAAAAGCCTGAGTAGGCCGTTATACATGTATTACCATGTTTAACCCCAGATGTGCTGGACGTGGGTACACATTATATTATATTGCACATTCATATAATAATAGTTTGTAGTTGAAATTATTGCACAGACAAAAGATTTTTGCAATTAGTGACTAAGAATGTGGTTCTTGGAAGGTGCCAGACTGACTAGATAGATGTTTTGGTTATAAAAACCACAGTCTTAGTGGTTATATCTAACTGTATTCTTAGTGGTTATATCTAACTGTATATATTTGCCATTGTAGATTTACTGAGCACAAAGTGAGTTATTGTGATAGTGTACATAACCTTGAACTTAATAATATAAAGACTGTGTTTTAACTAATAAAGTGTGTGGACATTCCTTTGTGGGGGCTTGGGTTCTACACTGTAATTAAGAACCAGCCTGCATCATCTCCTGAGAAGCTAGGCCTTGATTGCTCGTCCATTGCTACCTATAGAGAATCTGGTCTGGGGTCCTCTGTGCCTCTCCTGTACCATATAGAGAGCAGAAGTACAGACCCCCCCTCCAGTCTTTACAATGTGCCTACCACAGTTGATACACAGAGTCATCACTTGCCAGTGAGTCTGTCTGCTGTTTACCTATCATGCATTATACAGAGCCCTCCCATGTCAGCGAGTCAGTGTGATATCTGCCCTTCAAAGGTGATGCACAGAGCAGACACATGTCAGCAACTCTGTTGGCTTTGTGCCTATCACATATGATACACAGAGACGGATCAGTGAGTCTGTCCGCTATGTAAAGCTGATAAAAAAAAGCCCTCACATGTCAGTGAGACTGTCACTTTTGTGCCTGTCTGTGATGTTGGAAATTATTTGGAGTTATAGGGCACTAGTGCATTAATCAGGCAGCACCCAATCATGCTCACAGGCATTCAGGCCATTCACCCAAAACCAGACACCCATAACACAGGATGTGGATTGAAAGCAACTCCTAACCTTTCAGAGCATTCACTGCATTCACTCAGTTTTAGGCAGGGCAGGCTCGTGCAGGACCACAGGCATTGTGGCACACAGGGTGGGTCTGGTGGCAGCTACATGCTGACTTGAGAGTGGCTCTGAGTGGCCTAGATACTTCTCCGGAGCTGCACAACCCCCCACCACCGACTACAGGCAGGCCTCAGGCCGCCTTTCAATGCCTGATGGCTTGGGTGGCAGACACATTGGGTCTTTCGGCCCCTTCCAGGTCCAGAGTTCAGTATATGAGCTCTGTGACATTCCGGACGATGCCCCTGCAAAGGAGACGCTCTTTTTTTTAACATGGCTGTCGAAGCGCTGGTGGTGAAAATGTGCCAGAAGTTTGCCTCTATACCCCATAGTGGACAGGGAGCTGGCAAGGAAGCATAGGCCGGCGTCTTCGGACCCAGATATTCTTTCAGCCCATGCTTCACTAGAGAGCCTGGTGGTACAGGCCACAACTGTGAGCCTAAAGACCTTTACCTTCTCATCCGTTCCACAAGACAGGAAGAGAATGAGGCTGGATACATGGGGCAAGAAGGCTTTTGCGGCAGGCAGTCTAGCACTGCATGCTGTGAACGCTTCTTGAGCCATGGCAAAGGTTTATTTCGGTTTCTGGTCGGCTGTGGCGGGTGCTGCGAAGTACCTCACAGAAGGAGACATGAGGCATGGGTTTCTGTCCCTGGTCTCCAATGGGAAAGAGGCAGTGCGACAGATGCTGCAGTCGGGCCTGGACACATCCGATTGCGTGGGTAGGGCCATGGCTACCAGCACTGTTATCAGGCGCCACTCGTGGCTCTGGACGTCAGGGTTGGCTCCCAATGTGCAGTCCTGGCTGCTGGACATGCCGTTTGATGGCCAGAACCTTATTGTAGCTAAGGCGAATGAGGCACTCCAGAAGGTCCACTGCAAAGTCCCTGGGGCTGTGGGGCTAGCAGTGCAGCAGCCTTCCGCTCAGTCCTCCTCAAGGAGCAGGAGTATTCACTCCTTTCCTTCCTTTACCTATAGGGTAGTGGTAGAGGTAGAGTTGCTCAGAGGGGAGGGATTGCAACGGTCACTGTCCCCTCCGCATGCCCATGGCACAGGACCTCAGTGACAGGCCTCAACACCAGTGACTGCTGGGTGGAACACTCCCAGTTCAGCAGGGTGTGGGCAGAAACCACCAACGATGTTTGGGCCTTTCAGGTCATAAATCCGGGATACTGTCTTCCTTTTGTTCAACGCCTCCGGGACCACTGTCCATGGTCCACTGCTCTCCTGTCGGACCCACATCTCTTAGAAAAGATCTGTCAGATGCAGGCAAAAAACACTATTGAACTTGTTCCAAGATCAGAACACAGAAGAGGGTAGTATTCAACCTATTTCCTGGTGCCCAAGAAGGAAGGGGGTTTGCGTCCCATTGTGGACCTGCGGCTACTGAATTTGTTCCTTCGCAAGGGCAAATTCAAGATGGTCACTCTAGCGCAGATCCTGCAAGCCCTCGATCTGCAAGCCTGGTTAGTCTCCTTGCATCTTCAGGGCGTTTACTTCCATATGCCAATCCATTGGAAGCACAGCAAGTACCTGTGGTTCAGGGTAGGCCAGCCCCATTACCAATTCAAGGACCTGCCGTTCGGTCTTTGATCGGCACCCATGCTTTTCACCAAACTGTTTGCAGTGGTAGTGGCTCGACTCAGGCGGGAGGGCATTCATGTATTTCCCTACCTGGACGGCTGGCTCACCCGAGCGCGCCCACCGGAGCTGGTGTAGGAACATCTGATCCGCACATGCTATCTTTTTCACAGTTTGGGCTTTTCCCGGAGCCTAAAAAAGTCTCAGGTTCAGCCATCCCAGTCTCTATGATTTATCGGTGCAGTCTTGGACACCCGCCTGGGCAGGGCTTTTCTTCCCGAGGATCGAATGGTGAACATCTTTCAGATGGTCCGTGTCCTTCAGTATCAGACTCAGATCCGAGCCTCAGCCTTCCTGCACCTTTTAGACTGCATGGCCTCCTGCATTGTTGTGGTGCCAGAGGCCCGACTGTGCATGAGATTGTGTCAGTGGCTTCTGTGAAGGGATCATGAATGAGATACAGACAACAGGTTCAAGATTGGTTCTTAATCTTTTTATTAACTGAAAAGGCAGTATAGAGTAAGGCCTAACTTGCCCTCTGGTAAGGTGGGGTTTCCCTCCCTAAAGAAAACCAAGGATAGTCTGTGTCAGGAAGTCTGAATCAAAAGTATGTCTGTGTCCAAAACATATACTTTCCCTCACAACTAACTGCATAAAACGTGTCGGGATGTCAGCATCAAAATGAATGTTTTCAAAATAAAGTTCTGAGCTTCTTCCAGGTCTTGGCTTGTAATCAGCTTCTCCTTCCCCAAGTTCAAAACAGTTTACAAAGTCTCAGGGTTCCCTTCCCCAAAAGTTCAAATCTTCCAGCTTTTCAAAACACCACAGTTCCTTGCGACACTTCCCAGTTCCAGTACTTTTCACTGGTTCACATTGGCAGTTCTGTTTCTTGACTTCAACATCACATAAGCAGTTGTTACTTGCATTGCCTCTTTCCATAAAGGGTGGCACTCAGTCTAGGTGCAGTTGTCAGACCACACGTACCACCCATTAAACATCACGCAACCAATACCAATTCTTGTCTGCTTTCCATAAATAATTGTCCACCGCTTTCCTTCGACATTGAAAATTGTTTCTTTCATCAGTGTCATGCTTTTCTCACACTTTACTGTTTCTTGGATGGCTACCATTCACTTTGTTACACTTTCTGTATTCTTGCAGTTCCTTGAGCTCTTTAGCTTTGGCCAATACTTAGTTTCACATCTCATAACCTTCTTGGTATTCTCTTGGCTTTGCCAACATTTGTGACTCAAACAATGTATTCAGTGGTATCTGTCACTTGCACCACCTTGCCTTCATTCCATTTACAAGTGGTCACAACTTGCTCTGCTCTGTGCAGCATTAAAAGTGCTTACAATGTCTTTAATTTCATTCAGTATTCAAAATGACTTGTTTCGGCAGTCAAAAGTGATTATAACAACTTTCAGTTCTTTCGGCATTCAAGAGTGCTTGTTTTAAGTCTCCGGAGCACTCCGGTCTGAGTGTTTCCCTGTTTCCACTCACCGGTTGGATACGGCAGCTCCGTTCGGTTTCGTCCCACTCCTTGCTCTGCATTCCGGCTTCCAATGGGTCCGCTCTTCCTTCGCAGCAGCCAGAGAGAGCACTGCTCGCTCTCCTAGAGTCCAGGGGACAATAGCTTCACTCCTGCCTGGCGCCAGCCACAGAGAGCACTGCTGGCTCTCACAGAGTACTGTGGCAGCTGGAATGCTTCTGTGCCCCACAGCTCCTGCTGCGTGCACCTGACAAGGAGGGCAGCAGGTTTTCCAGACCCTCCCACGGCCAGTTCCAGTCCCGGGATTTCTCTCCCTCTCTCCTGCTCAACATGGCTTCTGTCCAGCCCACTTCTTTCTCTCCAGGCCGTTTCTCTCCTTGTGCTGAGCGGCCAGCATTTTTATACCTATTAAGACTGTTAAATGACCGCAGGTGTGGGACATTACGTTCATTTGCCTGACAATGGCGAAACCTATTAACTGGGCATGCCTGGCTGTTCGACCTGAAATCCTCCATAGCCCTCTTCTTTGTCTCAGTACCAGAGAGGTGTTTAGGAAGGTTTGAATTAAAAGAAGTGGGCATAACTCTGTGTTGTCTCTGCCTCATCTTTGTACTTGCCATTCTCCCAAATGAGGATGTGTCCTCCTAGTTGGTCTCTTCCTCATCCCAGTATTAAGGTGATGTTTATCAGGGGATATTTTGGGTGGGGGATGAAAAGGGAAAGGGCTGACAGTAGCCTACAAAGGCTTGTGGGATAAAGGGTTAATTTTGAAAAGGTCTCACCTAAGAACATCCTCTCCCCACTTCACAAGTTCCCTCCACCTACGTGACCCTCCTTTGCATATCCACCCCCAAGGTCAGGATCCAAAAGCGATGGCCATTCCCTGGTCACCTGAGAGGAGGATCCACGGGGGAAAGAAGTGAGGATGCCATTGGGTTCTTCAAACTTATCTGTTGCCAATGGACTCAGTACCAGCGTCAGATATCAGACCTCCTGGAGGTCTCAAATCGAATGGCCCTGGATTTGGCTTGGTGGGCCAGGCGAGACAATCTGCTCAAGGCCCTACAACCCCGGCCCCTTGTGACAGTGGTCAAGGATGCATCATTAGCAGGTGGGGATGTTCACTTGGCAGACCTTACAGTGAGCGACCTGTGGTCTCCCTCAGAGTCCCGGAACACACCAACTTGTTGGAGTTGAGGTCTGGCTCTGGTCGCCTTCCTCCCCTCTGTGAAATGCAAGACTGTTCTGATCCTAACCAACAACACAGTGGCCATGCACTACATCAACAAGCAAGGTGGGGTAGGGTCCTTCCCTCTCTAAAGAGAAGCAATGAAACTGTGGTTCTGGGCTCTTAACAGCGTCTCCCTTACGGCGGGTCATCTGGCTGGACACAAGAATGTCACAGCGGACTTGTTAAGCAGACAGAGATCAGCATCATATGAGTTAGAGCTCTGTCGGGACATTCTGGAGGAGATCTTCTCTTTTTGGGGTCTCGCCAAGTGGACCTATTTGCTTGCAGTGTCAACCAGAAATGCCAGTTGTTCTGCTCCAGGGAATATCCTTGTCAGGGAGCCTTGGGGGATGCCTTGACATTCAAGTGGATATTGGACCTCCTTGATGCGTTCCCGCTGATGCCTGTCATTCCGCTGGTCCTCAGGAGACTGCTTCTGTTCGGAACCATGATGATCCTGATTTCCTCCCACTGGGCCCGGAGCACATGCTATCCGGAACTGCTGGACATGTCTGTCTGCCCTACCTGGCACCTTCTGAGGAGAGTTGACTTGCTCTCCAAGTCAGAGGGGCAGGTCCTCCATCCGAACGTCAGCAGTCTGAATCTTCATGCTTGGCTACTGAGAGGCTGAGGTACAAGGAGTGGGATTTGTCGGAAAATGTCCTCAATGTGTTCTTTTCAGCTCAGAGGCCCACTACAAAATTGATTTCTGCCGGGAAAGGGTACTGGATCCTTTATCCATGTCCTCTATTTCCTATTTTCTGCTTTCCTTGGCCAAAGTGGGCCTGCAGATTATCACTGTAAAGTGTTACCTTGCTGCTATTTCTGTGTTTAAGAGGTCCCCAGAACGGGGCTAATTTTTCACAATCCCCACTGTTGTTCAGTTTTTTTCAGGATCTGTGTAACTAGTTTCCTCCCTGCCAGTTTGTGGTTCTGGCGCGGCACATGAATTTAGCGATATTTCTGAGCGGCACTCCGTTTGAGCCCCTTTCTTCCTGCTCTATTAGACTTCTCATCCGTAAGGTGATTTTCCTAGTTGCTATCACTTCTGCAAGTGAGTGAGCTCCAGGCGTTGTCTGTTTTGCATCCATATTCATTTATTTTCCAAAGCGAAGGTGATGTTGACAGTGAGACCCTCTTTTCTACCAAAAGTGGTCTCGGATTTCCATCTCTCTCACACGATCCACCTTCCTGTGATCTGCCCTTCACCTCATCCTTCCAAGGTGGAGGAATGATTTCATTGGCTAGACCCGGTTCAGGCCCTTAAGTTTTATGTCTCTGGTACTAGGGAGACTAGACTATATGACCAGCTTTTTGTTGGTTACACTGGTGCTCGTGCTGGCAGGGCTGTGACCAAACAGACCCTGTCCACGTGCATCATTCTCTTCATCGCGAAATGCTACGATCTGGCTGAAAAGAATGTGCCTAAGGCTCTCAGAGCTCATTCTACCAAAGTAGTGGCCCCCACCGTTGCCCTGCAGAGGGGAGTCCCTGTCCTGGACATCTGCCAGGCTGCAACGTGGGAGTCCTTGCACACATTTACAAAGCATTAGTGCTAGAATTCCCTTGCGGGCCCTGTGCCGGTTTTGGTAGGGCAGTCCTCCAAAGTTTTCTGGTTTAGGTGGTGTGCTTGCTTCTTCCCGTCTCCAGATTATGTACTGCTTTGAGAGTCTATCATAGATGAGGAATCCATGGGAGGAAGGAATCCATTAGAAGAACAAATGACTTACATCTCAGTAATGTTCTTTCTGATTGATGTTCTTGCCACAGATTTCTCATTGCCATCACTACCTACCTCTCTTGTGGGAAGCCAGTACTACATCAGCTCTACAGTCCCTCAGTATGAGAGTGCTAGGGAAAGAGGGTGGAACTGAGGCACAGCTACTTATACTGGCCCCTACATCAGTTCCGGCGCCGGTGGCATAGAGCCGTCGAGCGGAGCCATACAGCGCCCCATGGCAGCGGAAATGTTTGCGAAGATCAGCTGTACTAGGATATGGATCACAGATGAGGAATCCGTGGCATATATCAAAAAGAACATTACAGAGAGGTAAGTAATTTGTTCTTTACACTAAAAGCAATCTGCTTATGTTCTATATATTGTCAAATTGAATAAGGCCAACTATTGTATTACTATTATTGTATAGGAATGTTTTTTGATTATTCACTGTGTTTTCTTATGTATGAATAAAATTGTAAAATAAATGAAGTTGAGATAACTATTGGGATTTGTTATTCTGTGTAGGAGTTTGTAACAGAATATTTGGTAAATGCTATACGAGGTGGTACGTGGTACTTTAGGTATATACATTTCTTTGTGTTTATGTTCGAAGTATTACCTGCCTTTCTAGATTAATGTTTATGAGGTTGACCCTTGCCTCATAATTTATATGCTTTGTAATAACTGTCAGCAGTTGGTGCATTATAACTGAACCTAAAGGTAACAGTGCTACCACATAGAACTGCATATATTAAGTTAAGTTACCTGATTAGATTTCTATTATAAAGTGAGTCTTTTTTATTTGCATATATCTAACTGACTTGTTATCATTTATTAAAAGAACTGTGGTATCACCGAACATAGTGTGAGGACATTCCATTGTAGGGAGCATGGGGATTCACTGCACCTAAGAACCAGCCTGCATCACCTCCTTTAAGTCTCAGCTTTGGTTGCTCCTCAATTGCTACCATTACAGAACCTTGGCTGGGGTGCTGCGTGCCTCTACCCCAACCATACAGTGGGCCAAAGTACAGATCCACCCCTCCAGTCTTTACACTGTCACAGGATGTACACAGGATGTACACAGTGCCATCACATATTAGTGGGCCGCATTACAAGTCAGGCGGTCCGGAAATAAGGGTGGCGGTAAACCCGCCGCCACCGTTGTTTCCGGATCGCCTGATCTCGAGTCCTGCAGGCGGAGGTGTCATTCCCACCAGGTCTGACCTGGCAGTTTTAACACCGCCCACCTGCAGGCGGACATGGAAACACCGCCATCATCACGAGATGGTGCCGTCCTATAGGACTCAATGGGAATGGAGATTTACCAAATTCCGTCTCAGGAATTCCCGGGTCACTGGGGTTGTAATGCCCCAGTAATTCCGGGAATCACGGAGGCGGAATGGTAATACGGGTCCGCAGTAACCAAGCTGGAAAAACCGGCAGGTTACCGCCGGACTTGTAATGAGGCCCAGTGAGTCTGTCTGCTATGTGCTTATAACAGATGAAACACAGAGAAATAAATGGTCAGTATGTGTGCTGTGTGCCAATCACAGGTCAGTGAGTATGTGTGCTGTGTGCCTATCACAGGTGATACACAGATCCATCATGAATCAGTGAGTCTGTCTGCTATGTGTCTATCACATGTCATACAAAAGGCCATCATATGTTAGTGATTCTGAATGCTTTGTGCCTATCACATGGGCTACACAGAGCAACGTCAGTGAGTCTGTCTAATATGTACTGTGAAGGCATCAAGAAGCAAGACACAGACAACAGACTTAAAGTTCAAGCAAAAGATATGTATTAACTTAAATGTCAGGATGGTTGAAGGCCTAACTTGCCCTATAAAAAGGTGGGATTTCCCTACCTGAACAACACTAAGGAAAGTCTGAGTCAAAGAGTCAAAGAGTTCAATTTAAAAGTCTGTCTGTGTCCAAAACCTATTCTTGCCTCACAGTTGAAGCTAACCAATGTGTAGGGATGTTACTAACAAAATAAACAGTATTTAACTCAAAGTCTGATCTTCTTCCAGCTCTCCGCTTTCTTTCAGCTCCCCTTCCCCAAGTGCAAGAAAGTTCCACAAAAAGTCTCAAGCAACACAATTCCAAATAATCCTCGGGGTTCCCTTCCCCAAGTTCCAAGCAACACAGTTCACAAAGGGATCTTGATGCTTTGTCCTTAAGGCAACATGTACATTCTGTCAAATCTCTGAGTGCCCTTACCCAAGACTTCACCTCCGCCAAGTTTATTTTAGATTTTTTCAAAAGTGCAACAAAACTCGAGGTCAGCTTGGTCCTCCTTCTGGTTGGCTTCACCAGTTTATTCACAATGTTTCTCTTTGGTTTGTTTCCCAATTCATTCAGGGCTCACTGGTCTAGGTGCAGTTGTCATACCACATGGTCCACCCATCACAGGTTGAGCAACCAGTATCCCTAGGTTCTTCAACTCCTGCCCCTGTGTACCAAGTCACTTTCACTTAATTCCACTTTGCTGGCTTTATGTGCAAGTTGACACTTTTTTTTTGGCTTCTCCTTGTTAACCTCTTGATTCTGTCACCATGTGTCACACACCTCTCGCCAGTCGATGGCATTGCCGCATTGCATTCATTCATAAAAGTTCACCTTTGTGGGGTTTTATTCCTATTCCCACCTTCTGTGGCACTCTTTCACACTTAAGCACTTTGCCTGTAGTTTATTTTCACATGGCCACTTTAATTGTTCTTCAAGGTTTGCTTTGTTCGTAAAGTTTTTTATTTTTTTATTTTAATTTTATTTTATTTGTAGTTGATTCTTGAAGAACCTTTACAAACATAGAGAATTTAATACAATCTCATACATTTCACCTTAAAATTGCAATTTATCATCGTTATCATGTAGTACACAATTGACCTCATTTCCAATATAAATTTCAAATAACAGTTCTGGGAATTAAAAGAAGATTAAGAGAAAACATTTACAACCCACATTATACTTGTTTAGATATCTAAAATACTCATCGCAGGATAACATTTCCTCATACACCATACACCATAAAACCATAAAACAGAACTGCACACCATCTAAAGTCGAGTGTACTACAGTTTATCTAAAATGAGGTACCCTAAAAACTCTAGCGGAATTCCTCCCAATCTGGGGTAAAGGTTTTACAATGTGACGCCACAGCCAATACAAAGCTATGTGCAGATTCTCCAAATCTGAGTTGAGGTAATAATTCCATAAGGTTTTTAAAGCACTCAACGTTCAAGATATCTAATTTCAGGGTTTCATTCAGTTTTGTATTCAATATACTACTGTTATGTATAATTTTCACCTTTTCATTCAGTTTGGTGTTTAAAATGCATTTGTGAGGCTTAATTTGAAATTTTCATTCAGTTTGGTTATTATGATGCATTTCTTATGCTCAATTGTAAGTTTTCATGCAGTTCGGTATTTATAAGGCATTCAGTATATGTAGTTCCAGGTTTTTGCTCGGCCCTGTATTCAATAGGCATATATTTGTATTTGTATTTATTTTAATTTATATAGCGCTATAATCCAAAGCACTTTACAAGAGGAACAAGTAAATACAACAAGCAATACATGACAATGGGCCACATAACGAGTTTGGAGGTAGCCATGCCGTACTTAGCGGCATGGCTGCCTCCAAACTTGTGCCCGGGTCCCGAAAAAAGGGAATTACCGGGCCATTCCAACTTTTGCGGGCCCGGTAATTCCCTTTCCTCGGACCCAGAACCGGTACATCCCCATTCCCATTCGAGCCCCCACAGGGCTCAATGGGAATGGGGAGGATGCTAAGAAAGGACCTGTTAATAACGGGTCCATTGTTAGCATCCTGGTCTTCTCGGGGGTGGCGGTATACACGTCTGGTCTGGCCCAGACGTGCATACCGCCACCCGCGAGCAAACTCGTAATGTGGCGGCCCGGAATTAACAGTGGTGGTCCCTTACCGGCGCCGTTCATTCCGCGGCCGCCAGCCTCATATTGAGACCCAATGAATCTAAACCAGAAAAAGGTTCAAAGAACAATTTACATTATTGATAAGGTTAAGCACAAATGGAGAGGGACCAAAGTGAGAGAGGGGGTAGGAGGAGTGGGTGGAGGTGGTTTCAGTAGTGGGAGGGGAAGCAAAGGGTGCTAGGTGAGAGAGTGGAAGAGATAAGATTTTAGAGAAGTGCGAAATGAGGGGTAGGAGGTAATAGAGCGGATGGGGAGGGGAAGGCGGTTCCAATGGAAAGGAGCGAGAAGTTGGAAGGAGGGGAAACAGGAAGGGGTACAGGGTCGACCTTTACCAATTCTGGTCTGTTCGAGCGCCCCGGGTGACCAAGTGTTCCCTCTGACACTCACCGGCTGATCGCAGCTCCCTCCGACAGCCCTCGCAGCTTCTCTCTGCCTGCAAAGCCGGCAGATCTTCTGATGCGAGCCCTACTCGCCTACCGGGCAGTCTTCCCTGCATGCCGGCTCTCTGAGAGGCTTTTGTCCCGATGTGGACGGCATACTCTCGCTCCAGGCTTCTCCCGCAGCTCCTGCGGCTCACGCTCTGCATTGGAGGCTCCCACACCTGTGCCATGATACAGCCCACTTGTCTTGGGCCACACAGGTTCTTTGGGGTCTCTGCCAGCGACCTGACTCCTGTGCTGATCCCACCAGAGCTGCCTCCATACATAAGGGTTCTTCTGCTGGTCTCTCCCACGTAGCCTCCCTGTTGGACTCATCTCCCCTTCTATGACCCTCATTTTATACACCTGAAAACAGTTAACAGGTTGCAGGTGTGTGTCTTTACTTAGGTTTTCCTGGTCATTATTAAAGGGACATGCCAGACTCTCTGCAGGAATCTTCTTTGTCCCAGTACCAGAGTGGTAAAAGGAAGGTATAGTGTTTATTACTCTCAGTCTCCTCTTCTTCATCCCAGTACATTTAACAGTTAAATGTGGGGAAATGAGGGGAGCAGTCTTGCAATAGCCCATAAAGGTTGGGGAAGGCTTAGATAGGTCATTTTTAGAGAAAGGGGATACCATGTCTCTCCTGAGGGTACCCCATTTTTACCCCTCTCCATTTCTCCCTCCAGCTGCTTCTAGACTGGCAAAATCTCTTATCATTTTCTTTCTTAATGGGATAGGGGTAACAATATCCCTTGAATAGTTTTGGGACAGGGGATTCTTTGAGAGAAGAGAGTGTGGAATATTGTGTCTCACCTGAGGACATCTCGTCTCCAACCACCAATGATTCTCTACCCAGGTGATCCTTCCTCACTTCTCCGCCCCCAGGGTTGGGATCCAAGAGTGATGGCCTTTCCCTAGCCATCTGAGAAGAGGTCCCAAGGGAATTACATGTGAGGGCACTCTCAGGTTTCTCACAGTACCTAATAAAGCTGATATACAGTCATCACCTGACAGCGGCAACGTTTAACTCTTCGGCGAGAAGCCTGAAAATGAAATCCTGTTAAAAAGGCACACAGGACTGACATATGATATATATAGCACTGTGCTTTAACTTGCTGCATATGGCTGGTGAAGAGCACCAGATATGTGTGTGCTCTGTTACACGCGTAGAATGCATTTTAAAATGATGGAAACGCGGTTCCTGTGGTGGTGAGGACCACAAGTAAGCTATGCAGTCTCCATATTTAAGTCCTTCGAATGGCAGTGTGATGTATGATATTCTGCATCCCCACGATAGGGATGGGCAAGGGTGGAGCTACAAAGATCATCACTGGCCAATCCCAGGAAAAGAGCTGTTTGAGGGTGCGCTATCAAGCTGTATTTCCATATTTTCATGTTTACCCTGTATGTGCGGCTGAAGGCATCTTTGGGTAGGCGGCGGGGTTACCAAATGGGCTTGGCCCCGAAGATTGCCAACACCCCCTCATTCATTCTGCCATAGGGATACAGAATATCGTACAACACCGGCATGTCAGGCTCGATAATGTTGATTCCTCAGTCCTCCGGTGTGACATATATGTTACAACACTGAAGGGTATTTTGACTGCACTGTCGTCTCACAATGTGTCCAGCACAATTGCTAATTGGTGGTGTGAATGGCATGCAAATGCTTGGTTATGTGTGACATGACTTATACCCCACATGTGTAGTGTTGTAGGTGTACATGTGGAGACTGTTGAGGACTGCAGTTGTGCTGATGGACTATTGGTTGTTTGATGCTGCTGTGTGCAAAGGCCCTGATGTTGTTCCACACGTCTTCCATGCTCATCTTTGAATAGATTTTGGTAATGTGCAGTAATGGTGTGGCGGAATGGTTGTGTGTGTGTGTAGGAGGCCTTTGGTTTTTTGTGCATTGTGTTGGCATGCCCACGTCTTTGCTTAAATGGGTGTCTCAGGCAGATTCAAGCTGTACCTGGCACTTGCCAACCTTTCATCATGGACACCATCTTGTGTGCGGTCAATGTTCCTTTCAAGCTGCGTGCATGCTCATGTGAAGAAGCTGTTGACCAGCTGCTCCCTCACTCGCACTGCAGTCTCACTGGGCTCCCCCTATGTCAGTGGCCAGGCAGGAGGCTGTGGCCTGAGGTCAGGTGCCAGTTCGGCATTTACACCTTTGAGCACAGCAATGTTATGGAGGATGCAATAGGCATCTGTGATGTTGCACACGACATGTGGCCTGTACAGGAGCACACCTCAGAGTGATCTATGAATCTGAATCGTGCCTTCAGGAGGCCTATGGACTGCTCAATAATGGCCCTGGTGGCCCTGTTTGCCTTATTGTAGATTTCCTGTTGATTAGTGGCAGGCCACATGTAGGGTTTCATCATGAGGCAGGTGCGCAATGAGTAACCGGCATCACCTGTGTGAGGAAGGACATGATTGCTGTCATTTTCGTGTGGAGTGTTGGATGGGAGCTATTTGCCTTTATGTGTATCCTGTGATGGCATGCATGTGTTGCGATGGTCATGTGGTAGTGCGCCCGTGTGTAAATGTGAGGCTGCATGTGTGTGGTAGAGGACATGGTGAGAGTTTTGTTGATTACCTAGGAGCCACATGTCCCAGAAGTGTTCGGCTTCCAACTGTGCACACAAGCTTGAGCACCGGAAGATGTGGCTGTTGTGGACAGAGCACGAAAAGTTGGAATGGACATCCATGAGACCACCACCGGCATCACATACCAGTTGGGCATTAATGAAGTGCCATTGGTTCTGGTTATGGTAGATGTACGCATTGGCCTGGGGGAAGGGCATAGTGCGGCATGGGTGCTATCAATGGCACTGATGACCTGGGGGAATCTGTGCACCATGTAGAATTTGTGTGAGACATGTTTGCGTCCCTCCTGGTCAACTGCATGATATGATGCATGCCACTACCTGGTACACAGGGCGAGAACAGGTGGCCTGGGAGATGCCACTGGTCCTCTGGAAAGAGCCAGTGATGAAGAAATGGAGGGTGGCCAGAAGCTGCTCTGATGGCATGTAAACGTGCAGTGGTGGGGTGCAAATCACCCTCCCCCTGCCACAACATGTCTATGATGACATACAGAGGGAAGTAATACTGTCATGATCACTGCTTCCAAGGAGTCAGGAACAGCCCAACATCCTTGGAAGCAGGCCCCTAACCGTTATCTTAGGCACCAGCCGGTCCCCACTGGGACCTTTTGGACCTTGTCCTGGCGCCGGTGGCACCAGGCTCATCAAAGTCATCGGTCCCGGCACTGGAAGCGCCGGGCTCATATTATGTATGAAGATGCTTGGGTGGACTTACCTGCAGCAGACCATGCTGCTTACTTACCAGCCACTTAGAAGTCCTCTGTGAACAGGAACTACTTTCTTACCTGGGTGGGGCAAGCTCCACTCCCTGGATACAGCACAGGAACTCTTCTGGAACTGGAACTCTTTTCTTACCTAGGCGGGGCCGTGGAAGAAGACGCCTCATCACTCCAAGGCTATTTAAACCACACCCGATAGATGAAACGTGCTTCGCGTTATTCTGCATCTGCAGCAGAACGCTCACCGAGTCTGTTCCAGCCTTTCTTCTTGCGATCCTGAACCTGCAAGAATTATACTTACCATTCCAGTATCCAGTCAACAACAGCACCTGCAAAGACAAGAAACAACAGGTTAGCAAGGCAACCTTTACACGCAGTGCTTACTCACCTGATCCATCGGCTGCGGCCATTTCTTCACGCTGCACCTCAACCTGTGAAGACAAAAGCATTGTTATTACTTACCGGCACTCCGCGAATTCCGGATTTCTTCACGCTGCATCGCCGCCTGTGAAAAGAAAAGAAGAGACATTAGACAGGTATTTACTTACGCCCATCGCACTCGTCACACTAGAACGCCTGCAAATACTCCGGCGTCTCTTCAGCACGAACTAAGCAGCAAGGGAAAAAGACAGTTTGAGCGCTTGCATTTACTTACTCATTTCCAGGCGCTTCACTCCATCTTCCATCTCCAGAGTCCTGCAAGACAAAAAGGGAAAATCATTATACAGAGTCCTGTTCAATATTAACGTGCCACGCACCTAAAGACTATAAAGACTAAAAAGGTGTCCGGAAACTCACCGCTCGTGCACTTAACGACGGTAACGATCCTCTGAATTCAAGAGGCCTATGTTTCACCAGTGAAGGAACTGGCAACGGCACCCTGCACCAGACGCAGATGGAGAGTCCAGCATTCACCTATCTAAGGTGAGCACGTTGACCTGGGGGCTCTACGGAGAAGCTAGGAAGAGAGGGAGAGAGAGAGGGACATTCAACAACCCAGACCCTTAACCCCCATATTATTTCACCTGCATAAACCTCACCCTTCGAGTTCGACACACAGTGAGAAGAGGTTCGACCCCAGAAGCCAATCGAGTCCTGCACATCACTTTTCGAGTCGCAGACACCTTCCTGCCAAGACCAGCGCCTCCGTGGGAATCAGGTGAGCGTTACAAATACATTCTGAATTCCTCTCTGTCGGCAATACGAAGAGGGCGACCCTGGTGCGGAAAACCTGTTTCCTCCATCTCCTCACTGGCTGGGGTGCGGTAGCGGCAACTGCGGCAGCATCGTAGCATTCCTGCACGTAGAGCTGTGCTTTATGCCCTTATAACAGGATGTATGGCATAATGAGGTGCCTGCTGGTGTGCATCATCACTGTTTGGGTTGACGTGGATAGTGTGCAGCTGTGAGTGTGAGTGGCATTCAGGTGTGTTTTGTTTTGTGGCATTGTATGTGTTTAGGATGGGGGTGTTGGTCATGTTTTGGGATTGTTGTATTTGTTCAACGTATGATGTTGCAGTATGTGTTTTTGATGTGTTCTGAGATGCGATACAGGACACATGTTGGGTTTTGGGAGTCCATACAGATTTGTATTTTCATCTATTTGTGATGTTATTACAAGTATTCGATTTGGCGTAACTTACAAACTACTGATCATTAACAATCAACCAAACAATAAAAAAATTAGTTCCTTAATTAATTAATTTCCCTTGCTCCCTCCTTCCCTCCAATTCTTCTCACCCTTTTCCCCCCATTTATCCCCTATCTTCTCCCCAAGGCCACACCCGTCCTTCTTCCATACCTCTTCACCCTTATTGTACCCCCTGTGCTAGCCGGTGTATGCAAATAGTACTAACCCCATTCTTCACAGCGTTAATAACCCTTTCTGCTTCCCCCAACCATCCTCCAAAGGATTGTGTCTAGGCAAAACACTCCCCTGAGGTGTTCTTACTGCCCCTTGCCCTAGTTTTACCTCCACATCTTCATCACCGCTTCCACTGACAGCCTCAGATCCAGCAGATAATACTCATTACCCATCATAGGCAGGTGCACCCCATCCTCCCGAGATAAATCAAAAACCTCATATTTGATGTCCTGGTGTGCCATTGTACGCACCACCCAGGTCACGCAAAATGTCCCCAGTCTCCTTATTGATCTTTACTGTGTGCGCTCTTCAGCCCCTTCCTTATACGCACTTCTCCAAACCCTCCTTGGCATCAACTCTGTCCAATATACTGTAACCGCCAGCCATAATTCCTTCAACCAACTCAGATCCCTCTTCAATTCCTTTATCAATGCCACCCATGGCTCCCTGGCCAAATCATTCTCTCCCACCAGCAAAAGCATTGCCGCCAGCACCCCATGCTGCTCCCTCATCCCAGCCAACATGGGCAACAACTGGTCCCACCTCAATCCCCCCACCCCGACCATCTCAACAATACTGTTACGCTCACCTGGCTCCCATAGGAGCGTCGGTCGGCATTAGATCTGCCCTCCTAATCTTGTCTGCTTGGCCCGTAGAAATATTCTCCTACAAGTGGAGAGATGGATTTAGCCACTTGTGGATTCAAGTGATAGCACTCCCACTGTCCTCCCCACTAATCACCTCTGAAGAGCCCTCTCAGCAATCTCACCTTATATTCTTGAAGCATGAGCCCTCCATCCTGCGAAGCACGCAGGGGCACGTTGATGACCAGTTACTTCACTAGCCTGAAGATATTGGAAGAGTTGTAGACGAATCCTGACTTCAAAAGGTCCTGGCGAAGAGCCGTAAGTATATAGTTCGTAAGAGTTCAAAATATCTGGAATTCACTCCTGTACAATTCCTCTTTTATCTTGCAGCTTTGACCCAATAAGAAGATTGACAGCTGAAAGCGCTCCGGTAAAAGTCTGTGTTACCCAACGCTGTCCGGTAAATAATGCCAAGGGTTAAACTGCTTTCTCCTTATCTTACAGGTGTGGCATAAGAAGATGTGGTGTGCTGATGAATTATACCTCCGGCGGTAAAATCAGGTAAGCATATGGTGGCTAAAGTTGTCTCTGTCTGTTCTCTCTGCTCACCTTGTTGTTTCGTGTCCCCCTTAGGTGCTGGGATTCGGAGATGTAAACATGGAGACAGCGCCGGATCAAAGAGATCCTGCGTGGAACGGTGAGTATGGTGCGGCGCTGCTGCTGGCGATGCAACGCGTTTAAAACAAAGTCTTTCCTCTGGTTTGAAGATGCGATGAATCCGGAATCAGGTAAGAAATCAGGTAATACTCGTGTTCTAACCTTTGCTTCTTTCCTTCTTGCTAGGTGCTCCAGGTTCGAGGCGGGCGTGGCAAAAGGCTGGATGCTACTGCTGGCACGGTGAGCGTTACGCTGCTGGATGCAGAATAACACGAAGCGTGTGCTGCTCTTCGAGCGTGGTTTAAATAGCCTCCAAAGTAGTCCCAGGTAGGTATTCCTCCCCGACCACACCCGAGTAACAAAATAGTCCCTAAGGTAAAGTAGTACCTTCCAGGCCTCACATGGGCTTGGATCTTCTTGCAGCATGGTCTGCATTAGGTAAGTGTGCACCTATGAGCCTGGCACCTATGGCGCCAGGACTGATGTCCCATATAAGCCTGGCGCCTTAGGCGCCAGGACTGAACCCAGACAGCCCCTAGCAGGGGTTGCTGGGTTTTCTCAAGGCAACATGATGCCTGCTCCTGGGGCTGATGGACGTGGTCTGGATGCCCGGGGGTATGCATCATGACAGCACTCCCCCTCAAGGCGCCTCCTAACGTCGTTCCTCCCCTTGATCCTGGTTTGTCTGGGAAGTCCTGATGGAATCTCTTCACTAATCGTGGTGCATGAACGTGGTCACTAGGCTCCCATGACCTTTCCTGTGGCCCGTAACCTTTCCAATCGATTAAGTAAAAAAGTTTTGATTTAACCACCTTGGAGTCCAGGATGTTTTTCACCTCGAATTCAGGTTCTCCATCTATCAAGATAGGATCTGGTGGTTTGGTTAATCTTGTTCCTGGTTGAACTGGTTTTAAAAGTGAAACATGAAAGACAGGATGAATTTGCATATTGGAGGGTAATTCCAGTTTGACGGCCACCGGGTTGATAATGGCCTTAATGGTGTAAGGTCCCAAATATCTAGGATTAAAAGTCTGAGTTCCTTTCAAAGGTATGTGTTTTGTAGCTAGCCAAACCTGATCTCCAATTTGGTACTGTGGAGTTTCACTTCTATGTAGATCAGCGTTTTTCTTGTATTTCTCTTTTGCTTGCTTCAAATGTTCTGTCTCTTCCTTGAAGGCTTGTGTAATAGTAGAATATAAATGACTAACTGCAGGCATTTCTAAGTGCTGAGGCGAATCGAGTTCTGAGGTCCGAGGGTGGTGTCCATATATGGTATAAAAGGGGCTTTGTCCGGTTCCTGAATGTACAGAGTTATTGTATGCATATTCGGAAATCCATAAAATATCTTTCCAATTACTTTCGGTTTGGTGAAGCATGCAACGAAGGTACTGTTCAAGGGTCTGGTTGGTCCTCTCCGTCTGACCATCAGTCTGGGGATGATGACTGGTTGATAACCTTACGTAGATTTGCGCCAATTGGCAACATTTCTTCCAAAAATGTGAAATGAATTGACTACCTCGGTCAGAGACCAATACAGAAGGAAACCCGTGTATTCGAACGATGTTTTCGAGGAACTCCTTGGCCAGGACTGAAGCAGAAGGTAATCCCTTCAAAGGAATAAAGTGGGACAGCTTGGAAAAAAGATCCACGATAAATAGAATGGTGTTTAATCCATTACATGGAGGTAGATCAGTAATAAAGTCTAAAGATAAGGTGTGCCATGGTGTAGGTGGAATATCCAAAGGTTGTAAAAGGCCAGCTGGTTTTTTCTTCTGACACTTGTTTTGGGCGCAAATGCCGCAAGACATCACAAATGACTTTATATCTTTTCGCCAAGTGGGCCACCAGAATTGTCTCTTAATTTTGGCTTTGGTTTTTGCGATACCTGGGTGACCTTCCATTAGGGTATCATGATAATTGGAGATGACAAGTTCCTGTAATTCCATGTGTGGTAGAAATAGTCGTCCTTGATAGGTGGGTAGGTCATTGATGACTGAGTAATCCAGGCCTTTCTTTACCCAGTCCTGCAGGGCTGCTGGATTGAAGAGTTGTTGGATTTTTAAATGATTTTCTTCTAGTGTCTGTAAAGTAGTTATGCCAAGAATTCTTTGTTCAGAAATTATAGGCAGCAGCTCCCGGTTCGCATATGCTTCTTCCATTCCTATTTGGGATAAGGCATCTGCCTTGCCATTTTTACAGCCTGGTCGATAAGTGATCACAAAATCGAATTCGGCAAAGAACAATGCCCATCGAAGTTGGTGCGATGATTGGGCTTTGGCTGTTTTTAGATCCTGCAAGTTCCGGTGATCGGTGATTACAGTAATGGTATGCCTGGCACCGAGAAGATAGTGTCGCCAAGCCTTAAAGGCAGATTTGATGGCTAATAACTCTTTATCTGTAACCGTATAGTTTAACTCGGGTGCCGAGAACTTTCTGGACCAAAATGCCACTGGGTGAAGTTGACCAGTTTCAGGATCCTTCTGGGACAGGACAGCTCCCATGGCTAAACTGGATGCATCAGTTTCCACTATGTATGGAAGCTCTGGGCGTGGATGCTTTAAGACAGGCGCAGACGTGAATTTTGCTTTCAGCTCTTGGAAGGCCTTTTCAGCCTCTTCGGTCCACAAGAAACGTTTGTTCTTTCGCAAAAGTGCTGTGATGGGATGTACAACATGTGAGAAGTCCGGAATGAATCTGCGGTAGAAATTGGCAAATCCAGGCATGCTTTGCACCCCTTTAACTGAACTAGGTGATGGCCACTTGAGAATTGAGTCCACCTTTCTTGAGTCCATTCGGACTCCTTTTGGAGTCAAGATAAATCCAAGGAATTCAACTTCCGTAACATGAAAAACACATTTTTCCAATTTTGCATATAACTTGTGCTGGCGTAGTTTCTCAAGGACTGCACGTACGTGCTTAACATGGTCTGATTCTGAGGAGGAGTACACAAGGATATCGTCTATGTATACGACAACACAGACGTCAATGGGTTCACTAAAGACATCGTTCATAAAATACTGGAAGGCTGCTGGTGCATTGCACAACCCGAAGGGCATCACCTGATACTCGAATAAACCGTACTTGGTGCGAAAGGCCGTCTTCCATTCGTCGCCTTTCTTTACACGTACCAGATGATATGCCCCTCGGAGATCTAACTTAGTGTAGATACAAGCATCCTTTACTTGGTCTAGTAATTTGGGGATCAGAGGCAATGGGTACCGTTTTTTTACCGTAATCTGGTTTAGTGCGCAGTAGTCTATGCACGTTCTAAGGTCACCTTCCCTTTTTGGCACGAAGAACAAAGCTGAGGATACAGGAGACTTGGAAGGGCGAATAAAGCCATTGGCAAGGTACTGGTCTAAGTATTGTTGTAGGTGAAGGTTCTCAGGTTCCCTAAGTGCATAGATCCTGCTACAAGGGGGTTGTGCACCGGGTATGAGATCGATTTGACAATCGTACGATCTGTGAGGAGGTAAGGTGTTTGCCTGTTCCTTTTGGAAGACATCCTGGAATTCTTGGTATTCTGGAGGTAGTTGCATGACTGCTGTGGTTACTATGGCCAGGCCTGCGTTCTGATTTATCTTTGGGTAACAGGTTTGTGCACAATCCGGGAAGGTTACTCTCTTCTCTCGCCAATCAATACAAGGATTATGTGTTTCCAACCAAGGTATCCCCAGTATTATTTGGAACTGTGGGGCTTTGATAAGATCAAACACAATAGTCTCTCGATGCCCATCCTGACCCAATAGTGTCATCTCTGCGGTGGAATGAGTTACAGGCCCAGAGGCTATTTCAGT
The DNA here is from genome assembly GCF_040938575.1 of Ambystoma mexicanum. NCBI lineage: Eukaryota > Metazoa > Chordata > Amphibia > Caudata > Ambystomatidae > Ambystoma > Ambystoma mexicanum. Next base: position 820,158,088 of record NC_090922.1, read on the forward strand.
TTCATCGCCTGTGGGGATGACATCTGAGATGGTTTTTCAGCAGAGAGATAGATTCATCCTGGAAGCCAATTCGTGGTCCATATAGTTCCCTACGGCCCCGCTATCAATGTATGCCCTTACTACATGCATACGTGAGGGTTGTCTAGGATCAATTAGGACCATTGGTATGATCAGATGCGAGGTCTGAATGTCCTTCTTTAAGCTCGGCAAGCGGACCTCTATGCTTGTCGGGTGTGGTCATTTTCTGAATCAGGCTCTTTTGGACTTTTATCAGCAACTCCTACCACCTTCTTGGGTGGTTTTATAGGGCAATCACGTAGAAAATGTCCTGAGGTTCCACAGTACAAACACAATTGCATCTGTCTTCTTCTTTCCCTTTCCTTTTGAGTTAAGGGTCCTTTGACCCCCCCACCCCCGATTTGCATAGGTTCTGATGCATCTGTTCCTTTGGGGGCAACGTTGGATTTAACCAATACCCGATTTTCGAACTTAGCTCGATCAGCCTTTCTATTCTGGAGTCGATGATCCAGCTGGACCACCAGGTCTATAAACTCTGCGCAATCCTGAGGTGGGTTCACAACTTGAGCCAAGATGTTTTTAAGTTGTCCCCGAAGTCCACGATGAAACAATGTAATTCGTTTTTCCTCAGGCCATCCGGTTTCCACTATCAATCTATTGAAGTTTGCGATATAGGTTAGCAGATCCTGGTTACCCTGTCGTAGGGACAAAAGTTTGTTATCCAGGGCCTGTCCTTGGGAGTGCCAGGCAAATAGTCTTTCCATGCTTGTTTGAAAGCCCTGAAAATCCAGAAGAATTGGGTCATCCTGAGTAACTAGTGAAATTGACCAATCGGCTGCACTGCCGCTGAGATATGATAATACAAAGGCTATCTTGGCTTGATCGTTTAGGAAGGCTCCTGGTCTGCATAAAAAGTGCAAGCGGCATTGGTTCATAAACACGGCAAACCTTTTGTGATCTCCGGCAAAGCGTTCGGGTGGAGCTATTGGAATATTTCCCGGTAGGTTTATTTGCAAAGGGTTACTCGATAACACAGGAGCTGGGTTTCCCCCGGAACCAGGTAGGGGTGCTTGTCCAGCTTGAGTTTGCAGCAGTTGTCTAGCGAGATCATCTGTGTGCTCCTTCGATACAATTAGTTCTCTTCTGAGAGCATTAGTCTCTTGGCGAGCAGAGTGCACTTCTGCCCTAAATTCCCCCAATAGTTGGGTCAGTTGGTCGGTTTCTAAGGTTTCCATAAAGCCCGGGTGGGGATTTGTAGATAGGCTTCGCGTTCTGTTACGCTCACCTGGCTCCCACAGGGGCGTCGGTCGGACCCGGACTGCTGCGGCCTCCACCCACGTGATGCGTGGTGCAGCGATGACTGACTGGATCTGCCCTCCTAATCTTGTCTGCTTGGCCCGTAGAAATATTCTCCTACAAGTGGAGAGATGGATTTAGCCACTTGTGGATTCAAGTGATAGCACCCCCACTCTCCTCCCCACTAATCATCTCTAAAGCGCCCTCTCAGTAATCTCACCTTATATTCTTGAAGGATGAGCCCTCCATCCTGCGAAGCATGCAGGGGCGCGTTGATGACCAGTTACTTCACTGGCCTGAAGATATTGGAAGAGTTGTAGACGAATCCTGACTCCAAAAGGTCCTGGCGAAGACCCGTAAGTATATAGTTCGTAAAGTTCAAAATGTCTGGAATTCACTCCTGTCCAATTCCTCTTTTATCTTGCAGCTTTGACCCAATAAGAAGATTGACAGCTGAAAGCGCTCTGGTAAAAGTCTGTGTTACCCAACACTGTCCGGTAAATAATGCCCAGGGTTAAACTTGCTGCTTTCTCCTTATCTTACAGGTGCGGCATAAGAAGATGTGGCGTGCTGATGAATTATACCTCCGGCAGTAAAATCAGGTAAGCATATGGCGGCTAAAGGGATTGTCTCTGTCTGTTCTCTCTGCTCACCTTGTTGTTTCTTGTCCCCCTTAGGTGCCGGGATTCGGCGATGTAAAGATGGGGACAGCGCCGGATCGAGGAGATGCTGCATGGAACGGTGAGTATGGCGCGGCGCTGCTGCTGGCGATGCGACGCGTTTAAAACAAAGTCTTTCGTCTGGTTTGAAGATGCGATGAATCCGGAATCGTAAGGTAAGAAATCAGGTAATACTCTTGTTCTGAACTTTGCTTCTTTCCTTCTTTCTAGGTGCTCCAGGTTCGAGGCGGGCGTGGCAGAAGGCTGGATGCTGCTGCTAGCACGGTGAGCGTTACGCTGCTGGATGCAGAATAACGCGAAATAGCCTCCAAAGTAGTCCCAGGTAGGTATTCCTCCCCGACCACACCCGAGTAGCAAAATAGTCCCTAAGGTAAAGTAGTCCCTTCCAGGCCTCACATGGGCTTGGATCTTCTTGCAGCATGGTCTGCATCAGGTAAGTGTGCACCTATGAGCCTGCCGCCTATGGCGCCAGGACTGATGTCCCATATGAGCCTGGCGCCATAGGCGCCAGGACTGAACCCAGACAGCCCCTAGCAGGGGTTGCTGGGTTTTCTCAAGGCGACATGATGCCTGCTCCCGAGACTGATGGACATGGTCTGGATGCCCGGGGGGTATGCATCATGACAAATATATCCGCTTAACTGCACCCCAGATGGGTACCAAAAACCCTCTTTGAGGCCTGCCTCCCCACCCCTTTCACCATGCAGTGACCCCAGATCCAGATCTGGGGGACCTCTCTGCTCCAATTAGATCCCAGTGCCAGAAACCCCCCCAGCCCTTAACCCCTACCCTAAACACTCCCCTCCCCCAGGCTGATATACGCCTTGAGTTTTGACGACTTCAACACCCTAATCTCTTAATTCCTATCTCAGTCAAACATAATTTCATCCCTTCTGAAGCCGCTCCTATCCTGAAAGAATAAGTCCCAAATGGCCCAGCCTGCTCACCTATCACCATCAACCCTTTCCTCATCATCCCCAGAACCTGCCCACCATCACCCCTACCCTGTTCTCATGCAAAAAAACCAAACCAGCACTGACTGCACATCTTTGCCATGTTAAACCCACACTGACTGTGCACAGCTCCTGCCCTCCTTGTCCAAATGAACCCATAGCCCCTTGCCCTTCTGATCTGTTTTTGATTTATTGATTCTAATATCTATAGAGTCCTCTGGCAGGAACACATCCTCCCACCTCAAACCACCACCCCCCCCCCACCCTTGACACCAGCTCCAATACTCAGAACACCCCAAAAAACAACCAAGCATGTCCTAAACATGTTCCTCTCCCACTGTGACCAACATATCCCACCAATGGCTTGACACAACCTCCCCAATAGTTCCGCTGATACCGCCCTACTCTTGTCTTTCACCTGTCCCTTCTTCCGAGTCCAACCTTCCAGCATCCTGCTCGCCATCTTGCCCCCACTAGGCTGGAAACCCCAAAACCACTGACCCTAGAAAGCACTCCCCGCCAACTTCCCTAATATCATCGACCTAGACCATCCCTTATCCATGCAATCCAGTGTAAAGTTCACCACATCCTCCCTCCTTCTCTCTTCCGCACTGCATCTCCCTCTCCAGCTCTGTGTGTCCACCTTCCGGAACTCTAACCATGCTCTCCTGTACACCACCCTGGAACCAGCAGCCAGCGAACCCTCCAATTACTGAAGTGGTTTCACTCTCTTATCTGCCATAGCTCCTCTAGGCTCTGGTACCCTTCCAGCCCTGCTTCCAGTCCCAGTCCATGGAATCTATGCCACTGAAAACGAGATAAAGCATCAGCGATGCCGTTATCCTTCCCCAGCACATGCCTCAAACACAATATTCCACCTCCGGCACCACAAACTCCTCAAAAGCCTGGACATCCTCTGATCCTTGGCATATTGTCTGTTCACCAGGTTTACCACAGCTGTGTTGTCCACATTAAAGTTCACATTTTTGTTCTCCAGCTTCTTGCCCCACAATGCCAACATCACCACCAAAGGAGAGAATTCAAAAACACAATGCCCCTCCATCCCTTTCGCCAATGCAGTGGCCATCTCTCAGCACACCATCTCCCCCTCCAGTACACCCGAAAATCTCCTAACCCTGATGCATCAGCAAATACTTCACGACACAGGGTCCCCCAGCAGCCACATGAACACTCTGTTAAACTCTTCAAGAAAACACAACCATATCCTGCAGTAATCCCTAAGGGTGCCCAACACCCTTATTCTGTGGTGTGGTTGCTTCACCCCAGCGATGGACTGTGCCATGTTTCTGCAAAATGTACACCCCAGGGCCACTACTATGCATGCAAAATTCAAGTGCCCCAACAACTTCTGCATGTCTGAAAGCGCCCTCTTGTGCGCCCCTACCGCCATCACGAAACAACTGAACCAATTTGCACACCTTATCCTCTGACAGGCATGAGGTAATCAGCACGGAATACAAATCTATGCCCAGAAAAGTCAGGAGCAATGCTGGTCCCTCTGCCTTGTCCTCCATCAAAGGAGCCCCCAACTCCGCCATCAACCCCTGAAAGACCCCCAGCATCTCCTGACACTCTTACTCTCTTCCTGCCCCGCTGATGAATATGAAATCATTTAAGAAGTGCTCCTGCTCTGCAAGTGAAACACCACTGAAGGAAAGAGCTAAATCGCTCGAACAGAGCACAGGAGACTGCACATCCCATGGGCAGTGCCTTATCAAAAGAAATCTGATCCTTGAACTGCATCTCTAGCAACCAAAAATCCTCCAGATCCACCGTTAGCAATTTGAATGCTGATTTGATGTTGCACTTGGCCATAAATGCCCCCTTCACATTCTCCCTTACCAGTTCCAGCGCCTGAACCACGCTCGCGTAAGACACCACACAATCCTCAGCATTGAAATCATTCACTGGCAAACCCTCTGGCCAAGACAAACGGTGGATCAGCCTGCACCCCACTCCCCCCGTCCACCTTCTTAGGCACAACCCTGAACGGGGACTCCACCAGATCCCCCAGCAACTCCACAAACGGTCCCACCACCCTCCCCTCTGTGTCTTCCTTTGCCAGCTTCTTGCTTACAATGTCCGACCTCTCCTTTTCCGACTTCGAGTTCTCCGCCCACCTCATTATTCTAGGCCCTTGATATCCCAACTTGAAACCCTCTCAAAACCCATCCCCCAAAATCTTTGCTGCTGCCCTATCATGGTAGAAGCTCAGCCATTCCGCCAACCTCTCCAGCTTAATTGGAGTACAAGCCTTGCCCCATAATCCCTCTCCCTGCGCCTCTACCCATTCCCCTATATCCTGCTGCAAAACATTTTGTGACAGGGTGCCGTCCCGTGCACCTGCTACAGTCATGCTTAAACTTACAAACTGCCCTGTAGTGTGCTTCCTTGTAAAATGACCAACATGCTGCAGATGGCTGCCCTCTGCCTTCTCCCCCCACCCCGTCTAAGGCAGGGCAACCATGAAAGAGCTGGTAAGGCACAGGCAAGCTGCTTGCTGTATGCAAAGTGGGTGCCGGCCGCCTCAGCGCCATCCACTGTAACAACAAATCTATGTCTTACTCACCACAATCCGCTGCATTGTTCCTCGCCCATCTTTGCCCCAACTCTTAATCATACCATGACCACGTGAAATCACTGAAGCTCACAAACGCCTTCCTTATGATGTCCATATATTTCAACAATGCCACACTCCTCTCCGGCATTTCTCACAATACACGCTGCCCTATATAAAAAAGGCTGACGTCCAATTACTGGGACTTTGGTCATAGGCGTAGACAGGGTAGGACCTGAGCGGGCAAGGCCCACCCAAAATCTGTAAATGCCCAGTCAGCAGCGCTGTGGGGGCATTTACAGATGTTAATGTCACTGCAGTGGACCCACCGACATTAGCTTCAGGCCCCACTTGTTCGCTAATGCTGGCATGACCCTTCCTTCATCCTCACTTCCCTATGCAAAAACTTAGAAACATCCACAAATTCCCCTGCCCAAATCTTCTCTTTTGTGGCTGCCATCAAATGTATCCCTAGTGGCTTTGTGATACCCATACATGGTAATTTCTTTAACTTCTCCTCGCTCTTACCGCCCCCCTGCACCTCTTGCTCCTACCACCACCTGGACCTATGTGTCCGACACCTTGTCCATTTGCACCTCTGCTGTGCTCATACTCAGCACCTCTGCTATCACCAACTCCCCAGCACCTTCCACACCCCCACCCCTCCAAAATCTGCTCCCTGTTCCCTCTCCTGTGCGACCCCCACCACACCCCCAATCTAACCCACACAGCAGACCATTCTCTGACTTGCTCACCTTTAAGGGGTCTGTCCATGCCATCCATTCACGCCATCTTGGCCACTCCAACTCCATTTCCTCCTCCTTTCCTGAAGGGACACCTGCTGTGGGGACAAAAAACAGCCTGTTAGACCGACCATTCTGTCCACCCATGGACCACCTCTCTCTCACTCCTGCCATGCCTCTAACCTTTCCCTCCCATCCTCCTTCCCCAACTGCACACCCCGCAATACTCTTCTCATCCCCCAATCACTATGACCCCTTTCTTCTCAGACCATCCCATCTTCTTCCCCGCCATCCTTCTCAACCGCCATATACCATTCTTGTTCGTTGATCCCACTTGGGCCAGGTAGCTCCTCCTCTCGCCAGCAAGGAGCGTCCACCCCAATGCTGCTTTGCCCTCTTCTTGGAGGGGACATTCCAACCACTTCCTACGTCCCTCTTGCTGGCAGAGGCGTACCGTCCTCTGCCCCTCCCTCTGCTGTGTTAGGGGCCATAAGCGCTCTCTCTGCTGCTCTTCTCCACTGCCTGGAAAACCCATCCTGGTCCCTTTACCACTTCCATTAGTCACTGGGGAGGGCCCCTACCTCTCTCCGCCCTGCACTCTTTTTCAGGAACTTCTTCACCTGGCCCTTTTTGCTGCCAGCCCGTTCTGCCCCTCTTTCCCATCCCTGTTCTCCTACCCCCTCTCCCCTCCAAGATTCTCCCGTAAACCCCCTTCCTCTCCTCCACCCCACACTTTGCTCCTCCTGACCCACGGCACCTCTACCTGTGGGAGGCCCCTACCCACCATCCTCGGCATGTCCTCCCTGCTTCTCCTAACCCTTTTCATGCTCTCCTTGTCCCTGACTGCCTCCGTACCTGCTGGCGGACAGTGACCTCCTGCCCTGCCTCCTCCAACTAGCTCTTGTCACCCTGCTTATGAGGCTCAGTGCCTCCTGCAGGGCCCGTGCATCCTCTCACTCCTCAGACATGGTGCCCGGTGCTACACCCCCACGCCCGCAGAAAACTCCTACCTTTACCCCCTACCTACAGAACTCAACACCGTGCAACCCCCCCCCCCCCCTTTTTACTCTCCCTTTCTCTTCCCCACAGCCCCTACCTCTCAAACCCCTTCCCCTCTCATTACTGAGCAGCCCCCAGCACAGCTCCTCCCCCGGCTTGCCCAGCCACATTACGGTAGTCCCGCCCACGCCCTTTCTTCTCCTAAGCCCCACGGCACAGCTGCACTGAAAACAGCAGCCTGACACGACACCAGGCTGGCGCAGGGCACTGCCACCTGCTGGCTAGGCTGCCACGCCGCAAAATGAAAGGAGGTGGGGCATTTGCCCGTTCTGCATGGGGCACAGTCCTCCTTAACGGGACAGTCCCGAAAAATACAGAACAGTTGACCACCCTACCGGGCCACTGCACTATGGACCAGAAAATTATAATTAGCCAGGATTAACACAATCTACCTCGTCATTGCAGCCTGGATGGCCACTCATGGGCTATGCCTTAACGACGAGAAGACGGAGCTCTTGGTCGTCGGCTCACCAACCAAACTTAGCAAACTGAGCAACCAATTCACGACCTTCAGCATTGATGGCTTAAACATTAATGTATCCAAAGAAATAAAAACTCACTCAGCACTGAACTTGAAAAGACAAGTGAACGCTACCGCATCAGCTACCAACTACACTTGCAAACTGATCAACGCATGCAAACCATTTTTCTCTACCGACAGCTGTATTACACTAGCCAGCGGTCTTAAACTTGACTATTGTAATGCACTGTACCAAAATAACGCCCTTAGAACTGCGATAAGCTTCCCCAGAATGCAGCACATCTCTAATGCCAGACGATCTACTAAATGGCTGGACATTAAAGACACAGAGTCAGCCTCAAAGCCCTTAACTTAACATTCAAATGCCTCTCCAACCAGGCCCCTAAATACTTGGTGGACAAATTCACTAAGCACACTTCGTCCTATCCGATCTATTTATACTAACCACCTCAAGGTTACCAACTTCAACTAAAGAAAGCAGGGGAAAGTAGCTTCCCAGTACTGGCTGCACAACTTTGGAACTCCTTGCATGTTGCCTTAAGATCCGCGTCTTCACACTACAGCTTCAGCAAAGAAACGAAAATATAGCTATTCTCACTAGATCACTAAGAAATGTCTGCTTATAGAATTGCATAATTTAGTCTCCACAGCTACCGAGATTGTATATATTCTGATCCAAGTGTATACCAAGTGTATACCTGTAGATACCTTTCTTCTATGTGTAACATTCGGAATTCTTTAAAATACCTATGTAACCTGCTCACATATAAAATGCCTAAGCGACCTGTAGTAATCTAGCTGGTAGGCTGTGATGTAACTAGGGCTGTGATGTTAGCCTATGTGGAATGTGGCATGCTAAGTGTTCTAAGAGGGACGGTTGGCAGAGCAGAGAGTGAGAGTGGCTGTTTGGGTGTGGGGCAATCCCGGTGTTCCTCCCGTGTAACCTGTCTTGTGGACCCTACCATCCCTGTGTTTGTACTACGGAAGATAACACTGGCTTGGACAATAAACCTTGTTGAATTGACCTGCTTCTCCTGCGACCCACGTTATTACACTGGCGACGAGGATGTGATGGTAGGTGGTCTCACTGATGTCATGTGGTGCTGCTGGGGGGGTGCAGTAAGCTGAGGACACCACTCCCGCCGACCTGCCCCACACCCAGGAGTTTCCCGGTTGCAGCCCGTCATGGCTGCGAGGGAGGCCTGAGGAGTTCAAGTGCGTAGGACGCCATTTATGCTGGTTTGCAAAGTTTAATTTGATATCCGGGCGTTGCTGTAATTGTCCGTTGTAGTGACTTTGGCAGCTCGTTCCTATTGGTGGCTGGCGCCGTGTTCCCATTGGCAAAGCGCGGTGACTGCGGCACCGTAGGATGATAGATGAGTCATTTCTGCGTTGTGGTCCAGGTCCGGATGGTGAGCGTTGCCCAAGCGGCCACATGTCAGAGCACCAGCGGGTGATGGTGCCTACAAAAAGTGAGCTCTCCGACTTGAGGGTGAGGAGTGTGGCCGTCGCTGGTGGGCCGGAGGCTGTTGTTTCGGAGTCTCCCATGGACTTGGTGCATGTTGAGTGCCCAAAAACGGAGGCAGAGTTCCAAGCGGGTGATTGCAAGCAAAAACAGCGGTGTGCAGGACCTGGGGAGACGCACCAGATGCACCATCCAACTGGTCTGAGCATAAGACGCCGGCAACCATGGGTGCCCAAGACCCATCCGGTGCCTTCCACGAGGACACATGGGGTTGTTGCCCGTGGGGCCGCAGGTGCTGATGCTGGGTATCGGCAAGATCTGGCAGGGACCGCTTCTCCCAGCAATGTAATGACGTTGGTGCGGCGGGTTGCAACTGTGCCGGGTCACGTGACCGGTCGTGGGGGTACCTGCGGGAGATGCCCAGCCCACGCCAGTGTGGAAGTCACATGGAGCATGGCAAGTCATTACGTGAAGTCCGGCGGAAGGTCGTTAGGAGTGAAAAGCGACGACTGGGGTGCCATCCGAGGTTCCCAGATGGGACATGATGTTACTGTACAACGCCTTCAAGAGGAAGTGTTGTGCAAAAGACTTCCAGAGTATGTTTCACAGATAGCGGGAAGTCAGGAGATGTTTGTAAAGGCAGATGGAGCAGAAGTGTGTGCGTTTCCAGATGCTGGTCTGAGAAGCTTTCGTGAGCCAGCAGGACGAGACCCAGGGTAGAGACTCTATTCATTAGGTGAGTTGTCTTGGGCCTGTTTTCTTTTGTTGTGTTAATGTTGTGTCCTGTTGTTAGGGGTCTAGGTCCGTTTGGTTCCCTGGGTTAGTGTGGGTTTATGTTGTTAAAGGCCGTTGTCTTTCCTGTCTTGTGTTACGTCGTGGCCTTTTGGGTGTAAGCTTCCTGGGTACATGATAACTGTATTTTTTTTCTCCTTTCTCGGACATGTGGGAGGGGTGGACATACATAAAGGTGTTGGCGGACCAACACCGCATGATAAGCTTATTTCTTAGGGGGAGATGTTTTTCTGCATTTGTGGACATTGACTTTTTCACCACACATCACTAATGTGAACGTTGAGTGATACCGAGCGCTTAGGTGGGTGAAAGTATTCTACCATGTGCTGTGGATATGGTGTGTGTGGAGAGTGAATAGTGCGTATTTCCTTTACCTCTGTTATCTGGCCTTGACGTAACGGGCCAGTGTGGGCACGGGGTGTTTGTGGTGTTCACCTTAAGAGGTATTGGTTTCTGTGGGGTGTAAGGTGTATGAATGCATGCAGATGCCCGGTGGGTCTGTGTAAATCATTTCAGTTGGCGTCTTGGATGGTGTAATTCTTAGGCTTTGTGCGTTGTCAGACAACTGTCGGCACGGTGGAGTCTGTTCTGTTGACCGATGCTTTGTGAGTATTGTAGTGACTAAGCAATGTGGTTGGCAGTTTTGGAGCAGGGTGTGTTGTGCTAGTACAGATGCCGGGTGGGTCTGTAATAACTAGGGTAGTCGTGCAGTTGGCGTGTTGTGCTAGTACAGATGCTGGGTGGGTCTGTGGTATCTAGCGCAGCTGTGTGGTTTGTATGTGGTTGCTAGTACAGATGCCGAGTGGGTCTGTAGTAACTAGTGCACTGGTTCTGTCTTGTGCGATTTTAGTGCAAGGGCTTGTTCTAGTTGTTGATTTGAACATTAATATGGTTGCCCTTGATTGGCGTTGTTTAAATCAAGGGCTGGTTATTATGTTTCACCGTGTTTGTGAAGTTGGTTTATCCTGAGTGTGCATATAGCAAGTTGTACACAATAAGGTGCAGGAGTTTGGGGAGCTCCTTGTTGGAGTTGAGCATCCGTTTATGGTTCATAGTGGTTAGGGAATGGTATTACCACTGTGTTGAGTTAGATCAATACCTGTCTGATGATAGGTGTAGTTGATGGTTGAATTAGATCAATACCTGTCTGATGATAGGTGTAGTTGATGGTTGAGCTAGATCAATACCTGTGTGATGATAGGTGTAGTTGATGGTTGAGTTAGATCAATACCTGTCTGATGATAGGTGTAGTTGACTGCGTGTGGGGTGCAATTTGCTAATATTAGGTGAGGTTTTGGAAGTAATGTTGACTATTGTCATGCGGTATAGGGTAGAGTGGTGGCATTGTATTTTTATTTCATCAAATTAAGGGTTTCTCGGCAGGTGTTGGGCATTTGGTGTTGCTCTTGATAGAGCGGGGTAGTGCTCAGCGGTGGCAGTGCTGAGGTTCTGGGGGGCAGCCCAGAGCATAAGGAGTTAGCGCGATGTTGGTCAGGGGTGTTAGTAATTAGGTTTTGTCTCCGGACATAGGGTAGTTATAGGTGTGGCAGGCTTATTGTTCTGAGGGGCAGCTCGGAACTGGTGGAATGCTGTTTGTTATTTTCAGTCCTTGAGGGTTCTGCCGAGACGGATTTAGCCCGCGATTGTTCAAGTTGGGGCGTTTGGTTTTTGGGTGACCTGGTTTGGCAATATTGTACGGGGCCGGTTGGCCTGTAATGGTACCTTATGTGTCTGGGTGCTGAGCTCCTGATCATGGACAGCCACTGTGTATTAGAAGTTAGGTGCTTTTAGTATTTCGTCTTCAGGGAAGTGTGGGTTAGTGCTGGTCAGCTATCCATCTACTTTCGCTGTGTAGTATATTCCCTTAGATTGTGGTTTGCAGTGGTGTTCTCTTGGTATGTGGCGATGTTCTTCTTCTTTTGTGGTTTCTCTAGGGAGGGAGAAGTGTAGTAATCTAGCTGGTAGGCGGTGATGTAACTAGGGTTGTGATGTTAGCCTATGGGGAATGTGGCGTGCTGAGTGTTCTAAGAGGGACGGTTGGCAGAGCAGAGAGTGGCTGTTTGGGTGTGGGGCAATCCCGGTGTTCCTCCCGTGTAACCTGTCTTGTGGACCCTACCATCCCTGTGTTTGTACTACGGAAGATAACACTGGCTTGGACAATAAACCTTGTTGTGAACTTACCTGCTTCTCCTGCGACCCACGTTATTACACAACCATGTAACTGTAATGCGCCCAGATACCCTTGGGTTAGGCGCGCTATATAAGTAAAATAAACAAACAAACAAATTGCCCGCCAGGCCAAAAGTTGCCAGTGCTCCCCTGCCACCTTATGACATACATGCCAACATTCAAAAGGAAGCAGCAGAGTACGCATTATAGCACAAGCAACAAAAAGAGAAAGAAATCACACATCTTGAAGGCAGTGGCAACGGGCTTGACCCCCCAAATTGACTTCCTCGATCTGATTTCCTAGCTACGTAAAAAACGAAAAATGTAAAGTGACATTACTGCTCTTTGCCAGTAGTTGTCACTATCATGCCATGTTTAGCAGCACATTATCAGTAACAGATTGGGAATTATATTTTTTGTTTTCTAACACTAATGGCATGTGGAGAATACCTATTTTTTATTGTTTCAACATATATCGAAGTCTTGTGATAAGGATGATTTAATAAATTAATATGTACGAATCCTGTATTTTCTTCAGAATGCCCGTAAGGCTGAAATGTGCATTGACTTATGTTGATTTTATATTTAAATATCTTTCTTGTAGTCGATGGTTGGCTGTACACTAAAGTACTGCAGTACCATATGACTTGTCACAGCTACGAACAAGAGGCCGGAAACCGTATGAGCACACTTTTCTTTTTAGCGTACATTTAACTGGTGGCAAAGCATCACACCCACCCGCAGCCTTTCCCATCTAAACAGCGCTTTCCTTTGCTGCTACTGCTCCTGTCCCCTGTTCACTGCTCTCCTGCTCCTCTATAGCGCTCGTGCCAAGTCCCGCTCTGCCAAACAGGCAATCTCCCGGGCAGCCCCGTGTCATCGCGAGCCCGGGGTCCTGTGAAGGACAGGCCCCTTCCTGGGAGCGCAGTAGATCTGTGTGTGTGTGTGTATGCAAGAAAGGGCTATCCTGCCTGTCACCATCAGAGGAGCAGAGGCACCACCCGGGGCGCCCTGCACAAGGCTTGCCAGGCGGAGGTTTGTGGCAGAGTTTGGGGACAGGGGCAGAGAGGCAGTCATGCAAAGCTTTGCAGAAATCCCTCTTTAGTGTGAATAGGAAGTATTTGTACCTGAACAGGCTATGGTTACTTGGGGTTTAGCTCTCAGCTGCAGTGCAGGTCCTTCAGGGGACGGCTGCATCATTTGACCCGTGGTATCCTGTGTGTGAGAGGCTGGCTAAGCCCAGGGCAGCCCGGATCGCGAGCATGTCCGCACCTCACTGTTTGCAGCATATGTGGGAGCTCTGTTTGGGCGTAGCATGACTGGCGCTCCGTGTATCTTGCTGGAACGGGACTGCGTGCTTCGGCATGACTGGGATGTAACTGCAGCCGCATATTCACTCGGTGTAGCCCACCTGGAAGGCTGCGGCAGCCGTACACCGCATGCATTTTTAAGTTGTGTCTTTGTCCCTCACTTCTTTTTCTATATTTATTTACATTTATAAAGCGGAGCAGCAGCCCTGAGGCATTGTGACGCTGTTACAGAGAATTGGAACTTAACAAAACAGAAGTGAGGCACTACAGTTAGGAGAAAGTGGAGGCATAGCTTGGTTAGGAGCTAAAAAAATAGTGAGGTTTTAAACATTTTGCGGAATACAGTGTAAGATGTCTCATTTTTTAGGGTTGTGGGCAGTGCGTTCCAGTTTTTGGGAGCAAGGTGTTGGAAGCTAGACCCTCCAGCTTTGGTTCTCTTGAAGGCTGTAACATAGATCTGATTGGTTAGGTGTGATCTGATGGGTCTGTTGGAGGTGTTTCGGGTGATTATTTCAGATAGGTAGGGTAGGGCATCAGAGGAGAGGCACCTGTGCGTTCTTGTACCGGCAACCAGTGTGCATTTTTTCTGGCCTGTGAGATGTGTTCCCTTTTGGGAATACTCAGGGCAGCCCTGAGGGTGTTGTTCTGTGTAATTTGAAGTTTTCTGATATTTTTGGCAGAGGTGCCTAGGAATAGTGTATTGCAGTAGTCTAGTTTGGTACCTACTGTGGCTCTAGCTATGAATAGGCAGTTTTTGCTGGAGAGGAAGGGCTTGACCGCATTGACCACTTTAGTGGTGAGTGCGGTGGAGGACGCTATGGCGTTGACCTGGCGTGACATGGAGAGGGATGACTCAAGGTAAACTCACAGGGTCTTGACTGCTGCTGAGAGGTGATGATGGACTTGTCAATGGTGAATGATTTATATTGGGGTGGGAGCTTGTTGAGGGTGTCTGTTGAACCTACTATGAGGATCTGTTATGTCCCTTTTTAAGCAGAGACCCTTGGCCGCCATCCATTTCTGGATGGTTGAGTAGATCTTGGTTAGTGCAGCTGCGTCGTGTTCGTATGCGCCTGTTAGAGGGAGTAGTACCTGAGTGTCGTCAGCGTAATTGGTATAGGCTATGTCGTAGCAGTCCAGGTCGTTAAAGAGCAGGAGAGTGAAAATATTGTACAGCATGCAGGCAGTGCATGAGCCCTGTGGGACGCTGCAGGGTATCGTGGGGGGGAGACGCATGCAGAGTCGGAGAATACTTTCATAAGCATGCCGTTTAGGAATGATGCCACGCAGGCAATTGCCTCTGGTGAAAAATGGGCCTCGTTTTTTAGGTGCATGCCTAGGATATCATGGTCGACAAGTTTGAAGGCAGCGGACATGTCCAGGAGAAGGAGAAGAAGTGCCGGCTTGCCTTTATCCATGATGTCACCACCATCATGGTATTTTAAGGTCGAGTAGGGCAGACTCAGTTCCATGTCCTGGGCGGAAACCAGATTGTCTTTTTCCTAGGATGTGGTTTTCTTCTAAATATTGCTGGATTTGCGTGTATGCCACTTTATCTAGTATCTTGAGCAAGAAGGGGACAGTGGTGATGGGCCTGTAATTCCTAGCCATTTCTGGGTCCAGATAGTTTTTTTTTTTTTTTTTAAGAAGGGGATACGCCAGGCTTCTTTGAGGGTGTCTGGGACGGTATTAGCATTGAAAGAAGCGTTGATGAAGGACTTTAGAAACGGAGCTAGTGTTTCTGCACAGTCTTTTACTAACTGGGCTGGGCAGGCATCTCCTTTGCAGTTGGAGGGCTTAATTTTTTTCATGATGTCTTATTACTTCGAGTTCTGTGATTTTTCAGAATTTGAAAGGGGTTATTGGGTTTTTGTCTACCAGTTTCTTAGCGCTAGGTGGGTCAGGGGTGATCGGGGTGAGTGTCTGCTCTGTGTCGGAATTATTTTTGATATGCTGTGCGAGATTCATGTGGTGTGTCTGAATTTTCTTTGGTAGGAGTTCAATTTTATTTAGTAAGGCAGTTTGTATTGTGTTGCACCATTTTTTATCTTTGATGATGTCTAGTGATTTAGTGGCTGTGATGGACAGCTCTCTGAAGATAGAAATAGTTCTTTGGATTCTGAGGTGGCATTGGAGATTCTGTCGTAGCAGGATTTAGCTGCAGATTTAGCTGCGATTATTGCTTTTTTATAAAGCGTGGCAGCTGTTTTGTAGGAGGATAGCGTAGTAGCGCTAGGGGCATTTTGCCATTTGTTCAAGGATTTGAGTTTTTCGGTTAGAAGTTCTTTAGTTCAGGAGAGAACCAGGTGTTAGAATGTTTCACTTTTTTTTTTAAAGGGGCAATGATGTCGATAGCAGTGCTGATGTGACTTGTTGGTAATAAAGCAGAGTTCTGTATACAATGTATCTGTGCGTATCATATGCATGTCATAGAGGCTGTTGTTCCATTGGAATGCCCGTATCTCCATATTACATGAGAAGACGCCCTATACCAGGAGTGCGCCTCCCTGTAACTTTGCCTTGCATATGGTGTAGGCAGGCTGCATGCAGCCCCACAGCTCCATTATAGGAATAGAGGTACATTTTCAATATGAAGAATCCTATTTTCAACTGCAACACATACATACACTGTGTTTTTTTAAAAGACAGATAATTTCGAATATAGTGGAATGCTCGTGTTAGTGTGCTCAAAAGTTCCTTTATTTGCACGTTCGACGCTACCAATAATTACTAATAAAATAAATCAATCGTTAAACACCCCCACATCCCAATAACCCCAAGTAGGTATTTAGCGATGAAGACCCTGACACAGAAGGATTAAGTTCAATAACTGTTTTAATTCGTCACGTTGCTTGCTTTTTGTGTATGGATGTCATTTCTCAGTCATAATGCTATTTTTGCATTGCAGTCTATATGATTTACTGTGGCACCCCTTGGAGGGTGGCGGGCAGAGATGTATGGCAACTGCCCACATCCTACATAGGCACAATGATTCGCAAATGAAGCGGTCCAAAAGTGGCCATCAAGTCACGATACCAGTACCCATGGTCTACTTAAACATTACTCACCTCATGCTACTTATTGACGCATTACTACACGTGGACCTACACAAGCATTCTTGCACAGTGCGATTCACTCACTGCACGCCTGCGAATGGGTATGGTAGACCCTGATACCTTTCTCATTCTGTGTCTATCGTATTGGTAGCGGTAGCGTGATGGCATCAACCATGATATGTTTATGAATTCATCTTTTATAACACGACCAGTCTATAAGCGAAGTGCCGGGATTCGAACCTGTGTTGCTCTGCGTTGTCTTCCAAAACAAACGCATAATGTCATCTAGGTTAGATGACAGGTATAGATGCAGGGAGATGTCACGTGGAAAGCTGTGTGTGGATGCAGAGTGTGTGGTTATATGGAACCTGGAGTGTTGGTGTGAGGGACCTGGAGTGTTGGTGAGACAGGGTTCTAAGGATTCTACAGTGACAGTTGGAGTTGCTGGGGTGGATGTCCCAGTACTTCCTATCTACCTTCCTATCATATTACTTACCCGTACTCACAGTCAGGAATAAACTTACCTCCTGTGTGAGTGGCGAACCCCATTACTTCACTGCCGACGAGGATGTCTTGGCTGCTAGGAAGGGGCAGCGGGGAATGAAGTACTGCCTTCCAGGGGTGATGTCCATCCAGTAAAAGTGCCAGTTCTTTGGACCAGAAGGAGTTGGTCTGGAGGATCCTGCAGGCCGGGGCGGTGCAGGAGCAGTAGCTATCCGGTGTCAAGGCCCACTCGGGGTGGCCTTGAAGGACTGTTAGGGCTGTCAGTCCAGGAGAAGGGGTGCAGGGCCAGCAGAGAAGGTGTTGCAGTGTGGCGCTAAGGCAGAGAGTGTCTGGCCCGGCTGACTGGAGGCAGCTGGGAGGCTGTGTAGCAAGGAGCCAGGAGAGGCTAAAGCAGTTGGGGGCTAGGAAGGTGCACAGTACTGCAGTCCGGCAGTACAGGAGGAGTGTGTGTCGGGTGGTAATGAATCTTTTGAGGGAGACGGGTGGTGCGGATACGGCTGCTGGGGGCCAGAGTGTACAGGTCGGTGCAGAGACCCAGTACCAGCTACAACTAAGGTACAGCTCCGGGCGTCTCCGGGATATGGCTGGGTGGCACCTCCTGTCATTTGAAACTCTGAGGGTGATGAACACCGAAGCGGTGGCTGTGGCGGGTGCGACAAAGGAGACGAGTAGTGGAGGTGAAAGGGCAGGTGGGCGTTGTGACGGAGTGTCCTGTGGTCACCGTAGTGTTTTTGGATGATAGGCTGTGTGCACCAGTGGCCCATCTGGTCGAGGAGGACTTGCAGGAGCTGGGAGGTGTGGCCGGGCCCGTGAGGGGAGACTTACTGGTGATGCCGGCTGCTGCATTAACAGCCATATGCAGCCGACGCTTCTATCGGGAGACGTGCTGTTGTGACTCTGGTTCTGGAACGTGTTCCGAAGAGCTGCACATAGGATGTGGTGCAGCGTGTAAAGGGTGCTTGGAGTTACCGAGGTGGTGTCAGCGTGCTACGGGCATAGTGGAAGAGTATTTGGGACACGGGAGGGAGTCGCAGAGCGTGTTGTTGACCAGGAAATGGGAGGCTGCAATGGGTACAGAAGGTGGCCTTAAGTTTGGGTGCTCTGCTGAAGGTATGTCGTTGGTGGCATTGAGGGGCAAGAGGAGTTGTCCTGAGATGGGCTGTCCGTACACAGCTAAAACTCGTCGTGTGGAGGGTCTGGTGGATACAGGTCAGAAGTGTGTTGTTTGTGCGGCGAGGGTGCTGCACGGGGGGGCAGGTTTGTTCACTTTGCAAAACTTCCATAGGGAGTCTTAAGGAGTTTGACCCTGATTTGTGGGGTTTTTACATGCTACTCAAGAGTCTTAGTGTTGGAGATGAGGAGTAGTGTGTGAGGAGGCCTGTTTTATTTTTGCATATTGTTTGTCTCTCAGTGTTGTGGCCTCAGTGATAGTACCTGCTCAGTGGGTTGGGCTGTGGGTTTTCGTTAGAATGTTTAAGGCCTGTCACTGGAAATATGCTGTGTTCATGTTTGTGGCCTTTTTTCCTGTTAAGGACATGGTTTTGGGTTTTGTGGACTCATGGGTTCAGGGATGCATGGGTCCGGTGCCAGTTTTGACAATTTTTGTAATGTTCATTTTTTCATCTGGACATGAGGATGCGGGGTTAGCGCTTGGACTCTTTTGCTGGAACTTGTTCTGAGTTTCGGTTCCAGGTTTAGGGTTTAGCACATCACATAGTTGCATGTGTTCTTCTTGTCATGTTTTTTTTGTGTTATTCGTAGGGGATGTTCCCTTGGTTGATTTTACTCATTCTCAGGATAGCCGGGTGGGTTCTGGCAGTGCGATGTTGGCAGGGAGGTGCTGCTGAGTTCAGAGTGGCCGGGTGGGCTCTGGGGTTGTGGTTTGACAGTGGAAGGCTGCTGGTTTGGTGTTTGGAGTTTTGTGATTGTGCATTGATGTGCTGCAGGGTTGCAGTGAGGGGCTGCAGGGCTTTTGGTATTCTTGGTGTTAGGTGTTTGCAGTGAGGTGGTGCAGGATGGCTGGGTGGGTCCTGTATTTGGATATTGTTGCAGTGAGGTGCTGCGGGGTTGCAGTGAGGTGCTGCTGGTGTTTCTGCAGTGAGGTGCTGTCGGGTTGTGGTGTTTTTTTTTTTTTATTATTTATTTTTTTTTTAATTATTTTTTTCTCTGCATGGGCACCAAGCAAATTTTATTTTTTTTCTTCTTGCCGGACGTCAGGCTCAGTTCATGGACGTGTTGGGCTTGTGTGAGCTTAGCAATTTTTCTTGATCCGTTGTGTGTCTGCTTACTGGGAGTCGCATTGAGGGGTTGCATGGTGATTGCATTGTTTGGTGTTGGGATGTCAAAGGAGAGAATGGAGTGGTGGGTTGTCTGTTCCACAGAGGGGTGTTTGGGATGTGTTAACATTTAGTGGTTGGAGCTGAGTTGGGTCTCATTTGTTTTGAACTTCTTTTGTTGTTGGTGGGTTCATCTTGGCGTACCAGTTCCATTTTTCCCCGGAGCTTGTGTGTTTTCAGGTTGCTTTGTGATGGTCTTGGTTTTAATGCCAGTTCCAGTTTTCAGTGTTTTCTAATGGAGCTCGGGGTGTTTAGGTTGTTGTTCAGTCATTCCATTACCTGGTTTTGATTGTTGCTATCATGGCCATGGCACTGCTGTGGTTTCCGGGTGAACATTCTTGTGTGTGTGTGTGTGACTTTTACGGTTTTTGGTATTGGGGTGTGGATTTGGTTGGCATGCACAAGTCAGGGAGTGGTATTGTTGGTCTTAATTGGTCTGTGTGCTGGCCACACGTGGATTGTGTAAGAAGTGATTGTTAGGGTTGTGAATCTTCTCCTTGTGTGTTTTGTAGGGAGGGAGAAGTGTTATAAATTCATCTGGGTTAGATGACAGGTGTAGATGCAGGGTGATGATGTCACGTAAACAGTTGTGTGTGGATGCAGAGTGTGAGGTCATATGGAACCTGGAGCGTTGGTGTGAGGGACCTGGAGTGTTGGTGAGACAGGGTTCTAAGGATTCTACAGTAACAGTTGGAGTTGCTGTGCTGGCTAGGGTGGATGTCCCAGTACTTCCTATCTACCTTCCTATCCTATTACTTACCTGTACTCACAGTCAGGAAAAACTTACCTCCTGACTCCAGCGTGGTGTGTGAGTGGCGAACCCCATTACTTCATATTGCCCTCGAGCTACCCTCCCAGCCCCGTTGAAGGTAATCTATGATGGCATGTGTAATGTCATTGTGTGGGCCTGGTAGGGCTTAATATTTGCGTGCCTGGTTGCGTTCTGGTATAGGGTTTGATGGCATACGGGATGTCAGTCTATACAGTCGGGGTATAGTTGAAATCATTCATGATGACATAGATGTGACATCATGTGTAATGTCTATGAATTATCCAGAGAGGTTTCTAACTGCCTGCCTTGATTAAATTAATCAACAAAGTATAGCATACTAAGCCCATATATAGTGTTTGCTTGACTCATGATTGCTTTTCTTATCTCTTGTGTTAAATGTTCATGTACGTCTTGTGGGTGCCCTGCATATAATTATCATTTGTGATTTTTTTTTTATTTTATTTTATTTTTTTTTAAATATATAATATATAATTTTATGATTTGTTGATAATCGTGTCCATTACCTGAACACAGGGTTATCTGTATCTATGGTTGCACATGTGTTTTTGATTTACTCTCTGAATGGGATTTCATGCTTATTCTGATGGACACTAATGTGTGTACGCGCATATTCATTCATACGGGCAATTCTGATCAGGCGAGAAAGAAAGGCCCTGACGAAGGATTTAGTATCCAAAATGCATAGGCCAAGACTCGCATTTAGCTAATAACTGTATTCAGCAATAAATACAATCTTTTATTTTCTATCAACTCGAACAACAAGTTCTTCAGTGAATCACTACAACCATATCAAATGTATTAAAGTTCGATGACTTATACTACAACCCCTGGCGGGTAATAGGGTGTGCGGCCCAGCCAAAGGCTATTTAGCCTTGGTCTCTCTTTCTCACGTATACACAGTACCTTACACGGCGCCACTAACTGGTGGACTGCACCCCACGCACAGACTGAAAAATAAGAACCTCTAAGTTCAAAGAAGATTGCTAAATATTGGATACATAAAGAAGTAGTACCCACTCGCCCATCCAAATAATGTGTAGTGCCAGTCACTGGCAACACATTCGTGACCCGGAGAGGGTTTAATGTTGCTCCTTTACATGTGCATTTAATGACCTTTTCTTAATAAAGAGGTCGTTTATTTGTGTTGTGTATGTTTGTGTGGCTGTGTATTAACACGCTAGCAGATGAGCAGGAGGATGGCCATGCAGACGATGACTGTCTTGGTGGAGCACATCAAAGCAGACCCAGACGTGTTCTGTGCCCGTGCAGAAAGTGTAGACATCTCGCACAGCGCATAGACCTCTCCAGGGGCCACTTTCTGAACGTTCTGTAAGGTATATCTGACATCCTGCAAGAGCACACGGTAGAGTGGAGAATGATAAACATAGGATTGACCGGAGTATAACACGGTTACGACCGGTATGAGAATACATGGTGGCCATGCGTTGACCTGGCTGGCTATATCACAGTCCAAACGAGACAGAGGGTGGGACTTTTGGCCTTATATTGGAGAGAAAGAGACATTCCTGGATGCGAAACTAATGGGTTCCATTTTCAGTAGCTGTTTCAACCGTCATATACTTTGAAGCATGACCATTTACCTCAGTGGATCCTTCCATGAGATCTATAACCTATAATGTATGTCTTGGAGATCCAGGGTGTCCGGGTTCCTTGCAACGCTACAGTAGTATTCTTCGGACAGACTGTTGTCTCTGAACCCCCATTTTTTTGCAAGGTGGAGGCAGGCAGGTCGGTTGGGCTCTGGGTATGTTCCCACTACCGTGCAGATGACCAACAGTCGTGTTTTGGCCCAGGATTCCAAAGTCTCTCTTTGGCCACTGCAATAGTATCTGTCCCGCTAAAAATAGGAGTATGGGGAGGGGTCTGCCATATGTGGCTTTCCAGATGTTTTGGGCTGCAACTCCCATGAAACGTCATCATTGACTGTGCAGGCTTGGGCTTATGGCAGCTGTAGTGGGAAACATCTGGCAGGCAAAGGCTAGACCCGAAGTTGGGTTTAGTGGGCCTCACTGGAAAAACAGAATTTCACCAGCATCCCAAATGCCTCACCTTTTTGATGGTAGGTGAGTTGAACATTTTATTTCTATTACGAAGTGGTGAAGTACAGACGTTAAGGTTGTTCAAATCAGAAAGACTGCACAACATCCATTTTAAAATGTAACGCAAAAATGCTTGGTTGTGAATGCTATTGGTGCCTGGCTTAAAGTCCAACCAGAAGATGGTCAACGCTGCAAGGAATGCACAAGTCAAGCATTGAACGCAGCTATTGCCTGCCACAATAAAACTAGTGTCCCCCAAAATAGCGCCTGACATTTTCTAGCATGTGCCAAAATAAGTTTTTATTTAGTACTTTTGCTCTCCTGGATGGACGTGATTCATTACATTTGGGGAAAAGAGCAATATGTGCCCGAAACTTTAACAGAAGGATGTATGTTTCTGAAGTCGTTTTATTGTTTACAGTCGATGTAAAAAAAGTACAAAATAACAATATTCAAGGACACCCTAAGCCCATATGTGGTTTCCATTGTGCAACTCCTCCCACCATCCCTCGCTTGTGCCCTCCTTCTTGCTTGCTTTCTCCTCCCTCCTATGAAGCATTGACCCGAAACCACATCTGTATTTCTCAAGCTTCTGTTATGAGGCAAGAAACCATTGCTTATAGACTCTGTCTTCCTTCCCTTCTGCTATAAGCTTGGGGTCCGCTGCAAGCATCAAGTGTGGGGGAGCATGTTACTTTCCAAAATTTAGCAAGCAGATAAGTTGTCAGCTCCTTAAACATTTCTGTAAATGTACTAGGTGTTTTTTTTCATGAAATAAAAAAAAGAACCTTTTCTCAGCCAACCAATTCCATATCCTTCCTATCCAACCATCTTTCAATGGGGCACAGGGTTCGTGCCACCTGTTGACCACCTAGTAGCACCTGTGAAGTAATTTTCCATTTTGGGGGTCACAGGGAAAAGTTAAGTTTATGTGAAATGGCCAGTATCGCATGATGCTGGCCCCTGGGAGGCAGCCATAACTACATCTACAGCGTGTACAGCGTATGCAGAAGGTCATGTAGCGCTGGTGTTTTTTGCCCTGACCTGGCAGAGCACCCGTTCCTTTACCTCAGGCAAGGGAGGGACCAGCACCACCCAGCAGACAAGCTGCAAGCGGAGGGATGCTAGGCATCCTGCAAATCTAAAATGGGAGTCAAACTCTTCCTGTAACAGGAAATGGGCTACCCCCGGAGTTCTTACCTTACCGCTGATGCCCCTCCAATGGATCATAGACACCAAGGTGGATTTTAAAGTACTCCCAACGGGGACCCCTTTGATATTTTAAACCTATCACAATATTAACTGAAACTTGTCACCTTTAACCAGCAGAGCATGACTATTCTTTTCCCTTGCATACTGTAGCATGACCTCCTCCCACCCTCCCAGAGGGGAGTGAAGGCGAGACCCTTAGGGCAGAACTGACAGAACAGACCCCCTTTCTACTCCACTAACACCACCCATTGTGGAGGAGGGGCACAGAGAGGATCCCAGTGGGCGGTGCTGTCCCATTGGCGCCCTTTTCCAAGCCAGTTCCCATTCCTACCTCACACGCGCTAATTAACTATTCTCCCCTTTTGTGACACCAACATCCTCTCAACTATGACCCCCCCTTTCTGTATAAACAACTAAAGGTAGATATACACTTAAACAAATACCCACGTATATATAAATAAACATATTTGCATCAATAAACACCTACCTATATACATTTGAAACTATGTACAATATATACTGCCACAGCCAGTCACCCCCTTTTACAGTACCTTTCACTTATGATGTTATGGGATGGGGCTAGCCCTTACTTGCTGGTTTTCCCCAGGGCTGGCCCGTCCTAGCTACTGTTTAGTTTTATTTGTTGTGCCCCTTCCACCACGTGGGGCACCGCCCTGTCACAGGGCTCAGGAAGGAGGGCCCCTTAATTTCTGTGAAGAGCGGACCCATGCCTGGGAAGGTGTGGGAGGGTGCAGTAATCGGAGCGTGCATTCCACTCCTTGTTGTTGTTCCTGGTGGCACCACTTGCCCAAGTGGGGCGCCAAGTTTGCTGCCACCGGCCCGGCGGAGCATTGCTCTTTTTGTGGGAGCCCCATACCGTATGGTGGGTTAGATCGTTCAGTCCAAAATAATAACATTCCAGGTAATGTCACAGTTTATTATGCAGTCACACTCCGCTCAGGGAGTTCCTTTCCCCTTAAGCAAGGTGGCGCACAATAAAGCACTTTTATTTCAGATTCCATTTGGTGAGGCCTCCAACCCGCCTCGTATTAGGAACCAGGCCGATGTATAGTAAGAATATTTATTTATTTAATCAAGTTTTGACAAACAGACTAACATCTGCCACCTTTGCTGTGGGAACACCCAATATCACAACAATAAGTCTATTCTTCAAGCAACCCAGGTGAAATTATTAAACCTGCAATCACAATTTACAACAGATTTAATTTCGATGTAACCAATGAAAACCTTCACAATACCATACAGAGTCCACAGGATTGACTTAATTTAAATCAATACTTTTCTCCCAGCAACCCCCAACCTCCAGGCCTCAATTTAATATGACCCCTTTGTTTCAAAGGGAAGGTGCAGGGAGTGAGGACACAATGGAAAGTCATTTTTTTGCTAATTTTAAAAGGCGCTATTTGGGAAAGCAATTAAATGGGATTGGGCTTGTTACTGGAAATGCAATATTAGGGAAGGAATACAATGGGGAAAATTGTTTTACAAATGTATTTCTAAAAGGAGAGGTGGGGGAAAAAGGAACTCAAATGAAAATAACAGGCTGGAGTTGGTTATTTGAGGTCAGAGAAAAATTAAAACAGAAACATTTCGTTTTGCAACACATGTACAGATGATATGCAATACTTTGTAATTCTGGTTTAAAATGAATGGGGAATTTCGTTTTTGCATCCTCCACACAGATTTTAAAGGTGGTGTTTTGTGGATTAATTATTTTTTGGATTATGGACCTCCACCCCCTTTCTATGTGGGATTATGGACCCTCCCCTTTCTATGTGGAAGGAAAGGATTTCAGAAACAGTCAACCAAGTGTTTATGGACTATGCCGGCTATAACACACTGTGAGTGAGCTTTGTTAGTTTCAAATTCTAACAACACTCAGCCCATGATTGTCTATATGGGCATTAATTGATTTACTTTAATCAAATGTCCTAAGGATCTACACAGCTTCCCCCAACCCCACACCCCCACACTTTAATGGAAAGGATTAAGGCTAGCTTCCCCCAACACAGTGCAATTTCAGGGTGGTTTTCTATAGGGAAATACGTTTGAGTGAGATTTAATAAATTGGGTGAAGGGCCTATCCAGCTTCACCCCTCCCCCCCCCTTGACCCACTAATGGAAAGGGATAAAGGCAGGTGGATCCCCTCACAATTGATGATTTTGGGACATGGGAGGCTTTGGTCAGGGAAAACAGCAGGGCTCCTCTGAGGACAGCACAGGTCTGGTCAAGGATTTCCTCCTGCACCCAGACTCCTTCTGCTCCTCTCGTTTGAGTCCCAGCTAGTTTCTCTCTTTCCCATTGACTGTCTCCAATGCAAGGAGTGAGGCCTCTCTGCTAGTTGTTCCTCGCAAGAGTCCAGCAGCAGCTGTCTCCCGTAATAATTCACAAAAAGCAGAGTTCTGATGCAAACTTGCCCTTTTATAGCAGGGATGACACTGCAATATGGTCGTAATTCCTGCTGTCAGGATTGTCTAGTTTGCTCCATTCACCTGCCCCCACCACACCCCCTGCCTCCTGATAGGACCAGGAGTTGAGGCAGATGTTTTATGTAGGCCGAGGGAGCAGAATAGATACATCATTTCAAATTGACAAAGATTTGTGCATCTTTTGTTCTGAAAAATCTCATGGTAATAACTCCCTAGGTCTTTCAAATAACCCCATGATGATATATGCATATGAGTTCTATATTTTACGGCGAATCAGCCCATACTAATTTTACTTCGGTATGGCCTTCCTGAACAGAGCTACAGTTTTTCGTGGTTTTCTGCTGTGCCGAAATAATAGCTAAAATTGGGACAGTTCCCCATTTAAACCTCACTTTCATAATGTGCCAACTCACCCATTGCTCAGGCACATTTAAATGGCATAAATTATACTTTTCCACATAACTTAAATTATGTGTATCACAAAATTCCGTTTTTACAAGGTCCCATTGGGCTTTTCTCCTGTTTAATTTGAACCCGGGGTGGGCTCTCTAGGACACACGCTGCTCCTTTTTATTAAGGAAAAAACGTATTCAATGTTTAATCAGTGGCAGGGCATAACGGTTTAATTTCTCTCAAGTCATGTGACCAGCCATCTGGTTTATCTGTGTTTATCTTAACATGTCCTTCTGCTCGGCTTCAATGCCTTGCTCAGTTCTTAATGTACAGTATTATGGGAAGCTTGACCTCAGGGTTACTTCTGCAGGACATGCTATCAGCAACTAATTGACAACCAGACATTCTTCTTGGTAGGCCCATCTCCAAAAACCCTGCAGTTCAGATTTCAAAGGGTCTTTGTTCAGAGTTAAATGCACTTTTTATGGGGAACATGACCTTAAAGATCGTGTCTGTTGACTGTTTTATCAACAATTCACCACAAATTTGCTCTCTAGCTTTGTATTTCTTTCTATTTTATTAAACATACAGGCCGGTGGCATTGGTGAACCCAGTCCCCAAAGGTCGGGTCACAATTCCAGATACCCTGCAGCTCAGTGGAGGAAAATAGCAGCCAGTTACCTGCATGGTCCTAAAGGAATAACATTTTTCCCTCGCACTGCATTTATCACATGTTACATTTAGGCCTGATGTTCATGCATCCAGTCTTTTCTTTATATAATATGAACAGAAATGTGTTCACTCGATCCCCACAGACAGGCCATAGTTACATCAGAGATCAGCATTCAAATATACACCAAACAAAATGGGCCTTTCTTTGTCCATGCTATCATTATATATGATGAAACCAGGTCTCTTCCTTGCAGATTAATGTAATCTGTCCTTCACTTTATTTCTGGATTGCAAATGCATTGTTTCTCCTTGTTTAGCTTCCAATTTAACCTCTATTTATTTTCCTCCCATGTGTTCTGGCGCAGTTTTTAATCTGTCCATGTGTAATGTCTTTCTTTAATATAACTGTTGAAATAACATGAGTATCGCAATGCCCCAAGTAGGCCTTTCTCCACTTGTGCACTTGTCCATTTTAATAGAGTGTAACTAGGCCCATTTCTTTCCATGTCACTTAGCATTAAGTCATAAACGGAAGTGTTTTGGGGCTGGCCTGCATTTTCCAATGGGTAGCACCAGTCTGCTTCACTCTTAAATACTGGCCTGGTCTCTTTATTTCTGACATTCAGGGGCCTTATTTTACCCCACACTAAGTAAACACAACACATAACATAACCAAGAGATAAACCTCTATCCCACTGTGGCGTCCAGGTATTTGTGTATTAACTTCCCTCAATGGACAAGTATGTTGCCCTCGCTAGATGGACCCAAATTGGGCTAAGGGCAACAGTTCATTCTGTCGCCCCTCTACCATCTCCAACACCTATCTACATTTTCTGCATCTAGCTGGTCAAGAGCGGTGGATCTGGTTTTCCCTGTACATTTCTAAGTGTGCCACCTGCGGTGATCCGTAGCTTTTGACACTCTTTATCCCCCAGTTATGCTCCAATTTCTATACTTTGTTGTAGTCTGATAGGTCTACGTTTTGTTGGCAACAGTGTTGTGCATATATCAGATGTAGGATTTTGGTGCTCTTCTCACTCTGAATCCTGTTTTTCAAAAGGCGTCAAAGAGCAATATGCACCTTTCCTAGCATCTGGCTTCATCCCTCAGTCTTTTATCTGGCAACACCTACACCCCTCCAGTTCCCAGTAAGTCATCTACTTGCATTGATCAAAGTCTTTTAAAGGAGTCCTCTTTCTTGACGGGGTGTACTGGGATGACCCTACTGCCTAGATAGAATGCCCCAGGAAAAAATTATCGTTTTGGAGCCCTTAATATGCAGGCTACTAGCCCACAGGGTTTTTATTGAGCCGGCCAAAGGGGCATTTGCCTGATGAGGTTAATGACCAGCCGGGGTCTGTTTCTGGAACATGCCACCTATCGTGGTGCAACACCACCCATTAATCCACTCTCCGAAATCCGCTGCTTCCATTTCCTGTGTAAAATCTATATTTTTTTGTTTCATTTATTAGACAGACTTGGAAAAAACAAAGTCAAAGCTGTTAGTATGTGTTGCCAATCTCTATGAACAGCCCACTCTGGAAGGCCCCAATACATGCAAGCCCCAGACTCTGGTTTCCACTTCATTCAGTCTCTGCGAGAATCGTTCCCAAAAACGCCAGTTCCCTTCAAACTAGCTTTTCAAGTGATCTCTCCAAGGACATTCAGGAAATCTCTGGCTGCACTTTCCGGAGCAAAGATGTAGCTAGTCTCTTGAATATCCACATGTTGCCGAACTGTGAAGTCAGTCATTACCACAATTCCTTTCTGCATCATCTTCTTTTTCATCTTAAGAAGGCATATCTTCTAGGCTAAGATCTCAGGGTCCAGGTCCCTGCAACACCCTTCCCTGCCCATCTCCCCCCAAGTACACATGTTCTCTCCACTTACCTTTCCCAGCCCTCCTCCATTTCTGAGTGTGCTCTGAAGTCCGCAGGGCTGAAGCACGACGCTGGAGGCAGAGACCACATAACTCCTGCATTGAGCTCTTTGCGCTGTTCCCAATGAGGCACAGTGTGACCTTTAAGGTACTCTGTTTTACATTAATAGCCATACATGGGCTAGGACCATCATTAATTTCTATATTTATAAAAGTCAAAATTTGTTTGTAGGTTTGTGGATTGGCGAAGCGTTGGCATATGGGAGGCGAAGACATATGGGAAACGAATGGCAGGCAAAGCCTATGCGTATGGGAGGCAAATGGACCGTTACAAAATTGATGCCCAACGTAATTGAAGCAACTGTGTTGACTGGGAAGGGAGAAGGAGAAGCTGTATTCATCCCCTGCATTACACTAATTCCAACAGACATGCCGTTCATTTTCACGCGCCTACAGTTCCCAGTCAGGCTGGCATTCAGTATCGCGATCAACAGTGCAATTGGCCATTTAAGCAAGTGCACTCTTATCAACTTGGAATCTGGGTTTCTCCCGCGGGCAGTTAAATGTCACGTGTTCTAGAGTGGATTCCCCGAATCAGTTGTATATCTTTGCTCCAACCGGAAAAAACAAAAAATTTTGTTTATAAACAAGCCATACAATGCACATGTATTTTGGTAATATTGAACTTTAGGTCCATATTTGTTGGCACTGTTAGCATCCTGTCACCTATCATGCTGCTCAGGAATTTCCATGTTCTCACGTACAGTTATGAGTTTCAGAATGAGTTTTTAAGAACAAAAAATGGTGGTGTGTCGTCTTTATATAAGAAAACCTTTTTAAAATAATAAATAATTGAAAAATGTAGTGGATTTTTCTTTTCACAAATTCTTATTGAGCCTTCCCAAAAAGTGTAAACTACTTCTAACACAAAGTGCCTCTGAGAGAATGAAATCCCGAGGAACGCTGGGTATATCAGCTAGTAGAGAATAAATTAGTGGTTCCTCCTCCAGGGCTCTTAAATCATCTTCACACATAACCTTGTAATGCTGTTTACACCGAAAACGTATGGGAGGGGTCTCCTTTTCAACACTTAATACCTGAAGTCTGGATCTACTTGCCAGCACACATAAGAGACATTTCCGATCGACCTGCATTTAAAAAGGCCATCCAAGTTTGTCTATTTCCCCCATTAAGCCTGAGGACTTTTTTTTTATTTTTTTTTTTTAGTCTTGGCTATTAGGTGGTATAGCCACCTAGAAGCCGAAACTATTGGAGTACAAAGCGGGAGAAATTACAAAGCTCGAAGGTGTTGTTTGGTAATTTCCCCAACCCATTCACTGCACGTCGCCATTCTAACCCTTGTGGCTGTTCCACCCAGTCCCTGCCCCTACTCACTAAAAGCACCACCTCATGGAAACTCTTTGAGCTTACATTAATTCAAACCTTACCATCAAACTATGCCCTCGAATTTTCAAAGCAGTCTTCTCAGAGTAAATTACTTAATTGAAGTTGTAAGCATGCTACTAATGTAATAGACATGTCTGTACCAGGTCCGCCTTCAGCCACTTGAATTGTAACTCTGTGTGTCCTTGACTGAAGTCCTGTTAACAACAAGCAATGGAAAAGCCAACAGTTTTGGCTTGTGTAAAAGCAGTAGGCCTTTTCCAGGCACTGCTGGTAGATGCCCAGGTACTCGGACCATTTTGCACCTCCTACCATCAATGGCCAGTTAATACCACTATGGCACCGCCTGGAAAGTGCCTTTCCCATGCCTGCACAAAAGCCCAACTTGGCATTGCCAATGTTTGTTTCTTATTTCCGTAAAGCTCTGCAAAATATTGTGCATCTGAAATCTTGCATATCTTAAAGAAACAATCACGTTGGACCCTAAATTCACTGTATCCCAAATACAGCATTACTGGAAGGAATAGCCTAGTAGGGATCCCTTATTTTTAAGTAGGTTAGAGCATGCACATCCAGAAGGGGTAGATTGGTTCCTGAAATTCCTGCACCTGCAAGATGACATATTGCACATGGGATTAGCAGGATCGGTTGGGCGCTGGTTTCATTATGTCTGTTTGATAACGTGCATCCATTGTTACTCTCGCCAACCCTGTAAATGAAAGGATGAATCTCCGTCAAGTACTTGCTTCGTGTACAGGAAAGCTACAATGAACAGTTTATCTGCACCCTCTAAACTCATATTTGTATATCCAGAAGGGCATATATGGC
Organism: Ambystoma mexicanum; assembly: GCF_040938575.1. Taxonomy (NCBI): domain Eukaryota; kingdom Metazoa; phylum Chordata; class Amphibia; order Caudata; family Ambystomatidae; genus Ambystoma; species Ambystoma mexicanum. The sequence continues at coordinate 820,189,220 of NC_090922.1, forward strand.
TATGTTTGTAGATGTCAAAATATCTGTTTATTGTTCTGTTTATTCAATTGGCATGGGATTTCATTGTAGTTCTAGATTACAGGGCCTGCGCTAGCAGCCGTGTACTTATGGTTAGGTTGCTCAACCAATAGGAGGAGCACTTTTTGGCTGGCTTTTAACTTTGCTACCCCTGGACGAATCCTTACCAAACTCTGCAAAAAAAGTATATGGCCCTTCTAAATTTTTCTGGCATGTTTGGTGAGGTTTCGTCAAGGGGGAGGCAAAGTAGTAGGGGGTGGGGGTGGTCCCAAAACTTCCTTTTTTTCCATAGACGCAATGGAAAATAAATGTTGCTCACGTCTAAAGCCCAAACCGCTTGATGGATTTTCACCAAATAGGCGGGAGGAGCGGTGGCTTGTTCCCAAAAGCGTACTTTTGTATATTTGTGGTAAATCCGTCCAGTAATTTAAAAAAAAAAAATGTTCCAAAAGTAAGTCAAAACAAATTAGTGATATCTGCGTTCGGTCCGCGGATTCACTTCTCTGTTTGGTCCGCGGACGGGCATCCGATTGGCCTAGAGGGTGACGTGATGTCAGTGGACATGCCCACTGATTAGATGGTGAAAAGCATGAAGTGCGTCAGATTCTTGGAAACACCCACCATGACAGCGGCCGGTGTCCGCGAACATCGATGTAAAAACATAAAAAAAACACAACATTGCACTTGTCAAAATTATCAAACAATCTATGGGGAGATGAAGAGTGATGGGGATGGGATATGGCTTTAAAGAGCCAAATTGGTGTTTTTCATCCCCAAGTCCGCAAACAGTCCAGATGTTCATGGACAGTACTGTGATGTTCGCAAACACTTCAGATGTTCGGGGACGTCTATGCCTATTTCTGCATTACAGGGTTGGTGAAAAGCAGTTTTTGGATGGCTTATAACATTGGCGGCACTCAATGAAACTGTATGAAATTTTGGAATTATATTGTAGACCTGATTCTGAATGGTTTAGTAAAGTGGGGAGCGGTTTTATCAAGAGGTAACAAAATTAGAGGGGGATCCCAAAATAATGTTAGGGCTTATAAATGTGGTGCCATTTGAGGAATCTGCACACAAGTTTGCAAAACGATTATAAATCTAGATATACATGCTTTTGTAAAGTTTGGTGGGATTTTATCAAGCGGGGGCTAAATTAGAGGGGGGGGTCTCAACATTTTTAGATGGCTTATAACTTTGTTGCCATTTGACGAATGTGGACACACGTTTTCATAAAGATTATAGACCAAACCTTGAATGTTTGTGTAAAGTCTGAATGGATTTTAAGTGGGGGTTAAGTGGGAGTTAAGTTATAGGACTATTGTATTTTCATGTTCATACATTTTAACACTTTTGAAAAAATAAAAAAATAAAACATAGGCGGATTTCAAGCAAACTTGTGTAAGGAGGGACCTTAAAGCATGGAGTATGTACAAAAAATAGTGATATACCTTTTGGTGACTGGGGTATAGCCTGTGGCCATGGGCAGTGGCCAAATTGTCCGGGTCATGGCATAAGGTTCTCTCTTCGCCTTCTGAAGCTGCCATGCTCTGTATGGAGCCCCGCCTTCCCTTTCCATGGTGGCCATCTTGGAAAAAGATTCTCCTTCCTACAACGGGACGCCGGTGTAGGAAGAAAAATCCTTTCTTTAACACCCGGGTTTCCCCTTTGGGAACCAGGGGTGCTAATGGCCTTCACCCCCCCCCCCCCCATTGCAGGGGCTGGAATGGGGGATAACGGTCCGGAGCCCTTTTTATTTATTTAATTATTTATACATATCGCACCGAAGCCTATATGCTTCAGGGCGCAGACAGACACACTGTGCTTGGGCCGCTAACTTGGGCTGCCGGGCCGTTATCGCAGTTCCAGTTCCTGGAACGGGGGATGAACGCCACATTATTCCCATTAGCCTAACACAAAATGCTAATGGAAATGTTGGGAAATCTTATTGAGTTTATGTACTTTACTGAGAAATGTAAAGTAGATGGAGTCTATGGGCCTCATTACGAGTGTGCCGGTCCAGTAACAACGGTGCCGGTAAGCCTACGGTCACTGTTGTTACCGAACCGGCACACTCCGAGTCTGCGGGCGGCTGTCATCCGGCCTGCCAGGTCTGACCTGGCGGGCGGGACGGCAGCCGCTCGCAGACTTTCACAGAAGCACCGGCACCATTAATAACGGTGCCGGTGCTTCCGTCATCCCCGTTCCCTTTAATGGGAATAGGGATTAACATTTTTCTGGCGCTTGGCTTCCAGGCTTCCAGGAACACCAGGGCCGTAGTCCCCCAGTGTTTCCTTGAAGCCAGGCACCAGAAAAATACACAAGTCCAGTGGCAGCCTGTCAGTTTTACCAGCACGGCTACCACAGAACTCGTAATTAGGCCCAATAAGATTTTTTAATTTATTTATTTATTTATTTTTAGTTCTATTTTTTTTTAACTGTAAAAGGTGGTTCCTAAAGGAACCTTTCTTTTGTTGTTTTTTTAATGTATTTTTTTGCAGGAGAGGTTAGAAGGTGGGGAGGTAAATGAGGGAAGAGGCACCAAGCACTAAAATGGAGGTGCAGGTGGACAGTGTTTCTCATACTCCTTGATTACAGCTTCAAAAGCACCTCGAAATTGCTTCCCTCTGCAGAGTGGTCTGTTGCAGTATATACAGAGGACTGTTGCCTTCGAAAGATTTGGATCAACGGCCTCTTTTATTGCTTTCAAGGTAGCTGGTGAGATTTTGTGTCCCACAGAAGTAGGCTGTGTGGTTACAGTATTGGTTGAGGAAGATGATGTGGAGTAAGACAGCCTACTACTTGCTAAGAAAGGTACAACCTTTCTACCCATGGACCCAACAGAGCTAAGTAAAGGGAATATAAAGAGGTAATGTTCGTAAAATAATGCTCTAGCCATTGGTTGAATTTTTGTTCTCTGTTTGAGTCTGTGGAATAAATAAACCTTGATTTTTAAACAAAAAAAAAAAAGAAAACTTTCTGAGAGCATTGCGGTGGTTGGATTTGGTGTGGCGGCGCATGGAGGTGGTCCTTTAGGAGTAATGTCCAGGTAGTGCGTGACTGAGTATGTAGCTTTAGGCTTTGGTACAGTCCCAACAGTGGTAAAGAACTGCCACACCCATGATTCTCTTGGTTGCTAGAGATAGGCACGCCCCCTACCTCATCTTCTTGGTCCTCTTCATTGTCTTTGTAAGTACTGTGGTTTTTTTTTTTGTAGGTCCTCCAGCTGCTAGTGATGGTGGTGGCTCTTGGGGAGGAGGGATGGCAATAGCTGATGCCATTTGTAAGATAAGTAGCAGTTTTGCTAATATTCTCCCAAGTATGTGCTTTGTACTAGATTGTTAATGGATAATGAGTAAGAATAAGTGTAGGAGCTGTGCAAGGGTACTGTTGGGTAATGTATTTCTGTAACGGAATACATAGTGACTAAAGAACGGCAGTTGGAGAAGAGGGCTGCCAGAGGAAGGTTGGGGGTCTTTGTTATTGTACAAAACTTAGTAATAAACCTTCAATATTACCCTGTTAAGTGTGGCGGCTCATCCTTTTTACAATGGGGATGAGGATGGATGAGAGCGGACCTACTAAGACCCCTGACCGTGAGGTACTCTGAACCTCAGAATTTCCTGGTGGCTAGGAGGACAAGAAAGTTGGATTGCGGGCCACAGACGTTGCTGGAGCAGATTTGGAGAGGGTTCGAGCGACATGGTAGAACGTGCTGTCTGTGAATATTGACCAGGCCACTGCCGCAAGGGAACTGCAGCCGTGGACCTGGGTGACATCTAGAAGCCGTTACGCGGAATGTGCATGGTGTCTACCAGCTGGTGAGACACATTGAACCGTGAGAGGTACTGAAGGCTGCTTTGCATATTTGACATTTAATTTAGCGGCCTGTGGAGATGTCGACAGTGCATTTTAAATGCATGTCTTTTAAACGACGGTCGCATCTGCACGCCCATACGTTCACCACCTTCTGCTTTGGAACATGCGAAGCAAGCGGCCCTATCAGGAGCATTGTTTATTTGTATCCTAGCGACGAAACGTCCTACCACGCATGCGCGTTGCCTCATGTACTGTGACGTCTGATCAGGAAGCGAAGGGTGAAGCAAGCGGTTCTATTAGCATTGTTGTTCGTATCCTAGCAACGCTGCGTCTCGATACGCATGTGCGTTGCCTCTCATATTGTGACGTCTGATCAGGAAGTGAAGGGAGAAGGACCGCTGCCGGCCGAGGGAACACGTTGGATTCGAACTCGTCCACCGTGGCGTGTGCGCTCTGGGCCCTATTGGGGAGGTGTGCACGTCCCAGATGAGGTTATTTAAAAAATATATATATTTTAATTGGCTTACGTGTGGCTGCTGAGCTGTGGGTTTGGATATCCACAAAGGACATTGACGGATCTTGTTGTTTGGCATAGTATTAAGTTGACACAACTTTTCCTTGATACATCTAAAACTGTGATGAGCAAAGGCATTTCCAGGTAACTTTCTCGCAGTAAACAGGGGAGCATAAGCATGGCCATGGCAGGAGTGCTGGGTCCACCTATGTTTATGCCCAGTCCAGGCCCAACTAAAATTAAGTTGATGGCTTGGGGGGGAAAAAGGCTTTCTCCATTACGTTAAGGCTGTTTGAGGTAACAGCATTTCATCTGAACGCAAAGTCTCCATGTTAATGCACTTCATTGGTTATGAGGGTCAAAGGATTTTTGATACCTTGCCTGACATTGGAGAATTAGATCTAAAGGTAGCAGGAATGAATTTGATTTTGCCTTATTGAAGTTGGACCAACACTTTGAGACTCGTGTTAGTACAGTTTTGGGAAGATATCACTTTGGTATGAGAGAACAAGATGAGTGGGAAAGTGTCAAGGAATATGTTACGCCTTTACGCCACCTGTCTTTGAATTGTAAATTTGGGGACAAGCTGGATGAGCACCAATTTATGTTGCATTGTTCCAATGATAACATTTGTGAGGAAATTCGGTTAAAAGATGAGCCAGGGCTCGATTAGGTGGTTGCGGTTGCTAAAAGGGAGGAGCATATCTTACAGTGTGGCAAAGCTGTCCCATAAGGAGATAAAACACCCACTAATGAGATATTAAGGGTAGGTGGGTGAACAGAGGAAGGATTTTCACAAAAGCATTGGGAAGAAGACAAGAGATAAGGGTCCTGATATAGGGAGTAAGAAAAATATGGGTGTGAAGGGAAGTGAAAAGAGGATAGATTGTGCTTCCGATGTGCAAGTGCCAGACACTTTGCAAACTCACCAATATGTCCAGGCAGGAAAGCTTTGTGTGGCAGGTGTAAACGGTGGGGACATTTTGATAATTGTTGCAAAAACGACTCCATAGGTGATGGGAGGAAGGTGTTGTACGTGGGGGAAGAAACGCAACAATCCTCAGGTGAAGACGAGGATGAGGGAGTGGAAGTAGTCACTGTCAATATGGTTAAGTGTAATGATGAGGATGAGTGTGAACATCCATTTGCTGACATCCCTGTGAATGGTAAGAAGGTGTATATGATGGCTGACTCGGATGCTAAAATAACTCTCATGTCACAAGGACTGTACAAAAATGTAGTGGGCGGGAAGGTTGACGATCTAATGCCGTCTGATAAGAGGCCAGGAGGATACAATTGTGGGAGGATTGACGTGATTGGGTTTTGCGTTGCTACATTTGAATTCAAAGGAAGAGAGACGTGACCAGAAGTGGGGAGACCCTATTAGGGTGGAGGGAACAGAAAGGGTTGCGGATAAGGCTAGACCCCAACACGGAGGAACAGGTTCTCAACGTGGGAGAGAAATGGGACATAATTGAAAGATATCCTGAGGTGTTTTCGAAGAAGGTGGGGTGCATCGGAGGGATGGTGCACAAAATTGTGATGAGGGAGGGGATTAAGCCTGTAAGTGCCAAACTTCTCCCCATTCCCCTGGCACTTTGCAATGGTGTGCATGAGGAGCTTGAGAGATTAAAGAGTGCAGGGATCATCGAACCGGCAAAGGGTGTCCAGTGGATTTCACCACTGGTTGTTCTTAAGTCTAGTGCTGAGTTGAGTGTGTGTAGACTTGAGAGAGGTAAACCAATGTTTGGTTGCGGAAAAGGCATCCCCTTCCTAATATGTCTGTGATGCTGAGCAGGTTTGGGAGAGCCAAGTATTTTAAAAAACTCAATATGGCCAGTGCGTACCACCAGATTCAACTCTATCAGCAGTCTAGGAAACTGGCAGTGTTTTATAACGCATGATGGCGTGTACCAATTTCGCAGGATGCCCTTTGGGTTGTTTTCACCGTCATCCGTATTCCAGAAGTTGATGGACAAACTGTTGGGAGGGATGGACGGTGTATGGTGTTTCCAGGATGATGTGGGGAAAGTGAAGACATGTTCGAGAGGAATCTAAGGAAAGTAGTTGATGTCTTAAGTAAGAAGGTGATAACGCTTAGGGCAGAGAAATGTCTTTGGGAGTAGAGTTGAGGAGTATCTGGGCCACGAAACCTCTGAGGATGGCCTTAGACCAAAGAAGGATTTGGTAGAAGGTATTCAGAAAATAAGCACTCTCGGGGACAAGGCAGAACTGCAATCTTTTTGGGCATGATAGAATTTGATCACAGGTTGGTGGATAATTTTGCAGATGGGGTTAACAGGATGAGGGGGCTGTTGAAGAAGGGTGTTGAATTCAGATGGGACAATGAGTGTGAGGTAGTATTTTGCGAGATAAAAAGGAAAATTGGTATTGCCAAGGCATTAGCTATGTTCGAAACTAAAAGAAAATGTGTTATTTCAGTTGACGCCAGTGAAGCAGGGATTGGTGGTGTGTTATCTCAAGTTGGAGCAAATGGAAGCGAAGAGGTAGTGACTCATGCATCAAGGATGCTGAGAGGTGCTGAGTTAAATTACTCAGTTTTCGAAAAAGAGGCTTTGGCGTGCCATTGGGGAATTGAAATGTATAAGAATTCTGTTTGGGGGTCAGAATTTACATTACGGACGGATCCCAAACTCTTGAAAGCTATATTCGAGAATAAAGGGTTGGATAAAGTGTACAGAAGAGTTGCGTGCTGGGTGGCAAGGCTACAGTGCCACACATTTGACATTGAGGTGATTGCTGGTAAGGAAAATGTACAAGCTGATCACGTATCTAGATTGCGGGATGAGGATTTTGAGGGGAGTCAAAATATGTCAGAAGATGTTATTACGGATATGGTGTATGTTACCCATGATGGGGTAATTACTCGGGAAGAGTGGGAGAGTGCATTGCATTTGAATGATGTGTGGAGACGTGTTATGGAATTTGTTCAACAAGGATGGCCAGAAAAGAGACTGTTGAATGGGGAGGAGAGAGCAATGTGGGAGGTAAGAGCAGAATTGAGTGCAAGGAATGGTTTATTATGTTGTTGGGATCGCCTGGTGGTTCCAGGAAAACTGCGCAGGAGACTTATTGAGATTAGTCATGAAGGTCATATTGGGATCTTCAAGATGAAAGAGCTTCTCAAGGGAGACTATTGGTGGCCTGGTTTCGACCGTGAAGTAGAGAGGGTGGTAGGGCCATGTGTCGAGTGTGAGGTGTCTGCTAAGAATGTTTGTGCTAAACGCCAACCATTGATTAAAGTGAATGCACCTGTGGGTGTGTGGTGTGATCTAACTATGTATATTCTAGGTCCCATGGATTTAGGAAGTGGACGTGGAAGATTTGTTGTGGTGGTAATTCATTTATTTTCCAGGTGGACTGAGTTTATAGTCATGAGGGAGGTGTCATCCCAGTGTATAGTTGAATTTCTGCAGAGTATTTTCGAAACAGAAGGATTGCCCCAAACCAATTTGATCGATAATGGCTGACCATTTGTTGGAGGTTTGTTTTAGGATTATTTAAGATATGTGGAATAAAACATAAGCAGACTGCCTTGTATCAACCTCAGACAAACAGTATGGCAGAAAGATCCCTACTAGTCCTGTGTCACCCCTTGAGGCTCACCCTACCACTAACGCCACACAGTTTGCTCTGCTGTTGCCACCCCCGAGAGGCACACACAGCGGGTTGCACAGGGGAAGGCGGCCCACTTCAATTCCAAGTCTGCCACAAATCAACAATTCACTCCACTGGTCTTGCTAGACATTCCATGCTAAATGCCTCTGCTTTGGAATTCTCGCCAGGCTCGGGTCACACTGGGAGGCACCAGGGAGGCGTTTCTGAAGGGAGCAAAGGTTAGGTGAAGCCATCTTGGGCCTAGGCCAGCTTCAATCCCCGAAATGTGGAGTTTTTGAATTTTGTTGTGATCTATTCCTTGTAATCTTCACCCAAACCCCACGGTTTGTAGTATTTTATGAAAGAAAGATTACTTTAACGGATTAATCAGTTTCTCTGCATCCAGTGATCAATTAGCACCAGTTTCCTGAAAGTCCTGCATGATCGAAGATATGTCTTATCTCTTTGGTCGGCAATCCGTTTTGCCAATTCTGAATGAAACATTCATGGCCTATATGTAAAATTGGTTTAAATCTGGTTGAAATAATTTCTCTGTGTGGCTACATCTAAATACATTCATTTATGCAGTTAATCTATATTGCTTCTAAATGAATTGAGCATTGATATTTTTCCACATGCTTAAATACCCATTAATCCCTACCTGAAAGCTTACGTAGTAGGGAGACCCATGAGATCTGTCGGAAATTAGCTCATGCCAGCAAACTACACACGTAACAAACAGATGGGGGGGAGGTGGAGGTCTCTTTCCCTGCTCCAGCACCCAATCTTTGAAATACCACCTAAAGACTTTTGACCGGACAATTGCACAAAAACCCTTCAGGACAGACTCTAAAACTAAGCTTTCCCTAATGCTATGCATTGAGTGTACAATACCAAAACTCGGTAATAATGTATCGTCGTCAGTGACCGCATGTGCCATGCTCTCAACATTGGCCTCTTCCTGCAGATTATTAACCCCAATTTCCAACCTTCAGACTCTTGAGGAATAATAATGTATCCCAAATAATTGAACTGTATGCCAGGAAAGCATCTGTCCGACAAATGTACAGTGTGCTACCCCCACTACATTTGACGTACTTGTTTCCCCCATAACCATCCTCAAACACCTGCCCTTTGAAGCAACATGTTTTGCCATAGGGCGTGGTGCAAATCAACAGTAAAATAAACAAACCATATAAAAAAAACCATATGATTCACAGGGTGTGGGATTTTTCCCTGTATTAGTATTAATTTTCTGGAATAGATTGTTACTTTTGGTCTCTCATAATGAATTCTGTAGTTTAGGTACAGTTCCTGGTACTTTTTCTGAATGTTATTCTTATGATTTGAGGTCTGGGTTGCTGGAGTGAATGATGCCATGGCGAGAATGCTCCTGAGTGCCTGGAATGTTTGCTTGTGAATAAGGGTTCCAACTCAGTCAGTTGGTGAGAGCTAGCCTGGGTGGGGACTGCCAGTGGGTCCCCTCCGGGGCTCTGCCCCATAACCGAGCCATCTATGTGTGCCATATTAAATAATGGAACCAGTGTGACTACCTGCTGCCTCCTGGAACATTACTTTGCAACAGTGGTGACGAGCTGGTCAGAAACTGGACCCAAGGAGAGAGCTGGAGCTGAAAATGAGCACATTGACAAGTGTTACCTGCTGCGGGGGGGGGAGGGGGGGAGGGGGTGCAGGAGAAAGTATGAGGGACCCAGTGCCCCCAGAGCTAGAGGCTCTCCACCCAGGGCTAAGATGCTGTCACCCAGGGCTAATGAAGAAGGGCCTGCTGTAGCTCCAGGACAGTTTATGTGGGGGTTGGCTTCTCAGGATACCCCCTTGTTGTGCCCCTGCTCTAGCATATGTCAGCATAGTACCCAAGGACAGAGATGGCTACTGGAGAGCTGCAGTCTGCCCAGCTTGGACACTAGCAAAGTTGTAAATGCTCTAAGTAAAAGCACCGTCTGAAATGGCTCACATGGTGTCCTTTAAGATATTACGTTGCACCGTTATGCGGGGGGGGGGGGGAGAGAAGTGGCTTAGTGTTCTGCATGGCTGGATGTCACTGCTCCCAGGGAGGGCTGTTTTGGTTGTTGGTTGGCTGGAGCTCTTCTCAGATCCGCATCCAGGACTGGAGTGGTTATGTCAGAATGGACCTGGCGAGGACTTGTGCAATGTTTGCCCACTACATTGCAGCAGCTCTTCGTTCTACCGAGAGTTTGTCAGCTCTGAAGTGAGGACCCATCGACGAGCACTGAGCGTCATGACCTCATTAAAAGGAAATACTTTTGTTTTTGGGGACTGATGTCGACTGAGCAAAAGAGAGGGGTTGATTAAAAGCTGGTGCTCTAGTGCCACCTTGGGAGAGTTGCGGCTTTAGCATGGTCATCAGGTGGTGAAGAGAAGAGCGGTCGGTGAGCAGAATTCAGGAACTCGTTTTTCACCTTTTGGTAATAGTGTGCTGTGTGCGGCGATTGGGCTGCATTTCTCTTTATCAATGAGTTCCTGGGATCCTGGCACGAATATTGGCTTGCGGGTTGAGTTTGACTGAGACATGTGTTGTGATGTGGTGCTGTGTCTACATAAAATGTTATGCAAATTTCTATTGAAAAACAAACTGGTAGTAGAACCCCTAATATCTAATTCTCAGGGCTAATATCTCTAAACTCAAAAACAGTGGCGGAATGAGCATACAATACCAATAGAAACATATGTCTTTAGACATATTCCATATTTAAAAGCTGCCTCCACTGGCTCATGATTTGATAGCAAAACATTGTGGACACAATAACGCATGTAAAAACAATCCCATACATACAAACAAGCCTCATAAAGTGCAGTGAGCAAAAAGTGCCGTAAATGTCAGCATCCCAAACAATGGTCCTAAAACCTAATTTGCAAAAAAATACGATCGCCCCCAATTGCTGAACCACCTAGGTGGACAAACATATACGTAGATATGACCTATTTGAATCAAGCCACCATCTACTAGGCGAGACAATTATGTATTAAGATAGAATTGTCTTCTGATATCTTACTGAGCTCTTCTGAAGGCTGTTTTACTTTCCCCTTCTTCCTAGTTTCAACATTTCCCCTGAATGTGGTACTGTTTTCTTCAGGACTGGCTTCCCATTTGAATTGCTTTCAAAAGTGCATGGATCTTGTTGGCTCTGATCAGTCGCACAACTGAACAGTGTCTCCAATGGGTCATGGACATGTGTTCCTTTTCTTCTAGTGTTCCTCACACTGTTAAAGAAATCGGTGCTCTTGAAGACCCAAGACATCCAAATGGGTTTCGTGGAAATAATCCAACAAAAACACCTGACAAAACCCGAAAATGAGGAGAAACAGGCTGTAAAAATATCATTGAATTTATGTGAATGTGAATTTCTATGCCAGAATTATAGGGGCACGTTGCCACGTGGTCTGCTTGCTTTTCCTTCCCTATAGAAAGTGCCATGAGATGCTTTCTGAAATGGCTGGCCTAGTTGGTATCAATTAAACACTTTTGAAATGTCCTTTGTTCTTAGTTTAGTATTTATTCCATTATGGTGATTTTCATGCTCCTGCCAACACGTGTTTCGACCTCACAATGCATAGGTCTTCATCAGGGCTGGTGAATCACCCTTATACATGTCACTATCTTTTTAGCCCAAACACCTCCAATAGTGTTCTAGTATTGAATATATCCACTCTCTTCGGACCGGAGTGCAGATTAAACCGCCTCTCTTGAACCAATAATCGACTTTATGTCAATGACCATGAATATATCACTTCTCATTAGACCTTCCTGAACCGTTTCTGGACCTTGTGCCAATGACAAAGGCCATTTCAAAAGTGTTTAATTCATACCAGTTAGTGGTTACTTAGTAATTCGTAGATTACGTTAACAATTTGATAAGAAAAATCCTTTTCCAGTAAAAGAAGTGAGGGATATGCGCAGTGGACAGACCAAAAACATTTCTTATTTACTGCTCGGTGTCAGTCTTGTTGGGGCCTTTGAGCCTGTTGTTGGTAGTTCATGCAGCAAGAATACCCCAAGATACCCTAGAACTGTATGTCTTTAGAACACAGAATCATTGTTGTAGTGGTATGCACAGTGGAGTATAGACCCACCCTCTGTTCGTGGGTGTTTTTGTTGGTTAACTCAGTATAAGTCTCCAAATGCCAGACCAATCCTGAACCTTGTTTGATGCCTCTATCACTGCTGAACTCCTCCAACATTTAACCATAAAAAAACACAGCACACCTCCTCACTTCAAGATCTGTCTTTTCACTAGTTTAGAGGGAAGCTCTAGCAAATGTACACCTAACAATGAGACTCTCGCCGGGAAGCGAAGAAGAGGGAAGAAGGGGGGAAAAGAGGGAAGGAAGGATATAAATATCTTCCAGTTGTGTCCCAAGGCATATAGAGGTAATATCACTCAGACATGTTTACATGCCGTCACTTGGCCTGGGCAGTCAGAGGTAGCTGCTAGTAGTTGTTGATATTAAGCTGTCTAGGCTCACCCATGCTGCTAGCATTAGTTAAATAGCTATGGAACATTTTGATGCCTTTATCCCTTTGACTCTGTTCTTGGATAAGACTTTGCTTCCAAATATACATTTGCTTTACCATGTGTTCTCTTTCATTCATTCTCAACTGGATTCTAACCTGTGCATTCCAGCATGCACAGCCCTCTATTAATCTGGTTCAATGTTCTTTTGCTGACAGTAATTACTTTGTGGTACTTTACCACAAAGTTATTACTTCTAATTCTTTCACTGAATTCTTTAGTTTAGATGAAAGTTTGAAGTAATTACTTGGGGCTTGGGGAATCTAACGTCATTATCCAGTATTCAATCAACATCCAAGCCGCTCTGTTACTCTCATACAATCTGATTGAGTATGGTTGGTGTGTCACATCATACATCAACTTTCTCTCTCTTTATTACTTTTAGACCTGTACATTATTAACCATTGTGCAATAAAGGTTCAAGTCTCTCTGATTGTTTCTCTAGGGTGTACTCGCTAGATTTTGATCTGCATGTACCAATGTCCATTAACTCTCTTTAGTAATATGTTTGCCTTGGATTGGGGTATTGGGTTTCATTATGATAATGATGTTAATGATAATGATGTGTTATTTATATAGTGCCTTAATCCAAAGCGCTTTACAGAGCACATATTTACATACAATATCACCCAACCGAAATTGATACTCATTTATCTACCTCGGAAGGATGAAAGGCTGAGTTGGCCTTGCCGGGATTCGAACCTGCGACTTGCAGATCATGCTCAGATCGCAGCAGCGAGTGCTCAACCCGCTGAGCTATCTTACCATTATGCAGCATGCATTTAAAGTTCAAGTCTCTCTGGGGTTTGTAGCAATCTTTTACTAGGTTATGAGTTATGTGTCCCAGTATCCACTTCTTTCTTTAGTTGGTCAGATGGCACTGTGAGCTGGGCGCTCGTTCTGACATCTGTGTGCAGCCTGCTGATGCAGGTTCGAATCCTGGTAGGGCCAACTCAGCCTTTCATCCTTCCGAGGTCGTTAAATTGAGTACCACACCGTGGGATAATAATATCAACTTTTATTTCAGCGCTTAGATATCTGCCTGTTTGTAGCGCTATATAAAACTAGATATTATTATTATTATTATTATTATTATTATTAGGTTTTTTGTAATGCTTATGCAACCTGAGGATCACTTCAGAGCGCGTGATCCCAAAAGGGCAGCCAGTGAGGAGGCGAGAGGACTTTCAAAGCCTAAGAGAAAAGGAAGTTCTTGAGGGATGGCCAGAATCAATCACAGTTGTTTTCATTGAAAAGATTAAGGAGTAGTAAGTTTCAGAGGGTAGAAGCAAGGAATGCAAAGCGTCAGCCACAGATGTGGTGTTTAAAAAATGTTGCTAAATGTAAGAAGGTTGAATTTGAAGATCTGAGGTTTTTCCTTGGCTGAATGGCTTGAGGAATCTTTTGAGGTATTGAGGCCCGGTCATGGAAGATCCTGGGGGCTTGGCAGAGCTGCATGACCTTTATTTTAGAGGCAAAGGTGAGCCAATGAAGTTGGGACATGACACGAGACATGTGGTTGTGTGGGTTAAGGTTGGAGATCATCAGAGCGGCTTTGTTTAGGAACAGTTGACGTTTTGAGAGTGGGGTTTGGGGAAGGCCAGAGTAGAGCTGACATAGCATAGTCCATTCTCTATAGAATAATGGCTCTGAGTAAGGAGCATCTTTGGAAGATGTAGACAAAGGGGGTGATGTTCCGTACTAGCTAGCATTGCAGATTTCTGGATTTAATTAGGTAGTTGATTTGGGAGAGCATGGGAATTGTCATCCTAGTAGAATCCTACATTCTGGCCTGGTGTAGAGGGACAGGTAATTGTCCATTTGATGGGGGCAGGCAAGTAAGATAGCTATAGGGTAAAGGGGAGCAAGGATTAAGATCTCTGATTTGGCAAAACTGAGGGAAGTTTGCTGAAATGTATCCGTCTTTGTAGACATCTGTGAATGCGTTTGAATACTTGGACGGCTAGGAAGTGGTCAGGATTCAAAGAGCAGTTGTCCTTCACTGTAAATTGGGTGTCGTCCATTTACATTTGAAAATTAAGTTTACAATATATGATTATTTTGGTCAATTATCTCATCCAAGTGTAGAAAAGAAGGGGGAGAGTGATGAGTCCAAGGGGGGGTGGGGGAGATGCTATAGTCAAGGTAGCAGTGAAGAGAAAGGAAGAGTGCAAGTTTGGTTTGCTGGGATCTTCTTGGGAGAAAGGACCTACGGCAAGCAAGTACTTTGTTATTTTGAACAAATCCTGGATGTGTCGGAGGAGAATGGCTCGTTGGTTGGAATCTAGTTCTTCATAGAGATGTTCCCTGATGTGTAGGAGAGCTGTCTCAGTTCCATGAGAGGGTGGGAAACCTGATCGGTGGGAGTCTAAAAGCTGGCCTTCCACCAAACAACCAATCTTGTAGCTGTTTGATGGCTAGTTTCGGCATGATTGTTCCAATCCTGTGAAGCTTAGAGATGGGGCAGTATGATGAAGATAGAAGAAGGCAGGGGTCAGTAGGCTACCCAAAGTGATCTGCTGTGTTGATGGCTTTTAGGATGTGATCAGTGGGACAAGGGCCTAGGCTGGCCAGTTGGCTTAAGGTGGTATGGACAGGAGATAACCAGGTGAAGCCTAAACATGGGGAAGTGGATGTTTCAGTTTAAGGTTTCTGGGCATTGACTATGAAGCAGTCTAGGAGCTATTTGCAAATATTGTGCAACGATAGGACTAAAAGCTTCACAGAATTTGGTTTTCTGATGCTATGGTACATTTTTAACCGTGCTTTTTAGGCATTGCCGATGGCCTGAGAAAAGAAAGCCTTTTTCGCTGTGATGATAGTTGAGGACTCTGGTGAAAGCGGCAAGCAATTTTGTCAACTTGGGAGCATGACTTTCTCCAGGGACGTTCAAGTTTTTGCTCTCCTATTCTCTTGGTTCCCTTCCAATCCTTCCCCATTACTCCCTCCAATCTACGCTCCCATTCTTTATCCTTCTCTCTTATCTCATCCAGACACTACTTTTTCATGCTCATACTAGCCGTACTGTCTCTTCCCCATATCATACCCTTCTTGAATGTTCTCTTCCGTTTGTCTCTTTCCAGATCCACCTGAAACACTGATTTCAACCATAATGTTATCTTGAAAAAACTTTCATTGGACCCCTCACCTCTTTCTAGCTTACGTCCTGTTTCTCTCCTCCCATTTCTTTCTAAGGGTCTCGAGCACATTGTCTACTCTCAAGTTTCTCCCTATCTCGATCTTTATTCTCACCTCTCTCTACCCCAAACTGCGTTTTGGCCTTTTACTCCATTAAAACTGCATTGATTTACATCACAAACTCACTTCTATCTGCACACCACTCTAAACTATCTCCCATTCTTAGCCTCCTTGATCTCTCTGCCACCTTTTGACACTTTTGATCACCGTGCCCTGCTTGATACACTCTCTCCTTTGGGTTTCTGTGGTTCTGTCCTACAATGGTTTAATTCTTATACTTGTTCTGTCTCTTTGGCTGGCAACCATTCTCCCTCCTTTTTTGTTCCTGTTCTCTGATATCTCTTGTTCTCGCTCTTCACGTCTCAATTTCCTCTATTAGCTTCCCCTTTCACTTCTGTGCCGATAACTGTCAGATCTTTGCGTCATTCTCTGTCTTTTTTCACTTATTGCACTCCTCTCTTTCTGCTTGCCTCCAGGAAATCCAATCCATGATGCATTCTCATTTTTTCATCTTCATGCCTCCAAACAGAAGTTCTGTTTGTCCTTTCCTATGCTATTTGCTCTTCCCACCCTTTTCTCCTTTCCCCCTGCTCATCTCTCCTTTCCTACTTCTGCACATAAGCGTGCAGTGCTCTTTGACCCGTCTCTCTCCCTTTTTTATTTGCACATTTGTATTGTTTTTCAGTCATGTCATTTTCACTTGTTTAGCATTGTTAATATCTGTCTATTTTTTTTCTTACTCCTCAAATCTAGTCATCTCTGCTTTTATCCTTTCCCTCATCAACTACTGTTCTGCCCTGATAGTAGGGCTGCCTGCTTGGTGGTTTCTCCTCTTCACTCCTCTTCATTAACTTTGCAATCCGTGCACTCTTCTGCCTTCCTCCCCATTCCTCATTTCTACACACAAATTCTCTGTCCTGGCTCTCCTTCGAGTCACATCTTCCTTTTCATTTCCTATCCATTGTCTTTAATTGCATTCATGGTTTGGCCCCGCACTGTCTCTCTTCCCTAGTTACCCTATGCTCTCCTCCCCGTGCTCTCTGTCGCAATTTCTTCTTGCCATCCATACACCATTTTGTACCCTGCCCTGCTCTCGTTCCTTCTCCCTGCTAGCTCTCAAACCCTGTAACCCCCTACCTCTTTCTATTAGCTCCTCACACACTTTTCAATTCTCCCGCACTCCCTTCTACTATCTTCTTGAGCCTAGTGTAATATGTTTTCTTCTGTTTATATGCTACTCTGTATTATTGTATTATTTGTTGACCTTGTACAACGCTTTGGCAAATCTGCTGTATACATAAATACAAATAAAAATGTGGATGAGTTTGTTAGAAAACAATTTATTGTGGACATGGGAACGTCTCTTTTGGGATCCAGGTCTGGATGGGACAAGGCAGTTGAACGTTCCAGTGAGGGCAGAGATGTGTTTGTCTCGTAGTTCATTGGCATTTAGATGATCAGAAAACGTGTCAAGGAGAGAAATGTCTGCATCATTGTTGTGGGCGAAAGGTTGGACCATGGCCGGAAGGACGCTGTCTGCCTGGGCTAGGGGTTCTGATTGGCTTTGGAAAGCAAAGGTGAAATGTCATAAGGAGCTTGTCAGACCAGGAGATGGGAGTCGATGAGAGGTTATTAATGGTAAGACCATGTGAGTGACCTCTAATGTAAATGGGAACACATGGGTGGTAAATAAAAAGTTACTCGCAGTAGTGACTGAAGTACTCCTTATGTCCCGCCCCCATACTGCATGGGCGATTACAATGCTCCATTTAAGCTGGGAGGGGGGCTGAAAACTAAGTTATTATGAGCTATTAGCACACAGATTTTCAGCACTGCCTGACCAAATGTGGCATCTGACCTGGCACTGGTATCTAGGCAGTAATGTTTACAGAAGGCAGATGGGGATGCCCAGGTTGCTGCCTTGCTGATTACAACCCATGGTACTTACCTCTGGTATGCCACGGCTGTCGCTTTAGCTTTTACCGCATGGATTTCCGCCGGAGGAGGCTTGTTCGGATGTTTATAGGCTTCTGTAGGCTTCTGTAATTGCTGTGACAATCCACCTGGCTATCAAGGCTTTGAATGCGTGGGAGCCTGGAGAGGAACTTCCTAAGGTGACAAAACAAGCTTCCAATTTCCTAAACACTTTGGTCCCGTTTAAGTAGAACATTGATGTCCTACATACATCTAGACAATGTAGAACCTTGTCTGCCTCTGATGTGAGCTCTGGAAAGAATGTGGGTAGCACAATTGTTTGATTTAGTTGGAATGAAGAGACTGCTTTTTAATATCTAGGGATGACATTGGGTCGAAAGTCTTATGAGCCAGAGCCGCTAGAACGACGTTAAGGGCCCCAAACCTGATAAGGTTTGGTTATTGGTGGGTATATCCTCGCTAAACCTTGGAGATGCTTCTTGACCACAGGATTAGCTGAGGATAATAGTAATTTGTCTGAGTTTTGATATACTCCGATCGCTGCCAGGCAGGCACCTGCACTCCTGTATGAGCAAGGTAAGCAGAAAAGGATAGTCCATCATCCAGTGAACATGAGAGGGGTTTGATGTTCTTGTCCTTAGCCCAGAAATAGAATCAAGCCCATTTGCTCCTGTATGGATTTCTGGTGGAGTCCTTGCAAGCTTTTAGAATTATTTGCACATTTTGTTGTGAAAGTCCAAGATGTCCTAAAGTTAGCTCTTCAGTACCCACCCTGAGAGAGAGAGCTTGTCCGGAGCAGGATGAATTACCAAACCATTCTGTTGTGTTAACAGGTGAAGTTGCCCTGTCCATAACCGAATGGGCTCAGACTGTGACAGATGGAGCATATCAGAGAACCACACTCTTGATGACCAAATAGGTGCTATTAGAATAAGCCTGCAATTCTGTGAATTCCTAATCTTGTGTACAACCCTTTGAATGAGTGGGTTTGGAAGGAATGCAAATCCCCACAGATGGTCTCATGGTATCTGAAATGCATCCCCTAAGGATTTCCTGTCCTGGTCTGTCCAAGAGGCAAAGAGAGGGCATTTGGTGTTTTCCTTTGTGGCAAAAAGATCCACCTACGGATGCCCTCACTTGAGGAACATTTTGTTCAGTACTTCATGCCTGAATCCGACTCGTAAGAAGTGGTTGCAAGCCTGCTCATTCCATCTGCCTCTGAGTTGTCCTCCCTTGGTAGGTGAAATGCCCTGAGGAGAATACCCTGAGAAACGGATCAATTCCAGATCTGTACTGGTAGTTTTCCTGGAGCCGGAGACCTTGTGCCTCCCTGCTTGTTGATATAATGCATAGCAGTGGAGTTGTCTGTTCTAACCAACACTATCTGGTTCTGTAACATTGGTTGGAAGTATCTTGGAGCTAAAACAATGACTAACACCTCTAGATCATTTATGTGATGCTGTTTCTCCACATTGGACCACTTGCCATGAACTCAATAAGAGTGGTCCCCGACCCTTCCATGGATGAATCTGTTGTAATCATCCCCGAATGTGGGGCTGGCTGGAAAGGAGTACCCAATATTACACTGGATCCATGTGTCCACCACAGTAGTATGCTTGTACTACTCATGCCTGGCTAAACATTCCCAGGCGTGAGCACATCTCTGCCACTAGAACTACATGTAAATGGCTTACTATCCAACATAAAATTGATCTCAAAACCCTCTGCCTTACTTACAAAGCTCTCAACTATCTAGTCCCCCCCTACCTTACAGATAAATTCACCATGAAATCTTCCATCAGAACCACGAGATCGTCCAATACCTTATGTTTTACAGTACCTAGATTTACCTCTAAAAGAGCCGGAGGCTCGAGCTTCACTGTCCTCGCCTGACTATTAAGTCCTCCAAATCCTTCCAGTCGTTCAGGAAACTTGCCATTGGGTGGCTTCTGACAAAAAGTCAACCGTTAAGTTAGACTTAGCTATAAATTGTACATATTGCTTGGGTCTCATTTTATCTTGATTTGGTTGCTATTACCTCCACTGTCTGTATATTATGTAGATATCTGTTGACCTACTATTGCTGTTTTTACCATGTACTGTGCCTTGTAACTTGTACTAAATGCCCTTTTACTCCCGGGTCTGGAGCGCTATAGAAATAAAATAAACAATAAACAAACAAGCTGAGGTGGACGGCCTGGAGACAAAGTGCTTGATCGCTGCTCGGATGTCTCAAAGTCTCTCCGGAGTAGGAGACATCCTCTCGGCAAGAGTGTCCCAACCTATTCCTAGGAATACAAGATTTTGAATGGGAGAAAGCTCTGACTTCTTCTGATTTATGGAGAATCCCAGGTTGAACAGTATATTCCAAAGCATCTGGCTTGTCGTTGTCACTTCCGGAGAGTTGGATCTGATTATCCAGTTGTCCAAGTAGGTTTAATATATATGATGTCACTCCTGTCTGAGCAGGGATGCCACAGCATTCATAATCTTTGTGAAAACTGGTGGGGCCAGGTTTATGACAAATGGAAGGCCCTTGGACTGAAAATGATGGCACATAACACCCGTCTGCGTGGTTGCCATATGGGGACATGTAAGTAAGGATCCTTCAGGTCCAGGGAGCACATTCATTCTTCCCTGAACAGAGCTTTGGTAATGTGTGCAGGCGTTACCATCTTGTACATTCTCCAAGAGGAGGGGAAAGATTGAGGTATGATAAGTCCAGTACTACTTTCAGGCCACCACATGTTTTTTCTTGTGGATCACACAGATCCTCGAGTAGAAGCCCTGGCCCCTGTAGAACGGGAACTGGTTCCACAGCTTGGTTTTTAACAAACATAATTTCTTTGAGAAGTGCTGGAGAACCAATTTGAAGGAGGGGAGGAGAATTTGAAGGGAGGCGAAGTCGAAAACATGTTGAAGCTTCAGATATAGTCATGGGTCCTCAAAAAGATGATGCCACGAAGCACATGCGCAGCCAGCCCCCAACTGGGGTATTGTGGACCCAGTCCCATGCCTCATTATTTTTTTGATTCTGAGGCTTGTGAGGAGGGGGGGTGAGAGCATTGCGGTTTCCTGCAATGAGTGCTGGGAGAACGCTCTGGTTGTATGGCCCTCCTTTCCTGGAACCTTCTGAACCCTCCAAATGTGCCATTCAGATCTGACTTTGTGAGAAACCTTTTAGATGTAAGTTTTCAAAAGTATGGCCAATGATTTAGCCTTTTGGGTACTCATTTATTTCTTAGTATGCGCCTCATCGGTGGAGGAATGAAAGCGCTCTGTGCCTTCAAAGGGAAGATCCAATATTCTGTCTTGGATGTCAGATGTAAACCTGGTGGCATGCATCCAGGCTGAGTGTCACATGTCTGCACCCACACATAGCCCTCTGCTTGCAGTATCAATGTGAGACACTGATTTTTCTAGCACATCTTGTGCTATAATCTTTACCTCTGCCAATCCTGCTTTGCTTGGCGATCTACAGACAAATCTGGGAGGAAGTCCCCAATCTCTCTCCAAAGTTGTTGGTGTGCAACAGCTAGCAATGTATCTGCGTTTACTTATCTGAGTTGCAGGCCTGCATTTTTTCCCCAAAGGATTCAAGAAGCTTGTCCTCCTTGGACAGTCAAGCCACTGCAGATGTTGCTACGGAGGAAGTTGCAGACGGCTTTAAATATAAAGACGCTGCTGCCACCACAGAGTAATGCGGTTGAGGGTGTGAAGACAACAAAATAGTTTCACCATCTAACCTAACTGTCTGAATCTAGTATCCAGACTCTTATTTATAGGCTGAGAAGAGTGCAGTTTAATCCACAACATACAAGATGTCTTTTTAAGAGCGATGCCAGAATGACTAGCCACCCTAAGCGACAAGACCTCTGCTAGAATGCTTCCTTCTGGCTGAGCATGTTGAGGTGCTTGTACTCCCAGAAAATCTGCTAGGCCTTCCAAGGGGTCGTGAAAACGCCTTGGCTGAGGAAGTAGTCTTTTCCTCTGCATTGTCAGTATCCTGCTCTGCAGGAGTATTGTCTCGGGGCCTTGTGCTGCTGGAGGGAGTTAAATCCTTTTCTTGCGACTGTCAGAGTGGAGCCAGTGTTTGAAGCGCTTGCGGTTGAGGAGGCATTTGTGTCGTTGGAGGAGGTGTCGTCAGTATCATGGGTTGCGGCACCTGAGGTGAAGGAAGGGGCTGCACCTGAGGTACCACCTCTTTGATGTTATGTTAATTTGTACCACGCACCGTTACCATTTGCATAGTCGCCAGGCGCTCACATGGCTCTGTAAGAAAGTGGGTTGGGTAGGTTAGTGAGGGAAGAGGGACAGGAAGGAGGTTTTGCTCTTCTGTTGGTGCTTGTAGAATCAGGAGAAATTGGTGTCTGTGCTAGTCTCCTTTCTGAGTGGGTTTGAATTGTGTGCACTGAGGTCATTGTGTCAGGAGGGGCAACGTCCAGTGTCTGTAATGTTTGTTTGCAGTAGTCTTAGTCTTTTGGTGGCTGTGTGAGTTGTGTTTTTGTGTGAGGTAGGGCTGGCCCGTTAGTTTGTGTGGGGTATGCTAGAGAGGAGCAAGGAGAAGGGGTGGTTATTGGTTAGTACAGTCTGGCTGTTTTGTTGGTTCTAGGATCCGTACTGTCAGTTGTTTGTCTCAGGTTCATGGTGATATTGTGGCAGGTGCCTGTTTTTTTTGTGCTAAACATGGCAAGTTTAATAGCCAGGTTTTCTGTCGTATTCGGAAGGTGAGGGGGTCTTCCGTCATTCTTAACTCCTTTGTGATTGAGTTCCATAAATTGGCTATTAGGCATGAGAGTGCGTTCCTCCGAATTTCTTTTTTCGTAGTGTTTTATTTCAATTTGGAGGTTGTTACTTGATCTTGGATTTCTTCCTGATTTGTAGTGGTTGGTTTTGGCTTGGAGGAATTTGGCTCCTTGTCCATGTAGTGATTTGTTGCTGATCCAGAGGGCTTTGAAGTTAATGTGTGTTTTTTTTTTTTTTTTTTTATTTGTTTTCTGGGAGCCAGTGTAGGATTCTCGGGGCAGGTGTGATGTGGCATCTTCTGTTTAGTCTCAGGAGTATCCTTGCTGCAGTATTTTTGATGCATTGGACTGGCATTCCAAGGTACAGGCTGTTCACCTAGTCGATTCTTGATAATACTAAGGAAATGATTGCGAGGGTTCTGTGTGGGAAGGAGAGGTAGGGTAGGATCCCTCTAATTAAATACATTTATTTGCTATAGTGTTGACTTGTGACTCTAGTGAGAGTCCCTTGGCCATGGGTATTCAGGTATTTTATCACGGCGGATGCTTCAGGTTGGGTTCCCATTCCTGGTGGCCAGTTAGTTGTCTCTGTTGCGTTATCATCTGTGGGGAGATCATTATTTGCATTTTGGTCGGGTTTAGTTTGAGGTTGTTGTTTGTCATCCAGGTGTATGTCCGCGAGGCATTTGTTGAAGGGTGTTGCTTGGGTCTTGGGTTGAGGTTATCTTGAAGACGAGTTGGGCATCATCTGCGGTAATGAGTTTGTTTTAAATGGCAGTCATTTGTTGTGACCGAATGCAATAAACGGTCAAAAAACATTCTTTGCATGCCGCCTGTGCTTGCATAGCCTGTGGGGCATTGGATCAATGAGTCAATTTGATAGTCTAAGAAGGTGTCGTCTCCATTGATCGTGCAAGATGTTCTGCTCATAATCCACCACAAGCTGTGACATACTGCCAAACATTGTCCCATCATGTGTACAACCAGAGAATTGGGCCTAGTGGCGATGTGTAGATTCATTCATATGAAAAGAATACCACATGTGAATGTAATAAGCACAGCATAAATTAAGTCAAAATGACAACCATATACGGTGTGGAATGTAGCAACAAGTATGTTTGTAAAACGCACATAAAACGACTGAACAACTGGTTTTCACCTGTCGTGTAAATTATGTGAACTGGCACACGTGGCAGTGAGTTTAACCCAGGGTACCATAGGATAGTAAAATATCAAGATATTCCTTCAGCATTGTGGTTCTTTATAATTTTATAGACCGTTTCATATTCAAATGTGGACAAATACATATTTCAAAACTGCCCTAGGGTAACATGTCATTAAGAGAATTTTCAGAAGTTGATACCCTTCCTTTGTAGAAACATTATTTTACATTTGATCTAAAACCAAATGAAAATCTGTTATGTAATGATCTGATGACTGAACTATTGGATAATAAAATTGAAGCCCAACCCCGCTATGTGTGGGAAGTAAATGCTGTGAACTAGAAAGAGTATGGTTTTATGGGCCGAAATGATTAAATTAAAGAAACGAATGTTAGTGAAAAGTAATTACTGATTGGCTGTTTATTATCTCTTCTAGGCAGTGACTCCTCAGAGGGTCTGGACTCTAGTCACGCTGGGCGGGGCAGTCCCTCTGGGGAGGACATCAGTCATGTCTCTGATAAAACGAGAAACAATTGGCATTGGGGAGATTGAAGACCGTACACAGGCCTATGATTGCTCCAAAGTCGGCGTCCTCCCAGATTGCCAGTCAATCTCGAAGAGCCTTGGAATGAAGCAGGAGCCGTTGCTGAAATCTGAGCGTGTGGTTCAGAATGAAGAGCCAGATTACTCTTTCCCAGAAGTGGATGCCATCTTGGACGATTGCCGTGGGGAGCCTTCATTAACTACTGTTTCAGGTTCAGCATTGGTAAGAAACCCATCCCCCAAATTGAATGTGAGTGCCTCAACTATTGAAGAGCGTGAGCTGACTAAAGGTGCAGTCCTTGTCTGCAGCGAGTGTGGGAAGACTTTCATGCGGAAGTCTGACTTCACAGTACACCAGCGAATCCACACAGGGGAGAGACCGTATGAATGCACATATTGCAGCAAGGGCTTTTGTCAGGCTTC
Source organism: Ambystoma mexicanum (assembly GCF_040938575.1). Classification (NCBI taxonomy): domain Eukaryota; kingdom Metazoa; phylum Chordata; class Amphibia; order Caudata; family Ambystomatidae; genus Ambystoma; species Ambystoma mexicanum. The sequence goes on from NC_090922.1 coordinate 820,213,749, forward strand.
TATGATGCGCCGCCATGAGCGGACGCATACTGGTCAGAAGCCCTACCAGTGCACCATTTGTGACAAATCCTTTGCACGTTCCATATCACTGGTCAAGCATAAAATGACACATGCCCAGGAGACGCCAGCCAGATTATTTTCCAGCAAAGATACTGTTTCTACACCAGACAAGAAAGGAATGTCCCCTGAAGTCACGGCAGAATTGGCATCTTCTTCAGAAGCCCCGAACATGGCCTGTCTTGACTGTGATAAGGTTTTCAAAACTTCCTCAGCTTTGACGAGGCATGAACAGAGCCACATTGAGAAGGTCTTCCCTTGCGATGAATGTGGAAAGATTTTTAACAGGCGGTCCAACTACAATGTACATTATATGGGACATGTGGGCAGTAAGCCCTACCGCTGCACAGAATGTGACAGATGCTTTTCCCGACAAGCCTTGCTTTTGATTCATCAGAATGTGCACACTGGCAACCGTCCTTACTCCTGTACTCAATGTAAAAAATCCTTCACGACGCCAGCAGTGCTTCGGCAACACCAGAAGAGGCACATAGGGATAAAACCCACCCAACACAGCCATCCAACCGATGAGCCTCCTTTTAACTGCAAAGATTGCCACAAGAGCTTTGCCTATTACTCTCGCCTACAGAGACACCAGAAAATACATGAGCTGTCATCCATGATCTGCGGTGAATGTGGGAAAAACTTTGTGAGGAAATCTGACTTTACTGTGCACCAGCGAATTCACACGGGTGAGAGGCCGTATAAGTGCTCCTTTTGCGGCAAGGGCTTCTACCAGGCTTCCATGGTGCGCCGCCATGAGCGTATTCACACTGGGGAGAAGCCCTACCAGTGCCCCGATTGTGACAAGACCTTTGCACGCTCTTTTTCACTGATGAGCCACAAGAAAACACATATTACTGGGAGAATGTATAGACGTCATTCCAATGATGTGACGTACTCCATTTTGCCAGGTGAGCCAGAGAAAGTCCTCACGGAAATAACACCAAGTGTCATAGAAACAGAGACTGAAGATCAACCTCTCTCCTGCTACGATGACACTACGACCAATAGCACGTGCTCAGTTCCAATACAGCTCCAGCAGAGTCACATTGAACTAGTCATCCCCTGCAACAAGTGCGGACAGACCTTCTTCACAAAATCAGAGTACAACCTCCACTATCGCACCCATGGAGTCCGGAGACCATTCCGCTGTGCTGCTTGTGATCAGCGATTCTCCCGTCACTCGCTATTACTGATTCACCACAACACACACACTGGAAATCGCCCTTACTCGTGCCCCTTCTGCAAAGACACTTTCTCAGACCCTTCCACGCTTCGTCAGCACCAAAAGAGGCATTTTGGGTTAAAACGTTCTGACAGGGTGAGTGTTATATTTGACAGTCTGTCTTCTGTGAGCAACTCCAACAGCACAGCAACCGACGACATTGCAGAAGATGTTGGCATAGACTCTAAGGACTGTTCATCTTCAATCATATCCAACAGCACAGCATCTCCCAGAAGTTCAAATGAGGTCGGCATAGACCCTGATGTCCATCATTCTCTACCTAACAGTCCAGAGCCCACCTGTGATGCAGAGTATGTCTGCTCAGATTCTAAGGTACATCCATCTGTATTCCTCTCCAAAAGCTCAGCACCCACCGAGGATGAACATAAAGGTTCCTCAACCCCAAAGGTCCATCCTTTTGTCCCCCCCTCTTCCAACTGTTCAGGATGCACTGATGACAAAGGTAATGACTCTGCAGATTTTAAGAACCATCCTTTTGGGCTCACCTCCACCATCCCAGCATGTGACCCACGGCGTACCTGCACAGATTCCATTGTCCATCCTTCTAGGCTTATTTCCACCAGCATAGATGCCTCTGATGACTCTACTTTAGTCAGCGCAAAATCTGAGCGCTCCTCCGCTAGACTCACTGCCAGCAGCAGAGCAATCCTCAGTGACCCAACATTTCTTTATATAAAGTCTGAAAGCCACCCCCCTTTGTGCCCCTCCGAGAGTGATCCAATTTGTGCTTCCATAAAATCGGAGAACCAGGAATTTTCATGCCGTTCAAAAAACGAAACACTTCTCGATGACCAGGCTTGTCACTACATAAACTCTGAGCGAAATGCTGTTCTGGGCAACTCTAAGAGCAAAGCGCTTAACAATCACTCCACTTTAGTCTCCATAAAATCAGAAAACCAGCCCTCTGTGTGCAGTTCAAAGACGAACAAGTTTACCAGTTACCCGGATTACTCCTCCAGAATATCTGGAATCCAACCCTCTCAAAGCCCCTTTAAGAGGAAAGCACCCATCAAAGACCCAACTTTTATATACAGAAATTCTGACAACCATCACTCCATGTGTACCACTGAGGCTAATGACTTGCATTGTATTAAAATAAAATCCGAGTACCAGGCCACTGAATGTTCTTCCATCAACACAAATTCCGCCATTGTCCCAATCTTTGCCTGTGCTGAGTGTGACAAGGTCTTTTCTCATTCCTTCCATCTGGCGAAGCATCAAAGGATTCACCAGAAACGGTCCTTGATGTGTGGGGAGTGTGGGAAGACATTTCTGCGAAAGTCTGACTTTACAGTGCACCAGAGGGTCCACACCGGTGAGAGGCCATACAAATGCTCTTTCTGTGATAAGAGCTTTTGCCAGGCCTCCATGGTGCGCCGCCATGAGCGCGTCCACACAGGAGAGAAGCCCTACGCATGCCCTGACTGCAATCGAACCTTTGCACGCTCCACCTCTCTGTTCACCCACAGGAAGGTGCATTGGGGTCCCAGCTTTGCAGATCTCCTTCCTTCAAGGCGGCCATCGCAGACTCAGCCCAGCTGAGATAGCCCTGCCGGATCCACATGTAACTTGAGGCTACAAAACACTAATATACTGGCCCGAGAGGAACACACACATGCACTTGGCCTGGCCAGCTCACCATGAGTATGAAAGTTCTGGCATGTATTTTGCAATTAAATCTGACATTCTTCTGTATCTATTTTTATAGTCGTTTTTTTTGCAAAATGTTACTTTTTACTCAGCAGGGGAGTGATTTCATACTTGAGGATTTAATTTGACATGTTTCCTGACAATCGCAACATAATGGACACGGTGTATTGCAGGGGGGTGGGAACTGAACAGGCAGAAACTAAACTACACTTTCACTCCACTTGGTATTCCCAGCAGACATGCCCATGAATTGAATGTGCCTGGACGCAGGAATTTTCTCTCTCACCAAGAAGTGGCCGTTACCGAGAGCGCATGGAGTTGGATCCTAAAAGGGATGCCGAAGATGTCCTGGTTTTAATAGGGAGAACCTCAATTCAACTGAACCCTCTTGAAGGTGCAGATAAGGACACAGAGACTGATGCCCCCCTCTCACTGCCGGAAAAGTGGAGTAAATGGCACAGAAGGGACTGCCTACATTTACACTTGAGTGCAACCCAGTCCCCTTTTTGCAATTTCCATCATTTGGAAGACACAATGTAAAACAAATATTAGAAGTGATAAAGCAACCTTTTTCAAAAAGGGTCAATTATGCATGGGAGACAGCCATGCATCAGTGCAGACAGCCTGTACAATGGATTCCTATGAAATCCACCTGCTTGCAGCAAATGCCATAGTGTAATCCATTGGTTTTATGCCTGCATGAAAAGGTCATCCGTGTTGGTGTGAATGACCTTAAATACTGCGCAAAGTTGTTGGCAAATGGAAAAAGAGATCCAGTGAAGGGAAGTGAGTGAGAGAAGGATGTGGGTATTAGGGGAAAGTTAAAAAGGAAGGCAACTAGAAGCGTGGTAAGTAGATTTGATGGGAGAAAGAGAATAGGCAGGGAGACCAAAAAGAATAGAATAATAATGGAAAAACAATACTGCAAGTAAAAAGGACAATGGTAAGAATAAGAATTTTACTGACATGAAAGGTAAAAAAGAGAATTTTATGCATATTGAAAAGTTGGAACTCACAAATTTGGGAGTGTGCGAGTCTTCGTCATAGAGATGACAAGAAAACCAAAGGGGCTGGCATAGACTGAGTACAATAATGGATCAAAGAGATGTGAAGAAGACCTCCCTTCCCAAGATACCCAGTACGTTTGAGATGATGATGGGAAGCGAGCCATGCGGGAGCAGACCCTGGTGTCTCAAGGTCAAGCAAAATAAGAAGGGAAGAGAATTTAGAGTGCTGAGCAGAGAAATGTATTAACATGGAGTGCCGTTTCTGTGGAGTGGAAGGGCATCAGCCAAATTAAAGAGGAGGGAGGTCAATACCCCCCTGACCTCTCTCCCTACCGTCGCTCCTCTCCTACCTCCCTATTCTTCCTCCTACCCACTTTCCTACCCTCTCCTTCCCTTATCCCTCCTCCTATTCCCCTTGAAACCTCATCTTTCCCCTTGACTTACTCCTCCTTTCCCTTACTCCTCACCCCTTCCCTCACCTTCTTCCACCTAGGTAAATTGTTCTACATATTGTTTCACTGGTTTATTTCATGATTGTACATATGCTTCTTTCATTATTCTTGTATCCTGTTATATTGTAAAGCGCTTTGGATTAAAACACTATATAAACCTAATGAATACAAATACATCCTTGGATATATAGCACTGTACCCTATCCTCCAACATTAACGGGAGATCCGTGAGCATCTGTCTACACCACCTACCATGTCATTGGACAATAACTCCTTCAGTAACACTCTAAAGCATACACCAGTGGTATTTGCAAGCCAAGATATCATTTTGTTTTAAACCAGGCGATTCATGGTATGGTTTATTAGGCTCCCCTTCATTAGCCAGTCTTCCCCTGCAGATGGAAACCGTCACTGGCCCAAGACCTAACACTTTTCTTTGGAATGGTATGACATTGCAAGGTTCTTGGATGTCCGATCATTCCATGTCTGTAAATTGTTGGGTTTGAGGCGCGGGCCAGGCCATGTATACACCTCCCATAAGGGTATGAAAGCCAATCCTATGGACAGCAACCAATAGTAAACAAAGTAATTGTGAACATTGGGTTTTACATGTCTTACACAACGTCCCAGTCTCCTCTATTGGTCAACTCTGGGACCACATTCCTCTACAGGAAGATACATGGACACTGGCATGCTAGTTGGACCTCTGATTACTACCACATCACTCATGGACCACTTCTCGCCATTGTCCATTAACACACTGCCCTTGCCCATTAGTTTGAAGAGCCCCTTGTGACCGTGCCTTGATTCTCTGATGGTAGCCTCATCCCCACAGGCATAGTCCCTCATCCTCACTGACTCTCCTTGCACTTCCTTTGGCCATTCCTGATCTTTTGCAGGATCTCCTCCATATCATAATTACCCTTGTTATTCTTCTTGCGCAATCGTGATGTGTTAACTGGACAAATGAACCCCCTTGTCTCTATTTGGTGCAAATGGCTCCCCTCGTGCTGTAGTGCAGTGAAAACTAGTAAGCCAGAATGACCTCATTGACTACCTCCCGCCAGTTAAGGGCAATTGCCAATGACAACTGGAAACATCCCTTAACAAATCTGTTCATTATTTCTACTAAACCATTCCGTGAAGGATGGCAAATGGCTGTGCAACAGTGTTCCACATTGTTCTTCATTAAATATTCTCTCATCTCTGCTGACATAAATTTGACACAATTTTCTGTGATTATCTCCACAGGTGTACCTTCCCTTCTGAATATTCCCTGTAGGAGGAATTTGATCACATCTTCTGTTGTGACTCCCCAATCCATCCATTAGGTTGTATAAAGCATATGAGTTAGTAGGTGCTCCTCTGAACCTCAAAAGATCCCTATTGGGTATGGATATCTGTGGTTGGCAGCTGTACTAATTAGATTTGCACAATGACTACAATTGTAGAGTGCTTAATGCACATCTCTGTAGATCCTTTGCCACTAGTATTTCTCATGTACATACCTTTTAGTCAGACTCCTTGTCTGGTGGCTCTCATGAGCTTGCTCGATCTTCCTTAGGTCAGTTGGTGGGATAACGGGGTTGCTACATTCCAAATCCCCTCTCACTCTACTAACTACTGGAGAACAGCCTTATAGCTGGGCCGTTGAGGTAAGTATGCATAGCTTTAATGTCCATTGGTTTCCCAACACTTGGGGTACATGAAGGAGGCAGGAAAGGCAGGGGCATGAAGACACAACATATAGTCACAGACACTGGATCCCACACAGCCAGCTCCCTTCAGTAAACTCCCAACGGTTACCGTTGGAACCCAGGAGGACACACATTCTATACATTCCCACATTAGTCACTTCTCCCTCTGTCAACAAATACACACACAACAGGAACGAAACGGAAGTAATGCAGTTGTGCATGGGTGGGTCCTTTGTAGGCCTCTAATTTGCATTGGTTTTACCTGTGCCCTTATTGCTGTGCCCTGTGTTCTTTTACCTCCAGCATTTGGTTAGGGGTATTTTCGGCAGATTATTCGCCGCTTTTCTGGCGCTAATAGCGCCTACACCAGACCTGTGATTGTTCTGTAATAGCGCGAATGGATACTGGCGCTTTTACAGACGACGCTTTTACAGCCGGCAGTACTTGTGCCAGCTGTAATGGCGCCAGTGGTATTTGTACTCGTGATCCAACGGACCCTTAAATCCGGCGCTGATAGCGTTACCGCCGGATTTAAGCATAACCAGACTCCTCATTCCATGCACACCATGCACACCCCAGAGATCTCCAGGCAAGCAGCCACCATGTCAGAAAACACACCGAAGCCCAAAGTAGAGAACACAACCAACACAACAGCCAAAACCCAGACCCCTCAAAAATGCCAGGACCCACACCCCTTATAAAACGGTGAAGACCAACGGTGGGTCACAATAAATCTAATGCTGAACAGAAACCCTGATCAAAACCAACACTCCACTCCCTCCTTACACAACACAGAACTGGACGAAATGCCCACCAAAGTAGAAAAAAGGACACACTACCGCCCACTGCACCAAAACCAACCAACAGGAACACCACAAAAAGAACAAAAAGCAAAAAAACTGCAAACCGCCCGCCCTGGGCTGCCCCCCAGGACCTCAGCCCTGCCACACCGAGCACAAGCCGTGCTCAAGAAGAGCATACTAACTACACAACCAATGTGGCCCTAAAAAACTAAACAATACTCCTTCCACTCGGGGCTGGTAAAGTACTCAACCACAATACACTCGACTGTAACCAACAGCCGCAAAAAATACAGAACACACCCCGTATTCCATAGCACAATGCTGTTACGCTCACCTGGTCTCTGCGGGGGCGTTGGAGTGCGGTTGTAGCCCTCCCTGGACTTGGCTCCCCTGGATCAGACTTCTTCCCCAGCTTCTGTGGTGAGGCTGCTCTGGTTACTGACACAGCCCCTGAGAGAATACGAGAGGCAGTGGGAATGCTGTGAATGGACTGTGGTTTCCCTCAAACCCTTCTTCCCAGAATGAGGTGAGCATGCGTCTACCCATATAGTCTCACCTGTTTATTTATGAGGATGAGCACTCTGTCCTGCTTCTCAACTGCGGGGGCACCTTTAATGGACCTAGTTACTTCACTGGTCCGTGCGCGTGGCAGCCCAGACCGGCTGTGGCTGAACCACTTTAAAGGTAAGTGTTCTTAACAATGATTATTGTCAGTATCCTTTTGCAATGTCTTTTTTCTGTGATTGTCTGTAACCCTTGTAATGTCTTTCCTTCTCCCCAATAGGTGTGATGAAGGCCCAGCGGAGTTGCACTGTTGGGAGCGAGTCCAAATGGGTGCCGGAGGAGTTTACGAGTTCCTCAGTAGAAGGTAAGATGGGTTTTAAGGTCAAGTGCAAAGATTGTGTGGCGCGCGACCTAGCGTAAAGTCTTTATGTAGTTTCTAACTTTGTTTGTCCTTTTCTCCTGCAGGGATGGCCTGGCGACATCAATTGAGAGGCAGCTATCCAAAGACCTGCCGGCGGTTACTGGATGGATGGCTCCGTGAGGATGCTGGGCGAGATGAGCTCCCGCGTAGCTAGTTGCCCGGAACAGGTGAGGATGCGCCTCAATTGCGATGACTGTTGGAATCGGGTAAGATGCGCTGCAGGCAATGTGATTGCTGGAGTCGGGTAAGATGCGCTGCAGGCAATAGTATGGCTGGAGTCAGGTAAGCTGCGCTCTGAAGATGATGTGCTGGAGTCAGGTAAGCTGTGCTTCAAGTGTTGGTATTGCTGGAATCGGGTAAGTGCGCTTCAGGAGGCGATGAGCGTTACGCTGCAAGAAGCAGACTAAAGGGAAGCACATGCATGCATGCATGCATGCATGCGGGCGGGACAGGCTTAAATAGCCTGATCCAGCCATGCCCCCTTGGCTCTGCCTTGTGGCCCCACCTTGCCACTCCCAGAGGATGCTGCACGTGCACCCCAATGTTTCCCTATGGCCACGCCCGGCCTGGATGCACTTGGGGAGCCTGCTGGGGAGGAAATAACACGTGCCCCAGAAATAGTGTGCAGAGCATACTTTCTTATGAACCTGGCGCCAAAGGCACAAGGACTGGGTCGACCTGGACCCTTTAGATGATGGAGCTAGTGGTCCTTGGCCTGTGACCATGACAACACTCCCCCCCCTCAAGGCCCCTCTCATGGGCGCTCTTCTCCCTGGTCCCGGTCTGGCGGGATTGTTATGATGGAATTGTCTAATTAATCGTGGGTCATGGATGAATTCAACAGGTTCCCATGTGTGGTCTTGAGGTCCATAACCCTCCCAGTTGATCAAGTAGTAAAGTTTAGATCGCACCTTGGGATCCAGAATGGCTTTGACTTCATATTCCGGTTCTCCTTCTATGATATCAGGCTCAGGTGGTGCTTTAATCTGAGTATCGGGTTTTATTGGTTTCAGGAGAGAAACATGGAATACCGGATGGATCCGCATATTGGCTGGTAAATCCAATTTCATGGCAGCAGGGTTAATGATGGATTTGATAGGATAAGGTCCCAGGTACTTGGGACGGAAGACTTTAGGTCCTTTCAATGGAATATTCTTGGATGCCAACCATACCTTATCTCCGACTTGGTAATGCGGGGCCTCTCTTCTATGTTGGTGTGCAAACTTTTTCTGTTGTTCCTTGGCTATGATCAGGTTTTCTGTTGCTTCTTTAAGGGTTTGAGTAATGGTCTGATGTAATGTGGTAATTGCTGGCATTTCCAGTTCGTCCAGTGGATCAAAAGAGTACGTTTGAGGATGCTGACAGTGCATTGTGAAGAATGGGGATTGTCCGGTGCTAGTGTGGATAGAGTTATTGTAGGTAAATTCGGTTAACCAGAGGATGCTTTTCCAGGATCCTTCCGTTTGGAGCAATACCTGAGGTGTATGTTGCAACCGAGTCTGACAGGTCTTTTCAGTTTGACCATTGGTTTGGGGATGGTGACTCGTGGATAATCAAAGGTCAATTCAGGCTATCTTACAGCACCTCCTCCAGAGAGCTGAGACGAATTGAGTTCCGCGGTCTGAAATCAATACAGATGGGAAACCATGTAACTTGACAATTTGCTCCAACAATACAGTGGCAAAAGCGGAAGCAGTGGGAAGCCCCTTCAACGGGATAAAATGCACCATCTCCGAGAATGTCTATTATGACCAGGATTTTGTTAAACCCGTTGCAGCGTGGGAGATCTGTAATAAAGTCCATAGACAGCATATACCATGGTGCTGGTTGGACAGTTAATGGATGCAGCAACTCTGCGGGACTTAACTTCTGGGATTTGTGTTGCATGCAAACCCTGCAAGTCGCAATAAATTGGGCAACGTCTTTTCTCCAGGGTGGCCACCAATATCTCTTCTGAATTTTGGCCTGAGTATTAGCAATCCCAGGATTTCCTTCCACTAATGACTCGTGGTAGTTTACTATTATTTGGTTTTGCATTTCCTTGTCCTGAATATATAGTCTTCCTTGAAAATAGGGTAAGTCATCTTTGATTGAGTATTGGTCCCCCTTAATCAATGATTTCTGTTGAGCGGTTTGGTTAATCCGAGATTGGGGATCGGTCTTCAAGTCCTCCCAGCAGGCGGTTGCTGCGATCTGGTTTTGAATCCTCTCTTCGGGAATAATGGCCACTGGCTCAGATTGTGTGAAATCTTCTGTCCTCACAAATGCGTGACAGGGCGTCTGCTTTCCCATTACGCACTCCTGGTCTTTAAGCAATGACGAAATCGCATTCGGCAAAGAAGAGAGCCCAGCGAAGCGGCGCGAAGATTGGACCTTGGCAGTTTACGGTGATCTGTGATAACTGTGACCGTGTGTCTTGCCCCTAGAAGGTAGTGTCTCCAGGTTTTGAAGGCTCCTTTGATTGCTAGTAGTTCTTTATCAGTGATTGTATAGTTCAATTCCGGGCACGAAAAACGTACGGGACCAAAATGCTATGGAGTGTAATTGCCCTGTGGTCCTTTTGTGATAATGCTGCTCCCATGGCTACGCTGGAGGCGTCTGTTTCGACCACATAAGGCAGGTCGGGTTGGGAATGCTGAAGAACAAGTGCTGTGGTGAAGGCCAGTTTCAGTTCCTGGAAGGCGTTTTCTGCTTCAGGGGACCAGAAGAATTCTTTATTTTTTCTCTTTAGGGAGGCGATTGGATGGACTATTTGTGAAAACCTTGGGATAAACCGTCGATAGAAATTGGCAAATCCGAGCACACTTTGCACTCCTTTTGTAGTTGTTGGGATGGCCACTGAAGGATAGCATCCACCTTGCATGTGTCCATATGAACTCCTCGTGGGGTGAGCATGAAACCCAAAAATTTGACTTCCCGTGACATGGAAGAAGCAGCTTTCCAATTTGGCAAACAGCCAGTGCTGACTAAGCTTTTCCAGAACTGCCCTTACATGGCCAACATGATCTTCCTTGGACGTTGAGTAGATAAGAATGTCGTCAATGTAAAAGAGGATGCAAACATCCAATCATTCGTGATGTACATCGTTCATGAAGAATTGGAGCGCCGCCGGTGCATTACATAACTCAAAGGGCATGACCTGATACTCAAAAAGCCCATATTTGGTTTGGCATGCCATTTTCCATTCATCTCCCCTTTTAACTCTCATAAGGTGATGGGCTCCTCGTAGGTCCAGTTTTGTGTAGATTTGAGCATTCTTCACCTGATCTAGCAGCTCCGGGATGAGTGGCAGAGGATATCTGTTCTTTGCAATGATTTGTTCAGTGCTCTATAATCTATACAAGTTCTGAGGTCGCCCTCCTTCTTGGGTACGATGAAGAGAGCCGAGGAGGCAGGAGACTTAGACGGGCGGATGAATCTGTTAGCTAGGTACTGATTTAGTTAAGTCTTCAGATGCTGATTTTCTTGCTCAGTTAGTGCGTAAATTCGACTGAAGGGGTTTTGTCCTCCGGACACCAGATCGATCTGGCAGTCGTATGGTCTATGTGGAGGCAGAGTGTTTGCTTGCTCCTTTTGGAACACATCCAGATAATCCAGATATTCAGGGGTTAGGGAACCAGAGAGCCCCAGGATAGGTTTCGTCTTGAGTTTCAGGCACTTCACGACTTGGTGGTAACAACTATTGGCGCATTCTTGAGGAAAGGTCAGTACTAGTGTTCGCCAGTCGATCCTAGGGTTATGGGTTTCCAGCCAAGGCATTCCTAAGATCATCTGGAACTGGAGAGCCCCGATAAGATCAAAAGTGATGTCTTCCCGATGACCATCCTGACACATAAGCATGACTTTGTCGGTATGTTGCTTCACTGGGCCGGATGACGACTGACAACCATCCACTGCTGTGACGTTTTCAGATTGTAGCTTTTGCTGGAGGGGAAGGCCTATTCGTGCAGCCAGATCTTGATCAATATAATTTCCCACCGTTCCACTATCAATATATGCTTCCAAGGCATGTACCTTTGACGGTTGTTGGTGGTTGACCAAGAGTACCGGCATGACCAGATGTGAGGTCTGTACAGATTCCTACTTTTCGCTCAACAAGTGGACCCCTACACTTGTCGGGCGTTGGAGTTTTCCAGGTTTTGTTCTCTCTCTTCGTTGTCGTTGTCCGTTGCACCTACTATTTTCTTGGGGGGTTTTATCGGGCATTCCTGGAGGAAATAGGGCCCGTAATCCCCCGATCGGCATAGGCTCGGTTGGCTCGTGGGCTTTGACTTGATTGTCCCGGGGTCGCATATATACCGACCTCCCTTCAGTTCTTGTGCGATCCATTTTTCGGTCCTGCAACCTATGGTCCAGTTGTACTGTCAGATTGATGTACTCCGCACAACATTCAGGAGGATTGGCCACTTGGGCTAGAACATCCTTTAGTTCACCACGCAATCCCTGATAAAATAGTGTGGCCCTCTTCTCTTCTTGCCAATTCGTCTGTGCTACGAAACTATTAAAGGTCGCACTATAAGTCAGCAAATTATGGTTTCCCTGTCTGAGGGACAATAGTTCGTTATCCAGAGCTTGTTCTTGGGTGTGTCTAGCAAACAATTTTTCCAATTCCCGTTGAAATTCTCCAAAGTTTCAGAGTAGTGGATCATCCTGATTTACTAATGGTATCGACCAGTCCGCTGCGCTGCCTCCCAAGTATGAAAGTACAAAGGTGACTCTTGCGCTATCATTAGGGAAGGCCCCAGTACGGCACAAAAAGTGAAGGCGACATTGGTTCATGAATATGGCATACTTGTTAGGATCGCCGGTAAAACGTTTGGGCGGGGCCAGTGGCACTGCCCCTGGGAGCACCACTTGAACTGGTGGTGATGGCTGCGGCATAGGAGTCTGTAATTCCGGGCAATGGAACCTGCCCTGCTTGTGTCTGAAGCATCTGCCTTGCCAGGTCATCCGTTTGTTCTCAGGCTACAATAAGGTCTCTTCTTAAGGCATTGGTCACTTGTCTGTAGGCATGTACTTTGGCCTGCAGTTCCCCATCAACTGGGTCAGCTGGTCAGTTTCTGAGGTGTCCATAATGCCCAGGCGTTCAGAGGGGCTTCAATGCTGTTACGCTCACCTGGTCTCTGCGGGGGCGTTGGAGTGCGGTTGTAGCCCTCCCTGGACTTGGCTCCCCTGGATCAGACTTCTTCCCCAGCTTCTGTAGTGTGGACTGCTCTGGTTGCTGACACAGCCCCTGAGGGAATACGAGAGGCAGTGAGAATGCTGTGGTTGGACTGTGGTTTCCCTCGAACCCTTCTTCCCAGAATGAGGTGAGCATGCGTCTACCCATATAGTCTCACCTGTTTATTTATGAAGATGAGCTCTCCGTCCTGGTTCTCAACTGCGGGGGCCCCTTTAATGGACCTAGTTACTTCACTGGTCCGTGCGCGTGGCCGCACAGACCGGCTGTGGCTGAACCGCTTTGAAGGTAAGTGTTCTTAACAATGATTATTGTCTGCATCCTTTTGCAATGTCTTTTTCCGTGATTATTGTCCGTAACCCTTGTAATGTCTTTCCTTCTCCCCAATAGGTGTGATGAAGGCCCAGTGGAATCGCAGTGTTGGGAGCAAGTCCAAATGGGTGCCAGAGGAGTTTACAAGGTCCTCAGTAGAAGGTAAGGTGGGTTTTAAGGTCCAGTGCAAGGATTGTGTGGTGCACGACCTAGCGTAAAGTCTTTGGGCGTCATCACGAGTTTGGCTGGAACCCTTAAATCCGGCGGTAATGCTATCAGCGCCGGATTTAAGGGTCCGTTGGATCACGAGTACAAATACCACTGGCGCCATTACAGCTGGCACAAGTACTGCCGGCTGTAAAAGCGTTGTCTGTAAAAGCGCCAGTATCCATTCGCGCTATTACAGAACAATCACGAGTCTGGTGTAGGCGCTATTAGCGCCAGAAAAGCGGCGAATAATCTGCCGAAAATACCCCTAACCAAATGCTGGAGGTAAAAGAACACAGGGCACAGCAATAAGGGCACAGGTAAAACCAATGCAAATTAGAGGCCTACAAAGGACCCACCCATGCACAACACACCCTCCCCAACACCATTACACCAGCAGGAGCAGGGAGGAGACAGCAATAAGGGCCCAGGTGAAACCAATGCAAATTAGAGGCCTACAAAAGACCCACACATGCACAACACACCCTCCCCAACACCATTACACCAGCAGGAGCAGGGAGGAGACAGCAGTAAGGGCCCAGGTGAAACCAATGCAAATCAGAGGCCTACAAAAGACCCACCCATGTACAGCGCACACTTCCAAACACCATGTTGCCATTTGGAGCCGGGAGCCTTGATGTGGACCTCTACCTGCTGCGCCTGGAGCTACAGAGGCTGGCCAACCAGCAACTAGGCCAGCGTCCTGGGAGCGTGAGGAGGAGGAGGAGGAGGAGGAGGAGGAAGAGCAGGAGGAAACTGACTGATGGCCAGATGGTGACCGAGTATAGGCTGGACAGGGCAACCATCGCCCAGTTGCTGGACATAATCCAGGATGACATCGGCAGCCGTATAGCCATCAGCACAGCAGTGCCCCCGCTTGTGAAGCTTGTGTCCATGCTACAATTCCTCGGGACTGGCAGCTACCAACACACCATTGCCATGATGCATGGCATGGCCAAGTCCACCTTCAGTGCCATGCTGGGACAGGTGCTGGATGCACTGCTGATCCATGTGAATGAGCACATTGCATTTCCAGCCACACAGGCACAGGTGAACCAGCTGAAGGGTCAATTCTATGCCATTGCCCAAGTTCTGAATGTTATAGCAGCCCTGGACTGCGCACATGTAGCACTCCTACCACCCCAGGCTCATGAGGCAGCCTACATAAACCGGAAAAATTACCATTCAGTGTATGTGCAGATGACATGTAGCCATGACCTCATCTTCAGCCACTGCTATGCCTGCTACCCAGGATCCAACCACGACTCCATGGTCCTGCGCAAGAGTACTCTGCCAGCGTACATGGAAAGGCACTGCGGCCAAAACATATGGATGCTGGGTGAGTACAAATATAGTCCGTAATGCATGTTGAATGACATCTGATGGGGCTGGTCATAAACAGTGAAATCCCTGCATGCCAATAGGCAGCACCAGCCCTGCAACATTCCCATGCATGTACCTTGCACGAGAACCCTTGGGCATGTCCAACACAGCAGAACACACCCAGTCTGGATGGCAAAGACATGTGGCAGCACAGTCGCATATGGAAGCCCTACTACCACAAAGCCTCCTGTGTGTGTTGCAGTATAGCTTCCTACCCTGACACAGCACAGACATCCCACCCTGGCCACCCGACAGTCATGCCAATCTTACACGAAAGTAGGCACATCTACAAAAGCACTACACAAAATGAGTCTGAATAACGACAATGTACATCCCTGAAACACTGACCCCTGATTGGCCAATCACATGCCTGGAGAACTGTACATAATAGTGCCAACCAGCAAACGCAACAGCAAGCCAAAGGGAATGCAAATGACACAAGGGCTTACCACATGTCGCATGTACAAGCAGGTAGAAGGGTCCCCTCCTCCAGTGACAAGGGACAGAGTACTGTTAAATTTAGAAACAGAGGCGTTGCAAATACTCCATTGAATCAATGCTGCCCCTAGCACAGCGCACACCACAATGTAAGTGACCAAATGATAAGTAGCCCATATGTAATACATGAGTGTGATGCACATAACAACTCACATATACATAGATACACAGCTGTATGGCAACCTGACACCATGCATGTCCTGGAAGTCAAAGGGTGGATGCCAACATTGCAATGAGATAGCATGACCTCTTCAACATGAACTTGATCCTGCTGACAATGTCACTGATGACTGAGCCTTGTGCACCCACTGAACCTACCTTGTCCTCATACCTGCATTCTTTCCCCTGCAGGTGATTCTGGATATGCCCAGTACACATGGCTCATGACCCCTGTGCGTCATCCAGACACTGCAGCTGAGCAGGCATACAACATTGTCCATGGAGGTACACACATCTGCGTGGAGAGGGTATTTTGACTGCTGAAGGCACTCTTTCGGTGCCTAGACCGTACGGGAGGGGCATTGATGTATGCACCTGAAAAAGTTTGGAAAAATTGTACTTACATGTGCCATGCTGCACAACATTTGCTGTCGCAGGAATGTGCCACTGCCCCCTGATGCTCGTGTGCAGCCACCTGAGGATGGGAGTGAAGATGATGATGTGCCAGAAGGTGTTGCACATGCACACGGGAATGGGGTGAGGGAGGGGAGGTTGGCCAGACAAGGCTTGATAGAGACTTATTTTTGATACGGGTGATGGTTACATTTTGCACATGTCAGTTGAACATTATAGAGCACTTAATCACAATCATAACTGTCCATGCTTTGTATGAATTTTGAACGTTATTTATTTAAAAAATGTCAATGCCCCCTCTCCCTAGTGAACACCCAGCACACAATCACCCACAGTGAACACCCAGCGCACAATCCCCCCACCCCCCACAACAGTGCAGGTAGGTGCATGTTCTCAGGGCACCCACAACAATGCCATGTCCATCTATGATGGTCGCTGGTGCTTTCCATGTCCTGGCCCCTCTGGTGTGTGGGATCTCAGGTGGCGCAATGAACAGCGCCTAGGTGAAGGCACAAGGGATCTCTCCGTGGGTGTAGAGGAGGTTGGTGGGACTGACCCGGTGACCTGCAGATGCTGACGGAGAAGGTTGGTTGATTCCCTTGTCTGCTCAGCAAGTGCAGATACTGCCTCGCACAACTCCCGTACCCTTTGGCCAAAACCTGTCAGGGCTGAGGTGCATTGCTCCACCACTCTCCGTGTGCGCGCGCGTTGTCTCGGGCCATGTACTTGCTGCCATGCCGTATAGACCCACTGATGGCCTTGATGTTCCGGCTGTGCACTTTGGCCATGGACTCCACTTTTGCCTGTTTGGCCTCAATTATATCCAGACGTTCCATCATAGCTGCTCCCGTGATGAAAGGTATCCTTGGTGCGGCAGGTACCGGCCTAGCAGGTGTGCCCCCCCCTGGGTGGGGCTGCATGGGGACATGGCAGCTTGGATGGGGCTGCTGTGGTCTGAGTGCCGGTCTTCTTGGGTGCCATATGATGGTGTGTCTACATCAGGCTCGGGCGTGCAGACACGACGCGCATGCACACGTGGGGTTTGTGCTCCCTGTGTGACTGGCCCCGGGCTCCCCTGTGGTGTGGCTACCCTTCGGTGTCCCTGCATCTGGGGGAATGCAACAGTCCTGCCTGAGGCGCAGCTGGAGGTGTCTGTCCCCCATCGGGCTCTGACCCACAGGTGACTTCCCTCTGCATCGGAAGTCTGCATGATGGCTTGGGATGAGCTAGGCGCTGACACCCTGCGGCCATGAGGTGCTGCAGCCGTCTGGTTGGGCTGCGGTGTGGTGATGTGGGATGGGTCCGGTGTCGGTTTGCTTCCGGACAGCCACTTTGTGGGATGGTGGTGCTTGTCGAGGTACGCTGTATCGGGCGCTGTGATGAAGTGGCCTCCTCACCGTCATCCCGTGACGATTGCTGTGTGCCTGTGGGGGTACATAGGGTGTGGATTGAATTCAGGGCAGCCTACATTAGTATCATGCAGTTCATGCCATCAAGTGGGATTGTAGGCAGTAGCGATTATGCATGGCACTTGCATTGTGTTCAATCCCCATGTAGTGATTGGTGGAATGTGTCAGTGTAGAGGAACACTGCACGGAAATGTTTGTGTGTCATCATCACATGCGGGATGGGGATGCACCATGCACATGGTCCTGGGGGGTTTATTCACGCACACTTATACTCTGTAGCTGTGCCATGGCAATGGATGTCTGTCCCCTGGCCCTTGTATTGATGCAGTGCACGTGCAGGGGAGTCTAGGGGGTACTACGGTTCAGTGGTTCAAAGGCTCTGTTATGGGTGTCTGCAGTGCCTCACACACATTTCATGCACATTCATTCACTCAGGGTCTGCATGTGTAGTCCTTTCAGATGCATGCATTTGGGGTGCGACTCGCCTGCAGCCGGCTGGATACCAGTGCCAGCCTCCGCTCCACCAATTCCCTCTATGGTGCCATGTCGATTAGCGCATTCATCTTCTCCTCCCAGGGTGTGAGTTTGGGTGGTGGTGGCCCCCCTCCAGGGCCCCTGCTTGCACTCCTGTGCTGTGAGAATATGCCGTGTACTCTGACACCCAAGTCATTGAGGCGCTTGCGACAGTCCTCCCCATCCCGGGTCACGCGCCCCACTGCAGACACCCTCTGGCAGATGTCCCGCCATATCTGTGCATGACGCTGCCCCCTTGTCTTGCACTGCTGTAATTCATCATGGTGGCTCTCTGCCTCCTCCACAAGTACGGCCAGCTCCTGGTCACAGAATTTTGGTTTCCTGACCCTGTCCAGGGCTGACTTGCCCCTAGTGCGCTCCTGTGACATATTTCACTCTTCCCAGGGGTGGATGGCTTGCAGGGGCTGTGAAATCCGACGGATTGTGATTTCCAAAATGGCCGCCGCTTTGTTTCCCGTTCCGACGGTAATGTGTTTCCCGTGCGCTATTAGCACGGTGCGCTGGATTAACGGGTTCTTGGGCCTTTTTTACATTGAGCGCTATTTGCGCTACCGCCATGTCCCTGTGCACGTAAACTTGTGATCTGGCGGACTATCCACCGGGTGGGCGAGGGTGGGGGGGGGCTAGGCGTTAGCGCTAATACTGCTCGAAAATCGTAAAACCGCCACATTACCGCCAAACTCATAATGAGGCCCTTTATGTAGTGGATGGCTCCATGAGGATGCTGGGAAAGATGAGCTCCCGCGTAGCTAGATGCCCGGAACAGGTGAGGATGTGCCTCGACTGCGATGACCGTTGGAATCAGGTAAGATGCGCTGCAGACAATGTGATTGCAGGAGTCCGGTAAGATGAGCTTCAGGCGATGGTAAGGCTGGAATCAGGTAAGATGTGCTTCCGGCAATGGTGTTGCTGGATTCAGGTAAACTGCGCTTCAAGCGATGGTATTGCTGGAGTCAGGTAAGCGCGCTTCAAGCGGCAGTGAGCATTACGCTGCAAGAAGCAGACTAACGGGAAGCGATTGCATGCGGGCGGGACATGCTTAAATAGCCTGGTCCAGCCACGCCCCCTTAGCTCTGCCTTGTGGCCCCACCTTGCCATTCCCAGAGGATGCTGCACATGCACCCCAATGTTTCCCTATGGCCATGCCCGGCCTGGATGCACGTGAGGAGCCTGCTGGGGAGGAAATAACATGCCCCAGAAATAAAGTGTGTAGTGCATACTTTCTTATGAGCCTGGCGCCAAAGGTGCCAGGACTGGGTCCTAGATGATGGAGCTAGTGGTCCTTGCTCTGTGACCATGACAAACGCATGCAACCAGCACTTTAATTAAAACAATTTCACTGAACTAACAGCCACTCCAGGAAAATGGAACTCGCCTGGCCATTCTGGCCCATCCAAACACTGCAACAAATGCTCAACTCAATAAACTAAAACTATAGAACACACCCCGTATTCCACCAAAATACAACTGTAACCAACAGTTTAACCAAAACACTAAACTGAACTAACACCCACCCCAGAGAGACAGAACCTGCAAGTCACAACACTGTGTGACAAATTCAAATGATACACACCCAAACAGCATACACACAACCAAACTCACGCGGCACAGGGATGGCCCATAGCACCAAGTACCGTTAATCCTCGTAACACACTACGACTCGAAAAACACACACACAAACTAGAAGCCAATAACTCCTCAAAGCCTCCCAAATACAACGCTGCACAACCTGTTTGCCATGTGCTTAAAATATTGAAAACACTCACTCCTCCAACTTAATGGCAACAAATACATCACACATGACATTACTTAATGGCAAACAAATACATCACATACCCTCACACCCACTGGTTTCAATAATCCTAAACACATGGTGTGGACATGGTACAGAACAAAAACTTGAGCTCCCTTTTTCTGCCCCCACTCCCTTATGCCCATATAACATTCCTGGGAGTGCGCAAACGACCCTTGCACAAGGACCCCGCCCACCCGCCTTTTTTTGTTTGTTTTTTTTTTTGGTTTTTTTTGTTAACTGTGTCCACCTAAGACACTCCAAACCCATACTCCCAGTCCAAGACCTTGTTGTGGTACACCACGAACACCTGAAAATGAAAAGCATAAGCCATAATGTCAGTATCCACAACGCACCATCCCCGCACCCACGTGTCCAAATCCCCTCTAAAGAACATGTTAAAACCCTGGGGACAACCTACACCTAAAGAGAATAGGGCCACATGACACCACAATGCCCCTAACACCTACATCACCCCGGGAGCTAAACCTACAGGGCCACAACAAAGACAATGCACAGTCAAACAGGCATGATGCACTCCTACCTCTAACCATGGTAGCTAACAAGAGACATGTGTTCCAGGATCCACAAACACTCCTAAAAGGTGATCCAAATTTCTCCAGACACACAAATTGCAGCCACCCACTATGATTCTCTCACCGTGGAAACTGGACTGTCCCACTTTGCACTCCTCCTCTTCCTGATACGGCTGCGGACCGCCCCCTAGAACTCTCTCGGCCACCATACCAGGAGGGATCACCTCCAAAGCACCATGCGCAGGGCAATGGCCACACGCACACCAACGGCCCTTCATGCTGGCCAATGTAGCAGCTCTGTTCTCCGTTATGTTGGGCATCTCAGGCAGGGTGAGTGAATCGCCCCTCAGATGTTCACACCCAGCAGCACACCTATACAACAACAGAGCCTGCGGGGCAATCGTCATGTCCTTGCCCATCAACCCACAAGCTCTTGAGGAAACGCAGAGCTCCTTGCGGCAGCCTGCCAAATCAGCCATTTCTCCAGGGATGGAAACGAAAGGCAAGCCACGGACTGGCACAACGGTCTGCTGAAACTGCAGTGCCGCTGAGAGCCTGCTGCCACCTCCACTTGTGCCAGCTGGGGACTCTCTGCTGCAATCCGCCTGTGCCCGATCGGCACCCGAGGCAAACTCCCACGGAACACGAGACACACCGTGGATGAAGGGGTATTGCTCGTCCTCCTGGTAAGGCTGCGCCTAGTGCGCACAGCTCCCTGCAGTGACCGGAACACTAGCACCTGGTCAACCCACGGCCTCCACGGAAAAACAGAGCCCAAACTGGATTGCCGGCAGATGTAGTACTGGCTGCGGACTGATGGGTGTGGGGAAGGTGTTACTGGGGGCAGTGTCAGGTCTCTGCTCTGCTGCACCCCCCTGAGCTGCTCCGCCCATCCCATCCTCGTCACCAGTGAAATAACAGGAGCTGAGCCGTTAAGGTAAGTATGCACAGCTTTAATGTCCATTGGTTGCCTAACACTTGGGGTTCACAAAGCAGGCAGGAAAGGCAGGTACACGAAGGCAAGACATACAGGGCCTCATTACATGGACGGCGGTAACCATGGCGCTATCAGCGCCATGGTTGCCGCTGGGTATTTTACTGATTCTGCCTTGGTGAATGGGGGAATTTCTGCCCCATTCCAAGGTTGGCGGGGCGGTAATTCCCCATTCACCAAGGCCCTTCCCCCATTCCCATTTGAGCCCCCAAAGGGCTCCATGGGAATGGGGAAGGAGCAAATAACGGTACCGCTATTAGCGGTACCGTTATTTGCCCTGAAGTCCCTCAGCGGGTCCCTTCCTTAACGTGTGGTCTGGCCACACGTTAAGGACGGGACCTGCTGAGAGACCTCGTAGTATGGCGCTAAGGGATTACCGGCACTGGTGCCCTTACCGGTGCCGGTAATTCCTTAGTGCCATCCGTGTAATGAGGCCCATAGTTCACTGGATCCCCCACACCCAGCTCCCTTCAGTCAACTCCCAACTGTCACTCTTGGAGCCCAGGAGGACACACATTCCACACATTCCCCCAGAAACTCTGACCTCATCCAGAACGCGCACACGAACAGCACATTACTACAGAATATATTTGTCCTTTTCCCATACTTCCCAGACATGGCTGCAGATGTGGTTGACTTGTACATCTGCCTGACCACGCCTCCATGTTTATTGTAGGGCTATTGGCTGCAAACACCCTGTTCTTTTTCCCCCGGCACGTATCCACGTTATCACTTCAACCATCCAATGGCAGATGCGCATTGATATTCCTCTAGAGGATAATGCGTGCAACTGGGGCATGTGGTCAGTGCATATTATGATTGTCAAACCCCATAACAAAGACTTAAAATATTCTAATTAATACACAATCTGCTGACTCCTCACGTTCAATGGTCACATAGTTGATCTCTGGTTTCTTCAGAGCACGTGAAGCAAAACGCAATGGTCCCCTTCTTGGTCTCTTTAATTTGTATCAAGGCGTCTCTCACTAGCATCCACCATGAGGATTGTCTTGGCACAAAGACTGGCAGCATAGTCACTTCGTTAATGTCTCCCTTGAGGCCAATAAACTATTCCTGGTGTCCTTCCAAC
Source organism: Ambystoma mexicanum (assembly GCF_040938575.1). Classification (NCBI taxonomy): domain Eukaryota; kingdom Metazoa; phylum Chordata; class Amphibia; order Caudata; family Ambystomatidae; genus Ambystoma; species Ambystoma mexicanum. Next base: position 820,236,096 of record NC_090922.1, read on the forward strand.
CACTCATCTCGGGCCTCTTTTATTGAGCAAAAACCTCATGATTTGGTTCTTACCAACACATCCAGTATTCAACCAGCCTAAAAAAATGCACAGTGCTGATTCTTGTTGATGCGGTTGGATGTGTTTTACATATATTACTACGTTTCTCTTGAAGGCACTTGTGGAAGAGGGAGATACAAACAACTACAACAAGGGATAAACAGATCACAACAGAATATGGTCAGGTGAATTGAAGAGAACAAGGGGCATGTTGTCCATTGTTGATGAAGATGCCCAACATGTACAAATTCTCACAGTTGGAACGAAAAAGTTAACAAAGGACCATGGGTGACCATGAATGTTTTTATTGAAGAGTTAAAGGGCAGGCCTGGAGAACTTCTGTGTTCAAGAGTGAGAGCAACAAGCTACGATAAAGCACTGATGGACATTATAGGCTACACTTGGGTGAAACTACACTTCCAGGAAAGAGGGACTATCTGCAAACTGTATGTGGCAAAGAATGGGTTGTCTGTTGTTGGATGGGAAGAACAAGCCACTCTTCGAGTTAAAATTTACCCAGGTGAGGAAGTGCCCATTTTGAGTGTGTTGAAGGAGGATTGTGACAAGAGTGCTTTGGCCAAACAATTTCCTAAAGTATTTAATGATTCCATTGGACTCCTAAAAGGGTTCCAGAATAAAATAATACTTAAAGGAGTGAAACCCATAACACACAAAGTAAGAGGAATTCCCATTGGAACTAAAGCTTTGCAAATGGAACTCACCAGGTTATGTGAGCAAGGAATAATAGAGCCTATGGAGAGTTCTGAATGGTTGTCCCCTATTTTTCTGGTGAAGAAACCTGATGGGGCTATAAGGATGTGTGTGGATTTAAGGGATCTAAATAAGAACATGTGGGTGGACAGACATCCACTACTAAACATAGGGGAGTTGCTGACACAATGGCTCCAGCAAAATATTTCACCACATTGGAACTTTCCTTGGCATACCACCAAATAGAACTGGAAGAAGAATCCAAACAGTTAACATCGTTTGTCACTCCGCTTGGTGCTTTCATGTTCAAGAGGATGCCTTTTGGCCTTGCCTCGGCTGCAGCAGTCTTCCAGAGGCTCATGTCACACTTATTTAGGGGCCTCAGGGCAGTATATTGCTTCCGAGACAACATTCTGGTTTCGGCTGAGTCTGAAGAAGAACATGATGCTAAATTAGTGGGAGTCCTACAAGTTATCCAGGAGAGAGCTCACACTGAAGTTGGAAAAGTGCAAAATAAAGAAAGAGGAGGTATCATATTTGGGCCATTCAATAAATGGCAATGGAATAAGCCCCACAAGAGAATTAGTTAACTCCATAATGAACATACCAGAACTAAGTAACAAGGACCAGTTAAGAAGCTTTTTGGGTATGACTGAGTACTATTCGAAATGTTTGTCAAATTACACAGAGAAAACCAAATGCATGAGAGGAGTGATGAAGAAATGAGCAAAATGTATATGGTCGGATGGGTGCAAGCTGGAGTTTGAAAACTTGAAGACAGAAATAAACAATGCTCCCACGCTGGGTATGTTTGACTGTAAAGCAAAGACAATAATCCCAGTGGATGCCAGCCAGATTGGTCTAGGGGGGGCGTTTTGGAACAGGTTCAGACCAGAGGGTCAATTCCCATTACTTTTGCATCAAGAACTTTGAAGGATGTTAATGTTAAAGGATATTTGTACCGCACATTATCACCACCGGAGTGGTCCCCTGGCGGCTCTGAAAGAGGGAGAGGGGGTGAGTTAGTGGGAATACACTGGAAAAGTGCAAGAGAGCAATGATGTGCTGTTGGCAGCCTCAGCCCAGTGGGTCAGTTGGGGTGTTTTACGGTCGGTAGTCGTTGTGTGCTGTTGTGCAAGTCTATGTGCGGTTCGTTTTGTTGTTGCAGTGTAGTGATGTTTGTGTGGATTGATGCATTTTAAGCTAGTGGTTGTGTTTGGTTAGAGTTTGAGAGGTGTAGGCAGAGGGATGAAATTGTTAGTGGATTGGTTAGTTGGCCTTGCTGTCCTTGCAATTATGTCTAGGTGTGATGTTTACTATCCTTCAATATTCCATCTGGGAGGTAGGACAAACAAGAGGGAAGCTGTGGTGCATCCACGGAGCCCACAAGAGTTCCCACGCTGTAACCAGCACTAAGATGAAGTCTAGGGGGCCAGGGGGACCACAGACACACGCTTACCTGTGTCCCAAGTTGGAAAATGGGCCAGGGAGAGTGTGGGCAGCATTAGGCCCACTGTAGCCATACAAACGAAATTGGCCAATGAGGGGCCAGGGGATGGCAGGGGAGGCGGGACAATCAAGTGGGGAAGCTGTGATGCAGCCACGGAGCCCACAAGGGTCCCCACGCTGTAACCAGCGTTAAGGTGGGAGTCTTGGGTGGCAGGGGGACCGCAGACACATGCTCACCTGTGTCCCAAGTTGGAAAAAATGTGGAGTTAAACTACTCAACAATCGAGAGAGAAGCGCTTGGCATAAAATGGATAATGGAGCATTTCGGAAACCTGGTGTGGGGATTACCCATATTACATGCTAGACCCTATAGTCCTGGATCATCTTTCCAGATAGAGATCACTCCTTTTTGAGGTACAGATTTGTCTGAGGCCAGAGCGAACCCAGGAAGTCCCACTGCTTCCTCCCTCTGGGAGGCACATCGGGTAGGAGTCAATGAATGTCATTAAGAAAGTGACTGGATCGACACACTGGGTAATTCAGATCGTCATCACAACCAAGCATAGCAGCCTGGAACGATTCAATTGTGTGTTGCCTTGCCACCCTAAAAGAATAACATATTACAGTGACAGCAGATGATATTTTCATTGATCTCAATGGTGGTTATTTTTTCTCAAAACTAGACCTACTTGCAAGCGGTCTCTATCTAGAGCAAGACAAAGGGCCTCATTACACGGACGGCGGTAAAGGTTTACCGGTACCGGTAAGGGTACCAGTGCCGGTAAACCCTTACCGCAATTACCTCCTAGGCCCCTTTGTGGGACCCTACCTTAACGGCTGGTTTTACCAGCCGTTAAGGACGGGACCCGCAAAGGGGCCTAGGAGGTAATTACGGTACCGCAATTTGCGGTACTGTAATTACCGCCTTCCCCATTCCCAATGAGCCCTGTGGGGGCAAAAATGGGAATGGGGAAGGGCTATGGTGAATGGGGAATTACTGCCCCCACACGCCTTGGAATAGGGCGGTAATTCCACCATTCACCATGGCGGACTTGGTAAAATACCGGCGGCAACCATGGCGCTAGTAGCGCCATGGTTACCGCTGTCCGTGTAATGAGTCCCAAAGCCTCAAGAAACTTTAGAGCATTCAGCCCCCATGTAGGCCTCAAATATTATAGAAGTCTGAACTGTGGCATATCATCCGTTGAAGATGTTTTTAAAGATCTTACTTGTTTTATTTTATTGGTGATTTTATATCACTTTTAATGCCTACTCTTCCAGCTTCTAAGCGCCCAACTGGGCTTTGCACTCCTGTTTCATGGCATCATCTTGTTCCCAAGCTGAGTGCATTACCAGTGTTAGAGGGGTGCCAAAGCCCCACTGTCAGCAACAACACACTAGTATATGCGAGGGGGTGTGGGTGGTGGTTTGTGAAAGTCCGTAATGTTCAGGGGAGAAATGACTAAAGATTATTTCCAAAAAATTATCTCCGGTCTTTTCCCCCTCAAACATTTCGCCCTGCCAGCATGTCTGGAGAACAGGATGCTTTGGCTGCAACGGCATCACTATGACATAGTGTACCGTGCCAGGACACACTTTCAGAAGCATCCAAGACTACCCCCGTTGTCCACGGAAGGAGGAAGACAGCACAGTGTGGAACAGAGGTAAACTTCGTTTTGAGACAGACTTTACCCAAAACAGTAATAGATAAAAGAATACAAAGGACAACAGTATAAGGCAAACGTCTAGGAATTTGGAATTGGTTATTAGGTACTCTTTACAACCATACTCCAGAATCTAGAGCAACAATATGCCTAATGTTGCAAATAACAGGGGCGCTTGAAGGAAACACTGGAACACAGTGTATTGAAATGAAGTAAGATAATGCACCCACAGGAGACATGGTAAGAAGTAGTGAGCCTAGCACATGAAAGCCTCCAAGCCTGCCTTACGCGAATACGTATGGTTTCCTGCCATGCATAAAATGGTCCATCAAACAGTAGGTTTCTATCCTTAAAGGGTTACCCCACATAACGGTGAAACTCCCTCCTACTTCGTGAGGATCATCAAGTGTGTGTTTAAACCAAAACAGGGAACAATAATAATTCTCTATGTAAAACATTAAATGTACCCACAGAAATTGATGTCTCCAACCCAGCCACTTAGCAAATATGGGCTGCGTACTGTGTGCTCAAACACAAACGGTGTTAACTGAAATATCATTTTTAATTCATTTCTTTTTCGCACAAGTAATAGAAACATTAAAAAAACATATAAATACAACATAATACTATACATAATAAAAATTGTCACTTCACAAAATCAAAGTCACAAGGTACTTGATCACAGAACATCAGTGGTAACTTAATTATTCTTATTCCCCACTGTGTTGAACAAGCCCAATTCATATAAGTTTCTGTCCTATATGTTGCACGTAACTGGACATTCTTCAGGGGCAGGAATTTAACTTGTGCTCTCAGTGGTTTTTATTCATTCCTCTATATTTCAGACTCCTGTATCTGAGGGTACATAAAAAGACATCCACATTACTAAATAGGCATTTTGTGTCTAATTAATAAACCTAGCCAAACCCTAATCACCAATAGGGGGGACAGGTATACAATGAATAATATACCTGAACCAATAGTCAGAAGAGGTCAATATCTTCAAACTCAATAGCAGGAAAAAATTACTTGCTCTTCACTTGTCTAGCGGATAGCAGGGTTCACTTAGAGCCACAGGTACCTAGAGCCAATTACAAACAAGACACTAGCCTTAGTCCTTGAATGTATTTAACATACCACTTACTACAATGTGGTTAACCAGCATCACAAAACAAATTTCATTCCACATCTACAATCAAAAGGGCTCACCCTGGGGTGTAGGGATGATTTTTCTCCTAAACACCATATTTTGCGGGAGGGATCATTCCAATATAAGTCCTTACGACTCCATGTCAAACAAACTGGTTCCGAAAGAGAGGGAACCACAACCGGTCTCTGTAAATCTCTGCTTATTATTGTATATTTGAAATCGTGGACCACACAATCAATCTCTTACCTTTAACAAACTGTCTTTTAGATCAAACTTCAAAAACAGCCATCTAAAATCATCATCTCTTTAATTAGGTAAGAGTATCTTGTAGCCAAACCTATACAATAAACAACAAAACAAAAATAACCCCCAGAGGCAGTATTAGCCTTTATCATGCAGGCGCCCTAATAGGGACAAAGTACGGGTATAATCATTTCCCAACCTGACTTCCTCTTACCTAATATTGGATTGACACTGCTACTATGCGATAGAAAGATTTAAACGTTGTTGCTCCCGATGTATTAGCTTACATGCATCATCCGCGGTTTCTAACATACGTGAACGCCATGTTGCGTCACTACCCAATTAAAGGAAGAGATGACTGTTTTTGAAGTTTGATCTAAAAGACAGTTTGTTAAAGGTAAGAGATTGATTGTGTGGTCCATGATTTCAAATATACAATAATATAACCCTCATCACTACGGGGTGGCATGGGACAGTTACACAACTATGATTCATTGTTCACCACATGGCAAGCTCCCAGATGTCTACGGGATGAACTGTGTGGATGCTGGCACATCACTCCTCCTTTTTGCATGAGAGAGCCAATATATGTGACATGCAACATGCAATTATGTTTGGCATAACACACTATGGGTTTTGTTTCAATGCTCTATATGATTGTTCAAAAAGGAACTCAGTTTATTTTGTCTTTCGTATGTATGGTTTGAATTATATGGATTCACCGACTGGGATTTTGACCAATGAATGTTCTACCACCAATGGTAACAAATTCAATTTATCTTTCTTTCTTTTTGATTATGATTCTATGTGCATTAACATGACGCAATGTCTATATGCTTTTTGTTTTGCTTTTCTCCAATAGGTACTGGCCCCCATCCCTTCCTTTCTCTCATTATTTGGGTCTTCTTATACAACCCCATTTCACAATTATCTTCTTTCAACGTGACCTTATGATATTATGTAATATTATTATATATGTATTTATGTTTTCTTAATAATATAAAGCAAAGGGGTGCCTGATTACAGTCCCAGGTCCTTCAGGCGTCATATAATAAATAATAATACAAATTGGAAGTACAGGACAGGGAATAGCCACTTAATACATTTATTTATTCATAAATACCAATAAATGTTCAATTTGCATTTTCTAAAAACTTTTATTTTCATATCAAATTCATAAAAAATACTGAGACATTTAAACAAACAAATATCTGTAAATTCCACTCATACTGATTCACTCCTACCATTCATTATACTTTTTAATTTTTTATCAAAATATTAACATATGTGTATATTTCTGGCCTCATATATGGACGGCCTCCAAGTCTATTTCAACATTAAACAAAAGTCCTCCATCCAATACTCTGATGGTTCTGTCTGTGTATTGTCTAATTACACCGACAATCGTCTACACGTGTTTCAGTTGTCTTTTTTCGGGGCGTCAACATTCATCGAACCTTCTTCAGGACAAGATTTAGGGGAGTTTCTTTATTCCCATAGGCATCAAGTAGGGTGAGTATCACCACCTAAAATACAATATACAATATCAAAACCACACTAAAAAGCTTAAAACACAATTTCATACATTCTCTGTTCCCATAGGCTAGTCCCTCTCTTTTTTACCACATTTAATGTGAAAATATGATTCTAAATAGTAATCATTTCATCAATATCTATGAGTGATAGATTTTCACACCCACTTCTATTGTTAACTGGATTAATCCTGTCTATATCTCGATGTAGTGGCCACCTCCATCTGCCCCCATCTAAGATGCAAACTAACATGTTGAATCGCTGTTTTTTTTTTACAAAAACCAGTTTCACTTACTTATACTTATACAAGACATACACAAACAAATGGATCACTCCCAACCTTTGTCTTCCAAATCTAATCTCACGTCTTCCGAAAAAATTGCTCTTAGTAACCTTGCCCAAGATGCAAGCATAGTTATTAAGGAGGCCGATAAAGGCGGCAATATTGTGATTCTGAATACCATTGATTATATTGCTATGGCTAACAAACATCTCAGTACTCCTGGATGTTACCAATTGCTAGCAGGCAATCCTATTAAAGAAGCAGTCACTGAACTCAAAATATTGCTAAATGACTGGCTTTCACGTGGGACCCTCACAGATGATGAAAAATCTTTTTTATTTAGACCCAATCCTGTTATTCCCACAATGTATTTTCTTCCTAAAATTCATAAGGAATTCACAACATTACCTCAGGGACGACCTATTATGAGTGGCTTAGGATGGGCACCTGAGGGTCTTTCCCAATACATTGACTCTGCAATTAAGGATATTGTACCAACACTACCAGCCTACTTACGTGACTCCACCCAAACCTTGCAGATCTTACATGATTTAGATTGGTGCACTCATTTTCTTTTGGCCATTTTTGATGTTAAAGCACTATATAGCTCAATACAACATCACTTAGCTCTGCAAACCATTTATTTCACATATCGTAAGCACTCTGCTTCATATAGTCAACATGTACATATGATTAAAGACTTTCTCCAGTTCACTCTAGCTCACAACCAGTTTCTTTTTAACCATCAAATTTACTTGCAAATTAAAGGAGTAGCTATGGGTGCAAAATATGCCCCTTCTCTGGCCAATTTGTTCATGGGTTTTTTTAGGACAAATACATCTATATTGACCACCAATTCAAACAGGATTTTATTGTATGGAAGTGCTACATAGATTATGTTCTTGTCATTTGGGACGGGACACCGGCTTCCTTTGTTGAATTTTCCAATGATCTTAATTGTAATGATTTTGGCATTGAGTTCTCTGGACATGTGAGCTCCCAATCTTTGGAATTTCTTGACTTACAGATAAACATTGTAGATGGCAAGTTGCAGACACGTACTTTCCGCAAACTTACCTCAGTTAATGCCATGCTCCATGCCTCCAGTTGCCACAAAAAATCTGTCATCTCGAACATCCCGTTTGGGGAATTCTATCGTGCTCGACGCAATTGTAGTACTGACATGGTTTTTGAACAAGAATGTGATATGATTAGGCGGAGGTTTTCTGAGCGAGGTTATACCAATCAATGCATTAATCAAGGATTTAATCGTATCAATCGAATAACCCGAGATTCGACTTTGACTACTAACAAGGAAACTATCAGTCATCGATCTGACAACGTTCAATTTATCACTAAATTCTCACACGATCACAACATGCTTTATCGATTGTTACATAAACATTGGCACCTTTTGAGACTTGATTCTTATTTGCAGCCATACGTCTCCATGACACCTAAAATCATTTTTACTCGCAACAAAACTTTACGTAATCAACTTTGCCCCTCGTTCTTACAACCGGAACCTACTGATACACACTCTTTGACATGGCTTCCTCCTAAACCCATTGGTTTTTTCAAGTGTGGGTCATGTAATTTTTGCAAATATACTTTTAATCAAAATGTTTTCAGTTGCCACCAAGGTTTGACAATAAACATAACCAATTTTATTAATTGCAAATCAAAATATGTGGTATATGCCATATTATGTGTATGCCAAAAGGCATATGTAGGCTCTACAATTAGATAGTTGAGAGTACGTATTCGTGAGCAATTTGCGCATTTGAAGAGCCAAGATCCTAAATTGCCACTTGCCTTGCATTGGCAGCTACATCACCAAATGGACTCAGTTAGTGATCCCAAGTTTATTGGGCTAATACAAGCACATTCTCATCCGAGAGGTGGTGATCGACAACTGCTTCTACGACAGCTTGAGGCACGGACCATTGCCAAACTCCACTGTACTAGTCTAGGACTAAATACGGACACAGAACTGAATGTCTTTCTCTAATATGTTATGGTAATGTTGGTACATATTCTCTAATATCTGCAGTACTATGTTCCATATTTTATTATGGATTCTCTGTTTATGTGGACAGCAATGGTGTGATTGCTTCTTATGTTGCTTATGTGCTTTTTGATCACATATGGACAAGTGCTAACGCACACAATTTTCATTAAGAGTTTTGTGCCCATTTGCAACTGTTCATCCATTCCCAATACAATTACACTAAGCATAGTCTGTAGTTGTTCCTTAAACTTAAGGACATTTTAGGTATCAACAGCACACTTCTGTAAAATTGTGATTAATAATTTTAATGCGAGTCCAATTTGGCATTCTTGTATCAACATTTCATACAGCTACACACCAGGTTACAACTAGTACATCCATGGTCACATACTTAATATTATCTTTATTCTTACTCTTATTAATGGGATCCAATGCATTATTGCCCTTACTACACAGCATCACCCCAATATTAGCTCTTACGATAACATATGAGGCATCAATAAGCATCAAGTTTAACATTTTAGCACACTTATGGCCACTAACTACCACAATTCAACGGACCGATCACGCGCGCGTGACTTGTCACGTGACGTGCTTTTAGGTCCTTTTTTCTTAGATGCGGAAGCAACGAACCGCGTATTGTAGCCCTGCCGAATCGTCGGTAACACGCGACGCGGGATCTATCCCAATTACTTTTCAGGTATGGTGAAACTTTTTCTCTCAATACAACTATATACTTTACAACTACAGTGACATTGGACTTAGCCCGTTCACTCGCGGTCTGACGCACTGCGTTTACTTTTACCCTTTATTTCATTTGTAGTATCCGAATCTTGACCGGGAATTTTCCTAACTACCTTTCACAAGGAGCGCTGACGGATAAGGTATCTTTTAGATTAATGCCTACACACTTGCCCTGGTTAATCGCCACTTATTAATTTGCACTTCATGTGTACATACACAAACTTCTCTTTGTTTATCTTCTCTTTCAGCCACTGTAGCATACTCTCCATCAGAGCAGAGCATTTTTTTCACGATGTGCTCCTTGCCCACATATTAAGATCAAGTCTATACGGTAACATATATATACATATATATATGTATATTTTACTTTCACTTTTACCAATTACGACACCCTCATCACTACGGGGTGGCATGGGACAGTTACACAACTATGATTCATTGTTCACCACAAGGCAAGCTCCCAGGTGTCTAAGGGATGGACTGTGTGGATGCTGGCACATCACGCCTCCTTTTTATATGAGAGAGCCAATATATGTAACATGCAATTATATTTGGCATAACACACTATGGTTTTTGTTTCAATGCACTATATGATTGTTCAAAAAGGAACTCAGTTTATTTTGTCTTTCGTATATATTTTTTGTCTTCCATGTATGGTTTGAATTATATGGATTCACCAACTGGGATTTTGACCAATGATTGTTCTACCACCAATGGTAACAAATTCAATTTATCTTTCTTTATGTAATTTTGATTATGATTCTATGTCCATTAACATGACGCAATGTCTATATGCTTTTTGTTTTGCTTTTCTCCAATAGGTACTGGCCCCCATTCCTTCCTTTCTTTCATTATTTGGATCTTCTTATACAACCCCATTTCACAATTATCTTCTTTCAATGTGACCTTATAATATTATTATATATGTATTTATGTTTTCTTAATATTACAGTTTTGCCTTGAAAAGGACCCCTTTTTTCTGGGTCGAAACACGTGTCGGCAGTTCTGTTTTATGTACTTTTCCATTAAACCTGTTCTAAACAGCATTTTGGCTGATGAACCCATTGGACTGAAGTATTTGTCATTCTGTGCAAACTCACCTGTTATATACACAGTTTAAATGTGTTCCACTTACCTCAATTAGGGCTGCGCAACAACGTAGAGGTGACATCCTTGAGTCTACTTTCTCCAATTAACTGGCAGTTTTGAGGTAACTGCCAGTCCCTCATACGTGCTGCAACCCTTCTCTTATTATCTCTTAAGGTTTCGCCTACTGGATTCTGTCCCAGTTTTGAATTTTGTTAATCCCAGCACCTCGGAATTACGGCACACCTCAACTTTGTTTTCCATATTTGCTAAGTAGCTGGGTTGGAGACATCAATTTCTGTGGGTACATTTAATGTTTTACATAGAGAATTATTATTGTTCCCTATTTTGGTTTAAACACACCATCAAACAGTAGCACACTGACCTCTGTGGCAGGCAGCGCAAAAGGCTGGAAGACTGGCACCCATAATCACCAAGGCGAGATGCCCATTAGTGGTGATTTTTCCTACTTTGCAGAAGGAAGGAGCATTCGTCTTGTAATCCATGATTTTTCAAGGTAGCTGATAGTAGAGGAAGTCAAGAGAACATCGGCAGAACATGTTATTGCAGCTCTAGGCAAGATTCTAGCAATAATGAAAATACCAGTGCTCCAGCAAACAGTCAATGAACTGCCCTTTCAGGAAACGGAATTCCATGAATATGCCGAAACGATGTGCTTTCAGCACCTTTGGAAAACACCTTGATGGTACCAATCCAACGGCAAGGTGGGACGGCTGATTTACCTTCTGTAATGTTCTTTCTGAAGAATGCTCCTCCCTCAGATTCCTCACCTTAGATATTTCCTGTGCCAGCTGATCTATGGACATTTTAATTGCGACCAAGGGATGCAGTGCAGCTCTAAGCCATCTCTCATCAGTGCTTTCAACTCAATGACTCCAGATGTGACACCATGCTCTGTTTATATAGAGCAGGGCATATCTTCAGACCTTCGATCCACCGTTTTTCTTCTGTGCTCATCAGCTGCGGGAAGGCAGAACTATATGGGAAGGAATACGTTATTTACGTGTAACTCTGTTTCTCCAGCATTGATATCTTTCATATATTCATATGCAGTTTGAATAGATTATATAGTAGTATACACAGATCTCCATGCATACAATGTCGACAGGGAGGGCAATAAGTCTCACCTTCAGGAAAAGCTCACCTCAGGTGAACAGATGTCGCAAGACAGCCTGCTGAACTCAGTACCCCTCCGTTGAGTCTCTTTCGACAGAGTAGAACCTGGTGAAGGTGTGAACAGACATCCATGTTGTTGCCTTGCAGATGTCCAGGATGGGGACATTGGAGCGGAAGGCCGTGGTAGAAGAGATAGCCCTTGTGGAATTTTCCCTAAACTGATTGGGAAGCACCCAGTAGGCCATGTGAGGACAGATGAAATGTAGGCAGAGAGCCATCGATAGATGAAGGAACTGGGCAGCCCATTGCTTATGGGTGTGGATCCAAATGCCACAAACAAATGTGAAGATATTCTGAATAGCTTGACATCTGCAACAAAGTGCTTACCAAAGGTTAATTACAGGGAAAGATCAGAGCACAGTAGACCTAAACTTTGGGTTCGTCATGAACAAGACCCTAGACTTGTGGAAAACCAGATAAGGTGGCTAGACGGATAATGCCTGGATTACGCCCATCTGACTGGCCAGTAAGATAGCAACCTAGAAAGTCTTCCATGATAGGAATTGGATGTCGTTCTTATGCAGAGGCTGAAAAGGATGCCCCCATGTATTTGGAGAGTACACCATTGATTTCCCAAGCAGGTGCCTGTGCTAGTACTGGCAGAAAGGCGGGATCAGGCTCTTAGGAAATGTCTTATTGAGTAAAGTGGGAAATAGCAGAGAACTTATGAGAGACATGCGCCAGATCGCTGCATGCTTAGGAGAGCTGGTAGGGCAGAATGTGTTGCTGTTCGAAGTTCACTCCATGTCTAACGCACCAAACTGTAAAACGTTTCTACTTAGTCATAGCAAGAGACCAAAGTGGGCGCTTGAGCTTTCGCCAAGATATGTCTGCAGTCCTGGGTCATGTATACATGGCCGAATTGTAAGGAAGAAGGAGGCAGGCCATCGGTTGAGTGAGGATCGACCGCCCCCTAGTCCCCATACAGGAGGTAGAAAACTGGCGGGAGCTGGATGGAAGGTGCCAATGAAAGAGCCAGGAGCTATGAAAAACTAAACCTGTCTTGGCCATGCAGAGGCACCAGAATCACTTTGCACCACTGTTGTATGAAGGAGTACAGGACCATCGGTACGAGAGTAGCTTGTCTGTCCATGGAATCATGAAGGCATCCCTCAGGTTGCCTGGTTATGGGAATTTACTTGTGAAGTCAAGGCAATTTGAAATGCCCCAGTGGATAGTAGGTCTGTGCCAGGTGTCCCCAATGTTTGGAATAATGACCATAACTTGACTGTGGAGAAGTGCCCACTCATGGCAGGAACGAAGTTACCTGCTGAGGGAGTCTGCCACGGAGGAGAGGGTGCCCGATAGGTGGAAAAAAGACAGGAACAGGCCAATCGCCCACAAAATCCTGCAGGCTGTTCAAAAACAACGATCAGACTGAGTCGGTTCGTCATCTTTTACTGACTTGTCCGGCTATTTCTCAGATCAGACAAGCGTATCTACGCCCGGTGCTAGCAGCCTATACTTCTAGAGAAGAAGACGAATGGTGGCAACGATTGATGAGTGGAAAAGAAACTTCTTGGACAATCGCTATGGCAAAGATCTTACAAGCAGCACTGGCAGAATGCAACAAAACAAACACAAATCACAACATCAACTCTGTCTGAGCAAAGCACCCGGATACATGTTTCGACTTGAATTCTTGAATTTGCATCCACTCAGTGCTCCAAACGAACTAATTAGCGACAGAGTACTTTAACAGCATACAGAAAAGACTAACACTTGAAGACCAACCTTGTAAAATCAAGTAATCTTGATACACACAAGTAATTTAAAAAAAAAAGACCGGAACATCATGTGAGAGGAATTTCCATTTCCAGAGGGCTTGCCCTTTGCCAGAGAGAGTTGATCTGATGCAGCTTGGCTTCCGGATACAGAACATGGCAGTTGTGTTGTCTGTAAAGACATTAACCACTTTCTGAGGAGAAGGACTTTCAGATCCCAGAACACTGTCCTCAACTCCAGGACGTTGATAAGGTGGCGCTCTTGAGCAGCCCAAGATGGCTGCTTTGCTTTAGAGCTCCGTGTGGCTCTGGCGAAAATTTGCCTACAACTGCGGCCAACTTCATCCTGGACATCCTACATCTTGCTGAGCTCCTGCTCTCTCCTTTCCGACTGCTTCCTAAAAATTCTGGCTCAACTAGGACTCCAGAAGCCCGTCCACGGCTCTTTCAGCGGTGGCTGCCAGTTAACTGACTGAGGCATCGGTGCGCGCCCGCCTCCCGCCCCCTCTTCTCCGGGTCCCTGTGCTTACAGCTGGCGGTGGAGTGTGTGGAGCAGCGCCGGATTGCTTTGCCCCCCCCCGGGATCCCCCTCTGTGTTAACGGCGACCGGCCACGAAGAAGTCGGACTGCCCTGTCAGCCGCAGGGGCCCCCCCTCGGAATGTGCCATTGCATGAGCGGGACTGCCACAGGGGCCCGCGCTGGAGCGTGCCTCAACCCCACTCCCTCGCCTACAGATCCGACTTCCACACCATCGGACAATGTGAGGCGGCTGGGCTGTTGCCTGGCTGCCGCTTGGGGTCCGTGGCCTACGGGCCTGCGCAGAGGCCCATACTGACCAGGTGAGGAGCGGGGGAGGTGCCCATGTTTGGGTGACTGCGGTGCCACGTGAAACAACTCTCAGCCTGCCGCCTGGTCGCCCATTGGGGCCGCGGAACACTCCCTCCTGCACTAACTTGGGCCATTGTACCCTGCTTTCTAGCTCTGGAGAGTGGGCTCACAGGAACTTGTGCTGACAGCACCAGACACCTCACTATCCTGTATCACTGGGGTTACAAGCCACAATATAGCCACTCCCTTGATACCAAACACTTGCAACTAAGGGGTCCCTGTAAACGTTGTGTGCTTGGCCTCCATCTCCCCCACTTTGTGGCTACTGGGCTCCTGAGGGAGCGAGACCTGTCACGCTGAACATACACAACGCCTCCCAACCCAACAAGGGAGTGAACCGCTATAACACGACCACTACAGTTTGCCAGGTAACTACTCACGCCCCGTGGGTTGGCGACTTCCTCCTCTGGGCCCCTAAGTGGCCCAGTACTCTACACCCGGCTGCAGCCTCCTTACCTCCACGGCTGCTATAGCCTGTCCGCACTGCCGACACAGGAGTAGTGCCTACTGTCCTCCAATACACCGGACCCCTTGCCATCCGCCCTTCCCCACTGGCTGCGCCTGTGGCCCCCTACCACACCCAAGGCTGTACCAGCAATGTCAAACAGATCTAGGGGGACCTCTAAGGGAGGAGCCATGGATAAATTCGCCAAGACTGTCCCGAGGGTAGGGGCAGGGCACGCATCATCCATGCAGGAGGAGCCTGAGGCTGACCCTCACCCCTGTGCAATGGCCCCTGATTTGACTACACTTATGAAATCTATGGCCAAAAATGTCGCCTCCTTCCATGAGAAGTTAGACAACATCAATGCCAATGTCGGCTCCCTAAAAACATGAGTGGATCAAGCAGGGACCAGAATCACTGATGCTGAAAATAGCATATCAGCGAATGAAGATGAAATTAATGTGCTGCAGAACACCGTTGCCTCCTTGTCGTGCGACATGAAGAGTGTGAGAGCAAATTGTGACGACTTAGAGTCGCGCTTTCGCAGAAACAACCTGCGTATTATTGGGGTCCCTGAGAACGCCCTTAAGGGGCGCATGGAGGATGCCGTTGAACCCTTACTCAAAGACCTTCTAGGCAATCCGGTCCTCTCACCGTATTTCACAGGTGAACACGCCCACCGAGCTTTGTCACCTAGTCCCAAGCCAGGTGACATACCAAGGCTCATCATCGCCAGGATTCTTAATTACCGGGACAGGGACCTCATCCTCCGCCTGTCACGCGAGAAGGGAGACCTACGCTTCGAGGCCCACACCATTACGATTTTCCCATATTTTTCAATAGCGGTACAACAGGAGAGGCGCCAATTCCTCGGGTCAAGAAATTGCTCAGGGAACACAGTGTCCCGTATGCCATCCTGTTCCCGGCACGGCTTAAAATTACCCACAATGGCAAACTGTACTTCTTTACTGTCCCGGACGAAGCGGTGAAATTCATCGAGGCGCACATACCACTTCACAATCCAGCGGGTGACCGTCCCAACGATGATTAACCAAGTGCGACCTAGCCCGACGTGGCCTAACCAATCTAGTAATCCTTGATTGTGAATGTGACGATGGCAATATTGTACTGCAATTTCAGCGATCTTACCACATGCATCCGGGCCATGGCTCAGCCCTTGAACTATGGACATTGATCTCCTTTTCCCTCCCAGGGTGTGGAGCTGGCCATGACCCCCTAGATACTTCTTCAGTGGCATCTTGCTTCTGATAACCTACTAGCTTCAGGGGCCTGACATGGGGTCCGTCTACCACAGAAACCTGTCTCTGACAGCTCACGCTGTCCCACACGACGCTCAAACGGCCGATCACACGGCAACAGCACACCTCACTGCAATTGCAATGCTTATGTTTTGTTGGATGTTACTGCTTGTTGGCCCCTGTTGGGCCTTGAAAGGTGCATATCCCCGTTGGCTCTTGCCCTCCGACCTCTACTTCCCAGTGAGTGTCGGCACAATTGGTGGCACCTGCATTCGGGGTGGGAGGATCTGCACTGCAAGTTCGGGGTGGGCAGTGAGGGTGGGGGCAGGTAATGTTGGGGATTGGGGAAACATTGTTGCAAAAGGCAGAGGCAGACTGGCTGACCACACAACATCAGGGCGCCCACATAGGGGCGTGCCCCGCCCTACATGTACTCTAAGACAACAGTGGTGAATGTTCCCTAGACTTTTAAAATGCCTACAACAGTGATGTCCTGGAACATTCGGGGCTTAAGTAACTACACCAAGGCTCGTAAAATCATGGCCTACGCTAAAAGATACGGTTGCAAAGTATTACTATTGCAGGAAACGCACTCCACGGGCCCTCTGACTAAGTGTATGGCACCATCATGGGGACCCAACAGATATTTTACCTCATACTCAACTCGGGCCAGAGGGGTGTTCACAATGATTCACAAATCACTTACGTTTTTACTCCACAAGAGCTATATAGACCCAGAGGGAAGGTACTTTATATTGCACTGCGCAATAGCTAACAGAGAATATTTATTGGTGAATACCTATGGCCCTAACGTGGATTCCCCCGACTTTGTCGACCAGGTGGTATCCATACTGCTGGGCTATGTGGGGGTGCAGATCATCTGGGGGGATATGAATTTCATATTAGACATCACACTGGACAGAACAGGCACAGCCCCCAGACCGCTGTCCGGCGCGGCACGTAGACTGCTAGCGCACAGTCCAACACTCGATATTCGAGACGCATGGCAGGCACTGCATCCACACACACGCGAGTACACTCACTACTCCTTCCTCAGTGCACGATAGCTCGTCCAGAATTGATATCTTCCTTTTGTCAAGCGCAATGCTGGGGAGAGTGGTGGAAACACAGATACTTGCCCGCACCCTATCGGATCATTCACCGATCTTGATATCCCTAGAACTGGGAGCATCTGCCCCTACCATCAATGCATGGCGATTCAAGTCTTCCGCCCTACAGGATATCGTATTCAAGGCAGACATTCTTGCTGAAATCCAGTCCTATTTTGAGCTCAATGCACCCCAGTCCACCTCTTTAGGAGTCCGGTGGGATGCTTTCAAAGCCTTTATAAGGGGAATGTCCATATCTAGGGAGGCGGGAGTCCTTAAAACTATAAGAGCAGCCCTTGGCCGTTTCAAAGCCAAACTAAGCAAACTAGAGAGGGCTCACCCGAAGTCAGTTGACCCTGCTACTTTTTCCCAAATTAGTAAAGAACTCCAATTCTTTAATGAACAGGCCATTAGGGAAGTTCAGTACTTTAGCCCTCCGCAAGCTGCGCGGAAATATGGAGAGGGGGATAGACCCGACAAAACACTGGCTGCTTTGGCCAGGGGTGAGTGGGGCCAAACTCGGATCACTTGCGTCAAGGATAGCCGGGGGACAGTACAGTGGTCCGACCAGCAGATCCTGGAAGTCTTCACGGACTTCTATTCAGAACTATATTCTCAACCTCCCGAGCACAGCGATTTCCCATATGCGAGACCTCCTTGAGCAGATCCCCAAGACTTATATCTCCCCCACAACCAGAGATCAACTGGACTCCCCATCCTACTAGATGAAATAGTTCAGGCCATATCCAAGTTCCCTAAGGGAAAGGCACCGGGCCCCGACGGGCTGACGGCAGAATTCTACCAGGAGCACGTGGCCATTCTGGCCCCCAAACTACTTGAAGTATGGAACGAGTCACTCCGGCTAGGGTCCCTTCCCCCAACACTGCGCGAGGCCGTCATAACGGTCCTACTCAAACCCGGTAAGCCCAGCGATGAGTGTGGATCATATGGCCCCTCTCGCTAATGAATTTGGACACTAAAATCTTCGCCAAAGTAATTGCCAATCGCTTCCTTCCGGTCATGTCATATATGGTCCATGACAACCAGTCAGGCTTTGTGCCTGGGAGATCCACATCCCATAACATTAGAAGGTTGCTTAATGTCATGTTGCGAATTGACCCGGGTGCGAGTGCAGTCACGTTCACATTAGATGCCCAGAAGGCATTCGACATGGTGTCCTGGAAGTCTATGTGGCTGGTATTGGAAACTATGGGCCTAAGGCCTAACATGATTGCATATATTAAGTTATTATACACCTCCCCAGTGGCCAGGGTTCGAGTCAACTCCCAGACGTCGGGCCTGATCCCTCTCTTTAGAGGCACCCGACAGGGATGCCCGTTCTCCCCAATCCTGTTCGCCCTGGCAATAGAGCCGATGGCGGACTATGTCGGGGAGCGACACTCGCGTAGAGGGATACAGCTGCAAGACATCCCTGAAATAATTTCGCTCTATGCGGACGACGTGCTATTGTTCATAAGAGACCCTGCTGTTCATCTTGACCCAATCTTACGCAATATCATCCGTATAGGCACACAGTCCGGGTTCACTATGAACTAATCTAAATCCGAGATCTTCCCCCCCCTCACCAGCTCCACACTACAACCTGCCACCGAGTACCCGCTTCGCTGGTCCCCTGGCGGGATCAAGTATCTGGGAGTTCAGATGTCCCTGACCAAAAATACATTACTACAAGACAACTACCTAGCCGCGGCAGAGCAAGCCAAAGCCAAAATGGCGCGATGGCGCACCCTTCCACTATCATTAGCCGGGAGACTCTCACTAGTAAAGATATTACTTCCCAAGTTGCTGTATGTATGCAGTAATGTGCCCATCTGGCCCAGAAAGAGTTACTTTACAAACCTACACAAGCAGTACGCTCAATTCTTATGGCACTCTGGCGCAGTGCGCAAAAAATAGTCTGACATGACACTCCCCTATGATAGAGGCGGTTTTACCGCCACTGATATGCTACGGTACTGGAT
The DNA here is from genome assembly GCF_040938575.1 of Ambystoma mexicanum. NCBI lineage: Eukaryota > Metazoa > Chordata > Amphibia > Caudata > Ambystomatidae > Ambystoma > Ambystoma mexicanum. Next base: position 820,255,614 of record NC_090922.1, read on the forward strand.
CGCAGCTCAGGCAAGTTTGCGTTTTACTCGTATCCTGGGCCCCCTTCTCGCCCCCATGTCAAGCTGGAAACTCTGGCGGCAGCAGGCACCAACGTAATGTCTTTAATACTATATCAGCAGTATGAACCGGACTCGCCCATTGACCCGGTCCAAACCACTGTGATAGCCTGGGGTCGGATATTCGAGACTTGTGCCGAACAACACCCATACTACAAGTGGCTTCCCACCTGGCGATTTCCCCGGCTGGAACCCACATATGATACCGCGCTGCCCCGACGCTGGGAGGCCCTGGGGTACCTCGCTCTAACTGATTTCTACCCAGATGGGCAGTTTATAACATCACAAACGTGTAGGCCGGGTCATTCGGGTTACGCTCTGGAAATTCTGCAGTTTTACAGACTCTGTGCCGCCTTCCGAAATGCATGGCCTGACTTCCCCAATGAACCCCCGGACTCCCCTGGGAGTGCTTACATTGGCAACTCCCGCGGCGCCCCTGGGGTGGTTTCTTCACTGTACAAGCTTTTACTGACCACTGCCCCTCACCAGCCCTCCAAGGCTCGGGACAACTGGGCGTCCGATCTGAAGCTGGAACTCACTGACCATCTGTGGGAGAAGATGTGCTCTCATACTAACAGGGTTTCCCTAAATTTTCGCTATCGAACCATACAGTATAAATTACTAAACAGGCTGTACTACACCCCGCGCAGGATCTCTGGGTTTGCGCGTTCTGACCCACGGCTCTGTCCTCGCTGCGGCGCGGAGGGTGCTGGCCATTTAGACATGTTCTGGAGCTGCCCGAGGCTAGCTGGATTCTGGGGCAAGATCCTGGAAACACTATCTGAAATCACTGATGCTGTGGTTGATCCCGACCCATTGGGGGTTCTGTTTGGGGTGTGGCAGACTGAGGGGGTTAAAAGTATGGCTAAGTTCCTGAATGTGAGCTGTATATTAGCTAAGAAATGCAATTTACAGAATTGGAAGAGCTCCACCCCCCCCTTTATTCCAGAAATGGTTAAACTTACTCACATGGTCCCGAAATTGTGAAGAAGAATTCCTCGGTATGATCCCAGCTCGCTCCCGTTCCAAAAATATATGGTCCGCCTTCAACAGCTACCTGAACAGCCTAGGCGATACCTCCTCTGTGGACGATTCCCCCCAGACATCTCCTTTAAGTGCTGAAGAACTTGATGCTCCGTGATTTCTCATTCCCCACCTACTGTTGTCCCATTGTTTCTGTATGCTTCTGTATTCATCTATATATGTACCACATTTTCTGACTGCTCTGATGTATGTGTAGGCTATATGCCTCTGCCAAGAAAAATAAAGTAAAAAAAAAAAACTCCAGGACGTTGATGTGCAAGGAATGTTTTTCTTCTGACCAGAGACCCTTGACTTTAGGAGCGTGGTGGTGGAATCCCTTACCCTCCAATTGACACATCAATGGTAACCATAACCTGGTGGTTGGGAATGACACAAGGAGCTCCCTGTGTGAGGTTGGTACCTTCTGACCACTAGCGAAGAGTGATGTGAAATGGATGTGTGAGGCACATTTTTGTCCCAGGGGCCGGTGATCCACTGAAAGTGGGCATGTAAAAACTTGTGGACAGGTCGTATATGAAGCCAACAGTGCTCTATGAGTGGGATGCAAAGAGGACATCATCCACAGGAGTGGTTTTTGTTTCTGGACTGAGGGACTTGTTGCTGTGCTAGCAAGTGGGTATTTGCCGGGAATGGTTTTGACCCTTTTGGAGGATGGCGTAGCATTGGACTTGTCAAATTGCATCCCAGGAAAAAAGCATGTGGTGTGAGGGTATAACGAAGGACCTGCTGAAGTTGATTGATAACTCCAATGAGGAGATTCTAGTTAATGTAGTCTCTGTGTGCCTGCGGACAAGGTGAAAAGACAGAGCATTGATAAGGGTAGAAATGGATCCCTGAGTTCCTGGGATGTGCTGGTACTTGATTGAAAAGTGGCAGCCTGCCACCGTCAAAGTAGGAACATGCGGCGACGGTGGTGAATAGCAACCTGGAACAAGTGACCGACATGTCTAGGGATGACAGAAAACGTGTTCCTTGGCAAGTCAGAAAACTTGTTTTTTATCCTTATAAAGGATAATGAGTGGACAAATTTGTTGAGGTAGAGTAGGCTTGAGGATGGATGTCCACCCATGCAACTTTTCTTGGACCAGGAAATGGCGCACGTAAGCACCCTGATGTTCCTGAGAACGAGGGGCTCGCTCTACAGCTCCTTTGGCCAGAAACTTTACCCGCACTAGTGGAAGCGCATGAAGATTCATTTTATTTTTTTGCTGGTTTGTTGGCAGAGAGTATTGTTGGCAGACTTGGTACTAATTGGGGGTGTGGCCATGGGCCAAAATGACAAGCACCTCATTGAATGACGTTATTCGCCTTCATTGGATGTTAGAACAGATATAGGCATCCTCCCAAAGGGGTGCCAAAACTGAAGGGTGGCAGCGGGCAGCAGTGAAGCTTGTTTTTTGGATTTCCCAGTGGGTTGAGAAGAGCTGCAACATATATAGGAAAGTCTGTATGGCTGAGATCAAGATTTTGTACTGCCCTCCTGGGACCTATAACACACCCCATAGGACTGGGAGCGGTATATTGAACAGTACCTTCCGCTGATTTCTGAGATGTTGTAAGGCTTAGGGCGAAAGAAGTGAAAAGGCTGCATCATTGGAGATTGCCGATGGACCTGGCAGAGGCCTTCCCAACACTGAAACCCCTGATGTACCTCAACACCTCTGCCATTAGTATACAGTGACGACCAATGAAGAAAAAATCGTTTAGCTGGGCACACATCAAATCTTCAGCAGTAGCACTCTATCGTAAACCATCAACAGCACCCACCCACGTCCTTAACCTTCGGGCTGCTTACTAGAGCCTAGCCAGCCCACCTAAGTCCTAACCCGGCAAAAATGCACACATGCATCTTTTAATTTAAACTCTTCGAAGCTCTTACACATGTTCACCAAGAGCGTTCCATCCACAAAGCGCATTGAGTCCATACAAATGGGGAAAGGGCATTATATAAATGACAAATACAAATACATTTGTCATGGATGAGGCCCCTTGCAAAGAATGGTTTCTATAGCCAATGCTGTAGGGAACTATGCTTGGCCTCCCATACAAAAGGACTTTGACAAGGAGACATCTTGCAGAAGAGGTCTTTAATAGATGAGGGCTGTCACCTAGCAAATCGCTGAGAGCAGGTTTTATAGAGTCTCTGACTCACAAAAATATGTTCCTCATGGAATAAGCTGCCCTGGACAAATCCCTTCACACACAGGGTTGTCGAAGATAGTTATCTATAATAGGACAGACATCTTATAGGCTAAGGTTTTTGTAGAGAGATGGTCATTGACGAAGCTGTCATATGCGAGGCTTCAATCACAGACCAGGCCTCCCAGAGGAAGTCACCATAGAGAAGCTTGTAGTAAACCAGGCCTTTATTAGACAAGCCTGTGTTAGAGTAAGTCTGTCATAGATGAAACTCTGTCATATAATAGGTCCCTTATTGACTAGATCTATTTGTAGAATATGTTTATTTGCAGACAAAGCTCCCTTGTAGACAAAGGATCCCTCGTCGACAAAGTCCACTCCTATTTTAGCTTATTTATTGACTTGCCTGTCATCGTAGCCTAGGGTCTCATTTGGACCAAGCACCCTCGTAGACAAGGCTTTTTAGAAGAAAAGACAGTTGTCGTCAAGCATTTTTCTTAATTGAAGCGCACTCGGAGTTGAGGCCTTTTTGTTTAATGTGTTCATTGGTTGAGGAGGATTTCTCATAGATGAGCCTTTCTCATTGACAATCCCTTCCTTGTTGACAAGCCTTTGTCATAGGCGAGGCTGTCTTGTAGATAAGCCTTTTTCGTGGACGAGTCCTCTCTGTGGACGAGCTCTTGATGTAGACTAAGCCCTCTCATAGATGAAACCCTCTTGTAGACAAAGCTCTCTCCTAGACAAGCACTTTGTGTAAATGAGGCTCTTGCTTAGACAAGCACATTCGCATAGATAAGGCTTTCTAGTCGATGAGGTTGTCTTGGGGATGGGGCTATTTCGTGAATGAGGCAGTTGTTGACAAGTTTCCTCATATTATTATGATATTTATAGATGAGCCTGTTGTTGAGGAGCCATTCTAATAGAAGGGGATCTCCCACTGACAAGGCTCTTTCGTAGACCAGGCTCTTTTATAGACCAGTCTTTCTCGTTGGTGAGCCTTCTCTTTGACGAGGCACTCTTGTAGACAATCCAGTCATTGACGTGCCTTTCTCATTGTCAAGCCTTTCTCACTAGGCTCTCTCTTAGACGATCCTGTCATTGACAAGTATTTCTTGTAGGCAAGGCTCTTTCGTTGACAAGGCTATCCTGTAGACAAGCCTTTCTCGTTGACTAGACTCTCTCATTGATGAGCCTGTCATTGACGAGTACTTCTCGTAGAGGAGGCATTCTCGTTGACGAGGCTGTCTCATAGATGATACAAAAAAGGTAGCAGGCGCCCCTCTCTCGAAAGAACATGGCATGATAACCTGTTCAGTGGTTATTAACCACTTTGAGAGTTTCCAGCCATCTGCTTTTTGCTCACTGTACCTTTCACAGATGGAAAATATCCATTTGCATATCAGTCTTTGTCCCGCCCACATGGGTAGTCCAGCACCGAAATGCCATGGCAATTCCCTTCTGAACATGAGTACCAACAGCAACCCGATACACGTGCTTCAGCCTTGTTGGGCCTCATCAGTGAGGTGGAGCTGTGCCTCTCTGAGCACAGTGAGCAGGGAGTCCTCGTCTGGTTGCCCCCAGGTAACTTAGGGTGACCAACCCCAAGTTCCTTCCAAAAATAGAAGATGAACCTGTTGTGTCTTTCTCGTCGTGGAGGCTGTCTTGTAGACAAGCCTTTCTGATAGACGAGACCCTCATAGACTAAGCTCTCTCATAGACGAGCCTGTCATTGATGAGTCGTTCTCGTTGACTAACTTTTTTTGTAGACGAAGCCCATTGGCAGACTAGGCCTTCCCTTAACTATGCTTACTGTGGGAAAATAAGCCACACTTCTAACCATACACTTCATAATACATTTGAAATAAAATTAAAATTACATCATACAAATGTCACTTTAAGCAGAGGTTCTATAAGCACCATGCACATTAAATGTACAAACCCATTAACTGTGGTAGAATATTTGAAAAAAGACGGACTAAAGAGCCAGAATCACAGTTGAGGGACGGAAAAAGGCAGTAAAGACTTTTCTAATGTCTGTACTCTACATAAATGCATAAATGTGTTTTAAAAACTGCAAGTAGAGCAAGTTTAGAAAGGCTCTCTTGGATCAGACATGGTGATGAGAGGAACGCATACTTCAATGGCCTCTACCTTGAAGGAACAGAGAGTAAACCTGTACCCCTCCCCCACCCCACCACCCCCAAGGGGAGTACAAAGAGAGTGTATAAACTGCCAAAAATAGTATATATCTGTAGTTTTCAGAAGTTGTAGTTTGAAATTGTCTTGAAGAAAACGTTCAGTAAAGTAAGAACCTTGGAGAGGACTCCCAGCACTTAACGTTCAGTAAAGACTCTAAAGATGGCCCCCAGGGATGGAGCTATTGGAGGCACTGCCTGGTAAGTGACCCAAAACAACACTGAGAGAACCGTAAAAAAGTGACACTTTTTTTCTTCATTTCGAATGAAACTGCATGTCCATCTATGAAAGATAGAATACTAGAGAATGAATTATGTATGTCACCAGCTGGTTGGTAGGGTGATGAGGAATCTGTGGGAAGAGACTCCATCAGAAAGAACATTATCAAAGGTATGTCATTTGTTTTCTTCTAATGGATTGCATCCTCCCACAGATTCCTCATTTTAAATGGAAGTTAGATTTTTAAAAAACGGGCAGTTGAATTTTCTGAGAACAGTGACATTTAAAAACCATCTTCCGAGGAAAGATAGGCCTCATTGTTTTCCACTTTCTCTTTAGAAAAAATAATGTGGGGAGGTTTATATGATACGCAAAAGACAGGAGGTTCTGAGAGTCCCTCTGCCAGCACGAACACAGCCCGTTGACCTGTTCTTGGGTGGATGGCCCCTGGGAGAGACTCTACCAAGTCTTTAGCTCACTGTCCCTTTCACAGAGGAGAAATTGCCCTGCATACCCGTCTTTGTCCTCCGCAGAGGCAGGCCAGCCCCGAAATGCTAGGCAATTCTCCTCTGAATAAGAGTACCAACAGCAACCCCGGAAATGTGTTTCGGCCTAGTCGGGCCTCCTCAGTGAGGTGGAGCTGTGCCTCTCTAAGAAGAGTGAGCAAGTGTCCACGTCTGCTCCAGATGTTCATGCTCCAGATGGTTTATATGATACAGCTTGGACCACACTAACTCCCATCGTGGAGGTGATGGCACTAGGAAGATCACTTTGAGATCACTTTGAGCTTCAGCATTGTCAAGGAGCATTGTCAAGGAGCAGAAATGTACAGGCTAGCAAGGAGCCACCATAAGATAAAGTCAATACAACCTTTAAGTCCCAAGCGGGAACAACCAACTGACTGAGGGCAAACAGCTTATCTAAACCTTTAATAAAACTGAATAATCCTTCAAACAACTATATAATATCGAAATATCCCTTAATTGTGCCAATCTGAATGCTCGGTCGAGCCTATGAAGTGAACTTTTAGAAAAGTGGCCATAGCACATTGCAAGGTATGCAACTCTCTCTCATAACATCAAATCAAGAATTTCTGTGACCTGCTGGCATAGATCTACTTAGCAATGGGCTTCCAACAAAGAGGAGTATATCCAGGACATTTTCCAACTGCCCCCCCCACTTGTCCCAATCCTTATCAGCCTCTCAGTAGCCAAGCATGAAGGTTGTGGGAATTCTTCCCACCCTGCTACCCCTGCAAAATCCTGGTCTTTTCCTGAAAGGTTTTTACATGGGTATGGCAGTTCGCCTGTACTGCAGGGTTTTACCCTGGAAATAGGTATTTCATATACCAGAGGCAAAGTAAGGGCAGAAATCCTCATCTTTCCGGACCACCGGTCTGGGTCTTGACTCTCCTCTGTTGTCTCTCTTCTCAACCCCAAACGCATGGTCAACGTGTCAGAAAATCAACTCCATATTTGACTCAGATGCTGTTGGGTGAGGTCTTAAGGTGGGAAGTTTCATGACCTGGGGGTTCCTCTGTGAGATCTGGCCTGTCTTTGGACCAAGCCTACACTTCTGTCACGCCACAAGGTTGTTGCTTTACCCGCCTTTGGTTTCACCCCATCATATCAGGGTCTCACCCCTGTGCCCATTTACCCCCTTTTTGGGTTCCTACTTTATTCTCCTCATACTTCTCCAAAATCTGATTTTATTTTTGTTCCTATTCCTTAGCCCTGCCTCTTTTCCTTGCTCCTTCTTTCCTTGTGACCTTTCCAACCTCCTCCTTAACTCTGCTTCCTCCTTCTGATGTTTCTATACCTCCCCCAGGTGATCTTTCCCACCCACCACCAACAACTTCTCCCCCTCTAGCTCATCACTCTCACTTCCACCTTTACACACTGTGCTCCTCCATGGTTTTCAGCAGTAGTTTCTCCACCTGCTGACCAACTTACTCCAAATGCTACACATGCTCCAACAGCATACAAACTGACTGGATCTGTGGGTCATTTTATAATATCTTGGACTTCCACTCGGCTGGCTCTCTGGCTGATGGATTGCGCCTGGAGTTTGTGGGGGGGACAAGGTTGTGATTGCACATTTTCGACATACTCCCCGTCAGTGGTGCCAAATGAGACAGGGGCTATATGGGTCGGGGTGGCCATCTTGGATTTGAATAGCTCTGCCTGCCTGCTGTCTGGATCTCCCACTTTGATGCTGTGGGGGGTGAATTAGATTTTAAAGGTTTAGGTGTTGAGATTGCTGTGCTATGGAACCTTTCCCTGGTGGTTGTTGGGCCAGGTGTAATTTGCACATTCCATTAATGTTGGCATTGTAGGGTCCATAGGCCCTTTGGCAAATGCAAATTGTTAATGCCCAGATGTCCAAAGACCTGGGAGCAGGCCCGCTGATTCAGAGGACCTTACCATTATCTGCCACCTAGGACGAGTTTTGGGTCTGTGGAAGACTTGTAGCTTCATAAATTGGAAGATGGGACTTAGTTAGATGTGCACAGTTGCAAATAGGATGTTTGGAACTCTGGCTGCAGCGTACTTCTCTTGGATTATTTCCTGTGGGCGGTTTGCCCTGAATAAGACTTTGTTTGTAATTCTAGAGCCTTGCTAATCTGATCCCATTTTATAGCGATTATGGGAATGTAGCTCCCATGGGATAGTCCAGTTCTGTGCAATGGTACAGAAGCGCAGTGCTCCAGGGAGACCCCCATACTTTTCCTCCAATGCCATCCTGGAGTGCGGAGGACCCCCCACCCCACAGCCACTGCACTGCTGGCAAACAACACCAAGAAGGGGTCATTTTCATACCTCCAAAGGCAGGGATCCAGAGGTAAGGAAGGGCAGGAGTGGGCTGTTTGTTTGGTTTTCATAGGAAGGAAAGCCAACATCACTAAAACACTACTTGCAGAGCCCGGACATGCAGGGCGTACCATTGGGTAGATCTTCCAATTTGTTAATCACTTTGGCTATTGTGTCCCTATAAACCTGCATCCTACAAAGAATTGCTCAAAGATCATTTCTTCCATTACATAGAAGGGACGGCCATGGAGGCCATCATATTTCCCATTGTAGCTCATTTATGCATGGCTCATTTTAAGAGAATCATATATACACTGATGACAATAACCTTTTCTATCTGATTATGTTATGGAGATGATATGTAGATGATGTTTAAGTGGTTTGGGAAGGCGGAGATACTTCAACATTGGTCTTCATTTCCTAGTTTAAGACAATAGACTCACAATTTAGGTTCACTAGCCATATCAAAAAAGCAGAAATGTTGTTTCTCGACATCACTAGATATTTTTTTTAAAAAAGAAGGATCAAAGTTTGCCCATTCACTTAAACTACAGCAAGCAACTCGTTGCTCAGGATTGACAGTTCCCATACCAAATCCCTTAGAGAGAATCTTCCCTGTAGACTGTTTCTATGACTCCATAGAAACAACACTGAAAAGTTCCACTTTGAACATGAAGCAGCTATTTTAACCATTAAACTCACTCAGAAACAATATCCCTCTAGGCTGATCAAGAGATGCCTCAAACTTGTTTTGAACAACAATTGAGAAGCCCTTCTTGAATCAACCACCAGAGAATCACAAACCGACCAATTAGTCTGCATCAATACCTATACTTACTTTTCAGATCAAAAAGATAATTTTGAAACATTGGAGCATTCTATAAAAAGGTCCCTTGCTCTAGCCAAACCTGTCGTTTTCAAGAGCAGTGCCAATTTAAGAGGCAGATTACTACGGACACTGACAGGGTCAGGACTGGACCCAATCAAGGGGGAACAGGGACCCCTCCCAACCTGGGGAGAGGGCCTACCAGGGCAGAAGCAAGAGCCGCTGAGACAACAATGTCCCAGAAGCAGAGAGTGGAAGTGGGTAGGGCCCCAGTCACTGTCCCTTTTCATGTGACCTGCTGGATGAATGTAGTACCACTATATGTCACTCTATCGAAAGACCTCCATGCTGGCCAAATTTCTTTCTCTGTGGTTACAGGACTAGCAGTCCCAGAAGGCCAAGTAATAACAGAGGGACATGACGCATCACAGAGGAAAGCTGCCAACTTCAAGTCACAGAGAGAAACTCCAACACTAGTCGAATTAGCTAAACAAGCTAAGGTTTCCTTGGACACACGCCAGATGACATTACGTTGGAAAAAGAAAGACTGATTTGAATAGAGCACACAAAATGGGGTTGTGGCTAACATGGGGCTTTAAAGACTTTACCTGCTGTAACACAACTCCAGGGGCAAGATCAGGCCGAGATTGGCACAAGTGAGAATCAGAGAAGCAGAGAGATCAGTGGGAGGGGGAGGGAATGAAAAAGACAGTAGATTATCGGTATAAAAGACCTAAAAATGCCAGAATGGATCAAAGGTGTTAGGGTGAGGTCAGAAGGCGGAGACGAGGGCCGAGTGACAATGAGGAGGCCTGAAGGTGGAGCGAATTGCTAAAGAGCTGGTGTTGGCGTTTGTTGCAGGTGCAGTATTAATAGTGAGAGAGAGTGGTACTAGATAGTGAGTGCGAGGCTGTAAGTGAGGGAGTGCGAGGCTGTAAGTGAGGGAGTGCATTTGATAGTTGAGTGTAAGTACTGGAAGAGGGGTGAGTGGGAGAGTGGAGTGCCAGGGAGGACTGGCGAAGAAAGAGTGTGTGGCCAACGGAGGATAACCGAGGGGAGTGAGAGAAGGGAGACCGAGAGGGAAGTGGGGAAGATGTGAGTAAGACCAGGAAGAGGGAGGAGTAAGTAGTAGAGAGGGTTAGGGGAAGGATGAAAAAAAGGAGTCTGAAACAAACCTGGGGTTTAGGGAAGCCTGGGCTCGATAGGTGGAGCCCACTGGAGGTCGAGAGAAGGACGCTAATTGGTTTCACCCTACCAACAAATCAGTCTGGTGCGAATCAGCTTTATGTAATCCCTGAATCACATTTTGGGAATTTGTGAAGCCAACCGAAACACTTGTTGCCATCATGGGGCTGTGCTGACCCTGATGCAACAGTCCTCCACTGCCGGGAAGATGCTGAAGTTAGTGTAAATCATTCAGACCACCTGACTACCCACAAGGGCTACCCCAAGGCCTGCTGGCTATGACCTATACAGAGACAAAGAGGGGGTGGTCCTGTATTATGGGAAGGTGTTGGTCCAGATGTGTCTGTGTCTGTAAGTGCTTGAGGGCATGAATGGAAAAATTGACCCAAAGTCTGGTGTCTATCATAATTATTGAGCAGAAGTCATCGACAGAGACTATTCAGGGGAGGTTAATGTTGTCCTCTACAATCTGGGGAACAATGTGTATGTGGTAAAGCCTACCTAAGCTAGCAACCCAGCTGATGTGCGTAAAAATCCTGGTCCCTGAGAAGGGGGGAAGTCCTAGATCTAGAAGACACAGAGAGGGCAAAAGTAAGGTTTGGAGAGATGATCCAAAGAGCAAAGCAAAATTGATGAGGGATACCAAGTCCTGACTCGGTGGAAATTGAAGAAGCCCAGCAGACTGACCCCTTATTGAAGCAAGCATGAAAAGTAGTAGTCTCTGAAGAAAATAGGATAATTAAGTCCTTGCACTTACTAAGGAAAAGGTGATTACTGTGTAAAGTTGATGTTAGCCTCAAAGGGCATGGGGATTAATTGCCACCAAAGTTGGTACCAAAACCATTCCAGAAGACTATGATCAAAAAGACCCACTCAAACCTCACCAACAGACATCAGGGGCTGGAGAAGACCCAATGGAATGTGCTCAGTAGATTCTATTGGCCAGGAGTTTCAGCTCACCTTAAGCGGTTCTGTGCAGTTGGCCCCATCAGGCCAGGAAACCGAAGGCCCCAATGCAGCCATTTCCCTTTATTGAGATGCCCTTCCATAGAATTGGTATGGACATTGTCGGACCCCTGGAGCCCTCCAAGCAGGGAATCAGTACATTCTGGTCATTATGGACTAGGCCACCAGGTATCCCAGGGCCTTCCTACTACCAAGCAGCACTACAAAGCGCATCCTAAATGTGTTCATGCCGGTTTCTTTATTCAAGTGGCGTTCGCCAAGGAGATATTGATGTATCAGGGCATCAATTCATGCTGAGATTGATGGGAGAAATGATGGGACTGATGGGCATCAAAAACCTTGAGAACATCAGTATGTCATCCTCAGACTGATGGGCTTGTTGAAAGATTCAACCAAACACTCAAGAGAATCCTCAGAAAACTAGTGGATGAGGAAGGAAGGAATTGAGATACCCTGATTCCGTGGGGCCAGTTTGCACTACAGAAGACTCCACATTCCCAATTGGTACATGGCCAAAATCCAAGATATGTTCTTGATATAATGCAACAGGAATTGTAAGAGCTAGACAATAGGCATACCAGTGACCAACCCATTGTCCAAAATACCCAAGAATATGTGGAAAAGGTCAGAGCATTTATAAAGTCTCATCTCTAAGTCGCCCAATGTAACGCTCACCTGGTATCCACTGGGACGTCACTCAGCCTGTTCTGACCTCTTACGACCTCAAACCCTTCCCTGGAAGCTATTCGACTGGAGACTGGGCCTGAAACACAGGTTAGGTAGAGTTGAACTCCCTATTGTCTCTGTGTGCTTGAACCCCTTCTTCCCCGGGGTCCCACCCTTCCCTTTGATCCACAGCTCACCTTGTTTTTTTGATAGTGTGCTCTCCATCCTGCTTTCAGCGCAGGGGTGCGTTGATTGATGTGGGCTCGTTGCTGCCTAGTTACTTCACTGGCAAGAGTCCGACAGGTAAGTATAATGAGTCTTTTGAACAGTTCTCTAACTTAGTTACTTTCCTTCCTTAGATGATGGCCGGCGTCCGGGGATGGCGGCGTGCTGCTGAGATGAGTAGCGCTGAAGGTGAGTGAGTGTGCGATGCCCCCGTTTCGTATTTGCATTGAACTGAGTTCTTTTTCTGTGTCTTTTAAGTGCCGCGACGTTTTCAGCGTGGATGCCGGTTATGAAGAACAAATGCGGTGGGTAAGCACGGTATGCGGCGCCTCTAGATGTTTCCACGCTAACCTGGAGTGTCTTTTCCCTCTTGCAGATGGATGAGAAGTTCCGGAGACAAAGTTCCCCCAGAGCGGCTCAGATTCAGGTAAGCATTTGAAGCTCGTACAGTATTTAAAAATAAGCAAAGATTTGCAGAATGCTTACTAATGCCTTTTTTCTGTTCTTTTCCCTTTTCCTAGGAAGCGGCGTGCCGTGATGGGAATGACACCGCCAAAGATGGCCACAGAACAGAAGGAGCTATGAATGATGGGCAAAAGCACCAAAAGGTAAGGCTGTTCCTAACGGTGTTCTTGTTCTTGCAGGAGCTGAGCGCAGAAGAAAGTTGCAGGCCTACTGGAGACTGATCCGAGCACGGTGAGTGTCACGCTGTAGGTGCAGAAAACGCAAAGCATGTTTCTCAGCCTGGGTGTGGCTTAAATAGTCTCTGGATATCCCAGGTGTGTCTGGGCTGAACCACACCCAAAAGACTAGACCGCACATGCAGTTCTGGGAACCGAAATATGTGGGGGCATCCATCTTGTCCACATCAATGCACTACAAGTCCAATCCCCAATGTTATCCTATAGGAGTGAGTGAGTCTGGTGCCACAAGCGCCTAGTCTGACTCCAAGTGGGTCTTTGGAGGGATGGAGAGGCCCTTGAGGGCCATGTAGGTGATTGTGGCCTGGCTCCAGCCTGACATCTCGGAGGGCTGGGGACATGAGGGGCAGGAATCATGACAGCACCCCCCCCCCCAAGGCCCCTCTCAAGATGGCTCTTCTGTCTGGTCCTGGTTTGGTTGGATGGTTTTGATGAAATAGTCTAAGCAAGCGAGGTGCATGGATGTACTCACAAGGCTCCCATGTCCTGTCTTGTGGGCCATACCCCTTCCAGTCTACTAAGTAGTATAATTTGGATCTGACGTACTTTGAATCTAGGATGTCCTTGACTTCGAATTCTGGCTCCCCAACTACTACTGGCTGCGGTGGCGTTGCTACTCGGGTCCCAGGTTGAAGAGATTTAAGGAGAGACACGTGGAACACAGGATGAATTTGCATATTTGACAGCAAAGCTAGTCTGACCGCTACAGGATTTATCACAGAGGTGACGGTGAATGGACCCAGGTATCTTAGACGGAAAGTTTGGGCTCCTTTAATGGACACGTGTTTAGATGCCAGCCAGACTTTGTCTCCCACTTGGTAGTTTGGGGCATTTGCTCGGTGTTGATCAGCAAACTTCTTTTGGCGATTCTTAGCTTGAAGTAGGTGTTCAGCTGCCCTTGTAAAGGTTTGAGAAATGGTCATGTGCAAGGTTTTGACTGCTGTTATTTCCAGGGTTGTAGGAACGTACAACTCTGAAGTACGTGGGTGCCTGCCATACATGGTATAAAAGGGTGTCTGCCCAGTGCTGGTGTGTAGGGAATTATTATAAGCATATTCAGCTATCCATAATAGGTCGAACCAGCTTCCTTCAGCTTGGTGTAACATGCAACGCAGATACTGCTCGAGCGTCTGATTTGTCCTCTCAGTTTGACCATCCGTTTGGGGATGGTGACTGGTGGATAGTCGGATGTCGATCTGGGCCATAGAACAGCATTTTCTCCAGAAGTTAGATACGAATTGAGTACCTCGGTCCGAGACCAAAACTGAAGGAAACCCATGGAGCCGTACGATGCCTTCAAAAAATACCTTTGCCAGAGTGGAAGCATTTGGGAGCCCCTTAAGAGGAATGAAATGTGCCATTTTTGAAAATAGGTCTACGACCACAAGAATAGTGTTAAACCCTTGACTGGGAGGTAAGTCAGTAATAAAATCGAGGGACAACGTGAGCCAGGGTGCTGGTGGGATTTCCAATGGTTGCAATAGCCCAGCCGGTTTCTGCTTGGGTGACTTGTTTTGAGCACACACTCCACAAGATAGGATGAATTGGATAATGTCTTTACGCCACGTGGGCCATCAATAATATAGTTTTGCCGTGGCTAGGGTTTTAGCAATTCCGGGGTGGCCCTCGATCAAGGAATCATGATAACTGGACATGACTGTTCTCGTAGTTCTTGGTTTGGTAAGAATAAACGATTCCTGAAGTAGGGCAACTGATCTTTTATCATGTAGTTTTCTCCTTGTGCACTCCACGCTTGTAATTGCTCCGGACTCATCAGGTTTTGGATTTCTTCATGTAATTCTTTCTGAGTAATAGTTTCTGTGATTCATAGGAGCTTGTCACTCGGGATGATTGCTATTGGGTCAGGGGTCTGATACCCTTGCTTTTCCACCCCCATATGGGAAAGGGCATCGGCCTTCCCGTTTTTCACCCCTGGTCGAAATGTAATCACGTAGTCATATTCAGCAAAAAAAAAGAGACCAACGTAGTTGTCGTGAGGATTGGGCCTTTGCCGTTTTTAGGTACTGGAGGTTCCGGTGGTCAGTTATTACGGTGATTGTGTGTCTGGCGCCCAAGAGGTCGTGCCGCCATGCCTTAAAGGCTGACTTAATGGCCAGGAGTTCTTTGTCTGTGATAGCGTAAGCGAGTTCAGGGGGTGTGAATTTACGTGACCAGAAGGCAACAGGGTGTAACTGGCCTGTTTCGGGGTCCTTTTGTGAGACGACGGCTCCCATAGCCATGCTTGAGGTGTCCGTTTCCACCAGGTATGGAAGATCAGGGCAAGGGTGGCGTAAGTTTGGGGTAGATATGAATCTTGCTTTGAGTTCCTGGAAAGCCTCCTCAGCTTCTGTTGTCCACTGGAACTTTTTGTTGCTTTTCCTTAGTAATGACGTGATGGGATGCACGATTTGCGAAAATCCCGGGATGAACCAGCGGTAGAAGTTTGCAAAACCCAGCATACTTTGAACCCCCTTGAATGAATTTGGGGATGGCCAGTTCAGGATAGCATCTACCTTGTGTACATCCATTCGGATTACATTCGTGCTGAGAATAAAGCCCAGGAATTCCACCTCGGAGACGTGGAATGAGCACTTTTCGAGCTTGGCGTAGAGCTGGTGTTGACAGAGTTTCTCCAATTTCGGATCGGACGTGTTTAACGTGGTCCTGCTTTGATGCAGAATATACTAGGATATCGTCGATGTACACTAGAGCACAGACATCAATCAATTCCCGTAGGACATCGTTCATGAAGTATTGAAATGCAGCAGGCGTGTTGCAAAGGCCAAAGGGCATTACTTCATATTCGTACAAGCCGTATTTGGTGCGAAAAGCGGTTTTCCATTTGTCCCCCTGTTTTACGCGAACAAGGTGATATGCCACCCTCAGGTCTAGTTTTGTGTAGATTCGGGCATCTTTGACTTGATCAAGCAATTCAGGGATCAGTGACAGGGGGTAGCGATTTTTTACGGTAATCTGGTTCAGTGCGTGATAGTCGATGCACGTTCTCAAGTCCCCCTCCTTTTTTGGTGCGAAGAATAGAGGACTGGCTGCTGGAGACTTCGAGGGACGGATGAACCCGTTGGCCAGGTATTGGTCAAGATAGGCCTTCAGGTGCTTGTTTTCTGGTTCCGTGAGTGCGTAAATTCGCCCACAAGGGATTTGTGCACCGGTTATCAGGTCGATTTGGCAATCGTATGGTCTATGCGGTGGCAGGATATTAGCCTGTTCTTTCTGAAAGACATCTTGAAAGTCCTGGTATTCACTTGGTAGGGTGCCGATTGCCACAGTCGCAAGCGCTGAGGTTCTGGTGTCTATTGGTTGTTTCTCTTGGCGATAACATGTGTGGGTGCAAGTCGCGGGAAAGGCCAATTCTTTTGCTCACCAATCGATTCGAGGATTGTGAGCTACCAACCATGGCATTCCCAAAATCAACCGGAACTGTGGTGCCTTAATGAGGTCGAAAACAATAGATTCTTGGTGTCCATCCTGGCACAGAAGGGTTAAAGCTGCAGTGCATTGGGATACTGGACCAGAAGCTATTCCGTGCCGTCGACAGTGGTAACAGTGTCAGTGGTTGATTTAGGGCGTAACGGAAGCCCCATCTTTGCCGCAAGATCCTGGTCGATGTGTGCATCCGAGATGGTTGTTGGTGATTGATCAAGACCACAGAAATGGGAGGTCTGTAGTTCACTTTCTTCGCTCGACAAGTGGACCCCTACACTTGCCAGGCTGGGGAGTTTTCCGATTCCTTGATGGTATCTTCCTTGTCCGTCGCCCCTACCGTCCGCCTCGGTGGCTTCACAGGGCACTCTTTAAGGAAATTACCTGACCTTCCACAGTACAGACATAACTGCTGCTTTCTCCTTTTATCCCTTTTTGCTTTAGTCAAGGGGAATCTGACCCCCCCCGATTTGCATTGGTTCTCCTGAACCTTCCGTTGTTCGGGGAGTATTGTCCTTTGAATGCACATACATAGGGCGAGGGTCTGGTCCGGTCTGGTTCGATCTGCTCTTCGGTCCTGCAACCTATGATCCAGTTGAACAACAAGGTCAATGAATTCTGAGCAGTCTTTCGGGGGGTTCACTACTTGTGCGAGAACATCCTTGAGCTCCCCCCGCAACTCCTGATGAAATAACGTGGTTCTCTTCTCCACTGGCCATTCTGCTTCAACTACGAGTCTATTGAACGTGGCTATGTATGTTAATAGGTCTTGATTCCCTTGGCGTAGGGACAGAAGTTCGTTGTCTAATGCCTGCCCATGAGTACGACAGGCTCACAGCTTTTCCATCTCCTGCTGAAAGCCCCTGAAGTCGTGCAGCAAAGGATCGTCTTGGGCCACAAAGGGTACACACCAGTCCGCGATGCTACGACTCAGGTAGGATAGCACAAAAGCGACCCGTGATTGGTCATTCGGAAAGGCCCCTGGCCTACAAAGGAAGTGCAGGCGGCACTGGTTCATGAACGTTGCAAACCTCTTGGGATCCCCCGTAAATCGTTCGGGCGGGGCCAAGGGAACTGCCACAGGAACGGTTATCTATACGGGATTGGCTGATGGCGCTGGCATCGAGGGCACGCTTCCCGGCAATGGTGCATGCCCTGCTTGTAACTGGAGAAGTTGCTGGCTTAAATCATCAGTGCGTTCTTTGGCTACTATCAGTTCTCTCCTCAGGGTGTTGGTCTCCTGCCTGGCTGCATGTACTTCAAAACATAGCTGCCCCAACATGTGGGCTAACTGGTCGGTTTCTGACATTTCCATGACGCCCAGGTGGATTTTGATGTGAGGCTTTGCGTTCTGTAACGCTCACCTGGTATCCACGGGGACGTCACTCAACCTGTTCTGACCTCTTACGACCCCGACCCCTTCCCTGGAGGCTATTCAACTGGAGACTGGGCCTGAAACACAGGATTGGTAGAGTTTAACTCCCTATTGTCTCTGTGTGCTTGAACCCCTTCTTCCCCGCGGTCCAACCCATCCCTTTGATCCACAGCTCACCTTGTTTTCTTGGATAGTGTGCTCTCTGTCCTGCTTTCAGCGCAGGGGCGCGTTGATTGATGCAGGCTCGTTGCTGCCTAGTTACTTCACTGGCAAGAGTCCGACAGGTAAGTATAATGAGTCTTTTGAACAGTTCTCTAACTTCATTCCTTTCCTTCCTTAGATGATGGCCGGCGTCCGGGCATGGCGGCATGCTACAGAGATGAGTAGCGCTGAAGGTGAGTGAGAGCGTGATGCGCAATGCACCCCTTTCGTATTTGCATTGAACTGAGTTATTTTTCTGTGTCTTTTAGGTGCCGCAACATTTTCAGCGTGGATGCCGGTTGTGAAGAACAAATGCGGTGGGTAAGCGCGGTATGCGGCGCCTCTAGATGTTTCCACGCTAACCTGGAGTGTCTTTTCCCTCTTGCAGATGGATGAGAAGTTCCAGAGACATAGTTCCCCCAGAGCGGCTGGGATTCAGGTAAGCGTTTGAAGCTCGTACAGTCCTTAAAAATAAACGATTTTCTGAATGCTTACTAATGCCTTTTTTCTGTTCTTTTCCCTTTTCCTAGGAAGCGGCGTGCCGGGATGGGAATGACACTGCCGAAGATGCCCGCAGAACAGAAGGAGCGATGAATGATGGGCAGAAGCGCCGCAAGGTAAGGCTGTTCCTAACTGTGTTCTTGTTCTTGCAGGAGCTGAGCGCAGAAGAAAGATGCAGGCCTACTGGAGACCGATCCGAACACGGTGAGTGTCACGCTGCAGGTGCAGAAAACGCAAAACATGTTTCTCAGCCTGGGTGTGGCTTAAATAGTCTCTGGATATCCCAGGTGCCTCTGGGCTGAACCACACCCAAAAGACTAAACCGCACATGCAGTTCTGGGAACCGAAATATGTGGGGGCATCCATCTTGTCCCCATCAATGCACTACAAGTCCAATCCCCAATTTTATCCTATGGGAGTGAGTGAGTCTGATGCCACAAGCGCCAAGTCTGACTCCAAGTGGGTCTTTGGAGGGATGGAGAGGCCCTTGAGGGCCATGTAGGTGATCGTGGCCTGGCTCCAGCCTGACATCTTGGAGGGCTGGGGATATGAGGGGCAGGAATCATGACACCCAGGCCAGGCAAGACAACATGTACAACCAGAAGGCAACCTTTCCCACTTTCCAAATGGGGTATAAGTGATGGTTCTTCTACCCAGCACCCAAAACAAGCTTTTGGCGAGATGTCATCGACCTTAAATTGTTAGTGAGGGTGTATCCAAATTGACCTATAAGGTGAAACAGACCGACGGGAGGAAGCAAACTCATATTAACAAATAAAAAGCAAGTAAAGAGAACAGCAACCCTCTCTTGCTGGCCCTGTCCCCCATGAAACCTCTTTGCCAATAACCATACTTGGGGTGATGATCCCTACAGGCTTACCCAGGTCATACCACAAGAATCTGACACATCTTCATGAGACTTTTCCAGATGGGATCTCCAGAAATATGGAAGAGTAAACAAGAGCCAAACTACACCCAGGAGGGTAATCTGGTGGCAGCCCTAGAGACTACCAGAGGTACGGAAGGTCATCTGGGAGGAATTCTAGAAAATGTTGGATTTCCGAGTTATGGAAAGGTCCTTTTATCACAGTTCAACATCAACCTGATGCTTTGTATTGATGAGCTGGTATAGATTCTGGGGCACAGCCGATTCATATCTACTCTAGAATTGACCAAAAATTGCCTTTTCTACCCCTGAACGGCTGTTCCACTTTACGGTGTCCCATTCAGCCTTCATGGGGCCACCATGACCTTCCAGAGGTTAATGGATTGGGTTTTGGAGCCATGTGTACTTTCTGCGGGCGCATACCTGGATAACATAGTTATCCATAGCAAGACCTGGGAGGACAGCCTTCAACATCTCTATAAAGTTTGTGACTGTCTCGGAAAAACAGAACTTACTGCAAACCTCGAAATTCCACCTTGCACAAACTTTGGCAACATACATTTGTTTCGAAGTAGGGAGATGTAAGGTTTTGTCAACACTGCAAGGTAGAAGCTGTAAAAAGTGCCTCCTGCTTAAGGAAAAAAAAAAACAATATCATAGCTTTCCATAATAAACCATCTGTAGTACCCCACCAACCCAACTTTTCTACCCCAGCGGCTTCCCTGACAGAGAGACTGAAAAGTCCCACCCCAGTCCTGCCTTTTAGTAGAAGAGTCATTGTCTGTCTTTGGTGGATTAATGGCTTGAATCTTTCACAAACCAGTACCCGCCATGCCCGATTTTTTTCCAAAGAGTTTCTCTTGCAAACAAACGCTTTCCTCATTGCTCTAGGGCTGGTCTTGTTACAAGTCCAGAAGGGTTAGGAAAGGCCCATCCTCTACATCAACTACCCTGTTGTAATGTCCTGCATTTGTTGAGTTGGAATGTCTGGCAGTGAAGATTACAGTCCACAGTCTAAGCTGATCACCTATCAAGTCCCGTTGGTGTGAACGGCCATAAACAAACACACGCATCCCAGATTTGTAACACGTTCAGATTTCTTTTTCTGTGGTTACAAGATTACCAGTCCCAGAAGGCTAGGTGACATCACGGGACTCATAACAGCAGACGAAAGCCACTAGCTTCAAGTTGGAAAGGGAAGCTCCAACACAAGTCGAATTACCAACGCCGCTAATCGAGGTACGCTTATCTCGGCTATTCCGCGGCAGCATGCCGGACAAGCACCATGCTAGGAAAAGAGAGACTGATTTGTATAAAGCAAGTGAAAAGTTGGCGGGACTAACCAGACTCGGACTGGCCTATAGGACAATAGGGCAATACTTGAACCAAAAAAACACAAAATGCTAGTGTAGGCCAGTTGTTTTGGTCAAAGTGGACCCATTTATGGACCAATGTGGGCCACTTTGATGAGTTACTTCACCATACGGATAGTAGTTTTGACAAGTGTTGTTGAATACATATTCTTCAAAATGCACAATTTGCATAGGATCTTATAAAAAAAACTCCCCCTTGGGTACTATTCAAACAGTCTGTCCCAAAAGGAATGAATTGCCATTTACAACTGTGGGACTCTCTTTTTTTCATGACAATTTTAGGCCCGAGTCCGACCCTGGGACTAAAATGAGGTTTTATAGCCATTACCTGCTGTGACCTAACCCTCAGAGCAGGATCACGCCTAGATTGGTCCTACAATCAGGTGAGAGAAATGAGAGGGGGAAGGAACAAAAGAGACAGGAAGTTATGGGTATAAAACATCTAAAAACGAAAGAAAGGATGAATGGTTTTTGGCTGAGGTCATTAGGTGGGAGAAAGACAGAGAGCGACAAAGAGGATTACAGAAGGTGGAGCGGAGTGCTGAGAAGCTGGTGGTGGTGGTGCAGGTGATTTACAGCTGAGGCATTAGTAGTGAGAGAGAGTGGTACCAGGTGGTGAGAGTTAGGCTGTGTGTGTGAGCGAGTGTCAAAGGGGTGTTGGAAGGAGATGATTCTAGAAGAGAGGGGTGAGTGGGAGAGTGCGAGTGGTGTGAAGAGAGTGGAGAACAGAAGAAAAAATAAGCAAGTTGGGGAGAGTGTGAAAGGAGCAGGGTATCTGGCATCTGCATAATCACAATCCTTAACACTGCTTTTTGAAACCTGGGAAAGAACATTTCGAGGTAGGGATGCCGTAGGAAGTCCCATGGGAGTTAGGTAGATACGGCTATGCCCTTTAGGCCCTCACTGCAGCTAGATATATTTTTGTAGTTGATTTTACCACTCTCTAGTCTGAAACTAACCTTGGGATTAGGCACGCCTGGGCTAGGGAGTTGGGCGCCAATCCTTTTATTTATGTTTTTATTTTTTTAGCTTTGTGTAATAAAAACCCTTCAATAACATTTTAGAGTTTTGATAGTTCGAGAAGCAAACAGATCTCAAACAACCAACTTTGTCACTCCATTTTGAATGACCCATTGGTTTTGGCTCCAGGTACATGCCACCATCCTTGTGGCAACTGTTCTGTTTGGAGGTACACCAAAACTAGTAAAGTATTTGATATAGGCCTCACACGTCGCTGGAGACAGCACAAATGTACAGACGGTAATTCTCATCGTAACATACCCTTGCAACATGCATGATATCCATATTACCACGCGATCAATGAAAACTCACATTATGGAACATCCGAGTTGCATCCATAACAAGACACGTTCTGCAGTTGTGGTCAATCATTTCATCAATAACTTTAACACACAAGATGAGCTTAAGTGACTACACTTAATGAGGGACACCTCATAGAAGCTAAACTCGTTGTGTTGGAGCTAACAGTATCTTCTTTTCAAGACCAATTATCAGATATTTGATAAAAATTAAGATCCCTGTTGGCTATGACATTTTTTTAGGTTACTTTGTCAAGCCTGTAACATGTCATCTACACAGATGTTGGATTTGTTTACCCTGTCATGTGGGGAGACCTCTCTCAACCAGGGGCAGGAGACTCATAGGGACAAAAAGCATGAGCCAGCCCTGTCCTAGATTCGGGAAGTGGGAGGTTGCGGGGGAGGAGGGGTCCCCAGTCACTGAAATCCCCCTGGCCACAGTTTTTTATTGTCAGTTTCAGTACTCTATGACTCCCAAAATGCTTCTGGGAGCAACAATGAAAATCCATACTGGAGCCAGGAGAGCCGAATCAAGCACAACCAATGCAATGTAATGTACTGGGAACCTTCATGGAAACCTTCCTGCCAAACAAGAGTGAAACATCCAGCACCCATTGTGACAATCACAGACAGATTACAGGTCAAAGGAGGAACAAACAGGAAATGAACTGGAAGTGAGGCGAGGCTGCAGGGGGGCAGGAGAGGCACAGAAAACCTCTCCAAACAAAATGACAACAACACTCCCAAACACCTGAGCAATGCAACAAGGAGAACGAGCATCCTCAGCCCCTAGCTGCTACCACATCAGAGACTGTTTCTGAAACTGTGATGAAAAGAGGGAGAGGCTTACAGGTTTTTTTTTAGCCTAGACCTGTGTAACACAGCTCCTGGGGGAAAGTCAGGCTCTGGTCAGTTCATAGAGTCAGGTGAGCGCTGCAGCCAATGGAAGGAGACAGAGCACCTGACAGAAACACCAGGACAACAGTATAAAAGGATACCAGAGAGGCAGAGTGTGGGTTGTTCAGGTGAAGTAGGAGGAAGTGAAGGTGGACCGAAACCAGGCAAAGGACGGACATAGGAGTGGCAGAATTTGAGCAGAGTGCAAGTGAGTTGTTTGTGAGGGAGAGTGGTACTAGTTATGTGTGGGTAGTGTAATGCAGTGTAGGAAAGGGGGAGGAGCTGTATACAAGGTGAATGAGAGAAAGATAGAGATAGCATGCGAGATAGAAGTAGGAGAGTGAGGGTAGTAGAGTGAGGAGAGAGTAAGGATAGTAGAGAAAGGTGTAGGAGTGGGGTGCAGAAGCATGCAGCAGAGAAGAAGGGTGTGAAAACAGCGAGAGTGGGTGTATCGGAAGGCTAGGCAGGGCACCATATCCCTGTGTTTGAGGGAGAAGAGGGATGTAGTGCAGCGAGGGGAAAGTAGTAGTGCAGAGAGTAGGAGTAGAGTGTAGAAGGGAGCGTGGTAGGAAAGACAGTAGTAACACTGGAAGGTGGAGGTAGAAGAGGAGAGACATCGGGAATACAGTAAAGGCACTTAGAAAGGAGAGCAGGTGAGTTGAGCTGGTAAGAGGAGTACGGTGAGGAGGAGAGTTGTAAGGAGATGGAGTGGGGCTTGAGGATCTGATGGCACATACATGCACCACCCTATAGGGCCAAATAGTGTAGGGCCAGTTTAGGAATTCCCTGAGGGGAAATTGAATAAACAAGGCGTTTTCCTTTAGGCCATCACATAAGATAAGAAAAGCTCTTAGAAAGTAGGAGTTACTGATCGCTAGAGATTAACCTGGGCCAGGGTTGCTTGGGTTAGGGAGACGGTGCAAGCTAAGAGGAGAGAGAAAGGAACGGTGCTTAGCATGCCCCCTCCAGCCTCCTCACCAGCCTGTCGCATTCTTTTGAACCGACTGCCTGTCTTACTGCTGAACAATCAAAAATTGATGGCCATGACAGTCCATACATATTATGCACTTTTGTGTTCGTAAAGTAAAACTCTCCCTTGAACCTGCCTGGAGACTCAGCAAATTATTAAGGCCATCTGTGGCACCTGTCAGTGGCCTCTGTTCTTCAATAACTTGCATAATTTCAACTGCATTTATTGCAAGCGTTATGCTTTATATTTTGCATGTTCTCAAGAGAAAAAGATAAATGGTGTTTATATTTTGATAATATGATTCAAATTTGTATTTTTGATAGGTGAACAGCTATCTTATTGCAACTTGTATATAATAATTTTGTTCGAATTCAGGATATTTCTTACTGTTCAAACATGGCCACCATTTTCCCACACCTCTTCCCTCATAAATACCATTTTTACTTTAATATGGCTGTGTTTGTCCCTTCCTGTGCATCACACACACTGTGTAAAACCAAGCCTGTGTCCTGGCATCCTTTTCCGATACCCTTCATACTATTTCCGAATGTCTTCTTGACATCCAATCCTGGATCAAGTCACACTATTTACATCTCAATTACTCGAAGATGAAATCCTGTTCTTTTCCACTTCTGCCATCCCACCTCCTATCCCTCCTCTGTCCATTCTTTACCCACCTCCCTCTCTCCCTTTCTCTACATCTGACCGAACCTTGGGTGTCCTCTTTGATTCCTCTCTCTCTTTCTCATTACAGATCTGTAATATTGCCCGCTCCTGACATTTCTTACTTTACAACATCCGTAAAACCAGCTCTTTCCTCACTTTTCATGCCACTAAACATCTTGTTACTACTTTAGTTTTGAATCTAGTCTACTCTTTCAAATGTCTTCATGGGGTAGCTCCGCCCTATCTTTGCTCTCTGCTTTCTTTGTACAGTCTGTCTCACTCTCTTTAGTCTCAATTTCAGTTTGTGCTAACTGTCCATAGGCCCCCCTGTGCCCAATCTCGCTCTCTTAGCCTGAAAAATGTGAAATTCTCTGCCACTCCACATTAGATCTATCCCTACTTATTCGTTCTTTCGCACACATCTAAAAAATCACTGGTTCTCTAATATGTCCTAATTTTCCTTCCTTTTTGGTTTATGTTAACAATGCATTATTTTGTACTGACTACCTGTGTTCAGTGTTTTGGTGAAAGCGCCTTATAAATGAATAAATGCAAATGCCAGCATGCATGGGAAAATGCACTTAATTTGTGTTTCTGCCCCATGCATCCTCTCGGAATCCGTAACCTATGTATGCCTTGAATTCTGCTGGCCTGTTTGTCAATGAGTTAATTTGCCAGCACCCTTTCCATTTTTTCAACCCTACACACTTTATTTTGAACAGTCTTTTCAATGGATCCCATCACATTGTTTCTTTTTTTGTGTGTGTGTTTAGCCAAAACATGCCTTGTCCAGAAGCTATTGTTTCGTGTCCTAATATTTTTGGGGGGGTCAGTTCTTCTAAAGCCATTTCAGTTGGTATGACAAGGCAATGTTATTGGCTTTTTCAGCAATTTCCTTAAACCTTTGCTCTTACGTTTAATTTTTTTGAACAGCATATCTATGAGCCACAGATATTGATTGACCCGTTTTGTAATCCTAACAGGATTTTTCATACAGAATTCCTGAGCTCATAGAAAATGTCCTCCACTTTGTCATCCTTGAGGTGAGTTCATGCCTGGATCTGGGATCTGTCACGGATTATGGTTTTTAATCAACCTTCATCTCTCCATTTCCTTATCTGAATTGGTTTTAGATTTCTGAGACATTGCCAATCCTAATAAAATTGCCCTCACTATTCACCATTGAAGTAAGAGTGTTGTTACATATTTAACACTCACTTCTCCCTTTAAAAAAAAAAGGTTTTGTGTGCTATGCATAACAACTTCCATTTTGGTATACCTCTATGATTGTCTCCTTCAATTAATTTTGTACAGCCCACCCAGCTCTGACCACATTGTCCTGAACAAGGTCCTACACCCATTTGGGGACTGGGACCCGTCAGGATTTTTACACACTATGATTAGTGTTTGTTATACGATTATATGAAATATGTTTTGTTTCTTTATTTTACTGGTGCACTTTTTGTCTCCAACAGTATGAATGAATTTGCACAAGCCTTGTTGCCTTGACATACTGTTTCCGATAAGTGTTTGCTACATAGTTACCTGCTGGTTTATTTATGTATAATCTAATTATTTTGAAGTATCAGTGTATTAAAAAAGGTATCTAAGTAAATTGTGTGGTTGCTTATTTGTTTTGATATGTAGACATGTCATACTGTTTAATATAGGTAGAAACATCATAGGGAATTAGGGGTTTCATGTGATCACATATTTTGTCCTTAATCAGTGTACCCTTGCTCTTTCCTAAAACAACAGTGTCCCCTTTCTTTTATTAATCAATCATGGGCAAAATCCTAGCGAAAAGTGTTTTGCTGTGGAAGCACCTACATGGCGTGGCCTGTGCGAATGCCTCCGTACCATGAAGCTTGTGCCCATAGACCTGGCCACCCAGTCGACTGTGTCAAGACCTGGTTGCAATATTTGGCGAGCAACCACTTTCACATCTTCCAAAATGGAGTTAAAACCATCCCTCAAGGAGGGCATGGCCAAGTGGCAACAGAGATGGCAGCTTAGGTGCTGAGCTCTTGGAACAGCGAGACAACTACCATGGGCATATTTTCCCAATTATTTTAACATCAACAGACTAATTTACAGTACTTCCAACAACAGGTTATACATTTTGAGACTTCTCTGCCTCTCAAACAGCTTATTGCAGTACTGGCGACTTCGTGTGGAGCGGTGTAGTTCCTGCGCCTCCTCAGGTGTCCTCTGACATCACTTGTCTCCAGACCCAGTTGGTGGGCCCGCCGAATAAACTGGAGTAAGAGGCCTGCTGACACCAAGCCCAGCCTCGGTGCGCCCTGGATGCCGGTGAGAGTCGTTACTTGCCTCCGGGGTGGGCTCCTCTTTGGCTGTGACACAGTGTAATAATTGCAGCCCCTCAATCTCCTCAGAGCCACTGTACTGCTGCGAATGCTTCTTTTTCTGGCATTGTTGCTGCTTGTCTAGGCAGCTAAGCGCTGCCTGTGTCCTCCGGTGGGGGCCCTCTCCCTCACACGCAATTGCTTACCTCACATCATCAAGCCCATAAATCGCGTTACTTCCAGGTTTCGACTGGGTAGTGGAGGCCTACTCATTGCTGCCCTCCGGTGGCCGAATACAATATTGCATCTTGCTTTATATTCAGTTTTCCATTCAGCTTTCTTCAACTTCTGGCACACAATAGCTGCTTTCACTCTCTACCATTGCTGATAACACCAAAACTATGCCCTTATCTGATAAGTGCCCACTTAATTCCTATATGGAAAAGATTGTAGAGGCACTCAGTAATATTCGTTCCTCCATTTCCACACTTGATTTTCGTTCCTCCAGTATACAAGAAGAACTCACAGGCTTACAAAAAAGACATACTTCTGGCAGATAAGATGAAGCATAAAAAAGAGTTGCTATTGTCGAGGATACAGTGGAAGGCCTTGAAAACATGGAACTAAGGCTGACACAACTAGAATATGATGTCACAGAATTGGAGGACAGAAATCATGGAGATAGCCTACTCTTCTATGGGATACCTGAGAAAATGGAAGGCGATGACCCCATAAATGTTCTTATCAAATGGATCCCCTCTGCATTAGGTATCACTTTTTCGCCTCCATTGGAACTACTGCGTGTCCATCGAATAAGACCTAATTTCTCTAGCAACAACACTACACCTAGACCTTTCATTGCTTGCTTCCTAAAACATCAACGAGCACGCCAAACCCTTTTAGCTGCCAGAAAGAAATCCCCCATTCTTTTTCAGGGGAACAGAATCTTCATTTCTTCAGACTTCTCCAAAAGTACTCAAGCCAAGAGAAAGAAATTCCTTGGTATGCAACCTCTTATGATATCAGATATGGACTACTTGAACCTGCAAAGATGATCATTACCATTCCTGATGGACCTACTAATGAATTCTCGGAACCCAGAAATCTCTTCAATTTACTTCAATCCCTACAAACTACGCTGATGGATACAGCCTCTCTAGACTCTTCATTCAGTCCCTCTAAGTCAGACCCACAACTTCAAACACCTTCTTTCAGAAGAACAAAGAATCAACATATCAAGGTTACCTCTAAATACAGCAGATCTGTTTAATCAATTCTTCATGATTCTCCTTCTACTCATCTGAAAGATAAATCTAGATCTCCCATTAAAACCACAGATCCTGCTCTTTCAGCCCTACAAACCTGATTAACATTCTATTCTTATTACACTACGCCATTAGTCAAACCAACAAATTATCCCATGCTTTTTGCTCGTTTAACTTTGTTATTATAACATGATTGCTCCATTTATCACTCTATCTGTCCATGTTTCTATAACTTTTGACTTTATTTTCATCTCCTGTTCTTGGGCTCCTCTTCACTTATGCTCCGGCTGTCTCTGTACTCTGCTACCCCCCATGATACTCTATTTTATTTCCATTCTGACAAAACTCACCTCATCTCTTTTTCTGTTACTTTTGTTTATATCAACACTATTATATCCCTTACTTACTCTTAATTGTATTTTCCTCTTTTGTCATGACCCCACGCTTACGTTCCTACCCACATGCTCCGGTGATGCCACAACTTTTGGAAGTTATTGTTCCACTGGCTCATTAATTACCTTAAAGTCATTTATATCAGTTTACGCTAATGCATTAACTTTCACTGCACTCTTCACTTTTGTCATTTTCAACCCTTTTATTGCAAATGTCATTATTATGTTTGGTACTTGGAATGTCAAAAGGTTAAATCACCCCATTAAAAGCAACAAGATAATTACCCAACTTACAAAAATTAAAACAGATATTGCATGTCTTCAAGAGACTCATCTGAGCTCTGATAGCGAAAACTTCAAAATCAGAGTCTCTTGAGTCAGCCATACTCGGTGTGCAGTCAAAATATCTAGAAAGAAAATGTCGAAAGTCAAAAAAATCGAATTTTTTAAAAAAATTTTATTTATATTTATTTTTTTGCTCTCGCTTGCATGCAGGGGTTGCAGGCACAGGAGACCTGGGTGGGCACTGACCTGCCGCCTTTGGCGCCAGGCTCATGAACAAAAGTAAACAAGAACATCCATTTAACACCAAAAAACTTTTATTATGGACATAGCACTTCAGATACATTAACCTTGAACATTCCATCCATTAAGAAGGATGCATTAACCTTGAACATTCCATCCATTAAGCAGCCCCAAGTGTATTCTTGGGTGTGGCTGCTAATGGATTGCCTTTGCACGTGGTCACTCTCTAGGAGTGGCAGGGTGTGGCTGGTAAGCCGGCCCTAATGGGTGTGCCCACGATCTCAGCTATATAAGCTGCCCCGATCCTCAAGATAGACGCTTTGCGTTGTTCTGCACTTGCAAACAGCATAACGCTCACCGTCGCCTGAGGTCAGACTTACCTTTGAAGATCCTGCTTCCTGGCCATGCTGCTTCCTGCCAGCATACTTACTAACTGGTGGATGCTGTTCTTACCTGGACATCTCTTCGGCGAGCCAATTATTCATCCTTACACTTTCCGGTACGCTGAAATCTTCATCTTGGCACCGCAGCATGACATGCTCTATCGTCGACAGCAGCGCCTGCAAGGAAAAACAGAAGACAAGGTTAGACATCGAAAAAACAGTTTAAGGTTGCGTTTTGCCATACTTTGCACTTTTCCTTAAACCATCACATACCTGCTGTCGAACATTGCAGTAGCATCCATCTTCCATCCGGCCACATCTCGCGTCTCACAGCTGCATTGAGGCCGCATTTCCATCTAAGGGAAGAGAACAGAAGAGAGACATTATTGCGGGCATAAATAGGAGCAACATATAAAGACATTAAACAAAACGAACAGCATCACAAGAGCTCAAGAAAGACTTACCAATCATAAGGAGAAGCATAGTCGCAGCTGGACTGGACTAATCCTTATAAGGGATCAGTGAAGGAACTAGATCGCATTCGAGGCGCCCCTGCCAGAAGTAGCAGAATGGAGAGCTTATCTTCCATAATTCACAGGTGAGCTTTATGGGCCGGCGTATGCTCACAGAAACCGTACTTTGGGGTGAAGGGTTTGAGAGGTACAACAATCACAGATTGGCGCACTCACACACTTATCTCCATGCAGGAGCAGTATCACCACGTACCATCGCTCACAGCTTTTCTACTGAGGGAGAGGCCTGAAGGCGGTGATTCAAGTTCAGGGAGGGCTGTAGCCGTGCCCCAACGCCTCCGCAGAGACCTGGTGAGCGTAACAATTACCTACCGTAATTATCTTTCTATGGATTCTTCTCCCGCATATTCCTGATCTTGATAGATACCCATCATCCAGCTCTGCTGCTCAGAAAATCTTCGCCAGGGGCGTAGTGGACTTCGACTCAGCCGTTGTTCCATCTTGCGCAGTGGTCCATCATCGGCTCTGGAAGTGACGTCAGGCACCATATATATACCACGTCACTACGCCCGATGCTTCAATTTCTCCGATTTATTTTTTCCCATGCTCAAATACGCCATAGGAAAACGGAAGGAGGCTAACCAGCCTTAGAAAGCAACCATGGAATAGAAACCAACAGGTTAAAAACATTCCAATCAGAAACATGTATTTTATTTAGTAACTGAGATGAGCACCCCAAAAGCCATCACCAAGGCACTTCATGAAATCAGAAGCGAAGAGCCACAACACTTCCTGAGTGGGGACGACTGGGATGGGTGATGAGGAATCTGCGGTAGAAGAATCCATAGAAAGATAATTACAGTAAGTAATTTCTCCTTCAATGTATTTCTTTTCTCCCGCAGATTCCTCATCTTGATAGACTCCCCAAGCAGTAAGCTAAAGGAGGAGGGCAGAAAGGATTGTGCAAGCAGGTTCGGCAGAACCGCTCTGCCAAAACGTGCATCAGCCCCATGTTCAACATTCAAAGCATAATGCTTTGTAAATGCATGTAATGAAGACCACGTGGCAGCACAGCAAATGTCCCGAACAGGGACCCCCCCTTTGAAGGGCCGTGGAAGCAGGGACTCCCCTGGTGGAATGAGCACTGATTCCCGGTGGGACTTCTTTTCCCACCAACTGGGACTCATAGATGCATAAAATAATCCAGTATGAGCTGGTTTGTTTAGAGATCGCAAGACCCTTACGGGAAAGAGAATGGCCTGTCCCTTGCTAACCCTCTTGGCTGATAGGATGGCAACCAAAAATGCCGTCTTAAGGGACAACTACCTAAGCGAACCAGAGTATAGGCTCAAACGGAGCCCCCATAAGAAAGGTTAGAACTATGTTAAGGTCCCAATCTGTAACAGCAAAGCTAGTTGGGGGAAATTTGTTGCGGAGGCCCTTCAGCAATTGGGCCATGACCGGTATGGTGAAACAAGAACCTTGACCGTTTTAACCTGAAGGCCTGGGGAGGCCAGCAACAGAAGGAACTCCGTCAAGAGATGGGGTCAACCTCGCGCTCCCTACCCCACACCTCAAATCTTCTCCACCTGCACGTATACAGAGATCTTTTAGCCAGCACCATCTCAAGAACTTCCTCAGAAAGGTCCCAGTCATCCTACCTCATCCACTCAAGAGCCACGCAATATAGGTATAGTTTGATGGGATCCGGGGACAGGTTCAGTATCTGACCCTCTGACTAGGTTAGGAGATCTGGTGGCCGAGTCAACGGGTGGGGTGGACAGATAGACAGATGCAAGAGGTCAGAGTACTACGTCCTCCTCATCCATTCTGGGGCGATCAAGATTATGGTCGCTCGAAACCTCTTCAACTTCCTGAGAATCCAAGGAATCACAGGGATCGGAGGGAGTGCGTAATGGAGCGGGAAAGTCCAATCCACCAGAAACGCGTCCCCAGTGCACCGTTCCCTGGGGATTCCCACGAGAAAAAACTGTTTGCACTTCCTG
Source organism: Ambystoma mexicanum (assembly GCF_040938575.1). Classification (NCBI taxonomy): domain Eukaryota; kingdom Metazoa; phylum Chordata; class Amphibia; order Caudata; family Ambystomatidae; genus Ambystoma; species Ambystoma mexicanum. The sequence goes on from NC_090922.1 coordinate 820,287,627, forward strand.
TTGGCTTCCATGGAAAACAGATACACTACTGGGGTACCCCAGAGAGCAAACACCCCTTTAAGGACTTCCTGGCACACTTCCCATTCATGCGAGACCGTACTCTACCTTCTCAGAGCATCCACAAAGCTGTTCTCTGCCCCGCAATATGAACTGCAGGGACTGAGATCTGATTCGCTAGCAACCAGAACCACAGTTGCATCATTTCTGTGTAGAGGGGACGGGAATGCACTCCACCCTGCTTGTCAGGTAGTGCATGGCCGCTGTGTTGTCTGTCAGAATCAGGACATGCTTCCCCTTGAGTGATGAGGCAAAGGCCTTCAGGGATAGCCTGATAGCTCGCAACTCCAGCCTGTTGATATGCCACCTAGCCTCTGCAGCTGTCCAAAGGCTGCTCACCTGCAAATCCTCGCAGTGAGCGCCCCAACTCTTCAAGGACGCATCAGTGACCACTCAGGTCTGAGGCCATGGAAGCTAGAAGGGTTCCCCCACCAAAAGATTCCTGCGTATGCCCCACCAGCTGAGTCCGCAAACTACCTGGCTGGACACCCTCAGAGGATCCGAGAGAGCCCCCAGATACTGAGACCACTTGTCCCGTAGGGGCCACTGAAGGGATTTAATGTGCATTCTAGCCTCTGGTACCAGGAAAATGCAGGAGGCCATGAGGTGCAAAAGGCAGAGAAAAAAGGAAGCTGCTGGTAAGGTGGCGTGGTTCCGGAACAACAGGGCCGGTGTCATGAGGGACTTCTTTAAGTTCAGGGAGTAGCCCAGCCTGTGCAGTAGCAAACAGGTGTCTTCCAGGTGAATCAAAACCTGTCCCACTGACTTCCCCCAGATCAGCCAGTGATCCAGGTATGGGAATATGTGGACTCCGATCTCCTGAGTTGAGTCACAACTACTGCCATGCACTTGATGAAGACCCTTGAAGCTGAGGTCAACCCAAAGTGCAGCACTTTGAACTGATAATGCTTGTCCCCAATGAGGAACCACAGGAATTTCCTGTGCTTCTGATGTATGGGCACATGGAAATAGGCTTTGTGCAGGTCTATGGAGACTAGCCAGTCCTGAACCTCGAGAGCGTGGAGAATTTCTCTTAACGTCACCATCCTGAATTTGTCTTTTCTCAGGAACTTGTTTAGAGCCCTGAGGTCTAAGGGACCAGGAAAAACCATGAATACCACCCTGACCCCCTCTGATCGGAAGGCACCTCTTCCACAGCACCCTTCAACAACAGAGCTTCCTGCAGCTTCTGTCCTGGTTGGATCAGTGATGATGGGGGTCTTTCCGGAAGTTTTCTTAAAAAGGGCATGCACTAGAACCAATGCCTTGCAAAATGTTCACCAACCGGTACACCGTGGGAGGGAAAATCAAAGCAGCTTCGAAGGCACAGCTGCTGTCGGCCGGCCCTTAGACCAAAAGAAATATTGAGGCTTAGTACCACCAAAAATGAAATACGCCAGTCACGAGTTCAGAGGTGCATGTACAATTTTAATAGGCAGATAGCTATCTGGCTCCCAACACCTTACAGTGTGTACCAGCAGACATTGTGAGGGGAGAGAGTCCTGGACATTACAAAGACATCAATTTATATACTCTTTTCCCCAATCCCGGTTACATCATCCAGCACCTCTTCAAGTTAACAATTCGCTAGGGTTCATACCCAGTTCACATTGCTAATACAGAATCAAATAATTAAAAATTGTTTAATGTTTTCCTTAAACACTCGACATGTTTTTCTGCACACAAAATACAATGGTAACATCTGGTTTTCGAGCTTAAATTAAGTCCAGTTTCAAGGAAGGATCACAAAGATTTCTGCAAAGGTACACAGTTTTAACTATTTACCATTCTGTTTACTGTTTGCACGAGGATGACGCTATTGGTACAGACAACATCTAAATTACTGTTCAGTTCAACTCCAGTTTAGCCCCAAGGTTTCTTAGTTCAGGAGAAACAATCCACCCTCACCAGCCACAACATGTTTATCTGCGTTGACACAGTGCAAAGTTAATTTTTCCCTGCTGCAGCTGAAAACACAAAGTTTAACATGAGGTCAAAACAGGAGTTAAACAAAATGGCGGATGATTCTAAAATGGCGGTGTAGTCAGCTTTTATTCAGGTTCATTCGGATGCAGTTTTCAGTGCAATGCGAATGTGCTTAGGCCAGTGTTCATTATCAAGCGGTATTATGCAAAATATGGTTTTACATTAGAAGCTCCTGCCCATTCCAGGACACGAGAAATACCAAAGCGTCCATTCCTTTCCCTTCCCTGTCTGTAGGGAGATTTGACGTGGATGCTGCGGGCCTGGAGGGTATGGTGGCAGCCCGAATTACCAGCCCTTCTGGGGAAGGGTGTTTTGAGAGGAAGAAAGGTTCCCCTCTTGCCAGCCTGTACTTTCCTGTGGCATTGGTACGTACGGGGACGAAGTGCATGGATTTCACCAGATGGAAGTCCAGGGGTCAGCTATGGCCTGATTGGAGGGCATGTTGTGCTCAATAGCTGGGCCCTCATCCAAGATATCCGTACGGTCATATCCTTGAGTGTGAGTGGAGGACAACTTGAGCCTGAGTGTGTCAACCACCTTCTCCACTAATGCCCTAAACTTGACAGATTGAGTGTAGGGCTGTTTATATTGCATCTCAAGTTCTGGAGATATGTCCAAACCACTGGCATCTTGGCGGCCCTGAGCAAGTGCCATCAAATTATCTTTGTCCTCGAAATAGTAGACGCTGCCTGATCCACAAAGATGGGATCGACCTCTTCGTACTCCTCGGCCTGATCAGTGCTGAAAATCGACTGCATCGAGTCAAAAAAGCCTGTCCTCAATAGCGGTTGAAAGGCGCTGATGTCTATGGTCAACCTCAAGGGCTTATCCTTCGGCACCGTGGCCCTGGCTGCAGAGGCAGAGGGTTTAGCCGCTTGTAGCACAGCCCTAGAGGCGATGGAGTGGGTACCGGCCCCGATTGCTCTGAGGGGCACTGTGGGAGAGGCTTCTAGAGGGTGATTTCCGTGCCTCTTGGGGCACGGGGCCCGAAGGCGAAGTCGACGCCAAAGGCATTGACTTCCTGGCAAGCACGGGATCGGGGTGCGAGCGCTGCTTTAGCTGACAAGGCCTGCTGGTCCGGGGTGGGAGCCGTGCCGACTTCCGCCTGTTGCCGAAACATTTAGAACATTTATTTCTTAAAAGAATCCCACTCTTCATGAGTGGTCGGTCCCTTAGAGGGCTTAGCTCACTCTGAGGAAGAATCCGATTCCCGCAGATGGTGGCGTCTCCGTGAGGAAGAGGATGAGGAATGGTGCTTGAGTGGACCTCGTTTTCACCTTGTTGCAGTGCCAGCCCTCGTCGTGATGAGTGCGCTCCCCAGTCTCGGCCTCCTGACCCTACGAGAGGCTGCGCCAGAGATTTGGACGATGGTTGGCCCAGTGCCAGCTTACCGGCTCTGTCTCGCAGGGACTTGGGTTGGATCTTGGTGCACAACGCACAGGCCTCCATGTCGTGAGTGGAACCCTAACACCATAAACAGACGTCGTGCAGGTCCGTCACTGACATTTTGGCCTCCCGATCAGAGCACTGCTTGAAACCCAAGATCCGTTGTGAAGACATATCGAGGTAAAAACAAAATAATTTCGCCTGAAAACGTTGAGTAAACTCGAGTGGGTTCCTGATGCAGCATGTGAGCGTGCGGAAAAAAGGAACTGAAGCATGGGGCTTAGTGACATGGTATACATATATGGCGCCTGATGTTACCACCGCGCAAGATGGATAGACGTCCGAGTCGAGGTCCAATACGCACCATGGCTAAGATTTTCCGAGCAGCAGAGCTGGATGATGGATATCTATCAAGATGAGGAATCTGCGGGAGAAAAGCAATCCATTGAAAGAAATGTTTGTCAGCCTTTTTTTGCATTTCATTGATACATATTTATGACTCAGTTCTGTACTCAATAATGAAAAATCACTTATTTTCAATGTGTTATCATAATTTAACCACTTGACCAGATCTTGTTGATCACTACTTCTGTGTTGAAGAGACTAACCTGGGGCTATCTTGGGGCTACTGTGACTGGTATTTCACAAACAAATTTGTGGGATGATGATGAGAGCATTGCAAACTTTTACTATTTACAAAGCTGCAAAAATTCAAGTACTGAAGAGAGTGTACCAGGAATGCCCCTCCTCACCCCCATGAGCATGACAAGTGCATCATTTTTTGGACGATCACCATATGCACCACTGACTGACACGTATGCAGAGGTATCCCCTCAGACAGCCATTCAAACCATATCCAGTGCATATCCTTCTAGATCCAGGGAACCCGACGGAGATCGTGGATCAGAATACTATAATGGACTGCATCATTAAATACCAAGAAGCCACTCTGCTGACGTCACTAGTGACACCACGAGGTAGCAGCGTTATTCATGAAGCGCACTCGCAGTCCTACACTGCTTTACACGAACACACACTCGCATGCACGTAAAATATGCTTACACAGTTCTGTAGATAGAGCACAGATACATATACGTACTGGTAAAACTTTCATTATTTTTCTCATTAGCCAAATGCAGTAATGCTAAAACGCAAGGCAACAAGAGATCCCGACCAAGCTTACAGATGTGTATGGCAACTAACCCTATGGGACTACAGGAGTATATATGGAGCCTGGTAGGACTAATTTATAGGAAACACAGCATAACAGGAGCACAAAGAAATCACATAAGTCTAAGCAAAATTACAGAAGGCCTCAGCTACAGGACACCAGACAAGAGAAGCAGGCGCAGGATGCACCAAGCAGGAAGGCCGAGTTGACAGCCAAGGACAGACATAAAACAAGCGCATTCCAAACTCCAAACGACGAGGGGCCAGCTGCAGGAAAATTGAATAAATCCTCATAAATGCAGACCCAAAGAGCTCAATTTTGTGGTCCACAACCACGTAATGCAGCCAAACTAGATAATGGGCATTCACCCGTGGTGGGAAGACGAGCCGTTCTCAGGAACCCAGATGAGAAATGAAACAAATGTTGCAATGGGGAGTGCACTCTCATAGGTTGTCTACTACCAGATACAATTGGGACACATAGTGATTTCACATCAGCTTGAAGAGGTGCACTGAGGGCTGAGAACTGAACTGGGTCCCAGGCCTAGGGAGACCAGATCAAGCCAATCACGAGACAGAAATCCAGGGGTGGATGGCAGAGGGCAAGGGCCAATGGTAAGTTTATGACCCTGCAACAATGTAATAGTTCTTGGGGTTGGGGCAGATCAGCCACCTGACATGCGAGAGCCAGTAGAATAACTTCTATATGGGCAAGCTATAGGTGATACTACTCCCAGCACCCTATTAGAATCGGGGATAGGTTTTTGGGGGAGGACCCAGCTGGTGACGCAATTTGAGACAAAAAATGTGGAGCGCATCTTGGGGAGCACTGAAGTACTGGAGAATTGTGATTATCTTGTATGAAAACTTGTCAGTTTTCTGTAATATATACGACAGTTTGAATTGCTCTTGGCTGAGTCCTCCGTTATTCTGGGGAGAGGGTTGTTGGGCCCTCGGGAGCAATACCCAAGACCTCTGGCATACATGGTTTTCTCACTAACAAGTTGGTAGCCGAGGATGGTTGGGCTACGCCAGTCTGGGATGAAGCCGACTCGCCGGCTGGAGGGCTGCGGGACACCTCGCGGGTTTCGAGATGACGGGGAAAGTGCGCCCGTGCAAAATCTGTCAGGATCCAGCCTGGGAAATATCCTGCCTGCAGTCCATGAGGGGGTCCAGCAGACCAGACAGGTGGCGTGGCAGCTTTGGGAGATGCGGCAGATGAACAGCATCAGCAGATCATGGAGTGCAAGTACGGACTCAGCCTCACAGCAATTGAGGGAAAGGGGGAAAGGCCCGGGGGTTGCGAGGGTAGTATTGAGTATTGTTGAGTATCGTAGATCAATTCCAAGTGTTGTCTAGTAGTGTAGAGGTTAGTAGGGTCAGGAGCTGAGGTAGATGTCATTTTATGTGCTTAGGGCACATTTGGTTAGAACCTAGACTATTGGCTCGAGGGCATGGATGACAGAGGTTATGTGAATATTGGATTTCCTGTGGTTGGGCGTTTTAGCTCGGGTCATACATGATTTTATCCCCGTAAGGATTAGCAAAGGGAGCTGGCCTAGATTGCGGAAGGTGATTTGTCTGGTTAAATCTTGCAGAGGCATTTTTTCTAAAAGGCGATGCTGTAGGTACAGATCGAATACAAATAATATTGGTATTCTCTGCTTGGAGGCAGGAAGACAGATGTGGGTTCATGTTAGAGTTGTGTGCATTTTTGGGCAACAGGATTTTACCATTGTACCCGCTGTATGTGATTTTTAGCATTACCTTGCTTAGTGAGGTGGTGACGTCACCCCGTAGGTTTGTGTCTAGGACTTGGAGAGCATGAGGTGTTGTGGAAACGGTGTTGAGAAACTTGAAATGGACAGAGGAGGTTGTCCAGTGATAGTGCGTGTAAAGGCGCATGTGCAATATTGGTGGGTGTGGATGAAGAGGTCTAGCATTGTGGAAGGGCGGTGTGTGGAGCACGCCTGACAGGTTGTTGTGGGGCCAGAGAGGCTCGAAGAAATTTGAATGAATTGCCAATGTATTGTGTTTTTTCCCTAATAGTGGAGTGTCAAAATCCTCGGCTTGAGGTCAAGTAAGAATAAACGCAATGTATCAAGGGAAGTGCAGTGGTGAAATGCCCCTTCAGCACCTATGCAAGACCCTTCCACCCTTTAAGGACAAGATTTGTAAATATAGCGCAGAGTGGATGAAAAGCAATGAAGGTAAATTGACTAAACCCTGACCGCAATGTGGAAGTTTCTCCAAGAATGTGCAGCAATAGCTACTGGCACACTTACAGGACACTTTTAAGGGGAAGAAGTTAGCAAACCACATGGTAATATTCGAGCTGTGGCGGATGTTTCAGGAGGGCGAGGTGAAAGTAGCGGGCGTGAATGGATACTGAACCAACATGAAGCACCGGGGTCAGCACCAGCACCCCCACATTCTCCTGTGAGCGAAAACGCGGAGGACACAGACGATGAACACGGGTTTTACCCATGATGGGAGTTAAAAGCAGCTGAGGGTATTCAAACCCAGTATTTCAATCACCACCATATACCAAGGAGGAGGGGCAAAGAGGAATCAGGCAAACGGTCAGCAAAAAGGGAATGAGCATTGAGGTGCCGAAGGGCACAAAGGAGGGCTAGATGGCATAGCCACGAACAAGTGGGTAGTGGGACAAGTTCTCCTAAAGCTAGAGGGGAATACAACGGGAGAGGCAGCGTGGGCAACCAAGGAAATGGAAGGCAAAAAGGGGAGCAGTGAAGCAAAGGACTGGGCAGAAATAATGGAGGAAGTAGATAGAAGAGAGGGGGAAGCAGAAGAGAGACACGAGAGAGCGTGCAGAGACAGCCAAAAGGAGGAAGAGAAAGAGCAAGAGCAGTGAGAGAGGAGGAGAAAGGAGCAAGAAGAGATTGAGAAACAAAAGGAAGAAAATGAATTGGCAAAGCAAGTGTTAGTGGACAGGGAATGGAAGAAGTGGCAGATAGAGTGGCTTATGCGAGAGCGCAATCAAAAGGAGGAGAGCGCGATCAGAGACATAAGGGCAGGATGGGCAATGGGCACGGGAGACAGCAAAGGGAGAGGAGGTTGGCGATTGAAGCCAGACAGCACAACCATGCCGAACAGGACCACTACAGTATCAGACAGAATGTACAGTATCAGACAGAACGGGTATGGGGTCCTATGGGAATAGGGGTGGCATAGGCTTGATCAACTCCAGAGGGAAGCCCGGGGTACACAAGACCTCTAGGAGACTGAGCTTTGTGGACTATTTTTTGTAGTGATATGGAAACCGACTTGGAAGAGGACGCAGGGGAACGTGGGGACGTGGACAGAGGGCAATCTAAGCACAAGTCTCCGGGGGACAGCACATACAGAAGTGTGGCATGGGAAGGGGGAAGGAATACAGGGATCGCTAAGGATGACAGGGATGATTGGTTGCCACGGACCAGAGACACGTCATACAACTCTGATAGCCTGCTCCCATACGTTGTGAGACTTGGGGATCTCCCAGGATGAAGGAAGAGGGAGATGGTACTAGCATGTACTGACACTAAGAATACGGGGGGATCTGATTGATGTGTGCGACTGACATGAGGACCGAACGGGGAGATAGGGTTCATGCAGCTGCACCTGTTGGAAAAACAAGGGGGGATGACCTCAATATATACCATGGAAACATAGACAAGGAAAACCTGAGATGTAGGCTACCCTCGTTAACCATGGATGCAGGGAAATGGATATACAAAATGGAAAGAATGACAGCGGGACAGAAATTAGCAGTGGTGGATGTAAAAAGACTACTTGTAGCGATCCTCGGGGAAGCCACTGATGACGTATGGAGAAGGACTGGCTACCCAGGAGTAACCACGCAGGACAAGGTGCACAATGGTTTGCCGTTTACTAACTGCTGAGCAGCTTTATGGCAAGATCTAAGGACCCAATACCCAGATACGTCTGGTATTAGTGCGATTATGGCACGCAAGATGGGGAAGACAAAGACCCCTTACACTATATTCAGACAATTCAAGAGCTTTGGCGCCTTGAGACGCAAGAACCGTGGGACAAAACAGTAGCATTAGTTTACCATATTTTATGCCAAGGGTTGCCAGAACCGGTAAAGAAGCAGCATAAAAATGTTGTGGGAATGGAAGCTAAACCTTGGCCAGAAATACAGCTCACAATAGTATGCCACTGTAGGCTATTGCAAGAAAATGCACAGAAAGATGAAGCAAAGTTACTGCAGAGGAAATTATCCATATATGCCCTGGAAAGGGCAGTGCTGACAAGCACGGGAGGACAGAGGACACCATAGCAACAATACACACCGCCGCCCGGGGAGGGAGGATTTATGGGGTGGGGGAACATGCAGCATGGGTTTCGAGGAAGAGGTGGGCCACCTAGAGGATGCAGGTACGAGCCACAGATACATCACAGCCAAGGGGGATTTCCAGGAGGGTTTTGAGGACACTGGCAGCAGGTACAGCAGGGCCCAGGGGAGTTTTCTGGGGGTTTCCAAAGGCAGGAATGGGAGCCACCACAGTGCTGGGTGTGCAGGTAGATAGGGTGCATTTCGAGAGTGTGCAGAAGCAGGGGGGTGCAATAGAATGGGGGTGCTATAGCAGCCAGCATACCAAGGGGAACAAGATGAGTATTACACACAGGACCAAAAGCACAACAACAAGGGCCGGCACTAAGTGCATACCCACAGCCACACCAGCCCATGACAGACACCACAATGCAAGCACCTATACCTCCGGTATTTGCAGTCACCACAGATGCCCCAGACACAAGGTAACACACAGCCCACGTACATGGCACAGCAGATGGCGCAGACACAGAACAGTATGCAACCAAACGGCAGGACAGTGGCACACAGCGAGTCCATAGCAGCAGCCCACATTAGGAACCTCGGAGGGGTCCCCATGGTAAGGAACAATCCATTTTTGGGGAATGGGATGTCCTTATACCCTCAATACGACAGCCCACCGACGGACTTGACGTGTTACATCAAGTTGATTACACCCAACCCTGCGGAGGAACCACGCATAGGGGTAAGGATAGGTAACAAAACCTTTTCCTTTCTTGTAGACACATGGGCGACTTAATGCTGCATCTGGGAAGGGAGATATAGGTTGTCAGGCGATGCCATGAATACTCAAGGATTTCATAGGGCTATGGAAGTGGTTCCTTTCACAGACAATATTTCACTTTCTATATGGGAACATGATCTATCTTTTCCCCTACTCTACTCCCAACAGACACCTGTAAACATACTGGGGAAAGACATTATGAGATTTAACATGACAATTTAATTCACGGACAAGGGGATAGTGGGCTCCACACCAGGGAAAAATGTTCTCAATGTACGAGAAATCATTCAAACCTACTGTGGACGAAGAGTACGGAAGGGGGCAGTGAACGAGGAGCTATTCCAATATGTGACTGAGATTGCTATAGCATGGCTCCCAGGGATCCAAGGGACGATGTGACACATTCCAAATGAGTACCTATTCAGACCAGAGATACCAATGGATGAAGTGGAAGGGATGATAGTGCCAGTATAATTGAATGCTGTGATTGTGGGAGACAAGTGGATAGCAGTGCAGGGGACAGATGACACAGGATGACCATGGTGAGTAGTGATCCCCATAGCTGAAGGGTACAGGTTGACCACAGTGACAAAAAACTATTCTGGGACAATAGGACAGACCATGAGATGGTGTTCGAAATGAGTGTCACATACTGGGTGAAGATGCGTTACACAGAAGTTATGTTATGTTATCTTCATTTGTATAGCGCACAGTCGTCCAAAGGCATCATGGCGCTGAAGAGGGGGAACTGAGCTAGGAAGGGCCACAGAGTAAAGAGCTAGAAAAGGGTGGTTTTAAGCGCTCTTCTAAAAGCGAGAAAGTTGGGAATTTTCCTCATGACAGGAGGGAGACCATTCCAAAGGTTGGCCGCAGCTATGGAAAAAGCCCTACCGCCAACACTAGTACGGTAATATCTTGGAACAACAAGAAGATCTGTAGTGGAGGAACTTAGGTCCTGCTCTGGAAGGTAACAAGAGAGTTTGGCCTGCAGAAACTCGGCCCCTTGACCGTGGATAGCCCTGTGAACTATGCACAAGGCCTTGAAGCAAACAAGCTGGCTAACAGGCAGCCAATGGAGTAGGCATAGCACCGGAGTGATGTGAGCTCCATACGGGATGCCCGTAGCCAGCTTGGCCACCAGATTTTGTATACGCGGTAGCCGCTTCTTTTGGAACTGGTGCACGAACTGGTGCACGCACTGTAGGATTCTTCATAGTTTCCGTGTGTGATGACTGATTTTTGATCCTCGGTCAAGTTTAATCTTTGACTGTAAAATAGTTATGGAAAGGGTTGGTGGACTAGGTAGTCTTTTACATCCTTTGACTCTGGAATCTTGTTTTATTTCTGTCTTTAAATTGCAGTGCATCCCTTGTTTTAAAAGAATGTTTCCTCTCTCTTGTTTTCTTTTCTTACCTGGATTGGCATCTATCTCTGTACAGTTCCGCAGCTCGAATTACCTTCCTAGCACGTGACACCGACATGTGACTCTGTCACGTGACACCGACATGTAATACAGTCATACGCACGTAAGATTTATTCATGAATGGTGAATTAAGTGTTCTTTTCCTCTAACATTTCTTGCCTCTGTTTTTTATTTTTAGGGATTGAATTTGAGTATGCATCAGGACCTAGTTTGTAATATTATCCTCCTTTTCTTTTGTTCATTTTCCACACCTGGCGTGGCATCCATTATTGTACATTTCCGTAGTTCAAATTACCTCTTTAGAAGTTTTTGATCAACATCACCATTACTTGAGTTCTATTAGCATCTCGGAAAGCAATCTTGTGGGCTTTCGGATCGAGTGACGTGGTCAGGTGATGATTTGTCCGTCTTGGAAGTTTCTGGGTCACATGACGTGACAACTACACCCACACTCACAAGACTTGATTTCTTTTCGATATAGAAATAAAAAGTGGAAACATACAAGACTTCCTTAAGGGTATTGTGAATCAACCTCCATAACCAAAAGGGTCCTCCAATGGACCTAGGCAATGTACAGATGGAAAGCACGGTCATACTGTATGTATATGACATATTGATATGCAGGACGACTGATGAACAGTGTAGAAATGACTCAGTGCATATGTTGACAGTGTTATTCGACAAGAGATACAAGGTGGACAAGGCCACATTACAGTACCATCAGAAAGAAGTGCTATACATTGGACAGATGATCTCCTAAAATGGCTGACAGGTGATTTCACAGAGGGTGGAGGCAATACGCAGGACAGCAACAGTTTGAGAGATGCAGCAGTTCTTGGGGTTATGCAATTACTACAGGGCATGGGTCTTGACTACATCACTTACACCAGGCCTCAACTGAGTGCACTGAAGGAAGTACAAAAAGGGGGAAAGATATGGACAAGAAAAATGACTGAGGCATTCAATGAGCTGAAGGAAGCGAAATGCACAGCTAGAGATACCAGACTATAAAAAGGAATTATTGTTGTTCTCACACTCCGATGGGGTAGTGATGACAGCAGTACTGACTCAGAAGACAAGCTTGGGGCACAAGCCACTAGCATACTACAGTGGAAAGTTAGACCCAGTAATGAGAGGACATTATCCATGTGATTAAGCTTTGGCTGCAGCCGCATTCGCAGTGGACAAGTCAGCGAGTATTACCATGGGGTGCAGCACCACTCTTTACGTGGAGCATGCCCTCTCTGCAATACTGGACAGACCGAAGAGCACGCTGCAACACAAAGAGCATCAGGGTTCAAGGTGTTATTATCAAATCCAGCTCTCAAGATAGTGAGGTGCAGACTTGTCAATCCGGCGACCTTTCTTGCTGATGTCTTACAAGAAGGTGACTATGCACATGACTGCACAGCAAACTGACAAAAATTCAGTGACACTCGCAAGGTACAGGAGGACACACTTAAGGGGGGAGACATGCTCTACATTAATGGCTCTTCCACAATTGACCAGGCAGATGGGGGTCAGGCATACAGGGACAGCAGTGGTGAGGCTGAGGGATGATGGAACCTGCTAGGTAGTGGTCAGTGCACGATTTCCGTCACATTATTCAGCACAAGCAGCAGAATTAGTGGCCTTAACATTGGCATTGGCGCGCAGCAGAAAAAGGGAGGTGATGATTTACTAGGATTCACATACATGACATCCACAGTACATTCAGGGATGTCATGATGGAGGGGTTTCAGGCGAGCTGACGGATCACCAGTGTAGCATGCACTCCTATGGGGCAGAATAGTGGATGTCATGCGTTATCCCGAGCAATGACCAATAGTGAAATGCCAAGCACACTCACGAGGGGAGTACCCTGTCTCAAGGGGGAATGAAGCAGCAGGCGCAGAAGCAAAATGCACTGCATATTTTTGGGAGCTCCTGAAAATGGAGGCCTTGTCACATGCATGTGACTATGCAAGGACAATTATACTTAAGGAGGGGTACAATGTATTGATTGTAACACAAATAATGGAGCTGCAGGGAGCTGCACTCAGGGGGGAAAAAGGACCAATGGCTTAGGGGGGGAGATGTACAGTATCTCCAACAGCTGCCCAATGGCAGAAGAATAACACAGGGAAGGTGGTTGTGCCACTCTCTTTGTTGCACACAGCACTGACACAGCTACATTATCCAACACATACAGGGAAGGAGGTGCTTGCCACCCACATTGGAGGAACATGGTTCTGTCCTACCTTGGCGGAAAATGTGGATGAATTTATGAGTAATTGCTTGACCTGCAAGGAGTTTACTGCAGGACATACATTGAGAGTTGTGAGAGGAGCCATACCTTGCCCAGTTGGCCCATTTCATCACCTCCACGTCAACTATGTCGCCATGATCCTAGTCTGTCAAGGACGCTGATACATGATAGTGGTTGTTTGCCCATTCTCTCAGTGGATTGAGGCTGGTCCCTGTTCTCACACGGACGCCCTTACAGCAGCGATTTCTGGTCCGGGAAGTGTTCACACTATGGGGCGTGTGTGAGGTCCTGCAGGTCTGACAACTGGCCCACTTCACCAACGAGATGTTCCAACACATCACAACGTTGCTGGGCATCCAACACAAATTCTCCTGCGCATATCACCCACAAGCAAACTAGGTGTGTGAACGCCTCAACGGCCTCCAGAAAGAATCAGTTGCCAAAACTAAAAAGAATACCAATAAGAATTAGCTACATTGTCTGCTCATAGCCCTGTTCGCATAGTGCAACAAGCCCGGGTCTGACCACCATTTAACCCCACACAAGGTGGTGACAGGACAGCGCATGCACCTTCCCCTGGTTCCCCCCACTAGGGCGTTCAAAGATACACAGAGTACCGCAAGTGTTTTGGGTCAAGAAATGTAAGATTATTACTTCCTTGATAGCTAGTCCCTCTTTTATTTCTCACCAGATAAGACACTAGGGAGGCCCTGAAGCCGACGGGGGAAGCAACAGTGCCAACAACGCAGTGGACTTACTTAAGCAACCGCCTGTATTTCCTGGGGACAGTGTCCTCCTCCGTAACTTCACCCGGCTTTGGGACGCGCCCAGATTCACATTGTAGATGCAGGGACTGAGAGAGCAGTGAGGCTCGAGGGGAAAACCGTCTGGAATCATATGAACGACATCAAGCCCAACAAAGCTGTGGCCAGACCTGGCAACAAGATTGACAGGGCCAATGATCATCAGCACGAAGAGTAATGAGATAATTTGGAACTTGCACTGCTCAGTAGAGTACACCAAATGATTACTCGCTCACGGGGAGCAGAGTTAGGGCAAGGACTTCCTGCACATCCAGAGTGAGGATACACTGTCCGTTTGTTATTTTTCTCTCTACATACATTCGTTGAGAAAGTGTGACTGTTTTATTGCATAATTTTTCATGCTGCCCAAAGATTCACAACCTGATACTTTCCAAGGCCAATTCGTCCACTTCAGTAGACGGTCCAACAGATTCAGAGCATGTCCTCTTAATGCTTACTACCACATTTTTATAACTTATTTGGCCAAAGCCTACCCACAACTTGAAAGAGGAAACCTATCTGTCCTCGTAATACTCAGAGAGCACAGAATTAGAACTGTGTGGGTACAGCTATTTATTATCACAATGTCCAACTACATGATCCACAGGGCTTAAACCTAATAAAACACTAATTTATTATTGCTCAGTTTTGGTGCATTTCAGGCAGGCAACTGATATCTTCAAGCTGCAAGGATCCAGCAGCACAGGTAAATGGGTGAAATAATAAAAAATATGCTTATCTTGTGGTGTCTTTTATTCCCAAGTGGGGTCCCTGCATTTATCTTTTGGCGAATATTGCTTGTGTCTAGTGAAACAGCGGAATCCTCTACTAACATTAACCCTGTGATGAATCAACTTCTGGGGCACCAGTGGTCCCGGATCAATATCAGTTTCTAAGCCATCAATCAACCCCACACCTCTAGTACACCAGAAGGGATACAAACAGATTGGAATACAAGTAAATTATAAGACCTCCTTGTCCAATTTTGTTAACATGGGCGGAACAGCAGGCTTATCTCTGCAAGGTCGTGGACTGTTGGTTAGTTGCAACACAGCCAGAATACAATTATTACCCAATGATAAAAGGGACTGTCCAGTCAAGGTTGTATTAAAATATCTACTTTATTATTACTACAACAGACAGTTCTAGCACACTACAATTACAACCCACACTGTAAAGAAACACAGAGGACAGACAGTTTCACAAAGAAAAGGGATGCACTCTGGATACTGACAGGAGGGTAGTTGCTAAAGTAATCAGTTTTATAGTTCAAAATTATTTGGTTTCAACAACAAAGGGGCAAAGGGTTGTAGCAGTCTCTAAGGGCCTATGGAGACGAACCAGGGTTGCAGAACCACAATGTACCTGGCCCTGAAGAAGTTCTTGGTGCTCGACAGCGTCAAGGCGGTTCCAGGGCACTTTGCAGCCCGTAAGACAGAGTTAGTGGCGGAGACAGCTGTGGGTACCAGGCAGAAGGCAGTTGGGCAAGCGAGGCTGGACGGATGTCTGCAGGCTGTTTGGCGCAGAGGCTTGAGGCCAAGAATCGTCTCTGTGCTGGTTGGCAGATCTGGAATGCTGGTCGAGGCCTCTCGGACGGCTGAGGTGACTGTGGCGTGACAACAGGCAGTGGTGAAGCCGGTTCGAGGACTCGACTATCTCAAAATGGTCCTTAAAAAGATGGACGCTGGAGGATGCTTATGTGGCACTCCTCCTAGCCTCTTTGCAGGGCTTGTGTCCTTTCAAGGCAGACAGCCCAAAGCTCAGGAGAGTAACTGCAGGCAACAACCTTGTCCTTTGTCCAGAGACTATCTGGCACTTCCCACCTAGGAAGCTTGCTGTCAGAACCAAGCAGGGCATGCTGTGTGCTGGCTGGGAAACTGGTTCTCGAGATCCTGGACGGGTCCTCTGAGTGCAGTATTTCTCTCTTTTCCCTGGGAGATGTTTTGGGGAGGGATCTTGCTTCCCTCTTGAAACTCCTGGCCTTCTTTCACTGGCAGAAGATGTAAGGTAGACTGTACCTTCAGGTCGGGTCCAAATGAGTCCTCCTTTTTACTCCTTGCAAAGTCTTCAGATGATCTGATAAGTGGGGGGCTCAGCCCTCATTAAAGCCACATGGGTCCCAGTGATTGGTGTAGGCCAAGCCCACCTTATTGAACCAATCCTGGGTCCCGACCAACAATCTTCAGTGCTGCTTCAGGTCAAAATTCTGAGCGCTTGGCAAAAAAAAGTGCAAGGATGATACTATATACTTCTAAGCCCCACCCATTTCCTGTCTGCTGTATATCAAAATGTCTCCTTAATTAACTGAGCCCTATGCAGCGCTTGCTCACAACATGGGCCTCCTTTGAAGTAGGGGTTTGCAGGCAGACTTTCGTCTCCTACAATTCACATACTGCCCTGCTCTGAAAGGAGTGGTTCCAGAGAGGACATTCACTGGATTTTCATACCAAGGAGGAGTGTTAGTACCAGGTTGACACATTGCATCACAAGGAGGTGTTGGTCTCTGGTCTGCATAGACACTTCCTGCACCCATGCCTTCCCTGAGGCCTGCAAATTTATATTCTTCAGTATTCACCACCAGCAGCAAGGTGTACCAATGGGGATGCAATTACATGGGGCCTTGAAATGCTAATCAGACTGCCCACGGCCACAGGCTTTTGATGTACCCACAGCTGTCAGATGTTAGCTACACATGACAGGGGAGGGTGACGCTGGTAAGCTGTATCCTCCCAGAGTACATGACTATTTTTCTGCTGTGCGGTGAGCATGGAATATATGTGCGGAAATGGCCCCACATATTTTCTGGAGGTTGATCATTAATTCTTTTTAAATAAACCAAATCAAAAAGCCCAGGTGAGCGCACTCTCCCTGTGCGGATGGTCGAATTCCTCACAACCCCAACCCCAGCAGGTGGAACGACCAGGTCAGGTGGACAGGAGAGCACTATAAGCACGGTAAGCAGAGGTAAGGGCAGTGCTGACACAGATATGGGAGTGGTGGATCTATATCTTGCTGACACTGCTCAACGTGTGGTATAAACATATGACCAAAGTAGGCAAGGAAACCCCCGGGGAGAGCTGGTGTGTCTGCTTACTAATCACCAGTGCCATGAGTGCCTCCAGAACGTTCATAGCAACTGAAATACCAGCAGCAAGAGCACAATGCCTCATGAACCTATCCATGGTTACAACCAGAGGAAGATTCGATGGGAAAACAGCAACATTGAGATGGGTGTCTCAAACAACACTCCCCTATGAAGACAGTTACATAAAGACCCTTCACATGATGAACAATTACTGGCAGTCAGACCAAGCTGTGCAATACATAACGGATGGGATGGAGAGACAAAAACAATAACAGTGAAGAGTTCACCCTGCCCAAAGAGGGGGTGAAACAAATAGGTGGAGAACCAAGATGTTGGGAAAGACCACAGATGCTCATGTATGGCCAAGTATACACAGAGAAAGGATGGAAAGATGGAGTAGTAGGAAGCAAAGTACACACCTTAGTACAATCACCAGTGAACACAGTACAAAGAGAAAATTACAAGTGCATGAAGGAATGGGGTGCAAGTGCCAAATTGCTCACCTGGGTAGACAATGAAGCTGGGTCGATGCCCATAATACCTGTGAAGAAACCAGCATTGTGCTACAAGAATGAAGGAGCAGTAAGAGTTGGAGATAACCTAGTATGTCAATACACAGAAAAGCGTCCAGCAATGAAAGTCGCCACAGCAGTACTGATGGACCATTACTGGGCGTGTGTCCAAGGCATACGGGAAGCTGCCACCCATATGGGGAGGAGTTTTCTCATTGGTACACATCAACCTGCCATAACTGTTAGTGCCCCAGAAGAACATAAAGATAATGGGCCTCATTACGACCCCAGCGCTAAACCAATGTGCTATTAGCACCATGGTCCATGCCGGGGTCCGCCATGGTGAATGGCGGAATTACCGCCCCATTCCAAGGTTGGCGGGGCGGTAATTCCCCATTCACCATTGCCCCTTCCCCATTCCCATTTTTGGCCCATAGGGCTCAATGGGAATGGGGAAGGCGCTAATTACGGCACCGTAAATTACGGTGCTGTAATTAGCTACTAGGTCCCTTTGCGGGTTGGCTTTTTAACGCCTGCTAAAAGCAGGCTTTAAAGTGCAACCCGCAAAGGGACCTCGTAATCAGGCGTTAAGGGTTTAACGGCGCCGACACCTTTTACAGTGCCATTAACCCCTTAACGCCTGGGTTGTAATGAGGCCCAATGACTTTCCAAAGATGGACACTAACACGAGAAAGAAAAGATCAGTGGGAGTAGAGGAAAAGAGAATAAAGAAACGGTCTGTGAGTAGAGAAAAGAGAGACAACTATTTATCATCAGAAGCATCCCTAGATGATGCACCACCTGAACATAGGTTATTCAGCAGGACAGAAATGTATTTCGCATCAGTGGTTCCAGCAGTTCAGACCTATAAAATGCAGAATGGCTGCAAATAAGGAACAAGTTACTTACCTGTAACTATTGCTCTCTAGCATGGGGCTGGCATGGATTCTCATGCTCATGAATATTCCCTGTCGTCAGGCTGGGAATCCTCTGTAAAAGAAAAACAGTTTCACTTTCACTTACAAACTGTGTTCATCCCATAAACCAATCACTGTCCTCTGGGTCATAATGCCTCTAGCCAATGAAAGTCTTCTCCCTAAAGCCCCTCCTCTGGCAGCCATCTTCAGATTTGGCAAGCACGTAAAGTGGCAGTATGACCAAGAAGAGCCGCAGAGGGGAAGAAGGGAGGGTTTGCATGTGAATCCATGCCAGACCCATGCTGGAGAACAATAGTTAGAGGTATGTAACTTGTTCCTTCTCCAGCATGGGGTCTGGCATGGATTCACATGATCATGAATAACGCATACTCAGCAGTACAACATTACACAACCATGGGAGGTGGCAAGGCTCAAAAGAAAGCAATTCACTCTTACCCTTGGAACAGAGTCACTTCAAGCAAACAGGTTGCATAGCACTGCTTGGCTGACTCTGGACGCCTCCCTGGAATCCCTGTTCATGCAATAGACCTTTGTGAAGGTGTGCGTCGACCTCCACGTAGCAGCCCTGCAGATGTCCAGCAGGTGCACACCAGACAGGAACACCGATGTCACAACGATCGCTCTGGTGGAGTGGGCTCTCGGACGGCTGAGGAGCGGTCAGGTTCGCCAACCGATGACAGTGCATATGATATACGATGTATGATAGGTTTTTTATAACACGCTTAATACCCAGAGGTTTCTAGGAGCGGACCCGGGGATCAAACCTGTGTTGCTCTGTGTCGTCTTGCTTCCAAGGCGAGCACGTTGCTGCTGAGCTATCCTCCCGTGACATGATGCAGCCAGAGAGCCACCTCGAGATGGAAGCCTTGGACAGGGCCTTCCCATGGTTCACAGGACCAAAGTTCACAAAAAGATGTGAATTCTTTTGAAAACTCTTCCTGCGTGCCACGCGGAACTTAAGGGCACGAGCAACGTCCAGCGAGTGCAAGGCTCTCTCAGCCGGAGGCTAAAGCTATGGGAAAAAAATGGTAACATCAAAGGTTTGTTGAGGTGGAATTCTGACGGAACCTTCAGCATGAAAGGGGTGCTTCCGCAGCACCACCCTCGATTTGTTGAAAGTCAGGTATGGCTGTTTGCAGGATAGGGCCTGTATCTCACCCACCCTCCTGGTGGAGGTGATGGCCACAAGGAAAGCCATTTCCCACGAGAGGAACTTGAGAGGGGCCTGATGCATAGGCTCGAAGGCGGCCCCCATGAGCCTTGTCAGAACCATCTTGAGTTCCCATGCCGGGGCAGCCGACTTCACTGGTGGGAAAGAACGAAAAAGTCCTTTGAGGAACTCCTTGACGAATCGATGAGACCAAAGTGAAGACCTTCCTGGAGACCTGGTGTAGTGGGAGATAGCTGCCAAATGTACTTTGATCAAGCCGTGTGCCAGACCAGTCTTAGCCAAGCATAGCAAGTATGGAAGTAATCTGCTGGGCTGTGACCCTCAGAGGGGTAATCTTCTGCGACCGGCACCATGTAGCAAAACTCTTCCACTTGGGACCGTAGCACTTCAGAGTCAATGATGCCCTGGCCTTCGTGAGGACCTCCATGCCGTCCGCCGGGAACTCATATCCTCCAAACTCTAGGGCTGCAGGAGCCAAGCCCTCAGGTTGAGCGATCCTGGGTCGTGAAGCAGGATTACGCTGGGACTGCTGGTAGATTGACCGGCGGCGGCGCTGACAGGCTAAAAAGGTCTGGGTACCAAATCTGCCTCGGCCATGCCTGGGCGATGAGTATCATCCTGCACTGACACTGTGTGAGTGTGTTGAGGTCTCGTAGCAGGAGAGGCAATGGTGGAAACGGGTACAGAAACATCCCTTGCCACAGGAAGGAAAACACGTCTCCCAGGCTCCTCGGCTGGCGGCATCTGCTGGCGAACTTCTGTCATTTGGAGTTTGCTGCTGTCATAAACAGATCGATCTGGGGCCTGCCCCACTTGGCCAAGATGCGGTTCACCTGGTCCTGTCAAAGTTCCCACTCATGACAGGAGTACAACTCCCTGCTGAGGGAGTCCGCCATGGTGTTCTTGACTCCTGCTAGGTGAAGGGGGACAAAGAACATTTCTTGTCTGACGGCCCAGCGCCCCAATTCTTGCACTTCCCTTGAGAGCGCTGGGGACCAAGTGCCCCCTTGTTTCCTGATGTAGAGAATCGTGGTGGTATTGTTGGTGAAGATCCTCACCATCTTGCCCTTCTTAGACCGAAGGGAGGACTTGAGGGCCCAGAATACCGTCCATAGCTCCAGGATGTTGATATGGAGAACCTTCTCCTCCAGCAGCCACAGGCCTCTGGCGTGCAGACATCCGGTGTGTGCACCCCAGCCTTCCAAGGAAGCGTCCATCGTGACCATCTCCTGAAATGGAGGGTTCTGAAACCCTGTGCCACGGGCAATGTTGGAGCGGTCACCCCACCACCTTATCGCCCGACGGAACATGTCTTCCAGGGTGATCTTGTCCGCAAAGTTTCCTGACACTTGTACCCAGCAAGCGTCCAGGAACTCCTGAAGAGGTTGCATCTGTAACCTAAAGTGCCGGATGACTTGATGGTTCACACTGTGGCCGTCTTCATCAACAGCAGCCGCTGCACCGTCCCCTGAATGGCTGCTACCGTCTCCTCTGAGAGTGATGCAAGGCAAGACACTGTATTGAGTCTGTCCCGAAGGAACAGCACGTTCTGCAATGGTATCAAGCAGGACTTTGGATAGTTGATGGAGAATCCCAGATCCACCAGCAACTTGATGGCCGTCTCCGTGTGCCCGAAGGCCAACTCTCGCAAGTGGGCCCGATGAGCAAGTCGCCGAGGTACGGGTAAACGTGAATACCCCATAGAAACAGATGGTCCACCACCGCTGCTAGGCACTTGGTGAACACTCTGGGGGCCGACTTCAAGCTGAAGGGTAGGGACTTGAACTGGTAGTGCTGTCCCTGCACTACGAAGCGTAGACAACTCTGGTGTTTCCTATGAATGGGGACATGGAAGTAGGAGTCCTCCAGGCCCAGCGACATCAGGAAATCCCTTCTTTCCAGTGCTGAAATTCCAGGGTATGTCCTTGGGCGAGAGCATCCATCACCCATATATCGGTGGTGATCTTTTCCCACTCACTGACGGACCTAGTCAGCCGGCTCCCCAGAGGGTTGCATGGTGGTGCCCTACGTCTTGGCCGGTTCAGGCTTGCTTCAGCGCTGGTGCCCAGCCGGTGACGCTGTCCTACTCTCCCGTAGGCCAGGGAACAGCCTCTGTGGGCTTCCTGTGTCGTGGATCTAGACAGCTGATGGTACGAGGAGGAGAAAACGTTCGAAGACCTGCCCGACTTTCCACTGAAGGAATGAAAGGAAGAGCGGTGCTGTTGGAGGGTGCCCAGGGCACGCACCTTGATGGCCTGCAGGGACTCGTCGATGACCTTCCTGAAAATGTTATCTCTGTCGAAAGGCAGGTCTAGTACCTTTGTTTGGACCTACTGGTGGAAATTCATGACCTTCATTCAGCCTTGATGATGAAGGCAGACACCATTCCCCATCTGGCAGAACCCTGTGTCAGCAATGTCCAGCACCACTATGATGGCATGATCCGATGCTACCTTTCCCTCCTGGAAGAGGGCAATCACTCAATCCTCTTGTCGTCCGGGAGATACTCCAAACTCAGACCCAGCTTGTACCACAGCTCCCTTTCGTACCTGGATAGGATCGCCAGTGTGTTGGCCACCTTTAGGGGGGGCGCCGCAGTGTAAATCACCTTCCTCCCCATGGCGTCCAACTTCTTACCCTCGCTGTCCAGAGGGACTGAAGATGCTGATGACCGCTTCCTTGTGGTCACCAAAACCACCGAATCCGGTGATGGTTGCGACCTTAGGCACGTGGGTGCAGACTCTGCTACCCGGTACTTCTTCACCAGCCTATCCCGCTTGGCTGGAGCCATGCAAGTGTTCTTCAAGAGGGCTAGGCCCTCCTCCCACACATCGTCCAGAAGGGGCACCAACATGATTGTCTTCCTCTTGGCCTTGTGTCTCTGGTACAGGAAACCCTCCTTCCTGGTTTCTTCAGGCATAAGCTGGAACAACTCAGAGGTTCGGCCGATCATAGAGTGGAACGATCCCACCTCGTCCGGTGGTGACGCCCTAGGCTGCGTGAACACACTGTCCACCCCGACGATATCATCGTCATGGCTGTATCCGTCCCTGTAACCGTGTCTGGGTATGCTGGGGGAGATGCGACCCAAAGCGGATGTGGAGGCTGAAATGGGGGTGTTGTGTGGCACTTTCTTTTCTTTGTCAGCAGTTGGTCAGGGACCTCAGGGACTGTTGGAGCAGGCTCTTGTGGCATTCTCTTCTGGATCTCCAACACCAAGGTGTGGAGGGTTGATAGGATGTCCTGAGACACATCCTCCGTGATCGGAACACTAGGTCCCACGTTGTTGCCGTCATCATCCTCTTCCATGTAGACAGTGTGTAGGGACTCCAAGTCCTCGTCATCCGTGGACATAATTTCCATGGCTTGGGCCACGGTCCGGGGCTGATCTAGGGCCTCCTATCCCTCTGCCTTTTTTCCACCCTGAGGGGCTGGAACCAGATTCTGAAGCAGTGTCCCCTTCTCCGGTGTGCTGGCAGACCTTGTCAAAGTCACCACGGTGGCCTCGAGCCTCAGAGAGAGGGATAGCTTTAGCACTTCGGGGGTTACCTTGTCAGGGTCAGCCCCTTTAGCTTATGAGAGAGCAGCCGCCACCAGCTCTATTGTCAACAAAGACTTTTCCGGTGCTGCCTGGGCCTTTTTGGGAAGCTCGCCCTTCTACTACTAGAGGCACAAATATTATTACCAGTGGGACTGTATGCGATAAAGATCTGCATTACACAATGCCGCAAGACTAATGAGAAATCGATAGGGATGAAGGTGATAATGGATGTTCCCAACTGAGATGGTATGTTTGAAAACGCATTCAACAACAAGATTTATTGGGGGAAATGGCTATGGTGCAACCCGGAAGGAGAATGCAGTTATATGACCTGGAGTAGTTTTGACGATCATGCACATTATTATGGAAATCTCAGAGGAGTGACTAAAATATGGCTACCAAGAACGAAAGTGACAAGGTATGGAGGAGTGGTCAACAGATCAACCAAAGGGGGGACTGAAGAGAGGGCCCCAGGAATGCCCTTGCTCACCCCCATGAGCATGACAGGCTGAAGAGTCAAGAACGCTCAAAGTAGGTCATTTTTTGGATGATCGCCAAGTGCACCACTGACTGACACGTGTGCAGAGAGGTATCCCCTCAGACGGCCATTCCAACCACATCCAGTGTATACCCTTCCAGATCCAGAGAATCCAACAGAGATCATGGATCCAAATACTATAATGGACAGCATCGATTAAATGCCAAGAAGCCACTGTGCTGACGTCACTAATGAGACCACGACGTAGCAGCGTTAGTCATGAAGCACACTTGCAGTCCTGCACAGCATTATATGAACATACACTCGCATACACGAAGAACATGCTTACATAGTTCTGTAGATAGAGGACAGATACATATACGTACTGGCAAAACTTTTATTATATTTCTCATTAGCCAAATGCAGTAACGCTGAAACTCAAGGCAACAAGAGATCACGAGCAAGCATGCAGGCGCATATGGCAACTAACCGTATGGGACTAGAGGAGTATATATGGAGCCTGGTAGGACCATGTATAACTAACTTATAGGAAACACAGCATAACATGAGCACGAAGAAATCACATTATATGTCTAAAGAAAATTATAGAAGGCCTCAGCTACAGGACACCAGACAAGAGAAGCAGGCTCAGGCTGTGCCAAGCGGGAAGGCGAGCTCACAGCCAAGAACAGAGATAAAACAAGCGCATTCCAAGCTCCAAACGACGAGGTGCCAGCTGCAGAAAAACTGAATAAATCCTCATCAATGCAGATCCAAAGAACTCGATTTTGTGGTACACAACCACGTGATGCAGGCAAACTAGACAATGGGCATTCACCCGTGGTGGGAAGACGAGCCGTTCTCAGCAACCCAGATGATAAGTGAGACAAATGTTGCAACAGGGAGTGCACTCTCATAGTGAAAGGTGATCTACTACCACATACAATTGGGACACACAATGATTTCACATCACCTTGAATAGGTGCACAGAGGGATGCAAATCAAACTGGGTCCCAAGCCTGGGGAGACCAGATCCAGCCAATCACAAGACAGAAATCTAAGGGTGGATGGCAGAGGGAAAGCGCTGATGCTAAATCTACGACCCTGCAAAAATGTAATAGATAGTTTCTTGGGGACTGGACAGGTCAACCACTTGACATGCGAGAGCCGGTAGAATAACCTCTATATGGTCTAGCTATAGGTGATACTACTCCCAGCACTTTATTAGAATCAGGGATAGGATTTTAGGGGAGTGCCATGTGATGACGCCATTTCAGGTCAAATCTGTGCAGCACATCTTGGGGAGTGGGGAAGTACTGGAGAATTGTGATTGTCTTGTAGCCCTGTCAGTTATTTGTAATAAACAACAGTTTGACCTGCCCTTGTCTGAGTGCTCTGTTATTCTCGGGAGAGGTTTGATAGGCCTTCTGGAGCAATCCTCAAGATCTCTGGCATGCCTGGGTTTCTCACCAACAGTCTGTATTTACATAAATAATTATTACAGATACTCATACTGTCTCTGTGGGTCGACTCTTTTATTTCCATCTATGACATGTGTGCACCTTACAACCTCTTTCATTCATCTGTTCTCCTTTTGATTCCCTTCCTTAATTCGGGGGCACACTAATTCCCAGCTCCAAAGAGCGAACGTGAATCCGTAAAAACAGTGATAACACATTTATTGTTAAGGCCACAAAGTCTGAAGAGTTGTTCTTTCCCGTATCCTCTTTGGACTCCCACTCACCATCTCCACATTTATTTGGTTATTTGTCAGGAGCCCATCCCCAAATGGAAAATGTTCACTTGTGTGTCTTATAAATGTGTTCATGGACTGAATTATGTGGGGGAAAAGACAGCCCCAGAGTGACAGAGATGGAGAGGCCATGCTAGGC
This sequence comes from Ambystoma mexicanum, assembly GCF_040938575.1. Taxonomy (NCBI): domain Eukaryota; kingdom Metazoa; phylum Chordata; class Amphibia; order Caudata; family Ambystomatidae; genus Ambystoma; species Ambystoma mexicanum. The sequence continues at coordinate 820,313,401 of NC_090922.1, forward strand.
CCTGTGGTGCGAGTGAAGCTGGCTAATGTGGAGTTCCATTGATATATAAAAGCCCGTACAAAACAGTGATTTTCGACATAAGGCCTAGTGAAATTGACAGGTGCGCAAGTGAAGAGGAATCTACCTGAGAGCTTAAAACTGATGGATTTGACCAATGAATGTGACATAACCTGTGGTGCTGCAGATGCTGACTTTGTGTAGACTGGGAAAAGGCACATTTGACACATTTAAAACTACACCAGTACACATTGAAAGTAAAGAGACATTTGAAACACTGCACATTTTGAAGAAAAAAGGAGGAATGATGCCTTACATGTAAGGAATAAAGTCAAGTGAGAGATGGCGTTTATCTGGCATAAAGAGACTTAATTTTCATCAAATAAAATCACAGCATGAACACTGGGTACCTATGTTAACTGTGGCCTATCTGTGTACGTAAGATTAATAATGAATCTACCTCTGTTCTAATATAGTAGAAAAGAAACATGGGGCCTCATTAGGACCCTGGCGGTAAGGGGTTTGCGCCAGCGTTAGCTGCGCCGACCCCTTACCGCCAACTACGAGATTCCAGAGCGCCATGGACACTTTTCCGCCCGCTTTTTGCGGGCGGAAAAAACCATGGCGCTCTGGGACCTTGGTGTTAATTACGCCACCGTATTTTACGGTGGCGTAATTAACTCCTTCCCCACTCCCATTGAGCCCTATGGGGCCGAAATGGGAATGGGGAAGGGTAAATGGGACAATGGGGACTTACCGCCCCGCCGACCTCGGAATGGGGCGGTAAGTCCGCCATCGGCCATGGCGTAAAGGGACTTTGCGCCATGGCCGGAAAGTCCGTGGATGGCGGTAAAAATCCGCAAGGGTCCTAATGAGGGCCATGGTATTTATGAACAGCAGTCCTCGGTGTAATACAAAATGTTACATGTTAAACACATTGGGCCTCATTACACGGTAGGCGGTAAGGGATTACCGGCACCGGTAAGGGCACCAGTGCCGGTAATCCCTTACCGCCCTACTACGAGGTCCCTTAGCGGGTCCCTTCATTAGCACAAGGTCTGACCTGGTGTTAAGGACGGGACCCGTTAAGAGACTTCAGAGCTAATAACGGTACCGCAAATTGCGGTACCTTTATTAGCTACTTCCCCATTCCCATTGAGCCCTATGGGTGCTCAAATGGGAATGGGGAATGGTTCCCGGAATGGGGTCTTACTGGGTCCTCCAAGGTCAGAATGACCCGGTAAGTCCCTATTCCGGGAACACGGACCTGGAATGCGGTAAGGGGGTAGCCATGGCACTAATAGCGCCATGGCTACCGCCTACCGTGTATGAGGCCCATTGTGTCAATGTAAAATGCTATTCTTTTAGAATTATGTGTGTAGCTTTTTTTCCCCATTGAACTGGAAGGTCTGTGCCTCTGAAACTTTGACCTCAATACCTTTGGCTGAGGATCTCTAGGAGAAGGAGGTCTGGTTTTCAGTTTAAATGCTAAAAAAAAGGAGTAGATCGGAATTGTGGAGGTGGCAGATAAGCCAGCCAGCAGAAGTGACGTTAAGGTCAGGCCTCCTCATTAAGTGTGCATTAGTTGCCAACAGAGACGACCTTTTCAGGGCTAACTCAACCTCATGAAATGGCTTCAGAGCCACTAATGGATGATCAAGCATTGTGTATGAAATATATTGCTGATAAGCAGATCTTCAGGTCAGGTGACGATGGAGAAATGCAATTTAGGAATAGGTGGGGGCTATGTGAAACTGAGGGGCCCATGTGATGCCTTGTTATATGATAAACATTGGGCTACCCTTTCTTTAAATTAAAAAGAGAATTGTGTGTCCCAGTGAGCCCAACCCAGACTCAGATTAAAGGGGATAAAATGCCTGTTGGTGCCATGTAAATATGAATCCTGTGTGATGTATACAATTTAACTTATGAAGACAATTATGATTCCGGCCTTCTCATAATTGATTGTTTATTTATATAGCACTTATACTCAGGTGAAGTGCTTCAAAGCGCTTCAAGGCGGGAAGGTAACAAGGGAATACAGTAATCATTCTTAGGCCTTAAAGATTCCGAATGATCTAAACAGAAAAAGTAGCATTCTAGGCCTAATGACATTTCTCCTAGTGCATGAAGTGGTACAGTTGAGACCAAGCTCGGGTGGGGGAGGGGGGTTACACGACTGACAAACTAACTGGCCCAAGTATATTTAGGTCATGCATACATACAGACAGAGGTGCAGAGACGGGGGAGTTAGGAGGGAACAAAGAGTCTGGTCCTGCAGGTCCCTGGGTTAAGTGCCGAGAGGTTGCCCCACTCAAGGAGTGTAAGCTGAAAGTGCAGTGATGTTGAACAAAGTGCAGCGGCCCAGAGGCAAGTGCAAAAGACTGGCAGGGGAGCCTGGGACCTGTAGGCTCTGGAGGTGAACCAGGCAACCAGTCAGCAAAAACTGAACAGAATTGGGAGGGAGAAGGCGGGTGGAGAGAAAATAAAGGAGGTTAGCATGTGAGAAGGAGAGAGAAGGAGGAAGAGAAAAGGAAGGTCTTGAGGAGTTTCCAGAACTTAAGGTGCTCTGGCTCAAGATGCAGGGAGGCTGTTCCAAAGAGAAGCAGCTGGGGAAAGAAAGTTGGTGTGATGATAGGTTATGGAAATAGGTTTTGAATCAGGAAGGGGAAGATTTGTGACTATTTCCGCTCAGGAGTATATTGATAAAAATGGTATTTCCTCCCAGGAAGGGCATGCCGAGATATGATTAGTATTTTGCCATAAAATATAGAACTCAAAAATATATATGTGGCTCCAGTTATCTGAAAAGTTAGGGTAGCTGCCATTTTGTTAGATTTTAAGATCACTGAAAAAGTTAAGCACACTATTCATTTTGGGAAGATGAATCTTTCTCCTCCCTCAGCCTCCATCATTCACACCCTCTAACTCCTTGTCCTATTAGCAGGCAGCGGGCGTATTGGGGGGAGTGAGAGAGCTGGCCAATCCATAGCATGGGAATTCTGATAATAATAGTGTCACCAGCCCTATAAGAGAACAGTTTTCAATCTGAGAGGGATCTTTCTTTGACTTTTCAACCCAGAGTGTTTCTATGGACTTTTGATTTTTCCCTTGACTTTCCCAGTCTATTTTTTGTTATTGATTAAATCAAACTTTTAATTTATTTTCTTACAACAATATAAAATCCATAATACATGTTTGAATAGTACAGACACAAGACTGCTCTCGTAGCTAACATATACATAACAGCAACAAAGATGGTTAAAACACAGGTATACACAAAGAAAACATTTCAAATATCACAGAATAAAAAAGAAGAAAAAAGTATCTTTCATATTTCAATATGATATGCAAATTACAGAAGAATTAAAAATCACCGTATCTTATAGCTTAAGCAAGTATGTGCAACATTTGTACTTGATCAGGATTTTAGGAGGTAATAGTTACTATGTTTCGCTTGATGACATATCAAAGCTCCATTTGAACAGTTTGAACACCAATGTCCTACTCATGCTCTCACTATAGACTATGTCAGCTGAAGGGATTCTAAATAATTCACAATAGCTATGTTGGCTGATGTTCGTTGACAGTTAAAGAGAGCATCCCAGATGGTCTCGGGGGTTGCAATACGATATTCGGAGAACAGGTGATAAAAATATTTCCTCCTTGCATCAGACAATTGAGGCACATATTTAATAGGTGTCTGATAGTCTCAGACTGGTCTGTTCTTAGGCGGAACCTGCAACCATTTTCCTCTTTGCTGCCTATATGATGCCTAGCTAAAATATCATTAGTATGCCAGAGGGTCAGCCTAAATCTCATACGTTTTTTTCTCCGTTTTTGTGCTGGAAACTTAATCAAATATGAATCTACAGAATTTAGTTCTTTAGGCAGAAAGATGTGCTCTTTGGAGAATTGCAATTTCATGCACTTGTCTCTTGTTATGATCCAGTCATATAACCAAAGTTTATCCTTCGTTCTGGCTGGATTTGAGGTTAATAGAGACTCGGACACACCAATGATTCGTGATAGTCACATTAACAGAGATTACATTCATTAGCGAGTTATCTTTCGCTGTAAGTAAACATTTTCTGTAGGCAGAATATATTTTCCACATGTACTGGGCACTTAGTGATACTAGCCCCAATTCATGTCTAATATCCCACATAGATTGACTTTGGGGCAAATTGAGAACTGACCTCCAGAAGCATCCTTCCATTCTCAGCCAAAAGATTTTGGGGCGCTATGCTCTAGTTTCGGCGCCGTAAATAAGAATTAGGATGACTTTCTCTTTATAGAAGGTCACAGTGGGCATGACAGAGAATTTGCTGTATTTTTCCTTGAGGACTCGGGCTTGTGCTATGGCTGTTTTCAATTTTCGTTTGCAGATCTTGAAGGTAAGGACGGGCTAGTGGGTGATTATTGGTATTAAGGCCTAAGTACTTATATTCGTCATCAACCTTGCTCTGTCTCCCTTGGAGGGTCCATTTAAACACTAGCCTACTTTTGTGATGTTTGGCAGAATTAATCATTACCTTGCATTTGGTTTGATTAATAGTCAATAGATTGGTCTTTACATATGCACCTAGTTGGTTCAGTAGGGCTTGCAAGCCCCTGGGAGTTTTACCCAGCAGAACTAAGTCATCAGCATAAAACAACTAGGAGATTGGATGGATGCCCACTTTCAGGGGATCAGATGTTACTTTTGTGAGGCAATGCTGCATGCTAGCAATAAAGAAATTAAAGGGAAATGGTGCCAGTATACACCCTTGTGTCAGCCCTCTGTAGGTAGAAATGAGGGCTGATAGATTTCCGTCCATAGAAAGTCAAACCTGTATAGTTGTTTTAGAATGTAACTGATCTATCCAATAGAGAAGAGAATTTGGACAAGCCGCTTTCATCAATGTATCAATTAATAACTCCCTGGAAACCAAATCAAAAGCCGACTGCAAATCTATAAAGGCCATGTAAACTGGCTATTTTCTCTGTAACTCTTGAGGTTTGATGGCATGTAAGGTGTGCAAGTTTATTGCTGTGCCTAAGACCAGCACATCGCCAGTTTGATATGGATCTTGTAGATCTGTTTTTTTTTTTATCCAAGAGCTAAGATCTCTGAGCATGAGTCTGGCAAAAGGTTTGCCAGGGACATCTAAAAGACTGACTGGTCTGTAGGTTTCAGGGGCTTGGCGATCATCTTTTTTATATGTAGGATTCACAATGGACTGCCGCCAAGACGGTGGAATTTGGCGACTATATATGGCTGGTTGAAGATATAAGTATTTCAGCCCACGCTTGGGGATGTGACTTAATCATTCTGTTAGAGAGAACGTCTGGGCCTGGAGCTCTAGGAGAGCTTAATTTCATTATATAGAAGCAAATGTCTTCTATATCAAATCTGATGACTTAAGGCCCACTCAACGGCTGGAATCTAATAGTGGAAGAGAATAGGATAGCCACGTATAAGGTCTTCTCATAGACTTCCCATGCTTCTTCTGGTATGGTGTTTATTTGGGCTCCTATTTGGGTGTGTCCATTGGCTTTATTTAGCAGCCCCCAAATGAGAGCAGAGCTCTTGGATGCCAATACGCATAGGATATGTTCTGCATTGTGTTGGTACATTTGAGCCTTCCTCGTTCTAATCCAGTTCTTATATTTAGATTTTAAAGACTTTAGCTGCTTTTCCTGACTTTCCCACTCTATTACTGGAGTTAGTCTGCTTCTGGACTCTTGCAAAAGAACTAGCAGTGAGACAGGACAAACTGCCAAGGCCTTAAACATTCCAGGGGAGACAGAGACTGGGAAATCCAGAAGCTAGCTGGGCCTGCCATTTGAGGAGCCAGAGGAAGTATGACTGCTGGGGTCTACCCTTGACCTAAGCCTTTGACCAGATCTGTGCTGTCCCCAGAGAAACCCTGCTGTTTCCCTGGATGCCCCATAACCAAGGCCTCCCATGTTAGTAGATTAATCTACTAAATGCCAACAAAGGAGTGGGGGGGAATCTGCCAGCCTTAATGTCCACCTCGCATAGCGGGTAAGGGGTAGAACTAGGGGAGACCCTTGGCACATTTGATTGGGTCAAACTGAAATTAATTCACCCTATCCATTTAAATTGAATTGTGTTGGGTACTGCCTGCCGTAGTCCTTTCCATTAAATTGTGGGGAGTGGGGAAAATGTGTAGATCCTTAGCGCATTGAATGGAAGTTAAATCAATGAATTCCCATATAGAAAATCACGGGATGAGTGTTGTTAGAGTTTGAAACTAACAAAGTTCATGCCCAGTGTGTTAGAGCCAGTATACCCAATAAAGTACTTGGGTGACTCTACCTTTCTAAAAGCCCTATGCAGAAGGGGGGGGGGGTAAAACAAATCCCAAAATATGGAACCCTAAAATGCTGCCATTCGAGTGAGTGTAAAGTGTGCAAAACGAAATTTCCCATTTATTTACTTGCATCCCAAAACTATTTTCCGAAAGCCCTGCATTTAATGCAAATAAAAAGCCCAAAGTGATTTTCCCATTGAGTTCCTTTCCTCACTCTGCCTTTCAATTAAAAAAACCCAAACTATTTCTTTTTCATTGTGTCTATTTGTCAAACCTTGCTTTTTAATAAAACGCCAAAACGATTTTTCTACTGTATTCCCACTCCATGAACCTTACATTCATATTAAGGGGTCATATATAACTGATGCCTGGCGGTGGGGGTTGGTGGGAGAGAAGAGCATTATGATAACCCAAGCAATCACTGGGGGTTGTCAAAAATCATAATTGTTAATGTGCAGGAAATCCCCTGTGTGTGTTTGATGTACAATCTCTACATTTTACCTGTGTGTTTTAGTAATTGTAAGTTCATTAGAAATACAAGTCAGTCAATTGGTACAAGTAATTTGAAATTGTGAGATTGTGTAGTGCCACGTTGTTGGTGGCTGATGTTTTGGTTGTTATTCTTCTTTGTCAAACCTTAAATAAATATATATTCTTACTATACATTGGCCTGGTTCCTAGCTCATTGGTGGTACAGAGGGTATTTGCTGGGGTGGTGCGAGACAGGTTGGAGGCCTCACTAAAGTTGAATCTGTATAAGGGCTTTGGGTGCGGACCACCATGCTTGGGGGTGGGGGGAAGGAACTCCCTGAGTTGAGAGTGACCGCCTAATGAATTGTGACAAAGATGGAGGCTTGTGGTCGGGGTTTGGTTGAAAGTCTTCACTTGTGACAGTGTAGTAGCAGCAAACTATTCATTTGGGTGTAATTGCATTGCAGTGGGTGGAAAGTTGTGTTGCATTGCGAAGGTGCCATTCAGGCCTGTAACCTGGGTTCCAGTGCGGTTTATAGATAAAACAGTGTTGATCTTGAGTTGTCATTGTGAGTGGAAACTAAGCATGAACAGGGTTGAGATGTTTGCCTTTGTATAGAGAGTATATAAAGTGCCGAACACATTTCAGAATGAGCACCATAGGAATCAATATGTCAGGAAGCATCTCCTATCCAAATTGTTTACTAAAGGTGAATGGGTAGAACAAGAACATGAAATGTGGCAAGCCAGAATGATGAAGGAAGTTACATTTGCAAATGTAAACATATGGCAGGATAATGGGCTATTATATCAGTCCCTGGCAAACGTTTACATGACGCAAACCAGCAAAGATGAGCAAATTAAAATGACTCAGCTCACAGCATACATGTTTTTCCATATGCTGATGGAAGAAAGACACCAGAATAGTGAGGCCTCTATGCAAAACTAGGCTGAGCTTTTGAATCAAGCCCAGAACCAGCTGAAAATATTAGAAGCGAAAGCGCGACAGAGCCAAAACATAGAAAATATTATTGAACAGCTAAAAGATGAGTTGAGAACACAGCAACAAGAACATGGAGAGCGAGAGACTCCATTTTCTGCACTGCAAGGGGAGTATAAAGAATGTGTTGCAAATCTGAAAATCTGTCAACACAAAAATAAATGAACAAGTTGCTCTTAATAGAGCCTGATTATAGGACATTTTCACATTTCAATCACAGGTAAAACAACTGAAAGCTGAAATACGCCAGTTAATTATTAAGGGAGTTGATTCTCAGTGTGAGTTCGATCTGATGCACCAAGATCTGAACACCTTGAAACAGCACAGAGAGCAGTTGAGGGAAGAAAATAACAAATTAGGTCAAGGCAATAGTGCCCTGTTTCAGGAAGTGTGTCAGTTAAGGATGGATGTGCAGAAAAGTGAGTCCTGTTCTCAGGAACTGACTGACAGTAGGTTATAAAGTGCACAATTAAAGGAATGTGTGAGGCAAGCAGAGATTGACCTAGAGCAGGCAACACAGGCCAAAATTGCACAAGGGGAGGAGATTAGTCTCCTGCAAAAGAAATGCTCTGAATATGCACAGACAATGCAAACCTCACAGAAGGAAAATGAGTACCATTGTGAAGAGAACAAGGGACTAAGAGACCGATTAATGGCACAAAAAGTGCTAGAAACCACTCAAGCACTGTTGTCAGAATTGAAAACTCAGGCCTCTGCATATCAAAGAGAAAGAGATGGGGACTGAGAAAAACAAATGTGAGAGGTTGGAAAGTGAAATAGCAAATACAAACAGGCTTTGAGGCACCCCGACCAGTCACAGTATGGAAAAGCACCCTACGATTAGGAGTGATGACCTCTTTACCAGGGACCTCAATCCAACTCTCCACCTCATATGTACAAAGTGCAGAATTGACTTCATACCTGCCAGTTGTCAAGAACAGGGAAACATAAGGCAGATGGATTCAACCAGGCTTGGACCAACTGATCCAGAAGGCCAGTCCTTACCCGACATTGATAAGGGTTCAGAGTTACCAAGAATAAGGGAAGGTGGCCGGACCAGTGGTCTCTGGGAATTTAAAAATACCCTGGCATGTACTTCTGACCAGGAGGGCTCCTATAATGAAAAGATCAGGGAGTTGGACTTGCAGAAAATTAAATTACAAAGTGACCACCTGTTCATATTTACAGAAAGAGAAGAACCAGTGTTTAGGCCTCAAAAGAGTATTTTAAAAAAACTCCACCCATTCAGGGAGGTGGGGGGACTTCCCCACTATACTGGAAGGAGGGATGAGGAGGATGAGTATTCTCCTGTGCGAAAAGGGCAGTACAAGGGAAATGACCTTGGGAGCCCACAGCACCACAGGAGAGAAGAGTCCAGACCCTGTCATCCTAGTCTCGTAGAGGTAGGGGGTGCCTAGAGGACAGGGAGCGGACCACCAATAGCAGCAGCTCTGAGTCAGAGGGTGAGTGGACTCAGGTGCAGCGGAAAAGTAAGTCTGCCAAACAGAAGAGAGGTCTTGCGAAAGACCCAATTTGGCAGATAAAAGCCATACAGACTCCCTACCATAGGAATGCCACATATTTGGTATGGGAGTATGCAGAGCTTTATGACCAAATGATGAGATCATTTGATATTACGAATTATAGACATTACATAGAGTTTGTCAAATGGACATTCTCCCTTGAATACTCCAGCTTCTTTGCAGGGCTGGAAGTCCAAGATCACCAAAAATGGTCCACCTACAAGTCGGCCATTCTAAAACACTTCTCCATTCATAGAAATCCTCAGGAGGCCCACAAGGTGGCATACAACCTGCAGTGTGGGGAAGGCCAAGCAGCTAGAGAGTGCAGGAGCTGAAACAACAAGCATTTTCATCGACTTCTAGGCGGGTGAACACTAATAGCCGGGAGTTCATTAACACAAATTTTCACATGCTCCCAAAATACATAATGACCCAATTAGTCAGGGATTTCCATGAGCATAGGGCCCTGGATTGGGTCATAAAACAAGCCACCTGATCTAGGAGGTCCAAAAGCCTTCTGAAAGTAAGAATAAACAAAATTTTTAAAAAACAAGCATACCTGCCGCTGCAAAGGTAGCGGAGGTAAAAAATATTCCCCCATCGGACTTGGGGACGGGGGGTCTAAAAACACTCATCCCACTAATCAGCAGAACAAAAGACAATGGGGACCCTAGATCCAACCCAATTGGTGGTAGTCAGGCAGCATACCAGACCAACACACCATCTGACCTTGCCACCTACATCAGCCTGAGATACAAGGGTAACAGAACCATCCTGGGGTATGGCTACACTCCCCCAGAGCAGAAAGGGAGGCCCGACCAGGTAGGTACCGCCCTGGGAAACTTCCCTCAAAACCTCTCCCTCCAAACTTCCCTCAGGATGGAAGAAATACTCCACCCCTCAACCTAAATTTCTTTCCCAGATATCCTTCAAAACCTAATTTCCAGAATAATCCTCCTCCCTCTCCCCCCGCTTTCAGGACAATAGATTCCCGAATCCGGGAGACTGGAGACCTAGGATGGAAGGTTATCAGGGAAACTCCCAATACCCAAAGTATTCTGGGAGAAGAGACAGCTACCCTTTCCGGGAGCAGCAAAAGGATGAATTTAGACCTCCCTACCAACCAGAAAAAATGTCCCAACTGGAGCAACAAGTCCAACAATTAACCCATGATCTGGGTCGCATGTTGAGGGCTAAGCAGAACCCTCAACTTGAAACTGCTGCCCCGAATAATTGAACACCCGTGTCTGATGCCCTGGGGGTGGGGGGAACGACAGGAAGAAATCTCTGACAGCTAACAGGTTCCAGAGGAAGGGGCCCGGGTGGAATGTAGATGCAAAATCCTAGAGGAAGCTTCCTTTAATACCGGAACAAAACCCCTGGAAACCTCTGAGCCCGAACATAAATCTTCTACCCCCGAAAAGCTGGAACCTAAAGAACAGAGGGTAAGTAGGAGAAATCGAAAGCCAAAGACAACGTACTTTGTTGAGGAAGTCTGCATCATCCCTTTCAAAGGAGAAGAATCCCTGGAGGATTCAGGGAAGAAAATCTTCATTTTCAGAGATGGAGGGATCCCTGCCAAGGAAAGGAAAAATGGGTCCGAAAAGACCCTGATTTTGATGGGGTAAGTATGGAAACTAACCCAGAGCAGGAAGGTCTTAAACCCAAACAATGTCACCCAGAGCATCCAGAAATCACAGAGGTATCCTCTCCCAAACAGGTTTGGTTAACTGTCTCCAGGAAAAGGGGGACAGCAAAGAATTGAGGGGAAAAAGGGGACTTCCCAATACCACCTGTTTCTGGGTGCAAATTTTTTTTTTTACAAATACCTCGACTCCGACACAACAAAATGCCCAAGATCACAATGTCGGAGTTCAAAAAAAAAATTAACGGCCAATAAAGCGCATAATACACATTTTCTTTGCCCCCTTGAGGAGAAAGAAGGGAGATTTTATGCTCCTGTCAAGCTACAGGGTCAGTGTGCATAATCAGCATTGGTGGAGACCTGATCCCAAGCCACCCTCCCTCCTGTCCAAAAAGGCATTTGACCAACTGAATTCAGGAAGGGGGAGAGTCACTAAATTCACCTAACACCTCTTCCGGGACAACTTCAAAACATTGATGGAAATGACTTTTTGGTTGAAAGGACTGCTGATTTGGAGATAAGAACTGGGTGACATAGGGTAAGACATCCAGTAATCATTGTGACTCCAGAGGGCACACATTGTCTATTGGGGAATGACCTCCTTTTGAGGTTATCACCCCCGATCGACTGTGTGAACAAGGTCCTCTAGACTCAGACTAACCAGCCAATCAAACTAAAACAAAGCACAAACTATGTTAGTTTGAATGGCACATGCCATGCAATTGAACACCGGTCCGACCAAATAGAATTTAATTTCCAGAACAATCAGGTCTCTGACATCACTGTCATCTCTATAGGAGAACAAAATGATGATGGGAACCCTTGTCCATTCTTGAAAATCAACCTCCCTCCTGTTTTAAGTGGCACACCACACTGGAAAGCAATAATCTGGCATTTTATACCAATCCACAATCAGAAGAAAACCCAAATCACATGACAAAAGATGATAAAAAGCAGCTCGAAGTCCGTTCCGACATCCAGATAAAGGGTGAACAGCTGTATTCCCCCATTCAGATAAATCAGGGGGAGAAGCCTGTTCTGGCCAGAGTATACCTGAATAACAGAAGAAGCTTTATCAGCAAAGCATTATTCAGGAAACTCTCAAAATATCAGACCATTCCCACCTTTAAATTGATTGATAAGTGGGAAATGGACCTGGAAACCCCAAATTCCAAAAATCTCCTGCCTAGCAGGTGTATGCTAAAAATGTCCATTGGCGACAAAAGCATAGAACATAATTGTTGAGTTGTGAGAGATGTCCCCTCAGCCTTTTACTTATACAGTGACATTCTCAATTGATTCGCAATCGTTTGGACCTAATTAATAACAAAGCCTGGTCCCAACTGGGGGTAATCCCATGGGCTTTGGCAACACTGAGAAAGCATTCTGGTCTGCTAAATTGCTGCCTTATGCGGTTGAAGTTCAAGTGAGAGAAGAGGTTACCATCCCAGGACAGGTGTGACAATTTAAAATTCCCCTAAAAATGAAGCAAGGACAGAACGTAAAAAACCAAGACCCCTATGTAAATTTGAATCATCTCCAACAACAAGGTTTGTATTTACATCCAGAGACGTTTTTATGGGAGGGCAAAAGGGGCACTTGCACCGGGCCCCCACCTTGAAGGGGGGCCCCAGAAGGCTGCATGGTCTAAAGAAGTATGATTCCATTCTGCATCAGACTTACATACCACACCGCCAGACATTTTATGACGTGTTGCTGCGGCTTTAAACCTATTGACTGTCTGTTTTGACAAGTACATTCTGCCTTGATCCATTTGTGTAATGCTTTCGGTGTTCACTCTGGTATACATAGTGTGTGTGTTCCTAACGGCACAACTCTGTAGCATTTTTTCCTTCCTGCAGAAATTATGTTCATCATGTGCAATAGCCAAAGTTGAAGTGCAAATTGATAAATTGAGTACCACAATGGTTCAGTAGTTAGCTCAGTGTGTTAAGGACTCACTGCAGAAATACGTGTTGAAATGCAAGATTAGAATAGCACATTCCAGCAAAACTGGCTGAGCCTTTGCTATGTCTGAAGTTTATAGACGTGCCTGCTTATGTACTTGGTTTTGCATCACAATATTATCAGCAATGTTCCTGCACCAGATAGGGGTTGCTATAAAAACGAACATCTCATCCGTATGGTGAAGGGCGAGAAATTGGTTTGTTCAGATGGGGTGTTGTAAAACTGAGCAGTCACATCCAGTGATCAGCATATACTGTTAGTCCACAAGGTGAATAAGTATCCAAATTCAAAACTGTGGAAACAAAACATTCATGCTTGCATCTTGGCTGCAGACAATACAGTGATCCTGGTCAAATCATCTAATATCTCTTACATTACTGTGCTGTCTTCTGTTAGGTTTGCCTTTTCCCATGCTGGTGGCATTATTTGGCCCATTAATTGATCTTTCTTCTTATGTAGGCCATTTGAGTGGAAGGGGTGGTAGACAGAAGAGATAGCGGACCACATGTTGCAGGCCTCGGGCAAGCATATTTTAAGGTCTGCTCATTTGACAGAAACAATGGTTTGCTTTTTTTGTAAACGTCAAAGGTTTTTCTGCACGTTTATAAATGACAGTTTCACAAACCAGTGTTTTTGAAGTATTTAAAGCTTTAAAATACAAAAGACAAACTCAGATTAAATTTGTTAAATCACATTAATTGTTATGCTGGTACTTATTTACTTTACTTGATGATTGAGAGAATGGAGTTAGAATCATTTCCATTTTGCGTTTACACCCTTCTATAATATTTTGCTTTTAAAAATGGTCATGTTTGGTTAAGTGATTTGTGTACTTTCCAAGTCAGTTTTATAAAATGAGATCATTTTAGTTCATGGTAAGAACTGGAAAAGAAAGTGTTCAAGTGCAGAAGTTTCAGAGTTGGCACACATCCCAGCTTCACCCCTTAACAAATGTTGGATCCTGGGCATCTTATTTAATCTTGTATTCCCTAACCTCTCAAAATTGCCAGGCCTTAAACCTTTCAAAATTGAGGGGGAGGAGGGGAACGGGGTGCGGCCAGATATTCTTGATCACTTAATTCCTTTGGTTTGGTGGAGGGGGGCCCCAAAGATGGCTGCGCCCAGAGCCCCAAAAGCGGTAAAGATGGCCGTGTGGCCATCCTACACCCCTAGTTGACCTAGAACATGACACCATTCGAGTACTGGTGGATAACAGCGAGCCTCGAAGTATCACTTTCGGGGCAGACACCTTTGTTGGATTGGCGGTTGATGCCCAACATTATTCTATTGATTTAGGTAATGAGATCCTTTGACCAATTACAAATTACTTATGCAATTTTAATGACGGTATCCCGCCAGAAAAGATTTTCACTAGGCAAGGGGGAATTTCTTGGTGTACCCTTCCTTCCCTTATGGTGTGGAAGAGGGGACATGTGACATCGGGAAGGATGAGGTGGTATTCTGAGTCAACAGTGACTACCTCCCATCCTTAGAACCTCCTGTCCAGGCCAACAGCATCACAAGAGATTGCGCCACCCAACTGGAGGGTACTGCCGAAATTGCCAAGCCTGAAGTCTTTCCACGCTTTAAGCAGATGGTCAAAGAACAAATCAGTCTTGCTGATGCCTGTGAGACCAAACAGCAAAAACAGAAGCTGAAAACAGGTGGTTCTGGATTTTCAGGATATCTTTGCTGTGGATTCATATGACTGTGGACGCACAGAGATACATCCAACCACCAGACCCACAGACCCCGAGATAGCTCCAGTATTTGTGAAGCAATACCAGTTACCTCTCACATCCATGGAGTCACTCACAGAGATTATTAAAAATGTAGAGTCCTGTGGGATAACTCGTCCAATCCACAGTATCTTTAACAAGCCGGTACTGGGGATACTCAAACCCAATGGCCAATGGAGACTTTGCGCAGACCTATGGGAGTTAAATAAACGTGTCCACATGTCAAGATGGCCCATTCCCTGCATCAACCAGGGACTAGCCCAGATCCAAGGGTCAAAGGTGTATACCACCATTGACTTGACCAATGGTTACTGGACAGTACCTGTGAGTAGGGAAGACCAGTACAAGCTTGCCTTTAACTTTGGGGGGCAGCAATACACATGGACAAGAACCCCCTTTGGATTCATAAGCTCTGGCAATGAATTTAACAACTTCCTGCCTAAGGTCATGCTGGATTTGGGTGCAAGGGGAAACATGTCCTATGTAGATGATGTCTTAATCAAGAGCTCAACTGTGAAGGAACATATAGCGGAAATACGCCATGTTCTGATTCAGTTGCAGAAAGCCGAAGCAAAACTGTCCTTTCAGAAGGCACAGTGGTGAAAGACCTGCGTGAACTTCTTAGGGCACAAATTCACCCCTGAGGGTCTCAGTCCCCAGGCGGTAAAGGTGGAATCATTATTGAAATTGAAAGACTCTACTACTCTGCGAGAACTAAGAAGCCTTCCTGGACTTTATTGCAGAAAGTTCATTGAAGACGGGGGGCGTGACTAACCACCATGAGAAGCGGACGTGTTTGTGCTGAGCTCCTGTGGATCCGGCATTGATAAGCATTAAATGGCTGAGTTCCTGGCTAAGAATATAAGAAGTGCCAAACAGACATCCTACAAAGTAGAGGCTGTGTGAACGTTTGAGATCTGGAGATGTGGCTGGCGAGATACGCCGAGGTCCCGACTCAAGCTTTTGACAATGAGTGAATAATAATGCCGGCGTGCAATGCGTAGTATGCCTGGGACTGCAATATTGGGGCAGCTGGACCGCTGGCAAACGGAGGACGGACTGCAATGGTTACAGCCTTTGGTGAGGTCCTGAAACCTGGGAAGCTGCAGCAGTAAGGGATCGGGCGAGAAGGAAGGGTCGAGCCCCCAACAGAAACTTCAGCAGAGCCGCCTCTAGCTGAGGGGGCATGAGGAGTCGGTGTGGTGCAGCAGACTGTAGGAGAGAGTGTGTGCTGTGGCCAGTTGATAGTGGCACGCAGACGTGGTAGTAGTAGTCCACAGCGATCCCCGGCACGACTGGGCTGGCACCCACAGCCGAGGGTGAGGAGAGACAGAGCTGGCGAGGGAGCTCGAGACAGCGGGAACCTGTGGAAGGAGGGGGGCAAGACCTCGGCAGGAGCTGAAAACACATGGCTCCAAGCTCCGCTGAGCTGGCTGCAGTAAGAAGCATTGTATGGCGGTAAGGAGTGGGGGACAAGGAGTGCTTTACCCGCACCCGGTGGATAGTGCAGGAGAGATCCACTTGTGGTATACTACACCCTGGACCCCCATCAGTTGGGAACTTGGACTGTGCCATAGCGGTTGGTGGGGGCAGCGGGCTCTGATTTACACCCTACAAATGCCAAATGCACCATGGGGGGCCACAAGGGTCCACAAAGGGGCTGCGAGACCATAAAGACTGTGATATCATGCTCCCCCACGAGCAAGGCGGCTACACCGAGTGAGCGTCCCTGTTGGAGCTGTGGGACAGGTAGGTGAAGTTAAGACAAGGTGCCATTGGGCCTCCATTGGCTCCCCTGGATGCCCCGGGCCGGAGGTCTTGTGTCACATACACCCCCACAGACGAAGGGTGGAAAGCAGGTCCTCCTGCCAAGGAGAAAAAAGTGCTATAGAATTGGGACATAACAAAATCCATGCACAGGCTTGAAGGGTGCGTAACCATTTGAGAGCTTACCAGATAGGAAGGTGAGGTGGACTTGTCACTAAGTGCCGGTACATAAATAAGCGGGGTATCTAGGTAACAGTCAGGCCCTGAGGACAAATCAGAAGGGCAGCTGGTACCCCACAAGTATGCCTGTGGAGCCTGCATCAGCCCAGAGAGTTGCAGTCGATCTGCACCAACGGACCCGTGCTGTGGCCAGATTGAAGGGCTAACAAGTATCTGAAATGGGCTGTCGGACTGCCCAGCTGTTCAACCCAAGCACAATATCACGAATAGTAGGAAAACAGATAGGAGGAGCTGCGGGTACGAGCAACCATGCAAGCCGAGGATCCGCAGAGTAGCGGACAAGATGGCGACAAAGGGAAAGAAATGCAAAGGCAAACAAACTTCGATGGAATCATTCACAAAAGGTGAAATAAGCCCTGATGGTCACAGAAGTGACAACATAGAGGCAGTCTCACACAAGACCCCTAAGAATGCAACAGAATCTGGGAATCAGCAGATAGTAAACTCAATTGCTGCACTGCAGGCCACCCTGGAATCCATAATAGATGAAGTGAGGATCGATGTGGGGCTTTTACAGCAAAATGTACGAGCTCTGGTGGAGCATACAGGCAAACCTGAAGAACAAGTGCAAGAGAACACCGTAGCGAGGACATGAACTTCCCAGGAAATTTATGTCCTGCAGTAGAGAGTGAGATTGTTAGAGGAAAAAGCTGAAGATGCAGAGGGACGAGTGTGACGCAACTCAGGATCGTGGTCCTGTCTGAGGGAATGGAGGGGACCGACCCCACTAATTTTCATCTGCTTCTCACTGGGAGTGAGGTCCTGTTTCCACACTCCTGGCTATCTGTTGTTCTCCTGCACATGTGGAGTTTGTGCCTGGCTGCTGACCCTTCCATTAGGCAGGTGCACTTTCTGTGCATTACTGCACCTTCTGGGGAATTATTGAACCTGAAAAATTGAAATTTGAAAAAAAAGAAGAAAAAGAAAAATAGAGGAAATTTGCATATCGTTGGAAAGGACTGCTTTATTTGGCATTTTCATCGTGCAGCCATTTTTTGAGCTTTTTAATACCTGGAGCTGCGTTGCTATTTTGAAAGCACTCGTTTTTTCCTACTATTGCTGCTTATTTGACTGTTTTTGGGCCTTCCAAGATGGCCACTGTGGTTTTCTTTGGTGTGTAGGCAGGCTGTGCTGAATCACCTCTCCCTGTGCTGCACTCCCATTGGTTGCTGAGTGTTTTCTTCCATCCAATCAGAGACCGACAGGCTTGAGCCGGCCCTCTCAGCAAAGGCCCACTTCCAAGGCCCCTGTCTGCTCCCTGTCCGCTTCCGGAACGCTAATTGGGGTCCCCTCTGCACCTTAACCACAATGATCCTGCCACCTCACTCCTCTAAGAAATCCGGACTGCTTTGAGTTTGCCACCTCCAGAACTATGGGTTAGTTCCCTCCTTATGGGCTCACTTCTACTGTCTTTGACTATCACTGTTCTTTCTGCTTGTTGCTCCCATGTTGTCATCCTGCTGCGCAGTGCTTCCTAAAACCCTTTGCTAACATCCGATTCAAAGATTGAAAAAGTCAAATCTCGCTGTTTTTGCTTTGTGCTACAAAGTCATATCTTGCTGCCCATTGCGAAATTCTCTGTATTTTGCTTGTATACTGTTTCTTCTCTGTAACTTGCCAGCCCAGTGACCTCACCACTTGTTTCACACCTACCTGCCTTAGCCCCCCAGTATCGCCATCCTCTCCTTACTTCCACCCCAATGGCGCTTTCTGTTTCTCCTATCTTCTCCAACTGCTTCTCCATTGACTATCCTTCCCTTCTCACTAAGTCTGGTAGGAAGAAGTTCAAAAACGATATCTTGGCATATAATCCTGGTCTTCCTATCGCCAACACCTACTCCAATGCTTCCGCCAGACAGACCCTTACCGACATCCTCTTTGTCGTTCCTTCGCCAGATCTATGGACTCCTCATATGGTCTCTGTGCTCTGCCCCATCTCCTCCTCTCCCATTAATGGTGGCACTCGCTGGGAAGTTCTCATGGCTTCCTTCGACTCCTCTAAAGTCATCATTAATGTCTACCTAAATGGCACTGTCATGGTCCAAGGCCCTTAGGCCAATCTCCTCCTCTTTGATAGGCGCTTCCCTCGCCTCACCAATTTCCTTTCATCTCCTGCTGTCCCCTCCTCTCCCCCCTTGGCTACCTTGCCCTCGCTCTCCTCCTCCTCCTCTGCCCCTACGAGGGCTCTTTCTCCTCCACAGGGCGTACCTCTGATCTGTACCCCTCCCCGGAAGGTCTTTAAGGCTGGCAACCTTCTTCATATTGCCACTCTCAACTCTCGCTCTGCCGTCAAACACTCCTCTGACATCTGCCACCTCCTTGAAAAACTAGACCTTGATGTGCTTGGTCTTACTGAGACATGGTTCACGGCCAGCTCAGTCACGAGCTTTGACACTCTCCTCCCTGATGGCTACAAGATCCTCTCAGCACCCAGATCCTCCCAGTCCGGTGGGGGGGGGGAGGGGGGTAGCCCTGATCTTTCCTGTGTGGATTCCTGCCTCTATCATTCCCACTCAGACCTACTTCTATTTTGAATGCCTTGTCTGTAGGCTTTCTCTCTCGCCTACCCATTCTCTTACTGTGGTTACCATCTACCGGCCTCCTGGTCAAATCACCTCATTTCTCTCTGAATGGGCAGACCTCTCCTCCTCCCTCCTGGCCTCTACCACTCAACTCTTCCTCCTCGGTGACCTAAATATACATTTAGACTCTCCTTGCTCCTCCTCTGTACTCTTCCGTGACCTCTGCGACTCCCTCTCCCTGTCCATCCTCCCCTCTGGCCCGACTCACTCTGTAGGGCACACACTCGATGTCTTGATCTCCTCTGACCTCCCCCTCTCCATCCCTCTGACCACTCCTCTCTCCTGGAGCGATCACTCCCTCCTCTCATCTCATCTCTCCCTCTCTTCCCCCCAAGCCAAGCCTACGCCAACACTGCCACCTACCTTCTCAGACATCCGGCCCATGAAGCGTGTGTCAGTTGAGGCTTTTGCTGCGCTTTCTCCCCCCCCCACCTTTGGCTGTCTCGCATCCTGATACAGCCCTGTCTCTGCTCTACTCTTCAATTTCTGATACGCTTGATGCTCTTGCCCCTGTCATGAGGATCCGTTTGAAGTCCAAAGCCAAGTGCAATTCCTGGTATGACTCTGACCTAGCTACACTTAAACATAAGTGTAGGGCAGCTGAGAGAAAATGGAGGACTTCCTGTTCATCCTCTGACAAACTGGCCTGTCGCCTGCTACAAAGGCAATACCGACTCTCTGTCCTCACCAAGAAGAGAGTCCACATTCAAGCTCGTGTCTCTGCGGCATCTAACAACTCGGACGAACTCTTTAAAATCTGCAAGGAGCTGGCCAACCCTGCTGCAGTCTATCCCCGTCCTGTTGCCTCCCAGGCTCTTTGCAATGCCCTTGCCTCTCACTTCATTTAAAAAACCCAGGACATCCTGTCCACCCTCTCCACCCACACTCCACCTCTCCCCTCTCCATCTGTGCTTGCTGACCCTCCTTTAGCCACCCTCCCACCATCCTTATCGTCCTTTCCTCTTTTCACCCCTGAGAAGGTTGCTAGACAAGTCCGATCTATGAAAGCCTCTTCAAAACAGGTTCATCCCTGTTCCTCTAAAACCATCAAGGACCACATTGACACCCTCACTCTGGCCCTTGCTGATTTTTACAACCACTCCTTTGCCTCTGGATCCTTCCCCTACCTTCTGAAGCATTCCTTTGTGCATCCTCTTCTCAAGAAACCCACAGCTGATCCTTCTTGTCCAGCTAACTATCGCCCAATTTCCATTACTCCCTTTCTTGGCAAGCTCCTGGAAAAGTTGGCCATCTCTCAGCTTAACCTTCATTCCAATTCGGTTGGCTGTCTCCATGACCACCAGTCTGGCTTCAGAGCTGCCAGAAGCACGGAAACTGCTCTCCTAAACATCCGTGAAGATCTGCTCACCAACCTTGACTCTAACATTCCATCTGTCCTCATCCGCCTCGATCTCGCTTCTGCCTTCGGCACGGTCAACCATACCATCCTGCTCAACCGTCTCAGTGAAAACCTGGGTATCACTGATCAGGCTCTGGCCTGGCTGACCTCTTTCCTCTCAGATCGACCCAGGTCCAACTTGGGTCCTTCCTTTCATCTATCTTCCTCTCTACCTGTGGTGTTCCCCAGGGGTCTAACCTCTCGCACTGGCTTTTCAACCAATACCTGGCAACTCTCGCCCACTGCATTGCCATTTTCTGCTCAAATTTCCAGTGCTACGCTGACGACACTCAACACATTTTCAAGCTGCCCTCTGCCACCTCCTCTACCTCTCTCATCTCTGATTGCCTAACTACCATTCAAGATTGGTGTGCCGCCAATGATCTTTGTCTGAATGCCAACAAGACGGAGATCCTCCTCATCGGCACACCTTCACCATCCTTTCCCCTCACTCTCTGGCCGGCCTCCCTTGGCCATCCTCCTACCCCCACCTGCGAGGCTAAAAACATCGGGGTTATCTTTGACTCCACCCTTTCCTTCTCCGCCCACATCTCTGAGGTCTCTAAAATGTCAAATTTCAGACTGCACCTCCTCAGAGGTACTCTGCCTTTCCTCTCCTTCCCCAGAAGCTCATGGTATCTCAAGCTCTGGTTCTCTCTAGATTGGACTATTGTAACACCCTCTTTCTAAATCTACCTGCCTCTACTCTCCGCCCTCTGCAACTAATCCAGAACAGGACTGCGAGACTTGTCCTTGGCCTCAAGCCCTGGGATCGTATCTCTCCAGCTCTGAAATCTCTCCATTGGCTCCCAGTGGATGAAAGGATTAAATTCAAAACCCTCTGCATTGTCCACAAAGCTTTCTGGGCCCTGGGTCCAAAATACCTTCAGCTATCCCTCTGCAAATACCTCCCCTCTCGAGCTCTTCGCTCCTCTACTTCCAACTCACTCAGGGTCAGTCGTTTTTCTAAGAAACGAGGTGGGGGTAGATCTCTGTCTTTGGCTGGGGCCTCCCTCTGGAACAGCCTCCCTGCCACTTTAAAACTTGAGGAGAACCATCTCCGGTTCCGGAAGCACCTCAAGACCTTCCTCTTTTCTTCTGCCATCACTCCCCCTCTCCCCTGCTGATCTGTTCTCTCTTGACACTGTGCACCTGGCCACCCTCTGTCTTTTGGGCCAAGGTACCTGCTCATCCTGCCACCCTCCTGCATGCCTCTGGGCCACCCCTTGCACTGGGGTCTGTATCTGTACCCATACAGCCCCCCCCCCTTTTTCTTCCTGCACTTATCAGACATACCCTGTCTGCTGCCTTAAACCTAGCACTTTCAAATTGCTGGCTGCATTACCACTGTTTGTTGCCTTTATTATTTATTTATTGCTATTTATATGTTTCTCCTCTGCTTCGCACTTTCCACCTCTCCTCCCTTCCATGCACTTTTCCCCTCCCCCCTCTCCCATGCACTTGCGCATTCTCAATGTCACTGGGCCTAGTAAGATTGCTGTTTTGTTCTCCCCTGTTCCCCTCCCTTGCCTTGTCGCGCCCTGAAACACTTGTGTACGAGCGCGATAGAAATAAAATATCTATCAATCAATCAATCAATTACATTGAAAATCTGTTGTTGCAGGAAATTGGCCCTGGGAACCTTACACAGGGGTTCACTATTGAGCGTGCGCATCGTTCCTTAGTCAGGAGACCACCACCGGGAGCTCCACCCAGGCCTATCATCACCAAAGTCCTAAATTATAAGGATAGGGAAAAGATTCTAGCTTTCTCTAGGTCTGGAGGGAACCATACAAAGCTCCTCAGCCAAGCTAGCGATATTCCCGGACTACACCTTTCAAGTACAAAAGAGGAGAGCCCAATTCATTTCGACGAAGGATAGACTTAAGAAAGCGGGTTTGAAATACATGTTAATGTACCATGCCAAATTGAAGATCCTTCACAATGGCAAGGCCTTGTTCTTCGAAACACCATCTGAGGCGCAAGACTGGATGGACAGTGTGCATATTGCGGCACCTGATGTGAATTGATTATTCAGAACCGTATACGCTGGAAGGTGCCCCGGAAGACACACAAGTCTTGCTGTGAATGTATATACAGAAAGATAACCGTAGGCCCATGTTAACGGTGGCTTGCGGTCCATTACAGCCAAGGCGTGGTAAATCTGTCATTTCTAAGAGTGAATAAGAAGCGGGAACACTGCAGTACAGACAGTGAAGCCTAGTAGAGGGGACGCAAACGGCAGGTCCTTCTACTACCCCATACTTTTTACCAGGGTACTGAATAGTACCTGCCCATTGGGCACCAGGAGCCTGGTCCTTTGACTGGGGTTCTGGGGAGCGGAAGCGGGGTGGTTTTAGCATGCATTGCAAAGCTGGACAGTTCCAAGTTGTGTGTGGATTGTTTTGCTTGGAGAAGGGGGGTTATATTGGGGAAAGGAAGGGAAGCCTGGTACTAGACCATGTTGTCTACACACAAACACAGTCAAGGACCATGGTAGGCCTACGGCCTTGCTGAAGCTCACAAGAACTACTGTGTTATGGCTGGGAACATCAAAATTATGACTTGGAATATCCAGGGCCTAAATAATTATGTTAAACGGTAGAGGGTGATTACTTACCTGGGGAGGCATAAGGTGGGGAATGCGCTATCACAAGAAGCTCACCTAAATAAACAAACAAGGGAAGTTGGCCGAAAAAATGGGGCAGGGTGGTGGTCGGCTCCACATAGTCAACATACGCCAGGGGAGTCCTCACTTGTGTAGCCCCATCTATCCCCCTTAAAATCCTGAATAACAAGTCTGATGATGAAAGGAGGATGGTTGTTATACATGGTATGTTAGAGAATAGAGAAGTATGCATTGTAAATACCTACGCATCCAATCACGATGCCACAGTTTTTTTCAAGTCTTCATATGCAAGATTGGGACCATATAGAAAGAGGGTTATGGTATGGGCGGAGATTTCAACTGCACCCTAACCCCCACAATAGACAGATCTGACAAGAAGTTCAAAAGACTGGCCCCGCCAGTTAAAGTCTTAAGATCCCTTCTGGATCAATTGCAATTTATGGAGGTCACTACATGGGGGCTAGGGGCTACTCACATTACTCGGCCCCACACAAGGTATACATGAGGCTGGATTACCTGCTCACGGTGGAAGAGCACAGGTCAGAATTCAGAGGCAGAAAACCTGGCCATGGTCCTGTCGGACCATGCCTCACTCCTAATTAACTGGGCGATTACAGCTCTCAGACCGCCAATACCTAACTGGAAACTCAGGAGTGAGGCATTGTTAGGCACAGGGAACATATTAGGAAAAGCACAGTCGAGTTTCTGGAGGTGAATGATGGTAGCATTAAACAAGTGGGCACAATATTATAAGGCTGTCATTAAAGGTGAGATGATTGCCAAGGTGGGGGGAGTTCAGAAAACGATCACCAATTAACTAATAGAAACTGAACAAAAAATTGCGGCAATTGAGAGGAGGGTGTGTGCCTGCGGACCACTTAGAGGAAGAAATTAGACTGAAGCAGTTGAGTATGACTCAAAGGGACAGGCTGGGTAAGTTCCATCATGCGAAATATCTACAGAGAATCCATGCACAATGAGATAAACCAAGTCGAATGCTTGCTTGGCTGTGTAGAAACAGGAATATGAATACCCCAATTCGCTCAATTGAAACTGCTGACGTTAAAGTGGAAAATACGCAGGAAGGCATTAAAAAAGTGTTTCAGGAATATCATAAGGAGCTATATACAGACTCCCATGTAGACCGTGAAGTAGAGATATGGGAGGCGCTGGCGCTAGATTTCATCACTCTGCCCTGCCTTGAAGATCAGCAAATAAACATGTTGGAAGAGCCCATAACTTCAGAGGAGGTCCTGCCTATGATTAGGTCATTGCCCTAGGGTAAAACTCCAGGCACGGATGGATTTCCAGAGGAATATTATAAGCAATATGCCAGTATATTAGCTCCACTCGTGGCTAGAGTATACAATGAAGCATACGAATCGGGGATCCTCTCAGATAGTATGAGGGAGGCCTTAATTATCCAACTCCTAAAACCAAACAAAAATTCAACAGACTGTGGCTCATATAGACCACTGTCTCTATTAAACCAAGACAGTAACATTCTCATCGTGGTACTAACTAATAGACTCAGGAAAGTTATAACAAAGATCATACACCCAGATCAAACTGGGTACGTCCCAGGTATCAATATCTCATGGAAGGCTGCATCATGTTATATGCAGCGCTAGAGGCGACGCAGAGCACTGCGCCGTTGCTTCATTAGATGCAACTAAGGCATTTGATTCAGTCTTTTGGGACTGGCTGTACGCTACGATGGTCAGAATGGGAATAGGTCCGCATTATATGAAGTAAGTGAGGCTGATATATACCCAACAGACAGCTATGGTCAGAATGGGAACCACCTTTTCAAACAGATGGGAATTGCAGAAAGAGCCAGACAAGAATGCCCCCTCTCCCCAATGCTGTACATAATAGCGGTTGAACCAATTGCAGCATTCCTACGGCAAGGATATCGGGATGCCAGGATAGACATCGACGGGGTTAAGCATATATGTATCCATGTATGCTGACGACATGCTACTATATCTACAAAACCCTGAAAAATGTGCAGTATGTGTTAGAGGTAATGGACCATTTTAGCAAGTTAACCAGGATTGGAATAAACAAGAATAAATCCTGTCTCTTCCCACTGGCAGGACTAGTCGCAAGCAGTGATACAGAGCTGTTGACCCTTCCTTTGCCGTGGAGTAAAAACTCCTTCAGATACCTAGGGCTGAACATATACCATGATCCCAAGCAAGAGCATGAATCCAACACAATCTGGGCAAGAGAGGGACTGATCAAGTCAATACAATTTTGGGGCAAGCTACCACTGTCGACCTTGGGTAGAGCAGCCTTATTGAAAAGGGTGGCATTGCCGAGGGTAATGCATTGCTTCGGCAATGTCACATATAATATATCAAGCACATTTTTCTTAGAATTAGGCAAGGAATGCAGGAGCTTCTTATGGCAGGGGGGAGGCACAGGCTTGCACAACATATTGCAAAGGCCTATGCGCAGGGAGGGTTAGAGATTCCCAACTTTGAGCTGTACTTCCTAGTGAGTCAGCTACAGTATGTAGTGAGCTGGTTGGGGGATGACCCTACAGCAGACATTATGCTTTTACAGCCTGCAATAAAAAGGTAAAATCTGAGACCTTATATGGGTTGCCCCACAGGAGTTGCCCGTGTGTCCACATTTAACAGAGTTGGGCTTACAGATCTGGCGGCGGAACTGCAGAACCATGGGAATCGGAGATACACTATTGCTGCAGACACCGCTGGCGGCAGTAAATCAAGACAAGCGAGGATTAAGCGCGGGGTGCAGGTACATTGCGAGACGTGCAGTGTCGCTACAATAGGGGATCTGAGGAGCAATGATAAGATATTGGAATTCAAGGAATTACAGGCATCTTCAGACATACATGAGAGCCAATTTCTACTACATAGGGCCATCTTAGGTATATTAAAGTGTAGGCGGCCAACAGTTGGGGAAGACTCAATTGAGTGTGAAGACATATAAATCATCATAAATATTACTGAGGGGGGGCACGCTATATCAAGATTATATGAGGTATTGATAGTTCGTAACTCGAGGGATGTGTTGAAGTGCAAAAGCAGATGGGAAAAAGACTTGGGGAAGCCATTGGAAGACAGAGAATGGCAACAAATAACTCTACATCATAAGAAAGTTTCTAGGAATGCTAGGCTACAGCTGTTACAATTAAATATAACACAAACAGCATACCTCACACCCGCAGCTATAACCAAATTCAAAGGAGTAGGCATACAGGCTTGTCCCAAATGCAAAGAAGTAAACACAGGTTTGATACATATGTTTTGGGAATGCAACATCATTCAGGAATTCTGGAGGCATATTGCAAGTAAGGTGGCCCCTGGGGGGGTATCAACCTAGACATATAATCGCAGGAAGCATGCATACAGGGGCTCTTCCAGAGAGGCACCAAACAGAAGGCGGGGGGAACGTTTAAAGATTTAATATATGTGTTGGCCAAACGCAGCATAGCTATGCAGTGGAAGGCCACAAAAGACCAGAGTATCAATAAATGGTGGGAAGACCCTAGGAAATGGTCAACGGTGGAAACAGGGGTGTGGGAGAAGGCGCTTGGGGAGCAAAAGCAGGAACCCAGAGCAGACATATTACAATGGATCGCCCTCACAGTAACATTCTTTAGTCAGGATAAGGGCGAAGGCGCAGGCCCGACGAAACAAGGGGAGGCCTGTGCTAGTGCATCACAGGACGAAGACTATAGGCCATCGATCCATACCCAGGCAATTGGGGTTAGGGGTGGAGTTATAGGGGGATTAGGATAATATGATCTTTCAGTAGATGTATAATTCATAGTACTGTATGGTACTCTGTACTTGTTCACAGTTAATAAAGAGAAGTTACATAATGAAAGTTGGGGGGAGGGAGGTAGTTAAAGGGTACAATAAGCTTGTGATGCAGTAAAGAGTATAGTGTATAATGGGCAACGTCAACAATGTTTACTGTATGTGTACATTAAAAAATAATAAAAACTGTTTAAAAATTAAAATGTAATGAAAACTACACAAAGGTCACTCGACCATTGGTCCATTTATTCAAGGCCGGGGTCAAGTGTGAGTGGGGCCCGGAACAATCCGAGGCAGTAAAATAACTAAAAGGAAGCCTTTCCCAAGCCCCTTGTTCGGCTTACCCCATAAAGAACAAGGAGCTCTTCTTGGAGACAGGGTTCTCAGATACTTGCTTAAGAATGTTATTATACCAAAAGCACAACCAGGTCAACAAAGTAATCTTGTACGCGAGCAAGACTCTGTCCTCTGTGGAGGAAAAATTCAATGATTGCGAAAAGGCACTCCTGGCAACCATCTGGGCGTTGACGAATTACCGCCCATTCATCCAGGGAGAGCACATCATAGTGGAGACTCCTCACCAACCAATGCAATACTTACAAAGCAACCAAATCTGAACAGGGAACATGAGTAATTCAGAATTACTTCCAGGATTCTGGCCATGCAAGGCTTTCCTGTGGAAGTCAAATATGGCCAAAACAAGAAGAGCCATCTAGCGACTGGCTGACTTGCATGACTGTGCTCCAGAAAACTGTCTCAAGGATGAAAGTCTAAGGACCAACGACAATATGGAGGTGTATCTTTTTTTTCTGCACAAAATCTATGAGGAAGACACGTGTCAGGGGATACACACAGTTTATGTGGATGGTGCTCCAACCATACTGACAATCACGGGGAAAAATAATTAGTGGCTGGCATTGGGAATGGCTGGGTGAATGATGCCCCGGAACCCTCTGCTGGGTACAAAATAGGTCCCTGAGGTAGTCAGGTGACAGAGTTGATGGTGGTACATCAAGCCATCCTCACAGCAGCACACCACCAACTCAAAGAACTGGTCATAATTACTGACTCTGATTATGTCAGGAATGGGTTTGTGGAACACTTGATAAACTGGAAAACTTGAGACATACTGTGTGCAAACAATAAACAGCTAATGCATGGGAAATTAATTCAATCAATTGACAATCTGGTAACCTCTAATGAGATGACCATCTATTGGAAAAAGATCAGAAGTCACTCCAAAATAGAGGGACCAGACAAAACTGGAAATTACTTGGCTGACCAGCTGGCCAAAACCGGAGTCATTCACAGGGATCTCATAGAAACTGAATCTCTGTTGGGGGAAATCCTTGTCACTGCTGTAACCAGGTCCCAAACCCATACCAATAATGAACTCTCAACTGCCCAGTGGAGTTAAGAAACACCAGATGCAGATTTGATTACTGAACAAAAAGAGGACCCGATTATTGGGAATTTTTATCAACATATTGAAGACCCTGTGAATTTTCCTCTGACAGAATCCAATTATACTGGGAAAGAGGATCTCTGGGTGTTGACAAAGTTTTCCAAAATGTTCTGAATCCACGACTCTTTGTTGGTACGGAGGTCCATATCTGGATGTGACCAGTGGGTAGTACCTACCTCATTCTGAAGCCTGATATTAAGTCACGCCCATGACATGACCACTGCCGGTCATAGGGGGTTTTCATACAACATTGGCAATCTTGTGCGAGGTCGCATATTGGCCACGCATGGGCCAGGACCTCGACATCTACTTAAAGGGGTGTCTTGTGTGTGCTCAGTTTCAGTCAAGTTCTCTCACACACAGAGCTCCCCTACAGAAAAGGGGAAGGACACTGCCTTGGTCAGATTTGCAAGTCTATTTCATTGGGCCAGTGATTCGCTCTTCTAGAGGAAACAAATACATGTTGACTGTGACATTCTTGTTTACCAAGTGAGTAGAATGGCTTCTGGCCCCGAAATGAAAGGTGGAGACAGCTGCCGCACTAATGACCAATCACATCTTCATCGTTTCGGGCTTCCCCAAAGGATTGAGTCCAACCGAGGAAGTAATTTTACCAGTGAGGTGATGACCAAGATGTGGCAGATACTAGGGGTAAAGAGAAAACTCCACATTGTCTACCACCCAGCCTTGAGCGGGGGAGTTGGGAGGTTCAAGAAAACAATTGTGGGCATCTTGAAGAAGTTTGTGGCAGACTCTGCACCTAGTTGGGACATCCGATTGCCGCTTGTCCTGATGACCATTAGGTCCACACTGTCTACTGCAACCAAAATGTCTCCATTTGACCTCATGACTGGACAAAAAATGGTGCTACCTTAGCATCTGCTCTACAGAACTCAAGAGTAGACCCTGATCAACGTACATTGAAAATGTAAGGAAACACCTTCAGCACGCTTTTGCCTATGCCCAGGGCAATTTAGAAAAGCCGGCAGAAGGAATGAAAGCATACTACAACTTAAAGACTACCAAGAAGGAGTACGAAGTAGGAGACAGGTCCTACCTGTACAATTTCCAAAGGAACCAAACCAAGGAGCAGAAGTTCTTCCTCTCTTGCCGCGGTGGCTTTGAAATTGTTGATAAAATCTCACCTGTCGCCTATAAGATCTGCATCCCTAAATCAGAACATACAGAAGAGAAATGGGTCCATATCAATCAGTTAAAGATCTGTCACTCCAGACAGTCTTTACGACGGACTGAAGAGCCTAGTGAGGGTAGAGCCCAGGAACCATCTGAAGAATGAAAGGAAAGGATGGAAACCCAGATGGAGAATATCGCACATTAATAGGGAGTAAAATAATTTATAATTACAAAGAATGTATAAAAATCAGGAAAAAATATAAATATTATGTGTAGAAATGTTCATGTAAGGGAAATAAATGTCAACTCCTTACCTTCACAGCCTGAGGTTAGGAGGTTTCTAAAAAGGGAGGGTTTCCAGGACCAAACCCCCAAAAATTCAAAAAGAGTGAAACACAGACCGGAGTGCCACTCCCTCAGGACAGGAAAAGGGCAGACGTGCTCCAACGAGGACATTCATGGAATAAGCCAAAGCAAAAAGGAAACCTAATCCCCACTCTCCCTTGCTTTTTTCTACAAATCAACTGAGTCAAAGACCCGGGGGACTTGTGGGGTGAAAAGACAGCCCGAAAGTGACAGAGATGGAGAGGCCATGCTAGGCCCTGTTGTGAGAGTGAAACTGGCTAATGTGGAGTTCCATTGAACTATAAAAGCCAGAACAAAACAGTGATTTTCAACATAAGGCCAAGTGAAATGGAAAGAAATGGGCATAGCCAACTCCACTAAAACGGACAGGTGCGCAAGTGAAGGTGAATCTACCTGAGGGCTTCAAACTAATGGATATACCCAATGAATGTAACATAACGTGGTGCGGTAGATGCTGATTCTGTGTTAACTGGGAAAAGGCACCTTTGAGAAATTTAAAACTACAGCAGTGCACATGGAAAGAAAAGATACATTTGAAGCACTGCGCATTTCGAAGAGAAAAAAAAGGAATGATGCGTTAGATGTAAGAAATAAAGTCAAGTGTTGGATGGCGTTTATCTGGAATAAAGAGACTTCATTTTGATCATATAAAATCACAGCATGTAAAGAAAAAGGCCTATTTCGTTTTTGTAAAATTGAACACTGGTTTCCCATGTTAACTGTGGCCCATCTGTGTGCATAAAATTAATAATGAATCTACCTCTGTTCTAATATAATAGAAAAGAACGATTGTATTTATAAACAGCAGGCCTAGGTGTAATACATAATGTTACATGTTAAAGACATTGTGTCAATGTAAAATGCTATTCTTTTACAATTATGTATGTAGCTTGTTTTTCTCCAATGAACTGGAAGGTCTGTGCCTCTGAAACTTTGACCTCAAGACCTTTGGCTGAGGATCTCTAGGAGAAGGAGGTCTGGTTTTCAGTTTAAATGTTAAACACAGAGGAGGGGATCGGAATTGTGGAGGTGGCAGATAAGCCAGCCAGCAGAAGTGACGTTAAGGTCAGGCCTCACCATTAACTGTGCATTAATGGCCAACAGAAATTACATTTTCAGGGTTAACTCGACCTTAAGAAATGGCTTCAGAGCCACTAATAGATGATCAAACATTGTGTATGAAACAGATTGCTGATAAGCAGATGTTTGGGTCAGGTGACGATGGAGAAATGCAATTTAGGAATAGGTGGGGGCTATGTGAAACTGAGGGACCCATGTGATGCCATGCTAGCTGATTAACATTAGGCTACCTTTTCTTTAATTAAAAGAGAATCATGTGTCCCAGTGAGCTCACCCCAGACACAGATTAAAGGGGATAAAAGGCCTATCTGTACCATTTAAATATGAATCCTGTGTGATGTATACAATTTAAGTTATGAAGACAATTATGATTCTGGCCTACTCATAATTCAGAGGGAATAGAAAGTTAATGTGTTGATAGGTTATGGAAGTAAGGTTTGAATCAGGAAGGGCCATATTTGTGACTATTTTGGCTCATGAGTAAATTGATAAAAATGGTAGCTCCTCCCAAAAAAGGATGTGCCGAGATATGCTTAGTATTTTCCAACTCATCATAAAATATAGAACTCAAAAATATATATGTTCCTCCAGTTATCTGAAATACTAGGGTAGCTAACATGTTGTTAGATTTTAAGGTCACTGAAAAAGTTAAACCCACTTGTCATTTTGGGATTCTGAATCTTTCTCCTCCCTCCGCCTCCATCATTCACACCCCCTAACTCCTTGTCCTATTAGCAGGCAGTGGGCCTGCTGGGGGGAGGGAGAGGGAGAGAGCTGGCCAACCCATAACATGGGAATTATGATAGTAATAGAGTGTCACCAGCCCTATACGAGATCTGTTTTCAATCTGAGAGGGATCTTTCTTTGATTTTTTGAGACTAGGAAATCTAGAAGCTAGTTGGGCCTGCCATTTGAGGAGCCAGAGGAAGTCTCGGTGCTGGGGACTACCCTTAACCAAAGCCGTTGACCAGATCTGTGCTGTCCTCAGAGGAGCCCTGGATGCCCCATAACCAAGGCCTTGCATGTAAGTAGATTAATCCAAATGCCAACAAAAGTGTGGGGGGAATCTGCCAGCCTTAATCTCCACCTCGCATAGCGGGTAGGGGGGTGCAACTGGGGGAAGACCGTTGGCACATTTTATTAAATCCAACACATATGAATAAAACAATAGAAAATCATCCTATCCATTTAAATTGAATTGTGTTGGGAACTGCCTGTCTTAGTCCTTTCCATTAAATTGTGGGGAGGGGGGAAGCTGTGTAAATCCTTAGCACATTGAATTGAAGTTAAATCAATTAATTCAGATACAGGAAATCACGGGATGAGTGTAGTTTGAGTTAAAAACTAACAAAGTTAATGTCCAGTGTGTTAGAGTCAGTATAGACAATAAAATACTTGGGTGACTCTACCTTTCTGAACCCCCTGTCTAATGTGCAGAAGGGGGGTATCCATACTCCCAAAATAAGGAACTCTAAAACGCTGTCATTGAAGTGAATGTAAAGTGTGCAAAACGAAATTTCCCATTTATTTACTTGCACCCCAAAACGATTTTGCCAAAGCCATGCATTTCATGCAAATAAAAAGCCAAAACGATTTTCCCATAGTTCCTTTCCTGACTCTGCCTTTCAATTAAAAAACTCAAAACGATGTTTTGTCATTGTGTCTATTTGTCAAACACTACCTTTTCATAAAAAGCCAAAACAATGTTGCTACTGTATTCCCACTCCCTGTGCATTGCCTTCAAATTAAGGCGTCATATATAACTGATGCCTCGTGGTGGGGGTTGCTTGGAGACAAGAGCATTGTGATAACCCAAGCAATCAATGGGGGTTGTTTCAAGCTTCCTCTTGTTAATGTTCAAGATATCCTCTGTGTGTGTTTGATGTGCAGTCTCTAAATTCTACATGCGCGTTGTATCTGTAAGTTCGTTAAAAATACAACTCAGTCAATTGGTGCAAGACATTTGAAATTGTGACATTGTGTAGTGCCACGGCATTGGTGACTGATGTTTTGGTTGCTATTCTTCTTTGTCAAACCTTAAATAAATTATATATTCTTACTATACATTGGCCTGGTTCCTAGCTCATTGGTGGGACAGAGGGTATTTGCTGGGGTGGTGAGAGACAGGTTGGAGGCCTCACTAAAGTTTAATCTGTATAAGCACTTTGGGTGCACACCACCTTACTTGGGGGGAAAGGAACTCACTGAGTTGAGAGTGACCACCTAATAAATTGCAACAATTACCTTCACTTTTTCAAGACTCTTTCATGCCAGTCTGTTTTTTAAATGCATTTTCAGAAACGTCACATTCACATGTTTAGAATAGAAATTCAGCTCTTTACAAGTTAGATGTCTGAATCCCTGTAAGATAGTTTAGTGGGATAATATGTGTATTGTAGGCATTTGTTTATAACTTTCAGTGCTTTCTCTCTCTCTTTACCTTTCTCCCTCTCTCCCTCCCTCCCCTATCTCTCACACATAACCCATTCCATATCTCTCCCACATGTCTCTTTCCTGCACCTTCCTTACCTCTCATGCCGCACCCTCTTGCACTTGGCAATGTGCCCACATGACACAACATTTCTCTCCCAAACCCTCGCTTTCTTGCACTCTCTTCTTCTCAACTCTCACTCATGTTTAAAATGAGGGAATCATCTGGCCTGGACTTTTTTGTACCCATTGGTATAAATAAGTGACATGGCGGAACCTCTCGTACATGGGTGTCATTTTAGGGGGGGGCAAGGGTGTTTGTCCCCCCAACATTTGTGGCATCATTTTGTCCCACTCATTTGGCAGCAGCAACTTTCATTTAGATGTCCCCAAAACATTTTCTGCAAAGTTGCTCCACTGCTCTCATATATTGCTGCATAGCAGGTGTGGCAATGTGCAGAGAAAATGTTTTTACAGGTGAATTCTTTGCAGTGGATATTTTGCGCCTTAGTTTCTACTTGCCCCGAACACAATTATTGGAGTTTGCAATTTAGAGCAACAGGGACTTGTATACACTGATTGGTTGAGGAATTGAGAGGTGTATGTAGCCTTCTGGATGAAGGAAATCTTTAAGGGCCTGACCCTGTATACGGGAATCACTTTCACCACATAGGAGGAGTACATACTATTTGTGTGCCCGGGGCAAGGCTCACTGATATTGCTTAAAAAGAGAGCATGTACTAAATGTCAATGCTGTCAGGCATTGTGATTTCACTTACTTTCAGTACAGCCAGCATGTGCACATATGTGTAATATACATTGTTTAGCTGGTCCCTTTTTAGTTTTGGCTGTTGCATTGTAATGCAGATAGGAGGGTGATGAGATTGATAAAGGACATACAGCTTGTGAGTATTGTTTGGTTATTTATCCACCCATACACTAAACATGCTCATGCTAAATACTATGGTCATTGCCACCCACTATCAGCCCCTCCTTGCCAGAAACACATACCCCTGGATCGCTTTGAGCTAGCTCTATCATGCAGTAGCATCAGACTTTCCCCCCGACAGTGTAATTTGTAATCAGTCTGCTGAGAATTGAGAGCTTAATTGCAGCTGTAAGTGCATAACTGATGTAATAATAATATCTTAACAAACTGTGCCTTCAGCCACTTGATGTACAATCTGTCTGTGTCCTCACATGTGTGCCTTGTACTGAAATGCAGTTATCATGTTAAAGACTAGCATTGTCAAAGCCTACACTTTTGCTTGTGAATAGTTATTAAATAGATACATGCCTGGCACTGCTATTCTTTTGCCCGGGCAATTGCGCAATTGTCTAGCTGTTGCGTTTTATCGCCAATTATCTCCATTACGGCAGTGCCTGGCAAATGTCTATCACATGCCTACAAAACTGTTGACTTTGCATATGCATGTTTTAATAGACAGTTCGATTCTCTTGCACAGTGCATTTTCTAAAAATTGTGTAGAATTAAATACATTTATAAGGGCATATCAATCCAGTGTCTGTGCAAAGTAGCTTGACAAAATGCAATGGGTAGTCTTTGATTACATTTCCATTTAGCACCCAATGAATGTTTAAAGGCAGATAGCTTGACATGCCTGAAAAAATGAGAGTTTGCTTGTAGTTCACAGATTTCAGGTAAACTAGTGTGTGTTTGCCAACACTGTTTCTGAAGTTTCTTCATTTTGGTTTGTGAGGTTAGGAGGATGAATGGTAGCAGGTGTTGGAATAAAAAGGATAGTATGGACGAGCATAATATTGCAACTGCAGTGACTAAAGTTCCCAACTTTAAAGAATCTGAGTACCCAAGGTGTGCCTGCATGTGTGTGTGTGTGTGTGTATGTGCGTGTGCCCTATGAAAGGCTCTGATATATTCTGTGTGTGCACTTTCAGTGGAAAGCTGATGTGCAGCTCTCTCAGCTATAATTTAATCCTTTGGTCCATTCCAGCAAGAAGCTGTGTTTTGCAGGGCAGTGCTGGCTGGCTTATTTGTTTTTCGTATGTTCTTCGGCAATACCGTTTGTAGATCGTGAAACTTCTTAACCAGTGTATATGAGGTGTGTGCTATGAACAGCACAATTCAGACTAACCCTTTATTTTGAGGATTTCCCAGACCACACTTTATTTGGGTGTGGGGCCTGTTGGACACAGGTCTGTGTGGTTTGCATAAGGAAGACTTAGGTTTGGTACTGGAGGACAGCAACGAGGAACGCATTTCACTTTGAGGGTCTTTTTAAAGTGTGTGCAGCGCTGCCCCTCCTCTATCTTCCCAGGTGGTACATTGCAGGGTATAATGCATGGCTGGAATTCCCCAATGGGGCCCACTTTTCAGTTTGTTGGTGGGCCGCCTTGGTTTTGTTTCCCAGGTTTGTTTTTTGTCCCAGTCCCATTAAGCTTGTAAGTATCACGAGCGCATATAAAAGTGATAATAATATACAAGTGAGCAACGTATGAAGCCAGAAACAAAATTCACAAAATACTGTATAGTTGAGGTGCTTGGCATCGCGTGGGCAAAGGTACTATTGCAGTTGCTGGGTCCTGGACAGAATTTGGGAGCTGAACACTGTTATGCCATCATGGTCAATTTGTGGGGATGGTTAGAGGTGGAATGTGTGTCAGGAACTTTCTTACAGGTAGATCACCTGTCTTCCCGCACCTGCAATATTAGGAGCTCACATCACAAGCTGTGTGTCTGAAAAATGATGCCACTGAATAAATCCATCAGCCCCACTTCACACATCCTCAGCCATGCTCTACATGTCCTCTCCCAATACTGTGCACACCCCTAGTCATACCTTGCATATGGTTGATCAATACAGTGCACACCACGGACACCTGTGCCAACACCCTCATCTGCACAGCCTAGACCACACTGCAGATTCTACACCGTGCTCTGTGCACCAGTCATTATCTGCAAACCTTCATATAAGCACTCCATATGCCAAACCATACTTTCCACATTCTCATAATAGGCATCCTCACCCTCAAAACGTAGATTGACTCTCAGTCACGATACGCCCACATTCATTCATGTTCTGCGCAAGTTCAATTGTGCCCTGCACACACTCGATAGTGCTGTGCATCCTGGATAGGTTGTCAAAGTATTTGCTGCACATCAAGGTGAGAGAAGTTAGAATCCTGGACCAGTAGTCTAGGCTGATGATCCTGCAGTCACCGCCTTTTTGGGCAATTGAATGACAGTCCTTGCACAGGTATGGTCTTTACATCTGTCACCTAGCGCAGTGTGTGCGTACCCATGCGGAGGCCTAATCATCATGGACATTGCGCACGCGTGGTGGCGGTTCAGGCTGGCCTGGAGGTAGGGTGGCCATTCTTTGGTTGAGCAGCTGGACGGAATGTGCATTATTGGAAATACATCATTGGTGTCCTGGCAGGAGGGAAGTCATACCTACATGCCCAATGTAGTGTGTTATCCAGTAAGCCTACTTGCTTGCTTGACATCCTCTTAGTTGTCCTTTGTGTTCCTGCTTCTTTTATGTGGCGCCTTGGCCCTTTCATACTACGGTTCTAGCCGCAGCACCTGTGATTGCTCCTTGAACCTTCTAGCATTGGTCTTTATTCCCTGTCTTTGAGTTAAGATGTCTTGTTATACTAATCTTCTCTTTGTGCTTGTGATCTTTAGCAAAACAAAAGAGGTGATGGCTGTAAGGTTATCGTTCTTTGCCTGCCAAGCCATTACAGAAGGGGAAAGACCATATGCAAATCAGGCTTGGCCCCACCCCCAAAGGGGTAGTCCAGCCCGAACTGCTAGGTCACATCCCTTCTGCACGAGACCACAAGCATCCCCAGACATGTTTCAGCCTTGCTGGGCGTCATCGGTGAGGAGTATCTTGGGTCTCTAGGCCCAGCAGACACGGGACCCACGTCTGGGCATACCCGTCCCACTCAGGGTGACAATAGCAAAACAAAAGAGGTGATGGCTGGAAGGTGATCTTTAGCAGCATTTGCCTTCTGGGTGCTTCACCTCGATGCCTTTTGTTCTGTTTTGGGTTTGCAGCAGCATGTACATTTTATGCAACTCTAAGTACTTTTTCTTTCCATAATTTGAATTTTTTGTATTGCAAATGTTTACTTTATATATGCAAATAACACTTCTTCCGGCAACCATTTAAGAAGTGCCTTTCAAACTGTACCGCACAAAGGAAGCTCTGCTCTTACTTTTTGACAATCCACAAATATGTCCACCCTAGGAAGAGATACAGACAGTGCACATAAAGTGCAACCGCGTCATCAAGCTAGCTCGTTGCTGCTCTAGCCCACTTTTCCCCTTTCTCCTCTAGCTGGAGAAAAAATATACAGAGGAGATCATGACACACAGATAACAACACTATGAAAACCCAACACTGGCAGGTGGCAGTCATGTGTTTCTGATTGCAGCGTTCTTTAGAAAGGACTGGAGTATGTGTTCCTATGGGTACTTGTTCTTCACTTCCATATAGGTTATTGTACCTACACATGAACTAGTTCTCTTCTGACCTTCAGAAAATTCTCCCTGTTTTGCAGCATTTCACTCAGCGAATGATAACTATCCTACCCGCCATTGCCACCTCTGGTGTGTGCCAAAAGAACCGACTGGCTGTTGCGTATCCACTCTACTATATAAATTGGCATGTAATCCCATCAGCCCAGACGCATGGCCTACAAGCTTGTGTTATCTGTACTGTGAAGTATGAATGCTGCTAACCTCTGGAGTGACCACTAGTGTGAACCTCGGGTTCTGCCAATGTGTGACCTTTGCATAAGTGAATGCGGTACATGTTACTTACTCACACCCGCCACTTCTGTTAGCCAACCCAGGCCATGGGATGCTGGTGCTTCCATGCGAGCTCTGCAGATTTGGCTTGCTTAACCGGTGCGCTCACATTTGTAGGACACGTAAACCACCACTTGACCTCTCAGTTGTCCGTCACCTTCCCCAACCTCTCTGCTATGTATATAACAGAAATGCACATTACACAACGCACAAGGTCACAATTGGCAGCGCCAGGCTTGGATGAAAAGCATGTGCAAAATCGAGGCACCCTGGATGCATGTTTAGGAGTCGTGTTCACTAGGGAGCCAGAAAGCTTGATAAAGTAGGTCAAATAACACTGAACGCATAAAGAAAAGATGGGCGAGACAGCTTCAAGCGCTATCATTGGACAAGGCACATTTGGACATTCTCATACTCTGATGACGGGTCACAGGCAATAGCGGTATGGAAGGAATCTTCGACCAGTCATAAAAACACAATTTATTTCACTCTAAGAACACTGTGATGAAATACATTCTGTATCGAATTAAAGATTTCCGATGAGCACGCCCCTGGCACACATAGTTGAACTTCACCTTTGAGCGAGTGTGGAATAAGGAAGGTAACTGCAAAGTAGTAGAATGTTTGTCAGATGTTCTCATCACTTTCCCACAGCGCGAGATGCCCCTGCATCCAGGCCTATTAGAAATGGGTTTCCTAAATATGCAGGGTTTCGGGGTAGTGCGGGCACTGAACACTGTAACTATTAGAGCATGAGGATTTGCCTGCCCATTTGCATGGGTGATGCACAGAGCCAAATGTGAGAATGCCACTTTCAAAAGGCGCCAAATCCAAGAAACCTGCTTGCAGCATGCACAGTGCAGGTGCAATGACTGCAGCTGAGCATGCGGCCTCCCCCAGTCCCTGCGAATGGATGCCTGCCGTGCAGCCAGCTCTCCGCTGCTTCTGAGCACGAGGCAAGTCGGTTTCCAAAACACATGGTCTTTGTTGGTCTTTGTTGACCTTTACTTTGTCCTCTGACTAGAAGATTCAACTTACTCGATTTGCCTTCAACTGGGCACGTGGCTACATTCGGAAAACATCCTGCCACGCTATTCAGGATGGCTGTTAACTACCCTGCAAGCTCCCACTAAAGCCTTTGCAGATAGCTTCTCCAGCTCTCCCGTTGGCTGCCAGCATTGCACACTAGGATATGGTTTCCAGTGGCTAGGATGGGTTTTCAATGGGAAGGGGAGTTTGCACAAACCTAGGTCACAATACAGGGAAGCGGTAAATGTTGAAGGAAGGTGCGAAGTGCAGTAACATAGGTGTGTCCAGCCACCATTTCGTATCTGGCATGTAGATCCTGTCGGTTTGTTCACAACTAATTTTGTTTAATCGGAACCCGTGTGCGCGCTTGTAGATTGTACCTGCCACAAAGTGCATTGCACGTCCTTGTCTCACACATGTACGCCCAGGTCAGCCTAGCAATCTGCTTTCAGCACACACTTCTGCCTAGCATAGACCAACACAGCAGCGAGTCTGTTAACACCCATGCCTGTCAGCTCTGCATGAACCCACTTTGGAACTGGTTTGTCCTTTCCACTGTGGGGCTGCATGAATAGAGTCAATCCAGTCAATCAAATCCACAAGAGAGAACAGCTCTTTTTGATGCCTTTGTGGCACATGCTCCTACGGAATTGCCTAGAATAGTGTGGTCCATTTCGTGGCAATGCGGTCTCTTCTTTCTTCATGAGGTTGGATCATGTTTTCATAAAACGTGGTGAAAGGGAAGGGGGTTAATCCACTGTCTGCCCGGTCAACGCCACCAACCCCCTGTTCAAAACCTTCATCTGGTCCCTTGGTCACTTCCCTGCAGTTCGTGCAGCATCATTGGAAAGGAGGGTCTCTCTGAAATGGGGCCTGGTTAGAGGCTCATTGAGAAGAAAGCAAATGGCAGAAGCTGCCTGTGGCGTGATGGTGGAGCGCGGGGTGATTACAGAAAACAGACGTGGGATAGAACAATTGCTGAATGCAGTGCTTCGGTGGAGTTTAAGTTCTTGACCCACAATCCTCTGATAGGCAGTAGCTCTGTGGCAGCGGGAGATACAAATTCCACCTCTGTCCATTCCTTGCCAACTTCTCCCTGCAGTTAAAAACAAAATGAATTACTTTGGGGAAACCAGAAGCCCAGCCGTGCCCAAGGAGCCACCCCCCACCACCGCGCTCAAGCTTGGGCTGCATCTGTGAAGGTGTGTATACACGCGGCAGGAGCACCATCAACAATGGGAACATTAGGCATATGCCTAATAAGGTGGAAATAAAACAGTTACAGTGACTGAACAACTGGGCCCAAACTAAGTGAACACACTGTTTAAAAGGATGCAACATGAACATGCTCTAAATATATGCAAGGCAAGAACCTTCAATATCAAGGAGGGGCAGCAATACGAATTTAACGAAGAGATTCTTATTTGCTAAAGGTTTATACAATGCATGGGACGATTTGGGAGCCCTGATGAAGACCATGCAGCTCGAAACACGTGTTGGCAGGCGCACTTAAAAAACTCTTTCAATGTACTATAAGACATGTACTCACTTAATAAATGCAGAAAATGTACATTTGTCTTGTTTAAATAAGGAGGCAAAAACCCAATCCCCAATTGTCTATATTTATGTCCATAGGGGGCAACCAGAGAAGAGTCTGAAACCTGGGTCAGTTTGCGACACCATACCAGTTTCCATGAGCCTGCTCTGAAAATATTTCTGCCTGTTTGAGGAACGATGCTCAGGGTTGAATGAACTACACGCTGAATTCCCATTTCAGAGTGGGGGAGAAGGGCCTTACCAGCGTTCAGTTTTGTTCCACGGGTGAAGCAGTTCATGTGTGTGTCAGGCAAGAGGACCATGACCAAGTGAATCTGGAGGCTAAATAGGCCTATTGTCCCAGTTACCGACAGTGCAGGCGTGACCTGATTCATGGTTTTGGTTTGACACCGGAGTTCAGAAATGACAGGGTCTAAGGCTTTTCGCAGCTTTGCACAGGCGCGCGGAGTGGAAGCACCATGGCACGCTAAACTAGATCGGTAAAGTGCTTGGCACTGCACCGCGCTACAATGTCACTATGAATGAAAGGTCTTGTGATGCAAGCCAGGTGAAAGGGAGAACCCTGTTAATGATGGTTCTAGAAGCAGGTGAAAGGGAGTTCCCTCCGCGGTGATGCCCTCGTGTTGGAAGAGGCCACGCGCTGTAACCTCTTATTCGTTACAGATGCAGGTTGTGCTGCGGATGCAAGTGGAAGCGGCGTCATGGTTTTACACCAGGTGAAAGGGCTTTGAGCTGCTCCCTTGTACTAACCAGGTGGAGGTGAAAGGGTTTTGGCCTCTAAGCCAAGGATAGTCCTAACTGAAGGCTGAAATCTGTAACCTCTGAAGTCTGATCCGGTCAAAGGTGTTGACCTCTACGCTGAGCCTGCTTCACAA
The DNA here is from genome assembly GCF_040938575.1 of Ambystoma mexicanum. Lineage (NCBI taxonomy): Eukaryota > Metazoa > Chordata > Amphibia > Caudata > Ambystomatidae > Ambystoma > Ambystoma mexicanum. Next base: position 820,355,212 of record NC_090922.1, read on the forward strand.
GCGGTTTTCATCTAAATCAGCAACTAACAAATACCTGGCATTCCTTGGGCACAGCAAAGCTGTGGCGTGTCCAGTCAATCTCCTGGCCATCGGATCCCTGGAGCCGCAGATCCTCCATGGCGGGGACTTGCCTCTTGGTGGGCCCACGGCATGGGACGGTAAGCTGCTGCGAGGCAAGACGGCTGAACAGGCGGAGAAAGCGGAGCTGAACTGGGCAGAGGCCAGGATACGTGAACGCTGAAAAACCATCGCTGCTGGGCGTTCCCTGAAAACATAAAGGAGGCATGAACTACACCCCATTATCGCAAGGTAAACACAGCTAGCATGGCCAGCCTGGAACATATTTCCATGGTGGTTTATGTACTGATCTTTGCTTTCTTTCCATCTCAACTAGTTGTCAACCGTGGAATCAAGCTAACCAGCACAGAACCTGCCCTCCGAAGGGCTGTAAGGTCAAGATAGTGTGACGTATACAAATGCTAATGCATTTAAAAGAGCACAAATACAAAACGGATGATTGGATTACTCATTTTAACGAACCAAAATCATATTTTAACCACATTACAAAATCATATTTACAACAAAAACAACATCGAGTGGTGTGTACCTTGGCATCAGCTCACGATACAGGTTCATATTCTAAATGCATCCTTCCCACACACACTGTAAACGAGTCATGCGGACCAGGCAAGCACAGCGAACATACACTGTGCTGTATTATCCGCAGGGCAATACCACACGGGCTGTCCATAATCCACAGATGGAAATCCCCCCGGGATTCAAGCAAACTAAACATGTAGGTCTTAACAAGGATAAAGGGGTCATGTTAACCCGCAGAGCTCTCAAGTTTCCCAGTGCCATGTGTAAAAGGGGCTCTCTGTCCTGTTTTTATTGAAGCTCTAGGACTTCATGTTTTCCTAAATTCAAAGGTGAAAAAACTACGAGCCCCGGAATTCAAAGGGGAAAAAACAGGCAGGACTAATGTCCATCTCACCCATGGCAAAGGGACACTAGAGTGCTCTGTAAACCATAGGCTATACAAATAAAAAGACAAGACACATAAAGAAGCATATAAGATGGGAGGTTATGAACAAGTTCAGGGAGATGCAAGGTTTACCAAGAAGTGCTACAGTTCACTCACTATGTTCAAAGTTCAGAGACTAGTTGAGTGAGTTGCTTATGAGATGGTCCAATGGGCATGGCATGTATGATATGATATGATATGGCATTTGTAACGCGCCTATACACAAGTGTTTCAAGGCGCGACGAGGCAGGGAGGGGGGAACAAGGGGAAGACAGACAACGATCTTACTAGGCCAGGTGTCATTTAGATCGCGCAAGTGCAGGGGTAGAGGGAAGGGAAAAAGTGCAAGGGGAAGGGGAGGGGGGAAGTGCAGTACAAGGTAAGTAGAATAAAATAAATAAATAGGGCCAGCTGGTGGCAAGTGCAAGGTAAGTGCAGGCAAGTGCTGGGCAATACCATGTACATAGGGGATCCAGTACCCCCCCACCTTGTATCGATAGCGCAGCAATTCGAGGGTCACAGCGATTGCCTTGTTGGTGGTATGCCCGAGTACTTGAGGAAAGGAGGCCAGTTGTGTTTCTTTTTGAATACATCAGCCAGATGTGTTGCTCTACAATTGTCAAGCCTGCGAACGCAGAAAAAACCTACAAACCTTGTTCCTCCTGTTGCCAGCTATTACCGGATAAGCCAGCCCTAGGACTAGATCGAGCAATAAGTGAATTGCATAAGAAGCATTCTCTGCTTTGTGGATATGGCCGAGTACTGTGCGATGCTGGTGATATCAACTGGAAACAATTCTCTTAATGATTAGACTTACCCTCACACATATATCCAGATTGTATATCCACACAGTGAGTTCTTTCATATGATGTTATCTGGCCTTGCTAGAGTGCAGCTTTTGCCATTTGCATGGCAGCTTTGGCACTTTATATACTACAAGTAAAATGAGGGGTTTATTGGGGGGGTTAGTCGGAGCAGAGGAACCGGTGCAGAAGTTGCTCTTCGATCTTCTGCGCGAGGCAGGCTGTGCTTTATCATTGCCTTGATTGTGCATGGATTTTCTTGCGAGTATGTGCTTTGTGTTAGTTATGACTCAAGGCTTTGCTAGGCTTCGGTATTCAGCTAATAGGCACACATAGCAAGCATGCAGAAATGCTATGGGATGGAATGTTGATGGAGATGGGAGGGCTTGATTTGTGTGATGCCCCTCTCGGCACTGAGAGGCAAGTGGAACATGCTCTTGACGACTTGGGCAGGTGCCTGGTAAGGGAGGCGGTTGATAATCGGCTGTTAGCTACAAATTGGAGTTGCAAGTCTTTCATAACACAGCAAGGGTCATGGATATCGTAGCAATCACAACTTGTGGGTTAGTGCTTCTGTCTACACCATACATCAGTTCCTTGAATCGTACTATGGCATGGTACATGGTCTCGGGAGGATAGCTCAGGGGCAACGTGCTCGCCTTGGAAGCAAGACGACATGGAGCAACACAGGTACGATCCCCGGTCCGCGCTTACAAACCTCTAGGGATTAAGCGCGTTATAAATAACCTATCATATAACAGTGCAACATATGATTGTCCTTTAGGTAGGTCATTGCAGAAATCAGAGTGTGGCATAGTTAGTATGATCAGATGTATTGTAATGCAGACTTGCAGATCTGCACACAGACTCGTACACAAGAAATCAGTGCAGAAAAGCAGACCTAAAGACCAGCATCCCAAATCCTAGTGCTCAGTGCTTTTCCAGCTGGTGCCTGTAAAATAATGTGAAGGCAGATGCGATAACATAGCCTCGAAGTGGGGGAATGAGGGTTTGAAGAGTCTGGATTCAGTGTGGCTCGGCGGGTTCGGAGTGTGTGTGTTTGGTTAACATAGTGCCTTTAGTGATAAACAGAAGTGTGTTTGTCTAGGGTGGTGTGTTCACCGGTGTAGCCCCCTGGGTAATGTCAGGTGGGCCAATCCTTTCCTTTTCTTCTTTTCAACTGCTATGTTTCTTTGAGCTGGTTCTCTGCGCTTGGCTCCAGCTTCTGTTTGGTTCATTTTTTGGTGTCAGTATCACCTTTTCGGGTCTCTGGGCTGTAATATTCTGTTCAGTTTGCAAAGGTTTCTGGTGTTTGGCTGCTCCTGTGGATATCCAGATTTTGGTTGCTTTCCTGTAGGGCTGGTGATCTGGCAGGGATCAGATGCATATGAGGAGGGAGCTCCACAGGTGAGCCCCGCCCTGTGATGAAGTCCTGCACCTTACCTCAGTAGTGGATTGCGAGTTTGCCAAGGGCACCAAGGGTGGCTTGCTACCCCCGCCAATCCATCTAAAGATGGCAGGGGTTAGTCCACTTGCGTCACCACAGACCAGTCTCATGGCTCCAATCCCTCCCCGCCCCAGTAATCCATTAAGACAGACCAGCCCTAAAGGGTCTGTCCATAATCAAAACAATGGGACTATCTTACAGGGCACTGATAAGGCAATCCCCCCCAATTGAGAGAGCGTGCAGCTTTTGTCAAACAAACCTCCAACCCCAGTGTAGAAAAAACTGCATGTGTTTAAGGAAAAACATTTTCTTTCACTAGTCATTGAAGGTATTTGTTGTAACATTGTTAAAACGTCAACTGGAACAACAGGTAAGTCACTTCACAGCTTAAAAGGGGCATTTGATCAAGGGTCAAAGTGTAAAAAAAAAGTAGTGGAACTATGTTCTTTCTGCCCCACCCCTTCCACTCCCCCCCCACCTCCCCTGTACTCAACGCCTCAACCCTGAATTCAAACTCCCTTCCTGGCTCCTTCCTTTTTCTCCACTCCACCGTACTATTAAGACTGATGAAAACACAGTGAGAGAAAAGGTATTTAAATGACCACTGTCACTGTCCCCCCCCACAGCATACAGCTATACAAAGCCTCTGCCTTCCAAATACCACCATTCGCACCTCTTCAGGGACATGCCCATGACTATAGCTCCTCACTCTCCACCCATTACCTGTACAGACACCAGTGCGGGTTAAATGCGATGGTATTACCATATACCGCTGCATTACCGCACCACCCGACTAAGAGGTGGGCGGAAAGTTGGAGGATTCACCTCAAGCTCATGGCTAGAGGAACCTTTTGCCCATTTTCGGAGGAATTACCACCTCTGAATTACCGCTGCGGTAATTCCACCAAAAAGGCCCCATTGAGTCCTGTTGATTTAAAAAAAAAAACAATGGGGATTTACACCACAACTGCCGGACCAATTGGCAGTAAGAGTAATACAGTTTGCTGGTATCCGGACGGATTTATCACCCAGATACCACCAAACTCGTAGTGAGGCCTAGTGTGTCTGCAGTCCAACAAACACAGATCACTGCCGAGCAGAGGTCTGTGGCGGCTTGGCAATGAGTGTTATATCCCAAGCAGCCCAGCACCTGCGCGATAGTGCGGTATGATGTGACACTCGGCCGTTACCAGCCGGGTCAGGTTTGATTCCACAGTAGGGGAGGAGTAAAAATAAAAAATAAAGGTGCCGTTCTGTGCCAACCGTGAGTAGCACGCGGGGTCACATTAAATAAGGTAAAGATGGTGGATGGCCCTGACAAGTAAGGAAACATGTGGTACCCATTAGTTCTCTGACCTCTGAGAACATGTTTCTGGGAAATGTTGCATGTAAGCCTCCCTCGGGCTCCAGTTTGATGGTAGGGTGTAGAGGTCATTCCAGCACCCCACCATCAAAAACTGCAAGCTTCACCAGCAGCGGTATTACCGGCTACTCCCCCCATGGAGGCCTGGGACTACAGGGCAAGGGGAGTAACTAGCCTCACAGGCACTTGGAATCTGGCAGTAATTTCACAAGAGTGAGTGCCGATAAGAGTAAGGTATCCCGTAAGATTTACCAAACATATAATAAGGCCCAAAACAGCAACGCGGTGGACGTTAACATAACTCCATTTGGGTTTGCAAAGGTAGCGGGCGCCCCTCTCTCGATAGAACAAGGCTTGATAACCTGTTCAGTGGTTATTAACCACTTGAGAGTTTGCAGCCACTGCTTTTTCTCACTGTGCCTTTCACAGATGGGAAATATCCATTTGCATATCAGTCTTTGTCCTGCCCAGGGGCAGTCCAGCACCGAAATGCAATGGCAATTCCAACCTGAACGAGAGTACCACCAGCAGCCCCATACACGTGTTTCACCCTTGTTGGGGATCATCAGTGAGGTGAAGCTGATGCCTCTCTAAGCACAGTGAGAGGGAGACCACGTCTGGTTGCCCCCAGGAGACCTAGGGTTACCAATCCCAGGTTCCTTGAAATTTGGTTTGCAAAAGTAGCGGGCGCCCCTCTCTCGATAGAACAAGGCTTGATAACCTGTTCAGTGGTTATTAACCACTTGAGAGTTCGCAGCCACTGCTTTTTCTCACTGTGCCTTTCACAGATGGGAAATATCCATTTGCATATCAGTCTTTGTCCTGCCCAGGGGCAGTCCAGCACCGAAATGCAATGGCAATTCCAACCTGAACGAGAGTACCACCAGCAGCCCCATACACGTGTTTCACCCTTGTTGGGGATCATCAGTGAGGTGAAGCTGATGCCTCTCTAAGCACAGTGAGAGGGAGACCACGTCTGGTTGCCCCCAGGAGACCTAGGGTTACCAATCCCAGGTTCCTTGAAATTTGGTTTGCAAAGGTAGCGGGCGTCCCTCTCTCGATAGAACAAGGCTTGATAACCTGTTCAGTGGTTATTAACCACTTGAGAGTTCGCAGCCACTGCTTTTTCTCACTGTGCCTTTCACAGATGGGAAATATCCATTTGCATATCAGTCTTTGTCCTGCCCAGGGGCAGTCCAGCACCGAAATGCAATGGCAATTCCAACCTGAACGAGAGTACCACCAGCAGCCCCATACACGTGTTTCACCCTTGTTGGGGATCATCAGTGAGGTGAAGCTGATGAATCTCTAAGCACAGTGAGAGGGAGACCACGTCTGGTTGCCCCCAGGAGACCTAGGGTTACCAATCCCAGGTTCCTTGAAATTTGGTTTGCAAAGGTAGCCGGCGCCCCTCTCTCGATAGAACAAGAAAAAGATAACCTGTTCAGTGGTTATTAACCACTTGAGAGTTCGCAGCCACTGCTTTTTCTCACTGTGCCTTTCACAGATGGGAAATATCCATTTGCATATCAGTCTTTGTCCTGCCCAGGAGCAGTCAAGCACCGAAATGCAATGGCAATTCCAACCTGAACGAGAGTACCACCAGCAGCCCCATACACGTGTTTCACCCTTGTTGGGGATCATCAGTGAGGTGAAGCTGATGCCTCTCTAAGCACAGTGAGAGGGAGACCACGTCTGGTTGCCCCCAGGAGACCTAGGGTTACCAATCCCAGGTTCCTTGAAATTTGGTTTGCAAAGGTAGCGGGCGCCCCTCTCTCGATAGAACAAGGCTTGATAACCTGTTCAGTGGTTATTAACCATTTGAGAGTTCGCAGCCACTGCTTTTTCTAACTGTGCCTTTCACAGATGAGAAATATCCATTTGCATATCAGTCTTTGTCCTGCCCAGGGGCAGTCCAGCACCGAAATGCAATGGCAATTCCAACCTGAACAAGAGTACCACCAGCAGCACCATACATGTGTTTCACCCTTGTTGGGGATCATCAGTGAGGTGAGGCTGATGTCTCTCTAAGCACAGTGAGAGGGAGACCACATCTGGTTGCCCCCAGGAGACCTAGGGTTACCAATCCCAAGTTCCTTGAAATTTGGTTTGCAAAGGTAGCGGGCGCCCCTCTCTCGATAGAACAAGGCTTGATAACCTGTTCAGTGGTTATTAACCACTTGAGAGTTCGCAGCCACTGCTTTTTCTCACTGTGCCTTTCACAGATGGGAAATATCCATTTGCATATCAGTCTTTGTCCTGCCCAGGGGCAGTCCAGCACCGAAATGCAATGGCAATTCCAACCTGAACGAGAGTACCACCAGCAGCCCCATACACGTGTTTCACCCTTGTTGGGGATCATCAGTGAGGTGAAGCTGATGCCTCTCTAAGCACAGTGAGAGGGAGACCACGTCTGGTTGCCCCCAGGAGACCTAGGGTTACCAATCCCAGGTTCCTTGAAATTTGTTTTGCAAAGGTAGCGGGCGCCCCTCTCTCGATAGAACAAGGCTTGATAACCTGTTCAGTGGTTATTAACCACTTGAGAGTTTGCAGCCACTGATTTTTCTAACTGTGCCTTTCACAGATGAGAAATATCCATTTGCATATCAGTCTTTGTCCTGCCCAGGGGTAGTCCAGCACCGAAATGCAATGGCAATTCCAACCTGAACGAGAGTACCACCAGCAGCCCCATACATGTGTTTCACCCTTGTTGGGGATCATCAGTGAGGTGAGGCTGATGCCTCTCTAAGCACAGTGAGAGGGAGACCACATCTGGTTGCCCCCAGGAGACCTAGGGTTACCAATCCCAAGTTCCTTGAAATTTGGTTTGCAAAGGTAGCGGGCGCCCCTCTCTCGATAGAACAAGGCTTGATAACCTGTTCAGTGGTTATTAACCACTTGAGAGTTCGCAGCCACTGCTTTTTCTCACTGTGCCTTTCACAGATGGGAAATATCCATTTGCATATCAGTCTTTGTCCTGCCCAGGGGCAGTCCAGCACCGAAATGCAATGGCAATTCCAATCTGAACGAGAGTACCACCAGCAGCCCCATACACGTGTTTCACCCTTGTTGGGGATCATCAGTGAGGTGAAGCTGATGCCTCTCTAAGCACAGTGAGAGGGAGACCACGTCTGGTTGCCCCCAGGAGACCTAGGGTTACCAATCCCAGGTTCCTTGAAATTTGGTTTGCAAAGGTAGCGGGCGCCCCTCTCTCGATAGAACAAGGCTTGATAACCTGTTCAGTGGTTATTAACCACTTCAGAGTTCGCAGCCACTGCTTTTTCTCACTGTGCCTTTCACAGATGGGAAATATCCATTTGCATATCACTGAACAGGTTATCAGGCCTTGTTCTGTCGAGAGAGGGGCGCCCGCTACCTTTGCAAACTAAATTTCAAGGAACCTGGGATTGGTAACCCTAGGTCTCCTGGGGGCAACCAGACGTGGTCTCCCTCTCACTGTGCTTAGAGAGGCATCAGCTTCACCTCACTGATGATCCCCAACAAGGGTGAAACACGTGTATGGGGCTGCTGGTGGTACTCTCGTTCAGGTTGGAATTGCCATTGCATTTCGGTGCTGGACTGCCCCTGGGCAGGACAAAGACTGATATGCAAATGGATATTTCCCATCTGTGAAAGGCACAGTGAGAAAAAGCAGTGGCTGCGAACTCTCAAGTGGTTAATAACCACTGAACAGGTTATCAAGCCTTGTTCTATCGAGAGAGGGGCGCCCGCTACCTTTGCAAACTAACTCCATTTGTGCTTTCAGTGTAAAATGTTGGTCTTTACTGCCACCTGGTGGGATTTTAGAGTTTATTCCTGTAAACCTTCGGACGGTAAGAGCGTTTCCATGAAGCATTTTAGAGTAGTTGTTAGAAAATGTAGTTTCTATAATCACAATTGAGGTTTTCCTTGACTTGATGGGTTGGTTGGAGTTGCACTAGTGGGTGCTTTATGGTTAATTCCTCATGGCACATGAACTAGTTTTGCTTTAGTGATATTTGTTTATCTCCACACCATGGATGTGACCATTCAATTAGTGGCATATTATCATCAAAAGTACAGAGGAGTAATAAAAACATTAAATCAGACTAGAAAATATGAACGTAACTCATTAGACCTCATGAAGGGAGAGGGTCGGACGAGTCCGCCGATCGCGAGAGCACAATGTTACAAACCTGTGGCGATTGAAGAGAAGAAAAAGCAACGTTTCTGAAGGGGCTGGTGGTGGAAGAGATGATGGAAATCCTTCTTGTTGGGGAAGGGCTGAGAGCGCAAACAGCCCAAGGTGCTAGTGTGGAGGCGGTGGCGAGGAGAGCAGCCCAAGGAGGTACACCAGAGGTGGTGGCGAGTCGAGCAGCCCGAGGGGGTGGAGAGGAGGAGGTGGCAACGAGAACTGCAGGTGATAGAGAGGAGGTACGGTGATGAGAACCGCCCGTGTGGCAGTAAAGATCTAGGGCCTCATTACGACCCAGGCGGTAATCGGCCGTCATTACCGCCATGGCGTAATGAGCGTTTACGCCGTGGGACGGTGGCGTAAAGAGCGCCACATCACGACCCATCGCGCACGAGCATTACGCCATGGCGGTAATGCAAATAACGCCATGGCGGAAAAGGCCCCTACCGGCATCGCTAAGCGAGCAAGGTGCCCTTCCGCCAGCGTAAGTAGCGGCCACCGTAATTTACAGCCACCGTAATTTACGGCCACCGTAATTTACGGCCACCGTAATTAGCGGCGGCCGTAAAAGGCCAAACCGGAAATAGCGTCATCGCGCCGGAACGGGAAGCAGCCCGTCGGCCATCTTTAAAAACACAATCCATCGCCATCCTACCAAACAACACCAGACCCAACCCTGACACCTGTCCCAACAAAACACCCACCCATCCATAATCCCGAAAATGCCAAAATGCGTGAAAAAGGCATGTGACCGCCTGCGCCAGGAGCGATTCAGCCGGGAGGAACTCTGCATGCTAGCGGAGACCCTGCAGGACAACGCAGGTGTTGTATTCTCCCCTGAAATGACCAGGACAGCAATTGGGAAGAAGAAGGCCATCTGGGCCCTGGTGGCTGAGCGCGTCAGCGCGGTGGGGACCGTACCCCGCACCCCACAGCAGTGCCGGAAGCGCTGGGATGACCTGCGCATACGGGTCAGAGCCGTCATCTCGGCAAACCGCAACCTTGCCCAGGGAACCGGTGGAGGGTCGGAATCCCCCCTGAAACTCCAACCGTGGGAGGAGATCTGTGCTGCCACCATCGGCATGGAACCCATCGAAGGCGTTGGAGGGATGGAAAGGGGAGCCCCGACATCGGGCGATGAAGGTAGGTGCCTCATACAAGACATGCCATAGTCACAGCAGTCCAATCATGTGTAGCACAAGGATGCCCTAGAGTGTAAATGCAACACAAATCAATACTGCCCATAGCCACATGCGAGCACCACCCTGCATACACTGCTGGCACCCGCATACCTGCATCCACATACAACACCAAAAGGAGACAACCTGCATGGCACTGCCTGAAATCTGCCTCATCCACTGTCCAAAATAATGTCAACCATTGTCATTCAAAAGTCCATATACCCATCAATAACGCCCTCCCACCTTTGCTCCACCACAGGCACAGAATCACACCCAGAGGACCAGGACACCCCTGCGCCGAAGAGGGCGAAGTCCACCAACAACCTCCCTGCACCCTCTACCTGAGCTGCAGTGAGGCAGACCCCACGACAAGAACGTCCCACTGCAGGCATACCGGAGGTCCCACCGGCAAGCACCCCTGTTGGCAGCAGGCCAGCAGCAGCTGCTCCACCTCCACCGACATTGCCTGCCACAGAAGGCAGGGGGTCAGCGGCCAGCAGCAACATTGGGGAGACAGCTGCAACAGCTGCATGTTCTGACTCGGACATGGAGCAGGAGGTCAGAAGCCCCACTGACCAACTACATTCCCCCTGTTTCTCAGACGCCAGCCCCCATGAGGGCGACACACAGGGGCACACTGAGGCAGAGGAGTGGCCTTCCACCCCACGCCCTGTCCACACTCCACAGGAGGGGACCAGCCCCTCCATCACTCCACCTGCACTAGCCATGGGCCAGCACGGCCAGCCGTCCCTCGAGGACATCACTCAACGGCAGCATCAACTGTCCGCAATGCTGGATGAGCATGCCGCGGAATGTGTGGGGGCTAGGTTTAGTATTGAACAGGCCACGGACACACTAAGGGCGGAAGTGGCGCAGAGCACTGCCACCCTGAGGGATGCCATGCGGGCCATGTCCAGGGACATCTGTGCAGAACTTGCGGCCTTGCGTCGTGCGGTCACTGGCCTCACCCACACACGACATGACGTGCATGCACAGGAGCAGCCAGGGACATCCTCCACTGCCAGTTCTGCGCAGAGCAGCCCCGTGCGCCGTTCCGGACGCAACCTGCGCTCCACAGCCAGGGGTGCCCCGGGTGCCGGGAGAGGGGGCTTGTGACGGCCTGTGGACACTGTCACAGGCATCTGTTGACAGCTACATGGGGTGTGTTGGGGTGTGCAGGGGGGAGGTGGGAGGTGGGAGGGGGTGTGTTGGGGTGTGCAGGGGGGAGGTGGGAGGTGGGAGGGGGTGTGTTGGGGTGTGCAGGTGGGAGGTGGGAGGTGGGAGGGGGTGTGTTGGGGTGTGCAGGGGGGAGGTGGGAGGTGGGAGGGGGTGTGTTGGGGTGTGCAGGGGGGAGGTGGGAGGGGGTGTGACACGACAGTTCATAGTTCCAATACACTTTTTTCTTTCAAAAAAAGGAAATGTGTGGACATTTTCATTGCGTATGTGTGCTTTATTGGTGTACAGTCCACAGTGTGCATGTCCCAGAGACACACAGTGCCCCAAGTGCAGTCTCCATGCGATGAACACCAGCCGTGTGTGCTAGAAGCAGTGGTTGATGATACTTTGGCGCATGGCACGCCCCTCCTGTGCATCGCCTCCTCCATGTGGTGGCGCCCCATCAGCACCCTCCTCATCCTCATCCTCATCGTCAGGTGGTTGCAGTTCTGCGTCAGGGGGCAGGGGCACATTCCGTCTGACGCACATATTGTGCAGCATGACACATGCCATGACGATCTTTGCCACCTTCTCATGGCCATACAGGAGTGCCCCACCAGACCTGCTGAGGCTTCGGAACCGTGCCTTCAGGAGGCCGAATGTCTGCTCTATGACCACACGAGTACGTGTATGTGCACGGTTGAAGTCCTCCTCGTGCTGGTTCTGCGGGTTCCGGACTGGCGTGAGGAGCCACCTCTTCAGGGGGTAGGCTGCATCACCTGTATGTAGGCGAGAATGTATGTGTCAGTCATGTTGTCTGATCAGGAACATGATGTTCCACCATGGCTGGCATGGAAATGTTACCTTGGCTCACTTCTACATGCACTAATTGATTCACACTATGCAACCAGTATATGCTCGTAGCTGCCATGGCCTGTTTTGCATGCCATCACCCTATGTATGCAGAGGGGTTTAGTGCATTGTGAGTGGGCTTCCTCTGTAACTGTTCTCTGTGTTACTCACAGCCAGGTGGAGTATGCATCATCCCCCCCCTTCCTGCCAGGTGGAGTATGCATCTTCCCCCCCCCCCTTTCTGCCAGGTGGAGTATGCACTGGTACGTCATTCCCATGCCCACTTCCATGACATAGCACTCACCGAGTAGCCAGGATCTTGGGCCTGCATGTCGCTCCATGTAGCGTGGTATTGTGGAGTTCCTCAGGACCATGGAATCATGGGTTGATCCGGGGAATCGGGCACAACAATGTGTGATGATCTTGTTGGAGTCACAGACCATTTGCACGTTGATAGAGTGGTACTGTTTCCGGTTGCGGTACGGTACCTCCATGGCACGTGGAACCACCAATTCCACATGGGTGCAGTCGATGGCACCAATGCAACCGGGTATGCTGGCTAGTGCATGGAAACCCACTTTGGTGTTTGCAATCTCCTGGCCAGTCCGTGGTAATGAGATGTGGTCGTCTGTGTGCTTGAGGAGGGCATCGAGCACTTGGATGAGTGTTCGTGAGAATAATGGTTGTGAAATGCCATGCAGGTGCCCCACTGTGTGCTGGTAGGTGCCTGTGGCCAGGAAGTGGAGTACAGCCACTACCTTCAGTAGGGGGGGGATGGCGGTTGGACTTTCTATCATGCTGACAATGTCGTCGTGTGTCATGTCTACGATGGCGGTGATGGTGTCCCGGTCCAAACGGTACAGGGTGTGGATCTGCTCAGCAGTGAGGTTGTTTGGATTGGCCCTGATGCGTGGGATTGGGGGCTGCCTGCGTGGTGGCACTGGCTGTGCTGGTGGGGCTTGCTGGGCCTGCCTTGCCCTCCTTCTCCTCCTGCGTCTCCTCTGTGCTGCCTGTTGTTGTTGTTGTTGTTGTTGCTGTTGTAGTAGCACATGCATTGCTATCAGGTCCTCCAGCCCCAACATTGCTAGTCGTATTGGCATCATTGTGGAGTGTGACTGGGTGTGGGTAGGGGTGGGGTGTGCTCTTTTTGTACTCCCCTGAGTCTGTATTGCCTTCACCTGTGCTGTTTCTGTGCACCTGTGGCAGCTGCAGTCACTTGAATTGGCCCTTTACGGTTGGTTCGCGATGGCGTTATTTGCACCATGGCGGTAAGGTACTTAGCGGCCTCGGTGATGGCGTTAGGTGCATGTCCGCTTGGGTCTGCATTTGCGTGCCTTTCCGCCATGGCGCTAAGTACGGTGTGGGCGGTCGCGTGCGCGCACTCTTAGCGCAGTTAGCGGCAGCGTTAACTACGATGCCGCTATTGGCATCGTAGTTTACGGTCAGGAGTCATGATCGGACCTGGCGGAAAACGATGGCGGTAAGCATTTACCGCCATCGTTTTTCACTTAGCGCCAGGGTCGTAATGAGGCCCCTAGTGAGTAAAGAGAAGACGGAGGCGGGTGAAGAGAGGGAGGTGGTTACAGAAGTAAAAGAGGGGACTACTAAGGAAAAAGGCGTTGAATATATAAAGCATATGTAGGAGGAGCCACCTCAGGACCTGCAGGAGAAGAGTGAGGGGAAACTGCCTTATAGAGTTGAGAGGGGGAGGAGTAAAGGGACGGCAATTGATCAGAGATCCTGGGACGTTGTTAAGGAACTAATATTCCAGATGAAATGAGCCAGCTAGAGGAGGGCAGTTTGATACAGCAGGTCAGGCCCTAGGCAGGTCTAGAATACAGAAGATTACACTGGGGGCGGGGAGCTTAGTGTTAACTTAGAGAGGAGGGGGAAAGGCCTACAGAAAAAGAAAAACAAGTATTCGACTGCCTCTCTCCTGACTCAACTCTACTTCATCTTTTAAGAGACCTAGTGAGAATTGCAGGCGTTATGGGCTGAGATAGTCATGGGTAAGGGGTCCCCAGTAAGCCTGCAACTAGCATAGAAAGGGTAAAGGGTGTGTTCCCCCTTAAGCCTGCAGTGCTATATAACGTGAAAGGAAGTAACATCCTTTGGGACTGTACAGACAGGAACGGCTGTTAAAGGGCATATAGAGCTTACGTTCCGCAAGGAGGGAAAGGAAGGAAGTTTATTAGGAAGCCACCTCGTGTGTTATTGTTATTTCTGTTGAGAAGATCCCTTGCTTTTAGTGAGAATCTGCTTAATTTGGCTCACTGTGTAACCATCGCAGATAAAACGGCTGTAATTGACTGTCAGGCCTTGGCGTCTTTCTTGGTCCGAGGTGTCCTAGGTGACGTCCTTGTAAAAGTGGGGCATCCCTGATGTTTTCTACTGTACGCTGTACCAGGAGCATGACAGTTTTGGCCGCCCTAACTGACTTCTTTGGCTCTAGGTAAGAGTTTTCTTTTTGGAAAAAAATGCAGCCCCTTGCACTAGATGGCATGGTGGGTTATACATATTGTGTTGAAATGGTTCCAGCATCTGACTGGTAGCCAGTGTACGTGCTGGTGTGTGTGCCATCTGATCTATTTGCAGTTTCTGGGCAGCATTTTGTACTTTCTGAAGCCATCTCAAGAGATATGTACGAAGCCCTGTGTAGACGCTGTTTTCATAGTCCATCCTTGAGTACCTTAGGGATGATGGCCTCTATACATTGTGGCAAGGTGAGAAAAGGCATTACTCGCCTAATTGATTTAAGGTCGACAAAGTCTCTTGGAAACAGGTTTTTGTGGTTCAGTCTGTGGTGGTTGCTCGTCAAGATTCCCAGGTTCTTAACTAAATTTGATGTCCGAGATCAGGCAACCCATTTGGATCCCCAATGAAATATTTAGCTATTTTTATGAAAATTAACTCTCTCATGTTTCTTAGCAGCCCTCAACATGCGCATGATTTGCGTTATTTAGAAAATGGAGGAACTGTGCTCCAAGATGAGAAATTCAGCATCTCTGGAGGGCTATGCTCCACTAGAGGTAAGGGCATGTGCCGTCTTGAACTCTGCAGAACTGGAAGGAACGAACTGGAAGTCAGTGCTTCTCAGTCTAAAGACTCGCCCCTTGATCCTACAGTTCAATACCATCCTCTTCAAGGAATGGCTCCCTAACACATCGGGCCACAAACCCTCCACACCCCACCCTTCCCGAGACTGGTCGATCTTATCCCCACTGTTTCCTCCATTGGTTGCTTGTAGAAATTGCCCATCTTCTCCCCTCCCTTGTTGTTAGCTCCCCACTTACTTGTGTCTCTGCTCCCCTCACCATGTTTTTCCTTTATGACTGTAAAGTGCTCTCCTAAAAATCCAGAAAATTACAGACCAATATCTCTGATGGACACGTCTGCCAATATTTTTGCTTTATTATTGCTTCATGAAATTGAAAAGTATATTGACACACATGAAATCTACCAAATCTGCCAAATAGGCTTTAGAAAGGGGATGATCACTACTCTTAATGGCATAACTATAGCTCACATTCTAGCTGGATTAAAAACAAAAAGGTGCCAGTCCAGTATATATGGCATGTATAGATCTAGCTAATGCCTTTGACACAGTAGTGCGTGAACTATTATGGTCAAAGCTTGCTACTCTTGGTATACCATATACATTGATCTATTGGCTCATTCAATTTCATACGAATACATCATACAAGATAAGACTTACAGTGGAAGGAGCAATGTAAAAAGCAATTAATACACAGCTTGGTTTGAAACAAGGGTGCAATCTGGCAGCCCTACTATTCAATCTCTATTTATGTGATCTTGAGAAAATATGGATAGACATGAGAGTATTTGCTGTAAGACTTGGGACAATTAAACTACACTGGCTTGCTTTTGCCGATGACATTATGGGGCCGATTCATGGAACAATTGTGCACCGAAAATCATGGCGCAAGCTGGCGCAAGCGTGAAAAAGCAAGCACACGCACACCCTTGCGATTCATGGAAGGCCCTGCGTGTGTTTTTCCCGGGATGTGCGCCAAATCCGCAACATCCAGAACGCCATGGGCGACGCGCACAGCAAAAGCGCACAACATTAGCGCCCACACCAAAAAGGGGGCGGAACACGCTGCGGAATGCGCGGAATGGGGAACAACGCGTGAAAATAAGGGCGTAACTGGGGAAGTACTGCTGGGAAGTACACGGAACGCCCACACGCACGTGAACTACACGTATTCATGGAATCGAATAGGGCAACCTGCGCACGGCCAAAGACACCCACAGGCCTAAACACATCTGCCACACGAAGGCAGGCGGTAGCGTCCCTGCGCATTACAAAAGTGCGCGCAAACAACAAACACATATATACAGCTACAATGAATGTGCCATTCTGTGGTCCCCTAGGAGAAATGGCATGTCACGCAACGCTTAGGCATCCCAAATAAGCAAGAAAAAGAGATATGCAACCCCTGTTGCCCACGTGCATGTAAAAAAACACACTCAGTACTCTGTGGCAGCCAGGAACACAAAAAATGCATACGTGATCAACACGCATGCTAATATGCACAGAAAAAAGGGGTTCGCGATTAACAGGGACACCCGAAGTAGGAAAAATAGCGTTTGCGACTCACCGTCTGCCTTGCGTGTAGAAGAACGACGTGTATCCAACACCCACGCCAAAAGAAGTATGCACTGTAGCCGCTGTGAAGTAATCGCGCGTGAACCCAACGTCTGGAAAACACACGCACCGCTTTCCACGAAGAGCATGTACAGAGCGATGGAAACCCACATGGGACCTTCAACCTGTGGCGAGGGAAACGCCCACGTGTGTTACGTCACAGACGCGCTAACGCGCTAAGGCCCCTTCCTCGAATTACACACTGATGTGCTGTTTTTTCAAGTGCGAAATCACTCCGTATCAAGCTGGCCATGCAACAACACACGGAAGACCACGCTCCTGCCCAGAAGGCCGAATTACTGCCCCCCAGAGCCGCGAGCCGACTCCCACCAGCCATCTGCTGCTGCCTGCCTGCCTGCTGGCCACGTGCCCTGTTATTTGGTGCCTGCACGTCCGCCATCTGCAGGGGTCCAGTTGCTGTGACCACCCCTGCTGGAACAGAAGACTCCCGACTGAAGTTCCATCGCTCCACAGCCCAGCACCAGGACCCAGTTGCCCACCCACACCTGCCTCAGGGGTTGCCATGTTGGGGGACACACCATCAGAGACCACTGGCAGCCCCCAGCCAGAGAGGCAGAGGGCTACCAGCTTCAGTGCTGCAGAAGTTGGTTTCCTGGTGGAGCAAGTCCTGGTGCATTATGATGCCCTCTACGGAAGAAGACGCACCAACAAGGATGGACGTGAGAGGATCTGAAAGGACATCGTGGCTGCCATCAACGTGGAGGGGGTGGCAGCCCGCGACATACGACACGTCCGGAAGCGCTGGGAGGACTTCAGGTCCAGGACCCTCAGGAAGGCCCGGCGCCTCTTGGAAGCAGCGTATGCAGTGAGGCGCCGGGTCCACCTTACCACCAACAATAGGGTCCTGTAACGCATTAACCCAGCGCTTCACTGCCAGATCCTCGGGAGGCAGAGCAGTCCGGAGTCGACTGGTAAGTGTCCATGCGTACTTATTGGACGCGGTGCATGTTGAGGTGTGCCAGGAGTGTGCAGCTTGGACATATGTCTGAAAAGGCCCATGTATGGATGTGTATGTGCGGGGACATGACCGTGCTGCATGTGAGTCCTGTCACGTGTGATGCACATCAATGGTGTATGTGTTCGAAAGCATGATGCACAACTGCATGTGGAGATGCACACATGTTAGCATTTCTGTGTATGTACTATGGCATGGTTGGGGTGTGACACATGGTGTCAAGGATGGCACTCTGTCAAGAGTGGCACAGGGCCCCCAGGTAGGGTTTGGGTGGCTGTGCTGATGTAAGGTGACAGATAAGTACACACACAGCAGGAAACTCATCAAGAAAGAAAAGTAGGCAACTGTAGTTGTGAACAGAAAGGGGCAGGAAATACAAAGATACAAACAAACTGGATTCCCTCTTGGGGTGTATGCAGATATGGAAAAAGTGTTCCACGGACCTTAGGAAAAACTCTAGCCTTCTGCACAGTTTGCTATTACAGAGGCCCACTCTGTCTGCTCATGGCTGGGAACAGCAGCGGTGGGTGTCTGTTAAACAGAAAACGCGACAAGGGAAGGGGCAGAAGTTGCCTGCCAGAAACCAAGTCAAGCTTTGTACAAAGGATCAACATAAGACACAAGAGAGACAAGAACAGAAATAACCAAGGACAAGGAAGTCTAAGAGAAATCTAGCAGAAGGGAATGAAGGAAGAAACAGTACAATAGAAATGGGTAAACTAAAGGGGAGGACAGAGGAGTCAAGGAAGAGAAGGACAGGGATCAAGAACAAGGGGATGCCAACAAGGAAGAGAGCAAGGGAGCAGCAGCCAGGAAAGAGGGGGGCTGCAAACAAGGAAGCAGGGCTGCAGTACCAAATGGTACAAGATACAGAAAAACTGTAGTGGATTGCAGAGGACAGTAGTAGGCTGCTAGGCATAGAGTCCAGAGGAGCAGGACTGAGAGCTGTAGTAGGTGGCAGACAGAGCCCAGAGGAGTAGGGCTGCAAGGAGCGAACCCAAAGGAACAGGGCGTAGAGGCAGAGAGACCAGAGGGTCAGGGCTGAAAGCAGAAGAGAGTAGCAGGCTGCAAGGCAGGGAGCCCAGAGGAGCAGAGCAGCAAAGAGCGAGTTCAGAGGAGCAGAGCAGCAAGGCAGGGTGCCGAGAAGGCTATGGCTGTAGGCAGCGGGGTGTAACAGGCTGCAAGGCAGGAAGCCCAGAGGAGCAGGGCTGTGAGGCAGGGAGCCCAAAAGGCTAGGGCTGTAGGCAGCAGGGTGTAGCAGGCTGCAAGGCAGAAAGCCCAGAGGAGCAGGGCTGTGAGGCAGGGAGCCCAAAAGGCTAGGGCTGTAGGCAACAGGGTGTAGCATGCTGCAAGGCAGGAAGCCCAGAGGAGCAGGGCTGTGAGGCAGGGAGCCCAAAAGGATAGGGCTGTAGGCAGCAGGGTGTAGCAGGCTGCAAGGCAGGGAGCCCAGAGGAGCGACAAGGGAAGGGGGCCCAGAGGAGCGACAAGGGAAGGGGCAGAAGTTGCCTGCCAGAAACCAAGGCAGGGAGCCCAAAAGGCTAGGGCTGTAGGCAACAGGGTGTAGCAGGCTGCAAGGCAGGGAGCCCAGAAAGAGCACTGGAACAAAAGCAGGAAAATGCAGCAGCAGGAACAGCATACAAATTCGAGTAAAAAGGCAAAAAGGGGCTAGGAGGACTCTTGATGCAAGAGACTGAGCGCCTGCAGGCAGCTGCTTAAATACCGCCCTGCCCTGTACTGAGGCAGGCTAATTGGCAGCACCTGGAGCAGCACACCTGAATACAATCTGCCTCCTCCCTCTCTGGTCCTGAGATGGTGGAAGCAGCACTGATCCCTAGGGCTTCTGGGGATTATGGTTTCAATGCTGACGAATGGTAATGGCCAGGAATTGATAGCTGTAGCAAGGTGCATTGTGGTACATGTAGTTGAGTTATATAAGAAGGCACCAAAGTCACGCAAATGGGAATTAAGTACCAAAGTGTGAATAGGGTTTGTTCCAAGAGTATTCTGAAGATAAATGAATAACACATAGTCCATGATGGTTGCCAATGTGTGCGCCCATGTCGCGAGCATGACACATGGATGCTGGTACCACCTTCATGTACGTGCACGACATACATGTGCGTGTGGGTGTTTGACATGTGTGCGAATGTGATACGCCATGGATGCATGTGACACAGACATGTAGGAACCCGATTGGCAGATGTGACATAGTTGCCAATGATTGCACTGCGACAGCTGTTGGAGCTGTACAGATGCATGTCTGTCTGGTGGCGTGTGTGCATGTGTTCGGCACTCCCCATGTTGCTTGTGACGTCATGCCAACCTTCGGATGTTGATGCTGGTGAGTGTTTATGGATGCTGCTGCTTGCTGCACGATTCCTATTAGTTTGTGCATGTGTGTGGATTAAAATGATATGAGTGCTGGGGAGTGTGCTGCCATCTGTGAAGTTTGACACTGCCACTCATATGCAACTGTCATGTGTGTATCCGACCATTGTACAGTGCCCTGATGCCTGTGTTCTGTCTCTCCCTGTCTGCAGCGTCAACTGATGAAGAGGGCACAGAGGGTGCTCGGGAGCACAGCGGCAGGGATCCCACCGCCACCTGGAGAAGCAAGGCCCAGCTCTCCTCCCACGTTGTCATCTCGTCGGGGAGTGAGGAGTCTGGTGCTGCGTCCAGGGCCACAGCTGCTAAGGGGAGGTCCAAGAGGCAGAGGTTGGAGATGGATTCCTCGGCAGCAGTAGGGGCAGCTGAGCCCCGACAGGGGTCTATGGAGGAAGATGGCACGGAGTCATCCAGGTTGGTGGGGGGTTCGGTTGAGGAGGAGGCCGTGGAAGGCCCATGCATGGGGCCTGGAGGGGGGGATTCCACTGGTGCTAGAGGTGCAGTCCAGGGGCAGGGACAGGAGGCAGCACAGGCCGCCGCGGAGGTGCCTGTGTGTAATCCTGTCCCCGATCCTGTGACTGCATCATCCCGCACCAGCAGGGATGCCTTCGTCCAGACCCGTTATCAGGGAGGGGATGCGCAAACAACAACTGGTCTTCCTCTCCCTGCGGACGTGGCAATCCGTGACCGGGTTAAGCCTGTCCTAGCTGGGGTGCCGTTGCGTCAAATTGGTATTTGGGGTGACATGCAGGGTTCTCGTGAGGACAATGCACGTCATTTCGAATACCTCAATGACCGCGTCGGCCTACTAGGACAGGTCACCAAGTCTGGGTTCCTCCGTGTGCTGGATCTTCCAGCGACCCCCTCCTCAACTGCACCCCCAATGCGCCAGTCGTCCTCTGTTCCATCTTCCTGCCCAAGTATCACCTGGGCACCCTGTGGAGCTGCCCCTAAGCCAGCGGCCAGGCTGGTGGAGGACACATCCCTGCCACAGTCGGGAGTCGGATGTCCAGCAGGGGTGGCCACCCCACCAACTGGACCCCAGCAAGAGGAGGACGTGCAGGCATCAACAGGCAGGGCACATGCACGGCAGCAGCAGGCTCAAGGTGGGAGTGATGATGGCTTGGGGCCATCAACATCACAGGGGCAGGCATCGGCAGGAGGACCCTGGATTGGGAGTGTCTTCTGTGTGGCATCGGTTCGGCCAGCAGATAGATGTGGAGCGGCTGCAGGCGGAGGAGGCACGGCTCACTATGGTCAGGGCGGAGAACTCCATGCTCAGGGCATTGAGGCAGGCTGAGTGCCTCGAGGCAACTCGCAGGGAGTTGGAGGAGGCCATGGCTGCATCCCTGCGAGACCTCGAGGAGTTCGATGTAGCCCTGGCCCGGAACATCGAAGAGTGAGCCATAGGACTTGCCCGCCGCCTTTGTACATAGTTCTTTACGGTTAGGTTTCCTTTGTTTAGTATTTTATTTTGGAGTTCATGGACATTGCTCCACTTTATGTATATAGTTTTTTATTGAAAGGTTTTTTGGTAGGTTTCCTTTTCTTTTGGGATCATGGACCCTTTGGACTTGCATTGTAAATAGTTGAAGACTTGTACATACTTTCGTTATTTGAACTTCCCATGGATCAATGGTTTTTATTTTATTTTTATTTTTTCATTTATATAGACATTGGCGATGGACCACTTTTCACTTTTTCGTGGATTTTTTATTTTTATTGGATTAACCTTTTTTTGGTATTGCATTCATTATTTCTTTTTTTGCAAGTTTGGTGTCCATTATGTTATTTAATTATGTTATTTAATACATTTCATATATCTTCATTATTGGTGTTGTGTACTCTCATTGGTTTTGTGCATGTCTCTATGAGCATTGCCTCAGTCATGTGTTACCACTGTGTGGCTTTGTTGTACATTTATGCATGGCCATGTTGGTTGTTTAGAGACTCTCATGGCATGAGTAATTTGGGAGTGGATGGTTGTGTGCTTGTACTATACACGTACCCCGCTCGCGCCAGGCCTATCGCGTGTGAAACTCCCCGCGCACCCCTGGAATACGCGCAGGCAGCCCATCCACCCTCCCCATGCCCCGCAGGCAGCCCATTCAACCTCCACATGTACGGCAAGCAGCCCATTCAATCTCCCCATGCCCCGCAGGCACCCCATCCACCGTGGGCATGCCCCGCAGGCAGCCCATCCACCCTACCCATGCCCCGCAGGCAGCCCACACCACAGGGGGGCCTTTTTCCACACAATTCACCTGGCACAAGCGGGGCACGTGTATTCCAGGGGTGCGTGTGGGGGTTTCCATGCAATTTCACTAGTGCGGGCGGGGTACGTGTATTTCGGGGGTGCACGGGGAGTTTTCCAGGCGTTTTCGCTGGCACGAGCGGGGTACGTGTATTCCGGGGGTGCGCGGGGAGTTTTCCACACATTTTTGCTGGCGTGAGCGGGGTACGTGTATTCCGGGGGTGCGCTGGGAGTTTTCCACATGTTTTCACTGGCACGAGCGGGGTATGCGTATTCCGAGGGGTGCACAGGGAATTTTCCATGCTTTTTCGTGGTTGGGG
Source organism: Ambystoma mexicanum (assembly GCF_040938575.1). Lineage (NCBI taxonomy): Eukaryota > Metazoa > Chordata > Amphibia > Caudata > Ambystomatidae > Ambystoma > Ambystoma mexicanum. Next base: position 820,377,815 of record NC_090922.1, read on the forward strand.
AGCTGCATGCTGGACCCCTGGCCTTTGCGCCATGTACTGGATTTGTCCGAATGTTTTTGGCGCACGGGGCAGGGTTGGGGGCATAACTGGAACTGCTGCAGGATCACTGCGCCACGGCTGGTTATGGATGTTTAAATCCATGAATACGATGTGCGTCAAAATGGGTTTTGGCGCACGCAGCTGGCCCAGACTGCTGCACGCGCCACTTGTGCACCAAATTCTATGAATTACCCCTATATTGTTTGATCGCACTCCATCTGGGCTTCAAATGAAACTGCAGATATTTGAAAAGTTTGCCCACATACATAATTTAAAACCTAATACAAATAAAACAACAATGATGGTTTTCCAAGTGGGAAAAAAACGGAAAAAATATAATTGGAAACTTAATGATGTGTATATATCACCATCAACTGAAATCATTTATCTAGGTATCGGATGAAATGTCTATTAAAATCTGGATAGAAAGACTTAGGGCCTCATTACGGGGAGGGCGGTAAGGGGTTAACGGCGCTGGTAAAGGTGCCGGAGCCGTTAACCCCTTACCGCCTCACTATGAGGGCCGCTCGCGGGACCCGCTCAGGATGCCTGGTTTGTACCAGACATCCTTAGCGGGTCCTGCGAGCGGCTCAGCATGCTAACAACAGGCCCGTCATTAATGGGCCTGTTGTTAGCATGCTCCCCATTCCCATTGAGCCCTATGGGGGCTCAAATGGGAATGGGGATGGACCGGGTCCGGGTTCCCTGAATGGGGAAATACCGGGCCCTCCAAGGTCGCAATGGCCCGGTATTTCCCCATTCAGGGAAACCGGACCCGGGTTTGGGGGTAGCCATGCCCTTAACAAGGGCATGGCTTCCCTCCAAACTCGTAATGAGGCCCTTAATCTGAAAACTAGACCTCTCTTAAATCAGATGAAGTTGATATTTTTGAAATATTGTACATTTTCATTACATCCATTGCTGGAATTTTTTTAATTAAAAGTGGAATCTGTCATCCTTTACACATTGGATATATGCTTATATAAGCTTGGAAAGCAGTTGGATATACTGCACGGTCGTTCGATGAAAGCAGCTCTTCGTCTTCCCTTAGCAGTACCTAACAGTATAATTCACCATGAGTTCTGTTTAGTATCACTCTCATGCAGAGCAAAATGGCGAGCGCTTTCGAATTATGCAAGGATGCTTGATCCCCCTAAAAACTCCCTATATCAGGATTATCAAGCAACCACTGCAAGTAAAAGTACTAATTCGATTACACTGTTCCATAGGGGAATGCTTAATCTACTTAATGAATTAGAAGTCACAACTGGTGACCCAACGCTCAGACCGGCATATGTAAAAAAAAAATCTTTTCGAAAAAGATTGGAGCTGTACATTGGAGGCCATTGCAAAATATCCTAGTCATTTTGAAAATGCAAAATATTTACATAAAAGGGATCTCAGTGGGTCTTACATAGAGAAGTTCCCATGTAATTGGACACAAATGTATTTTATGCGGTTTAACATGAACTTATTTCTAACTGGGGAAACGGCACTGATAAAATATTGGAGATGAATTGTCGTTTCCCAGGATGCTTGGCACCAGTTGAGACTTTAAAACATTTGGTGTTGCAATGTACACACTTCAAAGGAATCAGAACTTTGGCATTAACAACATTTGTAAATGTGGACTTTGAAGATGCCAGTGAATATTTATTGAATAGATTGATGGCAGGGAGACATAAACCACACATTTTCACACTTGTTCGATTATTAAAAAATATTGAAACTGAATTGGTCAAATATGATAGCTAAGTTATGCACATGAAAAGGTTGGAATTAGAAATGTTCGTAACACCCTTGATGTAACTTTACGATGAACAAAGTATGTACAGAAAAAGATTGTAATTCAATGGGAATGTAATTGTTTTCCTTTTTATTTTTTATGTGTTTAAATTATTTTCTTTTGTAAAGGTTTTATGTGAACCAAATACAAATAAAAAAATGTTTTTAAAAGTGCTCTGTTTCTTCTCGAAGCTAGGTCTGCGCTCAATAAATACCCTAATAATAATAATAATAATAATAATAATAATAATAATAATAATGATAAATACAAATGCTCATTCCAAATTGTCTATTCAGTAGTGAAATGAAACAATCAAAATGCAGCATAGTCTTTGAGAATTCGGTAATTATTATGGATATGTCAAATGTAGTATGCAAGTGTTACAAAAACGCACTCTGGTAGAGGATTCCTCTTTGTCACCAAAAATACTTTTATTAGTGTGAACGGGTTAATACCGTGAAGACAGGCCAGGAGGGTCTGTCTGATAACATCAGCTCTCACAGCACTACAAGACTAAAAGGGTGAATGGCAGGAGATGGGTCTTGGATATTTGATGGACAGTTTATAAACCCAGTTGCTGTAGAGGTCTGATCTGAAGGTCTTTTTTTCTAAGATGCGTGTGGTTTCTGTTTGTTGTTGCTAGGACACGGCTGATCGAAAGGAGGGCCGTTACGAATGGGCCTATTGAGCCAAGAAACAAAGAAAGAGTTGCCCAGAAAGTGTTACAGCTGAACCCAAAATATTACGTTGTTTTGCCAAGTCCCTGTGTTGTTAAGTGTGAGGTTTGTTAGTTTTCATTGTTATATGCTTAATCTATGATTGTGTTCCAATGATGCGTACACATTCTGAGAATCCCCGAACAGCAGGATTCCTTCAGAATGTGTGCGTACAGTGCGATGTTTGAATTACGGCAGTTGCCTCTAGCATCTTAAAATGGAGGTGTGTCTGGTGCCTGCGGTTGCTTTTAATTTAAATAAACATTTATTTAAACTCTACTTGGGCGTCGGTCATCTCTCAACATTGGCGATGAGGACGAGCCGCGTGCCTGCCCAATTGATTTATGTTCCCACGCTTGCCTTATCTCAGCATGCTCGCCGGCTGCCAGGACTGAACAGTGACCCCATCAGCTGTTCACTGCCAAAGGGAATGGCATTCCTTAGCGCGTTACAAGCGCCGCTCCTCCCTGCCTGTGGAGTTCAGAGCGGCGCACTTTCAGCTATTCCAGCCAGCCCTGTTGGTGCACCAGGCAGCAGACGCTGTGGCCCCTCCTTTCAGGTCTGAGCTGGGTATTACGATTGGGGGGTGGAAGCCACATTATTGTGCATGTGCACTGCACATTTCTGATCAGAGACCTATGAGCTTTGGGAAAGCTCAGAGCAAGGATTTCTAACACGATCAAGAGCAGGCCCCTCCTGTTGGCATTAGAACATTGTATCTAAGCTTCAAAAGCTGCCATTGGTTGCTTGGCAACATGCATTGCCTACTCAAATAGAACAAAGTCAGGACTTTCTTTGCAGGCTATTGTGATGCAATAAAAGGATCCCTCGCAACACGTTCCATTCAGAACCTGCAAGGAGGCTCTGTTCAACAGGACACACCATTGCAAAGTCATAATACCTGATCATTGTGATGTCAAGAGGTGTCTCTCTCACCAGGTTGATTGAACATTATTGAGCCCTTCATCCACCCATAGCTGCCATTGTCCTGCAGAACACTGCACAATCAGGAGCCTCCTCCTTGCATTGACATTATGGCAGCAGCAATCCCTCCGCCTGCGCCATTTCTTGCTGAGCCAGGCAGACCACCTGTGAGATGGGACAGAGGGGACAAAATGTTTGAAAATTACATTGTAGCCATTGGTGGCGACAGGTACAGTGCTGCCAGAAAAAAGCACTCCTACACAATTTGGGATCTGAAGGGCACATAGTCTTCGACGGGCTCATGGCGAGGACGGCGGCTCTGGAGACGCCAATGAATATATGATAGCTTTGAAAAAGATTGAGGAACATTTTGAACCCAGAAAGAACGTGACATTCGAGAGGCACAAGTTCTTTCAATGAGCACAAGACAGTGCAGAGTCCATAGAATCGTATGTGGCATCTCTGAGGACATTGAGCCACACTTGTGACTTTGGAGACCTGCCCGATTCCCTTATTAGGGATCAGTTAGTGCGTTGCACCAACAGTTCCAGGGTTCAGGAAAAGTTGCTAGCCAAGGATGTATCATTGGGACAGGCGGTAGAATTGACACGCAGTATTGAACAAACTTCTCAATACATGAAAGCAATGAAGATTGATAAACAGTCATCATCACACAGTGCTACTCAGGGTGAGTGTGCAGTCATGCCAAAAAGGAGGACAACGACTAGAAAGGAGTGGTGGAATCAGAAATGTTCCAGATGTGGAAACTCCAGGCACTCAGCAAATTTTCCCTCTTGCCCCGCAAGAGTAGCAGAATGTTACAGATGCACGCGTAAAGGCCACTTTGCAAATATGTGTAAAGACCCGTCAGTAAATTCGGTGGAACAGGGAAACACTGAATACCAAGCTCCCACACAGCCCTTGCAGAGAATGCCGGATGAACCACCTGTTCAGGAGAAGAACACAAGACATGTTTTCCAAATTGATGCTGTGTCCGGTGAGTCCAAAGAACCGATTGATAATTTCTTGATTCTGGGGTGTCACATCAAAATGAAGGTGGACTTGTGTTCACCATGGACTATAATATCGGAGAACACCTTCAGGAATGTTCCGGGCAAAACTCCTGACCTTCTTGTTCCTGCTGGAGTACAACCCTGTGGTTACGGGGATTTGGTTATTGCTTTGACTGGTGAATTCCATGGCACTGTATCTTACAAAGGAAGAGAGTGTTCTGCGAAAATATTGGTTGTGAAAAAAGGGGCATCGCTCCTAGGCTGGGAGGAACAAAGAAGATTAGGAGTCCGCATTCAAGCAAGTGCGGCAGAACCTGTAACAATTGCTGATATCGAAGACAGGTGGTCTAAGGAGTTTCCTGAGGTCTTCACTTCCAATCTGGGAAGGATAAATGATTTTGAGCACAACATAAAACTGAAGCCGAATGCACAACCTGTCGTGCACAAAGTGAGACCTGTTCCACTCAAACTTCGACAACAGCTTTGTGAAGAACTTGAAAGTCTAATTCAAAAAGGAGTAATAGAGCGCTTTGATGGAACTGAATGGCTGTTGTACTGGTCACAAAAAGCAATGGAAGTTTGAGACTTTGTGTTGATCTTAGGGACCTTAACAAGAACATTTTTATTGAAAGGCACCCACTACCCATTATTTCAGAGACTCTGGCCACGCTGGGGGAACCCAGTTGTTCTCAGTAATAGACCTCTCCACAGCCTACGACCAAGTGCTGCTATCGGACACGTGTCAACATGTAACTGCATTTGTCACCCCAGAAGGCACTTTCAAATATTTACGCATGCCTTTTGGATTAGTTTCGACTGCCTCGGTGTTCCAGAGGGTCATGGAAGTGGTACTTAAGGATCTCAAAAATGTCACTGTGTTTCAGGATGATATTTTGGTTTATGCGAGCTCAGAGTGTGAACACGAGGTAGCATTGAGGAATGTATTGCAGAGATTGAAATTGTCAGGGCTTACTGTGCAAAGGGAGAAGTGTCGCATTGGTCTCAGAGAAATTGAATACTTGGGACATAAAGTGTCTGGTCACGGGATATCACCTAAATCCAATTTAATAAAGAATATTTGTGGAGTACCATCGCCCACCGACAAGGATCAACTCAGGTCCTTTATGGGTATGGCGGTGTTTTACCACAAGTTTCTAGAAAAGTTTGCCACCATTTCAGCACCTCTTAGGAATTTGTTGAAAAAGGGAGTACATTTCAAATGGTCTCCTGAGTGTCAGGAAGCATTTTCTGCAATCAAAGAAGGCATCTCAAAAGCACCATCACTAGGTGGGTTTGTGGGCGGTAGAAAGACGGTCCTCACCGTAGATGCTAGTTTAATAGGTCTGGGAGCATTACTGTACCAAGTGGACTCGGGGAAAGAGTCTCATGTGAGTGCGTTCGCTTCCAGGCCCCTAAAAGGAGATGAGCGTAATTACTCAGTAATAGAGAGGGAAGCATTGGCGGTATACTGGGCCATTGTACATTTTAAGTTTTTGTTATGGGGACAGGAGTTTCTGATAAAGTCAGATCATAAACCGCTAGTACAGCTCTTGAGTAGTTACGACTGGGCGAAAGGCTCACCCAGGAGTGCCGGATGGATGGTGGGATTGCAAGGTTATAACTTTAAAATTACTCACATTCCAGGCAAAGAAAATGTGGTGGCTGATTGCTTGTCTAGACTGCCAAATGAACATACAGAGGACATATCAGGATTAGTCATGGAAGAAGACATGACTATTTCAGATATGACAGCAGTTGCAGTGGGAAAGGAAGAATGGCTTGAGGCGGATGCGTGTGATACCTCACTTACCAGGGTGAAAGAGTGGACAGTTAATGGATGGCCTAGCAGGGATGCTTTGGATAGAAACTTTGATCATATGTTTGAGGTCAAACAAGAATTAAGTCTTTCTGAAGATGGAATGAAACTCAGAAAGGGGTCCAAAATGAGTCCTCCTTCAAACATCAGGGCACCGTCTCGTAGATCTAGCCCATCAAGGTCATCTAGGGATGAATGGTACTAAAAGATTGTTAAGACAATCATATTGGTGGCCAGGCATGGACAGTTTGGTGGAGAATAAGGTGTGTGGTTGCAATGAATGTGAGCGAGCGGACAAAGGGAAGATTATCAGAGTGTCATGATGCCTACCTCCAAGGAGCCAGGTCCGACCCAGCAACCCCAGAGGCAGGCATCATTTCCCCCAGGGAAGTGCCAGCGGTCCCAAGCTGGGGCCCTTTGGACGCAGTCCTGGCGCCTTAGGCGCCAGGCTCATGTTGGACCTCTGTCCTGGCACCTTAGGCGCCAGGCTCATAAAGCTAGACATGTGTTCAAGTGTTTTAATGTGCACTTACCTGATGCAGACCATGCTGCCACATCCAGGCCCTCTTGAGGCCTGAATGGAACTACTTTACCTGTGGGACTACTTTCCACCCGGGTGTGGTCGGAGGAAGGATACACACTTGGAACTTCTTCCAAAGCTATTTAAACCACACCCGATCAGCAACTCACGCTTCGCGTTGTTCTGCTCCTCGCAGCTGGACGCTCACCGTGTCAGCTCCTGCATCTGGACCTCAGCCACGCCTGTCAGTATCCTGGGTCACCTGCAAAGGGAGACAAAAGACCATACCTGCTAAATCAGCACCTCAGAGACATCACACCGACGATCCTGAAAAGGAAGACACCATTTTAAAAGCATTTCGCTACGATCGCTGCAGCGCTGCATTTCACTCACCTTTCCTGGACGCCACCATCTTCAGCAGCGATCATCCGGATCCACAGCCACTTCCCAGAGCCTAGAGAGAAAAAGACAAGAACAAGGTGAGAGAAGGAAGGGAATAGGAAAATCTCAGTTTCCTTCTAAGTCTTACCTGTTGGGTCATTCCCATTTCATTTGGGGTCTTGCCGCTTCCAGGCATCCGGACCCCGGCCCCTATGGGGAAAAAAGACAAAGACATTGAATGAGCGAATGCAAAGACATTACCCGAGCGCTCATCCAGAACTTACCTGTCATTTACTGGAACAGCACGTTTCACTTCGGGTCGGCGCCATATCTCCGGCATTCCGAACCCCGGCCCCTATGGGGAAAAAAGACAAAGACATTGAATGAGCGAATGCAAGACATTACCCGAGCGCTCATCCAGAACTTACCTGTCATTTACTGGAACTGCACATTTCACTTCGGGTCGGCGCCATATCTCCGGCATTCCAAACCCTGGCACCTAAGGGGAAAAAGATAATGAACATTATTATTAAGCTTGGACTTTGGAACTTGCAACAGAACTTTTACAGAGCCTTACCTGAATAGTCAAGCTTACCTGAACTCCCACCAATCCTCAATCCAGTGAAGTAACTGGGTTTCAACGCGCCCCTGCATCAGAAGCAGGATGGAGGGCTCATCCTTCCTGACCCTAAGGTGAGACTTCACTGGGAATCGTGGAAGGGTATCGTGGAGGGTTGGAAGAGAGTGGGAGGCTTGAGCATAACTCAGTCAGTAGGTAATACTCCCTTTTCACGCACAGGGGAATATTCCTGCGAGCCGGAGAAGCCAGAGTAGAGGGGCCCTTCCTGTCCATCTTCAGAGTCCTGCGCTTCACCATTGAAGAAGCATCAGCACTCGAAGCCAGACCTGCGCCTCCGTGGGAATCAGGTGAGCGTTACAGAATACGAAGCCTACCCACAATGTCCCACCCGGGCGCTATGGAGACTTCCGAGACTGACCAGCTGGCCCAGCTTTTGGGGGAATTACGGGCGGAGGTGCACTCAGCCCGCCAGGAGACTAACGCTCTCAAAAGAGAACTGATCTTATCCAAGGAAAGAACAGATGACCTAGCCAAAAGGTTATTACAGGCCCAGGCAGGGCACACTCCTTTACCTAATTCCGGAGACATTTCCACATCAATGGGCTTGAGTAACCCGGTACAAATTAATCTTCCTGGACACATGCCTTTGGCCCCGCCTGAACGTTTTGCAGGGGATCCCAAGAAATATGCCGTCTTTATGAACCAATGTCGTTTACACTTTCTATGCAGACCCGGAGCCTTCCCTAACGATCAGACCAAGGTAGCCTTTATACTATCTTACCTCAGTGGCAGTGCTGCCGATTGGTCTATTCCATTGGTAAATCAGGATGATCCCATTCTCCAGAATTTTCAGGGCTTCCAGGCCAGCATGGAAAGATTGTTCGCTCGACACTCTCAAGGACAGGCCCTTGATAACGAACTGCTATCCTTACGACAAAGTAATCAGGATCTTCTGTCCTACATTGCCACCTTTAACAGACTGGTTGTAGAAACTGGATGGCCAGAAAACAAAAGGATCACATTGTTTCATCGAGGCCTGCGCAGAGAGCTTAAGGATGTTCTAGCTCAGATAGTAAACCCACCCCAGGTCTGCGCAGACTACATAGACTTGGTGGTTCAACTTGATCACAGACTTCAAAATAGAAAAGCAGATCGGTGCAAGTATGAAAACCGAGTACCGATCAAAACCCACTCTAACTCCAAGAGTACCGACGTATCTGAACCTATGCAAATCGGTGGTGTTAAAGGACCATTAACGCAGAAAGAACGAGAGAGAAGGCGGCAAATGCAACTTTGTCTGTATTGCGGGACTTCCGGTCACTTTCTTCGAAATTGTCCAGTTAAACCACTTAAGAAGGTGGTTGGAGCTACTGATAACGAATTATTGACACCTGATTCGGGAAACGACCTCGCCCGACAAGCGTAGGGGTCCGCTTGCCGAGCTTGAAAACTAACTCTTTCACCTCGCATTTTGTCATGCCAATGGTGCTCGTGGACCCAAAACAGCCTCAGCAGTTGCATGCTATAAAAGCATACAACGACAGTGGAGCTATTGGAAATTACATAGACCGTGAATTGGCTTCCAGGATTAAGCTTCCTCTCCGCCCGAAAGTAACCCAAGATGTCATTACTACAGTAGATGGAACCGAAATAGCCTCAGGGCCTGTAACGCATTCCACTGTTGAAGTGACTCTGGTGGGTCAGGATGGACATCGGGAAGCAATCGTGTTTGATGTGATCAAGGCCCCACAATTTCAAGTAATTCTTGGAATTCCTTGGTTAGAAACACATAATCCCAGAATTGACTGGCGAGCAAAGAAGATAAGTTTTCCTGATTGTGAACCAACTTGTTATCCAAGAAATCCAGTTATGGGTCTAGCCTCAGCAACTTCCACTCCTGTACAGCTACCGTCAGAATACCAAGAATTCCAAGACGTTTTTCAGAAAGAACAGGCTAACACGTTAACTCCCCATCGGTCTTATGATTGTCAAATCGATCTGGTACCCAATGCTCAACTACCTTGTAGAAGGATTTATGCTCTTACGGAACCTGAGAACCTGCATTTGCGGCAGTATTTAGATCAGTACCTAGCCAATGGTTTTATTCGCCCGTCCAAGTCTCCTGTCTCTTCAGCTCTGTTCTTCGTGCCGAAAAAAGAAGGCGACCTTAGAACGTGTATAGACTATCGCGCCCTAAATCAAATAACGATTAAGAATCGTTATCCTCTGCCCTTGATCCCTGAGCTTATCGACCAGGTGAAAGACGCTTGTGTGTACACCAAGTTAGATCTCCGAGAAGCTTATCACCTGGTGCGCATAAAAGAAGGCGACGAATGGAAGACTGCATTCCGCACCAAATTTGGGCTCTTCGAATATCAGGTGATGCCCTTCGGGTTGTGCAATGCACCTGCCGCCTTTCAGTACTTTATGAATGATGTTCTTCGGGAACTTATCGATGTCTGTGTCATTGTTTACAGTGACGACATCCTGGTGTACTCTTCTTCAGAATCTGATCACAGAAAACATGTTAGGGCAGTTCTTGAGAAATTGCGCCAGCACAGACTATTTGCAAAACTCGAAAAATGCGTTTTTCATACCACAGAAGTTGAGTTTCTCGGATTCATCCTGACACCTCAAGGAGTCCGAATGGACTCGCGAAAGGTGGACGCCATCCTCAAATGGCCATCTCCTAGCTCGGTGAAGGGAGTTCAGAGCATGCTCGGCTTTGCCAATTTCTATCGAAGATTCATCCCGGAATTTTCCCGAACAGTCCAACCCATCACCGCTCTCCTAAAGAAAAACAAACGCTTCGAATGGACTCTTGAGGCCGAACAAGCCTTCCAGGACCTGAAAACCAAATTCACCTCTGCACCTGTATTGAAACACCCGCACCCAGATCTCCTGTACATAGTGGAAACCGATGCATCCAGTTCAGCCATGGGAGATGTCCTGTCGCAAAGAGACCCAAAAACTAACCAACTACACCCAGTGGCCTTTTGGTCCAGAAACTTTTCTCCTCCTGAAATCAACTACGCAATTACCGATAAAGAGTTACTGGCCATCAAATCTGCTTTCAAGGCTTGGCGTCACTACCTTCTCGGGGCAAGACACACCATTACCGTAATTACGGACCACAGAAACTTACAGTATTTAAAGACGGCCAAAGCTCAATCTTCACGACAACTCCGATGGGCTCTATTCTTTGCGGAATTTGATTTTGTAATTACCTATCGCCCTGCCTGCAAGAATGGAAAAGCGGACGCCTTATCCCGGATTGGCATGGAAGAACCTAATTCGAGCTTAGAACCTGTGCCCACCATACCTGAGCAAAGAATCTTAGGCTTAACTTCATTGCAAACTATTGAGGACATCCAAACGCAAGTAAAACAACTTCTAGACTCTTCAACCTTACTGGAATGGAGTCAGAAGGGTCCTCATTACACCGTTAAGGATGACTTACCCTACTTCCAGGAGCGGTTGTATCTGCCAAGTAAAGAATTGCAAGAACTTGTTATTGCCCATCATCATGAATCTTTAATGGAAGGACACCCTGGTATCGCTAAAACAGAGGAAAAAATCAAACGTCACTTCTGGTGGCCTTCTTGGAGAAAAGACAAAGTCTTTTGTTCTGTCTTGCGGAATTTGCGCCCAAAACAAGGCTCAAAAGAAAAGGCCAGCCGGCCTACTTCAACCCTTGGATATTCCACCGGCACCATGGCACACCCTGTCAATGGACTTTATAACCGACCTGCCTCCTTGTGCTGGTTACAACACAATCCTTGTAATTGTGGACCTATTCACCAAAATGGCCCACTTTATCCCTTTAAAGGGTTTGCCTTCTGCTTCCACCTTGGCCAAGGAATTCCTGGAGAATATAGTTCGCATACATGGTTTCCCTTCCATATTAGTCTCGGATCGTGGAAGTCAATTTATCTCCCAATTTTGGAAGAAGTGTTGCCAACTAGCACAAATAGATGTGCGGTTATCCACCAGCCACCACCCCCAGACCGACGGACAAACCGAGAGAACCAATCAGACTCTCGAGCAATATCTTCGGTGCATGTTACACCAATCCGAGTTAAATTGGAAAGACATCCTTTGGATCGCAGAATATGCATACAACAATTCAGTGCATTCTGGAACCGGACAACCCCCCTTTTATACTTTGTATGGTCACCATCCTCGGACCTCTGACCTAGATCCACCTCTGACCCTGGAAATGCCCGCAGTAAATCATCTGCATTCCACAATAACCCGAGCTTTCAAAGAAGCTGCAACGCATTTACAGCAAGCCAAGAAAAAGTATAAAGAAAACGCTGATTTGCACCGAAGTAAAACTCCTCCTTACCAAGTAGGAGACCAGGTATGGCTAGCAACTAAACATTTATCCCTCAAGGGCCCGCAAACCTTCAATCCCAGATTCATAGGACCTTATCCCATCAAGGCTATAATCAACCCAGTGGCCTTTAAACTGGATCTACCGTCCAACATGCGTATTCATCCAGTTTTTCATGCATCACTTTTGAAGCCCGTACAACCAGGAACCCGATTGTCCAAGCCTCCAGATCCAGTTCAAATTGAAGGGGAATTAGAATTCGAAGTTAAAGACATTTTAGACTCCAAGGTGGTAAAGTCGAAACTCTTCTATCTTGTTGACTGGAAGGGATATGGACCTCAGGAGAGATCGTGGGAGCCTAGTAACCATGTCCACGCACCTCGATTAGTACAAAGGTTTCACCTGAGATTTCCGAACAAGCCAAAACCCCCGGAGGGAAGAACCTTGGGAGGGGCCTTGAGGGGGGGTACTGTCATGATGCCTACCTCCAAGGAGCCAGGTCCAACCCAGCAACCCCAGAGACAGGCATCATTTCCCCCAGGGGAGTGCCAGCGGGCCCAAGCTGGGGCCCTTTGGACGCAGTCCTGGCGCCTTAGGCGCCAGGCTCATGTTGGACCTCTGCCCTGGCGCCTTAGGCGCCAGGCTCATAAAGCTAGACATGTGTTCAAGTGTTTTAATGTGCACTTACCTGATGCAGACCATGCTGCCACATCCAGGCCCTCTTGAGGCCTGAATGGAACTACTTTACCTGTGGGACTACTTTCCACCCGGGTGTGGTCGGAGGAAGGATACACACTTGGAACTTCCTACCAAAGCTATTTAAACCACACCCGATCAGCAACTCACGCTTCGCGTTGTTCTGCTCCTCGCAGCTGGACGCTCACCGTGTCAGCTCCTGCATCTGGACCTCCGCCACGCCTGTCAGTATCCTGGGTCACCTGCAAAGGGAGACAAAAGACCTTACCTGCTAAATCAGCACCTCAGAGACATCACACCGACGATCCTGAAAAGGAAGACATCATTTTAAAAGCATTTCGCTACGATCGCTGCAGCGCTGCATTTCACTCACCATTCCTGGACGCCACCATCTTCAGCAGCGATCATCCGGATCCACAGCCACTTCCCAGAGCCTAGAGAGAAAAAGACAAGAACAAGCTGAGAGAAGGAAGGGAATAGGAAAAGCTCAGTTTCCTTCTAAGTCTTACCTGTTGGGTCATTCCCATTTCATTTGGGGTCTTGCCGCTTCCAGGCATCCGGACCCCGGCCGCTATGGGGAAAAAAGACAAAGACATTGAATGAGCGAATGCAAAGACTACCCGAGCGCTCATCCAGAACTTACCTGTCATTTACTGGAACTGCACGTTTCACTTCGGGTCGGCGCCATATCTCCGGCATTCCGAAACCCGGCCCCTATGGGGAAAAAGACAATGAACATTATTATGAAGCTTCGACTTTGGAACTTGCAACAGAACTTTTACCGAGCCTTACCTGAATAGTCAAGCTTGCCTGAACTCCCATCAATCCTCAATCCAGTGAAGTAACTGGGTTTCAACGCGCCCCTGCATCAGAAGCAGGATGGAGAGCTCATCCTTCCTGACCCTAAGGTCAGACTTCACGGGGAATCGTGGAAGGGTATCGTGGAGGGTTGGAAGAGAGTGGGAGGCTTGAGCATAACTCAGTCGGTAGGTAATACTCCCTTTTCACGCACAGGGGAATATTCCTGCGAGCCGGAGAAGCCAGAGTAGAGGGGCCCTTCCTGTCCATCTTCAGAGTCCTGCGCTTCACCATTGAAGAAGCATCAGCACTCGAAGCCAGACCTGCGCCTCCGTGGGAATCAGGTGAGCGTTACACAGAGAGGCACCTCTCAGCCCCGTTCAAGTTCCATGTGAACCCTGGAAAAAGCTAGATGTTGACATAATTGGCCCTATACAAGGTTTTGGTGATGGTTTCAGGTTTATGGTGGTATTAGTAGATTATTACACCAGGTGGCTTGCGTGGAAAGCCCTAAGGGAGGCCACCAATAATGAATTAGTTACATTTTTTGAGGAGGCGTTCCATAGAGAAGGTTTTCCAACAGAGATTATAACAGATAATGGGGTGCAGTTCTGCTCTCAAAAGATGAATGAATTCTTGGTCCAATATGGGATCAAACACTTGAGAACTGCTCTCTACCATCCCAGAGCGAATGGGTTAGTGGAGAGGGCTAATAGATTTTTCAAAGGGGGTATTCAACTGGCACTCAATTCAGGTCTAGAATGGTCAAAGATCTTGAAGGAAATGGTATGGAATTATCGGATCACTCCACATTCCATAACCAAAGTATCACCATTTGTTTCTTTAAAAGGTAGGCAACCAGCTTCCAGACTGTGTCCAGGATGGCTAGAAGCATCTGGTTGTGTGGAAGTAAATAGACAAATGGTTATGAACTTGATTCATGATGCTCAGAATGTGTACAGATAAAGATTCAAGACTAATTGTAAAGTTAAAGATGTTATGTTGTCTGTAGGGGATTCAGTGTTAATCAAAAATCCACGTTTTGGTACCAAGTGTACAGAGAGCAAATCTATAGGTCCTAAGAGAGTGGAAACTATAAGAGGTAGGGTAGTCATTCTGGAGGATGGCGAGTGTTGGTCGAAGTCTAGATTAGTAAAGTGCATATCCAATGTTGATGAAGGAGATATGATGAGAGATGATCTCAATGATGAAAACCAAAAAGAACAGGTGGAAGAAGGAGAAGCGTCACAATCACAATTTGGCAATGGTAATCAGGAAGATGTTGAATCCAATGGTGGAGAACGCTGTAAAAGAACAAAGAAAGTGCCTGAACATTTTAAGGATTTTTGTCTTGAATAGTTTAGTAATATTCTTGCTCAGGTGGAAGGAGGGAGGTGTGTTAGGTTTGTTAGTTTTCATTGTTATATGCTTAATCTATGATTGTGTTTCAATGATGCGTACACATTCAGAGAATCCCCGAACAGCAGGATTCCTTCAGAATGTGTATGTACAGTGCAATGTTTGAATTACGGCAGTTGCTTCTAGCATCTTAAGCTGGAGGTGCGTCTGCTGCCTGTGGTTGCTTTTACTTTAAATAAACATTTATTTCAACTCTACTTGGGCGTCGGTCATCTCTCAACATTAAGCTATTTCAGAATAGATTTTTTTGTGAGAAGAAACGTTAAAGAGCCGAGGAGAACGGAGTGTGTACTCGTCCCGTTGATACGAAGAGGGCCGTTGTGACTGCAGAGCTACGTTTCACCCTGCAGATCGTATGACATGAGTCTTCCTGCCTGCTCTTGATAAGGAGGTCTCCACGACCCGATCCTAAGCCAAGGTGAGCTGCAGATATATCGAGTGAACTGAGCAGCTGGAGTGATGCGGTCTGACAACCGCTGATCAGCTGCGTACAGATCAGCTGTTCTGCCCAACAAGTCCCCACTGATCCAATCCACAAGGACATCTAGAGGCGAACTTAAGAATTGTAAGCGATCCAAAAGGACATCTGCCAGTAAACCCTGGAAGCCGATCCAATCCAAAAGAACATCTAGGGACGAACATAAGAATTGCAAGAAAGTTTAAAAGCATTGAATTGTGAAGTGGGAACGAATGAGAGAAGGAACTGTGGCAATCCACAGACGGATAATTTTTGTGAGTCATCTATAGTTTGATAAGAAAGAGAAGAGTAAAAGTGTATAGACATGCAAAGCCCTTTGAAAAGGATGTTGACAATGAACGAACCAAAGTAGACATAGCAGGCCAGAACACCAGGTACAGAGGTCTCTGCTGCAACTTTGGAACATTGAACGGAAAACGCCTGGAAACAACTATAAAATGACTGCCTGCTTGGAGAATAAACCAGATCTCTCTTATTATACTATATTCTATGCACCTGGTGAAGTAGAAAGGACGGAGCCTCGAGGGCCTGATAAATTACAAGAAAGCATCTCTCTAGTGAAGAAATCCTCTTGTTCTGTTAAGTAAAGTTGCTGTTTAACTCATTACCAGTGTGTTGGCCGTTATTCCCACATTAAAATAATTGACACTTAGGTATCAAAATAAAGATTTGATTAGCAGGACCTAAAAACAGCTAAGGTATATCAGTCATCATCCAGTAATCAGGAGCGAAGGGCTAATAATTAGTTTACATTTCACAATAACATTATTTTTTTACATTTCAAAGGAATGGGGAATGGGGAGCCTGTCTTAAAATAATGTTGGGAGCATGCATACAAGGGGTTTGCCAGCACATAATTTGCACTACTGCCTAACCCCCAGAAAAGCGCAGGTCACCTTTTGAGAATAAATTGACCTTTGCATTTCTTTAACTAATGCACATTTTTAAAAAAGTGTGTTCTGTGTGCTTTTTCATTTGTGGTCCTTTTTGAGAATTTGGCCATAAAGACCAAAGAGTTAATGCCACATAGGTACATTTGTGTTACACCAGCTAGTCTGGGAAGTCAGTAACCATGCTCTTCTAGGCTACAACTGGGAGCTAAATGCTCCCAGCAATATCAAACCTTCCTGTGCAATAGAGGTGAACTATGAAAGCTCCCCATCAATATTGTTTGCTGATAGGGTAAAGGACGCCATTTCATTATTTTCATAGAGCACTGCAAGAATGGACGGGAGTCTAGAGGACAGCGATTGGATGGCGTTTTTTGTTAATGCATCAGCAGGTGCATTGCAAGACACCTGGCATATTTCCACAGCTCAGGCTAATGGATTGTGTATTTATAAATGTGCCTATCGCTCCAGATGAGATATACCTTTGGGAGACTTTTCCTAATGGTTTTCCAGCCTCTTGCCATACAAGTGTTACGCTCACCTGGTCTCTGCGGGGATGTTGTGGCACGGTTGGAGCCCTCTCTGGACTGGACCTCCCTGGGTGAAATCATGTAAGGCTGAAGAGCCGGTCGGCAGCATGGAAGCCCTAGAACAGTGGCCTTCAAACCTTTTTTGGCCTGGGCCCCGCCTGAACAAAATTTGGGCAGGCCGGGCCCCTCCAAAAGTGCCAGATGGACAGTATGTAGGAATGGCTATGAACATTTGCGCACCGTCACTGCACTCTACTCCCAGTACAGACCCTGGGCTCTCCCCACCCTGCTCCCACCACTATCCCAGTGTTCCCGCCCATCCTGCTCCCACCACAGTCCCATAACACAAGCATACACGCATCCATACACATATTTAAATAAAAAATAAATCACCATAAACGTACCTTCTGCAAGGGCCTGCGCGTGGTTGCTAAAATGCCCCGGTCCAGGTTGCTCTGCCCGTATGTGCGAGGAGGTGCAGGAGCACCCCCTTGCACATACATACATGCAGTGCCCCAGCCAGCATTTCCAATGAGCTATGCAAGGCTGGCGAAGCAAAACGCTCCCAGCGTTGCATGGCTCAGTGATCATGTGCGGCTGGTGAACTGAACTGTCAAAGGCAAACAGTGTTTCCCTTTGACAGTTCAGCCAGCCCAGGAGCACTCCCTCAGCTGGAAAAAGCAGCTGAGGGAGTGCTCAGTGTTTCACTGGGCTGGCTCCTCGGCTCCTCCATAATGGGTGAGGGGGCCAGTGGGTGGACGCCTCCTCACCCATTATGGATGAGCCGCCAGGCCTGGACTGGCCTACAGGGCAATAGGGCGATGACCGTACCAAAAATGCAAAATGCTAGTGTAGGCCAGTCAAAATGGGCCACTTTTTTGGCCAATGTGGGCCAGTTTGAGGAGTTACTTCACTATGGAGCTAGTAGTTTTGACCATTGTTGCTGAAGAAATATTCTTTAAATATCACAATGTGTTTACATTTGAACGAAAAACACCCTCTTGGGTACTATTCAAACAGTCTGTCACTAAAGGACTGAATATCCATTTACAACTGCTGGCTACTTTTTAATTGGTGCCTAAGGCCGTTTTATGGTCCAGTCTGACCCTGAGAGCTGCCCAGCCCATTTGCTCCAATCTAAAAACAAAAATGTAGGGCCTAGAGTGAAGGGTGGAGGAGAGGAGGAGCCAGAGGCGAACAGCCATCCATGAGCTTGGGCATGTAAACGGCCTGCAGTTGTTGAACAGCTCTCTCCCTGGAGGCCAGGAGGCATGGCCTGGGGATTAAGAGGCACAGGGCAGCACAGGGGAGGCACGCTGGAGACTGCTGCTGAACCAGCGACAGTGCGCATTCAGTGGAGGAAGGTGGAGGGCCCCTGAGAGGGGTGAGAAACAGCACTCCGGTGTGACACAGGTCACAGCGAGGGTTCCATGTAATAATGTCGCCACAAAAATCTCGCCATGCAAAAATATCGCCGAAAAGAACTAGTTACTCTTACCTTGTAACGTTCTTTCGATGGGATGTTCCTCCGACGTATTCCTTATCTTAGATAGAAATCCTTCAGCTTTGCTGGCCTCGGAAAATTTTTTCGCCAGAGGGCGCTGCGCGTCGATGATCGCCGAGTCGATGACCCTCGACGGCCTCCGTGCCGACGTCGACGTCATCCTGCCTATAAAGGCCGCGCGCAGCGTCCGTTGCTCAGTTCCGTTTTGTAGTCCCCAGTAATGTTTTTGGATTAGACTAATCACCTTGAAGGAGCATAGGCTGCAAACCCACAGGAAGTCATACTGCGGGGATGGATGGGAGGGTCGATAAGGAATACGTCGGAGGAACATCCCATCGAAAGAACGTTACAAGGTAAGAGTAACTAGTTCTTCGAAGGGATTGTGTCCTCCGACGTATTCCTTATCTTAGATAGACTCCCATAGCAGTGGTATTGTGACTGGAGGCGGGAGTAATAAAAGTTATGTTACCCTTCCAGAATGGACAGAGTGTAACACAGCCTTGCCGAATCTAGTTTCTTGACTAGAGGAGGAATCCAGGCTATAGAATTTGGTAAATGTATGTGCGGACGACCATGTGGCAGCCGCACATATATCTCGAATTGGCACCCCTCTTTGAAGGGCTGAGGATGTTGCGATACCCCTGGTAGAATGAGCCCTTAGATTTTGAGGAGGCTCCTTTCCTGCCAATTTGTAGCACTCCAGAATGGCTAAAATAATCCATCTGGAGATGGTTTGTTTTGTTATTGGAAGGCCCAACTTATGTCCTGCATAACCTACAAAGAGTTGGTCTGCTTGTCTGATCTTAGCCAATCTGCTGATATAGAAGCTCAAGGCTCGCTTAGGGTCCAGCCTGTGCAGTCTCTCTTCCTCCTTCCCCGGATGAGGAGGAGGGTAGAAAGAAGGTAATATAATCTTCTGAGTGATGTGAAACTCCGAGACTACCTTCGGGAGGAAGTTAGGCTTCACCTGAAGAACAACTTTGTCCTTGTAAAAGATTGTATGTGGAGGTTTACACGATAAGGCTTGCAACTCGCTAACCCTTCTAGCAGATGTCAATGCTATTAGCAAAACAGTTTTGAGGGTGAGAAGCTTCAATGAACAAGAGTGTAGTGGTTCAAAAGGGGCACCCTTTAGGAAGTTTAAAATTAGGTTTAAATCCCATAAGGGAACTTGAAAAGGTTTCGGGGGATAAACATTAGTTAATCCTTTTAGGTATTGTATTACCAATGGAATTTTGAAGTATGAAGGCTCCTCTGCAGTGCGCTTAAAGATTGATAGCGCTGCGAGATAGCCCTTAATTGTGCCAACCTGTAGGCCTGAATTAGCCAGGTAAAGTAAGAATGACAACACCATAGGTGTACCACAAGAAAAGGGTTCAATATTCTTTTCTCTGCACCAGCTGCAAAATTTGTTCCAACGGCAGCGGTATAGAGTTTTAGTTGCCGGCCTTCTGGCCGAAAGCAACACCTCCATAACATCATCCGGAAGGTCCCAATCCTTGTACCTCAACCTTTCAGACACCAAGCGTGAAGGTTGAGGGTCTTGATGGCTGGATGGAGAACCTGACCTTCCTTCTGCGAGAGAAGATCCTCTCTGTATGGCAGTCGAATTGGAGGGCAGATGGACATGTCTAGAAGGTCCGGGTACCACGTTCTCCTGGCCCAATCCGGGGCAATTAGGATCATGGTCTTCCGAAACCTTCTCAACCTCCTGATCATTTGAGGAATGACAGGGACCGGAGGGAACGCGTACAGAAGTGGGAACTCCCAGTCCACTACGAACGCATCTCCTAGAGCTCCTCTCGGGGGAAATTCCCTTGAGCAAAATCTGTCGCACTTCCTGTTGATACTGGTGGCGAACAGATCCACTTGAGGGGTTCCCCAAAGGGCGAAGATCTCTTGAAGGACTTCCTGAGCTATCTCCCACTCGTGAGAGACTGTGCTCTGCCTGCTCAGAGCGTCCGCTGTCAAGTTCTTCTCTCCGGCTAGGTGAATTGCCGATAGAGAGATTCCTTCCTGAATTGCCCAAAACCAGAGCTGCATCGCCTCTCTGCACAGTGGTAGTGAGCCTACGCCTCCTCTTTTGTTGAGGTAGTGCATGGCCACTGTATTGTCCGTCATTATTAGGACGTTTCTTCCCCGTACAGACGGCAGAAAAGCCTTCAGCGCTAGTCTGATGGCTCTCAGCTCCAACAGGTTGATATGTAGTCTGGACTCCGATGGAGACCAACGACCGCTGATGGTCAAGTCGTTGGCGTGAGCTCCCCACCCCGTGAGTGAGGCATCCGTGACTACTGTTATCTCCGGCCATGGTTGCCAAAACATTTCTCCTTTCAGGATGTTCTCCCGACAGGCCCACCACTGAAGGTCTCGGGCTACTTTGACCGGGATCCGAAGGAGATCTGTCATCCTTCCTGAGAACTGTGACCACTGAGTTCTCAGTGCCCACTGGAGGGATCTCATTCTCAGGCGAGCCTCCGGCACGAGGAATATGCAGGATGCCATGAGGCCTAGCAACCTCAGAAAGTCGTAGGCTGGGAGATATTGGGCATTCTGAAATCTGATGACCATCTGCAGAATATCTCGAGCCCTCACCTCTGGTGGCAAGGCTTTTCCCAGGGAAGTGTCCAGGACTGCTCCAATGAATTGGAGTCTCTGTGATGGTATCATCTGTGACTTCTTTAAATTGAGGGAGAAGCCCAGCTTGTGAAGGAAGTGGCAAACATAATCTAGTTGTCTCTGAGCCTGTTCCGAAGATACAGCTCTGATCAACCAATCGTCTAGGTAAGGGTAGACATGAATCCCTTCCCTCCTTAGACTTGCAGCCACAACCGACATTAGCTTGGTAAAGACCCTCGGGGCGGAGGTTAGCCCAAATGGCAGAACTCGAAATTGATAATGAGAGCTGCCAATTGCGAACCTCAGGTATCTCCTGTGCCTGGGATGGATCGGCACATGGAAATAAGCGTCCTGGAGGTCTAGAGATACCAACCAGTCCTGAAGCTGGAGGGCCTGAAGGATCTGAGAGAGAGTCACCATCTTGAACTTGTCCTTTCGGAGGAATTTGTTCAATTCCCGTAAGTCTAAGATGGGTCTCAGTCCTCCGTCCTTCTTCGGTATTATGAAGTAGGGGGAGTACCAACCCTTGTTCCTTTCCGCTACAGGTACCAGTTCTATGGCACCTTTCTCTAGCAGGTCTAAAACCTCCTGCAAGAGGAGCGGATCTGGAAGCTTCAAAGGGTTGTTCCCCGGTGGATGACTCTGAGGGATATGTAGGAAGGGCAGGCAGTAACCTTGGGCTACTGTCTCCAGAGCCCAAGCATCTGACGTAATAGCCTGCCATTCCGTCAGATGGTGAGTTAACCTGCCCCCTACTGGTGTTCTGTGAGGGGAGACCTCAGAGTGGTTTTGAAGCGGCTGATGCAGTTGCCGAAGGTAAAGTGGCTCCTGCTCCTGCGGGTGCGGCTTTCTTTCCCCTACCCCGTCCACCACGGGTAAATCTTCCTTGGCCTCTTTGAGCCGGTCGTCCCCTGCCCCTTCCATATGAGGAATAGTAACGAAAGGACCGTCCTCTCCACGATGATCCCGAAGGACGAAAGGTATTCTGACGGATAGCAGCTCCCAATGACTTGGCTGCTGCCTTGGACGTTTGCAGTTTCTCCAAACTGTCATCCGCCTTCTTTCCAAAGAGGGTAGAACCGTCAAAGGGCATATTCAAAAGCCTGGTCTGCACGTCAGAGGCAAAACCAGACTTCCTCAACCACGCATGCCTGCGGATTGTGGTACTTGTCGCCATGGCCCTGCTGATACTGTCAGCAGAATCTAGGCCAGTTTGTAGGGTCTCGCACATCGCATCTTTACCATCCCTGATGATGTTTAAAAATGCGTCCCTTTCCTCTCCTTCTTGGAGGCAGTCAGCCGCTGATGAAGCGCACTCCCAAAGGGTGTGGCTGAACCTAGCGAGCGTACAGGTCGCGTTAATAGACTTTAACGCCATGCTACAGGCAGAAAAAACCTTCTTAGCCATGGCATCATATTTTTTGTCATCCCTATCCTGCGGAGCAGTGGGGTATGCAGATGTGCTGCCTGATGAGGTTGCAGCCTGTACAACCAAGCTCTCAGGAGTAGGGTGTTTTGACAAATATTCAGGGTCAGAACTAGCCACCCTGTATTTTGTTGACAGTTTTTTATTTACTGCCGGGATAATTTCTGGCGTTTCCCAGTTTGTCAAAATCCTTCTCTGTAGAGCAGAGTGAAATGGAACCACAGGATCCTCCTGTGGGCCCTTGTCCAGTATGTCAGTGAGGTCATCCTGCTGAAAGGCAGGAGAAGGTGCAGACCAACCCATAAATTCTATGATTCTAGACATCAGAGCTCTATATGGAGTCTCCGCATGTTCTCCTGGGTCTGGTTTGATAAATTCTGCTTCAGGAGAAGTGTCCAAGCCACTAGCTTCCTGAAGTGCATCCTGAAGATTTTTTAATCTTCCTTCCTCAGAGGCGAAAGTCTCTGGCTCTGGTGATGTGGTCCTCTGTAAATCAATATCTTGGTCTGAATCCTCCCTTTCCTCAAAAATCGAGGTTAAAGGGGGATACATTGGTTTTTGGAATGGTATAAACCCCATTTCCAATGCAGAAGGAGCCATCATCACAGGCCTTGAAAACGTCGATGTCGTCGACACCGACGTGAAAGTACTCGAAGGCGCCGTGAAAAGCGTCGAGAAATGTGTACTAGGCCTCGAAGAACTCGAAAGGATCGGAGTCTTGCTCGAGAACGACGTCGACGTTCTCGGCGTCGAGTCGGAGGTCTTTTGTCTAACCGTTGGCTGTGGAGTAGCCGTGGTTCTTTCCTTCACCGGCGTCGATATCGGCGTCGACGTCGGCGTCGACTCGATCGACTGATGCGCCGATGAATCCTTCGACAACGGCGTCGATGGCGCCGACCTCTGTTTCGAAGGAGTTTTCGACGATGGCGTCGATGATGCTTTATCTCCCGATGGCTCGAGGCGCTTTCGGGTTGACTTTTCCGCCGGGTACTGCGACTCGCGGCGTTTAGATTTTTTGGGTTTTTTACCCGGGGTATCACCCTCAGCTGTCTTCGAGGGGGACGAGGCCGCTTTCTCGAAGACGCTTAGCATCTTTTTCCTGAATTCCTCCCACTCAGCTTGCGAGCTGCGTTTTGTGGGGCAATGAACTCTCTCAGGAGAACTCGACGAAGATGACGAAGGGGATCTCCTACGTCTCTTCTTCGAGTGTCTCGATGTCGACGAGTGGTGGGAGCCACTTCGTGATCTAGATCGAGAGTGTTTTTTATGGTGAGGAGACGAACGTCTCGACTCTACCGAAGAAGCTTTCGAGGAAGTTAAAGTTGACCTACCTCTCTCGAGCTTCCCCCTACGCTCCTTCAAGGCTTTCGCCGTCATGGAAAGGCATTCCTCACACTCCGAACTCTGGTGCGTGATTCCCAGACACCACAAACAGACCCTGTGAGGGTCCGTCAACGACATTTTCTTCCCGCAGTCTCGGCACTTTTTGAAACCGGACCGAGGGGTCGTCGGGTCGGAGGAGGATGCCATCGATATCGAGGTAAATAGTAGTTATTATATACGTTATCTTGACGAGAACTGAGCAACGGTGTTCCGAGGCACAACGAAGCGCGGAAAAACGGAACTGAGCAACGGACGCTGCGCGCGGCCTTTATAGGCAGGATGACGTCGACGTCGGCACGGAGGCCGTCGAGGGTCATCGACTCGGCGATCATCGACGCGCAGCGCCCTCTGGCGAAAAAATTTTCCGAGGCCAGCAAAGCTGAAGGATTTCTATCTAAGATAAGGAATACGTCGGAGGACACAATCCCTTCGAAATGGCTGTTTTTTGTGGCGACATTATTGCATGGAACATGCGGGGGACACCCCCGCAACCCCCAATCTTTTTTTTTTCTTTTGCCCCTGTCCCCATGTATATGGTCACCCAAATAATATCGCCACAACATTTTCCCGGCGATATTATTTACGGCGACCATATATATGGCAATATTATTACCTGATACCACAGTGAGGAGACCAGCACCCTGACACAAGGTGGCCCCAGAGGAAAACGAGCAGCAGGGAAGGGCCAGAGGAGAGATGCAGCCCCACACCTGGAGTCCCAGGGAGGAACTGAACAGGAGAAGTGCATAGAGCCCAAGGAACAGAACCAGGGGCCAGAACAAATAAGACCCTGAACTACACCCAAGGAAGAAGACACAGATTTTTAATCGGAAGGGCAAGGGCCCACCACAGGCCAGGGTGGACCTTGAACCATCCAGGTGGTAGTGAAACGAAAGGGATGCTCAGAGAGGAGGTAGCAAAGGAGACACCACAACGCCAGAACCTGGCCAAATGAAAGAGCTGGAAAATGGCACTCTCACAGTTGCAATACCCAAACAGGGGAGACATGGCAGCACCGAAGGCAGATGGTGGATCCCACCCGTGTTGCACAGAAATTGCCACCGGTAAAAGTGACGTCCAAATATTACTGGAGGAAATCCGCAGAATGTGCATAGGCATTGGGGCGAAGGTGCCGGACCTGTCCGCGAAAGTGGTCACGCTGAAGGAACGGCTTGAAGGCGTGGAAGCGAACCAAGTCTCCTTGAGAGTGCTGGAATCACAGATAGAGGTATGACTCTGAGACACTGAGAGGAGGGAAGTGGCCCTAGGGCTCAAAGTGGATGACATCAAAAATAGAGAGAGACGCAATAACCTTCCCTTTTCTGGACTGAAAGAAAAGGAGGGGGAATCAACGACTGGCCTTGAAAGGAAAATCTAAGAAATATTTGGGATGTTCCTAGGAACTAAGGAAGGAGAACAAGTGGCAATGGATCCGGTACATCGAGCAGGAGGGGGCACAAAGGGACCCCGCTCAATACTGGCAAACCTACACTATTGAGACTATGGAGACCAGACCGACATGAGAAAGCAAGGCGAATGGGCACCATTGAGAATGAGAACTCTATAGTAGCTATCTTCCTCGCCCTCTCGGCACAGACGCTCAGAATGGGGGACAGAGCTATCCAAGGGACAAGAACTTAAAGGCCCAAAGACTGAATATGGAAGGTGCAAAACTCAGAGGGCCAGTAAATTCGAGAAGCTCAACACCCCACCTCCTAGACCAGAAGCTTCCTGAAGGAATACGGGTCACCTGTTGACAGTTGCCTATCTTATGAGATCCTACGAGCCCCGTGCTTGTAACCAAGTTGTTATGAACCTATCTGTGCTTCCGAGGGAGGACACGGGGTGAAACACGTGAGAGGTAGTTATGTTAAAGGAAAAAAGAGTTCTAGCCATTGCCAGGTTACTGTTTGAGTTTTAAGAGGGAGAGAGTTTGGAGGTGTTAAGGCACAGAGGCAGGGTGAGAAGGGTGAGGAAGGAGGGAAAAGCCCAGGACAGATTACACGGGGAAGGGGGGCCAAGCAACATTACAACGCTACACATATGGGGAAGTATTAGGGGGACAGGACAGAGGCAACTACCTTGGTGGTTAGGCCAGTACGCCCAGAACCTCTAAAACGGGTGCCGAACACCTCTATTAAGAAGGAGGAGGGAGGGAAATAGGGAGGGTGTGGAGGGAGCGAAGATGAAGGGAAGGGGTGGCAAAGTGGAACCGGTGACCAGAGAAGGGAACCTGTCGAAGCAGGGGAGGCGGGACATAGTAAAAGGGAGGTGGGATGGGCTGAATGCAGTGCGAAATTGCAACCAAAGTGGGGGAAAGGTTTGACCAATGGCAGGAGTGGAGGTAGGATACAAAGAAGGTCAGAGGCTAACTGGAAGGTGGCAACACTGAATGTGAAAGGGCTGAACTCCCCAAACAAAAGATCGCCCACAGTAAAGCTGCTCAGCAAAGCCAAAATAGCAATACTATTCCTATAAGCAACACACTGCAGACATGGGATGGAGCGTGCCCTGAAGACAGCAGAGGTTGGGCAGACCTACTGGGCCTCACATAAAACGAGCAAAAAAAGAGGGCGGGGGGATTGTTCTGTCGCGAGCTATACAACTACAGCAGGTGCAGGTGAAGAGGGGTTTTGGTGGCAGGCTAGTGGCAATCAAGTATAGGATAGATGAACAGTTGATAATCCTAGCTTCCATATGTGCACCAAATGTACGCCAGATGACCTTTCTACAAAAGGCATTCTCAGTGCTCGAGTAGTGGGGGGAGGGTAGGCTAATGATGTGAGGTGACTTTAACCTGATGGCAGATCCGGCAGTGGGCTGGTGGTCGGCAAAGGGAGACAAGGTCAAAGCAAAGGGAAGGGAACATGAAGCATTCTCCCAACTGCTGCAGGACCACTTCTGGGTTGATGTATGGAGGACCAAGTTCCCCCAGGCGGGAAGACACACCTTCTTTTCACCCCCACACCACACATACACTAGAATTGATCTCCTACTGGTCCCAAGGGAGCAGGAGGCTAGGGTGTCATCACCAACGGTGGAGACAGTGACATGGTCCGACCAAGAGATGGTCACAACAGACTGGTGGGTTAGAAGAAGGAAGGAAGGGGCAGTCGCATTGCAGATGCAATGACGGTGTCTTACGAGACCCAGTATTCCGGGACTTCCTACAGACAGAGATCACCCAATACTTTGCAACAAACAACACAGGGGAGACATGTCAGAAGACGGTATGGGAGGCGGCCAAGGTGACAGGGAGGGGCATTCTTATAGCAGAAGGGGCCCGCTAAAAGAGGGAAAGAGCACTGTTAGCAGTGAAGGTACGGGAGCAATTAAGAGACATGAGGACAAGACTAACAAGACCGGCAGTGGACAGAGGGTTTATTGGAGACAATGCGGGACAAGAGACAGGAACTACACTCACTCCTGATAGGGGAGGTGGCAAAGAAGATGAGATATACCAAACAAAGATTTGATGAAAGGGGTGACCGGGTGGGGAAACTGTTGGCAAATAGGGTCATAGAATGTAAGAGGGACAGGGGGGTCCTCCGGCTGAGGGACAAGAATGGGGAAGTAATTGGCTCTGAGGAACACATCCCCGAATTCTTTGCTGACTTTTATGAAACAATTTACGCCCAGCCTACAAAACTGGTGGAGAAGGAAGTCAAGGAATACTTGTATACACTTCCCATTCCCCACTTGACGACAGAGGGGAAATGCATGCTGGAGACAGAGATAACAAGGGAGGAGGTGAAGAGGGCGATAGGTCAGTTGAAGTATGGGAAGGCACCGGGGGAAGACGGCTATACAGCAGGCTTCTACAAGCCGTTCCAAGAAGTCCTGGTGCGGCCCCAGGTGAAGGTCTTTAACTCCATAAAACAGACTGAAGATATGCTCCCCACCTTCGGGGAGGCGCTCAAAACAGTGATCCCCAAAAAAGACAAGACGGACTGCGTTTCGTATAGGCCCATATCCTTGCTTAACGTAGACGCAAAGATCTTCACAAGAATCTTGGCGTCACATTTGGAGATACACATCCCCGCCTGATACAACCAGACCAGATGGGATTAATTCAAAATAGACAAGGCTCTGAAAACCTAAGAAAAAAACCCACACATCCTGTACGATCCAAGGACACACAGGGGTGGGGGGCGAGGGGCATTAGTCCTCTCCCAAGACGCCGAAAAGGAATTAGACAGGGTCAACTGGTCCTTCATGGAAGGGGTACTTGAGGTATGGGAGAGACAATGGATGGAATGGATCAGGGCCCTGTATCACACTCCGAGAGGAAGAGTGAGGGTTAATCGGAACATGTCCAGGACAATAGAGCGACCAGACAGGGAAGACCCCTGTTGCCCCTACTGTACTTGCTGGTTATGGAGCCATGGATAATAAGCCTGAGAGGTTGCAGAGGTATAACGTGGGTGCACACAGGCGGGCAAGAATATAAAGCAAGTCTTTTTGCAGACGATACATTACTCTACCTCACAAACCTGCTGTCTTCAGTGCCCACCATTTTAAATGGTCTGAAAGAGTATTGGAAACTATCAGGGTTCTGTGTTAACCTTGCCAAGTCATTGGCATTCCTAGTGGGGAATTGGGACCAGGCAGATAGCAACTGGATTGGTAAATGGGGTTTCAAAACTAAGTAGGAGGGCTTTAGATACCTTAGAATCGAAATCACAAGGGACCCCGAAAGTGTATTTGAGAAGAACTACCCCCATTATGGAGTAACAAAAAGATCAATCGGTGTTTCAGACAACACATACCAAAAGCTTTGTCAGTTTCCATGCCAACCAAATATTCTTCTTTCCAACAGCCCTACTTTCTCTTTCTTCTCAGTAGCAACACCACCAAATGAACACAACAAAATATTGTGACAATGGCGCTGCACAGCCATATTTATGTAAATAAAATTTTTGGTACCAGCACAAACTTCAATAAGTTGAGCAGTAAAGGACCACAATGAGCCACATTCGTTTTATGTAGTACCTTTCGAACACCCTCTAGGCCTGGAGCTTTTAGGATTACTATCTCACCTACAAGCCTGGCCTTTTCTTGCAAATCAGATTTTCCTGTAAACATAACCAGACTAGAATAAGCCTCCTCATCAGTATCACTGGTAGCATACCATATACTGCCCCAAGTACTCCAGCCATTAGATTCCACTTACATTTGCAGTGCATACTTCAGAAATGGCATTTAAATGTTGGCATGTATGATCTGCTGATTGGACTGATAGCAAACAGACATTACATTAAGTAGAAGTAAGTGCTCACCTTAGCTGAAGCCGGAGCCAAACAAGTGGTGCCTCCATCAGTGAAGTTGCAGAACACCCTCAGTGCATCAAATGGAGCCCCCTGGTTCGGATCAACAAAGTAATAGCCTGTGGGATGCAAGGAATTAGACAAAAAGATGCATGGCTGTCCCAGGCCCACATAGGTTCAACACACATAATCTCTCCTTTACTCACAAGGCAATCTGATAGTAACCTGGGTGTGCAAAACACAAGAGACAAATCGAAGGGGATAGAAACACAGAACAGGCAAGAAAGCATTAGATGTGAGAAAGAGAGGGTGACACTTTGATCTTTTAAGATTATCATACACTCAGCATGATCATACTCATAGCACTCAGACACTCGTAGCAATACTCCTCTTTTGACCCCTAAAATTCTTAACATTTCACCTACCATCCAGTAACCAAGGGCTGGTTAACTTTAGCTCAGAGCAAGTGGTAGCGGGGTGCTCCCATGTTCCTTGGCTTAATCCTGGCCCCAGTGTTATGTGAGGGGGTACTTGGTCCATTTGCAGTGATGACTGCTTCTTCTGTGCTGGCTTCAGTGGGAAATGTTTCTCCTGTACCTTTGTCCCAGGTGGATGTGTTTGCAATGCTCCCTTAGTTTGAGTTTCCTTTATCCGTCTTGTTTGCTTTCTCCTATCTTGATTTCTGGGTGGATTCTTGCTTTTTATTGGTGCCTTAACAGTCTTCTTCAAGTGACTGGGAACAGATGTTGTCTTTTTTATGGATCCCTTTCTTTGCAATGTTTCCTTTCTTTTTGCAGGTCTTGAGTCAGATTCTTTTTTCTGTATAGACCCCTTCTTCTGTACCTGTGTCTCTGCAGGTTGCTCCATCTCTGCTGGTTCCTTGTTCTCTGTTGGCTTGAGTGGGGATGCCCTTCTCTTGGCTGGGTCATCCCTTTTTGCTGGCCACAGAAGGGATTTCCTTTTCTGTGTAGGTTCCTTGCTCTGTGCTGGCTTCACAGGGGATTTCCTTCTCTGTGTTGAATTCTCTATCTCTATTGGCCCTATTGAGGCTTGTTTCCTCTGTGTTGATCGCTCCCTATTTGCTGCTGCCAGTGGTGATTCATTCTTCTCTCTTGATGTAGTTCCCTCAGATGTTAGTGTGATGGCTGAATTCTTCTGTTTCGGATTCCTGCTTTGTGCAGTCTCTGGAGGGGAGTTACTCTTTAATGTCGGCTTCTCCTTTATTGATGCACTCAAGTGGGATATATTTCTTGTTGTCAGCTCATGCTGCTGCACTTGTCTTTGAAGTGGTTTCTTCTTTTGTGGAACTTCTTTCTTCTGTGCTTGGCTCAGGTTTGGATGCTTCCTCTGTGCTAGCACCTTCGTCCCAGTTGACCTCACAATGGGTTTCATCTCCTGTGCTGGTCTCTGTATCATTGGTTTCTGTAACAACAAAACACATGATTTGGAAAGACGAAGACCAGAGGAATACCTAGACTTCTTGTTAAGATGTGTTTTCTTGTGAGTGGTAGGTCAAGGTTTTCTCTTCCTGCTTCTTTCTCAATATGAGGCAGGATTTATTAGACTCTACCTTTAGTTGCCCAGCCTGCCTTCTCTCTCCTGGAGGGCCTGGTGGCCCTGGTGGACCCTGTAAGAAACAAAAGTGTTGTCAGGCTGCCTTAATTGCACAGGATCATATGATGTACGGATCTAAGTGATACAGAATCCTAGACCTGTAGAATTGGAAAATGTCTATAGAATCATTATGCCCATCCCCTTGCTGTGATGCAGAAACTATTATGTGCTCATTGCTTTATCAAGATCAAATTGGATGCCTTGAAGCTACGAGCCTCTGATCACCTCACAGGAAACTGTTCCCACAGGCCTTACTCTGATAGGCAGAATGCTTTTCAGAGTCAACAAATCAAGTTAGTTTGGTTAAATCTATTTCCATAAAGAACACAAAAAGAAACTACATTTAAGTATACAACTAATTTGATCAAATTAATATAAAACAAAGTCTGCATAATTAGTAAACCAAGTTGCAGGTTTTAAAATGTCAAGCAATATAGATAATTTGGTTGTTTTCTTCCTCGCCTAACTTGTTAAGTACTGATGTTTCACAATTTTTCAGTACTCCTCTTTTTTAGTTCAGTCCCATAAAATCTAACAAATACAATATGTAACTTTAAAACTCGTGTTTTTCCCTGGAGATGTAGACAAGGGCCTGAGAGACAAGAATACCAGAAAGACGTGCAGTGACACTTAAAAACCACAGGATTGTGAGTGACTGTACATCGAGCATATAACTGGGGAGGAGCACAAGTTTGGGATTTGCAAGATATACTGAAAATAAAGCCATACTGTTATTGAAGTTTTGTGTGGCATTTACATATTTTTTCCCAACCCTGTAAGTATGCCTAATAAAGCTATGTTTTAATATATGTGTTTCTTGGCCTCTTATTCATTCTACTCTGCTTAATGGCAATCCATATCATGTCAGCATGTACGTGAATGTTGTTTAGGGGGTGGGATTCGGGTGAGTATAGGCCAACCCAATCTCTGACCTTTTGGAATGGGGCAGAGTGGCCAGCGAGGAGAACTGATCTGGGCGGATTGGTGGGAGACAGGGGGAGGGCGTGTCAGCACCCCCCTTCTCCCACAGGACTGTCAATGTAACAGAAGTGTATCACTGTGTAATACGTGTTTGGAGTAGAGAGTTAGGGGTTTGGTCATCTACTTGAGAAGATAGTCATGGACAGGTTACGGGAGGACTACAATAGTGACAGGTCAGTGCCTATTTCAGATGAAATGTGGGTAAGAATCTGGACAACCTGAAAGGAAGTAGATGTGACATGAAGAGTCATACTTTGTGAGTACTGGTCTCCTGCAAAAATGCCTAAGCTTTCTTTACTAGATTATGATGCCCAATGGTCTTGGTTGGGTAGATCCACGTTGGATCATATGTTTTGGAATTCTACGATCGTCCCAGTATTTTGGGGGAGGTTTTCATATAAATACTTTGGTGACACCTATTCACTTCCACTTTTGCTGGAAACTGCAAACCCCATCTAAATGCCCCTTTCACTGGAGAATCCTTTACGTGTTTGATGCTGGGTGTACAGGTGCAAAAAAGACCGCTATTTAGGACTTGATTGCTAAGATAACTTCCTTTCAAGACCAGTATGAAGTGTGAACTGGACATCTATGAGGATGTTTGGGGACACTTTAATAAAATTATATGCTCGGTCCACATGTGAGTCATTTATGGTTTGTTTACACTTTGGGGAATGTTTGTTTGTCTTGTATGCTCATCTGCCTTGCTTCTCTTCCCAATGTTTGTGTTTGTGCTGAGTTGTTGATGGGCACATGATTCTATACTGCGGGTGAATGCTGGTGGTTTATTTCTGGTGCTGAGTTCAAGGTTTTGTTGAGATTAACATGTTTGACAATGTAACAGAAGACTGCTTGTGGATTACATTTTTTGTGTCTATTCTTGAAATCCAATAAAAAAAAGAGAATGATCAATATTGTGACATGATGTACATTGCAGCAGGTTACACTAACTCCCACCCTTACCCGGTAGGTGACAGTGCCTATCATCTGCATCCATACATCCTGACACCCTTCCATAATTCCAACACTCTGGCCCAGCAGCAGTATAATTAATGTTTTACGCACATCCACCAGAGGCATCCCCGAGTTTACATCTGGCATCTTGAAGACACTTTTCAGGTGCCTCGATCACACAGGAAATTCATTGCTATGCACTCCACCTGTAGTGTGCAAGAACACAGTGGCTAATGTGTGTTGACCAATATTGCTCTGCAACAGGCCCTATGTGTTATCTGGAGTGGGCAACAATGAGCCCTTCAGCGATGCGTCCGTGACCACCGACTCTTCCAGGCATGGTGCCCAGAAGGGTTCTCCTGCCAACATGTTTGGCCTGTCGCTCCACTAACTCAGGTCGTTCGTCACCGACCTTGACACCTGAAGCACATCTGACATCTGCCCGTAGTATTGCAACCACTGGCTCCTTAGAAGCCACTGAAGGGATATCATGCAGAGTCTTGACTGCGACACCAGGAAGATACAGGTTTGCCATGAGGCCTAATAGGTGCAAGAATGCTCATGCCACTAGGTGCTGCAAGTCTGGAAAAGATTGACCATTTGTGCCATGTTGGTGACTCTCACCTCAGGAGGAAATGCCTTCCCTTCCCGGGTGTCCAAGAGTGCTCCTATGAACTGGAGCGTCTGTGCTGGGGATGTGTGGGATTTCTTTGAATTGTTGAAGCTCCACCTCCGGAGACGTATACAGTCCACTGGCATCGAGGAGGCTCTCTGCCAGTTGGAGTGACCTCGACTTGTCTGATATCAAATCAGGCATCATACCCCAAGGCTGCACCACTCATCAGCGCTAACCCTAATGGAATCGGGTGGCCTACCTGGTCAAATATAAACTGCATTGAATCAGAGAACACTGAACGGGAGTCTGGTACGAAACTCCGATCTTGCAGGGCTGTTTGAGGAGCTTCGGCACAGGGGGAGGTTTTGCCTGGAGGGTCTCGCTTAAGGGCGCTCAACCCTTCCTGGCTTCCTTTGTGCTGGACGAAATGGGTGCATTTAGAGCCAGATCGGACAGCAGCGTCAAGGCAGAAGCCGTACTAGCTGAGGCCTTCTCAAAAACCTAGAGCATTTCTGTTTTCCTACTCTTTTCTAGATGCACCCTTCGAAGGGTATCACTTACCCTTATCGTCCGATATTGTCGGAATCCATCATCCGCAGACAAGCCAGCAGAGACTCCACAAAACACCCTGACTGTGAGCCCTGGGGCTTGGACACAGCAAAAACAGATAAAGCTTTGTATGGAGGCTGCACCTCTCCAGCTGCCGTAATTGGTCTTCCGGACCCTACCTTTCCCTCTTTGGCATGGCCAGCACTGACTGGCACCGGGTTCCTCAGAAGTATGCGCCTCTCCCTAAGGGTGCATTCAGGTCTTGTATGGAAGACATTTATGATGAAGAGGGGGATCCCATTCCTTTTGGATTGGAATCCCTACACCCCAGGGAATTTAGAGACTTCCCAGAGGAATTCTGTGGGGACACTGGTGACTTGGTGGATCTTGCTACTGATTTACAGGATGCAAGTGACCTGGACACCTCTCCAGAATTAGACATGCTTCCTGCAACATGTGCAAGGACAACCATGTGGCTGCATGGCAGATATCCCTAATAGGAACTCCTCTCTGCAAGGCTGTAGAAGCCGGGGACCCCTCTGCTCGAGTGTGCCCTGATGCCGGGAAGAAGCTCCCTGACTGCAGACTGGTAACATTCTGCGATGCAAAGAATAATCCAACAATACAGTCTACTTACAGCCAGACCCTTGCGGGACAATGAATGGGCCACAAACAGCTTGTCAGATTTTGGGAACCCAGACGTCCTAGCGATTCAAAAGCTCAAGGCTCTTTTGGGATCTAAACGGTGGAAAAGCTCTTCCTCCTAAGAGGGGTGTGGAGGAGGGTAGAAGACTGGTACATCTATGCACTGAGAAAGGTGGAACTCAGAAAACACTTTTGGGAGAAAGCCAGGTCTGACTTAAAGGGAAACCGTCTCCCAAAAAACCACAGGAACAGGGGCTTTCAGCACAAGGCCTGCAATTCACTAATCCTCCTAGCTGACGCGATCGCAATGAAAAGCCTGTTTTCAAAGACAACAGTCTCAAGGAACAAGAATGCATGGGCTGAAACGGAGCCGCCATCAAGAATGTCAGAACCAGATTAAGATCCCAATCTGGGACAACAAAGGGAGTTGGCGTAAACATATTCACAAGACCCTTCAGGAATTGGGACATACCAGGATCATAAACAAAGAACCTTGATCTGAGGAACTTCTGAACACAGACAAGGCCGCCAAGTAGTCTTTGACTGTGGTAACCTAAAGGCCTGCTGAGGCCAGTGACAGAAGAAACTCCATCACTGTAGTGATGGGGCAAGAGATGGGGTTGATGTCCCGTTTCGTGCACCACAACTCAAATCTTCTCCACCTGCACGTGTACCAGCCAGCAGCACTGTACCTCCTCTGGGAGGACACAGTCATCATACCCCATCCTCTCAAGAGCCACGCATGTGGGTTGTGGGTGGGTTGTGGGACTGCGGGGGCTCTGGGGTCGGGTGGAGTACCCGACCTACCAACATAGGTCAGGAGATTCGGGCGACGAGGCAACCGGCAAGGTGGACAGATGGACAGATCCAAGAGATCGGTGTACCATATTCTCCTCACTCAGTACGGAGTAATTAAGACCATGGTCGCACAAAACCTCTTCAACCTCCTGAGAACCCAAGGAATGACAGGAATCGGGGGGGAGGGAGGTGTAGTGGAGAGGCAAGTTCCAATCCACCAGGAACGTGTCCCCCAGTGCAGCGTTTGCTGGGAATTTCCTTGATCAAAACTGCCTGAACTTTCTGTTGGAATCTGTGGCAAACACATCCACTGGTTGGGTAGCCCAACGAGAGAAGACCTCCTCCAGGACTTCCTGGCACACTTGCCACTCATTCCGTGCTCTGCCTGCTCGGAGCATCTGTGAAGCCATTCTCTGTCCCTGCCAGATGAATTGCGGAGACCGAGATCTGCTTCTCCAGCAACCAGAAACACAGCGGCATCGCCTCTCTGCAGAGGAGGAGGGAGCGCACACCACCGTGCTTGTTCAGGTAGTGCATGGCCACTGTCCATGTTCTCTGTCAGAATCAGGACATGCTCCCCCTTGAGAGCCGGGTTGGAAGACCTCAGGGCCAGCCTGATGGCTCACAACTCCAGCCTGATGATGTGCCACCTAGCTTCCATTGCTGACCAAAGTCCGCTCACCTGCAAGTCATCACAGTGAGCGCCCCAACCCTTCAGAGATGCATCCGTGACCACTCAAGCCTGAGGCAAAGGGGGCCAGAAACGTTCCCTGCCATAAGATTGCTGTGGTTGGTCCACCAGCTGAGGTCATGGACCATTTGGCTGGACACCTTGAGAGGATCTGTGAGCGCTCTGAGGTACTGTGACCACTGGCCTCTTAGGAGCCATTGTAGGGATCTCATGCATAGCCTGGCCTCTGGCACTAGAAAAATACAGGAGGCCATGAGACCTAAGAGGCGGAAGA
The DNA here is from genome assembly GCF_040938575.1 of Ambystoma mexicanum. Taxonomy (NCBI): domain Eukaryota; kingdom Metazoa; phylum Chordata; class Amphibia; order Caudata; family Ambystomatidae; genus Ambystoma; species Ambystoma mexicanum. Next base: position 820,414,058 of record NC_090922.1, read on the forward strand.
AGGAAGCCGCCAGTAAGGTGGTGTGATTCCGAAATAATTGTACCATCTGTGCTATCCTGTGGACTCACTCTTTGGGAGGGAAGGCCTTCCCCACCCAATCGCGCCTTGAAACACTTGTGTATAGGCGCGTTATGAATGCCATATATCATATCATATCAATTGTCTAGGACTGCTCCGATGAGCTGGAGCCTTTGGACTGGCATCACTATGGACTTCTTCAAGTTCAGGGAAAAGCCCAGCCTGTGCAGTAGCAGGCAGGTATCCTCCAGATGAGACAAGACCTGCCCCGCCGACTTCCCTCGGAGCAGCCAGTTGACCAGGTACAGAAATAACATGGATGCCGGATCTCCTGAGGTAAGCCATGACTACCGCCATGAGCTTGGTGAAGTCACTTGGAGCTGAGGTCAAACCAAAGGGAAGCACTTTTAACTGATAATTCTAGTCCCCTATGAGGAACCTCAGGAACTTCCTGTGCTTTCAATGTATCGGCACATGGAAATAAGCATCCTGCAGATCTATTGACACCAGCCAGTCCTGAAGTTCGAGAGCGTGGAGAATTTCCTTCAATGTTACCATTCTAAATTTGTCTTTCCTGAAGTCCAGAATGGGACGGAGACCTCCTCCTTTCTTGGGAATACCAACCCGAATCTCTCTAATCGGGAGGTACCTCTTCCACGGCACCATTGGACAAAAGGGCTTGCAGTTCTTCCTGGAGCTCCTGTCCTGGTTTGAATGGAGGTGGTGGGGGTCTGTCTGGTGGTTTTCTTAAGAAGGGCAGACAATAGCCCCACCGAACGAGCTGCAGGGTCCAGAAATCAGAGGTGATGTCCTGCTACTGGGGCCAATGTTCTGCCAACCATCCACCCACGGCAAGTCGTGGGAGGGTAAAACAAAGAAGCTTAGAGGGTGGTGCCGCCCCCACTGCTGCTGCTGTTTGCTGGCCTCTAGAATCCCCTCTGCCCCTTCCAGGATGCGTGAAATGCCTCTACCTGGCCTGTGGGAGCGGCACTTTCTTGCCATAAGGAACATAGGGCCTGCAGCCTGTGCCCCTAGAGGCAAAGCTGAAGGCAGGTTTGGCCGGCTGAGCAGCCAGGCCCAGTGATTTTGCAGCTTCTTTAGACTCTTTAAAGTTTTCCAGAGAGTCATCAGCCTTCTGGCCAAAAAGAAATTCCCTCAAAAGGCATGTCCAGTACCCTATTCTGGACGTTTTGGGAGAAACCAGAAGTTTTGAGATAGGCTTGCCTTCTCAATACTACCGCCGACCCCATCGAATGGCCACGTCCAGGCCTTTCTGCAACAACTACTTAGCTACCTCCTTCCCATCTTCCACCAGCTGGGTAAACCCATCCTGCATTTCACCTTCGTGGATGTACTATGTTGTGTGAAACACAGCTTTCCATAGACCAAATGAGTATTTTGCAAATTCACAGGCCACATTGGTGTGTTTTAACGTCAAGCTGCCAGAAGTAAAGCCCATCTTGGCCATTGCGTCCAACCTTTTACCCTCTCTATGTCCGGACAGAGATTTGAAGGGGATGCTGCAGGTCTGGTGGTGATTGTGGCTGCCTGCACAAAAAGCCCTTCCAGGTGGGGGGAAGGAAGTGAGAAGCTAGGAAAGATGAATCTCCTCTTGCCGGCCTGTACCTCCCCGTAAAGTTAGAGTTGACCGGTGGAATGGAGCAGGGATGTTGCCACAACGTAGACATCTGGAGACGTGTGCAGGCCGCTGGCGTCGTGTAACCCTTGGGCTAATGCCAACAGGTCAGCTTGGTCATCAAGAAAATCAGCACCTGCCGACCCTGAATAAATGGGATCAATGTCCCCCCTGGTCATTGCCCTGGTCGGTGCCGAAAATTGATTGGATGGATTTGAAGAATCCCGACCTGGAGAACAGAGTGAAAGATCCATTGCTTATAGACGGCACCAAGGGTTTTTTTGTCAACGCTGATGGAATGCCCGTCGGTGCCGTTCGAGGCTTGGGTAATACATGGATGTCGGGGACGTCAGCCTCTTGACGCTCTAGAAAAGGACCAGCCGTTGATGGTTTATGCCCCTTTTTCGGCGTCGAGCCCCCAGGCTTCTCTGATGCCAATGGCGTTGACGGATTGGCAAGCATGGGGTCGGGAGTGATGAGCGCCACTTTCGCAGTCGAGGAGTGCTGTTCGGGGGAACACCCACACCTGCAACAGCCTGAGTTTTAAACATTTCAAGCATTTCTTTTTTGAAACTTTCCCACTCTTCTCGAGTGGTCGGCCCAGCCGAGGGCTTACCTTTCTCTGACACGAGCTGGACTTGTGTCGATGGCGGTGACGTTGCATCTTCTTCCACGACAAATACGAGCAAGAGTGTCTTCTCAAGTGTGATCGCTTTTTTGGCTTTTCGCCTATGTTTTTCCTTCTCATTTTCAGAGGTGGGCCCTTCCGTTTAGGCCTCAGAGGACTGTATGAGCAACCGTGCCAGAGATTTCGGGGAACATCGGCCCAGAGCAAGTTTGGCAGCCCGCTCACAAATGGATTTCGACTGCATTTTGGAGCAGAACGCACATCCCTGTTGTGCGGGTCTGTAACCGACATTTTGGAATGGCAATAGGTGCACCTTTTAAAGCCCAAAATCCAGTGAGTGGACATCGTGGTCGAGGATTTGTGAAAATGTGACTATTTAGTCAAAAATGCTGAGTCGAAGACTCAATGCCGTGTTCCCAAAACAGCATGCAAGCACACGGAAAAAAGGAGCTGAGGTAAGGGGCACAGTAACATGGTATATATAGGACGCCTGACGTCATGTCCGGAGCGTCAATCAAGCACCAAGCAAGATGGATCGACGATCGACGACTGAGTCAAGGTCCACTACACCCCCTGTCGGAAAGGTTTCTGAGAACCAGAGCTGGATGAGTGTAACGCTCACCTGATTCCCACGGAGGCGCTGATCCCGGCTGGGCTGCTATCGTTTCTTCATTTGAGAAGCTTAGAGCTCGGACGACTCTCAGGACTGGGCTTCCTCTTATCGAATGTCTGACTTGCAGGGTAAGTTTTCTGCAGGTGGAAGAAAAAGGGTTAATCACCGTTTGATGGGATTCCTTCTCCCACCAATCGCCAGTTTCTCCCACAGCCTAGCTTTCTACTTGTCTCGGCGAGCTCTCACCTTAGGCGTATACATGCTGAGCTCTCCATCCTGCGTCTGGTGCAGGGGTGCGTGGATTCCAGTTACGTCACTGGATGAGTTCAGTGTTGAGGCTCAAGTCTTTTGCGGCCTTAGTTGTGGCACTGGTGCTGGGATGCCGAAGAGCGATGCCGCTGTTACTGCACGAGCGGATGCCTGTAAGTATACTGTAGTCTTTAGGCTTTAAAAGATGGGCACCTCAATAATGTCCCTTTTCCTTTGTTTCAGGCCTCGGGATGCTGTGGGCGTAGTTTTCTGTTGCCGCTGCACGTGCCGATGCACGTAAGTATAATGATCGTTGGCCGCTTTTAATGGCACCTCTAATAATTTCCTTTTTCTAGTTTTCAGGTGCCGGGATGCTGCGGTTGATGCGGCCGCTTCTGCGCGTGCAAGAACTGGTAAGTTAAGATGAATGCGACTGCCTTCACCTGAACCCCTTTTTAATTATGTCCTTTGCCTTGCAGGTGCAGAGAAGCTGCCGAAGAGAAGGCCGCGGTTAGCTCCGTTGCAATCACGGATGGATCAGGTAAGCTGGCGCGGCTGCGAGCGAGTTGCACTTTTCTAACCTTATGTTTATTCTTTGCAGGTTTTGCCGGTGACTGGATTCCGGGATCTGGTAAGTATTGTTCTGTGTCTTTCTTCATCCACAGGTTGCTGCACGGAAGCTGAAGATGACTCTGGACCTGGAATGCAGGAGCCGACTCGGTGAGCGTCCTGCTGCTGCTGCAGAATAACGCGAAGCACGTGTTTTCCATCGGGCGTGGTTTAAATAGCAGAGAAGTGCTTCCAGTGTGTGTTCTTCCACCGGTTCCACCCAGGTAAGAAAAGAGTTCCTGAATGGAGGGAATAGTTCCTCCCAGCCCTGATGGCTGGGGACTTCAAACAGACTGGATTGTTCTGGGTAAATATGCAGCATGGTCTACCTCAGGTAAGTCCACCCAAGCATTATTACACTGTTTATCAATATGAGCCCGGCGCCTATGGTGCCAGGACTGAAACCCTTCATGAGCCTGGCGCCAAAGGCGCCAGGACACGGTCCAAAGGACCCCTGTAGGGGTCTGCTGGGTCCGGAGTAGTGGAAGACGGGTCTGCTTCCGAGGGCGCTGGGCCAGTCCTGGCCCCTCGGGAGTAGCGCCCATGACAGCACCCCCCCTCAAGGCCCCTCCCAAACTTGTCCTCCCCGGGGGTTTTGGTTTATCGGGAAAGGTTCGGTGAAATTTCTGGACTAGACGAGGAGCATGGACGTGGTCATAGGGTTCCCATGACCTTTCCTGAGGTCCGTAGCCTTTCCAGTCGATTAGGTAGAATAGCTTCGATCTGATGATTTTAGAGTCCAAAATGTCTTTTACTTCAAATTCGGGCTCCCCATTCACTTGAATGGGCTCTGGAGGATTGGTCAATCTGGTTCCAGGTTGCATGGGTTTCAAAAGAGATACGTGAAATACAGGATGTATTCTCATATGGGTTGGCAATTCTAATTTAACGGCCACTGGATTAATTATGGCCGTAATTGGATATGGTCCCAGGTATTTGGGGTTGAAGGTGCGAGGCCCTTTAAGCGATAAATGTTTGGTGGACAGCCAGACTTGATCCCCAACCTGGTATTGAGGGGCATTGCTTCGGTGTTGATCTGCTCCTTTTTTGTACCTCTCTTTAGCTTGTTGTAGATGTGCAGTCGCTTCCTTAAAAGCTTGGGTAATAACGGTGTGCAATTGATCCACGGCGGGTGTTCCAAGATCTTGAGGTGGATCAAGGTTGGAGGTTCGAGGATGAATCCCATACAAGATGTAGAAGGGACTCTTCCCGGTACCCGAATTAACTGAATTGTTGTAAGCATATTCAGCTATCCAAAGGATGTCCTTCCAGTTACTCTCCGACTGTTGTAGCATGCATCGTAAATATTGCTCGAGAGTCTGGTTTGTTCTCTCGGTTTGCCTGTCGGTCTGGGGATGATGGCTGGTCGAAAGTCTTACATCGATTTGAGCTAATCGACAACAGCTATGCCAAAAGTGGGAAATAAACTGGCTCCCCCTATCTGAGATTAGTACTGACGGGAAGCCGTGTAGCAGGAGGATGTTTTCAAGAAATACTTTGGCTAGGACTGATGCTGAAGGTAAGCCTTTTAGCGGAATGAAATGGGCCATTTTAGAAAACAGGTCCACAATAACAAGAATGGTGTTGCACCCGGAACAGGAGGGTAAGTCTGTGATGAAGTCCATGGAAAGGGTATGCCAGGGACACGGTGGGATGTCTAATGGTTGCAGAAGACCAGCCGGCCTCTTCTTCTGACCCTTGTTTTGAGCGCACACACCGCAGGACATCACAAATTCCTTTATGTCTTTTCTCCACGAAGGCCACCAGAAGTGTCTCTTCACCTTTTCTGTGGTTTTGGCAATGCCAGGGTGACCCTCAATTAATGAATCATGATAGCAGGAGATTACCTGTCTTTGTAAATCGGCGTGTGGTAGGAACAATCGTCCTTGGAAATAAGGCAAGTCATTGCTTACGGTGAAATCTTTTCCTTTCTGTAACCAGTTCAGTAAGTCTGGTGAGGTTACAAGTGGTTTAGTTTTTTCTTCAATATCCTCAATGGATTGTGAAGAAATCAGACCCACGATCCTTTGTTCAGGAATTATTGGTACAGGTTCTGGATTGGCAACGTTATCTCCCATTCCAATTCGGGAAAGAGCATCCGCTTTGCCGTTCTTGTTGCCGGGGCGATAAGTGATCACGAAGTCAAATTCAGCAAAGAATAGAGCCCAGCGAAGCTGTCTGGAGGATTGAGCCTTGGCGGTTTTCAGATACTGCAGATTTCGATGATCGGTGATCACTGTGACGGTATGTCTGGCCCCGAGGAGATAATGCCGCCATGCCTTAAAGGCTGATTTAATCGCTAGAAGCTCTTTGTCTGTGATGGTGTAGTTGATCTCAGGCGCCGAGAACTTCCGAGACCAGAATGCCACAGGATGCAGTTGGTTAGTCTCTGGATCTCTTTGTGATAGGACTGCTCCCATTGCTAAGCTGGAGGCGTCGGTTTCAACGATGTAAGGGAGGTCCGGGCGTGGGTGTTTCAGTATTGGCGCCGAGGTGAATTTAGCCTTTAGCTCTTGGAAGACTTGTTCTGCTTCTGCGGACCATTCAAAGCGTTTATTTTTTCTTAAGAGGGCGGTGATGGGTTGTACCACTCGTGAAAACTCTGGAATAAATCTACAGTAAAAATTGGCAAAGCCTAGCATGCTTTGAACGCCTTTCACGGAAGTAGGAGACGGCCATTTGAGGATAGCGTCTACTTTTCTCAAGTCCATGTGGACTCCTTTGGGTGTCAGAATAAATCCCAAAAATTCGACCTCAGTGACATGAAAAACACATTTTTCGAGCTTGGCAAAAAGTTTATGTTGGCGAAGTTTTTCAAGGACCGCCCTAACATGATTTCGATGGTCAGCTTCTGAAGATGAGTACACAAGAATGTCATCTATGTAGACGACAACGCAGACATCAATGAGCTCTCTGAGGACATCATTCATAAAATATTGGAAGGCGGCCGGTGCATTGCATAGTCCAAAGGGCATCAGTTGGTATTCAAATAGCCCAAACTTAGTGCGAAAGGCCGTCTTCCATTCATCTCCTTCCTTGACCCGTACCAAGTGATAAGCTCCCCGGAGATCAAGCTTAGTATAAATACAGGCGTTTTTTACCTGGTCAAGGAGTTCCGGGATCAGAGGTAAGGGGTACCGGTTTTTTACTGTTATCTGGTTCAGAGCACAATAATCTATACAGGTTCTGAGGTCACCTTCTTTTTTTGGTACGAAGAACAGAGCCGAGGATGCAGGGGACTTCGACGACGGATAAAGCCATTGGCCAGGTACTGGTCTAAATACTGTCGCAGATGAAGGTTCTCAGGCTCGGTAAGGGCGTAAATCCTACTGCAAGGGGGAGTTGCACCGGGTAGCAAATCTATCTGACAATCGTATGATCTGTGGGGTGGCAAGGTGTTAGCCTGTTCCTTTTGAAAAACATCTTGGAACTCTCGATACTCTAGAGGTAATTGTGGACCATCAGCCGTTACTGACGCTAGGCCAATGTTGGGTCGTGGATAACAAGTTGGTGTGCACTCTGGGAACTTTATCGTCTTTGCTCGCCAATCAATCTGAGGATTGTGTTCCTCCAACCAAGGAATCCCTAGAATTACTTGGAATTGAGGAGCCTTGATCACGTCGAACACAATTACCTCCTGATGCCCGTCTTGGCCTAGTATAGTCACTTCAGTAGTGGTATGGGTCACTGGTCCGGAGGCGATTTCCGTCCCATCCACCGTGGTAATGACGTCTTTAACCACCTTTGGACAAAGAGGTAAGTTCATCCCGGAAGCCAATTCGCGGTCCACATAATTTCCAACTGCTCCGCTATCAATGTATGCCTTAATTGCATGCAAACGATCCGGTTGCTCTGGGTTTACGAGGACCATTGGCATTATGAAGTGCGAGGTCAAAGAACTGGTTTTTACGCTCGGCAAGCGGACCTCTACACTTGTCGGGCGAGGTCGTTTCCCAGCTCAGGCTTTTCAGAACTCTTATCAGAAGCTCCCACTGTCTTCTTAGGTGGTTTCACCGGGCAATCTCGAAGAAAATGTCCTGAATTTCCACAATAGAGACATAGTTGCATTTGTCGTCTCCTGTCGCGTTCTTTCTGGGTTAGGGGACCCTTTACAACCCCAATTTGCATAGGTTCGACGGCTTCAACTGCTTTGGTGTGACTGAGGCTTAGGGAACACTCGTGTTTCAAACCTGGATCGATCCGCCTTTCTGTTTTGTAGTCTGTGATCCGATTGGACCACCAAATCAATGTACTCTGAACAATCCTGAGGAGGATCCACTACCTGGGCAAGGACGTCTTTGAGTTCGCCACGCAAACCCCTGTGAAAAAGCGTGATTCTTTTGTCCTCAGGCCATCTGGTTTCCACGATTAGCCTATTGAATGATGCAATGTAGGCCAAAAGATCTTGATTGCCCTGTCGTAGGGAAAGGAGTTTGTTGTCCAGGGCCTGCCCCTGGGAATGCCTTGCAAAAAGTCTTTCCATATTTGCCTGGAAGGTCGGGAAATCACGAAGGATCGGGTCATCCTGTGTAACCAGAGGGATCGACCAATTAGTGGCACTGCCGCTAAGATACGAAAGCACAAAGGCTACCTTAGTCTGGTCAGTCGGAAATGCTGCAGGTCTACAAAGAAAGTGCAATCGGCATTGATTTATAAACACCGCAAACCTTTTAGGGTCACCTGAGAAGCGTTCAGGCGGTGCCAATGGCACATTTCCGGGTAGGTTGATTTGAACAGGATTGGCTGAAGCCGCTGGGATATAGCTTCCTCCTGAATTAGGTAGCGGGGTTTGCCCCGCTTGTGTCTGAAATAACTGTCTGGCGAGATCATCAGTTCATTCTTTTGATATTATCAATTCCCTCCTAAGGGCATTCGTTTCCTGGCGGGCAGCATGAACTTCAGCTCTTAATTCCCCTAATAACTGGGCCAGTTGGTCTGTGTCGGAAGTTTCCATAGCGCCTGGGTAGGAGGTTATTGGTGGGCTTCGCGTTCTGTAACGCTCACCTGATTCCCACGGAGGCGCTGATCCCGGCTGGGCTGCAATCGTTTCTTCAATTGAGAAGCGTAGAGCTCGGACGACTCTCAGGACTGGGCTTCATTTTATCGAATGTCTGACTTGCAGGGTAAGTTTTCTGCAGGTGGAAGAAAAAGGGTTAATCACCGTTTGATGGGATTCCTTCTCCCACCAATCGCCAGTTTCTCCCACAGCCTAGCTTTCCACTTGTCTCTCTCTTGTGAGCTCTCACCTTAGGCGTATAAATGCTGAGCTCTCCATCCTCCGTCTGGTGCAGGGGTGCGTGGATTCCAGTTACGTCACTGGATGAGTTCAGTGTTGAGGCTCAAGTCTTTTGCGGCCTTAGTTGTGGCACTGGTGCTGGGATGCCGAAGAGCGATGCCGCCGTTACTGCACGAGCGGATGCCTGTAAGTATAGTGCAGTCTTTAGGCTTTAAAAGATGGGCACCTCAATAATGTCCCTTTTCCTTTGTTTCAGGCCTCGGGATGCTGTGGGCGTAGTTTTCCGTTGCCGCTGCACGTGCCGATGCCCGTAAGTATAATGTTCGTTGGCCGCTTTTAATGGCACCTCTAATAATGTCCTTTTTCTAGTTTTCAGGTGCCGGGATGCTGCGGTTGATGCGGCCGCTTCTGCGTGTGCAAAAACTGGTAAGTTAAGATGAATGCGACTGCCTTCACCCGAACCCTTTTTAATTATGTCCTTTGCCTTTCAGGTGCAGAGAAGCTGCCGAAGAGAAGGCCGCGGTTAGCTCCGTTGCAATCACGGATGGATCAGGCAAGACGGCGCGGCTGCGAGCGAGTTGCACTTTTCTAACCTTATGTTTATTCTTTGCAGTTTTTGCCGGTGACTGGATTCCGGGATCTGGTAAGTATTGTTCTGTGTCTTTCTTCATCCACAGGTTGCTGCGCGGAAGCTGAAGATGACTCTGGACCTGGAATGCAGGAGCCGACTCGGTGAGCGTCCTGCTGCAGAATAACGCGAAGCACGTGTTTTCCATCGGGCGTGGTTTAAATAGCAGAGAAGTGCTTCCAGTGTGTGTTTTTCCACCGGTTCCACCCAGGTAAGAAAAGAGTTCCTGAATGGAGGGAATAGTTCCTCCCAGCCCTGATGGCTGGGGACTTCAACCAGACTGGATTGTTCTGGGTAAATATGCAGCCTGGTCTGCCTCAGGTAAGTCCACCCAAGCATTATTACACTGTTTATCAATATGAGCCCGGCGCCTATGGCGCCGGGACTGAAACCCTTCATGAGCCTGGCGCCAAAGGCGCCAGGACACGGTCCAAAGGACCCCTGTAGGGGTCTGCTGGGTCCGGAGCAGTGGAAGACGGCTCTGCTTCCGAGGGCGCTGGGCCAGTCCTGGCCCCTCGGGAGTAGCGCCCATGACAGCGAGGATATCTAGCAGATGAGGAATCTGTGGGAGAAAAGCAATCCATTGAACCTGAAGATAAAGTCTTTTCCATATTTTCCCCCAGATCAGGAGAGATCTCTCGGGACAAAATGTTTGTGGTTCGAGCAGCCTAGGCCTGATATGTCTCAATGTCTCCTGCACCTTTGTCAAATTTTACTTTGGCCTTTGGTCTGTTATTTAGCATGTGGGTGAACAAATTCCTGCTGGTGACATTAAGGATAAGTTTGAAACCCTGGTGAACGATGTCAAGGAGGTTTCTCGCCAGATCTTCCAATCAGGCCTGGATACTGCCGAATTTGTGGCTAGGACTATGGCCACTGGAACAGTGTTGCAGATATATTCATGGCTAAGGGCATCAGACTTTGCCTCAGATGTCCAAGCAAAACGCTGTGACATGTCATTTGATGGCATCAACCTGTTCAGGAGGAAGACCAATGAGTTGCTTTGCAGGCTTCTGATGCAACTGCAAAGTCTCTGGTCCAAACAGTCCAGCTGAAACAGCCTGTCACTTCCAAGGGCAGAGGCAGGGGTTTTTGTCCCTTCGCCTCTTACACCCAAAGAAGCAGAGGCCAAGATCCCTCAACAAGCGCAGAACCGTACCAACAGGGGTCAAAGCAGAGGTGCTCCTAGGGGAGGTCCATCAGCCTCTGCCATGTCCTCAGCAGCTCCAGGTGCAAAGCACCTGTGTATCTGGCTTCCACCACCTTTACCCTGTGGGAGGCAGAATTTCCTGGTTCAGCGAGGAATTGATTCTTACCATCTCTGATGCCTTGGCCCTAGACAACCAGTGCTTGCTTCTAAACACCCTCCTGCTGGAGGAGGTACGTCATCTTCTGGTGAAAGGGGCAATAGATACCCTGCTCGGAATGAGGCAAGGGTTGGCCCTCAACTTATTTTCTGATGCCCAAGAAGGACAGAGGCATTCGCCTAATTTTGGATCTACAGCTCTTGAACCTGTACTTGCCCAAAGATAAGTTCAAAATGGTCACTCTAAGCCCAAATCCTTCAAGCACTCAACCTGCATGATTGACTGGTCTCCCTGGCTCTCCAGGATACTTACTTCCATGTGCCTATCCACAAGAAGCACATGAAGTACCTGAGATTCACAGTGGGGCACTGTCCCTACCACTCAAGGTCCTGCCATTCAGACTTTTGTTCGGCACTCAGTGTCTTTACCAAGCTGATAGTCGTGTTACTGGCATGCCTCAGAAGGGAAGGCAACCATGTCTTTCCCCATTTGGATACCTGCCTCAGACCTCGACCCCAGACAGACTTCAGCACATTTGTACCAGACATGCAGCCTGTTGCACAGCTTAGTCTTCTTCCTGAACTTCAGAAAGTCTCAGGTTTCACCATCCCAGTCCCTCCAGTTCACTGTAGCGATCTTTGAAACTTACCTGGGCAGGGCCTTCTTGCCCGAGGATCTCAGTTTCAGGGATGCCTGCTCAGATCTTCTTCAGGTCTTAGCGAAAGTGTGCAGAGATCTGGAATGTTGGTGTAAGCTACAACCTACTGAAGGGGTGAAGTTTCAGCAAACCTTGCACCAACTGACTAGTCACGGATGGGTCCCAGAAACGCTTGGGCACTCACCTATAAGACTTGACAGTGAGTGACCTGTGGTCTCCATTGCAATGCCAAGAACACATCAATTGCTGGAGCTGTGAGCGATCAGGCTGGCCCTGGTCATTTTCCTCCCTTTGGTACAAGGCAAGACTGTACTAGTCCTGACAGAAAATACAGTGGCCATGCACTACCTCAACTAACGGGGTGGTGTGGGCGCCTTGCTTCTGTGCAGCGAAGCAATGCGATTGTGGGTCTGGGCTATGAAGAACAATGTATCTCTGACAGCAGCTTATCTGGCCAGCAGGGAGAAAGTGACTGCAGATGCCTTGAGAATACAGACTTCAGCATTTCTGTCATGAAGTTCTGTATGGGGAATGCTCCCATTGGGGGACTCCTCAGATGGACCTCTTGGCTTTCAGTGTGGACACAAAGTACAGATGGTTCTGCTCCAAGGAATTTCCATGTCAGGGAGTTCTGGGGGGCCGCTTTGATGGTCAAGTGGTATTTCGACCTGCTCTATGCATTCCTGACGATCTCTTTCATACTGCTGGTTCTCAAGAGAATGCGCCTGTTCGCGCACACAATGATTTTGATTGCTCTGGGCTGGGCACAGAGAACGTGATACCCGGATTTGCTTGAAATGTCCACCTGCCCTTTCTGGTACCTTCCACTGAGTGCAGACATTCTCTCCCAAGCGGAGGGACGAATCTTGAATTCCGCACCTCAAGAGCCTGAACGTTCATGCTTGGCTGCTGAAAGGTTGAGGTATAAGGAGTGAGATTGTTCAGTGGATGTTCTGGACGTGCTCCTCTCTGCTAGGAGAGCTGTCACCAAATCCATTTATACCTGCAGGTGGCATAGGTTTTTGGCTTGGTGCCGGCAGAGGGAGCTGGACCTTTTACCGGTTCCACATCCTCAGCTCTGGATTGTCCGCTTTCAGTGCAGATTGGCACTGTGAAGGGGTATCATGCTGCAATTTTGTTTTTCAAGAGGTCCCTGGAGCAGGGTCCTTTTTTCATGATCCCCACGGTCATGTAATTACTGCAGGAACTATTTAATCAGTTTCCCAGACACAACTTTGTTGGTCTGGCATGGAACTTACATTTAATATTAAAAAATGTTATATGCAATCTGTTTAAGCTCCTCAATTCTTGTTCAATACTCACCCGTAAGGAGATTTTTCTGGTCGTCGTCACTTCCGCTAGATGGTTGAGTGAGTGCCAGGCATTGTCTATTAAACTTCCCTACTGGGTGTTCTACAAGGAGGAGGTGGAATTGAGAGTGAGGCCTTATTGCCTCTAAAAAGTGGTCTCTGGTTTCGATCTCTCTCATGATTTCGATTGTCTTGTTTTCTTTTTGTCCACGTCACCCTTCCAAGGCAGAGGAATGTTTCCATTGGCTGGATCAGGCGCGGGCCCTCCACTTCTACGTCTCTCGGATGAGACAGTACAGGAAAGATGACCAGCTTTTCGTTGGTTATGCTGGTGCCTGTGCTGACAGTGCGTAAGCAAACAGACCCTGTCAAGGTGGATCATCCTCTGCATATCGGAATGCTATGATCTGGCTGGTAAGAATGTCTCTGAAGATCTCGGGAATCATACCACCAGAGGGCTGGCTGCCATCTCGGCTCTGCAACATGGAGTCCCTGTTCAGGACCTTTGCCAGGCCACAACGTGACTTGTTTGCACACGTTCGCTTAGCATTACTGTTTTGGTTCCCAGTATGGCCACCATGCACGTTTTGGCAGAGCTGTCCTCCTGCATTTTCTGGTTTACGGGGTGTCCTTGCTCTTCTCCTGATCTGTGTACTGCTATGGGAGTCTATAAAAGATGAGGAATCTGTGGCAGTAAGGTATCTCATGCTAGAGAGGATAGGAAGGATGACAAAGATTTTTCTTGGTTACGCTGTAGCTCGTGTTGGCAGGGCTGTGACCAAAGGATCGAGGTTGTTTGAGCAAAGTCAAAAAGTTTGCAGCGGAATTGTCCGTACTCGATTCCGCTGCAAATCTGTTTGACCTTCGGTGAAACAACCCAAATCCCTGTGCTGCAAGCAGCCTCATACTAATCCCCCCTTCTTACTTACCTTCTTGCCAGGTGCCGGTACTTCTTCTACAGCCCTGCAGCGTCAGTTCTGTCCCTCTAATGCGGGTCGGAGCTGATGCCGCAGGGTCCCTTTTTCTTTTTTCAAGTGCCCTGCTTCCAATGTCATGAAAGCGTGGGACACCCCACAACCCCCAAAGCCCATAATACCGAACATGGGGAGTGGGCGACACCCCTGCAGCCCCTGCTCCTCAAGATCGGTATTTTGGGCTTCGAACAAAGGGACTCCCCGAATTTGGTTAAAACGTCCATACAGACATTTTGATTCGAGTAAATAGGGTCAAGTGGATGTCTCTCTGCCTCTCAGAATGCTACTATCTGGTTGGGAAAGATGTGCCTGAGGGTCTCAGGGCTCAACCTACCAGAGGAGTGGCTGCCACCTCTGCCCTGCAAAGGGGGTCTCTGTCCTGTATATTTGCCAGGGGGAAACATGGGCCTCTTTGCACACATTTGCTAAGTATTACTGCTTGGGTTCCCTTGTGGGCCAGGAGGCCTGTTTTGGTAGGGCAGTCCTTCAGAGTTTTCTGGTTTAGGTGGAGTCCTTGCTTTCCTCCCTCCTCCAGATTGCATACTGCTTTGGGGGTCTATCATAGATGAGGAATCCACAGCGGGAAGGAATCCATTAGAAGAAGAAATGACTTACCTCTAGGTAATTTTCTTTCTGATGGCTGTTCCTCCCACGGATTCCCCATTGCCCTCCCTACTTGCCCCACTTGGTATATAGCTGATACAACTAGGTTCTGCGGTCCCACAGCATCAGAGTTCTGGGGGAAAAAAGGCTGGCACTAAGGTTATGGGGCGAAGTGCCTTAATATATACTTGCCCCAACGTCAAATCTGTCATGGGGCGCATAGATGCATCAGTAGGAACCGATGGAGAGCCACGCTGCACTCCCTGGTAGCGGAATGATTTCTGAAGAATAGCTGTGCTGGGAGATAGGAACATAGTGGAAGGAACATAACTCAAAAAGAACATTACTGAGAGGTAAATCATTTGTTTTTTAATTGAATGAATAATTAAATGTACATGAATATTAATGAGAGTTAGAGCGCCTGTAGAATTATTAAATGTAATGTAGTCAGTAGTATACAAACTATGATAGATATGGTATCACATTTGGCTATTTTATTCTTTGTGTAAATCTGTTATTTGTAAATACATTTTTTTTTAAATAGAATGCCAATTAATCCCTATAAGGAGTTATATTAAAAGCTGGAGTTGTTAAGGATTTATGTTTAGAAGATAGGGCATCAGGGAGAAAGGGGCAAACTGCATGTACAAGGGTGACAAAGTACGCCTATGGAGACCCGAGCTGTCCAGCTATGGATCATTGGTTCCACTCTTTAACTTCAGAAATAGGTCAACGGGCTGTCACTTACTTGTTTTCCCCGAGTCCCCTTTGGTCCATGATCTCCTTGGATGCCCTTCTGACCCTGTGGAATGAGCACAGACAAACTGCAATTAGTTTCTTACTTTCTCTGACAGAGGTTGGAGGAAAGAAGATATTGGGAGCATGCAATGTTGTCAGACTGCAGTAGAGGAAATGCATTGGCAACTCTTATTATACATCCAAAAAGTCCATAGACTTGAGGCAAAGAGAATGGAAACAAATCAGTCCATGTGGATGTAGTGTTGGGAGGAGGGTGGATGCCAAGTAAAATCTACTTATTACATACACTATTGTACATTGCACATTGACATATTAACATGAAGCCCAGTATTACATTGCAGTCAGTTCCTCAATCATTAACACATTCAAATGGAATGTCCATACCCCAACCTACTATTAGTACAGACTCTCACGCCCTCATTTTACATACACCAAGCTGTAAACTCACCAGTGCCATACTCATGAATATCAAACCATCTTCTGCACTGCAGTCTCCTAACCGCCACACCCAGTACATTCTGGATGAGAACTTCAGAGTTTCACAAATCGCACTCTGACATTTAACTCCTCTGTACTACAATTTCATACGATCCATGCATCTACACGTCTATCTTTCAGACTGCTCAATACAGCAGCATTAGGCTGTTGAACTCCCCCTTTCACTGACACCAAGCTGCACAGTGACCAGTACCATAGATGTATGTTTAGTACACCCTCCTACACTAAGGTGCAAACACACTTAACTCCACCAAGTCAATCACCCCTTTTGTGCAGTAGCATAGCTACCTGTTTCAGTGACATCAAGGTAGACACTCCCAAGCACGTCAGCCTGATGCATACCCGTTAACTTTCTCCCACAAGCTTGTCTTCCTGATTCCCCATACCCTTAGCATGTTGTTGTTCTCTGTAGCGGGATCAGAGAACCCCTTAGTTCAGTATGGTGAATGACAAAGGAGAACCGGTCCCATGTGTTAAAATCGTGGCAAAAATGGCTGTGGTTACAAAATATTGCGGCAAAAAGGCTGTGGTTTTGCCACCGCAATCCATGTAAAGGATGCGGGGGACACCCCCGCAACCAATGGACCCATTTTACCATTTAAGGGTAGCGGGGGACAACCCCGCAACCGGTGCTCCTCTTAAATGGTATAATGGGGTACACCTTTACCGGGTCAAACCACAGCATTTATGCTGCGATTTTTTATATAGGAAACATTTTTGCTGCGATTTTATCCCTGCATATCGGAGAACCAACAAGCATTCTTGCAGCTGGCCCCTCCCATCTCCAGTGACTAATGGCTTTCCTTGCACCTTTCTTCTAGGTGGGACTGAACACACTTAAGGTGTGTGTTGATTCTGACAAATCTACATTTCGTCAAATGAAATTTCTACTTGAAATGTTCTTTTCTGGGTGGTTTTCTGTTCCTTTTTTTACTTTCCATGAATACATCAGGCTTCAGGATGTGTGTGGGCTTTTCCACCTCTTATTTGAAATGTGATGCAGAAAAATTGAGTCTTGTATCAGGAACAAAACTAACCTGAATATGCACTGTGACACTAAATAGGGGGGATTAGGACACAACTTTATGAATATCAGTGATTTTTATAAGGTAAACCCATCAGTCTTTCTTCATTTTTGCTTTACAAAAGAAGACTTTGAGCAAACAGGTAAGAAAAACCGATACCAAAGGAAATTCACTCTCACATGTGGATGTACCACATATGCTGAGAGGAGAAATGTGTCTCTGCCAATCGCAGACAATGGTGCCGGTATCACCAGAAGCAGCTCCGAAGTACGTACAAACAGGTCTAAGAAGAAGAATTGTACTGAAATTCTAATAGGAACTTCCACTCAAAGTTATTCTGAGGAGCAGATAAGATCCCGGGTTACCAGTATGGACTCTACACACTTCCCTCTCTAGTGGCTGTGTCCTCTTACCTTGAGAAAAATAAGTCATGGCCCTGTCCACATAAGGATCCCTTTGATGATACTGACGAATAACGGCTCTTGGCTCGGATCTATATCCGGTAATGAGTCCAAATAGAGTACAGGTAATATTCCTAATAATATCACTTATAAAGATAGAAACTACTTGTGCACCCACAATGCCCCAGTTACGAAACAAAGACTTTTAAGACTTTTCAAGCCAAGACAAGTGAACATGCTTCATTGTTAACATTCAGAAGCTGAAGGGTTGAGGAAAAGTTTGACAGCTCCTTGAGTGGATGACATCTTACTCTGACTGATTTAATGCAGGGTGGGTTTATTCTTAAAACAAAGGAGCATATGTAGCTTATAAACTGCAATAAGAACATGTATAGCAACATAGGACTGTGATCCTCTGTCAGCATCCAGAGTTTTTGGATAGGAAAGTTAAAAAATCTTCATATCTACTTCATTATCAACAGATTCAAAGGAGCAAACTTGATGCCTTGACATGGTATGCGCTACATCATCTGTCACCTGTAGAAGGGTGAATATCTAAATGTATGCTGGTTTACAGACAAAGGTATAATTCCTGGGCCTTATAGTGTCTCTAGAGGGTTATTTCCATTCTGACAGTACCACCCAAATCCCGCCCTGTCACCAACTCTTAACACTATTTCATGATCATGGGAAGAAATATTTTCTGTTCTTGCAAGACTTATAACTTGTTCCCCAGAGAAAGATCAGGCCAGCATTTCATTGTTTTGTTAAAAAAAGAACAGGATAAAGGCCTTCAGACAATCATAGACTTTTCCTCCTTCAACCTTCACATGCACAGTGATCAGCTGTAATGATTAGGAAGGCATGGGGCCTCATTATAAGTTTGCCAGTCCAGAAACATGGGTGCCGGCAAGCTCACCGGCACCCTTGTTTCCGGACTGACAAACTACAAGCCTGCCTGCCGCAGCCGCTGTACCCGACAGGTCTGACCCTGCTGGGCGCAGCGGTCACGATAGGCAGACTTGTCACTGGAGCACCAGTGTCCGCACTCCCATTGGACTCTATGGGAATGGGTATTAACATAATTACCGGCGCCTGACCTCCCGACCAGTAATTGTTTACGGGTCCGGCGGCAACCTGCCGGTAGCACCGGCAGGGTTACCGCTAAATCCCATAATGAGGCATGATGTTCTTTCACTTTTGGAAGACAATTAGCATACCATTGGTGGGAAAATGGTAATTCGGGGGGGCTAACACATACCAGGTTGAACAACACTGGGATCAATGGGATTAATATTGCAAGGTTTGTCCTAAAAGGTTACTGTTGCACCCTGGAAAGGCATTCTACACCAAGTAGACCACTGCATAGAATATAAAAAGTAAAAAAATTAAATGGCATCTCAAATTATGATTTCATTTTAACAAGAATATTTTCACATCGTAATCTTTGCCATATGAAGAAAATGTCTCATGTTCACAGTAGGTCAGGACCACTTCCAACAAAAGATTTTCTCATTTGGAGTCCATTCTGCTCCTAGACCATATACCAAATGGATTACCACAGTGGGGTAACAACCACAAGTCCTGGTTATTGGCATACATATTTACCATGATGAATGGCTTCTAAAGCTTAACTCCCAAGCAATTTACAGACGCTTGACCTATTTGTCTCATTTCTGTTGTCCCATAAAACACCAATACATTAGTGCTCTTTTCATCTCTCAGGGCGGTATTGATTGGAAATCAATAAGATAAAATAAAGGTGACAGAAGGTCACCCAGAATAGAAAATGCCAGTGATTTAGGATCTGTATCACCTATTTATAGAAAGTCACATTCAACATTTACTGTGGTTAAAAAACCTCGGGGCCTCATGGCATTCTGTATCCAAGTAACTCATGCCAGGTAAATGAGCCAAACCAGTTATACGAAGGAAAGGGAGGATCTTGAAATACAATCACAGATACTTGCAATCACACATCAGATAAATGAGTGACTTTGGTGGTGATTTCATGTCTCCAACCTCGTAAAGGTTGTCCCATTTGTGCAACCACATTCTGTGATTTTTAGAACAAGAAACATTCTGGAGGACTGCACGGCATGACATTTTGACACCAGAAAATTCACCATGATGTAATCTAGATGGATTTTGTCCACATCTGCACATTAGAGCTGCAAGCTATCTTCCTAGTATAAAAGGCTTTTTAACTGCAGCGGGGAAGTGAAGGTATGCTTAACTCCTCAGGCAACACCACCGTAATATAGTGTTTGAGCAAACCCAGAGCTGCACCTTTTCACCATCTCCGTCAAATGGTGATTTATGTTTGGAAGTGGGTGATTGCTCAAAAATTGATGTGGCAGATCTTCTGGCTTGTCAAAACAACCAAGCAAATATCTTGCACAGACTCAAGTATACCCGTAATGAGAGGGAGATAGAGAACACTGTATTCCATCTGCTGTTCAATCAGTCTGGTTTTGCCAGATATAAATTCATTTCTATCATGGAACAAGAAATGTAACAGGTATGCCTGGAGGAAGGGGCATGACACCTTGGACACGGTTCCCCGAATTCCTCTCATTTGCAGACTAATTACAATGGAATAAAATAATTTTAGCAGCTAAATAGAGGCTGAGGTGGTCCTGATTTTTGGACCTTTGTCAAAAGTATCAGAATGAACCAATAATAAATTCCATCTTGCCAGTTTTATCAAGGCAAGAGATTCAAGTTCCTCAGTCGTCCCCCTTCAACCACATTTCTTAGCAGTTTGATTCTTTATGAATGGAAATCTAAAACTGTCTTCAGATAAATTAAAAGTCGGCCAAGCTTCAAGGAAGCTCGTTCACCACCAGGTCTTAATAGTGTAGATAAAACAAATTGTTATTGGCCATTGGCAAACAATGTTAACACACTGGAGTAATACTTAAAATGGGTTCTTTCTTTTATATTACCTCTTCTTATGGTTTTCAGATGGAGACTTAGGACCCCGTTAAGAGTTAGGCAGTACTAGCATTGGTAATACAGCCAAACTCTTGTGCTGTTACAGGATGCGGTAAGTTGAAGGGTCTATATCTTCTATCATTCCGCATTTCGGAGTGCCATGGGACTCCACACAAAACCAGGTAGTTTGTATCTAATTTCAAATGTGAAAATGTGGAAGTAATCCCTGCAGCTCCACCTTTTTACTGCACAGCCAAATTCTTAACATGGCCTTTTGCAGCAGGATTGAGGGATCTTGATCCTATTTTAGGAAACCACATCCTTATTTTTATTTAAATATGGTGTTAGCTATTCTCTTTCACAAAACCTGTTGCTGCTACCAAAATCAAATGGAAATGTTGAAAGACAACCCTTTTGGTGGCGTTGCCATCGACTAAGATGGTAGGAAAATGATATGCCCTCTCTGCAGTCCAGCCATTTACTTTATTTAGGGGGTCCTATCAGATTTGTCATATTTGAGCACTTTGTGGTTTCCACCCACTACTTAGCACTGTGCTAGTAGGTGTGCAGACTTTCTCTACGGTTAGGCCTCCTATCAGATTTGAAGTCCTTCTCCCACCTAGAAGCACTGCAGTTGAAGGAAAACAGGAGGATGGTGAACACGAGAAACTACTTTATGTCATGATTTATTCACCAACCGGCACCCAGGATGGACCAGAGGAGTGTGGTTCCGGTGGTGAGATTCCACATGCTGCTGCCCCTTTTCTGTCCAGTCACACTGGCACATTTTCTTTCCTTTTTAACAGTGCACATTACTCATTGGGCCGCATGGGGAGGCATGCAGGAAGGAGAGCAGTGGGGTGTGCTCCAATAAAAGAGTGCAGGATGCTAGATCATCTCCCTTTGTTGTAGAAAATGTTAGTATCGTTCGGAATCAGGATAATAATGACCTGGAGCTTTTCCAGTCTTCTTTGTCGTTGCAGTCATATGTTATGATCTTTTTGGACTTCATACTCTTGATTTGTGTAATCTGCCTTCAATTTCCTGTTGATGTGCGACAATTAATTCTTGTACGTTCTGTGATGCTGAAGAACCCGAGGAATTGCTGTGGCCATTAGCTCGTAGTATGCCTAGATGGCCATATGGTGAAACCATTTCATTGAATTGTGGTTCACTGGGTGTAGTTGGCATGTTAATTCTGCCACACAAAAGAGTTTCTATAGGGTTTGAATGGCTTGTGACCTGGGGAAATAACTTTCCTTTGAACTTTGTTGGTTGTGATGGTTGCTGATTGTGTGGTCCACTGTGCTAGTCTTCCAGAGAGAAATGTGGGAGACATTTCACACCTTTGCCCCACTTCAACCCTACTGGCATTCCCTAGTACTTGCTCAACCAGAGGGGCTCAACTATCCTAGAAGAGTGCCTCTGGATTTGCATTGCAATCTTAGTTTCATCCTATCACCCATTTGTATAGTATAAGCAGTGGTGCCATGACGAGCATCACATTCTGCATTTCATTTACGCTGGATGTCAGTCCCTCTTTTGATAGCATTATGAAAAGGAATAGAGGAAGGGCATGTTTCATGTGCCCTCGCTGGGACAAGTCTGATATTAGCTAAACAAATCTGCATCATGGTGGATGGTGTCACCGTAGCGGTGGAATGAGATATTGTTCTGTATGCCGCTATATCTCTTAACCATCTCCTAGCCATCAGTACCAAGTTCCTTTGTCTGCTACAGCATCTTCTTCACAACCAATTCACCCTTCCCTCTGGGCAGGTCCCTCTTGGGTGATAAAGTTCAGTACAAGTTTGACAATCACCACAGATTGAAAGAAACGTTATTGCCTGGAGGTGAATTGAACCCCTTTATACAAAACCAAAGATATTGATTAGGAAGGAAATGGTGGTGGAGGTTGTGATTTCAGGGAGAAACTGGGTTTTAATCCACTGAGAGGTTAATCTGTTAGGACCACGTATTTCTGGGCACAAGGGAACCCAAAACGCCCATTTAACATAGGTGGGGATAATATTTGTTTCTCCTCTATCCAGCCCTTTTCCAAGGTATCCTAGAACTGGAGTTTGTTTTTATAATTATGTTGGTCCGTACTATGCAGTCATCCCTATGTTGGGAAGACTGTATATTAATGTTCAATAAATTGTTTCTAGTAACATTGGGAAATGGTTGTAGGAACAGTGTATTCATCATGAACCATTTAGGGGACACTGGCATGTACTCCATCATTGGTTTAATGAAACCATCGGCCAGTTTTTACCATAGAGAGCTTATCCTTTCCACACTTGTCATTACCAGGGTGCGTGTTTTAAGCATTTTTTTGCCTTCCTACCACATATACAAGAATGCTGGTTTCGACATCCCTGTCCATTGCAGGTCACTAGGATTTGTCACAGTCTGCAGTTTGTTAGGGTTACCCCCAAGTGCATTTCATGGGCTAAAGTGATAAGGGAGTTGTGTAATGATAATGGAGAAATTAGTTTGTCTACCCATCCTATTATGCCAGATTCATCCACAGCTCCCCCTTGATCTTCCAAATTGATTGTACTAAACCTAATAGGTTATTTGCAGTCAACCACCCTTGAACCATGTATTTCCTGAGTATTGTAAGGTTGGAGTAAGCATTGGGTTGAGCCTGCTAGATGACTTAACTCAGAGCATCTTGAATGGTAGCCATGATACATTACAGTGTGTTGCAACCTATGGAGTTGGAGCTGAACTAGGCAGCCTAGAAACACAGACGACTTGTTGATTCTGCCACCCTGGAGTAGAACAAATTACTTACCTCTCAGTAATGTTCTTTCTGATGGATGTTCCTCCCATAGATTCCTCATTTATGATATGCTTATCCCAGCGCAGCTTTCTCGAGAAAGCCTTATGCCGCTTGGCCCGCAGCGCAGCATCGGCTCCACCCGACACCTCTGCGAGTCAGACATGATGTTGGAGTCAGTATATATAGCTCCACCGTGGCCTGTGACCGCAGTTTCACCCTTTTTCTCTAGCACTCTGAATCTGAGGGCAGTGAGGAAGCTGTGGGAGGAAAATCCATCAGAAAGAACATTAACATTAATTTGTTCTTCCAATGGATTCTTGCCTCCTACAGATTCCTCATCTATGATAGACTCCCACAGCAGTACGTACATCCTGAGGTAGAAGGAAGCAAGAAGATCACCTAAACCAGAAAACTCTGAAGGCCTGTGTTCTATTGTGGTCATGACTACCGAGTACACCATGTCACCTCATGAGCCTGAGGAGCCAGAATGTAAGAGCTCAAATCTCAGAACATTGTGAAGAGGAGCTCTGGAATTTACAGGGGTCAGTTGGGCATGAGTACTGGAAGGGAGGGGACATGACTGCAGTCGGCAGTTAGGATGTGAGATAAATAAATGAGAAGTTCAACTCACGTGGAGAGAGTGTCCATCATTTCAGCCTGCCCTACCAAAACGGGCATCTTGGCCCGCAAGGGAATCCAGGCAGTAATGCTTAGCAAATGTGTGCAAAGATGCCCATGTTGCTGCCTGGTAAATATTCAGGACAGGGACTCCCCTCTGCAGAGCAAAGGTGGCAGCCACCCCTCTGGTAGAATAAGCTCTGAGACCCTCAGGCACATCCTTCTAAGTCAGATCCTGAGATGGATGGAATGATCCACCTGGACAGGGTTTTTTTGGTCACAACCCTGCCAGAACGAGCACCAGCGTAACCAACAAAAAGCTGGTCATCCTTCCTAGCCTCTGTAGTACGTAGATGTAGAACTGAATGACCCGCACTGGGTCCAGCTGATGGAATTGTTCCTCTGCCTTAGAAGGGCGAGGAGGAGGAAAAAACACCAGAAAATGGATTCTGCAAGAGATGAACATCTGAGGCTACCGTTGGCAGAAAGGAGGGTCTCACTCTCAATGTCACCTTTTCTTTGGAAAAAACAAACAGGGAGGTAAAAAAAAGGCAACACCTGGAGCTCACTCACCCCTCTCGCGGAATTGATGGCCACCAGGAAAATCAGCTTTAGGGTGAGTAACCTAACAGAACAGGAATGAAGGGGCTCAAACGGAGTGCACATGAGAAATTTTAAAACTAAATTTCAATCCCATGCCAGAACCACAAACTGGCGGGGCGTAAACTTGTTAGACAAACCACACAAGAACTGCATAAAAGTGCGGATTGTAAATAAAATGAGACCTCTTCTGGGGACCTCTTGGACACCGAAATAGCGGCAAGGTAACCCTCCACAGTGCCAATCTGCAGGCCTGTTTGGGCCAAAGTAAGCAGAAAATCCAACACAGGAGATAGAGGACAAGATAAAGGATCCAGGTTCCTATCCCGGCATGAAACTGAATGGTTTTACACCACCTGCAGGCATAAATGGATTTCGCCCCTCTCCTTGTACCTCAGCCTCTCAGTAGTCAAGCGTGAACTTTCAGGCTGCTGAGATTCGGGTGAAGGACCCGCCCCTCCAACTGGCAGAGCAAGTCTAATCTCCTCAGAAGGCACCAGGGAGGGCAGATTGATATGTCTAGCAACTCTGGATATCACTTTCTCCGAACCCAGTCATGAGCGAGCTGTACCATCGAGGTTCCAAACAGTCGCAACCTCCTGAGAACCAGTCGAATGATAGGGATCGACAGGAACACATAAAGGAGGCCAAAAGTCCACTCAACCGTCAGTGCATCCCCCAGAGCTCAATGACAAGGACATTCCCTGGAGAAAAACAACTCTCATTTCATGTTGACACTGGAAGCGAATAGGTCCACTTGAGGAGTTCCCCAACAGGAGAATATCCATGTTGTCCTTCAGGATCAGCAGTCTTGAGTTTCACAGAGGGGAAGAAAGCAAATAGGACATGCCTGATCGCCGTCAGCTCCAGCAAGTTGATGTGTTCTGTGAGAAACTCATGGTGACAACAAGTAAGACAGACACAAGGTTCACAGTTCAAGGGTGTTTATTGAACGATGAGTGATGTGGGCAGGTTGGAAAAATGCCTAATCTAAACCTAAATCTAAGATGGGAGCAAGCATCGACCATCAAATGAAAAATAAGGCAGTCCTAGTGGCGCTGTGTCAAAAATAAAAAGGGCCTATACTAAGAAACCTATTTCCAAACCCTCACAGCTAATACAAAAAGGGGTGTGGGGTAGTTTTCAAGGAAAAAAAGAAGTGTTCTCAAATCATATATCAGGATGCGGTAGCTTGGGTCTCCCTTCTACACATTTTGGACACGGGTTAAGATGGTAGCTTGGAGCCCAGTACAATTTCGGGCTGTTCCAGCACGAGACGACAGTTCCAATGGCAGTTCTCAGGAAACTTGGAGCACAGTACGGTCTCGGGCTTCTCCAGCATGAGACGATAGTTCAGCTTTTAACCCTCAAGCTTTCAGTTATCAGGGCTTGCGATGGCCAAGTCTTGTTTCACTTGAAAGTCTCTTGCCTGCGAGGACCTGACGTGTTCAAACAACAAAACAAAAGTTCCTTTAACAAATGAAAGTTTGTTTCCAATGTTCACCAGGTGACAGGATCATCCCTTGGTCCCCCAATTCTGGGAGTCCTCCCTTCTCAATCGCTTATCACAGTTTCGCGTAGGGTGACGGTTTCACCCCCGGGTCCCTCTCTTCTAGGTGCTGACCCTTCTTGTTTCGCATTCCACAATCAAATTATATCACAGTTCCTTTATCAATCAATTTTGGGTAATAGCTTCACCCCTGGATCTCCCTCGGTCGGGCTTGGACCCCTCTTCTCTTCATCTTCTTGGGAGATGGCTTCACCCCTGGATCTACCTTGGGCGGGCTCGGACCCCTCTTTACTTCCTTTTCACTTTACTCCCAAGTGTTTCGGGATTTACTTCCCTTGTTTTCTCTCAAAGCAGGATTCACGTCCCTTGCTTTCAAAGTGCTTGTATATCAAAGTCTTTCGATTGTACAAGGATTTTGTTCGCCCCTCTGTATGACCACTTTGACCTATTTCACTGGCCCTCCTACGGCCTTATGGTACTTCTAGTTTCTCTCATATGGGGCTCGACCAGAGTCTCTCGAGTTAGCACCCACGTGGTGCCACTTTGCCTCTGTAGCTGGTCCCCCCTTCACGCGTTCGACGGTACATTCAAAGTTCATCTGCTTTGTTTCAAATGTTGCCACTTTGTGATTCTCACTCAACCCAGCCTGGTTCTTATAGGTTCCCCCTTGACTAACCGGCTGTGATGAACCGCTTGGCTTTTGGCTTCTCTGGAGTCAAGTGCGGTACCACGGGCGCAGGAGCTTCCCTCGCTCCTGCTTATCGGCATAGGCTTGCCCTGTGTACCGTTGACATCTGCTGCAGGACACATTGTTCGTGGTCTTAGGCTCTCTTCCACAAAGGTTCTGCCGGCCTGGGACGCAAAGGGCAAGGTCACTTCTATCCTTGTCACCCTCTCAATTACTGCCGCCCTTCTCCCTCTTTTTTGAACTGCCACGTGGTAGCTGTTGCGTCGTGCTGTCAGCTCTATTCGCCTCGCTCGTCCTGCGCTCTCTTGCTCCACCTTTTGTCCCTGTGGGGAAAAGGATGGGCAATCAGGTATGTGTGATTTAAGTCAATTTCCTGACTTGGCCTGCCCCTTGTGTTGGGGCAAGCCAGGTAAACAGGTTTTTTCTTTAGTCCACTGTTTTGGGAATTAAAAAGTATTTGTGTCGGAAAAGGGGGTGGGGGTTGAAATGTCATAGTATCCTACAGGACAGGATAGGGAAGGTTTGTGCAATGGACTAAAATGACCGGTATGCAAAACAGAACAGGGTTTGATGGGAAGTGTAATCGTTGGTCACCTTTGACTGGGAGTTTAGAAAGTGACAGAGGGACGGGATTGGTAGGGTTTGTGGGATGAACAGGAATAAGTGGGATCGCGAAATAAACAAGGGGGATTATGGGAATGGCAGTATTCTATCTGAACAGGTTGAGAGTGCAGAAAATAATAATCAGAGGGACGGGAAGAAGAATGATTGGGAGTATTCTGATTGGGGAACAGAAAACCAAGGATTCTAAGGAAGATGGTTTCTGAATGCAGCGGGTGAGTAATGGATTCATCAAAAGCTGAGCAGATGATGGATTCTTGAAAAGGAAGTTTATCAGATGGAAGGGAAATCGAGTTAATACAGCCCTTAAAAGCTTTGGGGACCTAGTCTTCCTCATCCCTTTCTCCGGTGTAATACAGTGTCTCACCTGGGGCAATCTACCAAGCATAACCCCGGGTTCCCTCATCCAGGTGATCCTACCTCGCTCCTCCACCGCAGATATGGGATCTGAGAGCACCAGCCCTCCCCAGGCAACCTGAAAAAGGGTTTCCCGAGATCTAGCTGGGAGAATACCCTCAGGTTTCTCACAGTTCCTGAGAATCTGCGAAAGACCACAGTCTGCTCGTCTAAGATGCATCCGTGAGCACAATCATCTGGGGCTAAGGTTGACGAAAACAACACGCCTTTCATCAAGTTGTTTCGCAAGGCCCACCAAACGAGATCCTGAGCCACCTAATTCGAGACCATTGGCAACAGAGAAGCCACTGACGCGATCTCATGCACAGCCTTGCCTCCTGTACCACTAGGATGCTGGAGGCCACGAGACCCAGAAGGTGCAGGAAAGCTGAGGCCGGGACTTGTTCCTGGTATTGGAGAACATTGACCACCCGAAAGCTGTTCACCACTCGGTCCTCAGGGAGGGGGGTGCGGGGAATCACAGTACAGCGAGTGTCCAAGAAAATGCACTGATGAACTGGAGAGGATGGGACGATGACGCCTGAGACTTTTCGAATTTCAGAGAAAAGCCCAGGCTGTGCAATAGATCTTGGGAGTGAGGTTGAACGAGCCAGTCGTCCAGGTAAGAAAATACATGAATGCCTTCCCTCCTGAGGCGAGTCACTACCACCGCCAGCAGCTTGGTGAAAATCATGGGAGCCAAGGGAAGAATGAAACAGCAGGACCGGAAACTGGTAATGGTGTTGACCCACTACGAACCTCAGGTACTTCCTATGCTTTCGATGAATGGGCTCATGGAAGTGGGCATTATGAAGGTCCAGGGAAACCAACTAGTTCTGCAAATCGAGTGCTTGCAGAATCTGGGCTAGAGTAACCATCTTGAACTTGCCCTTGCATGGGAGCAAGTTCAGTAGCTTCAGATCCACACTGGGGCACAAGCCTGCAGCCTTCTTCGGTACCCGTAATAAGGTAGAGTACCACTCCTTCCCTCGTTCTGAACACAGAATTGTCTCGATCACGCTTTTCCACTGAAGCTGACTGACCTCCTCCAGGAGGATGGGTTCCAAAGACAAAGGGGTGGCCAGAGGGCCGTGGCCCAGGGGGACGCTGAAGGAATGGGAGGCAATATCCCCATCGAATGACCTGTAAGGCCCAAATGTCTGCCGTGGTCTTCAACCATTCCGGGCTGAACAAAGAAAGCCTCCCCGCAACAGTGGCAAGTGGCAAAGCCCGTCACCAATGTTTGGCACTGTGGGGTGTGGCACGTACAATGGCCGCTGCAACATCCCACTGCTAGGTACCCCTTCCTCTGTCTCTTAGGAAGTACCTCCTGTGCCCTCTTCCTGGGGCCGATTGACCACAGCCCCTCTCGGCAAAGGCGGCAAAAGGGTGAAAACCCCTGCCCCGGGTGATGGCTGTGCGGGAGGCTGCTGAACGGGTAGCCCCAAGGACTTAACAGTTACCTTAGACGACTGCACCTTCTGAAGAGCGTTGTCAGCCTTGGCTCCAAAAAGGTTCTGGTGGTTGAAAATCATGTCCACTAGCCTGGTCTGGATGTCAGCTGCAAACCCTGACATCCTCTACCACGAGTGGTGCCTGACCACTGTGCTAGTGGCCATGGACCTGCCCACACAATCCGCTGCATCCATTCCTGACTGCAGCATCTCGCGTGCTGCCTCCTTGTCGCCAGAGACCAAGGACAGGAAACTGTCCCTCATCTCTCCCTCTGAGACGTACTCAGCCGTATTGGCCACTGCCATTCAAAGGCCGAAGGAGAACTTCACCATGGTTCAAAAGGCATTCAAGACCCAAGACAGCCTGACACAAACACTTTCTTGACCCATACGTTGAACCTCTTACTCTCACTGTCTGGTGGAAGGGATGGGAAGGTAGAAGTTTTCAGGCTTGCCGTCTCAGCCTGAACTGCAAAGCTTTCAGGAAAAGCAAGGGAGGAAAGAAAAACTGGGTATGACGGAGCGGGACAGTGCTACATCTCAAGATCCCTGCCACTGCGGGAACAGAGGCAGGTTTCTCCCACACTTCCGATACTGCGGGCTCCACTGCCACACTAAAGGGCAGTAGTGTCTTTTCTTTGAGGCATCATCCAGAATATCGCCAAGTTTGTACTAAACCTTGGACCTGGATGGAGCAGATAGTCCCAGAATACTGGCCACTTTAGCCATCAAGCGCTAGAAGGCGGCCTGAGATTTTCCTGGAGTGGGAGCTGGCAAAATGTCCATCTCTGGGGATGTGTCGAGGCCACTGGCCCCCTACAGGTACTCTGCCAGGCCCACCACGTCCTTATCTTTGCTGTAGAATTCTTCTGTGAAGTATCTCACCACCCTAGCACCCATAGGTTCCAGCCCAAAGGGGAACTGGTTGCCCTGCTCGTCATCGATGGTGTGCATCTTGGACATGAAGGCATCCCTAGGGAGTGGGACGCATTTCCACCGAGCTACGGTGTCCACAATGCCGGTCAGCACCGACAATGATGCCGGTACCAAGGCCACTGCTCCTTTGGTGTGTGTGAGTCGTTCCCAGAAGGCTCTCTGCCGGCTGCAACAGATGCAATGGGACCTTGCGGTGCTGTCGCAGAAGCTGACGGCGTGATAGCATGTGTCACAGGTGCTGAGGCAGGAGCCGCTGGCGCCTTGGCGAAGATGCCCAACAGCTTCTGACAGATGTTTTCCATTCCTCCAGCAAGGAGGATTAGGTTGGAAAAGGTACCTGCGCCAGACACTCAGGAACTTCCTGGTGCAGTGGCTCTTCTTCTTCAAAGAGGAAGATGAATGTCAGTGTGAGGACGCACTTGACGAGAAGGACCTCTTCTGATGCTGTTTCTTCTTATCCTTTTTCTTGCACAAAGCTGCTTGGTCTTAAGAGCGTCGTTCCATGCCATGCATCCTCAACTGAGACCATGAAGCCTTACCCTTTGCATTGTGGTAGAATGTGAAGATCTTCGCTGGCCACTCCCGGAGGGCCTCCACATGCATGGGTTGGCATGGCCCGCATTCTTGGTTGTCCTGCCCCTTGCCAAGCAATATAAACAAATCCGGTGCAGAGCCATGTTTCGCCCACTGGCAGCAGAAAAGTTTCTGGGAACATCTGTACTGGGATTGGGATACCATACATGAGGAATCTGTGAGAGGAAAGAATCCATTAAAATATTCTGTTTTCACAATTTAATTTCTAGAGTTTGGCTGCTAAGCATGTCTAACTGGACAAAATCTTCTTAGCACCCCCGGCACCATGATTTGGACTAGAGGTTTGTGATCAGAGCAGGGATGTAATCTGCATCTCCATACATACGTGAGCAAAACCACATGACTCTCAGAATTAGGACTGCCCCTAAGCCATAGTTGCTGGCATCTACAGAGATTGTAATGAGTGTTTCTGGGAGAAATGGCTTGAGACACAGGGTATTCATCTTAATTGTGTCGAATGATGTCTTAAGAGTCAGTTGTCCGGCGAAAAGTAACATCTTAATTTAAAATTGCCCTCACTAGTTTGGGCTTCGTAGAAAGGTCTTAAACAAACTTCATATAGTATTCGGCGAGATACATGAACAAAGTTGTTCTTTGGCAGCAGGTGCTGGTGCCTCTTTAATGGCATCAAACAGAGGATCCTCAGATAGTCCATATTTTGCTGTAAAAATCATCTGCATGTCTTCACACAAGGTAATGCTGCTGGATTCAATTATTCAGAGAACCGTTTCTAGTATGTTATTGATTTTAGTCCTCCGCATCAATGTGCACTAGTATGTCATCCAGGGAGAATGATGCATGGGAGATCCAGTGTATAAAATGAATAACTAAGTGTTGACGGCAGCCAAACAGAGTCCAAATGGTATTCTGGCACACTGAAACACCCCAGAAATGGTGACAAATGCTGTATGTGCATTAGATAATGGATGACTCACACTTGATGATAAGCATTACAGAGATAAAGCTTGGTGAAGAACTTACCATTGGTGAGAAGGAACAACTCATTATGGAAAACTGCACGAGATAATGTTAGCATTTAAACTGCAAATGTGAACACACAGGCACATATCCTTACCATCAGGTTTTTCAAAGACTACAAATGGACTCTGACTTTTCATGGCCTCCACAGGCTCAATTATTTTTTCATTCAGAAGAGCGTAGAGAAGCTTGGACAATCCCTTGAGAATCTAGGGGTACCTTATATTTAGTGGGAAGAGTGCTCGGTTTGAGTTGTATTTCATGTACGCACGCAGTCCTCGTCTTCCCTGAACACCTAGGAGTATTTGTGAATACAGCCACCGAGAGGGCCTGTTCAGATGAACATGGGTTAAGTCTTATGGCGGGGGAATCTTGCTCATCCCAGCCCAGTACAGTTGGGCCACAGCATGAGACGTATAGTTGACCTGCAGAACTGCAGCCTTAGAAGAGAAGCAGTGTAGACATATATTCTAAGAGATGGACCTTGTGCCCTCCGTAAGCATGACAGATAGGCATAAGGTATGGAGACAATCACTGAATGCTTGCAGAAACCTGTGGTCTGACCTGGATTCAGCAAGAATTCTGAATGGAATGTTATTTGTCATCACAATGAAATACAGTTCCTTACTGTGCTATGGCATAGCTTTGTCAAACTTCATCCCCTAATGCTGTAAGCAGAAGTGTGCATTTTGTGTTTTTGATAAGGTTCAAGCCATCAATGGTATCCAAATATAATGTAAATGAAGGTTTCCGTTGTTCCAACGAGTTGTGCGAGTGCCTGGAGATTGCAGGAATAATGCAGGAAGAAAGGCTGTCTCTTCCAGACTGATGCCTCTAGCAGGATGAGTGGATCCCATTTTCAGGCCTTCTTCCTACTAGCCGTGCTCTAGCTTAACAACAACAGGAGGCGGGTGAACCTGAGGAACTTCTATATTTTATGGTTTATGTATCAAGTAGCAACCATGGTATAAATCAGAGGAGCATAGTACCAGTATCACTGTAATATCTTAGTACATGAACATGCATTTAGTTAACACCTTTATATGTAATTGTGGGACAGTGATGTAATAGAAGAGGTAATATAGAATGTGGAACCCAGGAGAAAGGATGCTGCTCTGAGTGAACTGAGAGAGGAACTGTTAGCTGTGGTGGAGCCGGTGGGTTTATCTATGGATCTTAAATAAACCAATTTATCTACAATACTGTGTGAGCCAATACTTCAGTGGCAACGAGGATGGGATGTTATTTGGCTTAGAACAGCAAACCCACCGAGTAGCTGTTCATTCACACTGGATTTGGCACTACCTGCAAGCCAGGTAACATTGGTCACCAATTGGAATAAACTCAACTCCTGGAAAACCACAATTGAACAGATCGTGAAGTCAAAAGACTGAAGAGCAGAAGCTATCACACTACCTGTGCGAAGGATCAAGTACAGAACATAATTCATGAAGGCCAGGAGTCTGCAATCACAAGTGCCACTTTTATTTTAAAAAAAAAGGCCAAGGAAGTTTACTTGGATACATAACTGTCTTCAATAGACCAACGCTTGCTTAGCAGTACAATCCGGTGAGAATTTTATCTATATTCAAAGTGGGATAACAGAACTAATTTGGAACATGAGCGGATGTATGATTGTAATTTAACACTTGCATATATAATATAATAATATTTGAGCAACGTGTTTCTAGTTGTTTTTAAAGGTGATTGGGCTTCCAAAGTACATGGAGCAAATCATAAAGAATACGAGTGCCATATTAAGGAACATCTAACTTTGAGCAACGTTTTGCTAGTTATTTTTAAAGGTGATTGGGCTTCCAAATTGTACGGAGCAATCAATAAGGAAATAAAGACATTATTGCTGAACAAAAGAACATTCAATCTTGAGCAACGTGTTGCTAGTTGTTTTTAAAGGTGACTGGGCTTCAAAATTGTACAGAGCAATTAATAAAGAAACAAAAACACTATTGCAACAATTGTTACACTTCCGTCACCATCATATTATCAATTATATCATTACAGTCAGCCACATAACAAAATTACAAGAAAGAGAAAAAGCAAATATATTGGGAACATCACATCTGTTCCACTAATAGAGGCAACATTCCATTGCAAGAATATAAAGGATCAAGAAGGGCCAGGCATCTCACATAATATAAACAAATATACTATATACAGATTTTTCTCAAACCTCATTTAAACAATTGTTATCAGCAATGTCTGCCGGTCATGCAAGGCATACCGCCTCCTAATAACTTTTTAGAGACCAAAGGTGAACCTCCTGTGCCATGGAAACGGTGGAAGAAGCGTTTTGATCATTATGTGTTAACAGCGCATGGTCTCAATTTCTCCAGTGAGAGGAAGAGATGGCTGCTTATTCATTGTTTGGGAAACTATGGTCAGGAACAGTTTGAGAACCTGCCTGCACTATCTGATCAGGAGTCTGTGGGGTTGACGGACTATGACAAGTGTATAAAAATGCTTGCTCTACAGTATGAAAAGTCCATTAGTGTCATTCTTGAAAGATACCATTTCAGGATGCGAAAACAAGAAAATGGAGACACAGTAGAACAATTCATCACTGTACTACGCAGTTTAGCCACTACATGCGATATTATATCACATTTGGAAGAGCGCCTCCATGACCAGTTTATGTTGGAATGTAAGGACAGTAAAGTAAGAGATGCCTTATGGGCCAAAGGCAATCCTTCATTGGAGGAAGTTCTCAGGATTGCAAAGGAAGTGGAACATACAAACAGATGTGTAAAGGAATTGGAAAAAAGAGAAGAAACTGATAAACTAAATATGACTAATGTTCCAGAAGTACTGTATACACAAGACATCAACAGTAAAACTACTAGAAAGAAACAAACAAGAAAGATTAAGTATATGAAAGAAAAAAAGGGTCAACATTCAAGGAAAGAAGAGTTGAAAAAAGGGATGTGAACGATCATAAAAGGAAATGTTTTAGATGTGGTAGCATATATCATATTGCTAGCAGTGATTAGTGTCCAGCGTTAAAAGACATGTGCAAAAGGTATAATAGGAGAGGACACTTTACGATTTGTTGCAAAACCAAAGCAGAAAACATTGAATGTGTTGATGAGTTATGTGACGATTTTGATGAATGTACCTTTATGATTGAGAATTCAGACATCAATATAGTGGAAGATTGTGATGCGGATATAGAAAAACCTATGGCTGACATACAGATTTGCAATTCAGTTATTAAGATGGTCATTGACTCTGGTGCCAAGTATACATTGTTACCAAGAAAAATATTTGGTAGGCATTTCAAAGATAGTATTGCATTAACAGATATTGATGTGAAGCCGGTTGCCTATGGGGGTAAACAAATTGAACTAGAAGGCTGGTTTTGGTCGACCATGAAATTTAAAGACAGAACAGCAAAGGGAAAAGTATACGTGTCAAAAAGGGGTCTTCATCCTTTGTTGTGCTGTTCTCATCAGAGGAGATTAAAAATAAGACTAGACTCCAGTGCAGATGAAATGGTGTATGCTATAGATCAAGAGGTATAATTTGAACATCTTGAACATCATCCAGTTTTCCGGGAAGAACTGGGAAGTTTAAGAAACTTTAGACATGAAATAAGAATGAAATGCAATGCTGTTCCTGTTGTACATAAAGTAAGACCAGTGCCAATGGCTATCAGGAGTGCTGTAACAGAGGAATTGGAAAAGATGGTAGAGCAAGGTGTTATTGAGAGAGTTGAATCTTCTGAATGGGTGTCGTCTCTGGTTGTAGTCCATAAACCTAATGGGAAACTTAGGCTTTGTATTGTTCTTAGGTCAGTAAATAAATGCATAATTCCTCATAGACATCCTTTGCCAAATATAGCAGAAATGTTGGGTTCAATTAGGGATCCAAAGGTCATGAGCACGCTTGACCTCAAGTCTGCGTATCATCAAATTGTGTTGCACCCTAAGTCTAAGAATGTAACAGCTTTTATTACAAGTGAAGGTTTGTTTCAATGTAGAGGAATGCCCTTTGGGTTAATCTCTGCAGCTGCAGTGTTTCAACGTATAATGCACAATTCATTCCATCATATGGAAGGTGTCCTATGCCTTCAGGATGATGTTCTAGTTTATGGTAAAGACAAAAAGGAACATGATGATAGAATGTACAAAGTGTTAAATATTTTTCGAGAAGCTGGCTTTGCGCCCAGTAACGAGAAATGCAAATTCAAAAGATCACAAATACAGTATTTGGGACAGGCATAAAGCCCAAACAAGATTTGGTTATACTATCATAGGTTTTCCCAGTCCAGACACAAAAGATAAAGTCATATCATTTTGAGGAATGGCAGAATATTATGCCAAATTTATTCCAGACTTAGCTAGAAAAAGTTTCAACATGAGGAAGTTAGCAAAAAAGAATGAAAATTTTGTATGGGATGAAGAATGTGAGTTGGAATTCAAAAAGATCAAGAAGGATCTGAATGCTGCACCCACTTTGAAGTCTTTTAATCCCAATAAAGGTAGCATTCTCACCACTGATGCGGGCAATCAAGGTTTAGGTGCAGTATTATCACAGGTTGACGGGGAAGTGAACATCCCATTTGTTTTGCTTCCAGAGGACTCAAACCGGCAGAATGCAATTATTCTATAATAGAAAAGGAGTTACTAGCTATAAAATGTTCCATTGAAAAATATAGATACTTTTTGTGGGCACCAAATTTGTGGTGAGTACAGATCACAAACCGCTAAAAGAAATTTTAACAATCAAAGGTTTAGATAAAGTGTCGGCCGGGATAAGGAAATGGGTCACAAATTTGCAGGAATACAATTGGGATGTAGAATATCTTCTAGGAGTTAAAAATAAGTGTGCAGATTGTTTATCTGGGTCAACAAATTATGTAGACTCTGATGAATGTGATAATGATGATAAAGAAGTACTAAATGTGACTCAAGAAGTGGTATCTGAAGATGAGAGGGAAAAGGCAATGGAATCAGATGAAGTTTTATGCAAATTGAAAAAATGCATTTGTGAGGGAGTCAAGAGTAGTGCAGTCAGGAAAGGGTATTTACCGGAAGCGGTCAGACAAGTGTATGATGAATTTCATATGAATGACAAATGTGTAATGAGAGGTGGCAAACTGTTTCCGCCCACAAGTGAGAGATGTAAAATTTTGGAGACAGCACACAAAGGGCATCAGGGTATGACAAAAACGAAACAGTTGGTAAGAGAAGACTATTGGTGGCCTGGCATGGACATTGAAATAGAAAGAGCAATCAGTGAGTGCTGTGCATGCGATGATTCTGCAAAGGGATACATTACTAGGCAGTAGCCCATGACATTAATGTCTGTACCTACCATACCGTGGGAGAGCGTGGGTCTGGACATTGTGGGACCAGTAAGGTAACTTGAAATATTGCATTGTTTTAATTGATATGTTTTCCAGGTGGGTGGAAGTAAAATGGGTAATTAATATCTGCTCCAGAGATATCATTATATTTTTAAATGACATATTCAAGAGGGAAGGGTATCACACTACCATCATTACGGATAATGGGGTACAATTGATATCACAAGAAATTACACATTTTTTAAAAGAAAATGGGGTTGAGCACAAAACCAGTTCCATTTATCATCCACAAACAAATGGAATTGTGGAAAGGTTCAATAAGGTCATCAAAAATAGTGTTAGGTGTGCCTTGAAGGATAAAACAGATTGGAAGAAAGCAGTTGAAGACACTATAGTTGCACAAAGATTCACACCTCATACTACTACAGGGATATCCCCGTTTGAGATGCTTGGAGGTAGAAAGCCCAATACAAGGATGTGTCCACCCTAGTTGGGCAGAGCGTGCAAAAAGGAGCTTGATTTCAAGGAGATTGAAAGGAAGATTATGAATAAGCAATTAGCCAACAAGGAACACTATGATGTGAGAAAAGCAGTGAAAGTTTGTGAAGTGAAGGTAGGTGATTTAGTGAGAGTAAAACTGCCTTCCATGGGTAATTTGGTGAAACGGTCACCTGTGACAAAAGTTGTGGAAAGATTCCATGGAGCAGTGAAAGTTTCAGATGGAAGGGTCTGGAATGTAAACAAAGTGTGCAAGTGTTCAAAGGAACAAAGGAGTGTGGGTAATGTTAGTAAAAGTTGTGTGGGAAATTCTAAAGAGGAAAGTGGCAAAAAGTTGTGGTGATGAACACAATAGACACTCTAAACAGGTCAGCAGAATACCTGTGTTTTTTGCAAGACTATGTGAAGTAGGAGTGTAATTAATGTTTGTATCAATACTGTTATTGTATGTAAACCTACATTGAAATAGGAAGAGTATAAAGTAATTTTATGTTGATTCTATGTTTTATTGTTCATTAATTGAAGCGTTAAAAAAAGAAAGAAAGTTGTGTAAGAAAGGGAGGTGTGTAATATCTTAGTACATGAACATGCATTTAGTTAACACCTTTATATGTAATTGTGGGACAGTGATGTAATAGAAGAGGGAATATAGAATGTGTAACCCAGGAGAAAGGATGCTGATCTGAGTGAACTGAGAGAGGAACCGGTAGCTGTGGTGGAGCCAGTGGGTTTATCTATGGATCTTAAATAAACCAATTTATCTACAATACTGTGTGAGCCAATACTTCAATCACTCCTTCCATGCTGTTGTTCCTTTTCTCTTCACTCACCATACCTCCACCCCTTTCAGAGGTATGTTGCGCATTAGGCAGTGGTGAGGGGTGGGGTACACACTGATGAGAGTGTGCAGCACACTACAATGTGTTCTTGTAACATTATTTAATGGTGTTCCATTTAATCAAACGCTGGAGGAGAAAGGGCTGAGTTATCCCTGCCAGGATTTAAACTTGTAGAGTGCAGGCTTGCCCCATGTCTGAGGCAAGGGTTTCACTCATTAGCTGATGTAAGCGGAGTCACCTTCTACACAATGCCAGGAACCAGAAGGTATGTTTACATGCAAGTTTATTTTCTGTAGTTACATACGAGAGAAAGCACTGGGACATCCACCCAGCGCA
Organism: Ambystoma mexicanum; assembly: GCF_040938575.1. Classification (NCBI taxonomy): domain Eukaryota; kingdom Metazoa; phylum Chordata; class Amphibia; order Caudata; family Ambystomatidae; genus Ambystoma; species Ambystoma mexicanum. The sequence goes on from NC_090922.1 coordinate 820,452,329, forward strand.
GCTCATTAGGTCCAACTGACATCCGTGGAGCCTTACACACATCACATCCATCAACACTCCACACTCCAAATGACATCACCAGCCAACCACATATCAAATTACAACACTATCCTGTCATATTGATGAAGATTTCTCTTTCCTTTTTTCCTGGACCCTGATCAGATTCAAAAAAGTCTTTGCATATTTTGAATGCAAAAATATCTCTAAAATGTTAACCTGAGATGACAAACAAAATCAGGAAGCCAACAAGACTCTTTGTCACCTTTGGGGGCACCCCGGAAATCAATTTGTGAAAGCCTGCATAACATCTTGTAACTGCTAGGGCTGCTTCATCAGCTTTTCAAAGACATGTTCCACCAGACAACATCTTTAAAGCAGCTACACTTGCTTCTTTTGTCAACTTTATTCCAGTTCAAAACACGATGCGAGGTCTGGCCAGTCTGGACATCAGAACATTGGATGAGAACGGCATGGGCGTAGGAAATGGGAGGGCAGGGGGGACAAATCCCACCTACAATTTTAATCAGGGGGTTATAATGCCATTTATCCCCCCACAATCTCTGCAATTAGAAGCGAGGCGAGGGAAAGCAGGGGTTTTATTTTTCCAAGTGAAGTGATGAAGCAGCAGGGCATTGTTAAGGCAAATCAGGGGTGGGCTGTATGAGCAAACATCCAGGCCAGCCTGGGTGGTTCGCTCTTCGCTATCAGTCACACTGGCGGTGCCTGGCTGCCTGGTGCACATAATTAATTTCTGCCTGGCTCGGGAATGCCTGTGCATTTGAGGAGCACTGCCCGGAGAACGAACCACACATGCCCACTGTCTGTTTTGCTGACTGCTGTGCTGTGCTCCCAGTGCTCGCATCACATCACATGATTCTCAGTGCACTGCAGCACAGCCTGGGAGATCAACGCCAAGTCTGACTGCTGCTGCTGGGCTGAGTGACGCATTGATGAGGCAAGCAGGGAGCGACAGGTGCTAAGGCCGGCACGCAAGCAGCAGTGAAATTCTCTGGCCAGTGCTTGCTTGAACAGATCATTTGATTTAGCGAGACAAGAGCTCTTGGTAAAGGCCATGGAATCTATGTGGGGAACATCAAATACATAGATATGCTCGTGTTACGATGCCGCACTCGTAGAAAGTGCAATTCGTGTAAAAAGAGGCAAGCTCCTTTGTCCAACCCTACCTGAAGGGCTATAGCGAACCTGATTAGAAGTTTAAGTCTTTCGTGTGTCTGACTTCTGTGTTTCACTGCTCAACCTACTAGAATACGAAATGCCTTGTAGTTATGGGCTAGGCATAAAAACTTAAATAAGATCACCTTGGCTACTGGGAGCAGTACAATTGTCAAACAGCTAGCGAGATATGGGCTCTCCAAGGAATCCTCATAAGTAGCCAGGGTGTCTGCCATTTGAATTCAGGTGAGGAGGTGCATCCGTGCGATTGAATTGCTTGTGCTAAATATATGTTTTTGGGCAATGGGCGTATTGGGCTCTAATCTAAACATTCAGAGCGGTTCTGCTCTGCTGAACTGAAGTAGCGAATGTTTTTATGTTTGATTGCTGCCTGCTGGCCCTAGACGTCTCAAACTCAGTGCCCTTTAACCTCTTAGTTTTAAGTTACCAATGCAAGGCTGTCCTGAGATCTTCCACCCGGACCACAAGATCCTCTAACACTTCCTGCCTCTTGGTACCAAGATACAACCTCAAAAGAGCTGGGGTTCCATCTTCCCTGTCCTGGCCGCCCAGCTTTGGAACATACAACCACATGACATAAAAACTATACAAGTATTCAAAAAATTCAGAAGATGTGTTATCACCTGGCTAATCAATAAGAACTAACCCTATATCCAGACTGCCTATATATGCCCCTACTTGTTTATGTATGACTTTACTTACTGTACTTATGTTTGTACCAACACCTAATGCCTTGTATAATATGTCCTAAGTATTTTCCTGCATGATCTACATTAAGTGACTTCGTTATTCTTAAATAATTGTAACATGTATGAGTGACCTATGTAACTTTCTAAATTCTGTATCCTGTAACCAATCTCTCTCATTTACTATCGCTCAGATACCTATGGGTCAGGCGCGCTAATCAGTCTGCAGTGCAGGGCGGCACCGCCCGGGAGTACCACTAAATATTCCTGCTGGCCTGGGGTGGGAGCTTTGCTTCCTATACCAGCCCACAACTGGGGGAGGGGCAGGGCATCTGGGTCTCAAAATTGCACTCATATTGGGATGGAAAACGACCCATAGCCATGAAAGTAGTAGCACCCTCATAGATTGAAAAATCGCCACTCCCCAGAACCACAAGTTTAAATTCCTGGACTATAGTACTTACAGGTTTTTCATAAATTTGCCAGCTTCCATGAACCTGGGCTGGCCTCAATGCATCCTTTTCTGGGTGTCCAGACAGTTCAGGACTGTTGGTGCGCACTGGGTGAGATATGAGCTGGAGCAGGTTCGAGTGGAGTGACGAATCCGCGATGGCGGGAAATTACCTCAAGCAACTTCCAACCAGGCTTGTTTTAAGCTGAACACATTTGAGGTGTCGCTGAGGAAGCTGTGTGGGGAACAAAATGTTGCGACTTCAAACAGATGAGCGCCTCCTTGTACAAGGCTTTTAGACAGGCTTGAAGAGCTGGGACCGGGGTTTGCTTTCTTGTTTGATTGTTTTTCCCAAGTTGGTTGAGTTTGCTTCTATTAATACGCTCGCTTTCCCTGCTGTCTGACGCTTAGGCCCTTGGGTCGCTTTGTGCCTGACCGGCCTGGGCCTCTGAGATTGCACGGCTACTCAAGTCCTCCATACAAATGGAAGTCCTGGCCACTAGATTTCTTCCAAACATATTAACTTAAGAGGGCTTTCATGTTTGAGTAGCTAAGCTTAACGAGATAATTTTCCACAATTTGTAGACGAAGCGAAAAGATGATAATAGAAGTGACAGTGACTTAAGTGAAGCAGTGAAACTCATGTGCCTGAAGAAAGCAAAACCAGAGCTGCTTTTCTATTACTTACAGCTGAACCTCACTCGGGAAAGCAGGCAAATTACACAGCATATCAAGTGAGTAAAGTTGATTAACAGAATGGCATATATGTTGCAATCGTCTTTTGTCCACATCCTGTGTGTATTGATGTTATTTTGGCTGGAAGGATTACTGTTTTTATTTTGTGCACACTCCTATCATACATTCCTATTTCATGTTCTTTGAATGACCCTTGGATGTCCCAGTACTTTTGACATTTTTCTTTTATCATCTTTAAAAATTCCATGAACATATGCATGCCTATTATGTTCAGGGGCACTTAGATATAAAGGTATTGGCCTGGACTGACGCTGTGGTGAGATGCTTTGATTTCATACATTTGTAATACACGGAAAGGCCGGGTAGACTAAACTGCACCTGTGCAGAAGTGGAAAGATGTAATCACACAGGCTAGTGGAAAAGCTAGGAAGGAAAAGGAACATAAGCAAACACATGATACTGTAAGGCTTTCCCTAAGGAAGGCAGACATGAGATGATTCTCATTTACAAGGGGAGGAGGGCGTCACATAAGCTGGGACCAAGGACGAAAAACATCTTTCCTCCTAAACGTATATCTGCAATTGGGGACGATCGATCAGCAAATTAAGATTTACATGGCTAAGAAGTATGGGAGGACAATGCAATATGTACATACAGCCCATTATTTCTGAAAAAGCACCATCCAGCAACTTTCTGAACATACGCTCAAGACAAGAAGCAGTGCTTTTTTAGTTTGGACTAGCTAAGCCCAAGCTATTGCATTAGAGTACAGCTAGGGCGAAATGGCACATGAGTAGGGACACACAGCTTGTAGGCATTTGTTGTTTTGCCCACCCATTAACTGCCCATGACCATGCTAATCCCTATGGCCATTCCGACCCAGTTCCTGCCCCTCCCTACCCACACTACCTTCTCATGGGAACTCTTTGGGCTCATTTTATTCAAACATTACCATCAAACTTTGCACTCAAGGGCCTGTCAGTGCTTTTTCAAAGCAGCTGCAATCCCGTTTCTGGTGTAAATAAAATGATATAACCAGGTCTGACTTCAGCCACTCGATTTATAAGCACTATGCATGTCCTTCACTGAAGTCTTGTTGAAAACAAGCATTGGAAAATCCAACAGTTTAAGCTGGTGCATCAATATTGAGCATTCACCAAGCAGTGCTATTGTAAATGAGACGAGAGTGTTCCTGATGTGTCACTGTTGGGAAGAATCCTCAAAATGTGCTAATTCCTCTCTACCTTAGAGACCCCGAGCTCTTTTGCTGAACTTTGGGACTCTGTACTTTTTAATTCTGTTTGTTTTTTGGGTTTAATTCTTTTGATTATTGAGTGTTAGACAACTCCATAGGCATCATCTTTTCATGCGTGTTACACAGCACCTTCCGTGCAGTGACACAGGGATGTCTTTGAGACTTCCCAAAGGTTTAAATACTTTCTCTGGGATAAACTACTGTTTTTCAGGGAGTGTAAAGTGAAATTGACTTTACTAGTCTTTCCAAATTCATAGATCCAGCAAACACCATCTTCCAATGGAGTGTTGGAGGGGTTACATAGCATCCCCTGTGTCTAAACACTCATGTAGCGGTCAAATGCTACCCTTTCAGATTGAAAAGGCTGGTGGCAGTGGTTTTACAACGAACTACCATGATTTCTCCTGACCGCGAACACCGGTAGCTAAAAATCACGGGAGCCATGTTTTTCAAGATGGTGCCGTAAACCCCTTTGTTTAAACAGGTCCTGGTCTTTTTTTTTCGCTGTTTCTTTTTGGAAAGGTCCTCCTAGAGTTTGTCTCTGCGTGCCAAACCAGGTTTGGTCCCTTTGTTCGTGTGCCTTTGGTGGGCTTCTGGTGTCTGAGTGTCTGGGGTGGGCAGGAAGTGAGAGAGGTGCCCGAAAGTCCCTGTGCTTAGTCTCCTAGGAGACCCAAATGCACTCTAGCGTGATTGGCTGGCTGACTGTCCGGCAAGGACAGCCACCCTACTGGGTGAGTGACAGCTAGGCTGGAATGAATGGGAGAAAACTGTTTAAAAGGCGAGTCTCCTGGACTGGAAGAAGAGTCGACCACTGGAACGCAAGAACCAAAGACGAGCTGGAAGAGGACGGCTGCTGCAACTCCTGGACCATTGGTTTGCCCGGTGAAGCCCTGCTGCAGGTCCGAATTGCCAAAGCTCCATTCGACAGAGAAGCTCCTTCAAGGACGGCTTCTTCCTTTCAGTTGGTGGGACCAATCAACTCGTAAAACACCTGGATACCATTCTCAAGGCTGGTTAGGATTAACCAGGGAGAGGGACACCAGCTTGTGTTCTTGAATCTACAGCTACTGGAAACTGAAGTGACACCATCTTGTTTGCTTTCTCCGACGATCCCTGTGCAGTGCAAGAGTCCCCCGACGTCCTCCCTCTTGTCCCCACGACTGAGGCTCAGGAACAGTGAGACCTGCAGGAACTGCCAGGAAACTACGACTTCAGCAGCATTTGTTTATTCATAGTAAGGTACTGCACCCATTCGATTGAGAAAACCTCTCTCTCGCGGTGAAAGTTCGTGAAACTTTCCCAACTTGCAGGCCTAATCAGCTTGTGACCCGACATATGATTCTTTTTCGCCAAAACTAGTTCTAAGAACTTTTGCAAAGACTTTACCATTTGATACCAGATCTGCTCTTTCCTATCCAAAACACTAGCCCATTAACTTTGGCCTGGCCTATTGACTTGAATTGAACTATTCTGGTGAACAGAAACTATTTGCACTGTCTACAAAGTATATGTAATCTATTCTGCTACTTTATGGCTTTTTACTCCTTTTGAAAGTTACTGAAGTGCCATTTTGCTCCCACTTCAGGACAGCCTAACTTGTTTAGAAACTTATTGTTTTAGTACTGAAGTATATCTGTGTATATTATTAAGTTGCCTAACCACTAGTGAATGTTTTATAAATGATTGTGTAAATAAATTAATAAGTGTATTACCAAGAAACCTTGAGTATAAGTGTCTACTTGTACCACTGTGATTGTAAGTCCTCTGTGTAATATCTTGTACTGCTCACATTCCCTCTTGAGATACGCCTGACTGATCAGCCCTGCTACCACTAAACTGTGTAGTACAGACTTATACCAAAGGTTGGATTTGCTTACACCCATAGCCCTAATTGTATGTGGTGGTCCTAGAGGCAACTGCATGCAATTCTGTCTAACAGTCACTAGCTCCAGTCTTTGTTTGTGCTCTATTGCTGTGGGAGGAGGCGAAAAACAAAGGGCACAAAACACTCTGACTGACGCGGAAGCATAGTGGAGTGAGGCAAGAGTGTTCCTGGTGTGTCACTGGCTCCAATCGTACTTTGTGCTCTATTGCTGTGGTAGGAGGTGAAAAACAAAAAGCACAAAACACTCCAACTGACGCGGGAATGTGACAAGAGTGTTCCTGGGTCTCCTGGAACTCCACCTCCGTCCTCTTCTATAACCATCACCTGACCTTACGATCTGCGGTCTTGCAGCAAACATTTTGTTCGTTGGGCATCAGTACTTGGGGAAGGCATGGAAAAACCAGCAGATTTCTCGCACAGCAATTGATCAAAGGTGAGAGTTAAAGGATCCCTGGCACCCAGTACCATTGCCTACCCCTTTCTTGCAGGCCCTGAATTAGGCCTTTATTACTGCATTTTTGCATTGTATGCCACCAGCAGCATTTAATTTAAACTGCCAGTCCCGCTACCTTACTGCTTGGTGTCCACCCTGGCCACTCCTATCTTTCTGCTAATAACCCAGAAAATCAACCAGAATGTCAGACAAAGCTCAATGCTGCTCCAAAACCTTGTCTAGCCGTAACAAAAAGCTCTACCCTCTTCGCTCGGAAAAATCTCTTGCCAAACTCTAAACCTAGAGAAGACCAGCATAATTCTGGTCTCCAGGAAAAAGGTTAATAGGACTATGATGGACACCTCGTTTGGAATTGTTGATTACGTATACTCCTACTCCTATCTGGGCCTAGAGATTAACGGCACTGCTGATTACAGCCACTTAATCTATAATAAAAGCCGCAGAGCCAAACAACTGACTCTCCAAGCCTGCAGGTTTGCCAAAAGCCACGCCGGATACAGCTTTACCGGTATCGTCATGCTTTATAGACAGTTTTTTGTGCCAGCTATATTATATGGCCTTGAGGCACTTGCTATGCAAGATTTTTCTTGGTTAAACCGACTTGAGGCGATTTTTTGGTGCTCAGTTCTGGGTTTGGACCCATCGTGCTCAATAGAACATCTGAGTCTGGAACTGGGGCTAACCTCCTTTCGAGGAATAGCACTTCATGCAAGAGGCTGTTTTTATCTAAAATCTAGAGCTGGCCCCGCGTGTAATCTATTATCAGCTATGGACAATGGTTACAACTCAGAAGCCGTATTTAGGAGTTCTAATTTTAAGGCACTGAATGACACCATCTTTGCGGATATCAATTGGATCCCGGATTTCAGCAGAGATACTCCCTATGTTCATTTAAAAAAGTCCTTTGAGAGGAAATGTAATAAGTGGGACTGGTGTGACAACTATACCCATCTCTCGAAGTTGAAGGGATATGATGCTGTAGCTCATGTGAGCCATCATTACAGAAAGATGCAGATTTATCTGACATTGGGCCAGACCCGTAATGATTTACCAGCGCCTGATTTACCAGTAACACCGGTGGATTACAACCCCAGCGGACGTTAATAATGGTCCGGGAATTCAGGCGCCCCGGCAAATGGTAAATCCCCATTCCTATTTAGTCCTAATAACGTTAAAAACGGTGCTGGTGCTTCCGGGAAAACTCTGCGGGGTGGTGCTGTTTCGCCCGGCAGATCTGACCTGCCGGGCAGGACGGCACCTGCCTGCAGAGTCGTAATATGCTGGTCTGGACACAACAGTGCCGGTAACCTTACCGGCACCGTTGTTTCCGGACTGGCATAGTTGTAATGAGGCCCATTGTGTCCCGACTCTGAAGTTATACAATTCATACTTAAGCTCCGTATAAATCAACTCCCTGTGATATCCGTACTGGGACCAGAGATGGGCCTGGCTGTGGAGAAGCGGCACAGCCGTATCTGTGGAACGATAGGCAAATGTGAAATCGTCAGACACGTATTAACCCAGTGTGTAAAATTGGGCCCTTTATATATGTGCAATCTTGGCAGCCACGTCTATAGGTACGAGGCAATTCAGTCGGAATCATTTTAGGACTCCTGTTTAAACGTTCATACCATCTCAGCTCAATTAGCCTTATATAGAGTTTGGTCACAGGTGAAAAACCTACTTTTATTGTCACAGCCACATGCCTAAGGCACCAATCTTCAAAAAGGCCCAGCAATGGAGTTTTAAGTTTCTACTGGAAAACTCTGTTGCTGGATCTATGAGATAGCTGGCAAAGCAGTCTGAGATACTCTCTTTTTTCCTCTATCCTGATTTAACTGGATGGAATCCTACTTTGGAAATGGTAGCATAGAGCTAAAGAAGGTCCTGTCCTTCATGAATTAAACCAACTAATGAATTTTCTATGCTTGATTTTATGATTTATTAATTGCAATTGAGGAGTATTATATTATATTGAATCTACACTTACTATTCATTATTATTCTATCTTTGCCTGTTTTCGTATGTCTTGCTGTGTGTGTTGTATTTTATTACCTTGCCTTGTTTTCTTCTGCTTTGGTGCTCCTATCAAATGAATAAAACATTGTGCTGATTATGTTTGTGTTATGAATATCTATATTGTGTTGATTCATATTTTGTGTAAAGTTCAAATAGAACGAAATCACAATAAAAGCTATTATTATTATATGCCCAGGTAGTCTCACCAATTTGCCTTATGTTGGTTTGAATATGGGTTGGTTTGTGTCTGTAGCAAAGTCCCCAAGGTGTCCCCTGCCCCCACCCCCAAATTGTATGTGTCTCCTACGCCCCTGGAGAATGGCTTAAAATATTATCCTTCTTCCACCAGTTCTAAAATGCATATAAGTCTTCCCAAGAGTATTGGCAAAGAGGATATTGTAGAAAGTAAACGTAATCTAACACAATGACTATTGTTTTCTTAGTACGTAGTCAACCTTTCCCGATACAACCCTCCAACCTACACCACTGTCTCAATGGCTTGATAAGAACTCAAAGGTAGTTAAAAGACTGGTAAAGGAGGAGGGCACAAAACCTAAAGCCTCATGGATACCACATTCACTGACACCAAGTCTGGTAATATGCAGTGTTCCAGCCTCAGGGGCTGGGCACTGATTGAAATCAAAATGCAACACCCTCCACTCCCGAGTGCAGCAGCTTCATGGGATCCACAATCATGGACACCCTGCCCGCTGCATTTATTTCGATAGCATCATGGATCATTTGACCACCGACATGAGTTAGAACTCCCAAGACGAAGGCCCAGGTCTCCTTGGTATTATGCCTCATAGTCCTAGAGACACACACACACACCCCAATAAGAGCTTTCCCATATACCACAACCTCATTGGTCCCATACATGTTAATATCGGTCTAAGGTCTACACAGTGATGCATCCCCATAGGTCCCACAGATTCTAACTGTGAGAGACCCGAGAGTGTCTCACTGACTGGTCCCCACGGCCATCGCTATTGGATCCAGTTCCTGGGGGTGGACCAGTGAGGGAGGATCCCCTGAATGGAATGGAGGTGGGACACGGACGGGTGAGATGCGGTATCCCCCTTCCTATGACACCTTTTCCCCAAACTACCACGTAGGATACACAAACACTTTACCCCCGTCTTTTACGGCGCATATACTTTCGCATATTACAAAGGATAATGTACTTACACTCGAGCCATTTACCTGACATGTCCCAACATCAGGGTCAGGCAAAGTCAGACAATTGACCAAAACCATACACACCTGATGGCCCTTTCCCTTCCCCACAGGGATAAAAAGTGGAGCACAGCAGGGCAATGCGAGCAAGGCAGACCGCACAACGAGAGGACTAACTCAGCACAGCAGTTCAAGAGGAGGAGAAAGACGGCGTGAAATGAGAGGGTGACAAGGAGAGAAGCGACCTTGCCCTTTCCAACCAAGGCCTGTGAAACCTCAGCAGAGGGAATCGTAAGACCGCAAAAAATAGCCAGCATGTGTTGCATCAGATGTCAACGGTACACAAGACCCTCCTCTGCAGATAAGCAAGCCGGGGAGAGACGTTGGTCTACTGTGTACCAAGTTTAACTCCAGGGAGAAGAAAAGCAAAGCGGTTCATCACAGCCGGTGAGTCGAGGGGAGAGCTGATAAGAAACCGAACTGTGTTGAACGAAAGTAGCAAACGGCTAATTGAACTGTGAAATAACAAAGAACTATTGATACTAAGAAGGGGAAAACCAGCAGCAGAAGAGTCCGGCACCACGTGGGCGCTCACTCAAGAAAAGCTGGGCGATTACCCGATTGTTGAAACTACCAGAACCACAAGGCCTTGGGAAAGGCGAGAAGAGGGTCAAAGTGGTTATACGAGGGTCTTGTAAAATCCTCTCTATAGTCGGTAAGTCTTTGACCGACAGATGATTGTGAAGCTAAGGAAAGTGAATTCCGGATCGTAAAGGTTGCAATTGACAAATTTGACAGGAGGGAACCCGAAAGAGGGATGCAGAGAAAAGGGGCGAGGTCTAAAGTCCTGAAATACAGTGTATTGACAAGAGTGAAGCTGGCAGAGAGATGTCCACACTGAACTGTGTAAAAAGACATTAAGCTTTGTGAATGCCAAAGGGGTCCGAGCCCAAACGAGAGGGATCCAAGCGGTGAACAGCCATCACCCGAAGATGTGTGAATGCCAAAGGGGTCTGAATCAGAACAAGGGAGATCCAAGGGGTGAACAGCCATCACTCGAAGATGTGTGAATACCAAAGGGGTCCGAGCCAGAAGGAGGGCGATCCAAGGGGTGAGCAACCATCACCCGAAGATATATGAAAGGAGAAACCGTGTGAGAGCTGTGGTGAACTCAACACCCAGCAACACATGAAAGCCATAGTAAACCCGGCTGAGCGAGGCTAACATTTGAGAAAGGTCCGAGCCTGGAAGTGGGCGACTCAGGAGTGAAAAGCATCACCCAGTGTATATGTGAAAAGGAACTCTTTGTTTTTTATTTCAATGCATCAGGCCAACGCCGACAAGAGACTTTTTTTTTTAGTAGAAAAGAGACTTAAACACCGAAATCCCAGATTGATGAAAGCAGAACTGTTAGCTCGTGTTGGGAAAGCTCCAGTGTGTACTGTGCTCCAAAGTCCTACTTTGTCCCGTGCCGAAAACGTGGGAAAGGGAGATCTTAAGAACTGCATCCTGACTTATTATTTGTGAACACTTCCTTCTTTCTTAAGAACATTATCCCACACTTTTTGTATTTAGAGTTAGGATTTGGCAATATTTCTTTTTTTGCATAGGCCCTTTTATTTTGACAAGATGCCACAAGGACCGCCTTATTTTTGTTTGATAGTCGAAGCTTGCTCCCATCTTGGATTTAGGTTTAGATTAGGCGTTTTTCCAGCCTACCTTTGCAGTTTAATAAATACCCTTGAACTGTGATCACTTGTGTCTGTCTTTACTGTTGCCACCATGAGTTGCTTACATGACCCAATGTCAATCTCGCCCCAGTATTCCAAACTTGTAAATCCTGTACGCACTGACAAAAATCCATGCTCTTCCCAGTACTTAGTCTCAGGTCTCACACTCACCAACTCCAATTACAAATGGCCAATAGCAATATGAGCTCTGATCAATAGTACAGCGCAAAATAGATCCCACACTCACTAACATAATGCCACGTTCTTGTCAGTACTACACACTCATAGGTCGACACTCACTGATAACAAGCTAATTTGTACCCAGCAGTATAGCTCCATGGGTGTTGTTTTGCTGAAATCAAGCATGCATATATTACCTTTATGCCAGGATTCCCCTTTTGGAAAAAAAAGACAGAAAAAATTACTTTACATCAAAAGCAACGCAAATGTATACAATAGCAGAGTTCAAAATATGTATTGGTACATTCGATTTGATAATTTGCCGTTCACCTACCATCTCTCACTCCTTTTGCCATCCTTTGGTACATTTTTGGTCAGGCACACTCTTTCTAGTCCTACTAACACTTCCATCTGCTTTTCATGCTTTGCCATTACCGCTGATCTGTTTTCAATTTGTTTAGACAGGCACTTTGCCATCAGCTGTGGCTTGGCCAAACCAACATTTTGTCAAATGGTTATTGTATTGGGAACAACCTTACTAACAAAATAACCTGATTCAGACCCCTTGGTTCAAACAACTTGAACTGCCACATGTCTGCAGCAGCTACAGGTAAGCCCAATTAAATATGTGGCCATTTCCGTCCTTCGCACAACAACACAATCCTCCTCCCAGTTTCTTCTCACATCAACTATCAGGTTAGCATGCACAAGCAGGCACATTAATAGAGGCGATGGTGGGGAACAAATTAAATGGACAAACTGGGTTTGATGATGAAAGTACAGAAGTTGTTACAGTGAAAAATATCTTAACCTTACATATTAAGACCTTCTTTTTTCATAAATTTGAAAAGATTTCCAAACCTTAAACTTCAGCATGGCTTTGCCAAACCAAGAACTGGCTTTAGAGTGTCACAGAGGCAAATTCTTCCGAGCAGTAGGCTTTGCTAAGGTCCATCGGACAGTTCAATGGTGTCAAGCGGGCATGGTATGATATGATATAATGTGGCATTTATAACACTGAAAGAATAGTCCATAGGCGCCCCTCTGCGAGAACGAACAGGGCTAAATTACCTGTACTTTGGGAAGGTACCCACTCGAGAGTCCGCAGCCACACTTTAGCTCACTGTACCTTTCACAGAAGGGACTTATTCATTTGCATATCAGTCTTTGTCCCGCTCACATGGGCAGTCCAGCACCGAAATTCTATGGCAATTCTCTTCTGAACAATAGTACCAACAGTAACCCTACACACGTGTTTTAGCCTTGTTGGGCCTCATCAATGAGGTGGAGCTGTGCCTCTCTGAGCACACTGAGCAAGGCGTCCACGTCTGGATGACCCTAGGAAACTTAGCGTGACTAAACTTAAGTCCCTGAAACAATTAAAAAATAGTCCATAGGCGCCCCTATGCGAAAACGGACACAGCTAAATGACCTGTACTTTGGGAAGGTACCCACTCCAGAGTCCGCAGCCACACTTTAGCTCACTGTACCTTTCACAGAAGGGAAATATTAATTTGCATATCAGTCTTTGTCCCGCCCACATGGGCAGTCCAGCACCAAAATGTTATGGCCATTCTCTTCTGAACAAGAGTACCAACAGCAACCCCATACATGTTTGTACACAAGTGTTTCTAGCATTGACAAGACGGGGAAACAAAGGGAGGACGAAATAAGGATCCTACTAGGCTGTGTGTCATTCAGATTGTACAAAAAGGATCCTACTAGGCCTTGTGTCATTCAGATTGTGCAAGTGCAGGGAAGAGGGAAGGGGAGAAGTGCCAAGGAGGAGGCGAAGGGGGAAGTAAACTCACAAGTGCAAAGAGAAGGGACTGTAGGGTTGCAGATACAGACCCTTAAGTGCTGGGGAGCCCAGAGGCAGTGCGAGGGCAACTGGACTTGCAGGAGCCTGGGGCCAAGTTCAGAGGGTGACTAGTGCGTGGAGCAGTCTGGTGCATCAGCAGGGGAGAGGATGAGAGAAAGCGGAAGCAAAAAAGGAAGGTCTTGAGTTTCTTCCGGAACCGAAGGTGGTTCTGCTCAAGTTTGAGAGAGGCAGGGAGGCTGTTCTAGAGCGAGGCCCCAGCCGAGGAGATACATCTGCCCCCAACTCTCTGCTTGGAGAAGCGTCTGACCCTCATAGAGTTGGAGGTGGATGAGCGGAGAGCCGGAGAAGGAAGATGTTTTGGAAGAGAAAGTTGGAGGTAGAGCAGTCCCAGGCCCCAGAAAGCCTTGTGGGCAATGCAGGGTGTCTTGAACTTGATCCTTGCAGCCACAGGGTGCCAGTGAAGAGATTTAAGAGCTGGAGAGATACAATCCCTGGGCTTGAGGCCAAAGAAAAGTCTTGCAGTCCTGTTCTGGATAAGTTGTAAAAGTCGAAGAGTAGAGGCAGGAAGAATTAGAAAGAGGCTGTTGCAATAGTCCAGCCTAGAAAGGACCAGAGCTCTGGAGACAGGATGCTTCTGGGGGAAAGTGAGAAAAGGAAGAATACCTCTGGGGCGGTGCAGCTGATAGTTTGACTTCTTAGAGACATCAGAGATGTGAGGAGAGAAGGAGAGGGTGGAGTCGACGATGACACCAAGGTTCTTAGCCTCACAGGAAGGAGAAGGAAGAGGGCCCAGAGTGAGCGGCCAGAGAGGGAGAGGAAAGGAGGGAGCGGGTGTCCCAATGAGGAGGATTTCAGTCTTACTGTCATAAAGGCAGAGATGATTGGCGGCACAACATTCCTGAATTACGGACAGATAGTCTGGTATGAGAGAAGAAGCAGAGGTTGCTGAGGGGAGCCTGAAGGAGAGCTGAAAGTCATACGCATAACATTGAAAATTGGAGCAGAAAGTAGCAATGCAGTGGGCAAGAGGTGCCAGGTATGGGTTGAAGAGCCAAAGAGAGAGGATACACCCCTGGGAACACCACAACTAGAGAGAGAGATGGAAGCGAGGAAAGACCCCAGTTGGACGCGAGAGGGTCGGCCGGTGAGAAAGGAGGTCAACCTGGCCAGGACCTGTTCAGTAATACCAAGGTTGTCGTGGAGGCGATTGAGCATGATGGCATTGTTGACCATGTCAAAAGCAGGGGATAGATCGAGGAGAATGAGGACAGAAGGGAGATTAGACTCAAGATTGAAGTGCAAGTCTTCATGGGTGTTCAGAAGAACAGATTCCGTGCTTCTGGCAGCTCTGGAGCCAGACTGATGGTCATGGAGGCAAACAACAGATTCAGTATGTAGATTAAGCTGGGAGATGGCCAGCTTTTCCAAGAGTTTGCCCAGGAAAGGAGTGATGGAGATCGGGCGATAATAAGCCAGAGAGGAAGGATTGGCAGAGGGCTTCTTTAGAAGGGGTGCACAAGAAAGTTCTTTAGGGAGAGGGGAACGTTCCAGTGGCAAAAAAGTGATTGCAGAAATCGGCCAAGGCTGGAGCAAGGGTGTCAATGTGGTCCTTGATAGTTCTGGATGAGTAGCGGAGAACCTGCTTTACGAGACTTTCATAGATCGGACTTGTCTAGAAACATCGTCAGGGGTGAACAAGGGAAAGGAGGGGAAAGGAGGAGAAAGGAGGAGGAGAGGCGGCCTCAGAGGGGCCAGCAGTGGTAGAGGAGGAGGAAGAGAGGGTGGACAGGATATCCTGAGTTTTAGTAGTGAAATTAGAGGCCAAGGCCATGCAGAGGGCCTGGGAGGGAACAGGAGAGGTAGAGACTGCAGCAGGATTGCCCAGCTCCTTGCAGATTTTATAAAGTTCGGCTGAGTTGTTAGATGCTGCAGAGATGCAGCCTTGCATGTAGGCTCTCTTCTAAGAGGCAACAGTGGCTCAGGAGGCCGAATGTTGCAGGAAAATGTGCTGTTCGACGGAGGTTAGAAAGAAAGCTTGACAGATTAAAAGTGGCCCAAAATCCTTTTTGGTTCTGCTATAAAGGATGCTCTTGGAGACTGTGGGCCGTCCTCCAGGAAAATCATGAGGGGGAAAAGGCACAGGTGTTAGCACCAGCAAGGTGTTGAATCCTGCTTTGTTTCTTTTCAGCTATCGTACCTGTGGAGTCCCGCCCCCTCAAGGACCTTTAAAACTGCATCTAACCCTGCGAGGACGAAGCCCATGGAGGGAAAGCGTGCAGGTGTTGGCGCCAGCAGGGTGTCGAATCCTGCTTTGTTTCCCTTCTGCCACTGTACCTTTGGAGCCCTGCCCCCTCAAGGACCTTTAAAACTGCATCTAACCTCCACAAGGGTGAAACCCACAGGTGGTAAATGGCACGGGTGTTTGCGCCATGAAGGTGTTGAATATTGCCTTGTTTCCCTTCAGCCGCCTTACCTGTGGAGCCAGCAGGGTGTTGGCGATCAGCAGGAATCTAGGAACACCCTATTTATACGGAAGACGCAACTGTTGAAGGCCTGCCAGTCTGAGGTTAGGAAAGAGCAGTACTCGCTTCATGACATCCCCTGACACCAGCTGAAGTGTTAGAGGATCCACAAGACTTGCACTGCGCATGGAAGTTCAGTGGCAGAAACGGTGCATGCCAGGCACCAGAGCAACAGAGTAGGGGAGAGCCAAGTCGGGGGAAGGGGTTGCAATGTGACATTTATATTTGCAGTTATTACAGACATTTCAGTCATTATAGACACATTAAAAAAGCACTCTTCGAACTCTGGTATGCTTTTTACCATGTTAACCAGAGTCCCACCTGCAATACTTCTATACCCCTATCTGCACCCGCACCTATATCCAGCTGAGACCAACTCCAGTAATCCTACAAGATCTTTGGGGGGAGCCCACTCTCGCTTATAAGCGAGATTCACCAGTTCCTTGGATCATTCAATGCCCCTGTCTGTCTGGACCACTGAAAGGGGGGATTCTTCCATGGCTGATAAGCCAACAACCTCACCCGACGAAGGTATGGACTGTGCATGCTACACAGGGCATCAGCCTATTGACGTTTGGACAAAGTTTCCTGCTGACCAACTAGGCCCTGTGGGTCATTCTAGCAGCCCACGCCCACCCTCAATTATTGATGGACCGGCGGCCACAAGGGAAGCTGATGTTATTGATATTGACACTCTGCCCTCTTATTAGTGTGATTCTGGCAGTTCCCGTCACACTACCTTCCAGACAGTGCTTGTTGGAGTACCACCAATCTCCTGTTATTACTAAGACTACTGCACAAAGGAGCGGGGGGGGTGGATAAATCAATTTAAGACCGACAGTACCCATGAGCCTGTGGTTCTTACCAAGCAAATCACCGGCCCACAGGGCCCTCACAAGGGGGCACTGATGCGTGGCGAAAAGTGCCAGATTGAAAATAGGGGAAACGTGGCTGAGTGGATGCTGGTTATGTCAACCGGGGTAACTGGTGATGTTGCACTGGACAACAAAATATTCATTCCTTCACCCCCAGGAGAGCAAGGAACAAAGCACACTTTTGAACAGACTGGTTGCCTAGAAACGAGTGCCAATGTGGTATTGTTCTATACAAACTCTTGATCTTAAAGAATCTAGTTTTATCTTTATTGAAGCAGTTATGAAGGTAGTGGAAAAGGGGGGTTTGCCACACAGCCTAGAGGGTGGAAAAAGGGTCCCAAGTACATCAGAGGAAGCAGGATTAATCCTGCCTGTAATAAGCCCTATTAACACCAAAACCACCCAGGGTGGGAGAGGGTTTAACAGAGGAAATAAGGAACAAGTTACTTACCTATAACTATTGTTCTCCAATATGGGTTTGGCATGAATTTACATGCTCATGAATATTCCCTGCCATCAGGTTGGGAATCCTCAGTCAAAGAAAGTTTCACTTTCACTTAAAAACAGTGTTTCTCCTTTAAACCAATCACTGTCCTCTGGGTCATACTGTTCCAATGACAGTCCTCTCATGAAGGTGTGCATGGACCTCCACATAGCCTCCCTGCAGATGTTTGTTTGTTTGCTTGTTTGGTTATTTTATTTGTATAGAGCTCCAGACCCAGGGGTATATGGGCGCTCAAGGTTATGGTTACAGGCATAGGTGAATACATTGGAGCAGCTGTGCAACATTTATACAATTTAAGAAATACAGTAAATGCAGATAGCAAGCAGACATTGTGAGAGGTCGTTAAGCATTTGAATAAGAGGAGCTGTATAAGCTAGTAACTGCAAATACAGGGTAGTGGTGAATGAGTGCTAGTGTAAGAATGAGGTATCCTGAAGGGCCTGCAGTAGTGTTAGTTATTTATTTAATAGCCAGGTGATGACCTGGGTTCTGAAAGGTTGAAAGGAGGGGATGGATTTGATGTCCAGTGGAAAAGTGTTCCAAAGTTGTGCGGCTAGAACCGGGAAGCTGGTTCCGCCGGCTCTCTTAAGGGTGTATTTGGGCACCATCAGTTGTAGTGAGTTGGTGGATCTGGTGATTCTGGTAGCCGGTTTCAAGGTGAATTTATTGCTAAGATAAGGCGGGGCTAGGTGATTAAGGGCTTTGTAGGTGAGGCAGATGGTTTTTAGATCCATTTTTTGTTGGATGAAGAGCTATTTACATGATATTCTAATAGCCGAGATATGTTCTCTCTTAGGAATATTAAGAGCAGCTCGGATTGCATTGTTTTGGAGAACCTGCAATTTGTTGATTACAGATTTATTTGCGCCTGCATATAGGCCGTTGCAGTAGTCCAGTGTGGACTGTATAAGTGCTCTAGCTAATGTGAGGCAATTGTTGGTGGATAGCAGGGGTATGCAGGCCCTAATCAGCTTTCCTGTGTAAGCAGTGGCTGAGGCGGTCATGTTGATTTGTTTGGAGAGGTTGGTGTTTGTGTCTAGATAGAAACCAAGGGTTTTTACACTTTTCGCGATAGGAATAGTGTTTCCATCAATAATGAAGCTGGTATAACTGGGGCTAAGTTTCAGGATGGTATTAGGGGAGCCGACAAGGAGCAGTTCAGTCTTGTCATCATTCAGGCAGAGGCCGTGTGTGGCCATCCATGCCTGAATGATGGAGAAGACTTCATTGATCCAGCTAACGTCCGAGTTGTAGTTGCCGGAAAGCGTTAGGAGTATCTGGGTGTCATCTGCATAGCTGGTGTAGGTGATACCCAGATGGTCCCGCTTGTCGAATAAAGGCTTTGTAAATATATTATACAAAGTAGGCGAGACACAAGAGCCTTGTGGGACACCACAGGTAATGGGAATAGGGTCGGCCGGTGCTAAGGGTGAGAAGACACGCATGGTCCTGTTATCGAGGAAGGATTGGATCCATGTGGCCGCAGAGTGGGAGAAATGTGCTGCCGATGACAGGTGGTTGCATAGGATTTTATGGTCAACCAAATCAAAGGCAGCAGAAAGGTCTAGGAGACGAAGGGTGGCAGCCCTACCTTTATATTTGAGTTTGTCGATATGGCTTTTGAGATCAACAAGGGCCGTTTATGTTCCATGTTGAGGACAAAAACCAGACTGACGAACTGTCAATAAATGGTTTGTCTCAAGGTAGTCTTGAATTTGTACATAGGCCAATCTATCAAGACTTTTTAGTAAGAACGGTACGGTGGTAATAGGTCTATAATTGGTAGGTATAGACGGGTCGAGAGTTTTTTTTTTTTAACAATGGTAGAACCCATGATTGTTTCAAATTGCTTGGGACTGCGTTGCTAGTAAATGACAGGTTTATTAGTTTGGTAATGAAAGGGGATAGATCCCTAGCTGCATCTTTTATGATCTGAGCGAGGCAGCTGTCTCCCTTACAGTTCGAAGGTTTCGAGGATGCTATAATTTTTTGTACTTCTGGTATGGTTACCTTTTTGAATGTGAAGCCTGAGCTGATGGCAGTGGGCGAGGGTAAGGCTGGACTAGAAGTTGAGCCATGGGCGAGTTGTTGTCTTTTGTTCTCAATTTTGGTTTGGAGCCTGTGATTTTGTTGGCGAGGGCATTCTGGATACCTGTGCACCAAAGTTTATCCTTAGTACAGGTGTCTGTGGGAGGATTAGGGTTTTCTAATTCCTTTAGGATGTTAAAAAGCTCTCTCGTGCTAGAGCCTGCCTGAGTTATCCTGGAGTTGAGAGATTCTTTTTTAGCACGTGTAATCTCATTTTTGTAGAGAGTGGTAATATTAGTAAGATTAGTTATATTTTCTATTGAAGGAACTGTTTTCCATAGTGTTTCTAGTTTGGTTTTTTGTTGTCTGAGTAGTTTGAGCTCAGGGGCGTACCAAGCGTTCAGGTGAGCTTTTGGTTTTCCTTTGCGCATTTTTTAGTGGGGCAATGATGTGAAAGCTTTAGACATGGATTCGTTGTAGGAATTGACCAACAGGTTCAAGTCAGCTGTGGCTGGTAGTGCGTTTAGAGTAGGGACTACCAAGGGTATTAAGGCTTCAGCTGTGATGTTGCTCTTGTTCCTAGTTTGGCAGGCCGGTGCAATAATAGGCTTATTGGGCACTAAGTTGCTGATATTAATATTTAACGAGAGGAAGTGGTGATCTGTCCAGACAAGAGGTAGGGGGTCCTTAAGGGTAATGTTGCAGTTGAGAGCAGCTACCCAGTCAAGAGTCCTACCTTTCGAATGGGTGGGTTGGGAGCAGAGTTGTGGGAGGCCATGCTCAGCTAGTGCAGTGGCCAGGGAAGTAGCTGGGGTGTCACGGGGGTCATTAAACCCAAGATTGAAATCCCCTAGTATGATAATTTGAGCTGAAGGTTTAGAGCTTTCGGCTACTAGGGATGTGATATCTTCCTCAAAAGAACCAGGCGGACCAGGGGGCCTGTATATTAGATGCATCATAATTGTGCTTTTAGGAGATGTTTGTAGTTTGACTGTGAGATGCTTGCATGAGTTGAGTGGAGACGAGGTGGCTAGTCTAATGTGAAGCGAAGATTTAAAGATGATAGCTACACCTCCTCCTCGAGCGTTAGGGCTATCTGCTCTGAGGATGGCATAGTTATCCGGGATAGCTAATGAGAGAGAAGGTCCCACAGCGTCATGCAGTCAGGTTTCAGTCACAGCAAGGAAGTCCAGGTTGTTGGTCAGAATGATGTCGGCCGTCTCTATGGAGTGGACGACTAAGGATCTAACGTTTAGCAGTGCACCTTTTAGTGTGAGTGGGTTGGAGTTGTTAGGAACTACATTCTGGTTGTTGGTCTTGTTAGGTAGTATAGCTAAATGGTTACTATTTTTATGATGGATTCTGGCACCTAGTCTGTTGTTACGCTCGGTCAGGTCGCGGATAGTAGTCTGGGTGTCTATTTGGGCAATGGGTCTAATAGGGCTGTAACCAGGGGTAGGGCAAGATGACCTTCGTGCTAGGGTGGTTCCACTTGGGTCTATCATTGTTCCTTTGGTCTGGGGAGTCAGTTGAGTGGGCACTACCATGGGTAGGACAGGCGGAGTGGGAGACTGGAAGGAAGGCTGGTGTATTAGGCAAGAACGGTGTAGGGCAGGCGATAGGGTGGTGTCTTGGGCAGGCAGGTCTAGTTAGACCATTTTCTATAGGCTATGTAACTGTTACCGCTGCAAGGTACATTGTCTTGCATGACACAGAAGGGGAACATGATAAAGGTGAGCCAGATTTCCATGGTGGTGGCAATGAGGCAAAGGCACAGTGCAGTGATGGGCAGCCGTGTCAGAGGGTCGGGCTGGTATAGAATTGTAGCCGAGTGGCAGACACGCTAGGGACAGAGGGTAAATCAGGCAAAAGCACAATATCTAGACCAGGCACATATCAGGCAAGGCACAATAACTAGACCAGGCACATATCAGACAAGGCGCAATATCTAGACCAGGCACATATCAGGCAAGGCACAATAACTAGACCAGGCACATATCAGACAAGGCGCAATATGTAAACCAGGTACATATCAGGCAAGGCGCAATATCTAGACCAGGTACATATCAGCCAAAGGCACTAAGCAGGAACTATCACAGAAGCAGATAGAGGTAGCAGTACTGTGTTTGGGTGATAGAGGCAGGGTTCGTTGTTGCAAAGTCAGGTAGAGGCAGTGAGGACAGTGCAATGGCAGGGTGTTGGAAGCCAGCCTCTAGTTAGATGCGAAGACCGCAATGCTAAATCAATCATAAACTAAGGGCTGCAGGGGGCGAGGCGCATTTGGCAATGTACAGTGCTCAAGGAACGTTTACATGTGGCTCAGAAGGTGTAGATTGCATCCATGTGGACAGGTATGCCGTAAATGAGCCACATTTGAGGGAAACAGTTCAGTCATGGTGGTAGAACAACAATGGTGGCAATGCATAGTTCAAGCATTCAGATACACAGTGTATTTAGGTAATTAAGGCTAGAAGGCAAAGTTGAGTTATGATAAGCATGTCAGGCTATCAATGATTGCAGGCTATGTAGCATGTCGTCAGCAGCAATAGACTTGGTATGGCAAGGTAAATAATAGCAAGCGTCGCGGCTCTCAGCACTGCACAGTAATATAAGTTCTACATTAAACGCCCCTGGGGGCTCACCATGTGAGTGTTAGAGTCAGAAGGGTTCCGGATGATGAGGGAGCAGCGAGGTGAGCGGAGGCAGAGCTCAGAGTAGACCACAGCACGCTCGGTCAGCTCAGTCAGCAGCCTTATTCACAGCCTTTTTCGGACGGCCGGCGCTCGCCTGCCGGCGCTTCAGGATTGGCTATATGGCAGAGCCAATCGGTTTAGAGCAGCGCAATGGGCCTCGGATGGAAGGAGGAGGTCGCATGTCGCAGGTCGGCCATCTTGGAGGGGGGTGGACCGCATGGGGGTCAATGG
This sequence comes from Ambystoma mexicanum, assembly GCF_040938575.1. Lineage (NCBI taxonomy): Eukaryota > Metazoa > Chordata > Amphibia > Caudata > Ambystomatidae > Ambystoma > Ambystoma mexicanum. The sequence goes on from NC_090922.1 coordinate 820,474,731, forward strand.
AGAAATATCCTTTGGTGCAGCAACCACGGGGATACAGTTGCTATTGGATCTTATGAAGATGTCCAGCAGGGGCACACCAGACAGGAACGCTGTTGTTCGCAGCGATCGCTCTGGTTGAGTGGGCTCTCGGACGGCCCGGCAGCGGGCCAACCGATGACAGTGTGTGATGTAGCCAGAGAACCACCTTGAGATGGTAGTCTTGGACAAGGCCTTCCCATTGGTTCACAGGACCAATGTTCATGAACAGTTGAGAAGTCTTCCGGGCCCTTTAATGTATTGAGGGTCTGAAGGAGCTGGCCCAGATAGCTTTTCCACTCTTGGGTTCACTGCCCGGGTCTGAGCTGGCGACACCAGGGAGGGGGCCAATCTTCTTTTGACAGAATTAAGGAGGGGAATGGCCTGGCTTGAGGGGGGTTTCTCCTTGAGAATGTCCTCCACAACGTCCTGCTCGAGTACTGCTTCTTGAGTAGTAATTTGGAAGTGATGTGCTGCCTTCCTTAAAATGGCATTGAAGGCCATTTGGTCGTCTACAGGCGAGGCATGGCGAGCCGGGGTGGAAGGAGGAGAATCCAGGCACAGAACATCAGTGTCCTGATCTTGTTGGGGGAGCGTCCATGGGTCCGTCTCCACTTGCTGGGTTTCTTCCCAATTGTCTGTGGTATCCGCCTGGTCCTCACTGTAGTCCTGCAGGAAGGAAGGGTCTTCTTCACTGTAAATGTCCTGATAAGTGTCCATCTGGACGATGTCTTCATGATAGACAGGGACCGAGGGCTGATCTTCTTGGAAACGTGAAGCCGATCCAAGATTAGGTTCTCCATGAGATCTTATCGGGGAAGTATGTTCAGAAAAATTGATAATTTTTTCAAGACGATACATGCACCCTTCAAATTTCTCCCTTGTCCACTTAGAGGAACCATAAGGGCCTACGGGTGGAAAAGTGTTGTCTTCCGCGCCTTGGCGTTGAAATTTGTCACTCAGGGTGTTGGAAAGAGGCTCCTGACTGTCTTCGTAGGTTTTGCTAGAATCGGGGCACCATGGGTATCTATAGATTTGCCCACGGCATGGCCCATGTTTTGGACGGAGTAGGTATCAGCCCAACCGCCGAAGTAATTCTTGTGATACTGTGTTCAATCACAGCTGAATCGGCATGAGTTAGTGGGTCCGAAGGTCTATCGGTAGATTTACCACTTACCGCAGCGTTAGAGGGCCTAGTGGTAGGTTTCTCGCCTTGAGGCCTAGTGGTAGATTTTGGGTCTACTGGGCATTTAGAGACCGTCAGAGCGTCGAAAATATGCGCTTCGAAGTGTAAACCTGATTTAGGGGTAGCACCCTGGTTTGTTTTGGAATGCCCAGTCGCAAAACGCTGCTGCTGATGCGGGGAAGGCTGCTGATCTGAACAATCAGAGGAATACGCCGAAATTTTTGACGGCACTGCTGGCGCTTTCACCTTTTTCAACGTACCCGTTGAAATAGGTGGAGTTGTGTGTTTAGTGTGATGCGTTCTTTGTACGCCCCTGTCGCCGGGCGTTGTCCCTGAAGCGAGACTAGCGTCAGGCCTTGAAGGGTCGGGATGGGCGTGGCGGACCTAGAAGTGGCCGCCTCGAGGTCTATAACATCCGCAACGATTTGGTCATCGGAGGTGCCCCCGTCACTTTCGGCTGGTGTGGCGATGGGGGAAGAGGGTTCGCCCACGACATATCGTACGCAGCCCACTGTAACGCTCACCTGATTCCCGCAGAGGCGCCGGTCTTGACTGGGTGAATGCCGTATCTTCAAAGGTGATGTGTAACACACGGTTGGCTCTTTGGGCTGGACCTCTGTGCACTGTATGTCTGACTCGAAGAGTAAGATGTCTGCAGATAGAAAATATGGGATTAATGAACTGGGGTTATTGGGTGCCTCTCTCCTCTTCCCTTTCTCTTCTCCTGTAGAACCCCAAAGGTTAACGCCCTCACCTTAGGTAAGTGAACGCCGAGCTCTCCATCTGCCTCGGGGCAGGGTGCCGTAACCAGTTTCTTCACTGGATAAGGGTGCAGGCCTCTTGACCTCAGAGGACTGCTGTCTGTCGTTAACTGCACGAACGGTAAGTTCTGGGCACTTCAAATGTCTTAAAAGTCTTTTGTAATGATATCTCTTGTTTTGCAGGGTTCCGGCGATGGCGGATGGCGGGCTGATGAGAGTTGAGGATCGAACCCGCGTGAGGAATAGAAGCGCCTGGAAGCACGTAAGTAAGCGCTTGTAGCCTGCTTCACGATGCGCACTAACTGTCCCTTTTATCTTGCAGGTACAAGTTCGGAGCTTTAGAGAAGCTGAAGGGTGCTGGAATACCCACTGGATTCGGCGTGGGAAGGAGTAATGGCACGTGAGTAATAAAGTTGCCCAATGTCTTTAAACGCACCTTCTTTTGTCTTTCAGATGCGGGATGCAGCGCCGAAGGCCTCCGGAGCGTGCAAAGAGCTGGTAAGCTTTTGTCTTTCAGATGCCGGAATGCAGTGCGAAGACCTCCGGAGCATGCGAAGAGTAGGTAAGCCTTTGTCTTTCAGATGCCGGAATGCAGCGCGAGGCGTTGGTGACAGCCGATGGACCAGGTAAGAGATGCGCTGCCACTGAAGACTGTAGTGCTAACCTGTTCTTTCTTTGTCTTTACAGGTGCTGCTGAAGACTGGATTCCAGGATGGTAAGCCTTTGTTCCCTTAGGCCCAGGATCAGAAGCAGAAGACACGATGAGCGTTCTGCTGCAGAGAATGCAGAATAACGCAAAGCAAGATTCATCCATCGGGTGTGGTTTAAATAGCCTCCTGTAGTGTTTAGGTGTCTCCTTCCACAGCCACGCCTAGGTAAGAAAAGAGTTCCTGCTTTCCAGAAGAGTTCCAGTGTTCTGAACCTAGGGAGTGCTCCTGCCCCACCCAACAGGAAAAGTAGTCCCAAACAGAAGAGGATCATGGGTTCAACTGGCAGGTAAGTAAGCAGCATGGTCTGCTGCAGGTAAGTCCACCCAAGCATTATGAGCCCGGCGCTTCCAGCGCTGGGACTGGGCATCTTTATGAGCCTGGTGCCACTGGCGCCAGGACAGGGTCCAAAAGGTCCCAATTGGGACTGGCTGGCACTCGGAACCGGGGTTATGGGTCTGCTTCCAAGGGAGTCGGGCAAGTCCTGATCTTTTGGAAGCAGAGATCATGACAGCACCCCCCCTCAAGGCCCCTCCCAAACCGGGCTTCTCCGGGGGTTTGGGCTTGTTAGGAAATGTTCGATGAAATCTTTTGATTAGACGAGGCGCGTGGACATATTCTGCAGGTTCCCAGGATCTTTCTTGGGGACCGTAGCCTTTCCAGTCAATCAGGTAAAATAGGTTAGATTTGGAGATCTTGGAATCCAGGATGCTTTTGACTTCAAACTCGAGTTCTCCATCAACTAGAATAGGTTTTGGAGATGTAGTTAGTCGGGTTTGAGGTTGCACGGGTTTTAATAGAGAGACGTGGAAGACCGGATGTATCTTCATGTGAGGGGGCAAGTCCAACTTGACCGCTACTGGATTTACTATGGTAGTGATGGAATAGGGACCAAGGTATCTTGGGTTGAATGTGCGTGGTCCTTTTTGAGGTAGATATTTGGTGGATAACCAGACTTGATCTCCTACTTGATATTGGGGGGCTTCCCTCCGATGTTGGTCTGCTCCTTTCTTGTATTGTTCTTTAGCCCTTTGAAGGTGAGAAACGGCTTCCTTAAAGGCTTGGGTGATTGTAGAATGCAGGTGGTCTACTGCTGGTGTTCCAAGATCTTGGAGTGGATCCAACTCCGAGGTTCGAGGGTGACTACCGTATAAAAGAAAAAACGGGGTCTTCCCAGTTCCCGAGTGGACAGAGATATTGTAGGCATATTCGGCTATCCAAAGGATATCTTTCCAAGTTTTTTCAGTTTGTTGTAGCATGCAGCGCAAATACTGTTCCAGAGTTTGATTGGTCCTCTCGGTTTGTCCGTCGGTTTGAGGGTGGTGGCTGGTCGAAAGTCTCACATCAATTTGAGCCGACCGACAGCAACTTCGCCAAAAATGAGAAATAAATTGACTACCTCGATCCGAAATTAGAACTGAAGGAAAACCGTGCAGTCGGACGATGTTTTCGAGAAATTCTCGGGCCAGAGTTGCTGCTGTTGGTAAGCCTTTGAGTGGAATGAAATGCGCCATCTTGGAGAATAGGTCCACGATTACTAGGATCGTATTGTATCCGGAGCATGGAGGTAGATCGGTGATGAAGTCCATAGAAAGCGTATGCCAAGGGCGAGGCGGGATGTCAATAGGGCGTAAGAGGCCGGCTGGTTTTTCCTTTTGACTCTTGTTTTGGGCGCATACTCCACAGGACATTATAAAGTCTCTGATATCTTTTTTCCAAGACGGCCACCAGAAGTAGCGCTTGATCTTTTCCAAGGTCTTGGTCATACCGGGATGTCCTTCCATTAAAGAATCGTGATAACAAGAGATTACCTTCTTCTGTAAATCTGTGCTGGGCAGGTATAACCGTTCTTGGAAATATAATAGGTTGTCCTTCACCGTAAAGTCCTTTCCCTGCAGATGCCAATTCTGTATGTCTGCTGGAGTTACCAGTAGCCTGGCTTTATCCTTAACTTCCTCTATGGATTGTGTGGCGATTACACCTAGAATTCTTTGTTCGGGAATGATAGGTACAGGTTTAGGATTGATCAAATGTTCTTCCACTCCCATCCGAGAAAGGGCATCAGCTTTACCGTTTTTTGTACCAGGTCGATAGGTAATTATGAAGTCAAACTCGGCAAAGAATAGTGCCCAACGGAGTTGCCTAGAGGATTGAGCTTTTGCGGTTTTCAAATATTGCAGGTGTCGGTGATCTGTAATCACAGTAACGGTGTGTCGGGCCCCCAGAAGATAATGCTGGCAAGCCTTAAAGGCGGACTTGATAGCTAGAAGTTCCTTATCAGTAATAGTGTAATTGATTTCAGGAGGCGAGAATTTGCGGGACCAAAATGCCACGGGATGCAACTGATTGGTTACTGGGTCCTTTTGTGATAGAACTGCCCCCATGGCAAGGCTCAAAGCATCAGTTTCAACGATGTAGGGGAGTTCTGGGCGAGGATGTTTTAAGATCGGTGCAGAGATAAATCTAGTCTTCAAATTCTGGAAAGCTTGTTCCGCCTCGGTAGACCATTCAAAACGTTTGTTTTTCTTTAACAAGGCGGTGATGGGCTGGACTATTCGAGAGAATTCGGGGATAAACCTGCGGTAAAAGTTAGCGAAGCCTAACATGCTTTGAACACCTTTTACGGAGGATGGCGATGGCCATTTGAGAATTGCATCGACCTTCTTTGAATCCATACGCACTCCGCTAGGTGATAATATGAATCCCAAGAATTCAACTTCAGTCACGTTGAAAACACATTTTTCCAACTTAGCAAAAAGTTTGTGTTGACGCAATCTCTCGAGGACCATTTTCACGTGTTTCCGATGTTCAGTTTCCGATGAAGAATAAACAAGGATGTCGTCAATGTAAACAACAACACACACATCTATGAGCTCTCTGAGGACATCGTTCATAAAATATTGAAAGGCGGCCGCGGCATTGCAAAGTCCGAAGGGCATGACCTGATATTCAAATAGCCCATACTTGGTGCGGAAGGCCGTCTTCCATTCATCGCCCTCTTTTACTCGTACCAAGTGGTAGGCTCCTCTAAGATCCAGCTTTGTATATATGCATGCTTTTCTGACTTGGTCCAGGAGTTCAGGGATCAAAGGTAACGGATATCTATTCTTAACGGTGATCTGGTTCAGGGCGCGATAATCTATACAAGTTCTAAGGTCCCCTTCTTTTTTTGGAACGAAGAACAAAGCTGAGGAAGCAGGGGACTTGGAAGGACGAATAAACCCATTCGCTAGGTATTGATCCAGGTATTGTCGGAGGTGAAGATTCTCAGGCTCGGTGAGGGCATAAATTCTACAACAAGGAGGAGTAGATCCAGGTATCAGGTCTATCTGGCAGTCATAAGACCTATGAGGAGGTAGAGAGGTAGCCTGATCCTTCCAGAAAACATCTTGGAATTCTAGGTATTCAGGAGGTAACTGGGGAGCCTCCGAGGAAATTGCTGCCAGTGCAACACCAGGTCGAGGGTGACAAGTAGAGACACATTCTGGAAACTGAACCGTTCTTGCTCGCCAATCGATCTGAGGATTGTGCTTCTCTAACCAAGGAATTCCTAGAATAATCTGGAACTGAGGGGCCTTGATCACATCGAACACGATCTTCTCATGGTGTCCATCTTGACTTACTAGCGTCACTTCTTGGGTGGTATGCGTTACTGGTCCGGAGGCTATCTCCGTACCATCCACCGTAGTAATGACGTCCTTTACAGCCTTTGGACAAAGAGTCAGATTCATCCTCAAAACCATTTCACGATCCACATAATTGCCAATGGCACCGCTGTCGACGTAAGCTTCAATCGCATGTAATCGATCCGGATGTTCAGGGCTAATGAGGACCATAGGTATCACGAAATGCGAGGTCACAGAACTGGTTTTAACGCTCGGCAAGAGGACCTCTATTCTTGTCGGGCGAGGTTGTTTCCCTGCTCAGAGTTTGTGACCCTGGTAACTGCAGCTCCTACTGCCTTCTTGGCTGGTTTCACCGGACAGTCTCGAAGAAAGTGCCCCGAGTTTCCGCAATAGAGGCATAATTGCAGCTGTTTTCTCCTTTCCCGCTCCTTTTGTGTTAGTGGTCCTTTCAGGCCCCCTATTTGCATGGGTTCCCCAGAGTCTACTCCTTTGGTAGGAGTTGGTGGTTTGGAAAATACTCGAGCATCAAACTTGGAACGATCGGCCTTCCTGTTCTGCAGTCTGTGGTCAATTTGAACGACTAAGTCAATATAGTCCCAACAGTCTTGCGGGGGATTCACTACTTGGGCTAACACATCTTTGAGCTCTCCACGTAGACCTCTATAAAACAGCGTAATCCTTTTGTCCTCAGGCCATCGAGTTTCCACTATCAGTCTGTTGAAAGACGCAATATAAGCCAAAAGGTCTTGATTACCCTGTCGCAATGAAAGGAGCTCATTGTCCAAGGCCTGCCCCTGTGAATGTCTTGCAAACAGTTTTTCCATACTGAGCTGAAAAGCTTGAAAATCATGGAGAACCGGATCATCTTGATTAACTAGAGGGATCGACCAGTCTGCCGCATTGCCACTAAGGTACGAAAGCACGAAAGCTACCTTAGCTTGATCAGTTGGAAAGGCTGCTGGCCGGCATAAGAAGTGCAACCGGCACTGATTAATAAATACTGCAAACCTCTTTGGGTCACCAGAAAATCGTTCGGGCGGAGCCAGAGGTACATTCCCAGGTAGGTTGATCTGCACTGGGTTCTTAGAGGATGTTGAAGGAAGATTTGCCCCTGATGCGGGTAACGGAGTTTGTCCGGCTTGTGACTGTAGCAATTGTCTAGCGAGATCGTCTGTTCGCTCCTTGGAAATAATCAGTTCCCTTCTTAGAGCATTCGTTTCCTGACGGGCTGCATGCACTTCTGCTCTTAGTTCCCCAAGTAACTGGGCTAGCTGGTCGGTATCCAAGGTTTCCATAGCGCCTGGGTGGGAGTTTTGCGGTAGGCTTTGCGTTCTGTAACGCTCACCTGATTCCCGCAGAGGCGCCGGTCTTGACTGGGTGAATGCCGTATCTTCAAAGGTGATGTGTAACACACGGTTGGCTCTTTGGGCTGGACCTCTGTGCACTGTATGTCTGACTCGAAGAGTAAGATGTCTGCAGATAGAAAATATGGGATTAATGAACTGGGGTTATTGGGTGCCTCTCTCCTCTTCCCTTTCTCTTCTCCTGTAGAACCCCAAAGGTTAACGCCCTCACCTTAGGTAAGTGAACGCCGAGCTCTCCATCTGCCTCGGGGCAGGGTGCCGTAACCAGTTTCTTCACTGGATAAGGGTGCAGGCCTCTTGACCTCAGAGGACTGCTGTCCGTCGTTAACTGCACGAACGGTAAGTTCTGGGCACTTCAAATGTCTTAAAAGTCTTTTGTAATGATATCTCTTGTTTTGCAGGGTTCCGGCGATGGCGGATGGCGGGCTGATGAGAGTTGAGGATCGAACCCGCGTGAGGAATAGAAGCGCCTGGAAGCACGTAAGTAAGCGCTTGTAGCCTGCTTCACGATGCGCACTAACTGTCCCTTTTATCTTGCAAGCACAAGTTCGGAGCTTTAGAGAAGCTGAAGGGTGCTGGAATACCCACTGGATTCGGCGTGGGAAGGAGTAATGGCACGTGAGTAATAAAGTTGCCCAATGTCTTTAAACGCACTTTCTTTTGTCTTTCAGATGCGGGATGCAGCGCCGAAGGCCTCCGGAGCGTGCAAAGAGCTGGTAAGCTTTTGTCTTTCAGATGCCGGAATGCAGTGCGAAGACCTCCGGAGCATGTGAAGAGTAGGTAAGCCTTTGTCTTTCAGATGCCGGAATGCAGCGCGAGGCGTTGGTGACAGCCGATGGACCAGGTAAGAGATGCGCTGCCACTGAAGACCGTAGTGCTAACCTGTTCTTTCTTTGTCTTTACAGGTGCTGCTGAAGACTGGATTCCAGGATGGTAAGCCTTTGTTCCCTTAGGCCCAGGATCAGAAGCAGAAGACACGATGAGCGTTCTGCTGCAGAGAATGCAGAATAACGCAAAGCAAGATTCATCCATCGGGTGTGGTTTAAATAGCCTCCTGTAGTGCTTAGGTGTCTCCTTCCACAGCCACGCCTAGGTAAGAAAAGAGTTCCTGCTTTCCAGAAGAGTTCCAGTGTTCTGAACCTAGGGAGTGGCTCCTGCCCTACCCAACAGGAAAAGTAGTCCCAAACAGAAGAGGATCAGGGGTTCAACTGGCAGGTAAGTAAGCAGCATGGTCTGCTGCAGGTAAGTCCACCCAAGCATTATGAGCCCGGCGCTTCCAGCGCTGGGACTGGGCATCTTTATGAGCCTGGTGCCACTGGCGCCAGGGCAGGGTCCAAAAGGTCCCAATTGGGACTGGCTGGCACTCGGAACCGGGGTTATGGGTCTGCTTCCAAGGGAGTCGGGCAAGTCCTGATCTTTTGGAAGCAGAGATCATGACACCCACCGCTTTACACAGCGCTCCTTAAGGGTCTTAGGCTGAAGGAGTTTACAAGCCGCACACTGCTTCTTGTTGTGATCTAAGGGGAGACAAGAATTACACATTCTATGGTCGTCTTTCCACCGGTATCTGACCCTACACTTAGGGCAGAACCTAAATGGAGTCCTTTCCATAGTGAAAGGTGTAAGCAAAGATGACCAGACCTAGAGGGCAAAGAGGGGGAAAGAGGAAAGACATAACGAAGATATGGCCACCGCGTCCCCACTCTCCCTACTGTGAAGGCCGGCCAGAGGACCCGGCCACATGGATGCTTCAGCTGCCGGATCTTAGGTGCCGAAATCCTCCGCCGTAGACAAATCCCCTGCAGTCTTCGTCGAAGGGGGAAATAACCGACAAGAAGGTTTAAGATAAACAATGTCTCTTATGTAAGAGCTCTGCTATAGGGCGAACAGTTATCTGGGCGGAAAAAAACAATCTGAGGGACCTCAGCGCGTGAGGGATTTTTGGTACACTACACGTCACAATACGGATAGTGTTAAAGACACGCCTATGCCGACGTCCCCTTTCGGTCCCTGAAAGACAGATGCAAAACTCTGCGGTTAACACTGGATGTCGGACCATATGCACAGCATGTGATTCTAAGCAGATTAACAAGCATCAGAAACATTATTACCCAATCGAAATTGGTACTCACTTTATCAACCTCAGAAGGATGAGAGGCTGAGTCAACCTTGCCAGAATTTGAACCTGTGACCCAGATCAAACACAGGTCCCAACAACAAGTGCTTAACCCGCTGAGCCATTTTACCAGGTGTTAGGGAGAATTCTCTGTATAGGCTAATTTCCCAAACCTAGTGAGTCCCCCAGCAGCTTTGCTGGATTTTTGGGGTTTATTTCTTCTCCTGCTAAGAGTTAGACTCTTTTTCTCCCACTCGTAGACATGATTTGAGATATCCTTTGACTTTGTAATGTGTTTTATGGGCTATGGGGTCTTTTACTCCATAGGGTTTCATGTGTTTTTGGTAAGTGTGTTACACAGCACCCTCAGTGCAGTAACACAGGGGTGTCATAGTGACCCCCAAACATAGACTCCATACCCTGGGACTGACTACTGTCTCCCAGGGCATGTAAAGTCACCATTGACTTTACTAGTCTTAAATTGTGAACAGAACCAGTACAAACCATCATATTGTCAAGACTTGATGGTCGTGTAGCCGATGAAACCTCCGTCCCCAAGTACCACTCGAGCAAACAAGAAATTACTGCCCGAGCAGTCCTTGAGGCCACAGGTGGTGATCTTCGTCAGCCGCAACCAGGAATGCCTGAGGATGCCGGAAGGTGCCCCCTATGACCACTGTAAGGTAAACACGAGGTTAGGTCAAAAACATAGAACCCCAGACTTGTATATGAATGTGTAATAAGTCTAGAATAAGGCTTACCCTTAGGAGTTGGTCGGGACTTAATAATGGTGTAAAGATGTTTGTCGGAGGCAGCCGGCAAGGGTGACAACCAGATGACAGGTTGGTAAAGCACTTAGTATGAATGAAATCACCACCTTACGTAGAAGCCAGAAAACGTAAGTCAATCAGTTGAAAAGTGCGTAATCCAAGAACATAGTTCATAACAAAAGGGCAATCCAAATAGCAATCCAGGGACAGAAATGTGGTCGAATCCAGTAGAAAATAGTTCCAAACAACTGTACCGTGAAGGAAGAAGCCAAAATCAGAGTCCAAAATCAATCCGAGGTCAGTGGTAGTAATCTGAGTCCGTAGTCCGTAATGCGCCCAACAGGATCAGCTGTGAAGCGCTGAAGGGCAGTCAGCGCGTCCCTTTTGAACGCTGACTAATGATCACATGACTCATCATCCGTCACGTGATCGAACATACTGAAGAAGGAGCTCTCAGGTGCCGGCAATGGAGACGTTGTAGAATGCCCGTGGCGCATCTCCATGGCAACTGCCACCGCCGGAATGGAAACCAACGCTGAGATGGCAAGAACCGGCGTCGTTGACCTTGTCCCATTCCTTGCCAGCAGGCCTGCAGGGGAGAGTGTTTTTTGGCATGTATTTTGGTGGAGATAGTGGGAGCTGTATTGTGAGATGTGTTCATGGAACGTAGGGGCGTGACACATATTGTGGAAGTACTGGTAGGGGTAATTAGATTGCCCCTGGGTCTGTTTTTGGAGGGGGCACTGTGCAGTCCCCCCTCGTCGAGTTTCTGGCTGGTGGCAGTGGTTACCACGCGAAATATTCCACCGGAATATTTCCCATGGGATTTTCCCATTCATTTTAAACGCACCACTTTTTTGGTGCAATGTTAAAGATACCGCTGGGTTATTTATTTAATATTTATTCCCCGGTCGGGTCTTTTTGCCAGGACTCGGTTTTAAAATGGCATTTGTGTTCGCCTCTGTAACTCAAACCCAAGTCGAGCCCTTTGTTCCACTTTTGGCGGGCTTCTGCACAGAAGCCACCAAAAGTGGTGCCACTCTGTCTGGGTCTACAGGATGGGTGGGAGCGGGGTTTAGGCACCCTGGACTAAGTTGCCTCGGCAACTCAAGTCGCACTCTTGTGTGATTGGCCCAGTGGTGAGCCGCCCGGCTCACCACTTAGCATGTTTGAGTGACAGCTAGGACTGATGAATGGGGGTTTTCTGTATAAAAGCAGGGCTTTGGGGACTGGAACTTCAGAAGTTGCCACAGGACCAAAGAATCCAAAGAGGGAGAAGCTGAGCCGACCTGCAACGATGACACCACCGGTGGAGGCCTCCTGAACCGCCTCACTACTTCCCGACGACAGAGAAGATCTTCATCCCGGAGAGTCTTCTTCCTCTGAACTGGTGGGGATAACCAGTTCGCCCTCTTTTCGCCTTCCTGGATCGTCTCATGGTCGAATCGCCCGTGCCAAGCACCCCGGCGGCCGGATAGCCACGCTTCACCACTACCGCGAATAAAAGGGTAGCACCTTTTAACCGGGAAACTCTGTGGCTGGTTTCTTCCCTGACAGTGCAATGGCCTCCAGCTTTCCTCCACGTCGAGATCTTCTCTTCCCCTGAACGAAGCACCAACTTGCACCCGCTGCCAGGAACAACTGCCCCCGCTGGAGCTTTCTCACCATTTCAGGTACTGTGGCCTGCCTGGTCTCCCTTGCAACAAACTGTTCAGGGTGTCCCGTAAATCCTTGACTCTCTATCCTGGGGTGTCCTGGGACCTGTTAAATAACTTTCTCTGAACTAATCCAACTCTTTTTGAACTATCTGCAAAGACCTTTAAAGTATAATTCAACTGTGTAATCTTGGACACATTCCGCCTTGCTCTCTCCAAGAGTGGGCCTGGCCTATGAACTTTCTTGCTCTACAGTAGACTCTGCCTTTCCTTATTTGCTGTGGTTCTTTTAAAAGTGTTGGTATTGTGTGCTTTCGTAATTCTGCCTTTTCCCTCCCTTTTTTAACTAACTTTCTGGAGTGCCATCTTAGGTTAGGCGCTCACCTCTGTGTGCAAATAAGTGGTGTTTTAACTAAGACTTGTTCAATAAGTAATCAGGGATGTATATATATTGATAGTGACTGTGTTTGAACTTGCTTGCCATATTAGTGTTAGTGTATTTTACAAGTGTGTTTTTAAATAAATAATTATATACTTTTATACCAAAGCTCTGGTCAGTGTTTGCTTGTGCTACTGTATCTTTGTACCTATTTTGTATACTCTATATACACTGTCTAACTCTTCTTCAGAGAGGTCTGGCTGCTCAGCCACAGCTACCAGGTAAATCTGGGTGGTACAGACTGCTACCAATTGGGTTTACAACACCTGTAGTCCTAAGCCTTTTGCAGTGGTCCCTAAGGGAACTGCACAGGTTTCTGCCTAACACCGGGTGAAGAAGAAGAAGCTTTGAGGGAGGCAACCGTTTTTAGGAGATCTGGAGGAGAGAGAGAGGAGAGGATTCGGTCCAAAAGGGCAGTGTGTGTCCCAGAGTGCAGGGGGTGCTAATGCTGTGAGAGGTTGATTCAATGGTTTCTCTGATTTTACCTTATTTTTGAACAATGATAAAATTAATGTGAAGAAAATGTGGAAAAAAACACAAATAAAGGGCTGGCATTCTCCCTCGAAGGACCTAGCACAGTGTAGGCATAAAGGAGCATGAGGATTGCCTCAGGGGGAGCAAACAATAGTTAAGTACAAAATGCCTACCGTCTCCAAATATCTAAATAGGCCTAAGATTGTTGAAATACATGTGTCAAACCAGATACAGATAGAGATTAGAAAAAGCATATATGAGGAAGAGGAACAATATGTAGGGTATTTTCACTTAATAATTGCAAAGAAATAAATGCTATGATTGGGTTACATGTTGATTCTTGAAAGGTTAATGGGTGCCATTCCAAACATAAGCAAGGCTGAAGGTTAAAATGTTACATGAGAGCAAAGGAGTGGTACTGATTTTGCAGTAGATACATATCATATTCAAAGATGTTCTCAGACCGAATTAGGTTCACAGAACTGTTATGGCAATTACATATTTCAACATAAAAAGCTTAGCTATCTTAACCCATGCAAATGCAAATATGAGACAGCATCCATGCCCAGAATTGCACAAATGCATGTGCTTGAGGCGTAAGGGTATGAAGTCACAACCTGAAGAACCTTTTCCTCGTGCACACCTATGAGCCAACAGCCATGCCATCACTCTATGTGTGTCTGCACTGATGACTGGTACCATGCTACAAATCAACTGGCAGTGTTGCCAGGCCGTGGCCCTTGGGCTGATGTGTAGGCGAAGGGGTACCCATTTGGAAATTAAAAAAGAATTCAGCCAATGTAACCAAGGGAGGCAAACACAGGCCTTTCCATGAGAGCCAAACTAGGAATATATTCCATCCGGGAGAACAACATAGTCTGTCACTTCCAAGTGGAAGGGCCATAAACTGCCAAATCCAAAGCCAAGGCTTTGAACGTAAAAGTTAATGAGGTTGTGGAAACCTTCCCCAATTTCAGCCTTTTAACATGCACTGTAACGTGTCATTAGTAAGCCTGTGATAGATGCTTTGGCTTCATAAATAGGCAACTATTCAAACTGATGATAGAGAATGAACCCTACATTAACCATTCATGTCACACTCCATAGGAGAGACCAGGCACAAGATATTCAAGTTCATGTCTTAAAAGAAATGACGTGAATCACTAGGAACATTGTATGCCAGATTTGGGAACCTTGCAAGTGTCTGTCAATTTGACAACATGTAGACTAAATCAGGGCTGTGGCTCAGAAAGAGAAAGAAGTAGAAATTACTTACCCTAATGTTCTTTCTAAGGCTTCTTCTCCTGCAGATTCCTCATCTCTGTCCGGGAGGTACCTCTTCCAGAGCACCCTTCAACAACAGGGCTTGCAGTTCTTTCTGGAGCTCCAGTTCTGGTTGTATGGGAGCGGGGGAGGTCTGTCTGGGGGTCTTCGCAAGAAAGGTAGCTAGTACCCACATTGGATCGCCCCATTGTGGCACGTGATCCCCAATCCTCCCTCTTACTGGGGAAACATGGGGAGAGAACTCACAGCGGCTTTCTGGCCAGTGCCGGTCCTACCGTTGCTGCTGTTATCTGCTGCCCCCTAAAGGCCCACCTGCGCCTTCCAGGGCACGGGAAATGCCTCTACCCGGTTCCATTTCATTTCATCACCGGAATTTTCAAAGCCTGGCATTTCAACGTGGAACTGTTCATCATATATTTTTTTATGTTTTTTGGGGGAAGGGGTGCACGTTGAAATGGCAGGCTTTGAAAAATCTGGCGATGAAAGGACGCTGTACACTCTGCCCTTGCCTGGATTGTGGGGGCTGCACCTTTCTCCCAAATGGGACAAACCTCTGAAGGAGAAATTACTTACCGTAATGTTCTTTCTATGGATTATTCTCCCGCAGATTCCTCATCTGATGGATATTCCCTCCAGGTCTTCTGACCGTCGATCCATCTTGCTCGACATCTGGTCGTCGGCTCCGGACGTGACGTCAGGCTTCATATAAATACCACGTCACTACGCCCGAACCTCTGTTCCCCCTTTTTTCCCTGAGCACTACATGCTGGTTAGGAAAACAGAGAGAACAAACGGGCTAATAAGCGCTTAAAAATGAAATAACTAGAGACCTCCGCAGGAGGAACAATTGCAACAAACACTACAAGTAGTATCAGAAAACGCTTTTTTTTTAAACTGCGGCAGCAAGTCAGAAAACAGAGAAAGATGACCATCACCAGGTCAACGTGAAAGAGAAGATGCACGCCACACCACACTGACTTTCTGAGCGGGGGTGGATGGGAGGGGAGATGAGGAATCTGCGGAAGAAGAATCCATAAAAAGAACATTACGGTAAGTCATTACTCCTTCAATGGATTGCCTTTCTCCTGCAGATTCCTCATCTGATAAACTCAGAAAGCAGTAGATGACGGAGCCAGGAAGAAAGTTATGCTAAGAAATTTTGACGCACTGCCCTGCCAAAACGCACATCATCTTGAGTATTGTCGCTCAACATCTCCTGTCAAACTCGAACACATCATCCAAAACATGGTGCAAAATTACATGTAATGCCATGGCAGAGGCCTCCATCGATGTGGACTTATTAATTAACAACCCCGGGCGTGCCAAAATTAAACTTTTCCAATGTGATTGGATACAGAACTTAAATGCCTGTGCCCGATACAAAGATTTCCATATAACAATGTTTGGGAGGAAAAGATACAGGCAAATGGCAGAATATCTCACCAAATGCTCTTCACCACACATCCGAAGTCAATATATGCACTTCAGGTTCAATTTGTGGCATACGCGTGAAATATTGGCCGGGAGGAAAGTAATTCCTAAATGTTTAATGCATTGTCGATACCGTCTAGATGAACATGAACTTGAATCTTTGCAACATTTACTGGTGTCGTGTCCTGCTCTTTCTGTAATCCGTAAACAATTTTTCCAAAATGTGTTTGAGTTCACAGTACAGCTAAATCATCAAGAAATCTGGCAATCAGTTTTTTCATGTACAAGATTAGCGGTAAAAGTGGCAATTGTCCACTTTTTGGAAGCTACAGTGCCTGACCACAGTGAGTTAAGAAGGGTGGAAAGTGGGATATGATGACCCCAATTTACTGTAATGTAACAATAGCAGATGTCTGTAGTGTCCTTTTCTTGTCTTTGTAATTGTTCATAATTTTAATAGCTACATTTAACTGTCAATTCTAGTTTATGGTTTGATTTTAATGAAGTGCATTTTATGATTGTATTGTGTAAAATATTTGAAAAGTTTTTATACAACTAAACAAATCAAAAAATCAAAAAAATGGAAGTTATATGAAATGAACTGGATCCATACCATTGATTCCAACCAAACATATAAAACTTATACAGAATATGTCTTATTTGGAACAAAACAATCTGTCAGGGCTTTATATTTATTAAAGTGCCCTTGCCCGAAGATTCCCACCGTCTATATGAGGTTCAAATTGAATCAGCTTCCGACACTGGAACGCGTCCAATACAAACTCCCTCTCATAGCACGCAATGAAAGAGCTTGTCGTTTCTGTCACAATGACACCCAAAATGAAACAATAAAGCATTTAGTTTTATACTGTCCTCATTTTGAAATCACTCGTCAAAATCTTTTGTCTGATTACTTTCCAGAGTTAACGCTGATCGCCCGACAGTCATTCTGGGAAATGGCGATGTCAGGTACCAGCACACACCTTATATTGGCATTGGGTAGATTTCTGTTAAAACTTAAAGAAATGCTTATGGTGTTGGACAACTCACAATTTCTATGATTTAGCCTTCAATGGTTGTTTTGTTTCACTTACACACACAGAGGATAACCTCACGCCTACTGCGTGATTAAATGTACCCAAATGTTGAATGTTATCAATTCATTTTTTCTCATATGATGGGTTGTTCTATTTTCTTTGGCAATGTATATCTATATGTCTAAACTAAAGTGCCTGTGCTCATTTGTATTGCATGCACTCTACTTTTCTTGATCCTATACACGACCCATGTCTTAATGTTCTGTATATACTGTACTTATGTAACCCATAAAATATATGGAGATTGTGTTATTTCCATTCTTTAGTACTGTTGACTCTATCTGCTTATGGAGAAACCTAGTAGTTAACATACGAATTTGTCAAAATCCAAACTGGATGTTTTTTCAGTTTCTATAGTTTTATAGGCTGATCCTATCATATGTTTTTACCTGAGAAACTATTATAACAAAAACTTGTGATGTAATATATATAGGCGTTTGTAAAGGTTTTCTTTTTGTAAAACATATACAATTTTTAAATAAAAAGAAAAAAAAGGCATATTGCGTTCTGTGGTGAGGCCTTCATCTAAAATGTCAGTAAGGTCATAACCTTGTATGGGCGCCACTGATGCATGCAATCCCAGGGTGTTAATAACCCTTTCTACTAAGGTCAGAATTTAGACGTATTATGAACATAGGGCTGGGTTTGCTGAAATTCGAGGTCTGGAGAGGTGTCCAGACGGCTGGCACCATGCAGGCCTTGAGCCAGCTGCAAAAGCTGATTTTGGCCGTCAAAATAATTGACCCCTCCTGAACCCATTTAAATAGGGTCGACATCCCCCTGATCATAGGCCTCATTACTGCCGAAGATACCTGCCATAGTGTTGAAAAATTCAGACCGGCGTTCCGGGGTGGATGTTTTCTCGACAACCGTCGACATCCAGGGTTTGTCTCTGTGCCAATATGGTGGATGTCAGTGTCGATCGGGATCGAGACGCCGTAGCCTCGACATCCTTGGGATGCACAGGGTTGATCTGGCTTCCATAGAACCTCCTTCGGTGTCGAAAGATTTATCAGCGCTGACATTGTCGGTACCGGGGTGGCTAGAGGGTTCGGATATGTTGATCGCCGCTCTTGGCTCTGAAGCCTTCTGCGTGGGGGGTGTTAGCTGAGTGGACATGTGGAGTCAGGGTTTAAGCCCCTGGGAACCGGATCCTGTGCACAGCATCTAGGAAAGTAGCATGCACTTACCCGGATTGTTTTGCCCTGCTGGAACCCTTTTTCACCAAAACTGCTGATGTCGGTACAAACCTCTGTGTCCTAGGGTGGGTGATTATTAAAGATGCTCACCCTCAGGGCTCCCTCTGATCTGATGTTCAGATTCTCTGGAGGTGAGTCTCAACCACATTTTCCATCGAATTACATTGGTGTTCCTCCTGCTCTGCTGCATCTTCCTCTGGGGCTTCTGGTCCATCCTCTGACCTCTGGATCTTTCAAGGAGGTCTCCCCAGGTCCTCCTTGTGGGTGTTTGCTGCAGAATCCTCACCTGTGGGGATAAATCAGCCTTACCTGCATTTTCTCCATGAAAGCGCATGGTCCATTGCACTGGTAATTGTTACTAAAACATATCCTGATTCCTTGTGGGCATTGTGCTGTGAAATTATTTTCCACCACTAGCCTGATATTAATTATCATGCGTGCATTTGTAATATTTTAACACTATGTCCATGGGGGCACAAATTAATGTGGTGTGCCAGTGTTGGCATTCGGCACTTTAGGTCTATTTTACTGGTTGGTTAAAATGCATGAGCACCTTTCCTTCCTATCCCCTGGGGCCAACCATAAATAACAGGAGTGGGTTGTGTCTTTCGGACACTGTACTTAATTTTGTAGGCACATAGGGGATTTTACTTGCTGGCTAAGCTGTGTGGTTTCCTTGTTCTCGCCCCCTCTGTTAATGTATGTTGGGTGCCTACCTGAGATAGTGGACCCGCATCTCGGCAGCAGGGTGAGGAGTTCCCCTTTAAACATGTACTGTTTGTATAGTATACTATGTACTTTTTTTATACTCTACATAATGTGTTAAGTACTTATTTGACCTGTTAGAGATCCATGGGTCAGATTCACAAAAAAGGACCACAAATGAAAGGAGTGCAGAGAATGAGCTTATTTAAGTTGTGCTGCTTTCAGAAATGCTCAAGTCATCTTTTTAAAAAAAAACGTTCTTTATTGATTGATTCACGTCTCAAGACATTAATAAAAGCAAGAGGAAAAAACACATTTTCGTGTTAACATACAGCATCAAAAGTACAGTCCATGTCATACGTCGTATGCTATCGGCCTAGTTTCCCCAGACGCGTGTGGAACACGCAGCAGGGCCTCTTCACTGGGCCATCATTAGCATGATGGAATATTCAGCAGTTTAGGGTAAATACTAGGACATTGTCTAAAGTTACCTACAATGCAGGCTGTAGCTCAGGCGTTGAGATAGTAAATAGGACACCAAGGAGCCCCAAATGTTCTTAGGCCTGTTCTGATGGCCACACAGTAGGCCATATTCCTTGTCAGTGTCAATGAGCCAAACCAGATCCTTAAGCCAAGTGTGTATTCAAGGAGGGGACTGGTTAGTCCCTCTCAAGATACATCTACTACCAACTATCATGACCGTTGAAAGCAGCTTCCAGTTCTGTTTTAGGATCTAAGGGAGCCAACCAAACATACAGCATATTTATTATGTGCACTCCAGCATGCTTGAGACTACCTCCACCACCCCTTCCCAGGGCCCTGTCCGTGCCAGGACGCAAACTGTTGGCACTTCTCAGGAGGCCAAGAGGTCCACCTGGGGGTGTCCCCACCTGCTGAAGATCTCCTAGAGCACAAGGTTGTTCAGTTGCCACTCGTAATTGTCAGCTCCAAGTCCGCTGAGCCTGTGCGCCTCCAGGTTGGATTCCCCCGGAAGGTGAACGGCCGTGAGGTAGATGTTGTTCTCCAGGGCCCATGCCTAACTGCCAGTCTGCACACTGGAGGGGATCTGGTACCTCCCTGCTTGTTGACATAGAACATGCTGGTCGAGTTGTCTGTCTAAGTGAGGATAACCTTGCCCCGATAACCGGAAGGAAGACTCTGAGCGCTAGCCAGATGGCCTTTAGTTCCAGCCAATTGATGTGGTACTCCTGCTCCTGCCGGGTCCAGGTGCGATGGATGTAGTGGCTGTCCAGGGTGGCCCCCCATCCCTTGAGAGAGGAGTACGCAGTGATGGTGACCTGTGGGATAGGCTGCCGGATGGGCTTGCCCGTCCGCAGGTTGCAGTCTGTGGATCACCATGTGAGGTCTGGGTGGAGAGAAGGAGGAACGTTTATCATCTCCGCCTGGTTCCATGATGCTGTGAAGTGCAGTTGTATGCTCCTCATCCTGAGTCTTGTGTGGGGATTGCCAATAGGACCGCTGCCATGAAACCAAGTAGGTGTTGGTACCACCAGGCCGATGTAATCTCTCTGCTGAGGAAGTGCGCAGTGGCCCTCCTGATGGCTGTGATCTTGTCCTCCAAAGGGAAAACTCTCTCAGAGCACGTGTCCCAGATGAGCCCCAAGAAAGTCAGTCTCTGCGTAGGCTGCAGCTGCGACTTCTTGAGATTGTGTGAAAAGCCCAGATCGTGTAGTGTGTTCATAAGAGCGTGGGAAGTGAGGTGCACAGCCTCCGGAGATGTCACCCTGACGAGCCAGTCGTCGAGGTACGAGTAGATGTGGTGGCCCTGAGGATGGCCGTCACCGAGTTCATCAAACTGGTAAAGACCCTAGGGGGCGAGTTGAGGCCGAAGGGAAGCACCTTGTATTGGAAATGGTAGCCCATGATTCTGAATCGTAGAAAAGAACAAATCGGGACGTGTAGGTACATGTCCTTCAGATCCAGGGAGCACATCCAGTCTCCCCTGCACAGTGTCTCTGCTATGAGCGCTGATGTAACCAACTTGAATTGTGTAGAGGTAGGGAGAGGTTGAGGGTGGAAAGGTCGAGCACAACTCCCTTGCCCGCCTGGTTCTTTTTCTGAATGACGAAAATCCTGGAGTAGAAGCCCAAGCCTCGCTGGGAGTCTGGGACTTCCTCCACTGCCTGGCTCTCGACAAGCGACCGGATCTCCGCCAAAAGAGTTGCTGTCCCGAACTGTGGGAGTGGAGGGGGAAGACGGAGAAGAGGCAGGGATAGGAAGATGGTACCCAGTGGAAACTACGGAGAGGATCCAGGGGTCCGCGCAATTCTGGTGCCAGAAGTGTGAATGGAGAGCAAGCCTGTCCCCACTGGAGACACATGGACCCGGAGTGGCGTGTCATGCCTTCTTTACCTCTGAGGCTGTTGCGGAGGAGGGGGACCGGAAAAAGCCCTTACTCCCCCGCTTTTTGTTGCTTGTGCCGATGTTGGGTCGGGGAACGGTCCGGCTGCCTGTACCTCCGCTCTTGGAAGCTGCAGAACCCTTCGTATGTACGCCCCTTCACCGAGCGCTGCTGTGACTAGGTGTACACTTTGTGCGTGGTCTTTGTAAGGATGGATAAAGCTGTTTTTCTTTTTATCCAGCTCCTAGTCCATGGTGGAGTGGAAGAGGTCACCCCCTTCAAACGGCAGGTCCAAAATGCACTCCTGGACATTCGGGTTGAACTTAGTAGCACAGAGCCAGGCCGTTCTTCTCATGTCCTTGGCAATGCAAATGGCCTGGCCAGAGGTGTCAATGTGGGCCAGAGTGGACTCCATGATGTCTTGTGCCACCATTTTGGCCTCTGCCAGTCCTGCCTTGAAGTCTGCAATTTCCCGCCAAAGCCTCTGGTTAACAGCTGTCAGCATTGCAACTGCGTTGGCTTGACGAAGATGCAGTGAGGCGTTGCAATAAAACTTCTTCCTGTATGCCTCCAAGATCTTCTCCTCCTTGCCTAGCAGTGCCGTTGACGAAGAGGCCGAGGATGACTGAGGCTTGGAGTAGAGTGATGCCGCAGCAATCACCGAAGAGTGTGGCTGAGGATGGGCTGATAGCAAGATTGTATCCCCTTCCATTTGCCTGTACTTGGCATCCAGGTGTCGATTGACCGGCTGGACAGAGTGGGGCTTGAGCCACCCCTTTTTGGCCAAGGCAGCAATGTCCTTCTGCATCAGGAACACCGTTCTAGCTGTGGGGTGTAGCGTGGGGACCTCAGCAAGCACCCTCTCTGCTGGTTGCTCAACTTCGGGTTGAGGAAGACCTAAGTACTCTGCCAGCCCTGCAAGACGTTTCTGGAAGGCGTTGGCTGACTACGGTGTGTCGGGGTCCTCTTCCTCGTCCGTGTCCCTCTGGGGGTCGGGAGGGTCCGGACTTGGTGGAGGGGTGCTGAGAGCCAAAGCCTGGGGTGTGGAGTCCAGAGCCGGAGGCTGCGGTGGAGGCTGGTACAGAACCACCTGCACCATCTGTTGGGGGACCGGAGCGGGCAGCGGGAGCTGCTCTGGGGCCTGCAGCGCCAGTACTGGGGCCTGTGGTTACGGAGCCATTGGCAGGAGCACGTCCCTGATGGCACCCCTGAGGATGACCCCCATCCGAGGAGATTTCATGAGCCCGAGGAACCTCTCAAAGAACATGTCCTCGCAGGCCGGAGTGGTGGTAGACGATATTGACAGGGTAGCAGTCGGCTGCTGGAGCCGTTTCATGCCCTGCCCATACGGACGCAGCAGGACCCTACCCTGCACAAATGAAGGATAGGTCGTAGGCCACGTACCTGGTTGACACTCGTTCCTCCACCTGCTCCCTTCCTTGGTGCGGTATCAGACGGGTGCCCATAATGTCTGGCACGGCGGCCATCTTGTCGGGCTGCCATCCACGTGCCTGCGTCGTGTTGCTTGGCTCACTGGGCCCAGACTCGCCCAGGACTCTTGAGTGTGAATCATGAGGCGTACCCTGCACCTCAGATCGAGACCTGGTAGGTGTATCGCCCTCGGCGGAGTTGCCGGTAGTGCTGCATATAGGCGCCACTTCGGACATGTTGCCGGTATTAGGATGTGGCCCTTCGGGTGAAGACCCGGTAAAAGAACCTTCCGGGCCCTCAGCATTGTCACCGGGAGGATCAAATGACCACTTGGCTTGTCAGCCGGTAGCTGGTTTAGCCTCGGTACTCGTGCTGGTATTAGAACCTGAGAGGTTCCTCCCGCACGGGTGAGTCCTTGGAAAGGAGTCTCCCTTGCGGGGTGCACTGCAAAAGAGTGGCCCTACCTGGGGCCTGGATCAATGTTTGACGAAGTCCTTCAGGTCTTCTGGAGGCAACCTCTGGAAGAGCTCCCTCCACCTGGCCAGTCTGTTCTTCGGAGACCTCAAAGAGAGCGTGTTGCACGCGGTACAAGCTTGCCAGCCATGGTCGGGGCCAAGGCAACGGAGGCAGAGGGCATGGGGGTCTGAAGTCGGAAAGAGTCCTTCGCAGGATGGACACCTGCTGAACCCTGTTGAAGTCGACATGCGCCGGGGAGGAGCATGACGCCTGAGGACCAAGTACCTGAATGAAAAAAGACAGAAGAAGAAGAAGTATCCACGCGTGGAATTACATGGCCGAAGCCAAACCCAAGCGCGCTGGTGAATTCTGCCTTTTCCAGTCGACACGGAATAGGGGACTGAGGTGTGGCGCCAGAGGGCGGAGTCAGGGCAGGGCATGCTCCCAGCGCCGCACCCCCGCATGCAGTGTGGAGGAAAGAGGACGGGACGTAAGGGTAATATATATATATATATATATATATATATATATATATATATATATTTTTTTTTTAACAATGAAACAGAAGCGTTCCTCCCAGAGCCATCACCAGATGTCTTCTCGTTTGGACAAAAGCGACAACCCAAAGAACTTTCAGAGCGGAGATGGAGGGGAGGGTCAATGAGGAATCTGCGGGAGAAGAATCCATAGAAAGATCATTACGGTGAGTAATTTCTCCTTCATTGGATTGCTTTTGTCCCGCAGATTCCTCATCATGATAGACTCCCCAAGCAGTTAGGATAACGGAGCAGGGCAGAAAGATTTAAACCAGTAGATTCTGTAGAACCGCCCTACCAAACCATGCATCAGCTCTCCGTGCAACATCCAAGGAAAAGTGCTTTGTGAAAGTATGTAGGGATGACCAAGTGACCGCTCGGCATATATCCCTAACAGGCACCCCTCTCTGGAGAGCTGCAGAGGCTGAAACCCCTCTGGTCCAGTGGGCCCTGATGCCCGCTCGAAGCTCCTTGCATCCGGGTCTGACTTTAATAGAGACATTCTTACAAAAGAACTTCACAAAGGGAGGTTTGCAGCACAAGGCTTGCAGTTCGTTAACCCTCCTGGCAGATGTGATTGCAACCAAACAGCCTGTCTTAAGGGATAAGAGCCAGAAAGAACATGAGTGCATAGGCACAAACGGAGCTGCCATCAAGTAGGTAAAAACCAGATTAAGATCCCAATCTGGGGCAACAAATGGAGTTGGCAGAAACTTGTTTAGAAGGACCTTCAGGAACTGGGCCATGACCGGAATAGTAAAAAAGAACCTTAGTCTGGGGACCTCTTGAACACAGACAGGGCCGCCAAATACCCTTGGACTGTGGCAACCTGAAGGCCTGAAGAGGCCAGCGACAAAAAAATCACTGTGGTGGTGGGGCAAATGAAAGTGTCAGTCTCGCGTTCCCTGCACCACATCTCAAATCTTCTCCACCTGCACGCGTACAGAGATCTAGTAGAAGGTCTGCGTGCAGCCAGGAATACCTCAAGTACCTCCTCAGAGAGGTCCCAGCCATCATACCTCATCCTCTCAACAGCCATGCATGTAGGTTGAGGGAAACCCTAAGACTGGGTTAGGAGATCCGGATGCCGAGGCAACCAGTGAGGTGGACAGATTGTCAGATCCAAGCGATTGGAGTACCACGTTCTTCTCGCCCAGTCTGGGGCGATTAAGATCATGGTTGTGTGAAACCTCTTCAACCACCTGAGAACCGAAGGAATGACTGGAATCAGGGGGAAGGCGTAGTGGAGAGGATAGGTCCAATCCACCAGCAACGCATCCCCCGGCGCACTGTTGGCTAGGAATTCCTTTGAGCAAAACTGCCTGCACTTCCTGTTGGACTCTGTGGCAAACAGATCCACTGCTGAGGGACCCCAAAGAGAGAAGACCTCCTCCAGGACTTCCTGGCACACTTCCCACTCGTGTGACACCGTGCTCTGCCTGCTCAGATGAACTGCCGAAACCGAGATACAGTTCTCCAGCAACCAGAACCACAGCTGTATCACCTCTCTGTACACAGGGAAAGAGAGCGCACGCCACCTTGCTTGTTCAGGTATTGCATGACCACTGTGTTGTTCGTCAGAATCAGGAAATGCTTCCCCTCGAGAAACACCACGAAAGCCCTCAGGGCTAGCCTGATGGCTTGCAACTGCAGCCTGTTGATGTGCCACCTGGCTTCCATTGCTGACCAAAGTACGCTCACCTGCAAGTCCTCGCAGTGAGCGCCCCAACCCTTCAGAGATGCATCCGTGAACCCTCGGGCCTGATACCAAGGCAGCCAGAAGGGTTCCCCCCACCATAAGTTTGCCATGGTCGATCCACCAGCTGAGGTCGTGGACCACTTGGCTGTACTCCTTGAGAGGATCTGTGAGCGCCCAAAAGGTACTGTGGCAACTGACCTTTTAGGAGCCATTGTAAGGACTGCATGCGCAGCCTGGCCTCTGGCACTAGAAAAATACAGCAGGCCATGAGACCTAAGAGGTGGAGGAAGTGAGCCGCCAGTAAGGTGGCGTGATTTCCGTACAAGTGTACCATCTGTGATATGCTGTCGACTCTCTTCAGGAGGGAGGGCCTTCCCCACCCGAGTGTCTAGGACTGCTCTGATGAACAGGAGCCTTTGGACCGGCGTCACATGGGACTTCAAGTTCAGGGAGAAGCCCAGCCTGTGTAGTAGCAGGCAGGTGTCTTCCAGATGAGACAAGACCTTCCCCTGCAGACTTCCCTCGAATCAGCCAGTCGTCCAGGTACGGAAAAACATGTACCCTGAATCTCGTGAGGTTAGCCGCGACTACCGCCATGAGTTTGGTGAAGACCCTTAGAGTGGAGGTCAACCCAAAGGGAAGCACTTTGAACTGATAGTGCTTGTCCCCTATGAGGAACCTCAGGAACTTCCTCTGCTTTCAATGTATCGGCACATGGAAATAGATCTATTGACACCAGCCAGTTCCGAAGTTTAAGAGCATGGAGAATCTCTCTCAACATCGCCATCCTGAATTTGTCTTTCCTCAGGAACTTGTTCAAGGCCCTGAGGTCCAGGATGGGACAGAGACCTCATCCATTCTTGGGCATCAGAAAATACCGGGAATACCAACCCAACCCTCTCTGATCGGCACCCTTTCACAACAGGGCTCTCAGTTCTTCCTGGTCTCCTATTCTCAGTTGGGCCCCTGGCACCATTAAAAGGCATGATGCCATGAGACCCAGCAACCAGAGAAAGTCTGAGACCTGTAAAGTGCGGGCACTTTGAAATTCCATGACAATTTTGGTGAATGTTAATAGCCTTGTCCAAGGGAGGAAAAGATTTCCCTGAGAAAGAGTTCAGGACCACGCTGATAAACCGGAGTATTTGTGAAGGTGTCAGATGGAATTTCTTGAAGTTAAGGCACAATCCCAGCATGCAAGCCCTGATAAGCCAATCATCCAGGTAGGGGGAAGACTTGGATCCCTCACTTCCTTAGATTAGCTATCACAACTGACAACAACTTGGTGCAGAGTCTATTGCTCCGTTCGCTGGGAATTCCCTCGAACAAAACTCTTTGCAATTCCTGTTGTATTCCGAGACAAACAGATCCACTGCTGGGGTACCCCAGAGAGCGAAGACCTCATTGAGGACTTCCTGACACACTTCCCACTCGTGTGAGACCGAGCTCTGCCTGCTCAGAGCATCCGCCAAGGTGTTCTCTGTCCCCGCCAGATGAACTCCTGAGACCGAGATTTGGTTCTATCGCAACCAGAACCACAGCTGAATCGCCTCGGTGCAGAGTGGCCGTGAGTGCACACCATCCTGCTTGTTGAGGTAGTACATGGCCACTGTGTTGTCTGTCAGGACGAGGACATGCTTCCCTCCGGGAGATAGGGCAAAGGCCCTCAGGGCTAACCTGATGGCCCGCAACTCCAGCCTGTTGAAATGCCACCTACCTTCCGATGGAGACCAGAGGCCGCTCACCTGCAAATCCTTCCAGTGGTGCCCCAACCCTTCAGGGATGGATCTGTGACCATTGGGGCCTTGGACCAAGGACGCCAGACGGGTTCCCAGGCTGATAGATTGCTGCATGTGTTCCACCAGCGGAGTTCGCAGACTACCTGGCTGGACACTGAAAGGCGATCTGTGAGCGTTCCCAGACACTGAGGCCACTGGTCCTTCAGGAGCCATTGGAGGGATCTCATGCGCAGCCTGGCATCTGGTATTAAAAAATACAGGGGGCCATGAGACCCAATAGGCGGAGGAAGGAAGCAGCTTGGAGGGTGGCGTGGTTCTGAAACAAATGCACCATCTGGACTATGTTGTTACTGACTCTCTGTTTGGGAGGAAACGCCTTCCCTACCCGGGTGTCTAGGTCTGCTCCGATGAACTGGAGCCGCTGAATTGGTGTCAAATGGGACTTCTTCAAGTTGAGGGAGAAGCCCAGCCTCTGCAGTAGAAAGCAGGTGTCCTCTAGATGAGACAGAAATCTGCCCCGCTGATCAGCCAGTCGTCCAGATATGGGAATACATGGACCCCGTATCTCCTGAGATGAGCCGCCACTACAGGCATGAGCTTGGTGAAGACCCTTGGCGCTGAGGTCAACCCAAATGGAAGCACTTTGAACTGATAGTGCTTGTACCCTACGAGGCGAGGAACCGTAAGAATTTCCTGTGCTTTTGGTCTATCGGCACATGGAAATAAGTGTCCTGTACGTTTATTGACACCAGCCAGTCCTGAAGTTTGAGAGCGTGGAGAATCTCTCTCAACATCGCCATCCCGAATTTGTCTGTCCTCAGGAACTTGTTCAAAGCCCTGGATGGGACCCGAGACCTCCTCCCTTCTTGGGCACCACAAAATACCGGGAATACCAACCCGACCCTCTCTGATCGGCACCCTTCAACAACAGGGCTCTCAGTTCTTCCTGGAGCTCCTGTCCCGGTTGGATTGGGGAGGTGGAGGTCTGTCTGGAAGCCTCTTTTGAAAAGGCAGACAATAACCCCACTGAATCGACTGCAGAGCCCAGGCATTGGAAGTTGTTTCCTGCCACTGGAGCCAATGCCCTGCTAACCGTCCACCAACCGGTGCATCGTGGGAGGGGGAAATGCAAGCGGTTTAGAGGGCACAGGTGACCCTGCCGCTGTTTCTGCTTGCTAGTCTCTAGAGGCCCCTCTGCCCCTTCCGAGACGCGAGAAGCACCTCTGCCGTGCCTGGCTTGCAGGAGCTATGCCTTCCTGCCATAGGTCACATAACGTCTATAGCCTCTGCCCCTGGAGGCGACGCTGAAAGCAGGTTTGACCAGCTGCACCGCTAGGCCCAATGATTTAGCAGCCAACTTGGATTCCTTAAATCTCTCTAAGGATTTGTCTGCTTTCTGACCGAAAGCATGCCACCTTCAATGGGCATGTCCATCAACTTGTTTTGAACATTTGGACATTTGGAGAGAAGCAATACGTTTTTAGATAGGCTTGGCGTCTAATTACAAGTGCCAAACCCATTGCTCTGCCAACGCAGTCTGCTACGTCCAGGCGCGTTTGCAATGACTGCTTGGCTACCTCCTTCCCATCCTCCACCAACTGTAAACATCCCCCATGCATGGCACCCTCAGGGAATTATTCAGCAGCATGTTCCATAGCCTTCCATAAGCCAAAGGAGTACTCACCGAATCGACATGCTATTATAGCAAACCAAAATAAATGGTTTACAGAGGATATCCTGGCTGCTAGACAGACTAAACGTAAAGCGGAAAGACTCTGGAGAAAAGCCCCCTCAGCTGAAACAATGCTCAGTTATAAAAAAGCTGTTAAACACTATAAAGAATCAATTTTTAATGCCAAAGCTACATATTTTAATACAAGAATTCATCAAGCAAAGTCCCATTCCAAAGACATTTTTACCATTTTAAAGGAGCTAAAAAATCCCCCATTAAATAGCCAGGAACACAAGAAAGTAATGCTTGGTGTCAAGCAATTTATGAAGCCTTCACCAGCAAAGCTGAAAAACATCGACTAGCTATTAAGGAACAATTAAGTATCCTTTCCAAGGATGTTACTATACCAGAGCCTATGCCCCAGTCTACTCCATCTCCTCCTGAAACTTTTACCTTTAAAAAAGTCACAGAGACGGAGGTCTTCGAAATTATTCACAAACTTAGACCCTCCTCTTGTAAAGGAGACATATTTCCAGCTAAATTATTCAAGGATTTCGCTGAGACTGTAGCGCCCTGGGTAGTCCACTTTGTAAACCAGTCCTTTGCTGAGTCCTACGTGCCAAGTAATATCAAAGAGGCATGGATCACCCAACTTATCAAAAAGGACAATCTTGATCCTTCAGTTCCAGGTAATTTTATGCCCATCACAAATGTGCCTTTCCTGTTGAAGATAATAGATAAGATTGCCTACCAACAATATCAACAATTCATAGAAGGAAATTACATCCTTGCTGAAGAACAATCAGGATTCCGTGCCAATCACGGCACTGAGACAGCTCTGCTGGATTTAAAGGCAAACATTGCATCTATTATCGAAAATGGTAACCCAGCACTACTCCTTCTGTTAGATCTCTCCTCGGCGTTCGATCTGAATGATCACGACCTACCTGCCGAAAGACTGATAACAGTTGGTAGATGCTCTCTCGCCGCTGCAGACTGGTTTAAATCCTTCCTAGGCCCTAGAATGGCAGCAGTTGTTAAGGTGGACTTTACCTCCCTACAAACTCCGCTGATATGCGGTGTCCCACAGGGGTCCTGCTTGTCACCCCTTCTCTTTAACATTTTCTCCACGCTATTATGAGACATACTACGAACAATGGGTGTCAAGTTTACAAACTATGCTGATGACACCCAGCAGGGTTTCCCATTGTCAGGAGACTGAAAAAGACGCTCAGAGAGTCAGAGAGGTGTTTTCAGCCATACAAAAGTGGATGGCTTCTAACTCCCTGGCCCTTAATGAAACAAAGACAGAACTCATGATAATGGGTACTCCTCAGAGACTAAAAAGACTAGAGGATCGATATCAACATTTTTAAATCAACAACAGTATTATTATAGTGTCCGACTGTGTAAAAACGCTGGGCATATTCTTGAATTCTCACCTATCTTTTAAAAGGCACGCTTCATTTCTTAAATCTACCAGCCTTCTCTGGCAAATGCGTCCTTACTTATCTAAGCCCAATCTCGCTGTAATTGCGGGGACGATAATAAACTTCAAACTGGACTACTACAACAGTCTCCTAATGGGCACCGCAAAATCTAACCTAAAAAAATGCAAACCATCCAAAATGGTGCGGTTAGAGCATTAAATGGCCTTAGCCGACTCTCCAGAACCTCGAACGCCAGGAGGAACCTTTATTGGCTCCTAGTTGCTCAAAGAATTAAATTCAAGAGCGCAGTAATGATCTTTCAATGTCTTACAGGTGCTGCTCCTAAGTATCTTGCTAGAAAACTAATAAAAGCCCCCATTAGGAGAAACTTGGGTTCTAATAACAACTTAGACTTGCTGATACCTCGTCAGTTCTTAAAAAGAATTGGTAATACCAACTTTAACTTCTGGGCACCAACACTCTGGAACTCCCTACCTCTGTCACTAAAGAATTGTGGAGCTATCAATCTGTTTAAAAGGCAGTTGAACACTTGGTTCTTTGATGATGGGATGGAGTAAGTCCCCTCCTTTCTCTCTGCCCTGCCACTTCTGGTTCTTTAACCGCTCTGTTTATCCCCTTTTCTGTGTTCATGTCCCTGTTTTCCTGTCAATGTGAGCGCTTCGAGGCCTATGGGCAATTTAGCGCTATACAAAAATTAATATAGATAGATATAGATAGATAGTTAGTGGCTTTGAGTGCCATGCTACCAGAGGTGAACACCTTTCTGGCCAATGCATCAGATTTCTTCTTCCCTCTCCGTCCGTAGGCAGATTAGAGGTGGATGCTTCAGGTCTGGTTTAAATAGTGTCAGCCTGTATAATCAACTCTTCCTGGGAGGGGTGTGCGGTGAGGAAAGAAAGGTCTCCTTTTGTTGGCCTATACTTCCCTGTAAAATTGCATTCACAGCTGAAATGGTACAAGGGTGCTGTGATAAGGAGGCAAAAGCGTCTGCCATGGCTGGGTTGAATGGCATGTTATTTATTTGCATTTTTAAAGCGCTCACACAGCCCGGGGGCATCGAGGCGCTGTTAGAGGAATATCTCTTAGTTGCATATTTATAACGTGCTTAATACCCAGAGGTTTCTAAGCGCGGACCCGGGGATCGAACCTATGTTGCTTTGTGTCGTCTTGTTTCCACTGAGCTATCCTCCCGGGATATAGCTCAGCGGGATATACTCAACTGTAGGACCCTCGTCCAAAATGTCAGTGAGCTCATACATCTGAAGAGGTATTGTGGACTCCTTCAACCCAAGGGTGTCAACAGCCCTGTGAATCAGATCCATGAACTTAATATTAGCATGGATATAGGGCTGGTTTTGCTGTAACTCAAGGTCTGGGCAAGTATCCAGACCAATGGCGTCTTGTAGACCCTGAACTAGGGAAAATAAATTGGCCTGGTCGTCGAAGAAATCGGCACTGCCGGTTCCCATGTAGATGGGGTCGACTGAGTCCTCGGGGTCACTGACGCCAAATATGGATTGCATCGAATAAAAGAAACCTGATCTCGACAGCGGCACAAATGAACCATCGCCGACTGTCGTCGCAGAGGGCTTGAGAATAGGTTTCTAAGCCTAAACTTTCGATGCCGAAGGTTCTTTTGGCGAAGAGGGATGCTGGGCTAACCAATGGGCGTCATGGGCCCAAAGGCATTTTCGACACTGATAATGTCGATTGAGTGGCTGGCTTGGGGTCAGGAGAACTGGGCGCTGCTTTTGCTGCCAAAGCTTGCTGGTCGGGGGCCGGAGCCGCACCTACAGTAGCTTGCCTTTTAAACATTTTGAGCATTGAAGTTTTAAAACGTTTCCACTCATTCCGAATGGTCGGTCCTGCCGAGGGCTTACCTCGTTCCGACGAGAGAGACTCGCGTTGATGGCATTGATGCTGCTTCTTCTTCCGCGAGGAAGATGACGAGGAATGGTTCCTGGAATGGTACCGTTTCTTTGTCTTCTTGCGATGTCGTTCTTTCGCCTTGTCGGGAGTGGGCTCCTCACTCTCGGCCACCGTAGACCGGACAAGCAATCGCGCCAGAGACTTGTCACACGGTCAGCCCAAGGCCAGTTTCCCAGCCCTCTCACGTAGGGGTATCGGCTGCATCTTTGCGCACAGCGCGCAGGCCTCCGTGTTGTGACCAACACATAGACACCATAGACAGACGTCATGGGGGCCGGTCATAGACATTTTGGCCTCACATTCGTCTGAGATTACAACGCGTCAAGGCTTTCGAAGGAAAACGTACAAATAGTACAAAAAGAACGTCGAGTAAACTCGAGTCGTGTTCCCGATGCAGTGTGCAAGTGCGTGAAAAAAAGGAACTGAAGCATGGGGCGTACTGATGTGCTATATATACGACGTCTGACGCCACTTCCGGGGCAGACGATAGAGAGCCGGACAAGATGGATCAATGAGCCACGGCCGAGTTGAGGTCCACTAAGCCGTGTGAGAAACCAGAAGGTGCCTCACCCGCTAGTCCCTGGGGATCTCTCTCTCTGGTGGCCAGGGCACAGCCATCACCTCTGGATCCAGACCCTGTGGGTAAACCAGTGTGGGAGGATCACCTGGGTGAGGGGTCTTCAGGGAGTGGGACACCTGATGGTGAGACGCGGTATCTCCCCCTATAACACCTCTAGTCCATCCTACCAGGTAGTAAATCTGGGAACTGTGACCCCCTCCCCCTTACCTACATGAACACTTTCACCCAGACACCCCGCTCTGGGCAAAAACAGACTTATACCTGAGCATTGTACCTGACATGTGGTCAGGCAAAGTTAGGCAATTACTGTTAACAACTCACACCTGACTTTCATTAAGCTTCCTCATAAGGATAAAAGGCGGAGCATGAGAGCACACTCTGAGCGAGGCAAAGCACATGAAGGAACATCGTTTTCCATACAGCAGCTGAAAGAGGGGAGAAAGGCGGCAAACCGAGAAGGGAGAGCAAGGAGGGAGATATCCTTGACCTGGCGAGAAACCGTTACTTTCCAGAAACCTTCAGATTAAAAAGCATAAGGCCAGGAAACCAGACTGAAGAATCCTGCTTTGTGTGTCTGAGATACCCAGGGCCCTCCTGCATGACTGGCCGGGGAAGAGCAGCAGTCGCTGTGGTACCGACCTTGGCTCCAGAATCAAAGCAGCGCCAGAAAGATCAACACAGCCGATGAGTTGGGGAGACTGATGCAAGACCGGTCTGTGTTGAAGGTTGTAAGCTGCAACATTGTATGAAGAGTGTAAAAGTGAAGAATATTAACGCGTGTGATAAAAGACGTGAGTAAAGCTCAATTGCCGATGAATGTTTGAACTTTAATATGAATCAGAGAACGTACGAGACAAAGTAAAAGAGTGGTCCTGCACTGCAGGTGTGCTCAATCGAAGGTCTCTGTGTGATGTACCCAGTCAAGAAGTGGCAGAAACAAAATCAATAAAGTGAAACTTATGGATGAAGTGAATCGAAGTGGTCCTGCAATGATTTAAGAAAAATCCATCGCAAAGTCGAAAGTCTTCGAATTTTGATAACAAAAAGAAAGCAAAGAAAGTGAGATTATAAGGTCTGAGCCTGACTGAGGGAGACCCGTAGTCCAAGCCCAATAGACAGAGACCAATTGTGAACATGTGTTTAAGGGGGTCCGAGCCAGACTGAGGGAGACCCGTGATGAACAGTAAATCTGAGAACTTGTGAATGTGAAAATCCTGATGAGAAAGGAACTTTGGTACTTATTTGTTACGCCAGGCATTCTGCAATAAGAGACTTTTATTGGGAAAGAGACTTTGGCGCAGAAGGCCCAGATACCTATGTTATGAACAGCATCCTTGTGGCAGAGAAGCCAGAGTGTATGCGAAGCTCGAGTGTGCCACCTTGTCCCGTGCTGAAAATGTGGGGAAGGAAAGCCAACTGCTCAATTATCCTGACATATTGTTTCTTGAACACTTTTCATTTTGCATACATCGTTGTCCAACACCATTTATATATAGAATTAAGGATTGGCAATAGGTTTATAAGTATAGACCCATTTATTTTGACCGAGTCTCCACTAGGACTGCAATATTATTATTTGATGGTCGTAGCTTGCTCCCATCCTTACATTTAGGGTTAGATACGCATTCAATCAACCCTTTGAAGTTCAATTAACACCCTTGAACTGTGATCACTTGTGTCTGTCTTCACTGTTTGATACCATGCCTTCCTTACAGCCTCCTGTCGAAAAGTTTCCAAACAGCAGAGCTGGATGAATGATATCTATCATGATGGGGAATCTGCAGGAGAAAAGCAATCCATTAAAGTTATAAAGCAACAGCAGGCTTTATTATAGAGACAGTAATTCAAGCAGGTGTTTTAAGAATGATTTTAAACCAACAACTGTTTTGGGAAATGTGTGACAATTATGAATATGGTGTAAGAATATATACCCATTGTCCTGTTTAAACATACAGGAGCAGAAATAAAACCCCATGAAAAGCTAAGCGCTCAAGAATGGAAAGGAGCATGTTGCCATTAACAACAACAACAATTTACAAAAACACAGCTACAAGTATACGTACATACTGTACTGAGCACCAGGGAATGATGTTATAATACAGTCATTAAAGGGTTCTTTCTCTTTGTTTCCACGGGAGTAGATGCTACAACTCTCGGTTTAAACCTCAACCCAAGATCGCTTTCACACAGTCACATTTACAATGATTTTTCACAGGAATGATGCTGTGGATTACAGGATTCATTTATTTAGGATCTAGGTAGAATTTGTAATGTAATGTTCCTTCGCATATAATGAATGCAGCCCATTGGAATAAATAATTCTTTTACTGATAGTCATTGTACTGTTTTATATTTCAAATAGTTTACAATTGCATTGTTATATTTGTTCTTTTAAATTATGTTTCTTCACATGGAGCATATAGAAGACTTCTTGAGGACGCACCCTAAAATACCACAGGAGGGATGAAACATGTCAGAATTGTTTTAGAGACAGGTCATTTGCATAATAAAGATGATAACAGAACATTTTGCAGAAGAAATAATAGTGAATAATGGTTTTACACCACTTGTATGAGTAGAAATGTGGCATAATGTTAATATAGCATTAGAATGGAAATAGGCAGGAGAACCATTCTCCATAGTTTTATAATCATTTGATGATAGGTATGTGAAAGTGGAGTTCTGATATATAGTTTTGTAAAGAAGGATTAAGAAGAAATGGCAATTTTGTTTTTGTTAAATCGGGAGATTTTCATTGGTGAGATTGCGTCATAGCAAAGAAGGGCAGGAGAAATTGATGTATTGTTGTATAGTATATACATGGAAACTATGTCTGCATATATTTGAGCTATCCAATCCAGGCAAGGGGCAGTGCTGGGTACCCTCTTTTTTAATCAGTGTTTGAAATCTTCCCCAAGGCCTAAATATGAATGATAGTGTGAGTTTGTTCTCTAGAGCAACTGGTGAATGTGGCTTGTTCTCTTGGAGTAGTCAGGCTTTGCAATTCTGCGACACCTTACTGTGAATGTTTCTGTGAGTCTGTTTTCTAGAGCAGTTGACGAGTGTGGTTTGTTCTGTGAGGGTGCTTAGTCTTTGTTACCTGCGATACCTGAGCATGAACGTTAGCGTGTATATTCTGTTATGATTGTCGGGTTACACACACCTTCCACTGAAATTGTGATGTCACAGTAAGTAAGGCAGAGGACAGGTGCAGATGTTTATCCTGGGACAGGGTTTGAAATTAAGATTCAATGAGCAGGAGCTAAAAACTGCTCCTGTGTGTCTGGCATCACCCAATAAGCAGGAGCTACCACTGATGAACCAGGTGTGCGTGCACAGTGCACCACAAATGTAGCTTCTGCAGGAGAGGCACATCTTAACATTTTGCCCATTATGTATGATCCATTATGTTTAAATGTGCATTAGATGTGTCCCAATTCTTCTTTATTAACATTCTCAAATGCTCAAAGTTAATTATTCGTATGTATGTTTGTAAAGCGCCCGTTGGTCTGGGGAGCCAAAAGTAGCTCTTAGTAGTTGTTGATTTCAAGCTAACCAGGCTCTCCTAGGCTAGTAGCAGGAGCTAAATAGTTCCCAGCAATTTCGAGCCCTGCTAGGAGGTTGTGTACTCTAAGTGTTTCATTTTTTAGCCTTTCACAACACCTTACGGTGGAAGGCTAAGTCTGGATTCTAGTGAGAAGTCGAAGCACAAGAATTAATTGGTAGTGGGTGCTCCCAACTACAAACATCAGGTGCTTCTGGATAAATCAGAATATGGAAGTACGCATCCTAAATGATCGGAAGATCAAGCCAGTCATCTAGGTCCAGAGCCTGCAAGAATTGGGCACCATTTTGAACTTGTCTATGCACAAGTATAAGTTCATCAGCTGCAGATGTAGGATGGGTCTCAGACCGACACCCTTCTTTGGTACCTTTCTGGTGGAAGGACCAACTCTGGTGGTGGTTGTTAGTAAAGATCTTCTTTTTGCTGTTTGCCTCCCATAGACCTCTATGGAATAACCTTTATTTTTGGTTTGTTTAGATTCCTGTCCTGACTTTTGGGGGTAAGTAAAGCCTTCTCCTTTACTTTCCTATTCTTATGGGGAAACTGATTAGTCCATTAAACTGTCAATACTGAGAGACTATGGACCTCATTATAGGTTTGGTGGTATCTCGGCGGTAAATCTACAGAGATACCACCAAACGGAATTATCGTTGCCACCATTTGGTCTGGCGGTATTAACACAAGGATTACAAGTGGAGGTGGCAGGTTTAGTCCCCATTTAATTGGAGTCCATAGCACTCCATGGGGGATTTTGGCAGAATTACTGCAGTAGTAATTCTGCCGCAATTTGGCCGAAAGGTGGTGGATTTATCTCCAGCTCATAGAGGTCAATCCACCAATTTAACGCCTAACTCATAGTTGAGCAGTATGGTAATGCATACGGTATTACCGCTACATTTTACCTGCACCGCCCAACTTGTAATGAGGCACTATGTCTCTCTTTGGTAATTTCTTGTATTGCTACAATTGCACGCATTATGAAGTGGGGTTGGGTATTTTGTAGCCTTATAGCTTTTTCTGTAGTGACTTTTGGTTACATTTGCAATATGCCTAGGATGAGCTGGTGGCAGCAGATATTTTTCTACCATGTTTTATACTTTTTACTTGTACACTTTTAATTTGCTGCAAAGGGCTACCAAAGGTGGCTAGCACCCAAAGATGGCCATGCCACAAGGTTTTTCTTATCCTTTGGTTATAATGTTCTTTGGCCTTCTTCCTGCCTTCTCAGGTCAGGAAATATCATATATGCAATGCCCTTTCAAAGGGAAAGCTGCTGCATTCTCTGGCAAAGAGGTTGTTTGTGTGTGATCCCGGATGTGGGGGCGGCGACTGTCTGGTCCCAGTACACATCCTGGTGCCTGAATGTCTGTCAATGGGGAGATATTGGGGCAATATGAATGGATAGCTACTGGTAGTTTACATGGTGCAGATTCCTACCATTGGTGAACCTGGGACAGCTTCCAGTGCCGATCTTGGATAAAAGGAGGTCTCCTGCAGCCATTCTTCAGATCACCTTTGGAGCCCCGTCCTCTTTGAAGGAGATCAAACCATTGATGACCCGAGGACGACTCCTGCAGCTGATGAGCATCAACTCCAGTGAAGTCCAGACGAAGCCCTGCTCCTCTGCCTGATCTTAAGAAGTCCCTTGACAGTGCTTTGACCTCTGGACCAGTGGGAACAACCAGTCTCAACTCCTGCTGAAGGATCAGTGCCTCCTGAGCCTTCGGAAGTGTCCCTGGACCAACCAGTGGACTGGTCAGCTCTCTCCTGAGACACCTTGCTGCTGCGGTCGCCATTACTAATGCATCTTTGGAACTTTGAGGATCTTCAACTTGTACAACACAATGCCTGCTCCCTGCCTTTTCTACCTTCTTCCATCAACGGAAACCATGCAGTACCTGTTCCTTTGTTTGTCCCTGGAAGACCACCTGTTGCCACCTAACCGTGGTAACTACCGCTTACAATCCCTCTTCTTCACATCCTAGAGGCTTCCCAAGGTCGCCTGCTCCACATAAGTCTTAATATTTTCTTCATTTGGGTGTTTAGCTGGAAGGTCTCTGGAACCGATG
Organism: Ambystoma mexicanum; assembly: GCF_040938575.1. Taxonomy (NCBI): domain Eukaryota; kingdom Metazoa; phylum Chordata; class Amphibia; order Caudata; family Ambystomatidae; genus Ambystoma; species Ambystoma mexicanum. Next base: position 820,513,049 of record NC_090922.1, read on the forward strand.
CCTTGGCACCTCGACTGACGGAAACCTAAGCCTGCATCCAAAAATGACCTCTGCAACTGCAACTCCTGGGTCTTCCGCAACCGGACCAAGAACAGAAGCCTGTGTCTGCAACGTATTCCGGAACCACAGCAGTGGTGTCTGGGGAATTTAGAGTCAGGGGGGTTTGTTAACATACCTGTTCCTTTCCCCCCCACCATTCTCCATAGGATTCATTGGCCTAAAACGCTCTTTCTTGGCTTGGGTTGATGGAGGAAATACTGAGATGTCCAGAGGACATTATTTAGAAAAGTATCAAAATTCATTTTGCATGATACACATTTTATGGAAATAGAATCAATCATATATGAATGCACACTTCAAGATTTACATTACATTGCAGGAAAGCAATAGACTACGTAAAAGCTATAAACGCCATACCATTAAATTCCATACACAGTGAATCAGTCACACCTTTGACCACATTCAGTGCCAAACATTCATCCATAAGCCACTAAAATGCATGCCAATCTAATAGAGCATTATGAAATGGGACATTCTAATTGTCGCCACAAACAACCTTGTTGCATATACATTGAATGTTAAGAAGCACAATAATTCTGTCACATGTGATCTACTAATGGGGTGGAACGGGACGGTGTTGTTCAACAAATCACATCCGCATTTGTCTTCTCGATCGGTTTCGACGTAAAGAGATGATTAAGTCAACATCTTCATCAGGAGAGCCATTGCTGTGTACTTGCTTCTATAGTCTTGTGCTTCCATGGCCAAGTGGAATGGAACACTCTGGCCAACAAATCAGCATCAATCCCTCATAAAATAAGAGGGTAAATGCCAAAGGGATGCAGTGGTGCAACTCCGTCGACAGGCATTGTCCCGTCTTCAATTTGGTAAGTCCAACCAATTTTGTTCAGACAATGCCAGCTTAGTAATTGAGTGTACGTCTCTGTGGATCCAAACTCCGCCTTGAGTCTATCAGCAAAAGCGACATTGGTGGAGGCCTGGTCAATGATTCCTTCCTAACCCATCCTAGTTACTGGGATTGAGTGAGTTTACTTTCCTGAACTTTACTTACTTTTTTACTTTTGAATCGTAACCACTAGCATCATCCAATCTCTTAGTACACCTACCTGAAATGTATAACTTTGGAACTGGTGACTTTATGGTTAAACTCATTAAGTGTTAGGAGAACTGTTTTGTGATGATTCTAAAATGTCTTTAATGAACTTCAGGCATCTGAGTGTTTACCTGTTTTACACTGGTTACTGAATCAAATGCTTTCTATTTCCTCCTCAGGGTGAAAGGGTATCTTTTATAGTAAGTGTGTGACACTAATTTACTAGAGGTTTTACTTGCTTAGTGTGTATCTTAAAGGCCTATAAATTGAATCATTGACTATCTGTGCACGTATCTGTCTAACTAGAATTACTGGTGTTGTTCACTGTAGCCCTAGTCCAATCTCACAGCCCTCCTGAGACTAAGCTTTGCCACTCTGTGACTGTTAGGCAGAAACCTGTGCAGTTCCCTTTGGGACCACTGCAAAAGATTTAAGACTACAGGTGTTTGGCAGTAAACCCACTTGATAGCAGTCTGTACCACACAGATTCACTTGGTAGCTGTGGCTGAGCAGTCAGTCTTCCCTCAAGAAGAGTGAGGCAGTATACAGAGTATTCACAATAGGTCAAAAGAACATAGTAGAACAAGCAAACACTGAACAGAGCTTGGTGTAAAAGAGATATAATTATTTATTTAAAACCACATCTAATAAAACACACAGGCACTAATATTAAGCGTTCAAAAACACGGTCACTAAAAGATATACACTCCCTTGAAAGAATATTAGACAAGTCTTAAGTAAAGCCCCGCTTATTTTCAGACAGCGGTGAGCGCTTAACGCAGATGGCACTCTAATAATTCGGTTTAAAATGGGAGAGAAAGGCATAGCATAAATTGAAACAGATCCCAACACTTTCAAAAGAACACAGCCAGAGAGGAAGGCAGAGTCAAACCGTGAAGTTAGAGTTCAGAAAGCCGGATCCACTTTAAGAGGATCAGAACGAAATGTGTCCAAGGTCACATGGTTGAAAAGTGCACAAAAGTCTCGAAAAAGGTTCAGAAAGAGTTGGACCAAAAGAAAGGGACCAGTTAGATGGTCAAGGCGGCCAGCCCAGTCCAGACGGTTAAGGGATTATTATTGCCTTGTAGCAATCTTTAGAAAGGGAGGCCTGGCGGACACGGTACCTTAAAGTGGTGAGAATACTCCAGCGGGGGCAGTTGTTCCGGCAGCAGATGCAAGTCGGTGCTTCGTCCGGGGGAAGAGAGGATCTCGTCGGGGAGGAAGACAGGAGTCCGTTGCACTGCCAGGGAAGAAACCAGCCGCGGAGTTCTCAGTTAAAAGGAGCGGTCCTTTTATTCGCGGTCCAGTGGTTAGTGGCTATCCAGTTGCCGGGGTGCTTGGCACGGGCAATTCGACCACAAGACGTCCTGGGATGCGAGAAAAAGAAGGTAAACTGGTTGTGCCCACCAGTCAGGGGAAGACTCTCCAGCCGGGAGATCTTCTCTGTCGTCGGGAAGTGGTGAGTCGGTTCCGCAGGACTCCACCGGTGGTGTCGTCGTAGCAGGTCGGCTCAGCTTCTCCCTCGTCGGATTCTCAGGTCCTGTGGCGACTTCTGAAGTTCCAGTCCCAAAAGCCCTGCTTTTATGCAGCACACCCCCATTCACTCAGCCTAGCTGTCAAGCAAACATGCTAAGTGGTGAGCCGGCCGGCTCACCACTTGGGCCAATCACACAAGAGTGCGACTTGAGTTACCAAGGTAACTCAGTCCAGGATGCCTAAACCCCCTCCGACACCCCCTGTGGTACCCAGACAGAGTGGCACCACTTTTGGCGTCTTCTGCGGAGAAGCCCGCCAAAAAGTGGAACAAAGGGCTCGACTTGGGTTGGAGTCACAGAGGAGAACACAAACGCCATTTTAGAATCGAGTCCTGGCAAAAAATACTAACCAGCGAATTAATATTAAATAAATAAACTGGCGGTATGTTCGCTATGAGAATTAAATAATTAAAGTAGGTAGCCTCGAACAATGGGAAAATCCCATAGAGATATATTCGCGGTCGAATATAAAAAGTAGTATCCACTGCCACCAGCCAAAACTCGATCAGGGGGGATGGAGACGTACCCCCTCGACTATCAGACCCCGGGGTAATCTATTTGCCCCGACCAGTACGTCCACAATATGATGGTTTGTACTGGTTTCTGTTCATAATTTGGGACTAGTAAAGCCAATGGTGACTATACATGCCCTGGGAGACAGTAGTCAGTCCCAGGGTATGGAGTCTATGGTGGGGTGTCACTGTGACACCCCTGTGTCATGGCACGGAGGGTGCTGTGTGACACACATAGTAAAAACACATGAGACCCTCTGGAGTAAAGGACCCCATAGCCCATAAAACACATTAACAGTCACAGGAACACCACAAATCATGTCCAAGAGTGGGAGAAAAAGAGTCTCACTCTTGGCAGGAGAAAAAAACAAACTCCAGAAATCCAACAAAGCTGCTGGGGGACTCACTAGGTTAGGAAATTCAGCTTAAACAGAGAATTCTCCCTAACTGTGACCTTACCTTGATTGGGTTTAGCAAAAATCTCAGCATCTCCCTGTTCACCATAACATAGTGGCCTCCCAGAACCTACCCCCAGCATTGATTTTAGAAATCCATCTTAAAAGTAAATGGACAATTGGGCCAGAGGGAGTCTGAAAGGGGTCTGGAGGCTGTCATGGGGAAAGAATGCAGTAATCTTGTATAGCCATCAGCGGTAAGCCTGGTAATAATTTAGCCTAACCCAGAGTCACATGAATTTTCATTGTAGTTGGGACTCTTTGCATTTGCCAAACTTTGAAGAGATTCAGGTGACCAATTCAGGATCTCATAGCAATTCCATGCTAATAAAATGTTGCTGTGAACAGTGCGTTGATGAGGTCAGACCCTTTCCTGCCAGCACATATTCAATGTAAACGAAGTATAGGCAAAATGGAAAAGGTCAAAACCTTTCCTGCTAACAATGGCCAAAGAAAATAAAGGGCCTGATTCACAGAGCATTTCCCTATGGGATTGTGCCATTATAAAAGGCTTCTGTGAATCAGGACCACAGTGTCTAATTGACTAGGAGCTTGGACTGAACTGTTTCTTTAATATAGAAACCAACATTAACTCTGTTTCAAGTTGACAACAAATTAAAAAATCATTTACTCTAGAGCTTTAAGTGTTTTTCCCCCAGGGTCATTCCTCATAACACTGCAATACTACTCGACTAATCAAATTATCCCAAGCAATGTCAGAGGGAAGAAAGTCTGTATCATGAATGCTTAACATATGACTGACTATGCCTCAGCCCTAGTGGTCTTTCTGAGGTTACTGACCTGCAGCCATGGACTCTCCATGTTATAAAATAATTAACTTCAGTGGTCCTCATAGAAGCAAACTCAGCAGGATGAAACTGCATGAACACCATAATTCATGAATGACTCTTTCCCAGCCCTATCGGATTTTTAGAGGCCAATGTCTGTTATGAATTCCCTATATTGGAATATTATAAACTTTAATAATACTCATTAGCACCCTCGACGGCTGCGGGAGCCAATCAGATTGCTCCAAACCCGGGCTGAATATGCTGATGCAAGGACGGGTTTGGAGCAAGCTGAGTGCTCTCTGCACCGCCCTCCACCTGCGTTATGGTTTTCCCTTCTCTCCTGTCTTGCGCCCCCAAATCCAGCCCCTCAACCCCACCCCCAACCAACGTACCTTTAATGGACTTCTCCGCTCGGTGTCCCTGCTCCACTCTGTCACCTTGGCTTCCTGGTTAAGACATGGAAATGCAAGAGGGGCACAGAGCAGAGCGCCGCCTGCCATTTCCATGGCAACCCTGACTTTCCTCGGCCGCTGCTGTGAACGAAGCAGCACGGCCGGTCTCGTTTTTTTTTCCATTGCTGTTAGCACCTCATAGTTTTGCCTCTGGGTGCAAATAGCAATAATTCTGCGTTCTGCTGGCTTCACTAGCCCAGGAATGACACCAGAGCCCAGCGTTAAGGCCCTCGAATCGCCGGGGGCCTGTAACTGGGACTTGCAAGTTATACATGCATCTCTGCAGCAGGTACATTATCCTACTGATATACCTTAATGCAGATTGTAATGTGCTGTCCTATCTGGATAACATTCACAAGCGAACAGGACTGTATTTCCTCTTGCAAATCCTCCTATCCGGTCTCGCTCCCTCCCCTGCCTTTTCCCTCACCTTTCTCTCCCACCTTTCTCTCCCATCCCTTAGCATCTGAAGTTATTTTGTGTATATTTTTCTCCAAGAATCAACCCAAACCTGCTGGATCTTCAGTGGAACGTCCGTGAAGAAGTATGGTTATTAAAGCAGGTTCAGGCATATTTGAGCTGGAAGAACGTGAAAACCTGCCCGACTCTCACTTACGCAGAAGTCTGTAGATAACTTTTGAGAAAATGTGGCAAGGCCCAGACAGAGTTCGAGTTGGTCCACTATTGGTCAAACAAGTCAGGCTCTCCCAGAGGAGATGAGGATGGGAGTTCCAATTGAAGGGGTTACAAAGCAGTAGTGAAGGAGGGGATCAAAGACTAGTTATGCATATCCCCTGCAGGTGGGGTGAATTTAGCGCCTCTGCTGCTTTAGTTGTCTTACATGGGGTAGAGGAGGCTTACCTCTCTGAGAGAAAAATGGAAAGGGGAGACAAATGCCCCACTTGAAGATGAGGAAGCTGTCACTGCACGGCTAAGCCAAGGGACTTAAATGTGGCCTTAGACCTTTGAAATTCACCAATGACTCGTCACACTTTGGGCCAAAGAAGTTAGCTCCATCAACGAGCATGTCCATCAACTTGGCATGTGCTTAGAAACTTAATTACGTTAATAAAATATGCATTTTTGGAGACCACCAGGGGGCGCAGACGCGATGGTTGCTTGAGCCACCGTCTCCCTCTTCAAGCCCGATTAAACCGCCTTTTCGAGCAATGCAGGGGAAACTAATGCTCCGAAAAACCAGTAGACGAAGAAGATAAGGCGTCCTGGCACCTACCCAGCCATAACCCAGGCGACGAGGCTGCGAGGAAAAGCAGAAATCAGCCTCCGATCGGAAGCCCCCGGGCAGCACAGAAGGCCCGTACTCAAGAAAGCGAGGAGAGGGGAAGGGAAAAGAAAAAATGGCCGCCGTCATCTGAGATACGCGCCGCGCGCGTAAGAAGATACCCGACAAGGACTGAACCAGCCCGCCAGTAGCATCCTGCGCCCAGCGAACGGGAGAACTCCAGCCCTACAACGAGGTGAGGCAGCTACGAGAACAGCCACAGCGGCCCGTAGCGCCCGGCTTCTCGGAGGAGGTTGAGCGACCGGCCAGGCAGGCAACAACCGGAGTGAGCGGCCCGGTGCGGGTAAGCAGTGCCCCAAGCGGGCCTTTCCGCTTGGGAGCCAGCCCCCCCCCCACTCATCGGAGCCAACTCCTAAGACTCTGCACACCCTACGGCGCGAACCGCAAGCGAGGGTTATATCCCTCCACCCACGCCTCGCCTCAACACCTGCACGTTCGGGCCACGCCGCACCTCCGCTCGGCAACCCCCGGGGGCCCGGGCACACAGCCACTATACGTTCTCTCCTAAGGGGCCGCACACGGCAGTAGGCCACAGACACCAAGTCGCCTGCGGAAGGAGGCCCGTGTTTCCTCCACCCAACCGAGGCTCCCCCCTCCTCACCAAGCATCAAGAGCGCAGAGCGGCCATTCCCGCAATTCCAAACATAGAGTTACCACAGAGTCTGCCCCACCAGCTCCGATCCGCCGCTCCCACATCACGTACCCCCACGAGTACCATATCACTAGCGGAGCCTCGCAGCCAACCTAAGGACTATCAAGGGCCCTCCACGCACCTTGCGGGGAGCAGAGACAGCCGTACAGCGAGGCACCCGATTCACCAGAGCAGTGCTTTTGGGGGGTGGGGAGGGGGCGATACTCAGTCCGCTCCGGAGTCACCTAGGGCAAAATCGCAGGCAACGAGCCACGAAATCCAGGGCAGCCCACCACGGAGCTGAGAGTGTCTCCACCAGAAGAACCAACCGACCACATAAACACGATCGTGGGTATAAGTACACCTCGGCTCAGCAGTCCTTGCTCACTGCAAACAATAGCCTGGAGCCTCCATAGGTATCAAAGCTGGATCCACGAACCTTGGCAACCCTGAGAAAGTTCAGACGTAATAACGCAACCATGGAAGCGGAAGAAGCCCAAAGCACCTCAGATATTCCAGGCAATGACGGCGACAGCGCAACAAAGTCGGACATCCGTCTGCTGCTTGGGGAGATTAGATCAATGAGAAATAACCTAACTGAAATAGTATCAGACCTACAAACGAAAGTGGCCAAAGTCGAGGACCGCCTGGAAGCGGTTGAAAATAACCAACAATCAGGAGACATCGCCACCATGCAATACGAGGCTAGACTTCTAGACCTCGAGCAGAAGGAAAGGGACATGGAATCAAAAGTGGACGACCTTGAAAATCGGGAGCGTCGCTCCAACATTCGCATATTCGGTCTGGAGGAAGAGCGAGGAGAGACACAGTCAAGCCTGGAGAGCACGGTGAAATCCCTAATCTTGACTCTCTATGATGAATCCGCCCCCCCGACCCTCGAGTTCGACAGGGTGCACAGGGCAGGGGGCTCTGCGAGAGGCCCTCGATCGGTCCTAATCAAATGTCATTATTACATGCAAAGGCAGGACATCCTACAAAAAGCAAGAATGAAGGACACGATCAATTTCCGTGGCTGAACAGTCAAGATATACCAAGACCTCTCACCGATGACCCTTGCAAAAAGAAGAGGGTGTCGTCCCCTCACGATCTGGCTCCGAGAGAAAGGCATAAAGTACCGATGGGGCCACCCATTCTCCCTCACTTTTGAGTTCGACAGCGAAGAATACAGGCTTACCTCGGTGGAAGAGGCAGAACGAGCTCGTCGCCACCTACAAGGTCCAGCAAGAGACTCAGACGCAGAGGGCCGAAGAGAACCAAAGGGCCCGCGCCGAGATCCAACTGATAAGCCCTCGAGGAGAGGCTGTGCGCAACAGAAATGGAAATTCAAACGTTTAAACACTCCTTGATCTGCCTACACTGCACCTTGTGTCTGTACACTGTTTAGGGGCTCTCACTCGGGCCGAAATGGTCGCCAAGGAGCTCCATTGAATTTTTTTTTTTTTTTCTTTTCTTTTTCTTTCTCTTTAAAGTATGGTTTGCCTAGACGTGGTTAGGGGCTGGGAGACACTCTAGGTCTTTGTCCACCATTACGGTCTCCTATGCATTCTGTCCCTGCACAAAGAACAAAGTTACAACCAGGGCTTGAAGAGGGGCTCTCCTAAAGTGGCCCTCTGTGGACGAGGGCGTCTCTTTTCTTTTTTCTTTACTCTCTTCCCTTCCCGTGTGGTGAGGATGTCCAGTATAGCACTCCGCACTAGGGAAGGAGCGGAAGGGACGGGGGGGATCCAATTAACCACTCGACAAAGCAAGCTCGTGAAGCATAAAGAACCAACTCAAAAGTACCACAACACAGGGCAGTTTTTCACTAACTCTAATATGGAACAAAGGGTTCAAGCAAGCCACAATACGAAAAATGCTATTCAAACCTTAGAATATGGCTAACTCACAGGGCATAGTCTTCGGCTCCCTCAATGTCAAGGGCTTAAATTCCCCGCAAAAGAGATCAATGTTAGCGAGACAGTTCGCGCAATCCAAACTAGACGTTCTCTTCATACAAGAAACAAAATACATTAAAGGTGGAGAAAGAAAGATCCTAGGGAGAGACATAGGGGAAGCATTCTGGGCATCTGGACCGGAGAAGAAGGGGGGTGTGGGCATTTTGCTGCGTAGATCTCTGGGAATGCAGGTTCTTCATATACACAGAGACACGCACGGGAGATACGTTGCACTCAAGGGGACACTGAGAACACGTACCATCACACTGTGTGCAGTCTACGCCCCCAACCAGGGGCAGGCGAGCTTCACCGACCCCCTGTTCGATTTCATTGAGGAATGGAGGGAGGGTTCACTAATTTGCGGGGGTGACTTTAACGTAGCTATAGATCGTGAATGCGACTGGTACTCAGTTCGACCAAATTCCCTTCCCCCAAGCACGCTTCAGGGCGACAGATTCGCAAGTCAGCTCAGGGAACATCATTTAATAGATACCTGGCGTGTAACTCATCCAGGGGAAAAAGCCTTTACTTTTTATTCTCCACCACACCACTCCTTCTCCAGGATTGATTACCTATTACTGGGGGCGGAAAACGAGGGTGACATCTTAAGTACATCCATCCAAATTGTAGCCTGGTCAGACCACGACCTGTGCGGCCTAGAATTAGACCTGGGCCCACTCCCAGCCCTGGACCGCCGGTGGCGATGTAACGACCTGTTATGCAGAGACCCAATTTTCAAGGACTTCCTTTCGGAAGCCATCACAGAATACTTTGACATCAACGACACTGACGGTATGTCACTGAACACAGTATGGGAAGCAGGTAAAGCCACATTAAGGGGCATTCTTATATCAGAGGGGGCCGCCAAAAAAAGACTCCGGCTACTCAAGGAGAAAAAACTGAAGGAAGAGATCACTCGACTAGAACGCTCCCTTAGGGAACTCCCCACTAGCGACATTGAAACAGAAATGAGAATTAGGAAAATGAGAGAGGAATTAAAAGATATATGGAAAGGCAAAGCCCTCACTCAGATTAAATACCTCAAACAGAAGTTCTTTGAAAAGGGGGACAAAGCGCACACCATGCTGGCGAACAGACTCCGCAAACAGAGGGCAGATAGAGCAGTCCACAAAGTAAACAATGAACAGGGCATCCCACTCACAAATCCCCAAGACATAGTGTCTCGCTTCTCCAATTTCTATGCAGACCTATACGCTGCTGAGACTGATGGCACCTCCCCCGACATCAAAGAATACCTATCCAATATGTCACACCCACCCATCACGGAAGAACACCTAGAAATGCTAAATGCCCCAATCTCCGCAACAGAGGTGCAGGGAGCGATCTCAGCCCTCAAGATAGGCTCAGCCGCCGGCACACTTGCGCCATTCCTCGCCAAACTATTTACTTCCATCTTAGAATCAGGTCGAGCTCCCGACTCCTTCACTGAATCTATTATCATCGTAATCCCCAAAGAAGGTAAAGACCCCATAGAGTGTTCATCATACCGGCCAATTTCTCTCATAAATGTAGATGCAAAAATTTACTCCAGCATATTGGCCGCCCGCCTAGCCCAGATTCTCCCGCAACAAATCCACACTGACCAGGTAGGGTACGTAAGAGGCCGGCAAGGGGCAGACAACGTTCGAAAAACCCTAGACCTCATGGCAACTCTCCGAGAGGCCGGCGAGGACCCCCTCTTGTTATCAGTAGACGCCGAAAAGGCTTTTGACCGTGTAGAGTGGTCCTTCTTGAGAGCTGTTCTAGAGTGAGTGGGGTTGGGAGCTGCATGGACACAAGGAGCAGAAGCATTATACCGACATGCCAGGGCCAAAGTATCGATCAATGGTATCTCATCGCGAACCTTCAACCTTACTCGAGGTACAAGACAAGGCTGTCCGCTCTCCCCTCTCATTTATGCCCTGGTCATTGAACCCTTCGCCCAAGCCATCAGGTCCAACCCGAGCATCAGAGGAATCCCGCGAGGCGGCAGGGAGTACAAACTGGCGATGTTTGCCGATGATATCCTCTTATACCTGACCGAACCCTCTACTTCTATCCCCGCTTTTTTCCAAGAGTTGTCGCGATACGGTCCCCTATCAGGCTTCCGGGTCAATCTACAAAAAACCATAGCGTCCCCTTGAGAGACAACACTGACCTAGCACTACGTTTAGAGACAGATTGGAATTTCAAGGTGCAAACCGACTTGGTCCGCTACCTGGGGGTTAATATAACGGTCTCCCTGCCCGACCTTTTCGAAGCCAACTACACACCACTGTGGGTAGCCATCCAAAATGACATCTCCAGATGGCGCAAACTCTCCATGTCATGGGCGGCGCGTTTTACTGCCATCAAAATGAAAATTCTCCCACGATTTCTATTTTTATTTCAGTCCCTCCCAGTCATTGTTCCCGATTCCTTCTTAGTAGAGGTAAAGCGCATACTATTAAGATTTCTATGGGCAGACAAACGAGCAAGGATCCCATACACCACACTGATACAACCTAAAGAGATGGAGGGCATGAGCTTTCCAGACCTGGGAGAATATTATAGAGCGTCACAACTCCGCATACTCCCGGACCATTTGTGGGAAAACCCAGAGAAACAATGGGTGGCAATAGAGAACGACATCTTCGATCCGGTCACCCTGGGAGAGTGGTTGTGGGTCCCGAGATCAGCCATGACACAAAGGATTAAACAGCACCCCATTCTGAAAGTATTATGGTCTCTCTGGCGTCCATCTCGGGCCATGCAGGGGATCACAACATGGCCCTCTCCTTTGAGTTGCATCTGGTCCCCACCCATTCAAAACTCACTGAGAGCAGTCCAGCAGTCACAGTCATGGTACGAAGCGGGTCTAAGTCGGGCGGGACAGCTCTGGAAAAATGAGGTGTTTACAACCCGGGAGGAATTACAGGCTAACTTGCAGGGCACAAGTGTCTCCCCTTTGTCCTTCCTTCAGTTGCGAAGTGCCATGCACGACTCAAGGTGGGGCAACTCGTTAAAGCGCCCTTTGACACCATTCGAGCAAATCTTAAGCTCCCCCCAAGCATCGAGAGGCCTCATATCAAAGCTGTACAGAACACTAGTCACGAGTGGTCACAGTCCACGCCCACCTTCAGAAGTGAAATGGGAAACCGACCTATCCATAGAAACCCAAGGGGAGGTATGGAAAGGGATATATAGAGCGGTATGGTCATCATCGGTCTCCATGCAATACAAAATGCACAATGTGCGATTACTGATGAGATGGCACTACACACCCCTTCGCCTATCCAAAATGTTCCCCGGGACATCTCCCTACTGCTGGAGGGGTTGCGGAGAGCAATGTGACTACTGGCACCAATGGTGGGGTTGTGACAGAGTCCAGGTGTACTGGCGGGAAGTGCTGGGCTGGATTCGAGACATAGATGGGGTCCCTAGAAACCCAACGCCCACGCTGGTTTTGTTTGGAGTAGAGTCGGAAGATGACGAAACATACGAATCTCTAATGTACCTACCACGCAATCTTCTATTAGCAGCCCGAGTGTGCCTGACCATAAAATGGAAATCGATGGTCCTACCATCAAAGAGAGAATGGTTAATAAAGGCCCACGCAATATACGAAATGGAAAGCCTAACGGCAGCGATAAATGAATCTCGCAGAAATATCGAAATGATTTGGTTGCCCTTTCTAGAATACTACACGACATATTGGGAGCCCACAGACTAAGAACACTTGCTTACCATTTCAGCCAACCAAAGAAATCAGGGCAAAGCCCTATACCGCTGGACGATTGCTTACCCCAAGCCCTGTGGGGGCTTCTTCCTTTCTTGTAGTAGCAACTTGCAGAGCACTTGCAACGCTGTAATGCCCAAAGTGGTGTTGAACTTTTATTTAGAGTTGTGTACAAAGCGACCGAGTCGAGTGGAGGGGGGGTGGGGGGAGGCTGGGGAGGGGGAGGGAGGGGAATCAGAAACACAGGACTAAAGTTCATCATTGCTTTGCACTTCTCCCCTCTCTATGTTTCTTATATATACGTTACATGAAAATAATACAAGGGATTTTTGTTGAAGTAACCAAAACTGCAATTGTCTTGTTGTTGAAAATGCAAATAAAAACATATTTAAAAAAAAAAATATGCATTTTTGAATCTATGTATTTTCATTTCATAGAATGGGTGAATAGAATCGAACATTAGCTAAAAAGCATATTAAATAAAAAAGGATATACAAGTCAGGCGTTAAGGGTTTAACGGCGCCGTCGGCGCCGTTAACCATTAACGCCCGATTACCATTTTAACGCCTGCTTTTAGCAGGCGTTAAAATGCAAGGCGCTAACCCGCCTTGGTGCTAATTACGGCACCGTAATTTACGGTGCCGTAATTAGCGCCTTCCCCATCCCCATTATGCCCTATGGGGCAAGAATGGGAATGGGGAAGGGCAAATGGTGAATGGGGAATTACCGCCCCACTCACCTTGGAATGGGGCGGTAATTCCGCCATCCACCATGGCGGAATCCGGCATGGACCATGGTGCTAACAGCACCATGGTCCAACGCCTGACTTGTAAACAGTATATTTTGACAAAACACAATAAAACACAAATCAATATCAAAGCAAAAAAGTGGTTTCTTAAATCCTACCAAGGTAAACAGCACATCTTTTTTTTCAATGAAACAGTTATTTATAAAAAAAAGGTGAATATTTTGTAAAGCCAAAGCATAAACAACTACATTAAAATGCAGCCTTAATCAGGACCAAATCAGTTCACAGAGAATGAAGTCCAAACAAGTGTTCAAGCGTCACATATCTCCTAGCTCAAAAAGCAAAACACGGTTTTACACATTGAAAGATTTCTGTATACTCAAATTAGCGTGTTCTTCATATAATTAAATAAACTATACTAGGTCATTACGACCCGATCGGTAAGGGAATACCGGTACCGGTAAGGGCACTGGTACCAGTAATCCCTTACCGCCCTATTCCGAGGTCCCTTTGCGGGTCCTCCCTTAACGCCTGGTTTTACCAGGCGTTAAGGACAGGACCCGCAAAGGGACTTTGGAGCTAATAACGGTACCGCATTTAGCGGTACCGTTATTAGTGCCTTCCCCATTCCCATTGAGCCCTATGGGGGTTCGAATGGGAATGGGGAAGTGCCATGGTGAATGGGGAATTACCGGCCCCACCATCCATGGAATGGGGCGGTAATTACTCCATTCACCATGGCGGAATCGGTAAGGTTTTGGAGGCAACCATGGTGCAAATAGCGCCATGGTTACCGCCTGGGTCGTAATGAGGCCCTCTAAGAGTGTGGTACAGATCAGCATTATTACAGGTGCCCATTGTTCATACACTCGGATTGGCGGATAGGGAAGCATCCCACATTTCACGTTGCACAAATCCAGCAAGGGTACAAGCGCTGCTGCCTGTAGTGAGGAATTATTGGTATTGTGCATCAACCCTCAAATCGTAAGGAAATCCTTGTATTCATAAAATAGACTCCTGTTTTAGAGGAATGGAATAAACAATTCTTTCTGTAAGTGGACATTATGATATTGCCCATATAAACCTCTGGCGATGACAGTCACTTTGAAGTGCATAAGGATAATGATTGAAACTGACCCATACATCTCTGTAAAAAACCCTCATCAAGTTGAAGGGAAGGGACAGAGGTACACCAATTAGCCATCCATGTTATATAGCACGTGCAAAGCCCCAATCAGAAGTCAGTCTTGGGAATATAAAGGAAGTGTGCTGCATTTTTTTCAATTAACTTGGAATGGAAAATTGGGAACAAAGCCCGATTTCTGCATTCAAGTGTGTTTGTGGACCACGGCTGCCATGCCCAACAATCTGGCTATGCAATCCGCCTACCTGCAAAATTGGGCTATCTGCCTTCTTGTCGTCTGAGACTAGCTCTGAAAACGGTCCTTGCATCTCTTTGGTAAACTGGCAGCGAACTCCCTTATAATGTCCCAGAGAGAGTGGGAATAGTGAACCAGATGGCAGGAGGCTATACAAGTTCTTAAAGGTAGCTTCCCTGAGGCAAACATCCAGATTTGTACTCTCCCTGTCTAAAAGGAGGTTTGGAGAAGCTGGTCCTCTCTGCCCGGCCACTGAAGCCTTCACTATCATACTCTACTGTGTGTGGGTGGACAAAACCTGTATAGGCTGGCGAAGGCCTGTGCTTCTTAGACAAGTCTTGGCACACACTTAAAGCCGAAACAGACTTTTCCTAGATGGCCGAAGATGGGTCAGAGGAGGCAGAACTTGAAGATAACAGGGTCTCTGAGTGGCGCTTGCTCCAGGATGTCTGTGAGAGTTTTTTCTTCGTCTTAATTGAAGGAACAGCTTTTTATTTTCCCTATCTGGAGAGAGATTAGGAGAAGATGTGAACCATCCACCTGCAGAAATGGGCCCCCATCACCTCTACTGCCTTTGTGACTTCATGGGGTAGACGTTAGGCTGAAGGGTAGCAACACAAAATGATAGTGCATTCCTCCCACCACAAAACTAAGGTGCGCCCAATGTTTCTGTGGATTTGGAAATGAAGTATGCATCCTGAAGACCTAAAGAACCAAGCCAATCTCGCAGCTGCATAACTTGCAGGAGTAACCATTTTGAAGGTGTCTTTCTTGGAGGGATGAAATAAGGTTTTTTGTTGCTGTTACATCTTCTGAACTTGGCCTGGATGGTCGCCCTACTGGCAGAGGCGTAGACAGGGTAGGGTCTGAGTGGGCAAGGCACACCCAAAATCTGGGACGGCCCATTGAGCAGCGCTGTGTAGGTATTTGGTGCACCCAACTACATTAGCCTGGGGCCCCACTTGATAACCATCCTGGCTACGCCTCTGCCTACTGGTGAAAGGAATAGGGTCGATAATGGCCCTTGTAAAAAAAAATAAAAAAAAAGATTAGGTAGCAACATCCAACAGACATGTGGTGGCTCCCTGAACCTTGACATGCTTTGTCTGTCCGGCTGCTAAAGAGGTTGACACTGTTGAGTGGCATGTATAACCGTTTTCCCTGCACATCCTCAGTGAAGTTGGAAATACGCATACATAAGTAATGTCAAATAGCTTCCCGCTTCGGCATCAGTGGTTTTACAATGTGCATTGTCCTTGTGGTCCACAGTAGGCGCAGGTATTTATTTATTTATTTAACATGTGTGTAACGCCCAAACCCAAGGATATCACAGCCTATGTACAGAGGTAAATAGTGTCAAAAAACATAAGTATAAAGTGGGGTTAGACAGATTTGACGGAATAGCCAGAAGTACACAAAATTGCAGGCTAAGTAGGTTGGCCGGTAGAACCCACGGGTGTGGTGATGTTAGTCATATTTGTCAAATCGCCAGGTTTTTAGAACTCTCTTGTAGGCTGGGTTTGAAGGCTCATTTCTAATGTTCGGTGGTAAGGAATTCCAGAGGGTGGGGGCAGTGACGCCAAAACTCACTCCTTCTGCTCTGGTGAATTTGAATCGAGGAATGGCCAGAGCAATATAGTTAGAAGAATGAAGGGACCGCCTCTGGTGTTTCCTCAAAATGCAATTGTTCATGCAGATGGGGGCTTCTTTCTCGATGCATCAGTGAGCAATGGATCGGGTTTTAAAGACGATACAGGCCTTTAAGGGAAGCCAATGGGATTCTCGATCTTGCACAGTGATGTCATCAGAATGACGGAGCCCCAGCGCAGCATATAGTGCTTTATTTTGGAGGAGTTGTAGCTTTGCAACATTAGAAGCAGACAATCCCTTGAGGAGGACATTGCAATAATCAGTTTGCTGTGAATAATGGCTCTTGCCAGTGTGAGGCAGTTACTAGGTGAGAGGAACTGTCGGCTGAGAGATGAGCTTGGAGGTGTAGCCTGTGGATGAAGCGGGGGCATTGATGTGCTTAGTCATAGTTAGCTCTGCATCGAGGTAAACCCCTAGGGTTTTAACATGATTGAGGTCCGGTATTGCAGAGCCATCAATGAGGAGAAGGGTGTGTCAAGGGTTTTTAGGCAATGGGATGAGCCAACTATAAGAAGCTCTTTTTTCTCATTTAGACAAAGGTGATGGGTGGCCATCCAGTTCTGAATGGAACTGTACACATTGTTTATGCTTGTACACATTGTTTATGGTGGTGGCGTTTTCATGGTGAATGCCAGAGATGGGGAGGAGAATCTGAGTGTCAATCTGCAAAGTTGGTGTAAATGATGCCAAGTAAGCCTAGGATGTCGAAAATAGGTTTGGTGTAGGTGTTGTATAAAGTGGGACACAGGCAGGACCCTTGAGGGACACCAAACGGCAAAGGGATGGAGTCAGATGCAGAATTGTCCATAAAGACTCTGGAGGTTTGTTCGCGGAGGAATGATTTGACCAAGGTGATGGCCTCTGCAGAAAAATGGAAGTGGGAGCTAAGGTGCTAACAGAGTAGGTCATAATCCACCAGGTCAAAGGCTGCTGAAAGGTGCAGGAGGCGAAGGATAGCTAAGGTACCGAAGTCACAAATACTGTCGAGCTGCAACTAAGGTCTAGTAAGGCATTTTCTGTGCTATGTTTAGGACGGAAACCAGGTTGTCTGGCTCCAAGGAGTAGGTGTTCGAGAAATTGTTGAACTACCGAGTAGGCAATGCGGTCTACAATTTTGAGCAAGAAAGGAATGTGGTGATCGGTCAGTAATTAGCAGGCACGGCCAGGTCCAGGGAATGTTTGTTGAGAAGCGGCGTGACCCAAGCTGATTTAAAACTGATAGGGACAACACATGCCTTAAAGCAGGTGTTGACGAAGTCATGATGATCAGGGTCATGGTGGTAGCACAGAGCTTAATGATATGTGGAGGGCAATAGTCTCCCTTGCAGTTAGTGGGTTTTAGAGTTGGGATGATATCCAGGGCAGTTGTTTGAGTAACTTGTGGAAGGTATCTCATTTAGGACCGAGATAATCGGGGCTAGGGTCCCCCAGAGGTGTAGATTTGGCAGCAAGTAGTATTTTCGTGGCATTGATTTTTTTGCAGAGCTGTTACATTTTGTCCGCGAAAACATCTTGAATAGTAGTGCAGCAGGCTTTGTCAGAACTAGTCTGGGTGTTGGAGGAGCTAAAGTTGTCCAATTCTTTTAAGATGGAATATAATTCTTTAGCATTGGAACTGGTGTTAGAGATTCTGTTATCGTAGGAGGCAGCTTTATTAGAAATTACTGCTATCTTGTATGCCTAAGTGGCGTTAGTAAGGTTTAAGCCATTAGCAGGGGTAGGTAGTGTTAGAGATACCATTGCTCAGACTACCACATTATGAAAAGCCCAAATATCAGTGCCCAAATCTAACAATTCTGTCACTCCAATTGCAGAGACCAGTCAGTTATCCAACCTGCAAGTATCCCGAAGAGATTCTGCCAGGTATAGGAGGGCCAAGTCAAAGGGTGGACTGCCAAGAACTCTAGAGGGATGTCAAAATCACCAAGGCCATCCCTAGGATTTAGACCAAATGAAACGTCCCCTCTCCTCTTGTCCAAAAGTGACTCGATCCGAGCCAAGAAAGTATGCCAATCCACTGGTACCCAGCGTGGGTCCTCAGAAGGAGGGACAAACACCAGCTACACTGGAGCAGATGATGATGCAGAGGAGGAATTAATGGAGGCTAACACCATAGGGATACAGTCATTGGGAGGTGATGACAATTGTGGCCTTTGCCTGTGCTGTCCCGACAAGGTTACTAAGGCCTGTGCTTCTTTGAACAGCTGGATCATTGCCACTTGAAAAGCTTCCCATTCCTCAAGAGAGGAAGCAGAAGTGGGGAAAATGGGCTTTTCACTTACCTTGACCAATTTGGGTGCAGTGACTTCCTCAACCAAGGACCTGTAATTGGTCCTTACGAGATGAGGAAAAGTGGATATGAGAAGAAAACTCGGTTCCATGTGATATTTCCGCTTTATAAAGGCTGCACATCAAAAAGACTGATTTACTTCGGCTCTTCTTTGTGCAGCCCTTCAAAGCAGAAAAGCACACTACTGATGGTGATTTTTCCCACCACACCTCTCAGGAAGCTGCAACCCAGACACACTGACCCAAACACACAAACATGCATACAAGCTCACGTTCACCTGCTCCTCCTCCCTCTCCCTGCCACATGTCACAAACATTCCTCCTCCTCCCCCACAAACAGATGCAGACATTCACTCACACATCAAAAATACATACTTCTGGCACCCGCATCTCTCCTCCTTTGGCCCGGCCGCACCTCTCAGCCCCTGCACGCACTTGTGTGCATCGCAGGGGCTGACAGTTCAATTTGGAACGATTGCTCGGAGCGATCTTTCTAAATCGACTTTATTTCATTGTTATATAAATTAAAATGTCACTCCATACAAAAAACTCACTCTTGGCATGGACATGCTTCTTCTTTTTCTCCCTCTACTCTCAACTGGAAAGGTTATTTAGATCCAATGAACGCATTGAGAGAGAGTGTAGCCAAATTGACCCTGGTCCAATTTTCATCTAAATGCCCGGGGGTTCTCCATCCGAACAGAGATCTTCAGAGGTTAGGAGCACTGAAGCCACTGAAAGGTGCATGGACAAGGACCCATCCCCCGATAGGGAGTTGCTGAAAAGCAGCAACACACATGGAAAATACTTGCACTCGAGGAGTGAATCTCATCATTTGTCCAACCCCTTATCTCAGAAGAATAAGTGGCATCACACCACAAAAAACAGCTCGACAGATACTTTCCCTGTGAGGGGGAAGGTAGGTTTCTGCACAAAGTTCTCATTGGCGGGGCAATGATAGCTCTTCAGGCATCATATATTAGACGTTTTCTCTAAAGCCAGAGAGCTGACAGCCTACGCTTTTGTGTCGGATAAGACTGGTTTCAATGCACCATAAAAGGCAGGTAGAGTCACCATTGCAACTGATGAACATATCTCAACTTGGGAATCAAGCACAGTCAGTTCTAGAATCTCTATAACACTATCGATCGTGGTCGAGTTCAGCTTCGACTTCGAGCGCTGAAGACCTGGTGCCTCGAAAGCATACGTCAACCACAAGCCCCATAGGGGCTAATTAGTCATCGAGATATGTGCCAGGATTGAGGTTGCAGTTCCTGCAGCTGATGCAATCTATCTTTGAAGATGAGGGGGGGGGCCCTAGCTCATTGTTGATTCATTAACATTTTCCAGAAGAACTGGACTCCAAACACGATCGGATTGCTGACTTAACAGCAGATCTGAGGGAAGCCAGATGGCTAGACACCTCGACGGACCTTGGGATTATGCAAATAGCTTCCCATGATCACCCCCAAAGCTGCCTTTCGATGAACATAGTAACATGCAGTGGAGTTTCTTGGGTGGTGTGGCACAGTGAGGTAGGTCAAACAATATTATCTTACAGTCATATTGGAGAGCGCTCCCCCCTAAAGAGATGTTTTCCCTTTAACACAGCCTTAAAGGATCCAATTTTGTAGCTGTGGCAAAAACCTTGTTTCACTTCATTGGTAGACAAAGATTTTATGCGCAAATATAAGCCGTCATCGTCAGACCCAGCCTTCCTGTCTGAGCATCCTACACCCAAGACTTTAGTGGTTCAGGGTGCAATGGCGGTGATTAAATCTTCAATTTGTGCCCCCTTGCCTCCCACCAGGGAGAGTAAAAAACTCAATAGTGTAGCCAAAATGAAGATCATAGCACTCCCTTTTAGCTTGTAATGAATGCTACCTTGTAGTCAGGATGAAAGGTGAATTATTGTGCTACAATCTGCACCCTGGGATTCAGTGGACCACTCTCACTTCGCAGCACATGGTTAACAATCAAATAAATAATGTTTTGGTTGTGTTAGTGCCATGTAGATGACCTCATTTGACAGCAATTAAGCATTTATTGACATGTGTTTTTAATAAGCAAGACAAAATGCTGATCACTTACTCTGACGCCTGATGGTCCTGGTGGTCCCCATGGACCTGGGATTCCATCTCTGCCCTAAAAATGGGGGAAATATATTAATTCAGATGACTGCAGTTGATAAAACAGAGGGAAAAAATAGCAAAGGATGCAAAGATCTAAAGGAAAAGGTATGTTAAAAGTATACAAGAAGAATAATGAAATTAAGAAGGGTCAGGATAGATCAGAAGGATTGAAGAGACAAGGCTGAGAATTGACGGGGAGTTATCTCTAGGAGGGAAAATATGGACCAACAGAGAGAAATAATTGGAAAAAACTGAACAGTGTGTGGAGAAGAGTGGTGGAAACACAAGAATGCAATGAAACAATTGGGAGAAAGGTTGAAAACATTGGGAAGAGAGAGTGGAAGAGGGGAGGTATGAAATAGACAAGAGGCAGAGAATGAAGAGAAGAAAAGAGGTAGGAAAATGGGCAGGGGCTGAAAGAAACCCAAGGAGGGTCACACCAAAGAAACATAGTGGGGATAAAAAGGGATGGCGAAAAGGAGAAAATAGGGAGGTTTGGGAAATGAATACAATGGAGAGGGTAAAAGGAAAGACTACTGGAGGAGGTAGAAAATATGGAGGTTTGGATGAAGAAAATAGGAAAAGTGGAGTGAAAGAAACAGAAGGTAGGGAGAACAAAAATGGAGGGGAGGAGAAAGAGGCATTTGGCCAAACAAAATAAAAAAGAGGTCAAAGAAGAAAGATAACAGGCATGAACAGGAGGAAAAATCATGAATGATGGTCTGGGGAAGACAGCAAGAGGGGAGTAAAAAAATCAGGGAGAATGGACCGACCAAAGGAAAGAGTATAGAATGGAAAAACGGCAGAGTATAAGGAACATAACTGCAAAACTGCAGGGTCAAAATCATGGAAAGTACAGAGGAGCAAATGGGGAAGATGTAGAGAGGGCTGCATGGGGGGACATCAAGGGAAACCAGGGAAGGTGCAGTTGAGAAAATAGAAAATATAGACTGAAGAAAAAGTACCTGTGTTTCGCCGTTTTCCCTAGGGCTCAGCATCTCAGCATCTGAGAGACCATGGAATATCAAGATGTGAATGAGCTATCTGTCACGAGGGAACAGCTGGGAGGATGATGAGGAATCCATAAGAAGGAGAAATTACTTAACCGCAACGTTCTTTCTATGGATTCTTCCCTCTCAGATTCTTCATCAGATAGATATCCCGCCCCAGCGTCAGCTGCTCAGACAGAGGGTGTAGTGCACCTTGACTCGGCCGTCGATTACTCCTGACTTGATGCAGTGATCTTTCGACTCTAGACATCACATTGGTCCTAATTCATATACTGCGTCACTACGCCCCTGTACCTCAGTTCCCACCTTTTTCCCCCCAAGCTCAGCTGCTGTGGAGGAAGGATCTAAAGATTTGGCTGAAATGTTACGATAGGAAATGTTTTATTTTACACAAATTGTATACAGATGACATAAATATAGTCCTAACTCTATGCAAACTCCTCAAAGAGACAGCTTGTCTCCTAACATCAAAGACGTCAGTCACCAAATTACAGGCACTTTCATAGTGGGGATGTACGTGAGGGTGATGAGGACTCTGCAGGAGAAGAATCCATAGCTAGAACATTACTGGTAAGTAATTTCTTCTTCAATGGATTGCTTTTCTCCTCCAGATTACTAATCAGATAGACTCCCCAGGCAGTATGTTTCAAGGAGGCGGGTGGAAAGTTCCTACACCAGGAAACGCTGCAGAACCGCTCTCCCGAAGAGAGCATCCACTCAGAGGACTACATCCAGGCATTAGTGTTTGGCAAAGATATGCAATGAGGACCATGTCGCTGCTCGACAAATGTTCCTCACTAGCACCCCTGTTTGCAAAGCTGAAGAGTCAGCCACACCCCTGGTGGAGTGGGCCCTGATCCATGGTGGTAGCTCCTTTCCTGCATTGTGATAGCATTTGGAAATGCAAAGTGTAAGCCACCTAGAAATAGTTTGCTTGGAGACAGCCAAACCTTTTCTTGCCCATGAGAAGGTCACAAACAGTTGGTCCGATTTCCTAAACTCTGCCGTTATAGCCACATAAAGGCAAAGCGTCCTCTTGGGATCTAGCCTATGAAATTGCTACTCCTCCTTGGAGGGATGAGGAGGCAGATAGAAAACCGGCAGTTCGATAGCTTGAGACAGGTGAAATTCTGAAACCCCCTTTAGCAGGAACCCTGGCTGTGCCTTAAGAGAATAAACAGAAATGGACCACTGGGATAGGGAATGGCACAACGTTACACATTTATCTTTTTAAATATATCAATAAATGTCAATCAATAAATTAAAATGAATGGTAGGAGAGAATCAGTCTGAGTTGAATTTTGAAAAGATTGTGCATCTGTTTTAAAAAAATTATATTTTATATTGGTATATGAAAAATAAAAAGAAATTTGAATTCAATGATAGACATTTATTGATATATTTAAAAAGAGAAATGTATAAAGTTGTACAATTCCCTATCCCAGTGGTCCATTTCTGTTAATTCCTAGTATATTGAGCCTGGAGGACCAAGGATTTAGACCAGGCACCCCTTTGTTTAGAAGCGGGCCTTAAGAGAGACCCTCTCGCTGAAAAATCGACAGGGCCTGCAGTTCGCTGACCCATCTGGCTAATGAAATAACCACCAGAAATGCTGCCTTAAGTGCCTTAAGTGTAAGCAGGTGGATAAGGCAAGAGTGTAAAGGCTCAAACAGAGCTGCCATCATGAATGTTAGAACCAAATTAAGGTCCGAATTCAGAGCCACGAAAGGAATAGGCGGAAACCTATTTACAAGGCCCTCCAGGAATTGGGCCATAACCGATATCGCAAAAAAAACAATTCTTGAGCCGGAAACCGCTTGAAAACAGACAAAGCTGCCAAATGTCCTTTGACTTTTGCAACGTGGCAAGGCCAACGACAGAAGGATAGGGTCAATCTTGCATTCCCTGCACCACGCCTCAAATCTTCTCCATCTGTATGCATCCATCGATCTTGTTGATGGTCTGCGTGCAGCAAGCAGCACGTCAAGTACCTCCTGTGAGAGGTCCCAGTCATCATATCTCATCTTCTCAAGAGCCACGCTTGTAGATTGAGGGGCTCAGTGTTCAGCTGAAGCACCCAACCTTCCAACTGGAATAGAATATCCGGCTGCTCAGGCAACCAGAGAGGTGTGCAGATGGCCAATTCCAGGAGGTCTGAGTACCATGTTCTCTTTGCCCAGTCCGGGCGATCAAGATCAAGATAGCTGGACAGCTCTTCAACCTCCTGACAACCCAGGCAATGACAGGAATTGGAGGGAAAGCATAGTGGAGGTCGAAGTCCCACTCCACTAGAAGGAGAAATTACTTACTGTAGTGTTCTTCCTATGGATTCTTCTCCTGCAGATTCCTCATGATAGATATTCCTTCCAGCTCTGCTGCCTCTGAAAACTTTCCACAAGGGGTGTAGTAAACATCAACTAACCCCATAGAATTTAGAACTATACACCTCCGAAGGAGGATAACAATATGCAAAGATATCACAATTTGTAGCATCAGTAAACACATTTCTTTTGTTTTTTAAAAGAACATGGCAAGAAGAGAGCAAACTGTCACCAAGGCCCATCAACAAGTAATTGTTGAAATAGAAGATGCACACCAACCATCGGCTTTCTAAGCAGGATGGATGGGAGAGGAGATGAGGAATCTGCGGGAGAAGAATCCATATAATGAACATTACAGTAACTAACTAATTTCTCCTTCAATGGATTGCTTTTCTCCCACAGATTCCTCATCTGATAGACTCCAACGGCAGACAGTTAGACCAGAAGGTTTTGCAACACCGCTCTGCCAAGGCGTGCATCGGCCATGCGAGCAACATCCAAACTTTAGTGCTTGGTGAAAGTATGGAGGAATGACCATGTTGCTGCGTGACAAATATCCCTAACAGGGACTCCCCTTTGCAATGCGGTTGATGCCGAGAACCCCCTAGTTGAGTGAGCCTTGATGCCTGATGGCAATTCTTTGCCTGCCGACTGGTAGAATTCCACTATACAAAAGATGAACCAGCGGGACAAAGCTTGTTTAGTTATAGCCAGGGCCTTGTGGGCTAAGGAAAAGGCCACAAAGAGTTGATCAGCTCTTCTGAACTGGGCTGTTCTCGCAATATAAAAACTTAGCGCCCTTTTAGGGTCCAGGCTGTGAAACCGCTCCTTCCTCTTTAGAAGGGTGTGATGGAGGGTAGAAAACGGTGAGGTCAATGGATTGTGACAAGTGAAACTCAGAAACAAATTTAGGAAGAAAACCAGGTCACACCCTAAGCAAGACTTTCTCCCAGAAGAAACGTAGAAAAGGTGGCTTGCAGCATGAAGCTTGTAGTTCACTCACCTGCCTAGCGGACATAATAGCCACTAGAAAGGCTGTTTTCAAAGATAAAAGCCTCAAAGAAGAAGAGTGCATCAGCCAAAAAGGAGCTGCCATGAGATAGGTTAATACCTGATTCAGATCCCAATCTGGGACAACAAAGGGAGTTGGTAGGAAACATATTTACAAAGCCCTTCAGGAATTCTGCTATCACTGGGATCGTGAAATCCGAACCTTGATCCGGGGATCTTTTAAACACAGACAAGGCCGCCGAATATCCTTTGACTGATTACCTGAAGGCGTGTTGAGGCCAATGACAGAAGGACTCCTTCACTGTAGTGGTGGAGCAAGAGATGGGGTCAATCTCACGTTCCCTGCTCCACGCTGTTAGGGAGAATTCTCTGTATAGGCTAATTTCCCAAACCTAGTGAGTCCCCCAGCAGCTTTGCTGGATTTTTGGGGTTTATTTTTTTTCTCCTGCTAAGAGTGAGACTCTTTTTCTCCCACTCTTAGGCATGATTTGAGAATGTCCTTTGACTTTGTAATGTGTTTTATGGGCTATGGGGTCTTTTACTCCATAGGGCTTCATGTGTTTTTGGTAAGTGTGTTACACAGCACCCTCAGTGCAGTAACACAGGGGTGTCATAGTGACCCCAAAACATAGGCTCCATACCCTGGGAGTGACTACTGTCTCTCAGGGCATGTAAAGTCACCATTGACTTTACTAGTCTTAAATTGTGAACAGAACCAGTACAAACCATCATATTGTGGAAGTACTGGTAGGGGTAATTAGATTGCCCTTGGGTCTGTTTTTCGAGGTGGCACAGGACCTAAAGAATCCAAAGAGGGAGAAGCTGAGCCGACCTGCAACGACGACACCACCGGTGGATCCCTGCTGAATCGACTCACCACTTCCCGACGACAGAGAAGATCTTCTTCCTGGAGAGTCTTCTTCCTTTGAGCTGGTGGGGTTAACCAGTTCGCCCTCTTTTCGCCTTCCTGGATCGTCTCGTGGACGAATCGCCCGTGCCAAGCACCCCGGCGGCCGGATAGCCACGCTTCACCACTACCGCGAATAAAAGGGTAGTACCTTTTTACAGAGAAACTCTGCGGCTGGTTTCTTCCCTGGCAGTGCAACGACCCCCAGCTTTCCTCCACGTCGAGACCTTCTCTTCCCCTGGACGAAGCACCGACTTGCAACCGCTGCCAGGAACAACTGCCCCGGCTGGAACTTTCTTACCATTTCAGGTACTGTGTCCCGCCTGGTCTCCCTTGCAACAGACTGTTCAAGGTGTCCCGTAAATCCTTGACTCTCTATCCTGAGGTGACCTGGGACCTGTTAACTAACTTTTCTGAACTGATCCAACTCCTTTTGAACTATCTGCAAAGACTTTCAAAAGTGTACTTCAACTGTGTGATCTTGGGCACATTCCGCCTTGCTCTCTCCAAGAGTGGGCCTGGCCTATGAACTTTCTTGCTCTACAGTAGACTCTGCCTTTCTTGACTTGCTGTGGTTCTTATAAAAGTGTTGGTATTGTGTGCTTTCCTAATTCTGCCTTTTCCCTCCCTTTTAAAATAATTATTGGAGTGCCATCTTGGTTAAGCGCTCACCCCTGTATTGATAATAAGAGGTGTTCTTTTCCTAAGGCTTGTCGAATAATTAATCAGGGAGGTGTATATATTTCTAATGACTGTGTTTGAACTTGTTTGACATATTAGTGCCAGTGTATTTTTAAATAAATAATTATACACTTTTATACCAAAGCTCTGGTCAGTGTTTGCTTGTGCTACTGTATTTTTGTACCCAATGTGTATACTCTATATACTGCCTAACTCTTCTTGAGAGAAGTCTGACTGCTCAGCCACAGCTACCAGGTAAATCTGGGTGGTACAGACTGCTACCAATTGGGTTTACTGCCAACACCTGTAGTTTTAAACTTTTTGCATTGGTCCGTAAGGGAACTGCACAGGTTTCTGCCTAACGCACGCCTTAAATCTTCTCCATCAGCACAAATGCAATTATCTTTTAGATGGCCTGCGTGCCGTCGGCAAAACCTCCAGAACCTCCTCAGAGAGGTCCCAGCCACCATACCTCATCCTCTCAACAGCCACGCATTTAGGTTGAGGGACTCCGGGTTCGGGTGGTTTATCCGACCTTCTGACGGGGTTAGGAGATCGGCCGCTCAGGCTACCAGAGAGGTGGGAAGGGGGCTAGATCCAGAAGATCCGAGTACCAGGTCCTCCTCGTCCAGTCCGGCTTGATCAGGATTATGGATGCTCGAAACCTCTTGAGCCTCCTGAGAACCCAAGGAATGACAGGAATCGGAGGGAAGGCGTAGTGCAGAGGGAAGGTCCAATCCACCATAAACACGTCCCCTAGTGCACGGTTCGCTGGGAATTCCTTCAAGCAAAACTGGTTGCACTTCCTGTTTGACTCTGTGGCAAACAGGTCCACTGATGGGGTACCCCAGTAAGAGAAGACCTCCTCTAGCACTTCCTGGTACACTTCCCACTTGTGTGAACTGTGCTCTGCCTGCTCAGAGCATCCGCCAAACTGTTCTCTGTCCCCGCCAGGTGAACTGCTAAAACTGAGATTCGGTTCTCTAACAGCCAGAACCACAGCTGCATCGCCTCTTTGCAGAGGGGAAGAGTGTGCACGCCACATTGTTTCTTTAGGTCGTGCATCGCTACTGTGTTGTCCGTCATAATCAGGACATGCATCCCCTCCAGAGATGGAGCGAATGCCACATGGCCACAGGCCCTCACGGCTAATCAGATGGCTCGCAATTCAAGCCTGTTGATGTGCCATCTGCCTTCCATCGCTGACCAAAGGCCGTTCATCTGCAAGTCCTCGCAGTGAGCGCCCAACCCTTCAGCGATGCACCCGTGACCACTCGGGCCTGGGTCCATGAAGGCCTGAAGGGTTCCTGCACCATGAGATTCCTGTGGTCCGTTCACCAGGCGAGGTCTTTGACCACATGTGCGGATACCTTGAGGGGATTCGAGAAAGCTCTGAGGTGCTGTGACCACGGACCACTGATCAGCCACTGTAAGGTTCTCATGTGCAGCCTGGCCTCTGGCAGTAGAAAACTACAGAAGGCCATGAGAACTAATAGGCGGGGTAAGGAAGCCGCTGGTAAAGTGGCGTGGTTCCGGAACAAGTCAACCATCTGTGCCAAGCTGCTTACTCTCCCTTCAGGAGGGAAGGCCTTCCCTACCCGAGTGTCTAGGACTGCTCTGATGAACTGGTGCCTTTGAACAGGTGTCAATGGGGACATCTTCAAGTTCAGGGAGAAGCCCAGCCTGTGCAGTAGTAGGCAGGTGTCCGCCAGATGAGACAAGACCTGCTCCATTGACTTCCATCGAATCAGTCAGTCGTCCAGGTATGTGAATACGTGGACCCCGGATCTCCTGAGGTGAGCCGCGACTACCGCCATGAGCTTGGTGAAGACCCTTGTGGCGGAGGTTAGACCAAAGGGGAGCACTTTGAATTGATAGTAATTGTCCCCTATGATGAACCTCAGGAACTTCCTGTGCTTTCGGTGTATTGGCACATGAAATAAGCGTCCAGTAGATCTATAGAAACCAGCTAGTCCTGCAGTTCTAGAGCTTGGAGAATTTCTCTCAATGCCACCATTCTGAATTTGTCTTTCCTCAGGAGCTTGTTTAAGGTCCAAAATGGGACTGAGACCACCTCCCTTCTTGGGTAACAGGAAATACCTGGAATACCAACCAGAACCTCTCTGCTCAGGACGTACCTTTTCCACGGCACCCTTCGGGCTCACAGTTCTTCCTGGAGCTCCTATCCTGGTTGGATCGGGGGTGGTCGAGGTCTGTCCGGTGTTTTTTTTGTAAGAAGGGCAGACAACCCCACCGAACGAGCTGTATAGGCTCAGGCATCGGAAGTTATTTCCTGCCACAGAGGCCAGTGCTCCACCAACTGTCTGTCAACCGGTAAATTGTGGGAGGGGAAATCAAAGCGATTTAGGCGGCTGGTCGCCCCCCGCCACTGCTTGCTGGCCCGTAGAAACCACTGTGCACCTTCTGCAGCGCAAGAAATGCTTCTGCCCTTGTCTGGCCGGTGAGAGCTGTGCTTTCCTGCCATAAGGCAAATACTGCCTGTAGCCTCTGCCCCTGGAGGCGTAGCTAAAGGCAGGCTTGACCGGCTGCACAGCTAGGCCTAAGGATCTAGCAGCGATTTGGGATTCCTTCAATTTTTTCCAAGGAATCGTCGGCCTTTTGGCCAAATAGGAACTCGCCCTCGAAGGCCATGTCTAACAGCTTTTACTGGACATTAGGCGAAAAGGCAGAAGTTTGTAGGTCTGACTATTTACTCAGCGTTACTACTGACACCATAGATCGGCCCACACAGTCAGCGATGTCCAGGCCCATACACAGCGACTGCCTGGCCACTTCTTTCCCATCCTCAACCATTGTAGGATACCCTCATACATTTCACCCTCAGGGATGTATTGCGCAGCATTCTCCACTGCTATCCACAGAACAAACAAATATTTAGTGAAGCCAGTCGCCAAATTGGTGACTTTAAGGGCCATACTGCCCAAAGTAAATGCCTTTTTGGCAAGAGCGTCGGCCTTCTTTGCTTCCCTGTCGGGTGGCAGAGTAGAAGTGGAAGTAGCTGTTCTGGAGGAGACTGTAGCAGCCTGCATGACAAGCCCTTACGGGGAAGGGTGTGAGGAGAGGAATGAAGGGTCTCCTCTAACTAGCCTGTATATAGTGGAACTAACCAGAGAAATGTTACAAGGATGCTGCCACGGGATTAGAGGCATATTACGCTCAGTTACGGGACCTTCGACCGAAATTTCTGTAAGGGCATACCCCTGCATTGATAATGCCGATGAGTGCGATCCCAAGGTGTCAATGACCCTTTCTACTAGAGTTCTGAACTTGGTGTAGGGCTGGCTTTGTTGGAAGTCTAGGTCTGGTGAAGTATCCAGACCACTAGACTCATGGAGGCCCTCAGCAAGTTGCAACAACTTATCATATTGTCAAGAAAAATCAACACCACCAGTGCCCACATAGGCTACGTCGACAGCCCCTTGATTTCCTGTGTCATTGACGTTGAAAATACTCAACATGGTGCAGAAAACGTCGGACCAGGATAGATGGTTCTAAGATTTATCGGAAACTGTTGGCACTGAAGATTTGTTCCTCGGCGCCGATAAGGCTGCTGCAGTCCGCATTAACTGGGCCTGAGATGTTGAAGCATCGACAGTGTGGCAGCACGGGAGGGACCAGACATCAATACCCAAGAAACTTCCTTCAATGTCGAAGGTTTCATTGACGCTAATGGCGATGGCACTGTGACTTGTGAGGGGTCGGTAGTGCCAAGCACCACTGATGCTCTTCTTTTTCAGGATGAATCAGAATGGCTCACCAAATGGGACATCTTCTTCCGATGATGGTCTTTTTCGGGGGTATGCCCCTCAGTTTCAGCCTGCAGGGGATTTAGTCGGCGGTCGACCGAGCGCAAGTTTAGCTGCCCATTGCGTAGAGATTTCAGCTCCATTTTGGCACATGACGAGCACTTTTCCATCCCGTGGCCCGAGCTGAGGCACCAGAGACACAACTTGTGTGGGTCAGTGATGGACATCTTAGTGCCACAGTCGGTACACCACTTAAAGGCTGAAACTCGAGAGACCGACATCTCACGTCGAATGAAAAGAAAAAAAGTGTCTTTCTGACAAAAACGTCAAATGAATCAAAGATTCACTGTGTTCCAAAGCAGCGGAAAATAGCAACTGAGGTACGGGGCATAGTGACAGAGTTCATATACGACGCCTGACATCATGTCTGGAACCGACGTTCGAATGCTGTGCAAGACGGACCGATCGACGGCCGAGTCCAGGTCTACTACACCCCCTGTCAAAAGTTTTCTGAAGCAGCAGTGCTGGAAGGAATATCTATCAGATGAGGAATCTGTGGGAGAAAAGCAATCCATTGAAATGTATCCCCCAGTGCGGCTCATGCCGGGCATTCCCTGAAGCAAAACTGTCTGTATTGTGGCAAACAGGTCCACCGTCTGAGTACCCCAGTGAGTGAAGATCCCCTGGAGGACCTCCTGCACAATTCCCACTTGTATGAGACCATGCTCTGCCTGCTCAGAGCATCCACCAAAATGTTTTATGTCCCTTGCCAGATGGACTACTGAGACAAAGATCTGTTTCTCCAAAAGCCAGAATCACTGCTGCATCACCTGCCTACATAGGGGAAGAGACAGTACACCTCCTTGCTTGTTCAGGTAGTGCATGGCCACTGTATTGTCCAGAATGATGAGGACGTGCTTCCCCTCGAGGGAGGGCGCAAATCCTTCAACGCTAGTCTGATTGCCCACAGCTCCAGCTTGTTGATGCAACACTGGCTCTCCATTGAGGACCAGAGGCCCCTTCACCTGCAAATCCTCACAGTGAGCTCCCCCACCTTTCAGGGACGCATCCGTGACCACCCTGACCTGGGGCCATGGAGGCCAGAAAGGTTCCTCCGCCATCATGTTGATGCTGCTGGCCCACCAGGAGAGATTGTCACACTTTTAGCACATCCTTCTAAGTGCAAAAGTATTGGGACCACTGACGCCTTAGCAGACACTGCCGAGACTGCATGTGCAGTCTGGCCTCTGGCACTAGAAAAATAAAGGAAGCCAGGAGACCTAACAGGTGGAGGAAGGAGACTGCTGGCAAACTGGTGTGGCTCTGAAACAACTGTACCATCTGCCTGACACTGGTGACTCTCTTCTCGGGGGGAAAACACCTTCCCCTCCCGAGTGTCCAGGACCGCTCCGATGAACTGGAGTCTCTGCGTTGCTGTGGTGTGGGACTTCTATAAGTTCAGGGAGATGCCAAGCTAGTGTAGCAGTGAACAAGGTGGGACAAAACCTGCTCTGCTGACTCCCCTCAGATCAACCAATCATCCAGGTATGGAAACACATGGATGCCAGATCTTCTAAGGTGAACCGTGACCACCGTCATCAGCTTGGTGAAGAGCCTGGGAGCTGAGGTCAACCCAAAGGGGAGCACCTTCAACTGATAGTGCTTGTCCGCTATAAGGAATCTCAGAAATGTCCTGTACCTCTGGTGGATCGGCACATGGAAATAAGCATCCTGGAGATATATCGACACCAGCCAGTACTGAAGCCTGAGAGGGTGTTCACCATCTTGAACTTGCTTTTTCTCAGGAACGTGTTCAAGGCCCCGAGGTCCAATAAGGGACGAAGTCCTTCCCCTTTCTTGGGTACCAGGAAATACCGGGAATACCAGCCAGATCCTCTCTGCTCGGGAGGTACCTCTTTCACGGCACCCTTCAAAAGCAGGGCTCTCAGTTCTTCCTGGGGATCTTGTTCCGGTAGTTGAGGTGGAGGGGGTGATCTGTCCAGTGGCCGCTTTAGCAAAGGAGACAGCACCACCATCGGATGAGCTCAAGGCCCCAGGCATCATAGATCTTCTGCCTCTGGGGCCATGCTCTCCTATCCATCCTCCAACACGGGAAACATGGGGGGAGAACTCAAAATGGCTTTGAGGATGAAGCTGTTCCAACTGTTGCTGCCGCCATCTGCTGGCCTCTGGAGGCCCTCTTGCCCCTTCAGGAGCGTGGGAAATGCCTCTGCCCCTGCCCCTGCCTGGGCTGCGGGAGCTGAGCTTTCCTGCCAGAGGAGGCATAACACCTGTAACCTAGCCTCTAGAGGCAAAACTAAAGGCAGGGTTTGCCAGCTGCTGCACAGCTAGGCCGAGTGACTTTGTGGCAGCCTTGGAGTCCTTACATTTGTCTAAGGTCTCGTCGGCATAGGACCAAATAGATTCTCGCCAAGGCGATGTCCAGTAACTTGTTCTAGATGTTGGGCAAGAATCCTGACGTGCACAGGTACTCCTTTCTCCTCAAGACAGTCGCTGATCCCATGGACCACAACATCCAGGCCTGTCTGCAATGACTGCCAGGGCATCTCTTGGCCGTCATCCACAAGCTTCAAAAAGCCCTCCCGCATTTCCCCTCTGGGAATGTACTGAGAAGTTTCTCCCATAGTCTTCAACAAATGAAATGTATACTTCACGAAAGCGCAGGACGCGTTAACTGCCTTAAGGGTCATACTGCTTGCCGAAAACACCTTCTTGGCTAGGGCGTCAACTTTCTCTCTAACTGCAGGGAGTATAAACGTGGATGTGGCAGGCCTAGTATTAACCGTAGCCGCCTGTACTAGCAATCCCTCTGGGGCGTTGGATGAGAGGAGAGGCAAACTGGATCTCCTCTTGCTGGCTTATATTTTTTTGTGAATTCGGAATTCACCGGATGAGTGGTGCGCGGTCTCTGCCACAGGGTGGTGATAGGGTTGGTAATAGCCACTGTGAAGGGCATGGTCCTTTCTGTAGAGGTGAGTAAGTCTGCCTGGTCTGCAAACAAATCTCTGCCTGCAGAGCCTGCATAAGCAGGGTCGAGGCCAAACCACATCTGGTCGTCATCCTCGTTGCAATTTTTCGCCATAGTGGTGAAAAACTATGTACTTGACTGAGGGAAGAAAGAATGGTTGGATATTCGCACCAATATCGAAAGCCCCATGCCTATCAGTGCCATAAGAGGCTTCGATGCTGGGGTCGCCCTGGCAACAATCAGAGCCTTCACAACAACAATGGGGACTGCTTGGTGCCGGGGATGCGTGCTTCTTTGAGGTGTAAACCGGACCTGCAGCCACATCCTTCAACATGTCGAGCATGTGCTCTTTGAAAGCCTCCCACTTGGCTCTAGATGTAAGCCCCACTGCCGACTTACCGGATTATTCGGACGAATCAGATCCGTGCCTGCACAAGTGACGCTGTTTCTTTTTATGGGAGGGGGAGGATTAATGACTCCGATAGTGAGATCTCTTTTTTGGGTTTTTTTCAGGAATGGGCCCCTCTGTATATGGCTCCAATGACCAGACAGTCGAGGGGGCCAGAGATTCAGATTGGTGCCGGCACAACTGTAGGTTTTGCAGCCCTCTTCCATAGCGATTTCGGATTCGTCTTATTACCAGAACCACAGTCCTCAGGGATGTGACCGACACCAAGGCACCACACAGAGACGCTGTGTGAGTCCGTGATGGACATCTTGGAACTGCAATCCTTGCTATGATTTAAACCTGACACATTGGGAGTAGACATTGTGTTGAAATCATGTCAAACAATCGAACACAAGAAAAAAATGTGTCTGTTTGAAAATTCCCATCAGAGAGTTGTTCTGTGAGCAGCGTGCTGAGCGCACGATAAAAATGAACACAGGTACGGGGGCATAGTGGTGCAGTACATGAACGAACACCGACGTCACGTCCGGAGTCAAGGACTGCTGCATCGAGTCAAGAGGGATTGACAGCAGAATTGATGTGCACTACGCCCCCTGTCAAAAGGTTTTCTGAGCAGCTGACGCTGGAAGGAATATCTATCTGATGAGGAATCTGCAGTAGTAAAGCAATCAATTGAAAAAACATTACTGAGTGGTACGTTTTTTGTTCTTCAGATTGCTGATGTTAGCAAGCACAGAACCTGGATGAAAGACGTGAGCAAGAACCACCACCTAAAACACAAAACCCTAGAGTGCCAAAAACCAAAGCGGATATCCTGTGCACACAAGGAATACAGATAGTAGTGCTTGGAAAAGGTGACCACTGAAGAACACAGAGCCACGGGAGCGAAGTCCAAAAGAGGGATACCCATTCAGGGAAGAGATTGCCATCATGCTTCTGGTAGATAGGGTGCAGAGACATTCAGGCACTTCCTTCTCAGCCAAATCCTAACATTCTGTTTGGCAGAGGATGATCTACCTGGACAGGGCCTGTGCTTGATTAGTAACAGCCCTGTCTTCAGAGGTGCCAAGCGTAACCAACAATGAGCTGTTGATCCTGAGCGACATAGTACCGGAGAGCCCTTTAATGGTCCACGTGCTGAAACATCTCCTCCCCCATAGATGGAGGGTAGAAACAGGAAGATTAATCTTTTGTGAGAGGTAGCAATCTGACACAACCTTTGAAAGGAAGGAAAGCCTCACTCTGAGTGTCACTCCTTAGACAAGACAGGGTACAGAGGCTAGACGGGAAGAGCTCACTCCTCCACCTACCAGGAAGGCGGGCCACCAGGCAAATCATGTTAAGGGTAACACACCTGCAAGAACAGGAATGCACAGGCTCAAACTGGGCCACCATGAGAAATGATAAAGCAACATTTCAATCCCATGCTGGGACAATAAACTTGCATGGTGGAAACTAGTTTGACAATCCCTGCAAAAACGGCAGAACAGTGGGGAATGGAAAAGAATGAGCCCTGTTCTGGGATCCTCTTAAAGACTGAAATAAAATTTGGGTGCTCCTTCACAGTGCCAATCTTCCAGATCTTCTTCTAGATATAAAGTTGAAAATGTACGTCACCTACAAGCATAGATGGACTATGGTGGGCCTCCTGACAGAAAAGAAACATCAAGGGCGTTATTGTTATGCTGCTTGCATAAGAAGCCCTTCTGGAGAAGGGTAAGAAGCCAGGAAAGATGGGAGCACAGGGCACCAATGCTTGTTCAGTGGTGGGGGATGGCACCTGTAGCAGCCTGATTTTTAAACATCTTTTGTAAAACTGTCCCACTGTTCTCGAGTGGTAGACCCAACCGAGGGCTTACCTTTTTCCGACGCAGAGCTGGACTCGTGTCGATGACGTCTCTTCTTTTTACGCAATGAGGACAAGAAAGAGTGACTCCTCGAGTGTGACGGCTTTTTGGTTTTTCACTGATGCTTTTCCCTCTCCTTCTCGGGGGTGGGTACTTCCATCTCGACCTCGGAAGACCGGGCGAGCGACCGCGCCAGAGATTTCGGGGACGGCCGGCACAAAATAGGTTTGGCGGTGCGCTCACGGATAGATTTCGGCTGCTTTTTGGAGCACCATGCGCTTCCCTCCATGTCCTGATCCGCACCCAGACACCATTGACAAATGTGCCAGTATGTACCAGTGCCAGGGAGGTAAAGAAGTTAGATACCGCTAAGACTGTTGAGACTGTGTAGCCTGATAAACAGATGGACCAGATACTTTCTGCTTTGGACATGGTCTCTTGGCTAAATAACTGTTTTTTCATAAAATTGCACCTGTGCCCACGAAGAACCGGACAATAGATAAGTAGATGTTTTGATGTCTCACATTCAGAGGCAATCTTACAGAAATGCCACGACACCTCATAATTTTGAATGACCCTGTGTATTGCTAAGATTTAATTTGTTTTACAAAGATTCAGCCGAAATCTTAGAAAACCATGTCTAATGGATTTAGCTGGATATATAGAAAGAAAGGGGGCCAAGGTACTGAGCTTTTTATGATCCAATTGAAGGTGATTAAGTGAGGGGTACAAATGGAATTTACTAATAGTTGCAATCCAATCTGAGTCAAATAATAATTTTTTAGTATGCATTGGGTTATCCCTCAGGTCCATACAGAGCTACCCAGTTCGGTCAAGAGTTTAATACAATAAGAGTGGACTTCTTCAATCCATGTGCTTCCCTGGGCCTCAAGCATAGTATTCAAATCTTCAAATAAGGATGCCACAGAGGGAAACAATAGTTTCCTTATGAGTGATAAGGTTTTCTACATTACTCTAGCACGTAATGACACAATACCAAAGTCATACCTGACTGTGTCATTTGGTACACAGGCAGCCGTAGAACTCTCCACCAAATCAAGCTCTCCAAGGTGGGTAAATAATCAAAAAGTACTAATGTTTAGATCTAGGCCCCATATAGAAGTTTTGGTATGATCTTACATACGTAGAACATTAGGACTGGCTTTGAAGTGTATTTGTCATATTTCTGATCAACCTCTACCAGTTGATTGGTCAAGTTGTAGGCACGCTTCTTCAACCATTCAAACAGGCTGGCTTGGCTTGATTTGGAGGATAGAAAGAAACCCAAATAGACGAGTGAATTGACCTTTCCCAATTACCTTCTCATCAATTTTCCATTGATAAGAGGTCTTTTTGCGAGACTTTGTACACGGCATCATTTTTTATTTGTTTGGATTTACGCTTAAGGCATGTTTATTCATGTAGATTGTAAATGCATTCAATAGTCTTTGCAGGCCGACACCAGTACTTTCAAACAGCAAAAAGCTATCCGCATAAGACAGCCAAAAAGGTTAAAATAGATGGATTTTGGGTGAAATAAAGGTGGTAGGTTCTAGGTGCTCGCCAATGTCTGAAAGATACAGATTAAATAGACATGCAGCCAATACACACCCTTGCCTCACGCCACGAAAAGTTGGAATTTGTTGTGACAGGGTCCCACAATGGTTCAGACATACTTGATTATAGAGGAGGAGTAGAGGCCAATTATTAAACGTAACAAGCCATCTGGAATGCCCCACAACTTTTAATTTGGACAATGATAATGTATGATCAACTGCGTGAAATGTGGAGGAGAAATCAATGGAGGCGATGTACAGACGTTGGACAATGCTGACGACTGCACCACTGAGAGATGTACCAAGATTTTGCCGGAAACCTGTCTGCCATTTCTGTAACCTCCCGACCTTACAAGCCCATGTTTCTAGACGAGACAGCAAGATGCATGAGAACACCTTGCTATCGGCATCAAGGATGGCAATCGGTCTGTAGTTAAGAGGGGAGGTGTGGTCTCCCCTTTTATATATAGGTACAACATGGGTGAGCGACGAAGTATCAGGAAATGAGCCTGAGTCAACTATGTTAACAAAAAGGCTAGACAACGTACTAGCCCAGGCGTCAGGATTCCCTTTGAGTAGACTGTTTGAAAGCATATTCTGTCATGGGGCCCAGGAAGAACTGATTCTTTTAATTATATCACATACAATGTTGTGACCAAACATGCATGTTGCCATTTTGTCTCGGTTGTCCAAGTCTAAGGGAATTATCTTGTGATCAGTGGAGGATTTGTCATATATTTTTTTTAAGTGGGAAACCCAAACTCTTTCTGCAATGCCATTGATTTGATAGCATATTTGGGATGACTCAATGTTATTGATTAATATCCAGAATGCTTGAGCTGATTTAAAAGGGTCTCAAGCATAGCCTCTGCATCATCTTGTTTTTTTTCTTCACATGATTCTGCCGCAGCCAGTTCTTACATGGTTGAGAAAGGAATTTAATTAGGGTTTTCTTTTCTGCATATGATAAATCAGATCTTTTCCATACCCTCCTAGTCATATTTCTTAGCTTATGCTTACGTGCTGCCACCTCTACATTGTATTTGTGCCTAAAACTTTGTTGGTTTATGGGCACCTGACTTTGCACCTGTGAATGATGGGGCTCAATTAGATCTTGTAAGAAACCATCAAAATCTTGTGCCGATACCTCCACTCTTCAATTCCAGAGGACATGATCTTCACTAGTGTTTTGTTGACTTAGTCACTGAAGAGCGGCTCCATGTTAGACGAATATCCGCAATGTTAGTGTTTAAATCTACAGGGCAAAATTCTCATCACCATTTGATGTCGGTCCTGTGCAGAATTTTGCCACCAACATCGAATGATCGCTCAGCGAGGTAGGGGTAATTTTTAGCTCGCTACAAAAATCGAACAGTTATTAACACAAAAAAGTCGTCATACGAAGACCATGTTCTTAAGGCCCAATATGATACAAAGGAAATCTTCACAATATTGTGAGAATTGGAAAAACCAGAGTCTATTCACCAAGTTAAATTAGACAAGAATGAAGCCTGGTGCACGTCAATCCAACAGGCTATGATAGACAAGACCACTAAAATAAAAGAGGGTATTGAAAATAATAAGAAAGGGTCAGATACTGGGAATGCTTTAGATGGGACCAGAATCACAAAACCTAAACAAACCATACCAGAATTTAATTTTAAGAATATAGGACGATGTTAGGACTGTGCTTACTAAACTGAAGCCCTCAGCGTGTAAAGGAGATCAATTCCCTGCAGTATCCTACAAAGCATGCTCTGTGCTACTTATTAGATCCCTTACAAAAATGATAAATACATCATTCAGAGAGGGTGCAGTTCCCAGTCGACTCAAAGGGTCATGGATTACTCCGCTTTTTAAAAAAGCGGATCTAGACCCCAGAGAGGCAAAGCACTACCGGCCTATTACCAATTCTCCTTTTATACTAAAAATCATGGACAGAGTGGCTTATGATCAATTGGCAGCTTTTACCAATGATCGCATTATACTTAACAACGGACAATCAGGCTTTCATCCAGGTTACAGTACGGAGTCAGCCCTCTAATATGATGTCAAAAATGTATGAAGGATCCATAATGCTCCTGATGTCATTAGACCTCTCAGCGGCTTTCTATTTTGGTGGCTCACCAACTCTTATTGGAAAGACTAGAGGAAAGAGCCAATTTCAGTGACAATGCCAAGAACTGGATGCTATGCTTCCTGGGTTCAAGAACGATACAGGTTTGCCGCAAACATGTGCAGGCAGACCCAGTAACCATTGACTACGGAATACCGCAGGGAGCGGCTTTATCCCCGATCCTATATAACTTATTCACAGTCCCTTTTTTTGATGATCTGGAAAATAAGGACATCTACTTTTCAAACTGCGCTGATGACTCACAGTGTCTTATCACTTTGTCTGGGAACTATTAGCAGGATGCCATACCCGTAGCAGAAATATATGATTTCCTCCATAATTGGATGGACGCTAACGGCATGGCTTTGAATCCAGGGAAAACCAAACTGATGCTGATCACTTCCAAACAAAGGCATGTTAAATTGACATCAGATTATCAATCTTTTAGTATTGATAACCATATCATTCAAGTTAAGGATAAAATAAAAATTCTTGGAGTAAGCTTCGAACAATCGTTAAGTATGTCCGCTCATGTAAATAACTTAGTTTCCTCATCAGCATACTACATTCGACTCCTGGCTCATATAAGACCATTCCTGTCCCAAGCAGGATGTGAAACCATTGCAAAGCTATCATATCCGCTAAACTGGATTACTGTAGCTCTTTGCTTATTGGTATAAACAAAGCTGAATTGAACAAACTTCAGGTGGTTCAGAATAGCTCAATCAGAGCTCTCATGGGTCTAAGAAAATATTCCCATGTTTCAGAGGCAAGAAGGAAATTGCACTGGCTGCCCATCGAGCAAATGGTGAAATTCAGACTCCTAACCATCACGTTTAAGGCTCTGTCTGGTGATGCGCCGCCCTACTTAATTAATAGGCTAAAACCTAAATAAATAAAACGTTCACTCCGCTCAAACGAAGACCGAAACCTTGAGGTTCCAAAAACCTCTTTAGAAATGGTGAGAAAGGGTGCGTTTTGGGCCAGTGCACCTATTCTTTGGAATTCCTTACCATCCTATATAGAAAACTGCGGATCAGTCGGAGAATTTAAAAACAAACTCAAGACTCATTTCTTTAGATAACTCACATGATGACCTTTAGATTTAATCTGCTCTAATGATCTGCGCCCGTATGCCTCCGGGCCCCTTGGATGCACATAATAAATAATATAATATAAATAATATAATACATACAGTTCAAATCGCCGCCAACAAGAATTTGCCCATCCCCAAACTCCTCCATCCAACCTTCAACAGTTGATACCAGATGGTCAAAAAGTTCTTGCAGCCCTAGAGTTTTCTCATGTCAACAGATATTAACAATAAGAATATTCACCATCACAGTATGTAGTAATTGTACATATGTTACCAAGACACCAAAATTCGAATTGTTAGAGAACACTGCAGTAAGCCACTTATCCAATTTCACTAGGGTGAGTAGTCCTCCCGACAGTTGAACAAGCTCCCCTCATCGGGCTGACTGAAACAACACAACAACACCATCAAAGGAGAATGGATACATCAGCCATGTCTCCTGGAGACATATCACCATATGTAACATGAATTCCACCCCCACAATGGGTTCAGAGAAAAGTTGTGGGCCTCTTGTGTTACAAGATAATATTGACCTTGTCAAATCTAAGGTGTTTGTGCTATCAAAGGCATGGGTATTATTTATTATTCGTCGCATTGAACAACCATGACCAGTCTTGAGTTTCTTCAGAGTTCCTCGTCATTCTCTTCAAAGATTCAATTTCATCAAACCCTTGGTTACTATTAGATTGATCTTGCATACCTAAATCACTATCATCAAAATAAGGAGGAAGATCAAAACCATAGGTTCTAAGAGAGTCCCGGGCTTGTAATACAAGATTGTAAACAAGTTTAGAGTTTAGAAAGACAACACATCTATCAGTCCTATACCTATAAAAAAAGACCCTTCCAATGGCTCTGGTCGAGATAGCTTCCAAACTGGGAATCTCTTGAAGTAAGTGAAATATATTTGTCCTGATCAGAGTTAAACATTATTCTCTGGTATCACACTTTCAATCAGAAGTCTATTAAAATCAGGTACTTTATTCTGCGTTTTATTTTGTTTTCCCTGTGACCCTGGACCCAATGGGTGACCCACTTGGGGGACATATGACAAAGCGCGCTGTGAGCATTGCAATTCATTTGTAGATATTTGTTCAGGAGCTCCAGTAGTTTGACGATCTTCTCTAGGTAAGGCTCTTAGTGATTCCAGATATTGGCACCAGGTGCCAATATTCCCCACTGGCTTTGGTATTGGGAGGGCATTGAATGCTTGTAGACTTGATGATAAATCGGCAGAAGATTCTGTTACCCCAATTGTTGATAAGTCACAGTGTGCTGGCATAACCGTTGTGGAAAACGTATTCTGTTGAATACCCGGCAGTAGTTGGCTAACTACAGGCTGGACAGAGTCTAATTCCACAGGTAAGCAAGATTTTGTAATGACCGGTCCTACCACTGTAGGGTTAGAGCTCAGTATAACTTGTGACTCAGAGGATTTCAGCAGTGATGTAATTGCAGAATGCTCATTATTTGGTAGATGTCCAGGACCTATGGTTTTTGAGATATTTGAGACAACTGATTTACCCAACAACAAGTTCACAAATTGGCGGGAGGAATAAGAGTTTGTCTTTTTGCTTTTGCAGTTTTTTAATTTCTTTAATTGTTAAATCTTCTTTACTGTGGATTTAGCCTTCTTGTACGAGTTTCCATTAGAATGACTAAAATGAGTAGATGTAGCCTCATTCTGGATGCTCCTGCACCCTGTTATATCATCTAGACAAATGACTTGCAAGTTCTGCCCTAGGGGTGCAGTCACTTTCACTGGTGCCAGAAGAGTTATTCCAATCTCTAGTAACAAGTCATTTTCTTTTGTCTGCGTATGTATAGATGATGGGCCTCATTACACGGTAGGCGCTAAGGGATTACCGGCACCGGTAAGGTCACCGGTGCCGGTAATCCCTTAGCTCCCTACTACGAGGTCCCTCAGCGGGTCCCGTCCTTAACGCCTGGTCAGACCAGGCGTTAAGGACGGGACCCGCTGAGGGACTTCAGAGCTCATAACGGTACCGTAAATTGCGGTACTGTTATTAGCTCCTTCCCCATTCCCATTGAGCCCTATAGGGGCTCTATAGGGGCTCAAAGGGAATGGGGAATGGTATTTAGAATGGGGACTTACCGGGTCCTCCAGGGTAGGAATGACCCAGTAAGTCCCCATATTGCCTATCCGGACCCAGTATGCGATAAGGGAGTAGCCATGCCGCTATTAGCGGCATGGTTACCTCCTACCGTGTAATGAGGCCCGATGTTTTACAACGCTTAGCAGTGCTGGATGATACCTCGGGGCAGACTGGATATATGGCCCTGGTCATGCTAGCATCTTTAGCTGTTCGGTCAGCAGAGGTGTTAATAACCTCCACATAAGGAGCTGACATGTGTGCAGCAGTTTGGTCTTGTCCTCATTCCTGCTATTTTGAGAGATTTTGATTAAATAAAAAAGTCTTTCACCGT
Source organism: Ambystoma mexicanum (assembly GCF_040938575.1). NCBI lineage: Eukaryota > Metazoa > Chordata > Amphibia > Caudata > Ambystomatidae > Ambystoma > Ambystoma mexicanum. The sequence goes on from NC_090922.1 coordinate 820,555,871, forward strand.
CATGTGAAGTGTGACATTCTCAAATTTAAATAGCAGTGATTCGAGGAGTATTGAGTTTGATTTGGTTTCAAGTTTTAAACCCTTGTATAGGCTCACCAAAATGCATAGTACCTGATTTATTTCAATTAATGAATTTGCAACATAAACCCCTTTGTTAAAAGTGAATGGAATGTCGGACTTCCTTTCCGGTTTAAAGGAAGATGATTTGTCAAGCGAGGAGATTGAAGAGTCAAAATCAGGCACATAACACTGTTCGGGATCTGGGGGAGTATTGTCCCAACTGTGGGCCTCGAGGGAAGAGATGCTATCCTCAAGCTCTCTTTGCGGCCTTGATATACTATTAGTTTCTAGCAATGGAGCTGGCATTTCTTTGTTTCCAATTAGTGCCGATCCAGACCAGTTCTGATGGTCCGCGTCCCTATAGATGGGAAAAAAGGCTTCAATTGCCATGGGACGAGGTTTTGTCTTCTGGGCTGTGGGATCCTCCAAGACTATGGTCAGACGTATCTCGGTCTCACCTACCACAGGCTTTACAATTTCAATCTCATTCGTAAACTACAGATTTGAGGTACACTCGAGAAATAGTGGGAGAGGCATGTTGATTGCAGCAATCATTTCCTCATCTGTCACCATGTATACAGGAGGGGCACAAAGCATTCGAATTTTTCCACTCCATAGGACATGCATGTAAATCGCTCACAGCACGTAAAACGTTTTTATGAGGTTTAGAAGGTGCCCGACCCCCACAACAGACTTGTAAATCTGAACCACAGTTGCGTCAATCACTTGACGTGCTTCGACTTTCACAGTGTAATTAGTTGTGGCTGAAAGGGCTCTGCCCCGCAGTCACCACAAAGCAAGGAGGTAAGCACCTTTTGCAGTGTATTTGTTGTGGTTCAAAGGGCGCAGCCCAACAGTTACCACAACGTAAGGAAATGGACACCATTCACAAAGAAAATAGTTGTGGATCAAAGGGCATCTGCCCCATATTTAACACCACAAAGAGTAATATATGCCTTTAGGCAGTTCCAATTACAGCTTAATGCACGCTGCTCTTCTGTCTTATGACTTGTCCCTCAATCAGTGTGTCGCTGCTCAAAGGGCTGGCTCCTGTTGTTCTAGGTACGCGCACCTTAATGGCTGCGCATGGCCGCGGCACAGTTAACACAACAAACTGCCACAAGCGGTCTAAACCATCAAGCATGCTTATTGCCAGCTGTTGAGTAAGGAGGCTTGACACTTTGTCTAAAATTTGCCAGAAATCACTCAATTACTTCCCAATGTTTGTTCGCTTCTCATTATGCATTAGAGGTCACAGCAGCATGTATGTTGGTTTGCCAGGTCTACAATGGTGTAGCCCAGTGGGTGCCAAGTCAAGTGCTATGTGTAATCAGAAGCTGAGGCAATTCGGTGTGGGAGGCCAGGGCCCCGAGGACACATAAGGGCCTGGCCACCAATCACAGCGACTGTGAGGTTAGCAGAGGAAGGAAGAAGGGAAGTTGGAAATGAAAAGGAAAGTCTTGAGGAGCTTCCAGAATTTGTGGAGGTCCGGCTCAAGACAAAGAGGAAGGGAGAGGTGGTTCCACAAGAGAGAGCCAGCAGAAGCAAGAGACTGGCCTCTGGCCCTCTGTTTAGCGAAACACTTCACACACAGAGAGTTGGTTCCAGAGTAACGTAGATGTTTAGAGGGAGAATAGTTACCAATAGCAAGTTGCAGATAGCGTGGTCACCTACCCCAGACAGCCTTGTGGATGATACAGAGGGATTTGAATTTAATCTGTGCAGCAACCAGGAGACAGTGAATTGTTTTTAGGGCAGGAGAGATGTGGTCCCTGAGCTTGAGGCCAAGGATAAGTCAGGAGGGAGGTGGGTCTCAATAGGAAGGAACTAAGTCTTGCTGGCATTGAGGCAGAGATCATTGGAAGTGCACCAGGACTGGATGGCAGATGGGCAGTCCGGGATGATGGAAGAAGCAAGAGAGTCGGCAGGAAGTTTGAAGAAGAGTTGAGTGTCTTCTGCGTAGCACTGGAATTTGGGGGAGAAGGAGGGCATGATGCGTGCCAGCAGAGCAAGGTAAGTGTTAAAGAGCCAGGGGTAGAGGTTGGAGCCATGGGGGACCCCACAGGTGGAGAAAGAGGAAGGTGAGGAGAAGGTGCCCAGAATAGCTTGGGATGGACGATCAGTTAGGAAAGAGGTCAGCCAGTCCAGTGTCTGCTCCGAGATACCCAGGGTATCAGTGTAGTTTTATGAGGATAGGATGGTTGACCGTGTCAAAGGTAGATGGGAGATCAAGTAGACTGAGGACAGCTGGAGAGTTGGGAGTCAAAGGTTGCAAGCAGTTCTGCACGGGTGTTCAGAAGAGCAGTTGCCGTGCCTCTGGATGCTCGGAATCGTGATTGATGGTGTTGGAGACCACCAACAAGTTCAGTGTGTGAGGTGAGTTGAGGGAAGGCCTGCTTCTTCAGGAGTATCCCAAGGAAGGTGGTGATAGAATTAGGGCAGTAGTTAGCTGGACAAGTATGATCTTCTGAAGGTTTTTCAGGAGGGGTGCTTGAGGGAGATGGGGAAGGATCCTGTAGAGTGGCTGCAGAAATCAGCAAGAGCGCAGGCAAGAGCCAATGTTGCCCTAGATGGTTCTGGAGGAGAGGAAACCTATTTGGAGGAGACTTTGATAGAGCGGACAACTCTAGTAACCTCATCGGGTGTGACAGGGGAGAAGGAGGAGAGAGGGGAAGAAGGAGGGTGAGAGGCCATAGGAGGCAGGGGGTGGGAGAGGGTTTGGGGAGTGGGTAGCAAGGATGCTCAGGATGTCCAGAGATTTAGTGGTGAAGTGTGTGGCCAGTGCATTGGAGAGGGCCTGGGAAGGAAGAGGGGAGGAGGAGACTGAGGAAGGGTTGGCTAGTTCCTTGCAGATTTTAAAGAGTTCAGTCGTGTTGTTGGAAGCACCCGATACCTGAGCCTCGATGTGGGCCCTTTTCTTGCCACAGATGGAGAGTCTGTATTGCCTTTGGAGCAGGTGGCAGGCCAGTTTGTCAGAAGGGGTGCCTGAGGTTTGCCACTTCCATTCTGCAGCATTGAACTTGCGTTTCAGGGCTGCAAATTCAGAGTCGTACCAGGTTTTACGCTTAGAGGAAGGTTTTTAGGCAGATCCTCATGACTGGGGTAAGAGTGTCCGGAGTGTTAGTAATGGCTAGTTGGAGGTTGCCGAAAGCAGAGTCATAGGTAAAGTCAGGGTTGGGGCGGATGAAGGTGGATGCGAAGGCAGCAGCTGACACGTTAATCGGATGGATGTTCGTGAACGAGGTTGGCAGGGCTGGAGGAGGTGAAGTCAGAGGGCCGAGGGGACCCAGGTAGGAAGAGAGGAGAGAGTGGTCGGACCAAGAGAGTATTGTGACCAGAGGGGGGAAGAGAGAGACATCATAATGTATGAGGGAGTCTAGAGTGTCCAGCAAAGTGGGTTGGACCAGAAGGGAGAATGGAGAGGGATAGAGAAGTGCAGAGGTCAAGGAAGAGAGTGGATGCAGTGACAGGAGAGTCCAATTGGATGTTGAAATTGAAGGTTTTTGAGAGGAGAGAGGAATAGAAATCGGCACATTCAGAGAGGAACAGGTTGGTAGTGCCGGGGGGCCTGTAGAAAGTAGAAATGGTCAGAGAGGAGAAGGCAGAGATGACAAACTTGCAGACTAGGCTCTCAGAGGAGGAGTAGAGCTCGGTGGGTATGATGGAGGAAGGAAGCCACTCAGCGAAGATTAAGGCAACCCCACCACCAGCAAAATGTCTTGAAGCCATCAGGGAGAAGGGAGTCAAAAGCAGTGACTGAGCTGGTATTGAACTATGTCTCGGTAAGAGCAAGAATGTCGAGGTCAGTGTCTTCAAGGAGGCAGATGTCGGCGGAGTGTTTGTTGGATGAGCGGTCATTAAGAGTCGCCAGGTGAAAGAGGCCTCCGCCTTTGAAGGTTTGAATGTTTTCTGAGGTGGAGTACAGGGGCGTGGTGCTCCAGTCAAAGGGGCAGGGTCAGAGAGAGTGGTAGGGGCGGAGGCAGGTGAAGGAAGGACGTTAATGAGGGACAGCAGGTGCCTGTCAAAGAGGAGGAAGTTGGGTTGAGGACCCTGAACCAAGATAGTGCTTGTGTGGTAGACATTAATGATGCAGCGTGATGATGAGAAGCCGGCCAAGAGGACTTCCCACTTGGTGCCACCATGAATGGGAGAGGATGTGAAAGGGGGGGGGGGGGGGGAGTGGAGATGAGATTAGGAGTCCATAAATCTAGGGAGGGGACAGAGAAAGGGATGTAGGTGAAGACCTCTCTGGAAGATGCACTGACATAGGTGTCTGCGATGGTAGGGCCATTGTTAGAGAACACTGATTGTCTTTTTTGTACTTTTTCCTTCCAGACTTTGTAAGAGAGGGAGGGTAGGTGTAGCAGTTGGAGAAGATAGGAGAGATGGTGACAGAGAATAGTTGAAGGAAAAAGTAGAGGCTGTAATGCCCAGTTCAAGGCCAACTCACGAGGTGGCCTAGTGGTTACATGAGGGGCACAAAATACAATGCAAAATATGGGGTGCATGATATTAAAAAGCACACCTAGGTTTGAAAATCAAAGACAAGGCATACAATGCAATGACGAAGAGGAGGATAGGCCTGGCAGAGAGTCAGATTGAGAAGACAGTTAAGGTTCAGGTTTTGTAGTGGATGAGGCAATGGAAGAGTTCAGCCATCACTCACTTGTTGATGTGGGGAGAGCGTGATGGTGCCAGGGCAAAAGTTAATATGGTCACCGGCTACAATTCGAGGCTCTGCTCTTCATGATTCAGAGGATGAAACGTGGGGGCCCTCCAGGCACTACTGGACCCAGACAGGCACAGTCAGGGCTTTAGCTGTGGGCCTTTTCTGGAGGGCCCGGATTTCGCCTGCCGGCTCCTCTTATTGGCTGATGAGGGAAGAGGCTGCCAATCACGGTGAGGCAGCTAGCAGGCAGTCAATGGCTCCAGGCCCTAGTGGGTTGCAGCCATCTTAGAAGGTGTCGAGGACTGCAATGCGTGATAGTAGTGCATGGCAAAAACCCTACAAGGAAGGTTTCAGCCCTTCACAATTCACCCCAAATGGGTACACTATGATTTGAAAGCAATATCGGTTCTTCTGAGGCAAAAGCCCTCGCAGGACAAGGCTGCAGTGTTGAGAGAGGCAGGTGTTTGGCGCAGACTGTGAGTGCAGATGTTTTACCCTCCTGTCTGTGGCCGCCAGGTAAGTAGTTGGGTGTTTGCTTCCTGCTCTGTACTTCTTGTCCTCCTCCCGCACCTTCCCCCCTGCTTCACACGCGCGCCCTAGACACCTCCACCCTCGCTTCGTGTGCGTTCTCGCCCCTCACCTTCCTTAAAGGAATTAAAGTCATGAGGCTTTGCTGACTTCATATATACTCCTCCTGTAGTCGCATATGGGGTTATGAAGCACAACAGCACCAAACTAAGCCAAGCTACACCCTCCAGTGGATGAAGAAAACTCTACAAACAGCTGATGTTGGGGAAAATATATCGAAGATGAGGAATCTGTGGGAATATGGAATCCTTGAGAATGGAGGTTGGTGGAGAAAAGCTAAAGTCTACAACAGTAGAGAAAACACCAAAAGGAGAAAAGGAAGAGGGTGGCGGGTAGCGGGTAGCAAACATGAAGGGTGGAGGGGGTACAACAAGAGGGTTGAGATAAGAAAAAGTGGAGATAAGAAAACAAAAAAGGTGTAGGAGGAAATAACAGGCAGAATGTAGAGGAGCAAAATGGGTGGGTAGAGACAAAGAAACTGGAATAGTGTACAAAAGGAAGCATGAGGGTGTAGAGTATAAAATTAAATGAGGAAGGTATAGAAAAGGTAAAGAGTGGAGTTAAAAACAGACTGATTTGAGAGAAAGAGAATAAGCCTCCTGCCCTGAGGCACCCTACCTGAGCTCCCTTAGATCCACGACGCCCTTTCAATCCGAGATGTCCGTTGGGCCCCTGCAGTAAACAACAACAAGAGAGTGAGCTTTGCATCTTCTGATCCTTGGGGAATACTCTATCCGACATGTCTCCAGATCGATGCCAGTTTCTCCCCTGGAGGCAACTGGTAATAATTTTGGCCAAATAGAAGCAAAGCAGTGCTGTTGTCACAGAAAAATTTTTGCAATTCTGGTTGACTATTTTTTTGGGTACAAGATCAAGTCCGATTTTCATATGGTTCCCCCACTTCTGTAATGTCTCAGACAATTTTAAAATTTTGCAACTGAATGGCAACTGAATGCTACCTAGAAGAATTCACCAGTGTTAGGTATTGTTGGCTTAGGCATTTCTTCTGTCACTTTCTGGGATGCTGAGTATTATTCTGAATACTGGCCTTTATTTTTTTGTTGCAAAGCTTCAGCAAAAAGGAGAAGTTACTTACCAGTAATGTTCTTTCTATTGATTCTTCTCCCACAGAATCCTCATCAGAAAGATATACCTTGCAGCGTCAGCTGCTCAGAAAACGATTTGACAGGGGGTGTAGTGCACCTCGACTCGGCCGTCTCTCCGTCTTGACTTGATGCGCCGGTCATAGCCTCTGGACGTGCGTCACTATGCTCCTGTACCTCAATTACCCACCCTTTTTCCCCCCAAGCTCAACCACTGAGGAGGAAGTGTTAACAGCCAAACTGATACAAAAAAGGGAAACACAACACTGTGGGGGTCATTACAAACCAGGCGCTAATTCTAATCCCCTAATCCAAGGTGAGTGGGGCGGTAAATCCCCATTTCCCATTTTCCCTTCCCCATTCCCATTTTTGCCCCATAGGGCATAATGGGAGTGGGGAAGGCGCTAATTACGCCACCGTAAACTACGGTGGCGTAATTAGCATCATGGCAGGTTAGCGCCATGGATTTTAACGGCTGCTAAAAGCAGCCGTTAAAATCAGAATAGGCGTTAAGGGTTAACGACGGCGTTAACCCTTAACGCCTGGGTCGTAATGAGGCCCTGTGTTTTTTGTTGTTTTTTTTTTTTGGATGAGGAAGAGGATTGTTAGAAGGTGTAGAGAATCACCCTTCTGAATGGCAAGAAACAGAACCATTAGAATCATCTGCATTTCCCACAATAAGTGGACAGCCAACATGTAACACAGGCACTTTCATAGCGGTCTAAGTGGTGGGTGATGAGGAATCTGTGGGAGAAGAATCCATTTACCAGTAAGTAATTTCTCCTTCAATGATTGCTTTTCCCCTGCACATTCCTCATCAGATAGACTCCCAAAGCAGTACGTAGACTGGCAGTGGGATGAAAGTCCTTATAACAGAAAGTTCTGAAACACTGCTCTTCCAAAGCGAGCATCAACCCCATGTGACACATCCAAACAATAATGCTTGGTAAAAGTGTGCAACGAGGACCAAGTCGCAGCCCGGCAAATATCCTTAACTTCGACTCCTCTGCAGTGCTGTGGATGCCGCTACACTTTTGTGGAGTGCGATCGATGTTTCTCTGTGTGCTGATAGCACTCTGCTATACAGAGCGTTATCCACCGACAGATAGTCTGCTTAGTAACAACCAACCCTTTTCGTGCCAGGGGAAAATCCACAAACAACTGATCAGCCTTCCCGAATTCTGATGTTCTGGCTACATGGAAACAAAGGGATCTCTCGGGGACCAACCTGTGGACCCTCTCGTCTTCCTTGGAAGGGTGAGGAAGAGGATAACATACAGGTAAACAATGGCCTGGAAAATGTGAAACTCCGACATGACCTTGGGCAGAAACCCAGGTTGCACTTTTGATGACACCTTCTTAAAGAAATGAAGACAGGCAGGCCGGCATGACATGGCCTGCAGCTAGATAACTCTTATGCATGATGTAATTGCCAGCAAAAAGGCAGTTTTCAGCATAGGCTCAAACAGAGCCGCCATAAGGAAAGATATGACTAAATTAAGGTCCCAATCCTAGACAACGAAAGGAATGGGTGGAAACGTATTCACAAGGCCTTTCAGGAATTGGGCCATAACCAGGATTGTGATAAAAGAGCCTTGATCCGGGGACCGCTTGTACACAAAGCTGCCAAATAACCTTTGACTGTGGGCATCTGAAGAGGCTAGTGACAGACGAAACGCCATCACTAAAGTGCTGGAGCAAGAGATGGTATTGATCTTGTGTTCCCTTCACCATGCCTCAAATCTTCTCCATCTGCATGCATGCAGAGATCTTGTAGACGTCTGCCTGCAGCCAGCAACACCACAAGCACCACTTCCGAGAGGTCCCAGTCATCATACATCATCCTCTCAAGAACCAAGCATGTAGGTTGAGGGACTCCGGGTTCAGGTGGAGTACCCGACCTTCCGATTGGGATAGGAGGTCCGACCAATGAGGTAGCTGGAGAGGAGGGCTGATGGGCAATTCCAGAGGTTCCAGGTACCACGTTCTTCTTGCCCAATCCAGGGTGATCAAGATCATGGTCGTCTGGCACCTCCTCAACTTCCTGAGTACCCACGGGATGAAGAGAATCTGGGGGAAGGCAAAGTGGAGGTCGAAATCCCACTCCATCAGGAAAGCATCCCCCAGTGAGCCTCTCGCCGTGAATTCCCTCAAACAGGACTGTTCGTGTTGGACCACTTTGCAAACAGATCCACTGATGGGGTATCCCACTACGTGAAGATCTCCTCGAGAACTTCCTGATGCACTTTCCGCCCATGTGAGACTGTGCTCTGCCTGCTCAGAGCATTCGCCAGTCAGTTCTCCGTCCCCGCCAGATGCACTGTCGAAACAGAGATCTGGTTCTCCAGCAACCAGAACCACAGCTTCATTGCATCCTCACACAGGGGCAGTGACTGGACAACTCCCTGCTTGTTCAGGTAGTGCATGGTGTGAGAAACCTGAAGGTGTCTCACTTGCTAGTCCCCGGGGATCTGTCATCCAGGTGGCCAGGACACGGCCATCGCTATTGGATCCAGTTGATGGAGACCAGAGGCCGCTCACATGCAATTCCTCACGGCGGGTGCCCCAACCCTTCAGGGACGCATCCGTGACCATTCGGGCCGGGGACCAAGAAGGCCAGAAGGGTTCCCCCATCAAAAGATTGCTGCACCACCAGCCGAGTTTGTGTAATACCTGGTTGGACACCGAAAGGTGATCCGTGAGTGCTCCCAGGTTCTGAGACCACTGGTCTCTCAAGATCCATTGTAGGGATCGCATATGCAGCCTGGACTTGGTCACTAGAAAAATACAGGAGGTCATGAGACCCAATAGGCGGAGGAAGGAAGCCGTTGGAAGAGTGCATGGTTATGAAACAACTGCACCATCTGGGCGATGCTGCTGACTCTCTCCTCGGGAGGAAAAGCCTTCCCTACTCGGGTATCTAAGACTGCTCCAATGAACTGGAGCCGCTGGACTGGCATCAGATGAAACTTCAAGTCGATGGAGAAGCCCAGCCTGTGCAATAGTAGGTAGGTGTCTTCCAGATGAGACAAGACTTGCCCTGCCGACTTCCGTCGGATCAGCCAGTCATCTAGCTATGGAAATACATGGACCCTGGATCTCCTGAGGTGAGCCGCAACTACTGCCATGAGCTTAGTGAAGACCATTGGCGCAGAGGTCAACCCAAAGGAAGCACTTTGAACTCATAGTGCTTGTCACCAATGAAGAACCTTAGGAACTTCCTGTGCTTTTGATGTATCGGCACATGGAAATAAGCATCCTGCAGGTCTATCGACACCAGCCAGTCCTGGAGTTCGAAAGTGTGGAGAATCTCTCTCAATGTCACCATCCTGAATGTGTCCTTCCTCAAGACATGTTCAAGGCCCAGAATGGGAGGGAGACCTCCTCCCTTCTTGGGTACCAGGAAATACTGGGAATACCAACCTGATCCTCTCTGCTCTGGAGGTACCTCTTCCACGGCACCCTTCAACAACAGGTTCAGTTCTTCCTGGAGCTCCTGTCCCGGTTAGATTGGGGGTAGGGGCGGTCTGTCGGGCTAATCAAAGCGGTTTCGGAGGCTGGGTCGCCCCCTCCGCTGAAGCTGCCTGTTGGTCGCTAGAAGCCATTCTGCCCCTTCCGGAGTGCGAGAAACGCTCTTCCTTTGCCTGGCCAGTGGGAGCTGCGCTCTCCTGCCATAAGGAGCATATCTCCTATAGCCTCATGCCCTAGAGGCAAAGCTAAAGCAGGTTTGGCTGGCTGCACAGCTAGGTTCAAGAACTTAGCAGCAATTTTGGATTCCTTACATTTTTCTAAGGAATTGTCGGGTTTCTGGCCAAATAGAAGATCGCCCTCGAAGTGGCATGCGCAGAAGCTATACTTCAGGTGAAAAAAGTTTTTAAATCGGCATGTCTTCTTAGTGTTATGGCTGATGCCATGGATCCGCCCACACAGTCGGCGATGTCTAGGCCCGTTCGCAGCGACTGTCTGGCCACCTCTTTGCCATCTTCCAATAGCTGTAGAAAGCCCACGTGCATTTCTCCTTCTGCGAAATACTGTGCAGCATTTTCAACTGCTGTCCATAGACCAATGGAGTACTCGGCAAAACTGCTTGCCACATTTGTAGCTTTTAGGGCCATACTGCCTCCAGTAAATGATTTCTTTGCTAAGGTATCAACTTTTTTTGTTTCCCTGTCGGGAGGCACCGTGGACGTGGAAGAAGCAGGTCTAGACGAGACAATAGCAGCCTGCATAACAAGCTCCTGTGGGGAAGAGTGGGAGGAGAGGTATGAAGGGTCTCCTCTAGCCGGCCTGTATTACCCGGAAATGGTGGAGCTGATGGGAGAAATGGAACAAGGCTTTTACCACATAATTGTTAAAGAATCGGCAATGGCTGGGTTTAAAGGCATATTGTTTTCTGTGGTGAGGCATTAATCTAAAATGTCAGTATGGTCATAACCTTGTATGGAGGCCACTGGTGAATGCAATCCCAGGGTGTCTATAACCCTTGCTACCAAAACCCTGAATTTAGAAGTATTATGAACATAGGGCTGGGATTGCTGAAATTCAAGGTCTGGAGAGGTGTCCAGACCGCTGGCGTCATGGAGGCCTTAAGCCAGCTACAAAAGCAGACTTTGGTTGTCAAAATAATTGACCCCGCCTGAACCCAAGTACATAGGGTTGGCATCCCGCCGATTATCGGCATGATTACCGCCAAAGATACCTGCCATAGTATTGAAAAATTCAGACCCGGGTTGTGGGTTGAATGATTTCTCGACAACCGTTGACGTTGAGGGTTTGTCTCTCGGCGCGAATATGGTGGATGTCGGTGTCGATCGGGATCGAGACGCTGCAGCGTTGACAACCTTGGATGCCCAAGGATGATCTGGCTTTCATTGAACCTCTTTATGGTGTTGAAATATTTATCGGTGCTGACATTGTTGGTACCGGGTCACTAGAGGGGTTGGATATGCCGAGCACCGCTCTTCGCCCCCCGAAGCCTGTTGCATGGGGGATGAGCCACGCTGACTGCAGCATGCTTTTTGAACATGTCAAGCATGGAGTATTTGAAATCCTCCCACTCTTTACAGGTTGTAGGCCCAGCCAACAGCTTACCTTTATCCGTCGACGAATTGGAGTCCCAACAGTGGCAGTAATGACTTTTCTTCTTTTGAGACGAGCACGAGGAAGAGTGGTGCCTCGAGTGGGACCATTTTTTTTCCGCCTATGTTCTTTTTCGGGTGTGTGCTCCTCAGTTTCAGCCTCCGAAGACCGAACTGTCAACTGTGCCTGTGATTTAGAGCGCGGTCGACACAGAGTGAGTTTACCCGCTCAATCGCATAGGGATTTGGGTTTCATTTTGGCACGCGACGGCCACCCGTCGGTCCTGTGACCTGTACTGAGTCACCAGAGTCACAACTCTCGAAGACTCACCTGTGTTCCCAAGCAGCGTGTTAGCACGTGGGAAAAAGGAACTGAGGTTGGGGCGTAGTGACGTGGTATTTATACGACGCGTGATGCCAAGTCTGGAGCCGAAGACAAGACGCCAAGCAAGACGGATCAATGGTCGAGGGCTGGGTCGAGGTACACTATGCCCCCTGTCGAAAAACAATTTGGAAGCAACAGTGCTGGAGGGCATATCTATCAGATGAGGAATCTGCGGGAGAAAGGCAATCCATTGAAAGCCTCTTCCCCGAGAGGAGAAAGGAAAGGATGGTTTCGGTGGCTGTTGGACAGCCAATCCCAGCGGCTTTGCAGCTAATTTGGAGTACTTGAATGTTTCCAAGGACTTATTGGACGTAGGACCGAACCGATGCTCTCCATCAAAGGCAATGTAGAGCAACTTAGTTTGTACATTGGGGGGAAACCCTGAACTGTGCAGATAGGCCTGCCTGCGCATTACTGTGGCCGACCCCATAGCCCTGTCCAGACAATCCGCAACATCAATGCCCGATTGCAAGCTTTGGCAGGTGGTAAGACTGATTATCCATACTCTGGCCTGGTGGACAGATGTATAGAAGGCCAACCTATATTGTGACAGAAACAACTCTGAGAAGCTGTAGCCAAACCAGTTTAGGTAGCAGTGACAGGCGGTCTAGATTAAGGTCTTCGGAGGTGGTGAGCTTGTAAGGGGTCCACAATGAGGTCACACAATGGGAATCACAGATTACAATTAGACAGGATGCAAAAAAATACAGTTATTTATTTATGGCCACAACAGACTATGGAAAAATGATTACTAGCAGGTAGACTTATACACAACACTATCAAACTAAATACATATATACATTCACTTTGTTATAGGGCAAAATACATATCAGAAACTCCTGCAAAGGAAAGGTTACACAAGTATTATGCACAAAAAGGTCCACAGAGATGATCCCTAACTAAAATTATCCAGCCCTAAGTTGCCTGGGGCCTTTTGCCCAATAGTTCAGGTTACAGTTCCACAGAAGTTGGGATGCAGGAAGAAAAATGCAGGTAGGGTCTCTGGGGTCCAGTGAAGGGTTCTTATGGTTAGGGTTCAAGTAAGACTAATGCCCAAAAGTAGCCCCAACAGTCAAATGCCTTGTGCAAGCAAGTAATGGAAAAGCCAACAGTGTTATAATTTAGCTTTATTATAAGCCCATTGACTTATAATGGGAGCATAGGGGTAGGTTAGAAACTCTAAATTACCCCCCATACTTCAATTCTTCCCCAGACCTGGCAAAACAAAGAAAGAGGGTCTGACGTTGCTTTTTACGCCTAAAGTCGCAGTCCTTGATTCACAGGGGCTGCAGGTTCGAGCTGATCTCCGGTTGGTGCCCTTTACTGTTGCAAGGACTCTCAATCGAAGAAGGCAGAAAAACTCGATGCAGCACCCCTCTCAGGACTGGTCTCGAGTCAGGTAAGCTATTCCAGATGGTAGTCACCATGGCAGGGCTACGCAAAAGGACTCAGCAGCCGCGGTCGGACTTTCCGTCCTATCTCGGGTCTCCTCGATGCTAGGATGCACAAAAGTTCACCGGAGGTAGAGCCAGCTGAGGAGCCCCCAAGGACGAAACTAGGTACAGTGACACCGGCAGCATGGTAGCCTAAAATCGCAGCTGGTCAACCACAGGACGGTTCCAGGGCACTTCCAAAGGCTTCCTTTGTCAGGGCACCGAGCAGACGTTGGGAATGGATGGTCCCTCCACTCCAAGGAACGTAGCTCTGTTGCAGGACTACTAAAGATCACGAGCAAGCCAGGCCTCCGCCAGGACAGCAGCATAAGTTTAAAGAATAGGTACAGGCATCCTCTTCTTATCCTAAAAGCCAGGTAAAAGCTGAAACTCTCACTAGCCAATAGCAGGACTAGCCCACACACACACCCGCAGTGGTCCAATCAGGACCACTGGCGGGAACATTCATGCAGACACACTGAAACCAGTTTGTGGATTGGGGTCAGACAGACCCAGCTTACATCCTGCCAGCCAACACACACAGCCCTCCAGTAGCCCGCCAAAAGCTCCTGCTTTCCCGGGCCCTGGAAGCCCTTATAAGGATTTTCCTGGCCACAGTTAGTAGCCAAACGTCGTAAACGCAGTAAGGCTAAAACGAAAATCCCCAGAAAGTGGTTAAAAGTCACTGCTGCCACCAGCCTATCCTTTTAGCACACCTAGAGTAACCAGAAATCCTCTGAGTGTTAGTCTAGGGCAAACCAAAAATGCACCCCATTGTACTGAAGTGTAAGTTGCTGTGCACAATGATAAAAAGGTACCACAAGTGATACAAAAGTAACCAAAAGTAGTAACATAGTAACACGACTAAGGGAAACAAGGTTTCCCAGTACTGACAGCCTGAAGGGCATATCAGCTTCCCCATAACATATGAGCAAAGGTCAGTGTAGAGAAGCACTGCAGAAAGTACAGGTAAGCTCATGGGTGTAATTTTAGGGGGGGGCAGGGGTGTTTGTCACCCCCAACTTTCATGGCACACCATTATGTCCCCATTAATTTGGCTGGGGCACCTTTTCTTCATATGTTATGTCCCCCCCAACATTTTCACTAAAGTTACTCCCTGGGTCAGCTTCAAAAATAAAAGCAAAATGTTTGGGGGTTCCATAAAGATGGAACGAAAGGTGCAGTAAAGAGAAATCTTTCCTAACAACAGTCTACCTCCTTGCTGTCCTTCACTAAGCGCAGAAAACCTTCCTGCTTTTCCCCTTCCAGGATGTGTTCTGCTGGTTCCTGAATCATCTCCAATGGCTGTGAGTGTACTTGGCAAAGACGCACAAAGCATTCCCTGCCTTGAGAGCCATGCTACTAGAAGAAAATACCTTCTTAGGTAAGGCATCATATTTCTTCACATCTCTGTCAGTTGGTAATTTGGAGGTCGATGTGGACAACCTAGTATTCACTTTGGCTGCCTGGACCACTAAACCCTCAGGCGTAGGGTGAGTAGACAAGTATATGGGATCTCCCGTTGCGGGTTTTCATTTTCTGGTCAATTCCAAGTCCAACGCAGGTGTGGAGCAGGGTCTTTGCCAAATGGAGGCAATGGGTTCTGAACTGGCCACATTGAAAGGCATTGCTCATTCAGTGGGTGGACCTCTGTCTAGAATATTTGTGAGTGCATAAGGCTGACAGCGGGTTTGTAGGTACACACAAGCCCAAGGCACCGACCACTCTCTACACCATCTTTCGAAACTGGGCGTTCGCATTGCCATAAGGTTGGGCCTGTTACGTGTCCAGTTCAGGGGAGGCATCCAGGCCACTGGTGTTGGGTAGGCCATCCACCAAGTCGAAGAGGGTGGCCTTGACAGCGAAACAGTAATTGCTACCTGATCCTCCTGGCGCCGGTTGAAAATTGAGAGCCTGTTCCCCATAATCTCCGAAAAAGTAGGCCATTGTGTCGAAGAACGATGTTCTTGACTCAAGGATATATGATTTCTCATATACCGGCGCTGAGATCGATTTCGACATCGATGGCACTGGGGCCGTCTGCGCCGATTTGCGACTTTGATGGCATGGGCGACTTGATAGCATTGATGTTGGGCCTGAAAGCAACAAACTCAACTCGGTCTTCTTGGCACTGGTAGCACCAGGCACAACTGGGACCTCCCTGGCTTTCTGCTTCAAGGGTTTCCCCATACCCGCAGTAGCCTCCATCACCTGAAGCATTTGCTCCTTAAACTCTTCCCATTCAGCTCTGCATGTACCCGAGCCGGATTGGGACCTACCCCCGCTCCTCGGATGAGTGCGAGTCATGCCTGCGTTGATGGCGATGCTTCTTGTTGTGAGAAAAGAAAGACGATGAATGACTCCTGCAGTGCAACCTCTTTTAAGCCTTCTTGGAAGCCTGTCCTCTTTCTCCAGAGTGGGGTTTTCGGTCTTGTGTTCGGCTGACTGAGTAGGCGGAGTCTGCGACTTCGACAGAGGAAGCCCCACTTTTAGTTTTGCTGCTCGCTCAAGCAATGACTTCAGGTTCATCTGCTAACATGGCCCACAATCATTGGTGGCATGATCTGTGCCAGGCACCACAAGCAGATCCTGTTCGGGTCCGTCAAATACATCATAGAGTTGCAGTCAGTGTACCTCTTGTTTGGAAGTGGCCATTTTATTGCAAAATGTCAAATTGGTAACATTTGGAAAAAACACGGAGAATTATCTCTCGAGAGCCGTTCCTCGAGCAGCCTGCTGAGCTTTACAGGGTGTATTTATGTAGTACATGTACAATGTACTACGTCACGTCCGGAGTCGAAGACTGCTGCATCGAGTCAAGATGGATCCACAGCCAAGTCGAGGTGCACTATGTCCCCTGTCGAAACATTTTCCAAGCAGCTGACGATATCTATCGGATGCAGAATCTATGGGAGAAAGCAATCCATTGAAATCCATTTACAAGGCCCTTCAGAAATTGGGCCATCAACTGTATCGTAAATAAACAGCCTTAATCCATTGACCTCTTGAACACAAACAAAGCTGCCAAATAACATTTGACTGTGCATATCTGAAGGCCTGATGAGGCCATGGACAGAAGGAATTCCATCAGCGTGGTAGTAGGACATGAGATGGGGTCACCTTGCGGTCCCTGCACCATGCCTCAAATCTTTTCCACCTGCACGCATACAGAGACTTAGTGGAAGGCCGGCATTCAGCAAGCAACACCTCAAATACCTCTTCAGATATGTCCCAGTCATCAATCTCATCCTCTCAAGAGTCCCACATGCAGATTGAGGGACTCTGGGCTCGGGTGTAGCACCCGCCCTTCTAACTGGGATAGGAGGTTCGGTCTCTAAGTCGGCAAGGTGGGCAGATGGCCATTTCCAGAATGTCAGAGCACCATATTCTCCTCGCCCAGTCCGGGGTGATCAAGATTATGGTTTTCTCGAACCTTCCAAACCTCTTGAGATCCCCCGGGATGACAGGAATTGGGGGAAACATGTAGCAGAGGTCCACCAGGAACAAGTCACCCAGTCATCTACCAGTGCCTCCCTAACAGGGAATTCCCTCAAGCAGAACTGCTTGCACTTCATATTGGCCCTCCTGGCAAACCAATCCACTGCCGGGGTTCCCACAACACAAAGATTTCCTACCCGATGGCACGCTGCAGATGAGCTGAAGGAGCCGAGATCCTGTTCTATAACAGCCAGAACCATAGATGCATGGCCTCCCTGCATAGAGGCGGAGACTGCACAACCCCTTGCTTCTTGAGGTAATGCATGGCCACTGTGTTGTCTGTCAAAATCAGGACATGTTTCCACCCTGAGGTTGATGTGCCAACAGCATTCCACTGGGGACCAAAGGCATTTCACTTGCAGATCAAGGGATGCAACCATTATTACTTGAGCCTGTGGCTACGGTTCCCAAAAGGGCTCCCCCACCATCATGCTCTTCCTGTTGGTCCACAGAGAGAGGTCGCTGGCCGCTGACATTGACACCTTTGGGATTTCCTTCATGTTGTCAAAGTACTGGGACCATTGATCCCTCAAAAGCGACTGAAGGGAATCACATCTGCAGCCTGGCCTCTGGCACCAGAAAAATGCAGGAGACCATGAGGCCCAAGATGCAGAGGAAGGAAGCCGCTGGCAAGCTAATGTGGTTTTGACAAACCCTAACCATTTGCCTGACACTGGAGACTCTTTCCTCAGGGAGAAAACCCTTCCCCGCATGGGTGTCCAGGACGGCTCCTATGAACTGGAAATTGTGTGTTGGTGTAACATGGAACCGTCACCACTGCCACCAGCTTGGTGAAACCCTGGGCACTGAGGTTAAGTCAAAAGGGAGCACTCTGAACTGATAGTGAGTGTCCCTGATGATTAATCTCAGGAACCGCTTGTGCTTTCGATGGATACATGAAAATAAGCGTCCTGAAGATCCAGAGACACCAACAAGTCCTGGAGCTGTAGAGCCTGGGGGATTTCCTTCAACATCGCCATCCTGAATTTGTCCTCCCTCAGGAACATGTTATAGACTCTGAGGTCCAGGATTGGACGGAGTCCTCCTCCTTTCTTCCTTCCTTTATGTAACAGAAAACAGTGAGAATACTACCCCGATCTCCTCTCCTCGGATGGTACCTGGCCCACTGCACCCTTTCACAGCAGGGCTCTCAGTTCTTCCTGGAACTCCTGCTCCAGATGCTGGGGAGGGGGCGGTCTGTCTGGATGCCATTTTAACAGTATCCCCATCTGACGACTTGCAAGGCCAGGCGCCTGATGTTACCCGCTTCCTTGGAGGTAAGTGCTTGGAGATCCTCCCCCTCCACCCAGTATAACGTGGGCGCCGCTGCTTCTGCTGCTGAAGTCTGCTGGCCTTTAGAGGCCACTCTCCCCCATCTGAGGCACGAGAAACGCCTTTGGTCTCTGGCAGTTGTGCTTTCCTTGCAAAAGGAACGTACCGCCTGTTGCATAGGCCTCAAAGCTGAAGAACTGTTTGACAGGGTGTTGTACCTTGACCCCTAACAACATTGCAGCCAGTTTTGACTCTTTACATTTATCTAGCGATTCATCTGCTTTCAGCCCAAAAAGATGTTCGTCCATGGGCGTAATTATAGGGCGGGACAGGCGGTTTTGTACCCACCCCCCAACTTCTGTGGCATGCATTTTTGTCGCTCCCAACTTTTGGAGGGAGGGCATGGGGGCCGCAATCAATTATGTAATTGGACAGTGTGATGCCCTGCATGGCTCAGTCCCTCACCCTGGCTGGCCTGACTCAAAGTCAGCAGCCAGGGGGCTAAACTGGGTGTTGCAGGGCCTGGCGTCTGTGCTGCCACACTAGCAGCAGCACTTCCAGGGGCCGCGGCGCAGAAAATCGCTTTCCGACTTTGCGTTCGGGCGACACACAGACAGGAACTAGGAAGCTCATTCAGCTTGCTGGTTTCTGTCTGGAGGTGCATGAGTGCGAAGAGGTTAGGTTGGTGTAACATGAGATGTCGCTCGGGCGGCTTTTGAAAGCAGAGTAGAGGTACTTTTAAAAAAAAGAAATAATGTTTAAATGTGTTAGTGTATGTTTGTTGGGGGGCTGGGCTGTGGGCTGACCCTAGTGAGGGTTTGTGTCACATTTGGACAATGTGAGCAGAGCTCATAGTATACATTAAGGCCCGAGGTTTGAAGACACACTAACAATGACAAATGGCCACCGCTCTGCAACGCCTCAGTCTTGCCACTTTTCAGATGAAGTTGGCGGAAGGTGCACTCTCCCCAAGTAGAGTGGAAAGAGTCAAGCTGAGAAAACCTGTGACCCAAAACTGTCATACTGTGCAAATTCTTTGAAATGAAGCTGAGTGCTATAAGCCTTCCAAACATGGTGAACTTTTGTTAAGCAGTTTTTGCTCTAGGTGCACAGAAGGAACCATATGGGATTTTGTGATAAAAGCACACTTTTAGGAGCCCTGTATAACTTTTCCCCCCGACGCCAAAAATACTCCTCAAACTGGCAAAACGTATTTCATGTTTTGCAGACACTTTTTCGGGACGGTTTGGTTTAATCTAGTAAATGGGTGTCATGGTTCAGGCTAAAAACTGCTTCACTTACCAAACTAAGCAGGGGAGTATCCAGCATTGTAAGAGTGGGGGGCAGGGGTGCGCAACGAAATGCAGTGTGTGGAATTCCACTTGCTCTCATTGGTGCCCCCAAACCGCCCACCCCTGCTCCAATCCACTTTTTCGTAACATTAGTGGAAGATGGCATTTTACTCCACACAACAACAAAAATAAAACTGCAGGATCATTCCAGATGCAGGAAACTCATCTATTAGAGCTGTGTCCAAGCCCTCTAAGGCAAAATACATGCACACTTCCTAATTATTATATGGATTACACCAACAGAAGTGACTTCACAGAAAAGGACATTGCAAGGGGCATCATCAGTCCTTGATACTTGGAGGCACCATGGAAGTGACTTTAGAATAACTTTGTGGTGCAAAATACCTAAATTGCACTTTTGTTATATGTGGAGCAACTCTATAGTCATTAGGATTTTCCGTTATAATACCATGATACATTAACATAAGCTTTGAAGTGAATCAGAGACACTTGCAGAGCTGCAGATAAGGCACAATGTGATTAAATGATTTGCTCAGGATCACACACTTGGTTACATGGCGAAAATGGGATGTGGACAATTTAAGCGACCGCGCACATCTTTCCAGGTTTAGTTGATATAGATATTTATTAAGGTTTTGCTTTACATTTCATGTACTTGAATAATTATTTATAGCAAAGCCTTGGAAGCAAACTACCTTACATAATAAACTAGCCTTTCATAGTAAACTAACCATACGCTATATACATTGTCATAGAAATATGTTGAGAAATGGGAGTATGGCTTTAGTTTTACTCTCCCCATTCTGCATGCAAAGTCACAATAGCATTGTGTAGATTAAGGTGAGGCCAACAAATCCCCTTTGGGTTTTAAAGCCATAGTCATTATTTCATAAAGCATGCAACATTATGCACCCTTCTCACTTCTGATCACTCCCTCCCATTCCCATTTCTAAAGGGACAAAAGTCCCTGCTAATAGTACCCCCATCCCTCCCATCAGCGCCTAATCACTCACACTGTAATGCTCTGTTGATACAGAGCAACGCGAGGACCCTCTGCTGCCCGGAGCTCCTTGGGACATTGTCCTCGCAGTGGGACACTGCTACCATCCGGAACGGGTAAGGTGTCCTGCTGCCAGGACAATGAGCGTGCTGAGCAGGAATTGCTCAACACACATTGTCCTGGCAGCGGGACACCTTTGCCGTTGGGCGCCATCTTTGATTTGCCAAATGGGAGAGTTGCCCAATGAAAAATATCCCGGTCTGGCTCTTAAAAGAGCCACGGGGGGCAGATTGCCCCTCGCCCCCACCTCTCCTGCTTGGTATTCCACTGCTTGAGCCATTTGAACACTGGAAACCATACCTTAATTTTAATCAGTCAGAATCTTGGAGAAAAAATCTATCAGCACATACACATATAAGGTGCTGTGGAGAGCCCAAGTTTGCAGATATAAAAAGGCATTTAAAAATTGATACCAAGTATACTTGGTCACCCACTGCACTGCATTAACCACTGGCTTCTGCCTTTAAATGAAAGGAAAAATCAAGGGAATTGCTGACATTCCAGTCAATCTGTTCCTTTCGGCCATGGCTTTATAGTTCATCTAAGTCAACTTAGCCCAAAATTTCAGGGATCAGGGGGTGATAAAGTCTGGTCTGGTCAATGGATGTTGCGCCACTTTGTTCATGTGTTATTGTATATGTACATATAAATGTTGTGTGCACACAGTGTATGTCAATGGAGGTGCTGGGTGCATTTGTGTGTCAGTGAGAGTGTATGCAAGCATATGTGTGTTGACTTTTGTGTCTGAATGAATGATAGATAATGCATTTTTTGTGTGTTCTATTGGAATTAGGTTTGTGAATGTTATGTTGTGTCACTGGGTGCATGGCAGGCTGGCTGTAGAGGTGTGGGGGCCCAAATGAATTTTAAAGACAGGCCACCAGTCTTATGAAAGTTATAACAGGGCGTCAGCAATGGACTCTTGTGGTGTAGTAGTCTAGTGTTATCCCTCAGGGATTTAGGTTGTTTGACCGAGGTACAAAATCCCTGCGAAATTGACCGTAGTAATTTTCACTGCAAGTACGTTTTTACCTCGGTACAAAAACCAAACCCATGTCCCCCCCAAACCACCAGTACACCCATAAACCCCCCCTACTTACCTTTTATCCACCCGCCGCCTCTCCTGTACCCTGCAGTGTCACATCCGGTGGTCGGTCATAATTTCGAAAAAAAAATGTCGAATGACAAAAATGTCGAAAAAAAAATGTCGAACATTTTTTTTTTCGAATTACGTTTTTTTTATTATATATTTATTTTGGGGTCCGGGAGTAAAAAAAGGGCTAAAACAAAAAAAAAATCCCCCCCATTTTGAAAAAAAAACGTATTGAAAAAAAATTCGACATTATTGTTTTCGAAATTATCACTATAAACCGTCACATCCATCCATCTAACGCGGGTCAGATCTGATGCTGAAGGTTCTTTTTTTTGTTGGGTGCCCTGCCACCAATGCTGAGGAGGCGGGGTACACCGCTGCAACTGCTGAAGTCCAAAATACGGAACATGCAGCTCTTCATGTTTGGTATCTTCTGCTTTGAACTAATGGTGGTGACCGAATTCAGTCAAATCTACCTTTCAACCACATTTTATCAAACTAGTTGGCCGAAACGATCCCTAAGAGCCACCACCCGGCCTCCATCCACCCCACCCCTGATCCCCCCAACATTTTCAGCAAAGTTACTCCACTGTGTTCGCCGTTAAATGCCATGGCTAGAATCTTGGCTTCAATGAAGGGCAAGAAACCTGAGCTGTGGAGGTATTCCGCTACATCAGTGCTGTGGACGTCGCCATGGCACGGCCTATGCAATCCACAATGTTGAGACCCACAAGCAGAGCCTGACAGGTCCTCTCCTTGCCATCATTGACCATATCTAAAAAAACATATTTCACCTCCCCTGCTGGGGGATTATCAGCCGCCTCAGCTATTGTTCTCCACAGTATGTAAGAATATTTAGTGAAGGCACAGTTGGCATTGATTGCTTTCAGAGCCATGCTCCCTGACGCAAAGATCTTCTTCGCTCTCTCTGTCAATAGGCAAGTTGGAGGTGGGTGTGGCTGGCAGCGAGCTTACCATGGGGCTTGGACCACCAACCCATCTGGAATAGGGTGAGTCGAAAGGAAGAGCAAGTCTCCTCTGGCTGGCTTACATTTGTTGGTCAGCTTCGCTTGCACGGCTGGCGTGAAACATGGTTTATGCCACAATGTGCCAAAGGGATCAGATATGGCTGCATTAAAGGGCAATGCTCTCTTTTCAGGCTGTTATCCAGGATGTATGTAAGCTCATGACCAGCGAGTGGCTTAGTTGGAGTACCTAGCCCAAAGACAGGACCACCCTCTTCACTATCTTTTTATTACTGGGAATTGGGGTGTCCATAAAGTTGCAGGTTGAGGTTAGGTGAGGTGTCAAGCACATTTGCCTCGTGCAAGACCTTCAGCCAAGGCTAGTAGGTCAGACTAATCTGTGAAGAAGTTAGCTTCCCCAACCCCCCTGCTCATTGGATCCATACCAAAAGGGACCAGATCCGCTTCCTCGTCAACGATGGATCTCACGGACGGAAAAAACTCTAATCTTGACTCCGAGGCAAATGGATGGTCGACCATCACCGCCAACAGAACCCTTCTTGCCGACTACTCGAGGGCTACTGGCACCATTATTGGATTTGTGATTGTCAAGGGCATAGGACCGGATGTGGCCACGTTGGTACGAGAGCCTGCGGTCACAACTGATACCTGCACCAACTGTTCTCTCTGGGCACCCATAGTGGGGAAGGACTTACTTTGCTTGCCCAACGAACTGGAGTCATGTCTCTGCTGGCATCGCTTCTTTTTGTTGTGGGAGGCTGAGGAGGACGAATGGGGCAACTCGCTTTGAGAATGTAAACGCTTTTTCACTTTCTTGCGGTGGCTACGCTCCTTCTCGGGCATAGGGCCTTCGGTGTCAGGGCTCGATGACCTTGATTTGAATCGCGTCAGAGACTTTAACTGAGGTTGCCCGAGTGCCAATTTCGCCAACCGTTCCCTGATCGCCTTCTCGTTCATTTGTTGACAGGAACCACACTGCTTGCTGTTGTGTTCCTTCTTGAGACACCACACGCAAATATTGTGTGGATCAGCGGTGGACATCTTCGAGCAACAGTCCTGACACTGCTTGAACCTGAGGTTTTAGGGGTTGACATATCAGCCTGTATTGAAAATAAATGTTGTCACCGAAGAGAATCGGGTTCCTAAACAGCATGCTAAGAGCGTGGAAAAAAGGAACTGAGATATTGGGGTGTAGTGACATGATATATGTACTGCCGAAGTATAATAACAAGGTACTGACTTGGAAGAGTTGGATTCAGAGGGGAGTTTTGATTATTGGCGATGTGTGGAATGATGCTGGGGTGGTACCTTTTGGGAGTTTAGTTGAGAAATTTGGTTTGAGGGACAGAGAATTGAGAAGATATGAAATTTTGGTAGCTTTACTCTTGGAACGGAGAGAAATGTTGGATGCTCCATTCTTGAAAAAGCTAGAGAATTTTGATATATTGGAAATGGGATTTCAAAAAGTGTCTACATTTATGCAGTTTATGCAACTGGATGGGCAATGGTTGGACTCGTGGGAAAAGTTGAGGTTATCGTGGACGGAGGAGTTGGGCAGGGAACTCACATTGAAAGAATGGGATAAGATTTGGAGAGTGCCGACGACAGCCAAAGTGGATTTGCAATTACGCTACATACATCAAAGGATATTGGGCAGAATATATTGGACTCCAACACGTATGTGCAAATTGGGTTTAGTTGATGATGATTTGTGTTCGGGTTGTGGAAAAGAACAGGGTACTCTGTTACATATGTTGTGGCATTGTGAAAGAGTGGTAAGATTTTGGAGGGAGTTTATTGACAGGATTGATCAGGTCTGGGACATTGTTTACCCACGCAATCCCTTAGCAGTTATATTCCTGTCGTATGGTGGTGGGCGTAATGTAAGTTGGGTGATATTGTGCGGGGTGCGTAAAGTTTTGTTGGTGGCAGTTAAACAAGTGTTGAAGGTCTGGAAGACACAAAAAAAGCCGACAGTGGAGGAGTGGATTTTGGATGTAATAGCTTTATCAAGATTTGAAAAAACTATGTTTAGTAAACAAAACAAGGCAGAACTTTATGATGAAATGTGGGAGAGTTTTAATTACCTTTGTGGATAATGCTAGGTTGAATTATAGAGTGGAGTGAAATGGTTTACTTTTAGGTACTTTACATATGGGGGGGGGAATTGTGTTGTTTATGTGGTTGTTTTGTGTAGTCTTGTTTGTCTGTTATTTGTTTGATGTATCTGGTTTGGTTTTAAGTTAATTTTACATTTTGATATGGTGGGATATGGGGTTATAGTATGAAATTCTGCTGTATTGCTTCCTGCTATTGTATATTTTGCAGTTCAATGACTTATGATGATGATACTGCTTGTTGAATATTGTTGAAAATGAGAAATAAAGAGTTGAAAAAAAAAAGAAAATAAATGTCACCGAAGAGAATCGGGTTCCTAAACAGCATGCTAAGAGCGTGGAAAAAAGGAACTGAGATATTGGGGTGTAGTGACATGATATATGTACTGCCGAAGTCACGTTCAGCGTCGAGGAGTGGCACGGCTGAGTCATGATGAAGTTGATGGTCGACGCCGAGCCGCACTACACCCCCTGTCGAAAAACTTTCCAAGCAGCTGATGCTGGAAGGGGACATCTATCAGTTGAGGAATCTGCGGGAGAATGCAACCCATGTAAATATCAATTTTAGCCTTTGTAACATTGTGCAACCTTGTATCAAATATTGTAGTACGATATAATGTAAATGTTTATGTTTTTATTATTTATTCTTTGTGTACGGTTTACATTATACCATGTGCACCATCAATGAATAAAAACCATTATGAAAGGCCACATGTAAAAGCATCATTGGCAAAGACAGCAGTTTTGACTTTTCCTTAATTCATATATTTTAAACATTACAGTTTTAATATATTGCAATTTTCTACAAACCATCCCAATAAAGTTAATAATATGGTACTTCTGGTTTGTACCTTGCCATAACAAAATATGGTACTACTATTCTTTACCTTTTCTATACAAAAGACAAAAAATAAATGTAATACATTTCAATGTTCACAAGGTGAACAAATTACTTACCCCGGCAATGTTCTTTCTGATGTGTTAGTCCTTCCTCACACATTCCTCATCTTCGAAATGATACAATTCACATTGTAACAGCCACTGGAGAGACCTCATGAACAAATGAGAAAGATGCAGGGGGACATACAATGCAAGGGATATATATGGGTGATAAGAGAAAAAGTGGTGCACTCATTTTGCTGGACTTTTCCGCTGCATTTGATACCGAGGACCAACTGATATTGCTGGGGAACCTAAGCATATTGGGCTTTAGAGGGAAGACCGGGAACTTGGTTAAATCCTTTTTGACAAGCCAAGTTCATACAGTGGGGCTTCCACACTTTTTATTCAACACAGAGACCCATCCCCTGCTGCATACTGCAGGTTTCCTCATTATGTCCATTGCTTTTCAACCTTTACAAGAAGCCTCTTGCTGATTTAATCTACAGCTGAGGGATGACTTTTAAGATGCGTGTTAGGCAGAAACCTGTGCAGTTCCCTTTGGGGAACACTGCAAAAGATTTAGGACTACAGGTGTTAGCAGTAAACCCACTTGGTAGCAGTCTGTACCACCCAGATTTACCTGGTAGCTGTGGCTGAGCAGTCAGACTTCCCTCAAGAAGAGTTAGGCAGTATGCAAAGTATACACAATAGGCACTCAGACACAATAGCACAAGCAAACACTGACCAGAGCTTTGGTATCAAAGTATATAATTATTTATTTAAAAACACACTGTTTGAAACACTCCAGCACTCTTATTGTAAAACACTCTAAACACAGTTACTATTATAATATATACAACCCTTATTCCTTATCAGACAAGTCTTAGTTAACACCACTTATTTC
Source organism: Ambystoma mexicanum (assembly GCF_040938575.1). Classification (NCBI taxonomy): domain Eukaryota; kingdom Metazoa; phylum Chordata; class Amphibia; order Caudata; family Ambystomatidae; genus Ambystoma; species Ambystoma mexicanum. Next base: position 820,582,312 of record NC_090922.1, read on the forward strand.
CAGACAGAGGTGAGCGCTTAACTATAGATGGTACTCCAATAAGTTCATGAAGAAGGAAGAGAAAAAGACAGAATATGTGAAGATACACCACTCTAAGATTTAGGAACACTTTTGGCAAGGCAGGAGAGCAAAAGTCACTTGTGAGCCAAAGTCCATAGGCTGGGCCCACTCTTAGAGAGAGCAGAGCACAAATGCGCCCAAGATCACACAGTTACACTAGGCTTTGAAAGTCTTGCAGAGAGTCCGAAAAGAGTTTAGAGAGGCTCAGAAAAGTTTAGCCAGCGTGTCCCAGGTTCGAAAGTCGGGGGCTAAATCTACCCCGTACAGTCGGTGGCAAGGGAAGCCAGGCGGAACACGGTACCTTAAGTGGGAAGGATCCTCCAGCGGTGGCAGTTGTTCCTGGCAGCGGGTGCAAGTCTCGGCGTCGTCCAGGGGAAGAGAAGATCTCGACTTGGAGGAAAGATGAAGGTCGTTGCACTGCCAGGGAAGAAACCAGCCGCAGAGTTTTCCGGTGAAAGGTATTACCCTATATTTCGCGGTCGTGGTAAAACGTGGTATTCCGGTTGCCGGGGTGCTTGGCACAGGCAAGGCGGCCACGAGATGCATCAGGAAGGCGAAAAGACGGAACTGGTTATCCCCACCAGTCAAAGGAAGAAGACTCTCCGGCGGGAGATCTCTGTCGTTGGGAAAAGTGGTGAGACGGTCCAGCAGGACTCCACCGGTGGTGTCGTCGTGGTAGGTCGGCTCAGCTTCTCCCTCGTCGGATTCTTAGGTCCTGTGGCGACTTCTGAAGTTCTAGTCCCCAAAGCCCTGCTTTTATGCAGAAAACCCCCATTCACTCCGCCTAGCTGTCACTCAAACATGCTAAGTGGTGAGCCGGCCGGCTCACCACTTGGGCCAATCAGGATAGAGTGCGACTTGAGTTGCCTAGGCAACTCAGTCCAGGGTGCCAAAATCCCCCTCCACCCCTCCTAAGTACCCCAGACAGAGTGGCACCACTTTGTCTCCCAGGGCATGTAAAGTCACCATTGGCTTTACTAGTCCCAAATTATGAACAGAAACCAGTACAAACCATCATATTGTGGACATACTGGTCGGGGCAATTCGATTGCCCCGGGGTCTGTTGTTCAAGGGGGCACGTCTCTGTCCCCCCTTATCGAATTTTGGCTGGTGGCAGTGGATACTACTTTTTATATTCGACCACAAATATTTTCCTATGGGATTTTCCCATTGTTCGAGGCATCCACTTTTTAATATAGCGTCGAACATACCGCAGGTTTATTAAATTAATATAAAATCACCGGTTGGTATTTTTTGCCGAAACTCGGTTCCAAAATGGCGTTTGTGTTCACTTCTGTGACTCCAACCCAAGTCGAGCCCTTTGTTCCACTTTTTGGCGGGCTTCTCCACAGAAGCCGCCAAAGGTGGTGCCACTCTGTCTGGGTACCACAGGGGGGGTGAGAGGGGGTTTAGGCACCCTGGACTGAGTTGCATTGGCAACTCAAGTCGCACTCTTGTGTGATTGGCCCAAGTGGTGAATGAATGGGGATTTGCTGCATAAAAGCAGGGCTTTGGGGACTGGAACTTCAGAAGTCGCCACAGGACCTAAAGAATCCGAAGATGGAGAAGCTGAGCTGACCTGCAACGACGACACCACCAGTAGAGCCCTGCTGAACCGTCTCACCACTTTTCCCGGCGACAGAGGAGATTGTTACGCTCACCTGGTTCCCACAGGGGCGTAGATCGAACCCGGACAGCTGCGGCCTCCACCAGCGTGAAGCGTAGGGCAAAGATGACCGTCTGGATGGACCCCCTTAGTCTTGTGAGCTTGACTCGTAGGAATATTCTCCTGTAGATGGAGAAAGGTATTTAGCCGCGTGGGTGTGAATGCAGACCCCCTCCCTGCTCCCGTTCTCCCCACTTGCCACTTCCGATATTCCCAGTCAGTGTCCTCACCTTATGTTTTTGATTGGTGAGCTCTTCGTCCTGCGTGGCATGCAGGGGCGCGTAAATACCAGTTACTTCACTGGTTTTAGGTGCTGGAGTTCTGGAGGATTATTGAGTCCGGAGTTTGCCAAGTTTAAAGAGTTCAAAATGTCCAATGTTCACTCTTGCACTTCCCTCTTGATTTGCGGGGACAAATTCTGTTTGGAGGTTGCTGGTGGCGTTCAGGTAAGAGTCTGTATCACCCAAACTATCCTGTAAAGGTGCGTGAGATTAGCTCACTGTCTTTGCCTTTTTTCCCAGATGCAGCGTATTGAAGGATAAAGCCTCCGGTGATAATCAGGTAAGTCTTGAAATATAAGCGATTATCTTTTTAGTCTCTTTAGGCTCACCTTGCTATTTCTTGTCTTTCCCCCAGATGTTGAAAATCACCGAAAAAGGTGACGGAGGCAGCGGCGAGTCGGAGATGCTGTGGGCTGTGAAAATGGAGCGGCGCTGCAGCTGGGATGCGACGCGTGCCGGAAGAATGTCCCTTCAGGCTCGGAGTGATGCAAGATCCGAAATCAGGTGACGAATCAGATTAAAGCCTGTAATCTAACCTCTTCTCCTATTTTCCTTTCTCTCTTAGGGGCTCCGTGTTCAAGGCGGGCGTGGCTGGATGCAGGTTTGCAGACACAGTGAGCGTTACGCTGCTAAATGCAGAATAAAGCCAAGCATGTGTTGTAGATCGGGCGTGGCTTAAATAGCTTTCAAAAAGTAGTCCCAGGTAAGAAGTCCCTAGAACCACACCTGAGTGAAAAGTAGTCTTTGTGGAAAAATAGTCCCTTCCAGGTCTCGCGTTGGCCTGGATGCATGTGCAGCATGGTCTGCCTGAGGTAAGTGATGACTATGAGCCTGGCGCCTTAGGCGACAGGACTGAACCCAGATAGCCCCTAGCCAGGGCTTCTGAGGTTTAAACAAATGTCCGGATGCCTGCTTCCGGGGCGGATGGGCTTGGTCCAGCTGCCCGGGGGTAGGCATCATGACAGCGATCTCCAGTCCAGAGAGTCTTCTTCCTTTGACTGGTGGGGATAACCAGTTTACCCGTCTTTTCACCTTCCCGGATCATCTCGTGGCTGCCTTGCCTGTGCCAAGCACCCCGGCAACCGGAATAGCACGGTTTTTCCACCACAGCGAATAAAAGGGTTTCACCTTTTAACCGGAGAACTCTGCGGCTGGTTTCTTCCCTGGCAGTGCAACGACCTTCAGCTTTCCTCCACGTCGAGACCATCTCTTCCTCTGGACGACGCCGTGACTTGCACCTGCTGCCAGGAACAACTGTGTCTTTAAATAAATAATTATATACTTTTACACCAAAGCTCTGGTCAGTGTTTGCTTGTACTATTGTACCTATTGTGTATACTCTGCATACTGCCTAACTCATCTTGAGAGAAGTCTGACTGCTCAGCCACAGCTACCAGGCAAATCTGGGTGGTACAGACTGCTACCAATTGGGTTTACTGCCAATCACCTGTAGTCCTAAATCTTTTGCAGTGGTCCCTAAGGGAACTGCACAGGTTTCTGCCTAACAGGCTTCATGTGACATCATCGTCAGGATCCCATGACAAGGCCACTCCTTGATGCTGGATGTGCCGTCAATGTCAATATATAAATCGCACCGCAACCTGTGATGACCAGGTTGCAGCCTGACAGACATCCAGTAATGGTACCCTTCCCTGATGAGCAGATTTGGTTACCATGTCCCTGGTCGAATGTGCTCTAAGGCCATCAGGCGCCTCTTTCCCTGCTTTGGAATAGTATTTTGAGATTCTACGGACTACCCACATGAAAGACATCTGTTTAATCAGCGACCTCCCCGCCCTACTACCAATGTATCCACCAAACAGTTGATCTTCCAATCTGAGTTCCCTGGTCCTTGACGGATAGAAAGTAGAGCTCTTTTTGGGTCTAACCTGTGGAAACTCTTCTCATCAGAAAGATGACGGGAGGGAAGAACACCGGAAGCTAGATTTTCTCAGTTATATGTTACGCTGAAATTACCTTGGGCAGAAAAGTAGGCCTCACCCTGAAAGCAATCTTGTCTTTCCAGAATACCATGTATGGAAGTTTGCAGGACTGGGGCTGTAGCTTGCTCACACTCTTTGCAGATGATATCACTACTAAAGGCTTTCAAGTCAGAAGTCTAAGGGGATATAAAGGTATGGCAACAAAAGGAGGCTCCATCAGAATTGTGTTGACCTGGTTCAGATCCCATGCAGGCAAAGGACAAATTACTCACTGTAATGTTCTTTCTATGGATTCTTATCTATGTAATTTCTCCTTCAATGGATTGCTTTTCTGCCGCAGATTCCTCATCTGATAGACTCCTGAAGCAGTTAGGACGACAGAGGCGGGCAGAAAGTCCTACAGTAGCAGATTTTACAGAACTGCCCTAGCAAAACGTCCATCAGCCCCACGGGCAACATCCAGACAATAGCACCTGGTAAACATATGTAAACATGTGCAAGGACGACCATGTGGCCGCACGACAGATGTCCCTAATGAGAACTCCTCACTGCAAGGCTGTAGAAGCCCGAGACGTCTCTCGTCGAGTGTGCCGGGAGGAAGATCCCTGCCTGCAGACTTGTAACATTCTGCAATACATAGAATAATCCAAAGAGACAGAGTCTGTTTAGTTACAGCCAGACCATTGTAGGACAATGAATGGGCCACGAAACAACTTGTCTGATTGTTGGAACTCAGATGTCCGAGCGACATAAAAGCTCAAGGATCTTTAGGGACCTATACAGTGGAACCACTCTTTCTCCTTAGAGGGGTGTGGTGGAGGGTAAAAGACCAGTAAATCTATGAACTGAGAAAGGTGGTACGCAGAAACCACTTTCGGGAGAAAGCCAGGTCTGAAGTTAAGGGAAACATATTCCCCAAAAAAAAACACAGGAAAGGGAGCTTGCAGCACAATGCCTGCAACTCACTAACCCTCGTGGCTGACGTGATCATGACCAAAAAGGCTGTTTTCAAAGACAACAGTATCAAGGAACAGGAATGCATGGGCTCAAACTGAGCCATCATCAAGAATGTCAGAACCAGATTAAGATCCCAATCTGTGACAGCAAAGGGAATTGGCAGAAAAGTATTCACAAGGACCTTCAGGAATTGGGACATAACCGTGATCGTAAAGAAAGAAGCTTGATTAAGATCATGGTTGCTTGAAACCTCTTCAATCCCCTGAGAACCCAAGGAATGATGGCAATCGGGGGGAAGGCGAAGTGGAGAGGGAAGGTCCAATTCGCCAGCTACGTGTCACCCAGTGCACCGTTCGCTGTGAATTCCTTCAAGCAAAACTGCCTGCACTTCCTGTTGGACTCTGTGGCAAACATATCTACTTCTGGGTTACCCCAACGAGAGCAGAACTCCTCCAGGACTTCCTGGCAAACATCCCACTCATGTGAGACCATGTTCTGCCTGCTCAGAGCATCTGCCAAGCCGTTCTCTGTCCCTGCCAGATGAACTGCCGAAACTGAGATTCGGTTCTCCAGCAACCATAACCACAGCTGCATCGCCTCTCTGTAGACGGGGAGAGAGTGCACGCCACCTCACTTGTTCAGGTAGTGCATGGCCACCGTGTTGTCCGTCAGAATCAGGACATGCTTCTCATAGTGACAAGGTGAAAGACCTCAGGGCTAGCCTGATGGCTTGCAACTCCACCCTGTTGATGTGCCACCTGGCTTCCATTGCGGACCAAAGGCCGCTCACCTGCAAGTCCTCGCAGTGAGCGCTCCAACCCTTCAGAGATGCATCCGTTATCACTCGAGCCGGAGGCCAAGGGTGCCAGAAGGGTTCCCATGACATAAGATTACTGCGGTCGGTCCACCAGCAGAGGTCGTGGACCACTTGGCTGTACACCTTGAGAGGATCCATGAATGCTCTGAGGTACTGTGACCTCCGGCACTAGAAAAATACAGGAGGCCATGATTCCTAAGAGGCGGAGGATGGAAGATGCCAGTAAGGTGGCGTGATTCCAGAACAAGTGTACCATCTGTGCTATGCTGTCGGCTCTCTCTTCGAGAGGGAGGGCCTTACCCGCCCGAGTGTCTAGGACTGCTCCTGAACTGGAGCCTTTGGACTGACATCACATGGGATTTCAAGTTCAGGAAGAAGCCCAGCCTGTGCAGTAGCAGGCAGGTGATCTCCAGATGAGACGAGATCTGCCTGCCGACTTCCCTCGGATCAGCCAGTCATCCAGGTATGGAAATACATGGACCCTGGATTTCCTGAGGTGAGCCGCGATTACCGCCATGGGTTTGGTGAAGACCCTTGGAGTAGAGGTCAGTCCAAAGAGAAGCACTTTGAACTGATAGTGCTTGTCCACTAGGAGGAACATGAGGAACTTCCTGTGCTTTCGATGTATCTGCATATGTAAATGACACCAGCCAGTTCTGAAGTTTGAGAGCGTAGAGAATATCTCTCAATGTCACCATCCTGAATTTGTCTTTCCTCAGAAACTTGTTCAAGGCCCTGCGGTCCAGAATGGGACAAGACCTACTCCTTTCTTGGGCACTAGGAAATACCGGGTATACAAACCCGACCCTCTCTGATCGAGAGGTACCTCTTCCACAGCACCCTTCGATAAAAGGGGTTGCAGATCTTCCTGGAGCTCCTGTCCCGGTTAAATTGAAGGTGGTGGGGTGTCTGTCCTGTGGTATTCTCAAGAAGGGCAGACAACCCCACCGAACGAACTGCAGGGCACAGGCATCAGAGGTAATGTCCTGCACCTGGGCCAAATTTCTGGCAACTGTCCACCAACCGGCAAGTCGTGGGAGGGGAAATCAAAGCGGCTTAGAGGGCGGTGCCACCCTTGCTGCTGCCACTGCTTGCTGGCCTCTAGAAGCCCATCTGCCCCTTCCGAGATGCAAGAAACACCTCTGCCCCTGCCTGGCCTGTGGGAGCTGCACTTTCCTGCCATAAGACACATAGCGCCTGTAGCCTCTGTGCCTAGAGGCAAAGTTGAAGGCAGGTTTAGCCGGCTGCGCAGCGTGGTCCAGTGATTGTGGAGCTATTTTAGAATCTTTGAACTTTTCCATAGAGTCTGCATCCTTCTGCCCAAAAAGAATTTCTCCCTCAAAAGGCATGTCCAAAAGCCTATTATGGGTGTTCGGGGAGAAGCCAGATATTTTTCAGATAGGCTTGCCTTCTCAATACTACCGGCGACCCCATCGTCTGCAACAACTGTTTGGCTACCTCCTTCCCATCTTCCAACAGCCGTGTAAACCCATCCTGCATTTCACCTTCCGGGATGTACTATGCTTGCCTGCTCCACAGCTTTCCATAGACCAAATGACCATTTTTCAAATCCACAGGCCACATTGGTGGCTTTTAACGCCATGCTGCCAGAAGCGAAGACCTTCTTGGCCATTGCGTCCAACAATGTACCCTCTCTGTCCAGAGGCAGATTTGAAGTGGATGCCGTAGATCTGGTGGTGATTGTGGCTGCCTGCACAACCAGCCCTTCTGGAGAAGGGTGAGAAGCCAGGAAAGATGGATCTCCTCTTGCTGGCCTGCGCTCCCCTGTAAAGATAGAGTTAACCGGGGGAATGGAGCAAGGATGTTGCCACAAGGTGGATAGGGGGTCTGCAATTGCCGGATTAAGGACCATCATCCAAGATGTCCGTCATTTCGTAGCCCTGAACAGGTGCTGAAGAGGACTTCAAACCTAGGGTGTCTACTACCCTTTCCACCATGGTCCTAAATTTAGATTGTGTGTGCATATAAGGCTTACCCTGCTGTGATTCGACATCTGGAGACGTGTAAAGGCCGCTGGCGTCGTTTAACCCCTGGGCTATTGCCAACAGGTCAGCTTGGTCGTCGAAACAATCAACACCTCCCGACCCTGTATAGATGGGATCAATGTCCCTCTGATCATCGCCCGGGTCGGCGCTAAAACACGACATCATGGAACTGAAGAATCCCGACCTGGAGAGGGGGACAAAGGACTTGTCCCCGACAGCCGGCGCCAAGGGTGTATCCTTTCGCACCAACAAAATAGTCGCTGCCGTTGATTGGGGCTTGGGTATTACCATGACTCTGCGGTTTGTAATGGATTTAAAGACACGGAACACTCCAGACCAGGACTCTTTCCACTGGCAAGGGATGTGGCGCAAAATAAAAACGCTTTCAAGTGTATTAATTTCAGATTCTGCTTTGAGAAGGCAGCCAACACGTCTCACAACCTCCTTGACAAACATTGCGTGTCGCAATGGACCATGAACCAGGCCGGTGTGTAATAATGAAATATTTATTTATTTTTAAAAATTCAAATGAAAATCAAACATATTCAATATAGGGCAGCAATCAACAGTGTGGTGATAATAACATAGCAAAATGATATGATAGACTTAATTTAACTTTCTGACATCAGATACATCAATGCAAACTTGAATGGAAGCAAGATCACTTTTTGGTCATACTTTTAGATAGCACCACTGTTATGCATTGCCCCTGCAACAATCCCCCAAACACCTGTTCACCAAGTTTTGTGTGGGTGGAAATGAGTAGCAAGGAGTCAGATATAAGAGGCAAAAATCTGATTGGAAATCAGACCTACCACCCCAGAATGGGAGGCCGAAACGAATTGGAAACCCTTGAAAAATGAGCAAAATGGCACTCGGAAATCACAGGATAGTTTAGAAGTCAGTTTACATGTGCGGTAGAATGGATAAAACAGGAATGTGTGTGGCTGGGCTAAAGGAGCAAGAAATCTTATAGGCTACAAGGCAAGGTACTAAACAACATGAATAAAGGTGAGAAAAGCGACTTTGGGAAGAAAAGCAGTGCAGCAAAAATCACACGTGGCAGAATTGCAATGTCTTAGTTTTCACGGGTTTAAAACAAGCAAACAGCTTAAGAAATGAGCTAAACAGTCAAAATCGGAAATCCGTTTTTCTGATGAGGTACAAAGGCACATAACAGTTATGAGACTGAAGTGAAAGGGTGACTTTTGATGGGTGACAGTATGGGATTCTTTATGGGAAAGGAAAATCGGATTTTAGAAGGGAAACATTTTCACGGCAAACACGGTTTTGTTAGCAAAATGATTTGTTCTACTGCAACTGTATTTAAGCGGCTAAATAATTAAAGAAAGACACTGCACGCAAGAAGGTTAATTTGCAGTGTTAACCTTTTTGCGTTCATCCTTTTGGGAAATTAATTAATGTATTCAGTAATAGTACAGACTTACACAAAGGACTGAATTGATTTGAAAAGAATTACGCTAACACATGAAGACTAACACAGATTATTCTAAGGACAAGATACACAAAGGATTCTGACAATTTGGGAAGTTACCAGTGTTCTTATAGGATTTCTTATAAGATTGGACAGAATGCAAGGTAACAGAGCAGGGTATGCAGTTTTTGTGCTGGGGAGGGTGATACTTACAAAATGCACTTGATTTGCGTAGTTAGGACAGCTAACCAGGTTTCTGGGCAGTGGGACAAGGATCTGGTCACCTGGGCAGCGGCTGGGCTCTCCTTTAAAGGAACAGCGGGGCACCGGGGTCTGGTCCCTGTGGACAGCGGGATGCATCAACTGGGCAAAGACAGATCTGGTCACTGGATTCTCCCAAAGGGATCCGCAGCCTTTCCTCCTTTCTCCCTGTATTATTGGGATTTTTGTAGGGTTTAGTTCTGGATAGGAGGTTCTGCCTGGATAGGAGGTTGTGCCTGGATCGGAGGTTCTGCCTAGATCTGGATCAGCTACCTCTGGGACTGGCTCTGGAGTCTGGAGTGTTGCAGGGTGAATTTTGAATGTCTGAAGGTCTAGATTTTGAATGTCCGGATTTTTGAATGTCCTGACTCTCCCTATGCCTCCTACTTTAATAAGCAGGATGACAACAGAGAATTTGTTTACTATGTGGGCAGAAGGAACCTGGACATACCTCTTGGATGGGATAGGTCAGGCTGTGTATGTCGTCACCTTCCTGCAGGCGGATTGGTTCCAAGGAAGTGACATCAGTTTTAGTGTGTGTGTTTTATGATGTGCTTTGTTTCACCACAATTACTTTTGCCAAAACCCTTATATTTGCAAGTGTTATCCTCATGAAAATGAGATACGCAGATCCCATATTTTACAAGGATTATGCCATTTCAAACGCAAAGTCTGTTGGGTGCTGCTTTTCCCTTCGGGCACCATTTCACACTTTTTTACAGGAAACATTTTACTACAAATTCTACAAATGGCTACACATAAGCCTAACAGTGTTGGGAATATTGCCATCAAGTTTCATATCTGTGTCATGTACGCTTTCCCCAGAAATGCCTCTTAACTGCCGTTCACGTCCACCACATGTCAAGAAGACCCACATGGTCTCATTTTACTTGCCCAAAAATTACATTCAAACTGTCATGATTTCACATTACTGCATCTTTAGATTACTGAAATAAATGTCTTAATGTAAAAAGTCTTTTAAATCAAATGGGCTGGATTTGTTCCCAAACGTGGGTGATATTTCCAACCTCCAAACCAAATGTTTTCCCTTGGTCAGCTGGCACAGGGGTTGCCAGGGCTCCCCCATTTGAAGTCCTCCAGTTTGAATGCAGGGGAACTCACACTTCTGAGGCACAAACATGCGTGTGAATCTTCTTTTGTCCTTGGGAGCATCTCTGCCATGCAGTTTGAGGCAACTTGTAATTATCACACTTGTCAGTCCATAGAACAGGGCCCCTGCCCTGCAGTTTCAAATCACAGGTAGGTGTGACATTTGGCCTTTAAACCAAACTAGTCAAACAGGAATGCCTGCCTCAGCCAGACTGTTGGAAGTTCTTTTTGTAGGGAAAATAAAATACACAGAGTATAATATACCCATGTTTTTGCAGCACCTCTTCCCTAAATGTACAGTTGTGTTTCTGGGCATCTGACAGTATTATTTCCCATTTAGCTTTCACAATGTCATTTCATTGCTTTGCAAAGCAAGGTAACACAAGTTCCTTTTTTTCTCATGTTCATTTAATAAAATGCGGTTTTCCTCGCATTTTACTTTCTGAAAGCTTTCATAGCTTTAGTCAATTTCTACACACAGGGATGCTTGGGAAATGGGTTCTTTGAAACTGACACCAGGCAAAGGAGAGAAAGAGCTTCTCTTGAAGTGCTTTAAGTGTGTTAATTTGTTTCCAAAGTGAATTCTAACCGTGCAGACCCAAATTAAATTCCCTGCTTTTCACAGACTTTATTTGACAAGACAATGCCGTTCAGGGAGAGGTGGCCCTCATTTGGTGGTGTTCAACCTGAAATAGATGGACATGGCTGTGTTTTACTGGAACCAATCTGTGTGATGTTTAAAGATGAAAATAGCACCAGTGCAAGGTCGTTTGAAACACAGGACAATTTCTTGTGCAGTTTTAAGTTTTTGAGATGACAGCACAGCAGCGCTTGAACAATTCTGCCTTTGAATTCTTCTCTTTGGGTTCACATGAAGAAAATAAATGCAGCCATTCTTGGGCTGTCTATGTTCCATCTCGCCCCATATGTGCTCAGCAGACACAGCGCAGCCATTATTTCTGTAACTGCTAAAATGCAGTTTTGAGATGCAGGGGAATATGTGCGCAGCAGACACAGCGCAGCCATTATTTCTGTAACTGCTAAAATGCAGTTTTATGATGCAGGGGAATATGTGCACAGCAGACACAGCACAGACATTATTTTTGTACTGCTGAAATGTGGTTTTGTGATGCAGGGGATTTCTGCTGGGCTGGTAAACGTACCCCACAGGTTCCATGGATTTGTAGAATCCTGTCCTGGAGAGCGGAGTAAAAGATCTGTCGCCGTTAGCCGGCACTAAGGGCTTTTCTTTCAACGCTGACAGAACGGTCATTGCCGCTATTCGAGGCTTGTGTAATATGTGGATGTCAGGGGCGTCAGTCTCTAGACGCTCTAGAGAAGGACCAGCCCTCGATGGTTCACACTCCTTTTTCGGCATCGAGCCTGAAGGCTTCTATCGTGCTGACGGATTAGCAAGCGTGGGGTCAGGAGCACTGAGAGCTGCTTTCGCCGCTGAGGACTGCTATTTGGGGGGGCATCCGCATCTGCAGCAGCCCGAGTTTTAAACATTTCAAACATTATTTTGAAACTTCCCCACTCTTCTCGAGTGGTCGGCCCAGCCGAGGGCTTACCTGTCTCTGACGACGAGTTGGACGTGTCTCGATGGTTGTGTCGTTGTTTCGTCTTACGTGAAGGAGATGAGCAACAGTGGCTACTAGAGTGTGACCGCTTTTTGGCTTTAAGCTGATGTTTTTCCTTCTCCTTTTTCAGTGGTGGGCCCTTCCGTCTTGGCCTCGGAAGACCGGATGAGTGACTACGCCAGAGATTTCAGGGACGGTCGGCCCAGAGAAAGTTTGGTGGCACGCTCACGAATGGATTTCCACTGCATTTTGGAGCACAATGCACATACCTCTGTGTCGTGATCCACACCCAGACAGCACAGACAAATGTTGTGCGGGTTGGTCACCGTCATTTTGGAATGGCAATCGGTGCACCCTTTCACGCCAGAAATCCGGTGAGTGGACATCGTGGCCGAGATTTTATAAGAGAAAATTTGACGATTTAGTCAAAAATGCTGAGTCGAAGATTAGGGGCCTCATTACGAGGTATGCCGGTAGCCATGCCGCTATTGGCAGCATGGCTGCTGGCAAAACCGCATCCGTGTCCGTGTCCTCGGAATGAGGACTTACCGGACCATTCTGAGTTCGGATGGCCCGGTAATTCCTCACTCGAGGACACGGACACGGTTCATCCCCATTCCCATTTCAGCCCCCAAGGGGCTGAATGGGAATGGGAGAGGGAGTAAACAACGGCCATTACGAGATGGCCCGTTGTTTGCTCCCTCTTCCCCTCGCGGGACCCGGTATGCACGCCTGGTTTTCCCAGGCGTGCTTAACGTGTCCCGCGAGGGGACCTCGTAATGTGACAGAACGGGTTGAACGGCGCTGCAGCCTTTTACGGTGCCGTTTAACCCGTTCCGCCAGGGTCGTAATGAGGCCCTAGATGCTTTGTGCCCGAAGCAGCGTGCAAGCATGCAGAAAAAAGGAACTGAGGTATGGGGCATAGTGATGTGGTATATATATGACTGTTACGCTCACCCGGTCTCTGCGGGGGCGTTGGGGCACGGTTGGAGCCCTCCCTCGACTTGGCTCCCCGGTGTCGGCTGTCTTCCCCAGCTGCCGCGGAGAATGTTGTTCTGGATGCTGGTATTGCCCTTGAGAGGAGAGGAAGTGAGGATGGCGCAGGGGTGAAACGAATTTCCTCGCTCCTTTCGTGCCAGAACAGTGTGCGCAAGAGCCTTCCCATGCAAGCTCACCTGTTATTTGTAATGCTGGGCTCTCCGTCCTGCTTCCTTCAGTAGGGACACGTAGAATGGGCCTAGTTGCTTCACTGGCCCGCAAAGTGGCAATCCACACCGGCTGTGACCAATCCACTTGAAGGGTAAGTCTTTGGTTTTTCAATAATGTCTTTATGGATGAGACTCGCCTTGCTGGCAAGCAATAATGATGTCCTGCCATGTCTCTGCCCTTCCCTATAGGTGAAGATGAAGATCGGAAGCGTGGAGCGATTCCTGGGATTCCCCTGAGGATGATGGACTCTCAAGGTCAACAGGTAACCTGGCCGGTGTGATGGAAGTCAAGACTCAGGTAAGATGCAGCCCAGAGTTTGTGCTTATGAGATTTCTAACCTGTTGTGTTCTTTTCCCTTGTAGGAGCGGTCCGACGGCGTGGAGCAGAGTTCGGAGGCTTGAAGACAGTTCGATGGCTCCGGATGAAGATACCGCAGAGAAACGGAGAAGCGAAAAGCTCCCGCCTCGCTGTAAGTCCGAATTGGGAGAGAAGAGGCCCCAACTCCGACGGAATGCAGGTAGAGTGCGCGCACAGCGATGGAGTGGCTGAGATCGGGTAAGCGCACCTTTAGAGATGGAGCGACTGGTGTCAGGTAAGCGCACCTTCAGCGGTGGAGCGGCTGGAGTCAGGTAGGTGCGTCTTCAGCGATGGAGCGGCTGGAGTCTGGTAGGTGTACCTTCAGCGATGGAGCGGCTGGAGTCAGGTAGGTGCGCCTTCAGCGATGGAGCAGCTGAAGTCAGGTAAGTGCACGGTCAGCAGTGGAGCGGCTGGAGTCAGGTAGGTGCGTCTTCAGAGATGGAGTGGCTGGAGTCAGGTAAGTGAGATGGTCTTCAGAGCTGGAGTACCGGAATCAAGGTGAGATACGGCGGTAAGCGTCACGCTGCAAAGCAGAGTAACGCGAAGCGAGGGCATGTGGTTGGGCTGCTCTTATATAGGCTGGCTCTGGCCCCTCCCTTTGGCCACGCCTTGTGGCTCCACCTTGCCCCACCCAAGGATACCAGCACGTGCCTCCCAATGCTGTTCTATGCCCAGGCCCGGCCCTGATGCACGTGCCTTAGGCACAGAGTGTTCAAACCATACATTTCTATGAGCCTGGCACCAGAAGCGCCAGGACTGGTTCCAAGTGGCCCTTGGGGGTGAAGGCCTGGTCCCTTGCCCCATGGCCATGACAGCACTCCCCCGCAAGACCTCTCTCACGGTCACACTTCTCCCTTGTCCAGGTTTGGCGGGATTGTCACGGTGGAACCGCCTGATTAAATCGAGGTGAATGGACGAATTCCACTGGTTCCCAAGTGCGATCTTGAGGTCCATAGCCTTCCCAATCGATTAAATAGTACAGTTTTCCTCATACAATTGAGTCCAGAATGTCTGGACATTCATACAATTTTTGAGTCCAGAATGTCTTTAACCTCGTACTCAGGTTCCCCTTCGATAATTTCTGGCTCTGGATGGTCTTTGATTCTGGTTTCGGGCTTCACAGGCTTCAGGAGTGAGACGTGAAACACTGGATGAATTTGCGTATTGGCAGGTAGATCAAGTTTCACTGCGGCCGTGTTTATAATGGCCTTGATGGGATAAGGTACGAGATATCTGGGACGGAAGGCTCGAGGCCCTTTTAATGGTACATTCCTGGCAGCCAACAATACTCTATCTCCAATATGGTAATGTAGAGCTTCCCTTCTATGTCTGTCAGCAAACTTCTTTTGTTGTTCCTTGGTTTTGGTCAAATTCCTGGTTGCCTCTTGCAGAGTTTGAGTAATTGTCTTATGTAGGGAGGTAATTGCTGGCATTTCTAGCTCATCAAGAGGGTCAAAGGAGGACGTTCGGGGGTGCTGACCATTTATAATATAGAATGGGGTTTGTCCAATACTGGTGTGGATGGAGTTATTGTACGCAAATTCAGTTAACCAGAGGATGTCCTTCCAAGGCTTTTCGATTTGCTGTAGCATGCATCTCAGGTATTGTTCCAGCATCTGGTTAGTGTCACGATTCCTCCCATGCGCACACCACTGGCCCGGGATCGTGTGGTCTCCAAAGCGCTCCCCCACCCCCTGTCTCGCTCATCCCTTTCTCCCTCTCCTCTCCAGGACTCACGTGGATACTCACATGCCTCGCGCACGCGGCCGCGCCTGGTCGGTAACAGGACTGCTCTCAGGCTACGGCCGTTTCTTCACTGGCAGTTACCTTGGCGCCTGGGATCACGAAGGACTAGCATCGGGCTTCGGCGTCGCGGGACTGCAAGGTTGCGTCACGCGCTTGCCCGATCACGTGACCCAGCCGCGCATCACGTGACCAGAAGCGCTCATCACGTGACCAGAAGCGTGAGTACTTAAACACAGGAAACCCAGGTACTCGTTGCTTCACAGCTGTGCTCGGCATCCTGTTTGGCGTTACGTACTTCAGATCATTGACTACTCACGGAATCGACCTGGCCTGCTCTACTGGACTCTCCTTGGATTACCCCTTGGATTTGTTACTTGGTGATTATTGGGTTTCGACCACGGACTGTTTGGATTGCCTCACGGATTCTCCCTCTGGCACTTCGACTCTTTGGACTTCTTGTCTCACAGCTCCACAGTTTACTCCTGCTAACAGGCGGATAAGCCCACTACTACTCCTTTTGGGGTAATTCAGTCCACGTGGGTCCCGGACCTCCCCATTAAGTTCATCATCCCTACCTGGACCTCCTTGGGTAAGACCTTTACGTTTTTCCTAACACTGTGGTTTATTGCTTATTGCTTGGTACTTAATCCACATTTTCTTGCAGCAGCTTGGGGTCCCAGAGGTTCGCGGTCCCGGATTTGAACATCTCCGCCTGTGGCCTCAACGGCTGCACAGAGAGTGACTTTGGGTTCTCTCTGTGCGGCATTTGGGGACGGAGGCCTCTTCTGCCTACACGACACTCAAGTCACAACAGTTAGTTCTTTCCGTTTGACCATCGGTCTGGGGATGGTGACTGGTGGAGAGGCGAAGGTCAATCTGTGCTATCTTGCAACAACTCCTCCAAAATGCTGAGACAAATTGCGTTCCTCGGTCAGAAACCAATACCGAAGGAAAACCATGTAGCTTGACTATCTGTTCTAGGAATACAGTTGCCAGAGCTCCAGCGGTCGGAAGTCCTTTAAGAGGAATAAAGTGGGCCATCTTGGAGAACAAATCTACCACCACTAAGATTGTGTTAAAGCCGTCACAGGGAGGTAATAAAGTCAATGGATAGTGTGTGCCAAGGGACCGTTGGTATAGCTAGTGGATGCAATAATCCTGCGGGACGTGACTTTTGGGATTTCTGTTGTGCACAAACTCCACAGGTCTCCACGTCTTTTCTCCAGGTTGGCCACCAATAACTTTTCCTGATTTTGGCTTGAGTCTTGGTAACTTGGTAATTCCGGGGTGTCCCTCCCCAAATGATTTGTGGTAATTCGCAATGATCTTGTTTTGAGTTTCTTTGTCCTTGATGTATAGCCTCCCCTGGAAATAGGGTAAGTGTCCTTAATGGAGTACTGGTTCCCCTTGCGTAACCACTCTTGCTGGGCGGCTTGATCCATTTGAGACTGGAGGTCAATCTTTAAATCTTCCCAGCAGGCGGTTACAGCGATTTGATTTTGAATCCGTTCTCCTGGGATGTTAGATACTGGTTCTGATGGCATTAAGGTGTCCTCCTCTCCCATTGACGACAGAGCATCTGCCTTTCCATTGCGCACTCCTGGCCGACTCGTGATCACAAAATCGTACTCCGCGAAGAAGAGAGCCGAGCGAAGCTGACGAGAAGATTGGGCCTTGGCAGTTTTCAAATATTGCAGATTACGGTGGTCTATAATAATGGTGACAGTATGTCTCGCTCCTAGGAGATAGTGTCTCCAAGTTTTAAGAGCTCCTTTGATCGCCAGTAATTCTTTGTCGGTTATGGCATAGTTCTTTTCTGGCGCTGTAAACTTGCGAGACCAAAATGCTATGGGGTGTAACTGTCCCGTGTCTGGATCCTTTGAGATAATACTGCCCCCATGGCCACACTAGAGGCATTGGTCTCAACGATATAGGGCAGGTCGGGTCGAGGATGACGAAGGATGGGTGCTGAGGTGAAAGCCGATTTTAATTCATGAAAGGCCTTTTCTGCCTCGGGAGACCAATTAAACTTCTTGTTCTTTTTTAATAAAGAAGTAATAGGGTGCACGATTTGGTAAAATCCCAGTATGAATCGCCGGTAGAAATTGGAAAATCTGAGTACGCTTTGTACTCCCTTGACTGATGTTGGGGGCGGCCACTTAAGAATAGCCTCTACCTTACTAGTGTCCATGTGCACCCCTTGCAGAGTCAGCATGAAGCCCAGGAACTCAACTTCCGTGACGTGGAAGGAGCATTTTTCCAGTTTGGCAAATAGTCGATGTTGGCAGAGTTTTTTCAGAACAGCTTGCACATGTCCCAAGTGGTCTTCTTAGGATTTTGAAAAGATGAGGATGTCATCGATGTAAACTAGAACACAGATATCCAATACATCGTGGAGTACATCGTTCATAAAGAACTGAAATGCTGCAGGTTCATTGCATAGCCCAGAGGGCATAACCTGGTATTCAAAAAGTCCATACTTGGTTCTGAATGCAGTTTTCCATTTGTCGCCTTTTTTCACTCTTACCAAATGGTAAGCTCCCCTTAGGTCCAGTTTTGTATAGATTCGTGCATTCTTTACCCGATCAAGTAGTTTGGGAATAAGCGGCAGGGGGGTACCTATTCTTCACGGTGATTTGGTTTAATGCCCTATAATCTATACAAGTCCTGAGGTCCCCTTCCTTCTTTGGCACAAAGAAGAGCACTGAAGAGGCTGGAGACTTAGACAGACAAATGAACCCACTGGCTAAATACTGGTCTACGTATGTTCTTAGATGCTGGTTTTCTTGCTCAGTCAGAGCGTAGATTCTGCTGCAGGGAACTTGTGCTCTGGGGACGAGGTCAATTTGGCAATCATAAGTTCTGTGGGGTGGTAGGGTATTAGCTTGTTCCTTTTGGAATACATCCAGAAAATCTTGGTATTCGGAAGGTAGCGAACCAACAATTCCTAGAATGGATTTTCCTTCGAGCTGCACTTTCCTCCCCTCCCTGTGGTAACAGCGTTTTGCACATTTCTGAGGGAACGTCAACTTCCTGGTACGCCAGTCAATCCGTGAGTTATGGGTTTCAAGCCACGGCATTCCGAGGATCATTTTGAACTGGGGGGGCCCTATAAGGTCAAATGAAATGCTTTCCTGATGACCATCCTGGCATGTCAGCATTACCTTGTTGGTGTGCTGAGTTACTGGCCCCGAAGACAGCTGTGAGCCATCCACGGCAGTAACATTTTCTGAGCGTGGTTTTTGCTGGAGTGGAAGGCCTATCCGTGTGGCTAAATCTTGATCGATTAAATTCCCTATCGCACCACTATCAATGTAGGCTTCCAGGGCATGGATTCTTGATGGCTGTTTGTGGTGGGTTAGAAGCACCGGGATGACTAGGTGGGAGGTCTGTTGAGCTTTCTTGATTCCGCTCGACAAGTGGACCCCTACACTTGCCGGGTGTCCGAGTTTTCCGACTCTTGTTCCTTTGCTTCGGTTTCATTATCCACGACCCCTAGCACTTGCTTGGGGGGTTTAACAGGGCAATCACGCAAGAAATGTCCCGCCTTTCCGCAATATAAACAAAGTTGCTGTTGTCTCCTCTTTTCTCTCTCGGCATTGGAAATGGGAGCTCGCAACCCCCCGATCTGCATAGGTTCGGTAGCATCATGAACCTTGGTTTGACTGTCCCATAGTCGCAGGTAAACTGACCTCGCTTCTGCCCGTGTGCGATCCATTTTTCGGTCTTGAAGGCGATGGTACAATTGTACGGTTAGGTTAATGTAGTCTGCACAACCCTCGGGCGGATTGACCACTTGAGCTAGCACATCTTTTAACTCACCCTGTAGTCCTCGGTGAAATAGTGTGGTTCTTTTCTCTTCCGGCCAATTAGTCTGTGCAATGAAGAGATTGAAGGTGGCTGTAACGCTCACCTGGCTCCCACAGAGGCGCTGGTCTGGGTTGCTGTGGCCTCTTCAAGCGTGATGCGCAGAATTCGGACCACCGATTGAACAGAACCCCCAAATCTTGCTTGTCTGGCCCGTAGGAATATCCTTCTGCAGATGAGAAAGGGGATTAACTGTCTGCTGAATAGTGTGCTTGCTCCCCCCTTTCCCCCTTCGTTCTTCTCCGACTTCCTCCAAAACCCCCGGTTTAAGCTCACCTTATGGTTTGGAAGGATGAACTCTCCAACCTGCTTCTGGTGCAGGGGCGCGCGTTCGTCCAGTTACTTCACTGGTTTTCAGAATGGCGCTGGCACATCCACCGGACTTTTCTGAGCGATACGCCGTAAGTATGAAGATGCAAAAGTTCAAGTGTGAGCCTCCTTTTAAGTTGTTTTTTCTGTCCTTTATTTCAAGTGCAGAACAAAGGCGATGCGTTGAGGGGTTAAATTGCCGGTGGTAAAATCAGGTGAGTTAGTGATGAGGGCGACCCCTCTAAATGTCTTTATAATTCCCCAGTAATGTCTTTTGTCCTTTCCCCATAGGGGCCGGGGTGCGGTACCTGCCAAAGATGCGGCGTCGACCCTAGATGTGGAATGGTTGATCCAAGAAAAGCCGGTAAGTAATATGGCTGAAAATTCGGCTTTCCTCTTGTGTTCCCTTGCTCACCTTTTGTCTCTTCTTCTCTCCCCTAGGTGCAGAGATGTGGCGACCGGTGCTGAGAGCCGCGATGGAGCCGGGCGGCGTCTCGGGAACAGGTGAGTGAAGCGCGGCGCTGCAGCAAGCAACGCAGTGCTTTTAAATTAAGTCTTCCTTCAGGAATGCTGGCGTGAAGATTCCGGATGCAGGTAAGAAGGTTGAATAAGTTCTTAGTTTTCACCTTTCTCTTCTCTTGTTCCCTTACAGGTGTTCCAGGTTCGAGGCGGGCGTGGCTGGAGTCCAGGTGCAGGAGCAGACACGGTGAGCGTTCAGCTGCTGTGATGCAGAACAACGCGAAGTACGTGTGGCTGTCCGGGCGTGGCTTAAATAGCTTTGGAAGAAGTTCCAGGTGAGTATTCTTCCACAGCCCCATCCAAGTAACAAAATAGTTCCTTCAGAAAAATAGTCCCTCCTAAGCCTTATTTGGCTTGGTTCTTCATGCAGCATGGTCTGCATCAGGTGAGTGTGCAGCATGGTCTGCTTCAGGTAAGTGCACCAAACACTTCTCCTTATGAGCCTGGCGCCTATGGCGCCAGGACTGATGTCCAACATGAGCCTGGCGCCAACGGCGCCAGGACAGAGTCCAAAGAGCCCCTATAAAGGGCCGCTGCGCTTTTACCCGGGGGCGTGATGCCTGCTCCCGGGGGTGCTGGGCCTGGCCTGGTGCTCCGGGGGTAGGCATCATGACAGTGGCAATGTAAGTTAATAGGTCATGATTCCCTTGTCTAAGAGATAGTAGCTTGTTGTCTAATGCTTGTGCTTAGGTGTGCCTGGCAAACAGTTTTTCCAATTCTCGTTGGAATTCCCCAAAGCCCCACAGGATTGGGTCATTCTGAGTCACTAATGGGATGGACCAGTCGGCTGCACACCCTCCCAAATAGGAAAGTACAAAAGCCACCCTTGCGCTGTCGTTAGGGAAAGCTCCTGGTCGACACAAGAAGTGGAAGCGACACTGGTTTATGAACACAGCGTATTTGTTCGGGTCGCTGAAGAAGCGTTCTGGTGGAGCCAGGGGACAACCCCCAGGGGTACCACTTGCACTGGAGGTGATGGCTGGTGCAACAAAGTTGGCGGGATTCCAGGTAACGGAGTTCGTCCTGCGTGTGCTTGAAAGATCTGCCTTGTCAGATCATCCGAACAAAAAACACAGTATACCACTAGCTACCCATCTCTGCCACACACCAGCAATGGCAAAAACCCACTCACAGGGTGATTGTTTAGATCATCAAATTATGTTAAGCCAAAGGCATTGTATCAAAAAAAGACTTATTTTAATTTATATATATCAAACAGTGTGTTCACATAAAACATATAAAACACTAATATGTGCAAATGTGGCTTGAAGACCAGCACAAAACACAGTGGGATCTTACCCACATAGAGAGCTGTTGCTAAGTAAACTGCAAAAGTCATTCAAAATGACGTGATGTTAGTAACAGTGACTTCAACTGAATATTGGTATTTATCCAACATAAATTGTAGTAGTATCAAATACAGATGTTTATTCGACATGGATTAACCAGCATCTACACTGCAATGTGTTTCTGCGGCGGGGAACAGCACTTCCATGCTCTAGCTGTGGTTAGTGTAGTTCCGAGACCCATCTTCAGGATGCAGACAATTAGTGACAGCGTTCTACTGTGGTGCTTGGAACCTGTGCATCATAGTTGAACGCTAAGGGTAAATAAAAACGGTTTTGTTTTAGACGAGAGCCTTGTGGAAAGCACAATCTATTGTGTGTGTTATCCACACATTTAGTGGAGTTTTCACTGACCTGGTAAAGAATTTCTTTAGGTTTGGAGGGCAGTTGATTTTGACTTCAATGGGGGCTGGCTTATGAATTGGGCGTCTAGAGAAGTCCATGTATCTATGAATAGAACAAAACGGATACCGCAATCAGATGTATCCACAGAAGCAGTTAATTAGTCTAGTTACTTCAAAGGTAAAGCGATGTTCATTACCATATATACTGAAGAGTTTCTTTCATTAGGTCACGTTCCCTTGGTAGGAAAATTCAGACTGCAGTGACCAAAATGCATTCTGTCTCCTAGGAGAAAACAAATCAGAGTAGGGGGCATCTGTTATCCACCTGTGTCTTTGTTTGATATCTAAATATATATACAAGCGTGGAGTGTACTTACTTGTTCTCCACGTGTGGTTAACGTGGGGGAGACACTGTCAGTTCGTTAAGCTGCGTGGCGTTAGGAATCTGAGCCAAGACGTTATCAGCCATGTGGCCGTTGCTGCGTGTGTGACGCTCGCTGCACTCGAGCTTTCTTTTTTTATACAATCAGCCTGTATATGAGAATAAACAAGTGATACCCTGTTACTTCATCTACCCGAGTCAGCTTCAGATGTAAATTACACTCAATTCGGCGAGAGCTTACCTGCCGGCACCTAATCGGCGTTTCCCAGTTCCGTGTCAGGTGTGGAAATAGACAAAGGACTGTCTCTGTGGCCGCGGCTTATTTAAAGGAAAGCCGCTGTTTTTTGATAGGATAAGGTGCTGGCTGTCAAAACACTGGACAGCAAGGACGGATCCTATAGTGCCCGGATTTACTCGGCGCCGAGGGCGCCATCAGTCAGCAGTATGCCAGAAAAAGCATAGTGTCCATCTCCTGTGGAATTGAGATACAGATAAAAATATCTGTGCATCTAAATGGCATCACACTATGATGGTAAGAGAACGCGGAATTAATTAATGGCCAGTGATAGGGAGTATGAATTGAATGATGTAGGAAATTATTTTTCATCTATGGCCATAGGTGAATATTGATGAGTGGTCAAATTGTCATTTCCATACTGCCTGCCAGTTATGTGTTAAAACGGGGGGTGGGCGGAGAGGCCACACAAAAGTGACTGCTTGTAAAAGGGGATCTCCAACTCGGTGGAATTAGGGTCATCGACCTTATTCCCGGACTGGGTTCCTTATAAAGCATCATATGTCAAGTGGATTGAATATTAGTGGACAAAAAAATTCCAATCCACAGCTATGTTTAACCCGGTCTGGACAGTCTTAAGATCGTAAATCCACTTTTGCCAGATCATCCGTCCACTCTCAGGGTACTATCAGGTCTCTTCTCAAGGAATTAGTCTCTTGTCTTGAGGCATGTATTTCTGGGGCGGGGAACAGCACTTCCATGCTCTAGCTGTGGTTAGTGTATCTCCCCCAGACATTGGGCTAATTGGTCTTTTTCAGAAGTCTCCATTACACCCAGGCAGAGATTCGGAGAGGCTTTGCGTTCTGTTTCGCTCACCTGGTCTCTGCGGGGGTGTTGGGGCACGGTTGAAGCGCTCCCTCGACTTGGCTCCCCAGTGACGGCTGTCTTCCCCAGCTGCTGCGGAGAATGTTGTTCTGGATGCTCCTGGGAGGAGAGGCGAGGAAGTGAGGATGGCGCAGAGGTGAAACGAATTTTCTCACCCCTTTCGTGCCAGAACAGTGTGCGCAAGAGCCTTCCCCTGCAAGCTCACCTGTTATTTGTAATGCTGGGCTTCCTTAAGAATGGGCGCGTAGAATGGTCCTAGTTGCTTGGTGAAGATGAAGATGGAAGCGTGGAGCGATTCCTGGGATTCCCCTGAGAATGATGGACTCTCAAGGTCAACAGGTAACCTGGCCGGTATGATGGAAGTCAAGAGTCAGGTAAAATGCAGCCCAGAGTTCGTGCTTATGAGATTTCTAACCTGTTGTATTCTTTTCCCTTGTAGGAGCAGTCCGACGGCGTGGAGCAGAGTCCAGAGGCTTAAAGACAGTTCGATGGCTCCGGATGAAGATACCGCTGAGAAACAGAGAAGCGAAAGGCTCCCGTGTCTCTGGAAGTCCGAATCGGGAGAGAAGAGGCCCCGACGGAATGCAGGTAGAGTGCGCGCACAGCGATGGAGTGGCTGAGAACGGGTAAGCGCACCTTCAGAGATGGAGCGACTGGAGTCAGGTAAGCACACACTCAGCGGTGGAGCGGCTGGAGTCAGGTAGGTGCTTCTTCAGCGATGGAGCGGCTGGAGTCAGGTAGGTGCACCTTCAGCGATGGAGCGGCTGGAGTCAGGTAGGTGTGCCTTCAGCGATGGAGCGGCTGGAGTCAGGTAAGCGCACCTTCAGCGGTGGAGCGGCTGGAGTCAGGTAGGTGCGTCTTCAGCGATGGAGTGGCTGGAGTCAGGTAAGTGAGATGGTCTTCAGAGCTGGAGTTCCGGAATCAAGGTGAGATACGGCAGTAAGCGTCATGCTGCAAAGCAGAGTAACGTGAAGCGAGGGCATGTGGTTGGGCTGGCTTTATATAGGCTGGTTCCGGCCCCTCCCTTTGGCCACGCCTTGTGGCTCCACCTTGCCCCGCCCAAGGATTCCACCACGTGCCTCCCAATGCTGTTCTATGGCCACGCTCGGCCCTGATGCACGTGCCTTAGGCACAGAGTGTTCCAAGCATACATTCCTATGAGTCTGGTGCCAAAGGCGTCAGGACTAGGTCCAAGTGGCCCTTGGGGGTGATGAAGGCCTGGGCCCTTGCCCCATGGTTATGACAGCGATGCCTGATGTCACATCCAGAGCTGACGATCGAGCACCTAGCAAGACAGATTAACGATCGAGGGCCGAGTCAAGGTCCACAAAGCCCCCTGTTGAAAAGGTTTCCGAGCAGCAAAGCTGGATGAGGATATCTATCAGATGCGGAATCTGCAGGAGAAAAATAATCCACTGAAATAAAAGATACTGGAGAAACATGTTCATCAGTCCTCCAAAGGGGTTGCATCACTTTTGGAATAAAAAAAAAAAACACACTGCTACGGAGTGTGTTTAAAAACAAATACTGCAGCAAGGCCGCCCTTAACTGTAGACACATCGAGGCCTTGGTGGGCGAGATGCAGCAACTAAATGAAAATAGATGCGCTGTTGAACAAATAGGGATCTATCTGCTTGTCCCCTGCGCCAGCTGCAGCACGTTTCCAGCGACAGCTGCACAATGCCTTTCTTACCGTTCTTCTCCAGAAAGTAAGTGTGCTGAGGCTCAGGTGGAGGACCAGGCCTCTGGCCTGTGAGAGCAATTTTACCCTCTAGAGATGAACAGGGACAGATGACCATGTCGAGAAAGTCCAGGCACCACATCCTACTGGCCGAAACAGGGGCAATTAGAATTATGGTGGTCCCAAACGTACTCAAACTCCTGAAAACATGAGGGATGATGAGAACTGGAAGGAATACGTATAGCAGTGTAAAGTTCCAGTGCAACACAAACACATCCCCTGTACCCATCTTGGGAGAAATTCCCTGGAGCAGAAAAGTGTGCACTTGCTGTTAGAGCTGAAGGCAAACAAATTCACTTGAGGGGTTCTCCAAAGGTTGTAAATCTTAGTCAGGACCTCCTGGCAAAGTTCCCAATTGTGGGAGATGGAACCCTGCCTGTTCAATGTTTCAGCCACTTATTCTCTGTGCTGGCCGGATGGGCTGTCGAGAGGGAAACACTGCACTATAACGCCCAAATCCAGAGCTTCATTGTCTTCCTGCACAGGGGCAAAGATCCTGCACCTCTTCTTTTGTTGAGGTGATATATGGCCACTGGCTTGTCCGTCAGGGTTAGGATAGTCTTTCCCTATATAGAAGTAGAAAGGCTATCAGTGCCAGCCTGATATCTTTCAACTCCAACAGCTTTATATGCAGCTTTGCTTCTGCTGGCGACCACAACTGCTCACCACCCGCTCATTCAGGTGAGCAGCCCAGCCTTTCAGAAGGCATCCATAACCAAAGTAGCTTCTGGCCAGGGTTGCCAAAACTGTTTTCCTGACATCAACTTCTCCCTGAAGGCCCAGCACTGATGGTCCTGTGATACCTGATTCTGGACCTGGAGAAGGTTTGTCATGCTGCTTGAGAACTGGGACCACTCACACCTGAGAAGCCAATAAAGGGACCTCATTCTCTTTCGGGCCCCTGCACCATAAAAGGCACAATGCCATAAGACCCAGCAACCAGAGAAAGTCTAAGACCGGTAGAGTGTGGGCGCTTTGAAATTCAATGACAATCTTGGTGAATGTTAATAGCCCTGTCCTAGGGAGGAAAACATTACCCTGAGAAAGAGTCCAGGACCACTCTGATAAACTGGAATATTTGTGAAGGTGTCATGTGGAACTTCTTGAAGTTAAAGCAGAATCCCAGCATGTAAGCCCTGATAAGCCAATCATCCAGGTGGGGGGAAGACTTGGATCCCTCAATTCCTTAGATTAGCAATCACAACTGACAACAACTTGGTGAAGGGCCTAGGGCAGAGGTTAGCCCAATTGGCAAGACATGAAACTGGTAATCGGTGCTCCCAAGCACACACCTCACATACTTCCTGTGCTTGAGATGAATTGGCACATGGAAATAATGGAAATAAGTGTCCTTAAGCACCAGTGACACCAACCAATCCTGTAACACTCGGACCTGGAGGATCTATGTTAGGGTCATAATCTTGAATTGGTTCTTCCTGCGGAAGCGCCTACGGTCCAAGTTGGGATGCAGCCCACCTTCTTTTTTTAGCACCAGGAAGTAATTGGAGTACAATCCCTGGGTCAGTTCCATAGGCGGCACTGGGGGTAATTACAGTTTAGCTAGTGCGGTAAAGGTGCCAGTGAAAGTGCCTGTAATTGTGGCAATGGCACTTTTACCGCACCAGCAAAACACATGTTTGCCGGTGGGGGCACTGATTTACCTCCAGCCGAAAGCTTTACCAGCGGGATACCACCAAAACTGGAATGACCCCCATTGGCTCTATAGCCATCTTTTCCAGCAGACAATTAATCGCTGATTGGACCTACCCCTTTAACCAAAGGAGATTAAGTATTGAAAGGTCCAAACTCTTGAAGCTGCTTTTGATGTTTTATTGACTTGCTGTCTCACTGCTCCAGACAGGGACTTTTTAGCTGAATTAGAAGCCTAAAATGTGTCTTTGCTTTCATCTGCCTAGAAGTGGCACAATGATGCATGAGCGGTATTCTGCAATGTCCCAATCAACGCCTAAACACCACAAACATATCCTGTGTGGGGTGGTTAATTACATTATGGCCCTCATTATTAGTTTGACGGTATCCTGGTGGTATTTTGCCAGGATACCGGCAAATTGTAATACCGTTACCGGTGCCTAATCTGCCAGAATTACTGGCAGATTACAGGTACCGGCAAAGGTCGGTTTTTTCCCCATTCTATGGAGTCCATAGGGGGGGATTAAAGGTATTACCGGGGCTGGGGCTGGTAATACCGGCTGTTTTGTGCTGGTGGTGTGCCTGTCTTACCTCCAGGTCTTGGTTGGAGGTAAATCAGGCCACCTCAACACAAAATCTGTAGTTTGGCGGTGCAGGAAAAGGGGCAGTAAAGGAACTGTCGCCCCACACCGTCAAACTTGTAATGAGCCCCATTATCCTATCTCTTATCCTCTTTCTGTCTACACAGCACTTAAAACCTGATGGCTTGGGAGTGGACATTTTCAAAGAATTGTCGAGTTGTTTTCTGACAGAAAATGAGGCGATGTTCAGTTACCAGTACCAGCACTTTTACCGCACTGCCAAACTACAGCTTTGCCGGTGGGGGTCACTGATTTACCTACAACCAAGAGCTGGAGGAAAATTAGGCCCCCACTGGCAAAACAATGCATGAACTACTGGCGCCATTAATACCAGTGCTGGTAATTCCTGCAATCCCCACCTTGGTCCGACGGGACAGCTCTTTCCACCGCCTGCAATATATCGGTAACACTGGGATATTAGGAGGCAGAAACAGTAGGTAGGTTTTCCGGTATCCCGCTGGAATCACCAGCGGGATACCAGTAAACCTATAATAACCCCTTATGACTTGTAACTCTGATGACGGAAACCATCATGTTCTCTCTTCTCATGTAATTGCTGTGGAAATGCAAAGCTTTCTTTCCAACTGATTAATGGTCTAACCCCTGAACACCCTTTTCACATCTTTCACCCTTTTTCTTCAAATACTACATCCCCTGGCTGTTTCGAAAAGGAGTATCGTTAAATATTGATAAACTGCCGAACTGTGCTATTCTCTTGCCTTTCACGTCCAGGATGCTCTGCCTTTTTGACCACCCCCCTTCCCTGTTAACTGTCAACAACTCGATTTTGTGCTCCTTCCACTTGCTTCTTTTCTTAACGTATCTGTTAATCAATTGCCTTATTATTGGCCCTGCACTAGTACCCTCTTATATGGCCCTATTGTCTGTGCTTTCCCAGCTATACCTTTTTATACTTAAATATGCACATTTCTTTTGTTTAAAAAAATACCTTGAGTCAATAATTGACCTTGGCCATGTAGGTATTTAGTTACTTTTGAGGCATAACCTAAACATGTTCACATAGAACCGGTGAACAAATTACTTCCATCCTAGCCAGTCATGCAGTAATTGCAGGCCCTTAATTAGCGGCCTGCTCCCCTAACGGGGACCCGTAAGGGACGTGTGGTTCAACCACACGTCCCTTGCGGTTCCCGTTAGGGGACCTTGGAATCGGGCGGTAGGGGGATTACCGGCACCGGTTTCCTTACCGGTGCCCAGTATCCCCTACCGCCCGACTCGTAATGACCCCCAAAGAATCCAAGCAAATGTCCAAAAACGTGAAGTGGTAATTATTTCTGGCCTCTCTCATCCGAGAGATGTAGTAGCTGAAGGCCTTCACTGGATTTAGCCGATGGAACTGATGGAAGGCCTGGCGCTCACCCACCTGTCTAGTGGAACTGATGGCAACCAGGAAAATCATTTTGGGTGAGCAATCTCAAAGGACAAGAGTGAAGGAGCTCAAACGAAGCACCCATTAGAAATGTTAAGGCTAAATTCTAATCCCATGCTGCAACAACAAACATACATGTGGGAAACGTATTACCAAGACCCCTCAGGAACTGAATTACCAAGGGGTTTGTGAAAAAAGAGCCCTGTTCAGAAGTTCTCTTGAAATGTGAAATGGCAGCAATAGACCCTTTCACAGTGCTGAGCTGCAGGCCCATCAGGGCAAAAGAAAGCAGAGAATCTAGAACAGAGCATGCGGAGCAAGTTAAAGGATCCAGATCCCTCTCCTGTCACCAAGCTGGAAACATACGCCACCTGCAGTGATAGATCAACTTGGTGGTGGGTCTCCTAGCAGTGAGGAGTATGTCCAGGATGTCTTCCGACAAATCCCATTCCTTATACCTCAACTTTTCAGCAGCCATGCATGAATGTTCAAGCTGTGGAGGGTCATGTGCAGGACCCGCCCCTCTGAATGAGAGAACAGGTCTGGTTTCTCTGGTAGGTGCCAGGGAAGGCAGATAGTCATGTCTAGCAACACCAGGCACCACGTACTCCAGGCTCCATCCGGAGCGATTGTTAGGAAAGATTTCATAATTGTATGTAATTTTCCCTCCATGTGTACACCCCCACCTTTTTGCTGCTGTTAAGACATCCTAGACTGACTTTTCCAGGGAAGCACAGCCTTCAGCTGCACTCCTCTGGGCTTTCGCTCACTTTTTATGGGGAAACTGACATACCCTTAAGTCAATACTGGGAGACTTTGTATTCCTTAGGACTTTTCCCATGTTGCAACTTTTGTGCAACATGTAACAAGTGTACAATGTATCTTACCATACAGCACACTTGGGTCTCTCAGTCCATTCCAAAAGCCCTAGATACTCTTGTTGGACGTTTTATGAACTGTGCAGATGTATCGTGTACAGGACTGGTGGCAGCTATATTTTTGCATTATTTATAACCCTTTCCTGCCATGTTAAATGCGTTATCCGCGTTTGGCACGAATAGGTGGCCATTGGCAATCTTGCCCCTTCACCTTCCCCAGGTCGAGTCGACCCAGGTCAGTCCTTATTTGGTCATGCACTTTCCCGCGAAACCCAATTCTTTCGCGGGCTTCTGCATACCTTGTGTGTGTGCCTCCAGGATGTGGGCTGAAACGTCTGAGTCCAATACACATCCTGGGTGCCAGAGAGTCTGGAGTGCCATGAATGACTGGGACCACCGTGGTCCGTGATTGGTCCACATATGGAGTGTGTGTTTGTGAGCAGATCTCCCATTGGGTCCTCTCCATTTTGGCACGAAGGGAACTTTGGATAAGAGGAGGCCTAAAACACCCCTACCATGTCGATCTCCTGAGTTCTCACTGAACAAAGGATAGGATCCAAGTATCCTGCAACTACGAAGCCGAGTCGAGGAACCGCTGGTGACCCACTGGAAGGTTTGGCACCCTGAGCCCGCTATCGTCCCATGGGACCCCTCTGCATCTGGTCGTCCTAGAAGGTCTGCGAAGATGTTTCGACCCATTGCAATATTGGGACCAACTATTCTCGGCACCTTCATCAAAACCTGCAAGTAAGCTTTCTCGGAAGTGTCCCTGGGCCATCCAGTGGGCTGACCAGCTTACCCAGTTGCTTTGTTCTGCCACCGCCGCCATTTCGAGGAGACCCTCTAAACTTGGTATACTGCTAGCTCTGTGTCCATGACACCCTCACACCGAATTTCGTACACTTGGCATTCCCAGGTCTGAAGTGAGACGAGTGCGCCAGGACCAGAGTAAACACGGTTACTGTGTTGCCCTGCCGCGGCAACGTCTTTTGCAAGTATGCTGCTATTGTGACCCTCTTGCCCCTGAAGCCTGCTGCAGTGAAACTGAGTCGATTCATCCACCCGGACTGAAGAAATCGCCACTGTCCTGTTTGGGAATCATCACTGTATCTCAGGAACTGAAAGCCGCAGAGACGTCCTTTTTGTCGCATTCGAACCTGCAACCCGAGTGGACTGAACGGGCGAAGTTTGGGTCCAAGTGCGCCTGGGGCCAATGAGTACTTACAACACTAACCGTTGGCCCCTGGCACCAAGGGCCCCTTTTACGCATGAGTGGCCCCTGGGGGCCCTTCTCCTTTCCACTGCTAGAGCGAACTAGCAACTCCATCCCGCACTCTGGAACTGCCTCTGCCTTCAAGTGGAGGTCCTCCCTGAATAGTGGGAACTTGTTCTTCATCGCCTCATCCACCTTCCAGAGCTGCTAGAGACCCCTGAAGAGACCCTATTTTGCCCATTGTACAACGGTGTGCGCTTTCATTGCATGTACTATTGAGCACAAGGCTCCTCTCTTCTTAGGGCTTGGACTGCCTCTTAGTTAGGTGTGTTATCGATGTCGAAGGGGCCAAAAGACTATCTGCACTGCCTGTTTCCTTCCCATCTAGGTTGTTGACATATTTTGTGCATTTAACCCCTTTAGACCCCAATGGTCTTGTATATACATTGTATTGACAGTGTTGTGTTAGTTTACCTAGTATTACTGTGATTCTTCTGCTATGGTCTATGTTACAAAGGCCTTGTAATAAATGGTTCTATATTTTTAATATAACACGTGTCTGGAGTAATTTGTAAGTGTCCTTGCTGTGTGTGCTCATTGAGGTCCTTCAGTCACCCTCACCCCTCCTGAGACCTAGTCTTGACTGCCTGCCATAGCTACCCTGATAGGTCTGGCTTGTCCAGAGGTTACCCTGTTCCAAGAAACTAGGCTGGCCTTCTGAACCTCTGCCCCCCAGGTTAGAGTTCAGAAATCCATCTTAACAGCGATCAAGATCATTGTAGACCCAAAGAGATGTAGCGTCCTGAGAGCCAGTGGTATGACAGGGATCATCAGGAACACATAGAGCGGGTCGAAGTCCTACTCAACTGTCAATGTGTCCCCAAAAGCTCCCTGTCGAGAAAATTCTATGGAGCAGAACCACTTGCACTTCCTGTTCACTCTGGAAGCAATGACATCCCCTTGAGAAGTTTCCCAGTGGGATAACATGTACTCCAGGATTTCCTGGCAGAGCTCCCACTCTGGGAGGTCGAGGACTGTCTGCTCAAGGTATCTGCTAGCATGTTCTTCTTGTCGGTCAAATGAGATGCCAGAGACACAATCTTCTCCAGAGCCCAGCAGCACAACCACATTATTTCTCCCCATAGAGGCAAGGAGCCCGCACCACCCTGTTTTTTGAGGTAGTGCATGGCTACCGTGTCGTCCGTCAGGACCAACACAGCCTATCTTCAAACAGAGGGGAGGAAGCTTGTCAGGGCCCACCTGATCACCATCAGCTCCAGCAAATTGATTTGCCAGTGGGACTCCAACGTGGACATCAGGTTGCTCACCTTAAGGTCTTGGAGACAAGTGCCCCAGCCCTACCGGTACGTATCTGCGAATAGACTTAGTTGAGGTCTAGGTTGTTTCTCTGGGACCGCCGTTTCAGACCTGAAGAATATCTGATGGTTGTCCCTGCTATGGAGACCACTGGCAACTCAGAAGCCACTGAAGTGACCTTGTGCAAAGGGGCCTCTCGTACTACAAGGATGCAGGGGACCATGAGACCCACCAAGCGGAGAAAAGGTGAAGCAGGAGGTATCCGTAGAAATAACTGTAAAGTAATAACCGTATGGTATATTTGTTCGAATTTCAGCTGTACGAAAATTATGTACAGCCGAACATTTCAAAGAAATATATCATCTGGTGCCATGATAGCGAACAAGGGGAGCAGGGATTGCAAGACCACTCCAATGAATCAGAGGAACTGGGACAGTGAAATCTGAGACTACCTGAAGTTTAGGGAGAAGCACAAGCTGTGCAGCAGTCAGTGCAACAGTTGCACCTGTTTTCCAGAGGGTGGGGCTTGATGCCTTCCCCTGTGGGCATAGGTGGTGAAGCCGGAAACACCACTGCGCCTGTTTGTAGGGCTCGCAGGATGATGATGCTGGACAGCCAGTCCCCGATACTTTGCAGTTGCCTTAGGGGCCTGGACATTCTCTAGGTATGCATCAGCCTTTGGACCAAACAGGTTGTTGTTGTCAAAAGGGATGTCCAGAAGCTCTCCATGGACATACAGGGCAAGACCTGACACCCTCAGCCATGAGTATCTCTGCAAGAACATGCTGGTAGCCATCGTTCTGGATACACATTACGCTGTCCTCTAAATGTACCCCTAGGGATCAGGGCATACTCTCGAGGAGCTCTGGCATCACTGACGGATGCCAGCAGGGCTGGGGAGAGAAGCGTAGGTGTCAGAGGACCAACGTCTGTACATGGAACAGTGCAGCCATGAGACGGGATCTTGTCCTACATACGTGCAATTGGGCCCATAGGTGCACAGAGCCGAAGTCATCGGGCCAGAGCCATCAGCACCAGGGCCTTGTCAAAGATGTCACGCATCTTAAGCATGAAGGCCTCCCATTCCTCAGGAGTAGTGGATCGGGTGGGGAAAGGTACCCATAGATCTTGATCCTTGATTACCACTGAAAAACTTTTCATTTGTTCTTTACTGATAGGCATATTAATCAGCAACATATAGGTAAGGGAGCTGGCCACATCAATGAATTTTAATTTTATAATTCACTAATGAGGTGTTTCCACTGCTAAAATGCCTAACATACAAAAGACCACTATATTGCTGTCACGGGTTGTAGGGTGCCGCTCATTCTTTTAGCATTTGCTGGAATGCTTCATGCAATCATATCATGTCATAATTATAACTATAAGGGATTACCCAAAGAAATCTCAAAGAGTAATATACACATAAACATTGTAACTCTAGTACCTGTTATGTAAAAGAACTTACGACAAGTCTCTTATGTATTTTCTCCTATGTGCTGTTCACTGGACCAATTTTGGTATGTGACAAATTTACTATTATGATTTTTTATTATTTTTCTTGATGGTGATGTCAATGTCATAACTTTATTGGACATGTCATTTTATTTGTGTAATTTGTGAACATGATTTGAATCTGTTGGCAAACACTTTACATGTATTCAGCCTTGAGAACGACCGCAGGGTCGAAACATGTGTC
Organism: Ambystoma mexicanum; assembly: GCF_040938575.1. Classification (NCBI taxonomy): domain Eukaryota; kingdom Metazoa; phylum Chordata; class Amphibia; order Caudata; family Ambystomatidae; genus Ambystoma; species Ambystoma mexicanum. The sequence goes on from NC_090922.1 coordinate 820,616,156, forward strand.
GGTAGATCACCAAAATAAACCAGTGCACAACTAAATCTATTTTCATGATTCTGTTAATTAATATTGGCATTGCACCTTTATGCTGTACTAACCTCATGTATCAAATTGTGTGACTTTGTGGTAGGTGTGGGTACTGCCACGCAGCCAGCTTTTGAAAGGGACCAAAGAGCGACAGCGCTCCCGCCGATACAGGTGCATCCCACATAGCCTTAACCTTGGGTTTTAACAAGGTTACAGTAAAAACAAAAAAGATTTAAACATGATGTTTTTTCTGCCACATTGGCTTGAAAAGACAAACAAGAGTTGACACAATAGTGTTTCGGACTATAGCATTTTGAATAGCTCGAATCTAACGACCTTCATCAGGATGGGAATTGTGCTGTAGGTTCCTCACCACCTGTGGTATGTATCTACAATAAATCAAAAAAGTGTCTGTGAGTGTTCTGTTGCCGGGACAGCGATACGAAAATGCTCAAAGAGTAGCTAAAAATCAATCTCCAAGGAGATGGCAAACAAAATAACTTACTGTGCTGTAAACACGTTGCACGGAAGGATAGAATGTAGTTTCCAGCGCAATCAAAGTTCATGTGCTGGTGTGTGGCACAGTGAATGTGTGTCTGTGAATAAACATGTGGCAAGTCAATTATAATGATTGATGTATTGCAGTTTTTTTGTTCTACCAATTAACTAAATGTCCCTCACCACTGAGGATGAAGGTAAGGGGAAATCTTACACAGTCGGGATGTAGTCCACATATAGGCTTAATCATGCAGCCTAATTGATGTGCGCCTGTAAATGGAAGCACAAAAGGAGGAAGGGCTGGCTGCCGTGGTCTAAATGTCTATATGATGAAACAATCAATGTGAAATACAAAGCTGTCTTAACCTGTATGCGCAGAGGAAAAAGAAGAACAAGTAACTCTCTTACCTGGTAAAGTTCTTTCGATGGGATGGTCCGATGACGTATTCCATATCTATGACAGTAATCACCACAGCTGTGCTGCTTCGGAAAAAGTTTCGGCTCCTGCTTCGATGACGTCGATGCGCCGTCCTCGAGGACCTCCTCCGACGGCCAACGTCACCCGATGTGATAAGTAGGGCGCACGACGCCTGTACCCTCAGTTGTAGTTTTTTCCCAGAACGTGTGCCACCAGTCTTCTGCCAGTCTGACACACAAAGCCTTGCGGAAACATAAGCTGCAATCGCATAAGAAATTCTGTAGTGGGGAAGGTAGGGAGGGAGCGATATGGAATACGTTGTCGGACCATCCCATCGAAAGAACGTTACCAGGTAAGAGAGTAACTTGTTCTTCGAGGGGATTGGGTCCTCCGACGTATTCCATATCTATGACAGACTCCCAAAGCAGTACCAATGCAAGGAGGTGGGAAAAGAATTTAGAAAACAGAAATTTAGCATGCCCAATCAAATTGCAGAGAAAAGGACCGCCTTGCCAAAGGCCAGATCCTGCCCCCGGATGGAATCGAGGGAATAGTGACGTACAAAAGTATGTACCGAAGCCCAGGTGGCTGCATCACAGAAGTTGCAAATAGGAACACCCCTCTGCAGGGCATTAGAGGCAGCCATACCCCTTGTAGAATGGGCCCGTAAGCCGACCGGGGGGTCCTTACCCGCCAAGCGGTAACACTCAGAGATAGCCAAAATAATCCAGCGAGACAAAGTCTGTTTCGTCACAGCCTGTCCCACACGCTTTCCAGCGTAACCAATAAAGAGCTGATCGTCCACTCTGACCCGGGACATGCATGAAATATAAAACCTTAATGCTCTCCTAGGATCAAGCCTATGGAGCCTCTCCTCTTCCTTACCAGGATGTGGAGGAGGATAAAATGCCAGAAGAACAACCTTCTGGCCTAAATGAAACTCTAAGGACAACCTGTCCTTTTGAAACACAGTGAAGGGTGGTTTAACTGAAAGTGCCTTTAACTCACTCACTCTTCGAGTGGAAGTGACCGCAACTAAAAATACAGTTTTCAAAGTGAACAGTCTCTAAGGGCATGAATGCAAAGGCTCAAACTGAGCACCCATCAGAAACTTGAGAACAAGGTTCAAATCCCAACCGGGCACCTAGAAAGGTGACGGAGGGAACACATTAGTGAGCCCTTTCAGAAACTGAGAAATTAAAGGTATTTTAAAATAGGAACACTCTTCAGACGAGCGCTTAAATTTGGACAGCGCTGCCAGGTAACCTTTAATGGTACCCACTTGAAGGACCCTGTGGGCCAAAGAAAGCAAAAAAGACAGAACCATGGGAATTTCACATGCAAAAGGATCCAAATTCTTAACCTTGCACCAGTTGCAGAACTTACTCCAACAGCAAGGGTGCGGGCCATCTGGCCGAAAGCAACACCTCCATCACGTCTTCAGGGAGGTCCCAATCCTTATACCTCAACCTTTCAGAAACCAAGCGTGAAGGTTGAGGGACCTGACCTCTGGATGGAGAACCTGACCCCCCTCCTGTGAGAGCAGATCGTCTCAGTAGGGAAGACGACATGGAGGACAGATGGACAAGTCGAGAAGGTCCGTGTACCGCGTCCGCCGGGCCCACGCCGGAGCAATGAGGATCATCCGGGAACCAAACCTCTGTAACCTCTGCAGTACTTGCGGGATGACAGGGATTGGAGGAAACGCGTACAGCAGTGGGAATGACCACTCCACCACGAATGCGTCTCCTAAGGCTCCGTTTGGAGGAAATTCCCGCGTGCAGAACCTCTCGCACTTCCGGTTCACACTGGAGGCGAAGAGATCCACTTGAGGGGTCCCCCAAAGGGCGAAGATCTCCAGGAGAATCTCCTGAGCCAACTCCCACTCGTAAGAGATCGTGCTCTGCCTGCTCACAGCGTCCGCCGTCTCGTTTTCATCTCCTGCCAGATGAACTGCCGAGATCGAAACTTCCTACTTGATAACCCAGAACCAGAGCTGCATCGCCTCCCTGAACAGAGGAAGTGACCCTGCCCCCCCCCCTTTTGTTGAGGTAGTGCATGGCCACCGTGTTGTCTGTCAGGATCAGAACATTCTTTCCTCGCACAGTCGGCAGAAACGCCTTCAGGGCTAGCCTGACGGCCCTCAGCTCCAACAGATTGATATGGAGTCTGGACTCCGACGGAGACCAACGACCGTTGACTGTCAACTCGTTGGCATGAGCTCCCCATCCCTTGAAGGATGCGTCCGTCACGATCGTCACTTCCGGCCAGGGCAGCCAAAATGGAGCCCCCCTCATCAGATTGCCTTTGTCGGCCCACCACAGATGGTCCTGGGCGACCGAAGACAGCACCTAAACAGGGTCCGACATCCTGTCGGAGGACTGGGACCACCAGTTCTATGGCACCTTTCTCCAGCAGGGATTGAATTTCCTGCGCAAGGAGAGGATCCGGACTCTTCAAAGAGAGATTCCCCGGTGGATTGTCTTGAGGCCTCTGCCGGAAAGGAAGACAGTAGCCGTGGTTTATGATCTCCAGAACCCAGACATCTGAAGTAATGGCGCGCCACTCTGCAAGATGCTGCGCCAGCCTTCCCCCAACCGGCGAACCATGGGACATAGCCTCATGACTGAGCTGAAGCGGCTGCGGCGGTGCCTGAGGGCAAAGAGGCAACAGCCCGAGCGGCCTTGGCACCTCGAGTACCTTGTTTTCCACCTCTGGCACTCCTACGGTGGCCCCTTTGACTGGCAGCTCCTCTCGCTTTACCAAAGGATGAGTAATAAAGAAAGGAACCTCCCCTCCATTGCTGTCCCCTAGGACGAAAAGGTGGAGGTTGTCGAACTGCAGCGCCCAACGACTTCGCTTCAGCTTTGGAGGTCTGCAACCTCTCAAGGCTCTCGTAAGCCTTGCTGCCAAAAAGATGTTCCCCGTCAAAGGGTATGTTGAGGAGCCGGGCCTGCACATCAGGAGCAAACCCCGACTTCCCCAACCACGCAAACCTGCTTATCACGGTGCTCACCACCATGGACCAGCTGACGCAATCTGCCATGTCCAAACCCGACTGAACGGCCTCACACATAGCATCCTTGCCATCCTGAACCATGGCAAGGAAACCATCCCGTTCATCCCATTTGGGAATATGTTCAGCCGCCAAGGAAACACAGTTCCACAGAGTGTGCATGAAACGAGACAAGGCACAAATGGAGTTGGCCGCCTGAAGCGCCATACCCCCTGCAGAAAACACTTTCTTCGGCCAGCCGTCAAAACGCTTGTCGTCCCTATCAGGAGGGATGGTAGGGTATAACGCCTGCTTTGCCGGGGCCGTAGCCGCCTGCACCACCAAACTCTCCGGATTAGGGTGCTTGGACAAGTAGCAGGGGTCACTACTGGCTGGGCGGTATTTTCGCGGCAAAGACTTGCTCACTGCCGGGAGACTCTCCGGAGCAGTCCAAGCCGCTGCCACCCTTCTTTGCAGAGCCATATGGAATGGCAGTACCGGGTCAGTTGGTGGACCAATGTCGAGGATATCCGTAAGGTCATCCTGAACAAACTCCCCTGGGGGAGCAGACCACCCTAAGTACTCAGAGACCTGTGACATAAGTCGCTGGTGGGAAGAATCGGCATGAGTGCCAGGCTAAGGCCTACAAAACTCTACCTCCGGAGAGGTGTCCAGCTCACTAGAATCATGCAGGGACTGCCTCAGGTCCTCAAACTGGCTATGGCCCAAGAGAATCTCATCAGGCACCCTGTCAGGCACCATGCCATCATCAGAGCCCTCATCCACCTCTGAAATTAATTGCAGATGGCGGTAAGAAGGCACAGAACTGGAACCAAAGCCATGCTTGACCTTGGCCAGAGCCTTCCTAGGTGGTTCCCCTGAGCCACGGAGTACCCCCGTCGACACAGCCCCAAAAGGCGTCGAGGGCGTCGAGTGAATCGGTGCCGACGTCGAGAGAATCGGCATCGATGACAGACGCGGCGCCGACAGCATCGACGGCGTCAACACAGGCCTCGAAGGCGGAGCCCCGAGCGTGTCCCTTGACATCCTTGGCGCCGACGGCATCGACGACTTCCTCGGAGGCGGAGCCTCGAGAGAGTCTGTCGATGACCTTGGCGCCACAGCCGTCGATGTCTTCCTCGAAGACTTCAAAGGTTCACGCGGTCTCGAGCGCGTCGAGGACCGGGACCTGGACCGGGCATGCCGAGAACGATTCCCCTTGTCTGAGCAGGACCTTTCCCGCGAATCGTGACGACCACCCGAGCCCAAAGGCGTGCGAGCGGCGTCTCTCGGCTGATCACGACCGACCCCACTTGGAGGTGCGGACGGTCCAGTGCCCTGCGATTCGAGAATCACCAAGATTTTCTTCCCGAAGGAAGCCCATTCCTCTGGTGTCGCATGATTGGTGGGGTAAGCGACCCGCCGACGGGCGGAGTCCTCGGATGAGGACGGGGGAGGCGACCGATGACGGCGCTTCCGGGAGTGCCTCAAAGAGGCACAGGAGTGGCGAGACCGACTCCGGGACAGAGACCCACTGGACTTCCGACGACGACGTGGAGAGTCACCCCTCGAGTCGTCCGTCGAAAGCCCTGCAGACCTCGACTTCCGGGGCTTGGACACCTTACCTACCGATAACAACTTCTTGCGCTCCCGCAAGGCTTTCCACGTGAGCGACTGGCAGTCGACACAGACATCTGTGTCATGGGCCTCCCCGAGGCACCAGAGGCAGGCGTCGTGCGAGTCCGTGACCGACATCTTGGACCCACAGTCCCCGCACTTCTTAAAGCCCGGACGCGGTGTGGAAGACGGGGTAGACATCTTCACGAAGAAATCGTACACAAACAGGCTCGAAGAACCGAGATGAACAACAGAAACTCCAAAGAGTCGAGGCATACCGAGATTCACGAAGCGAACACGTTCGTGGAAAAAACAGAACTGAGGCTATGGGCGTTGTGCGTCCTACTTATCACATCGGGTGACGTCAGCCGTCGGAGGAGGTCCTCGAGGACGGCGCATCGACGCCATCGACGCAGGATGCAGACGCGAAAATTTCCTGAAGCAGCACAGCTGTGGTGATTACTGTCATAGATATGGAATAAGTCAGAGGACCCAATCCCCTCGAATAGCCCCTTTGTATGCACGAAGGTCGTTCAGCTAGCTGACATCTGCAACTGTATCCTAGCTGTCACTAATGTGCGGCTTACCTATAAACAAAATGAGATATCACTATTTGCGCTTCATTTTGAGGGTGCTCAATGTGGTGAAATATAGCGTATTATTACCGATCTATGGTTGTAGCCCCGGATAGAATCTCAGGAGCTACAGCCAAAAGACTAGCTAGCCCCCAGTCCCAACAGTCCCGACATCAGCGTAGCCCCGGGTCTTTTCCAGACCTAGCAACTCCCCTGGAGGGAAGATAGCGGTCACTGGGACCTAGTCGAGATTTTGCCGGACAAAGCAGGTCTTGTGTTGACCGTGATCGGGACTGTGGAGTGACTGATAGGTATACAAAGCGCATGAGGAGCAGAGAACACCGGGACTTGCGAAAGAGCTTGGCGCAGATTGTGCAGCCTGATCGGAAAACTGATGCGGAATGGAGTTCAGTGGGCTGCGGCGGGCCAGCTTGGGCGGCCGCTTGCAGTTCGCCCATGGGACAATACAGAACAATACAGGAGGTGAGTGGCAGGGGAAGCGGGACAGGGCCAGACAGACGGTGGGCATTGCGCACGCCCGCACGGGCATTGACAGTGAGGCTTAATCGAGAAGTGGCCCGCTGGCCCCACCCTCCTACCAGCTCACATGCATAAACGAGTTAACGGCCGCATCACAGCAGGGGGCACTTGAATGTACCCTAATGGAGCTGCCGAAACAAGGCAGTATATGGCCCCAGGACGCATCCTGCATTGGACGCAGCAAGCCCCTAGGCACAACAAAGGCATTGTGGACAAGGGTACACTTCGTGTTTGCATAGATAGAGCTTAGAGGTGCGGTGGAACGTTGGGTTGGAGCATCAGAGCTGAGATACATTGTATCGTTGCAGACGTAACTGCATCATAGACCCAATAATAGCAGACGAATTAGCAAGTGGTGAAGAGCTTGGCATTCAGCTCTTTGAAATGGACTTGACACAGCAGTCCTGACACAGCGGCCTGAACACAAGAAGGAGCACACGCCCTCAAGACATAGTGAGAGTAGGCACTGCCGAATGTGGTACTGCCTACAGCTATATAAGGCCAGTGCTAAAGAGGGGAGGAGGTGCAGGAAACTCCAGAGCAACAGAAAATAGTATTACAGTGTACTTGCCTCAGCCATAAGAGTGACGTTGTTCCGTGGCAAGACTGCATGCATTCCTCGAGGTGCACATTGGGCAGCAACTTCAGGCCAGCTGCTTCAAGGAAAGTGGCAACAAGCGGTCCCAGTGAGAGGGATATAAGAGAGCAGTGCTTCAAGTGGGCCGGGGCCTGCCGTGGCCCCCCAGTCCCACCTTAACATTGGCGGGATGCATTATCCCGTCGCGCAGCCGCGACGGGAGATGCGCCTGCCATGAAGTCAGGCGAGCTGACAGAAGTGCCAGCCAGCCATAGCGACGCTGAGGCTGGCTGTCACTTCCGTCAGTCATAGTAACTGCCTCTGGTGACCCGCTCGCGCGAGAGGCAGTGTTGCCAACCTAGCGACTTTCTCGCTATATTTAGCGAGAAAGTACGCCCCCCTAGCAACTTTTTCATCAAAAAGCAGCTAGCGAGAAATCTAGCTACTTTTTTCAATTGGTTTGGAGACTTGCTCATTTATGCAAGTTTCCAAACCAATTGAAAAAAGTGTGGTCATTCGCCCGTTTCTAACGGGAGTAATGCAAAAACACACTGATAGCTTAAAAGGGAGGTGTTAAAAGGGGAGGGGGCCACAGTAAAACACACTGATAACTTAAAAGGGAGGTGTTAAAAGGGGAGGGGGCCACAGTAAAAGCCATAAATCGCAGGGGGAAAGAGGAGGTAATTATGCAAATTAGGCAGTGACGTCATCTAGCTACTTCTGGCGACTTCTAGGGGAGCCAATAGCTACTTTCTTCACTGAGGAGTTGGCAACACTGGTGAGAGGTCACCAAAGGCAGTTACTGTCTCTTTGTTTTCCCAGGTCACCGAGGTGTCTTTAACCCTCGGCGAACCTGGGGATTCCTCGAAATGTTTCGAGGTTTATAAAAGACGGCTTGAAAAGTACACAATTGAAGCCATCTTTTATAAAGCTTTGCCGACGGACAATTTTCCGTAGTCAAAGCTTTATAAAAGATGGCTTGAATTGTGTACTTTCAAAGCCATCTTTTATAAACCCGAAATGAAAACTAGGCAAACCGTATGGTATGCACACAAATATATATACATGTTATATATCTCTGTGCGTACCTTACTATGGTCTGTGTTCTTTGCAAGCCATCTTTTCTAAACATAGAAATACGTTACATATTTCTATGTTTAGAAAAGATGGCTTGCATAGTACACAAACCATAGTGAGGTACGCATACAAATATATAACATGCATATATATTTGTGTGCATATCTTATGATTTGCGTACTTTCTAGGCCACGCCCCTCCCACAAACCACGCCCCCAAATGAGGCCCCCCCTCGATTTCTTACCCCACTTAAAGCCCTGTAATAGAGGGTGCACAACCGCTAGACCCAACGCATGGAGTTGCCACCGACTGCAGGGCAATCCACATCCACACAAAGACAACCCAGGACAATTATTCAAAATGGTGCCGTACGTGCTGTGAGTGGACTTAAACGCAATGCGCACATTTCGGAAGCCAGAAGGAGCCTACGCTGGCTCCCTATTCAACAAAAGCTACAGCATAAGGGCTTAGCCACTGTGTTTAAATGCCTTCATGGTGAAGCTCCATCTTATCTCATCTCCAGGCTTAAAAAGAAATCAATCTGACATTCTTTGCATTCCAATGACACCATCCATCTGTTACAACCACGCTCTTCATTGAAGAAAATTGGTGGCGCCAGTTTTAACCCCTCGGCTCCCTCCCTGTGGAACTCACTTCCAAAACACCTTGTTGACAGTGACTCAACGGCTCTTTTCAAGAAGCATCTAAAAACTTATTTGTTTGACGCTGGACATGGTTAACTGACCTTACTGCTTTTGGCATCTACCCTTTGAACACGCCTGTTCTTTAATAACATCTCTTGCTATTTTTGGCTTGTACTAGGGTGGTCTTTTCTTTTTTTCTTTCCCACTGGCTCTTTTTTTCACTGTCTTTGTATGTGACCCTCTTGTGAGCACCCTGAGGCCTGTGGGTTAGTAGCATAGAAAAGCAGAGATAGATATAAGGTGGGAATTCCTGGCGTGCAAGTTCAAGTAAAAACCTGCAGCGAACAAGTGCCTGAGTCAAATAAGACGGTATGCTCCGAGGCGCTAGGAAGAAGCAGGTCTGCGCTAGCTGCCTCAACAATAACAGGGGCGTATCATAACAGAGAGGAGGACCATCGAGGCGCTACACCTGGGGAAGGGTGAGAATAGACACATATAAGGGGCTGACACTAGCACTCTGAGAACATCGACCCAAGGACGTACCGAAGGGGTGCAACAGCTGGTCGTCTGTAATCGGCCTCTGGCAAGGGAGTCTGACTATAAGAAGAGGCCCCAACATTGCGACACACCTCACGGGTCACACGAACAGAGGACAGCACGCTAACGTCTGGGATCCTGGAGGTGACGAATTACAACAGGCATCAGGGCAGTGCACGTACGCAGAGGGACTGACTTCCTCCCGGAAAGCACAAGGTTGCGAGTACTGCAGAATGCGAGGACGCCCTCTGGTAGCGAAGCTCATTCGAAGCACCTGGGAAGCATCTCAACTACCCCGGAAGTTTTCGGGTAGACCCCAGGCAACAACAAGTGGTGCCCTGAAACAGGTGAAAGCTGCTTGTTATGTATTCTTTTGTCCTCATGTAAAGCGCTTTGGATTTAAGCACTATATAAATCCTAATAAAATACAAATAAAATACAAACAAGACAGCGGCAGGAGTGGATTCGCCGGACCAGCTATATTGAGAATATGTTATTGCAGGAAAAAGGTCCAGGCCTCCTCACCCAGGGCTTTACAGTGGAAAGAGCTCACAGGTCCCTGTCTAGGAGCCCGCCTCTGGGTGCTCCACCACAGCCTATAATAGCCAAGATACTTAATTATAAGGATGGAGAACAGATCCTTGAACATTTCTGGAAGGGTCGCACAATTCAGCGAGCATCAGCAAATATAATCGCATAGCCGGATTATACCCTGCAGGTGCAAAAACAGAGAATGCACTTCACCTCAGTCAAGAGTAGGATATGAGGAGCGAACATTAAGTACATGTTGCTGTACCGAGCAAGGTTGAAAGTGTTCAGTAAGGGCAAAGCCATTTTCTTTGACAACATCCCGAAGGATGAGCACAGGTGGATGGACACAGAGAACTTGCCATCCGAAGCGGTCCAACAACCGACGGGCGAGGGAGAAACACCCTGAATACCTGCAGACGGCCAAAGGGACGAAGTTGGCATGGCAGTCATATTGCAATAGACAAGAGCCTGGCACAAGGAACATAGGCATTAATACCTAAGCACAATAGCACAATAGAAGCTAGCAGTGCACACACCATCAGAAGCGGGCTGCAGAGAAGCGACCTTCCCCGAAGTCTGATTGTTTTTTTTCCCAGGATACTAGTTGTTGAGTATCCACCTGTCGCACCTGTTAGGCAGAAACCTGTGCAGTTCCCTTAGGGACTACTGCAAAAAGTTTAAGACTAAAGGAGTAAGCAGTAGACCCAATTGGTAGCAGTCTGCACCACCCAGATTTACCTGGTAGCTGTGGCTGAGCAGTCAGACTTCTCTCAAGAAGAATTAGGCGGTATATAGAGTATACACAATAGGGCTAAAAATACAGTAGAACAAGCAAACACTGACCAGAGCTTTGGTATACAAGTTTATAATTATTTATTTATAAACACACTTATGAAAATACACTGGCACTAATATTTCAAGCAAGTTCAAAAACAGTCACTGTAAGTATATACACCTCCCTAGTTAATTATTCGACAAGTCTAGGTTAAGACACCACTTATTTAGCAAAACAGAGGTGAGCGTGTAACCGTAGATGGCACTCCAATAATTCGTTTAAAAAGGGAGAGAAAAGGCAGAGCAGGAAAATAACACAGTACCAACACTTTTAAGAAACCGCAGCAAGTCAAGAAAGGCAGGGTCTACTGTAGAGCCAAAAGTTCATAGGCCAGGCCCACTCTTGGAGAGAGCAAGGCGGAATGTGCCCAAGATCACACAGTGGAAATGCACTCAAAGTCTTTGCAGAAAAGTCAAAAAGAGGTTGGATCAGTTCAGAAAGGTGAAGTTAGCAGTTCTGAAGTCAACCCAGTTAGAAAGTCAAGGATTTAAGGGACACCTTGGACAATCTGTTGCAAGGGAGACCGGGCGGGACACAGTACCTGAAATGGTGAGAAAGCTCCAGCGGTGGCAGTTGTTCCTGGCAGCAGGTGAAAGTCGTGGCTTCGACCAGAGGAAGAGATGATCTCGACGAGGAAGAAAGCTGGAGGTTGTTGCATGCCAGGGAAGAAACCAGCTGCAGAGTTCCCGATTAAAAGGTACAACCCTTTTATTCGCGGTAGTGGTGAAGCGTGGCTATCCGGCCGCCGGGGTGCTTGGCATGGGCGATTCGACCACGAGACGTCCAGGAAGGCGAAAAAGGCGAACTGGTTGGTCCCACCAGCTCAAAGGGAAGAACACTCTCCTGGAAGAAGATCTCCTCTGTCGTCGGGGAAGTGGTGAGTTCGTACAGCAGGGCTCCACCGGTGGTGTTGTCGTTTTAGATGGCTCAGCTTCTCCCCTCTTCGGATTCTTTAGGTCCTGTGGCGACTTCTGAAGTTCCAGTCCCCAAAGCCCTGCTTTTATGCAGAAAAACCCCCACTCAACAGCCTAGCTGTCACTCAAACATGCTAAGTGGTGAGCCGGGCGGCTCACCACTGGGCCAATCAGACAAGAGTGTGACTTGAGTTGCCAAGGCAACTCAGTCCAGGGTGCCTAATCCCCCTCCCACACATCCTGTAGACCCCAGACAGAGTGGCACCATTTGGAGGGCTTCTGTGGTGAAGCCCGCCAAAAAGTAGAACAAAGGGCTCGACTTGGGTTAGAGTTTCAGAGGCGAACACAAACGCCATTTTAAAACCGAGTCCTGGCAAAAAGACCCAACGGGGGAATAAATATTAATTAAATAAACCGGCGGTATCTTTAACATTGCACCAAAAAGTGGTGCGTTTAAAATCAATGGGAAAATCCCATAAGAAATATTCCGGTGGAATATTTCGCGTGGTATCCACTGCCACCAGCCAGAAACTCGACAACGGGGGACTGGACAGTGCCCCCTTGGAAAACAGACCCAGGGGCAATCGAATTACCCCTACCAGTACTTCCACAATATGATGGTTTGTACTGGTTCTGTTCCCAATTTGAGACTAGTAAAGGCAATGGTGACTTTACATGCCCTGGGAGACAGCAGTCAGTCCCAGGGTATGGAGTCTATGTTTGGGGGTCACTATGACACCCCTGTGTTACTGCACTGAGGGTGCTGTGTAACACACATACCAAAAACACATGAAGCCCTATGGAGTAAAAGATCCCATAGCCCATAAACCACATTCACAGTCAAAGGACATTCTCAAATCATGCCCAACAGTGGGAGAAAAAGAGTCTCACTCTTAGCAGGAGAAAAAAATAAACCCCAAAAATCCAGCAAAGCTGCTGGGGGACTCACTAGGTTTGGGAAATTAGCCTTACCAGAGAATTCTCCCTAACAGCACCCGTGCCCCAGGACAACAACGGGGGGAGGGTGAGACGCAGGGATGCCTGAGCACAAGGTATTGAGCTGTGCAATTGTTGGGGATGGGGTGGGTTTGGGAGTTGGGGTAGTTAGAGGTGGCTTAGCCTATAGATCCACGCACAGGACATATGATAGCTACATTGGACTGTTTAGAGATTCAAAATTGTTTATGCAGGATGGGGGACCTTACAATAGCCACATGGAATGTTAGAGGGTTCAATAGTTATATTAAACATAACAGAATAATGTAATATTTGAGACGCCAGAAGGTAGACATCGCACTTCAAGAGACACACCTCACTAAGGACAGGCAAACAGCGCTTGCTAGGAAATAGATTGGCGCAACAGTGGGCTCGCCGTACTCGGCGTTCATAAGAGGGGTTCTGATATGGGTGGCATCAACCGTGCCATTTAAAGTCTTGAAGACTTTTGGGTATGACAAAGGAAGAATGCTTATCATCCAAGGGTTGGTGGAACACAGAGAGGTATGCATTATTAATACTTTACTCACCGAAACAGGATACTGCATCTTATTTCCGATCATTGTACCCCCAGATAGGTAAGCTCAGGGATGGCACAGTAATATGGGGGAGAGCAGACTTTAACTGTATGTTGAACCCTAATTTAGACAGATCGGATGATAAATTAACAAATCCGGGCTCCCCAGCCAAAGACTTAAATATGTTATTGCAATCGTTTAAATTGTCGGATGTATGGAGAGTCCTACACCAGCACGGTCGGGGATACTTTCATTATACCGCCCCTAAGGACCTGTATACTAGATTAGACTACGTATTTACAGGGGAAGAGATACTGGGAGAGTTTAAACCAGCGGATTATAGGGCTCGGGTGCTGTCAAATCACACCCCTTTGGTGGTCACATGGCGAACCCGCCCCCCTAAGGAACGCATTCCGACGTGGAGGCTACGAAGTGAGTCCCTCAAGGATGGGGTGTATAGAGAACAGTTGAGAGAGGGGGTGGACTACTTTAAGTACAATACGGGCAGTGTCGACTCCGCTGGCACATTATGGGAAGCTTTCAAGCTGGTAATCAGAGGGACAGCGATAGCCAAGACTAGAGGCATGCAAGCCGTGATAGAGGGTGATTTAAGTAAAGCTGAGACTAGGCTAGAAGCCATGGATGGCTAGGGGAATTGTCCAGTGAGTGGGCCCAAGAAGTAGCCTGACTATAGCAGGAATGTCTATTACATTGGGTGAGATTAGGCAAGCTGAATTACAGGAAAAATGTAGAGAGACAACACGCAGATGGAGATAAGCCAGGACACTTTTTGACCTGGCTATACAGAAGCCAGACCAAACGAGAACTGATACGGGAGATGGTGGGAAGGGATGGAGTGGCATGTGTAGTATTAATGACTGCTTTTATGATTTTTACAAGGAGTTATATACAGAGACGAGGAGAGCAGATTTGGCAGAGATAGAAGAAGCCCTGTCACAGATAAATCTCCCCAAGCTAGATGCAGAGACAGCAGATAGGCTGGAAGCCCCCATAACCCTAGAAGAGCTGGAAGCCACTATAAGAGAGTTGCCGACTGGTAAAGTCCCTGGGGCGGATGGATTACCTAGCGAATTCTACAAAGAATTCATGGCAGGCATGGCACCCCCGATACTGGCCATTTTGAATTAGGCGCTGGACACGGTGCACTGCCGGCATCACTGAGAGTCTCTATCATAGTACTGCTGTTAAAACCCAATAAGCCGGAAACCAATTGTGGTTCGTATTGACCCCTCTCGTTGCTCAATCAGGACAGGAAAATCCTGACATCTTAATGTCCAACAGGCTGAAGCCAGTAATATCTCAACGTATACACCCGGACCAGACGGGCTATATGCCAGGCAGGAACATTACGTATAATCTGAGGAGACTACACCATGTCATAGATAATACCCACAGAACCATGCATCGATATGCAGTAGCCTCGCTAGATGCGGTAAAATCATTCCATCTGGTTATATGGCCATGTCTGACGGCGGTACTGTGTAGCTTCGGTATGGGGCCAAAGTACATAAAATGGGTAAGGCTGCTGAATAGCAGCCCAAAAGCGAGAGTCAAGACAGGAGCCCACATCTTAGATCAATGGCAGTTAGAGGAAGCCACCAGACAGGGCTGTCTGTGGCCCCTATGGTGTTCATGCTGGCTTTGTAACCATTGGCAGTGTACTTGAGGAAGGAATATCATGAAGCAGGCATATTCATACAGGGCATCCCTAATTTAATTTCTCTATATGCAGACGACATGCTCCTGTATTTACAACATCCGGAAACCAATTTACAGTGTATTTTGGATGTGCTTGAGCGATATGCAGATCTTTCCGGTATCACAATTAATCCTCAGAAATCATGTTTATTCCCTTCATCAGCATACAAGGGGTCTTCCCTTAGTGCATTGTCGATGCTGCCGGTAAAATGGGATGTCGACTCACTCAGATATCTGGGAGTGAATATATTTCATGACCACAAGACAGAATATTTACAGAACACACTGAAGGCGGTAGACAAAGTAGAAAAGTCCATGGCTTTCTGGACCAGATTGCCGCTCTCGCTGATGGGGAGAGCGGCATTATTAAAAATAGTGGTGCTCCCGATGCTTCTTCATTTTTTCACAAATATTCTGTACAATATTCCTAAAGGTCTCGTTAAAAGGTTTGAGGGTATTTGTCGAGGCTTTTTATGGCACGGCATGAGATGCAGAGAAGCACTAAACAAATTGCAAAGACCATACGAACAGGGAGGCATAAAGGTGCCCAATTTTGAGGCGTATTTTGTGGCGAGTGAGCTGCAATTTATTACAAATTGGTTATCAGATGAGCAGTCCCAAGGCAATGTGATGCTACAGCCCTTATGCGCCCCATACTGTCTGAAGGAGGTGTTATGTTTGACACCACCAAGTACTCTGAAGTCCTCTTTGCTGCTGAAGTTGGGAGGGACGATTTGGCTCGGAGCCTGTCGTTTCTTAGGAAGACAACTGCCGTATTCCCCTCAGGTTCCATTGGTGGCACTCAAGGCCGTAGACCCACAATTTAGACTGAACGTGAGGAGGTACTGGGAACCCATGGGAGTGGTGACGGTGGGAGACTTATTACAGGACGGCAAAAAATGGACTTCAGCGTAATATCCTCAGAAATAGGCATACATACAGGACAGTACATGGCACATGCTTTACTCCTCACTAGATTTAAACAGAGGTGGCCAGGTACGGATGGGGTGTGGCAAGAGGATGACACCATAGAAACATTTTACGATATCTCGGAAGGGGGACATGCAGTGTCTAGGTTGTATGAGTTATTAATGTCACAGAGCGGGGACATGCTGGAGCAGACCAGGTGCAGCTGAGAGGCGGATTTACAAGAGCAATTAACAGATGCAGTTTGGGGCACAGCATTAGTCTATCATAAAAAGGTGTCTAGAAATGCAAAGCTCCAACTAATACAACTATATATTACACACAGGGCATAACTGACCCCGAAGAGGATTGCTAACTCCAGCAAAGCAAAAGACCAAACTTGCCCAAAATGCGGATTGATTAATGCGGATCTAGTGCACATGTTCTGTGCTTGTTTGGAGACATGGCGATACTGGCAAGGAATAGTGCAGGCTATGTCCAGTATAACACTGGACATAGGCACACCAGCAGCCTGTATGCTCTGCATTTTTGCGCTACCAAAACAGGGAAGACACGTCAGTAAGCTGAAGGACCTAGCATATATTCTGGCAAAAAGGAGAATAGTGATGGGGTGGAAGGCGCGCAAGAGACCAGAAGTGTGCCTGTGCTGGAGTGATCTGCAGAAGTGGATGCTGGCGGAAACCTCAGTGTGGCAGGAGGCGGCCCGCCGGAGTCAAGGGGAACCTAGTGTGGACCTCGACTCCTGGAGAAATATGGTGCAGGAGCAGAGGGCTTTACAACATAGCTACACTTGAATAGTAATATGACCCATATGATTAGTAACGAGTGTGTAGCCAATGTAGAGGTTAACACAACGTTTTTTGTAAATTGTAAACTATAGTTTATTACAAACTTTATGTTACATTTCTTTCATTCCATGTTACATTTATTTCATTCCATGTCCCATTTCTTGTTTACCTTCCCCCCTTATCAAGTCCATTGTCTGCTAGAATACTTAAGCCACCAGTAACAAGTGGACTATCAAGTCTTATTAAACTGTCAAAACCTTATCAAGATAGCCAATCACTGCGCAAATTAGCTTGAAGTTGTTACCTACAAGCATTGTAAACCACCACTCCTCCATATTACCATTTAGGGGAGCGAAATTGCTCAAGAATTTGTTTCTTTGACCATTCAGGGCTAAACATTCAATGATCAGATGTTTAGATGATTCCACTGAGTTTGCATCAAACCTGCAGTTATTATTCAAGGTGGCTTTGTCATGTTTTAGGAACAGCATTTCTTTTTTGTGATATAGATTTAAGTGCAGCCTCAGAAACTGGTCTCAATGATATCTTGAAGGGAATTTTTCAAGGTATTTCAGGGTGTGATTTACTCCACGTGTAACAGCTCCGTTATTTAATGTTGTTGCCAATTTTGATCTTTTGTCAATGGTTTGTATCCAATCGCAGATTTTTAACTTTTTCTTTGCTGCACATGGGTTCATCAAAACCGTTTCCATTTCAACACCAGCATGGATTAAGTTCTTATCTATCTTGTCTGTCCAGACCTTCAACAACCCTGTATAATGTTTTCCTGGAGTCAAGTTCAACATATGGTAAGGCAGTGGAGCTAGGTCCATTCGCATTTTCCTCAAGACTGCCACCGATTTCCAAAGAACAGATGAGTATAATGATTCTGCAATCTGTGTTCTCAAGTGGCTTGCTGGCTATAAACCATTTGAAATTATTTCCTCTTTTCCCCAGCTTTGTTCCAAAAAAGACAATGTTTGATTTATTTGCATTTATTTGCAGATCATTCAGATGTAAATAATCTTGAAGATTGCATAAGAGCCTCTGTAGGCCAATTTGTGTGGTGTCCATAAGCACCAAGTCGTCGGCATAAATATCCCAACTGATTTCGTGACCATTAATTTGTGGAGGAAATTAGTTAATTTTCAGTAGGGCTGCAGATAAATCTGAAATATACAGTTTGAAAATTAGCGCTGCCAGCGGACAGCCCTGTTTTACCCCTCTTTCTGTTGGGAATTTTCCTGTTAATTCACCTTCTGCATTTAATCTTACCCTAATCGCTGTATTGGAATGTAGGGCCATAAGTGGTTGTAAAAGCTCTAGCGGACAGCCCCGCTTGTGTAATTTGTTCCACATCATACTTCTGTTAATACTAATTAATGTTTTGTGGCTATGATTTCTGTGCCAAGTATAAGAGGCTGGAATATCACCTCTTATATGATCATTCAACATTACACAGTTTCGAATTTCCAGTTCCTTCTTCTAGCGTTTTCCTCATTCCAGATTGCCGTCCTGTGAATTGGCATCTAGAGCTTTCAATTTCCTGTTTTCGTCAAACTAAGAAAAGTTTAAGTACCCACTGACAATGATAACTGGATCAATACATTCTAACATACAGTCATCAATTAGAGAAGTGACAGACGCTATAAACTTCCCAGTTGAAATCATTGATGGGTTCCAATAAGAATTTACACTCAAAACCTGTTTAATTTTGTTGTGAGCTGGCATTGTACTTTGTATTGTTGTTCCTTGGACAAACAAGTTTGGATTTGAGGTTTTTATCACTTTCCAATTTATGTTATTCTTTATCATGGTCACAAGACCTGGCATTAAGCAGGAATGTATATCCATCGCATGTTGGTGTTTCACGCAGCCAAGTTTCTTGAAGACAGATCAAGAAGTGCTTGTCTTTCGTTAGGCTGGCTTCTTGAAATAAGTGCATAAAACCTTGGGTATTCCAAGAGATGAGGGAACACCCAGCTCCTTGTGTTCTAATATTTAGCTAACATTGTTTTAATTGTCGATTTTCAAGGTTGTTTGGTCTTTGAGGATTATCATTTTGGCGTCTTGTGTCTTCGTGGCTAGTTTGTGATACTTCAACTCGTTCTCAAAGAATGTCTCTGCTCTGTTCATCAAAGGTCTGATTTCCACTTAGATTCGGTGGATTTGCACAATGTTGTCTCTCGGTTTTGGTATAAGAGAATAGCTCAAAACCAAAGATTAAAAGTGAATTCCTGGCATCCCACAGCGCTTTTTCTATCAGTTGAGAGTAAACATGCAAGATTACCTAATCAGAACTTTTCTCTGAAACATATTCCACTATCGCAATATCCTCAGTTGTTATGATCCTCAAGGAGGGAATGCAGTGCAAAAGCTTCATGGTGTTTCGCCTATTCAAGTTCACCTCATTCTTCTCCCGAAGTATGTTTTCCAGTTGTAATTTTCGACGAGGGAGAGTATTGGATGAATTTTGAATTTTATCTTCTTCTCTTTTTTTAACTCCATTTCTTTGGGTTTGAGCCAGAGTGAGTTTTGGGTTCAAATTTGAATTAGAGACATTTGGCTGAAATTCAACTGGTTTGCTTAGAACATTTCTCCTTTTTTTCTGGTGAGAATACCTCATTGAATATTTTTTGCCTGAATTTCCAAACACTTGCCTCATCCTTCGTATTGAGGTGAGTACCCGGTGCTATGGCTTTCCTTATCACAGGACTGGGCACTGAGTGTTCACTGCGGCAATCTATCTCGTTATGGGACATGTTGTCGCCATTAGTCTGCTACTCATCTTCAATGGAGTATGTAGACAGGTCGGCCAGGTCATCTGAGGTAGTTGAATCCATATTAGTCACATCGTCTGCCTCTACCCTTGGTCGTTTTTTTGGATTAATAGGGACTTTAGTACAGTCTTGAACGAGGATGACATTTCCTTGGGGAGACTTACGTTTTTCATGTTGTTTTTTCCGAACAGTGAAGTTTTTGGCAGAGTAGACACATTTCTGATAAACCTTTTTGAGCTGTTTGACCTCGATTTCAATACAGAACTCGCTTTCTCCTTTATTGATTTAGCTGGGCCCTTCATTTGGCGGGAGTTTCTCTTCTTTTCAATAATCTTAGATAATTGCTTCTGTGCACCAGTGAAAATTCCAAACATTGGTTTGGGCGCACTGTTAGTATATGATGATGGCAGGCTTTGTGATTGTCTCGCCGCGCCGCCATGAAGATCATTTACAAACTCCGGATTCGATGTCTGTAGACCATCGAGAGTGGTAACAGTGCACAAACTTTTTTTAATGGTTCATGTACAGAACCAACCTAAGTTGATGGCAGCACTACCTCTACTGATTTATCTAACATCACCTTCACTTGTTTGTCCGGCAAAATAAAACTTTTAGCAGTGTCTTTCAATATTATTGACTCCGGCATGGTTGTTAGAACATTTTTAGCTGCTGCTGTTGGAACGTTCTGTATCTGAGATGGAATAGACCACGCCATCGGGGTGCTTTCTGAAATATCTGATTGGGGGGGGGGGGCATTTTGCTTTTGCATTTGCAAGCGTCTGCCTTTGCATACGGAATGAGTCAAAGTTATGTATAAGGTCTGAATTTTCAGACAACTCGTTTCTGGCTAAATCGCTTAAACGATTTTGCCATTTCGAGGTAGTTTCTGCCTCACCATCAAGCCTATGTTGAATTTGCGTTGTAAAGTTTTCCACTGCAGTTAATTTGGAGTTTAGTGTTGTCAAAAGAGACCCTTGATCCCTCAGTGTATCGTTCATTGCCTCATACAACTTCACAAAGGGTACCATTGCGATGTAAGTAGCTGCAAGCACATTATTGTGAATCTGGATACCAGCAGCTACGGATAGATTGCTTTTGTTGGTTGCTTCATTGTCAACGTCGGCTTGCCGTGGAGTTGTTATATGTCATTTTACATGCTCTTCTGACGAGGGTCGGGCATCTTGGGGATCGTCAATAGCCAAGATGGCAGGGATGATATTATGTGTATATGTCGAGGTAGTTTGGTCTAATTTCTTTTAAATCTGAGGAATCATCTTGGACTGAGGAGTACTGGTAAGCTCTTTTTGGAACGTGACTGACCCAGGCTTCCTTCCTTTTTTTGCCACTATGTCAACCAGGTGCATGCCATTATAATTCAAAGGATGTTTTAACTGGGCGTCTAAGCATTTAGCTGCAACAGGAAACTCACTGCTTTCATTAAGCCTGCATCTCAAGTTTAAAAAATTTCTCTTTAGACGCTTAGTTAGACGAGCTTCTCTCACTGCAGGATCAAAACAAGTTTGGCATTCTTGCCTGAGATCTTGGTCGTCTACTTCTTTAGTAGTTTCGACTAGGGAGCCAGGTCTGTCTGAAGTCTTTTCAGGCCATAGAGCATCTAGCCCTTCGCTAACATATGGCCGTGCGTCTTGTTTATTTTTTCCAGAGTCGATTATCGCACATTTTGTTTTTGCTGTTGGAAAACTGGGAGACATGGCGTCTCGTTCTTTTAAGATCTGTGATTCAGCAGTATCCAAATAATGAGTTATTTGAGGCACAGTCTTGAGTAACAATTCCGCCATCGATGGAGGTAGTTGCTGAAGATTGATATTTAAAGTTTCGGCATTCAGCACGTCTGATGTTAAGCAATAGTTAAGCCCATCGGTTTGGCATGCAGATTGCACATTATTTTCTGGTGAGTTTTCTTTCGCGACATTATGCGCTGTATACATATCTGGCATATGGAATTCTAACAGCTCAGTGTCCGTTATGTCAAATCTTGAGTGTGTCATTACATAATCAGATTCAACCAAGTGAGGTGATACATTTCCTTTTTCCTGAGTCATGATCAAAAAACTATTTCATTTGCATGGAACTTAAATGCTTCGAAGAGTTTTGATCAGAAAATAAGAGGGGGCACAGCAGATGAATCCAAGCCGGAAAGCTGGGCAGCCGAGAGAGCTGACAGCGAGAAAACTGGCATGGCCTCGAAACCTATTCCAGCAAACATAACGTTTTTCACAACACTCACCTCGATCAAGGAGTCTTCAGGGTGTTGTTCTGTTCCCAACCAACGCCGTTGCAAAAGCAATTTTTGCCGAGTGAGAGGCCCAGCGGCCTCAGGCATTTCCAATCGCTCAAGGCCTGCTTGGAGTTTTAAAGAGGAAACACGCTTCTCTCGAGAAACAGCTTGCACGCCTGCAACACGCTTGTGAGGGAACTGGAGCAGACTGGACTCCTGCGGCGCTACATGCTGTAAGTTAGTATTTGTAGGAAGTCCTTGAAGTTAAAGGGATAGCACTGTAGCACCGTAGCACTCACAGCAGCTCCTCTCTCCAGCAAGAAAAAAACAAAGTGACTGGAGCAGGCTGGACTCCTACGGATTCACAACTAACACAAAGTTGGTGGAATAGGTTGGGGGGGAGTTGGGGTGTGTGGAACATACATGATTGGCCGGACAATGTTATGTAACATACACTAAAGTCTGTAAGTTATGTTGTGGTTTAAAATCAATAAAAGACATTTAAAAAAAGAAACATTCCTGTCATGACTCGTAGTAGGGCTGCGGTGTCACTGTATCCGTGCAGATCACAGCACCTAGGTCGGAAAGCCGACTTACTGTTTTTCCGTTTCCATGGAAACTGATTCACTATGGGCGCGCGGGGGAGGCATAGACGAAATCGGTCGCCACCTTGGACTGGACAAAAACCATCCTAGTGTAATGAAAATCACGGTGCACTCTCTGCTCCTGACTTAATTTACTATTTGATTTCATTAAGTATATTTCTAAATCAAATAAAAACAAATAAAAACTACCTCTGTTCTGATTTTCTATTTCTTATGGTATTGGTCAAGCTAATAGGCACAGCGTTCCAAATACGCAATTAAAGCAAAAAAACCCTCATCAAGTAAGGACTGGCAGAAGAACAAGTTACTTACCCTTGGTAACGTTCTTTCGACTGGATGTTCCTCCAACGTATTCCTCATCTTTGACATGTAGACATGTAGTGTCCACAGGTTGGCTGCTTCCGACATCTTTCGGCAGAGGGCACCCTGCGTCAATGGTGTCAGATCAATGTCCCTCGAAGGCCTCCGTCGAGGGTGACGTCATTGGATGTTATAAGTAGCACGCACATCGCTCGTAGCCTCAGTTCTTGTTTTCCCTCCCTCCTCGTGTATCAGAAGTGGCCACAAAGCGGGCCTGACCGTACTTAGCCTCGTTAGAATGAAAGCTGCAATAGCATAGGAAATTCTACAGAGGGCAGGTTGGGAGGGCAGTGAGGAATACGTTGGAGGAACATCCAGTCAAAAGAACGTTACTAGGGGTAAGTAACTTGTTCTTCAAATGGATTGTGTCCTCCAACGTATTCCTCATCTTTGATAGACTCAAAAAGCAGTATCCATAATTGGAGGAGCGTGAAGAATTTAGGAATGTTCGAAATTAAAGGGCAGAATAAACGACTGCCTTACCAATCGCCACATCTGGAGCATGGGAAGTATCCAGGGAATAATGCCTGGTAAACGTGTGTATCCAAGACCATGTTGCAGCATCACATATGTTCTTTACAGGGACACCCCTTTGCAGGGCTGTCGACGCAGCCATGCCGCTGGTTGAATGAGCATGCAAGCCCTCAGGAGGGACCTTGCCTGCCAAACTATAGCATTTTGAAATAGTGAGGATGAGCCATCTAGACAAGGTCTGTTTAAACACTGCCTGGCCTAGTTTGTGCCCGGTGTACTCCTCAAAGAGCTTGTCTCCACTCTCACCTTGGACGTTCTGGAAATATAAAAGCTCAAAGCTCTCCTAGGGCCCAACCTATGAAGCCTCTCCTCTTCCTTACTAGAATGCGGAGGAAGATAGAAGGCAGGTAGCACAATTTTCTGACTAAAATGAAAGTCCGAAACTACCTGAGGCAGAAAGGAGGGTCTGACTCTAAACACAACTGTCTTTGATGAAAACAGTAAAGGGTGGCTTGAAAGAAAGTGCCTGCAACTTGCTCACTCTTCTTGCAGTTGTAAGAGAAACCAACATCACAGTTTTAAAGGTTAACAGCCTCAATGGACATGAGTGCAATGGTTCAAATGGAGCACCCATCAGAAACTTTAAGACCAAGTTAAGGTCCCAAACCCGAACCTGAAATGGTGAAGACGGGAACCCATTTGTGAGCCCTTTTAGAAATTGAGTAACCAAAGGAATCTTAAAATAAGAGCATTCTTCGGATGAACGCTTAAAGATTGAGAACGCTGCCAGGTAACCTTTAATGGTCCCCACCAGAAGACCCTTGTGGGCTAAAAAAAGCAAAAAGGACAGAAAATACAGAGTTGAACACTGAAAAGGATGAACATTCTTTTCTCTGCACCAGTTGCAGAACTTATTCCAACGGCAACGGTACAGAGACTTTGTTGCCGGCCGCCTGGCTGAAAAGCAACACCTCCATGATGTCATCTGGGAGGTCCCAATCCTTGTTTCTCAACTTTTCAGAATCCATGCGTGAAGTTTGAGAGTCTTGACCTCTGGATGGATAACCCGACCTCCCTCTCGCGAGAGAAGAACAAGTTACTCTCTTACCTGGTAACGTTCATTCGATGGGATGGTCCGACGACATATTCCATATCTATGACAGTAATCACCACAGCTGTGCTGCTTCGGAAAATCTTCGGCGTCTGCGTCCTGCATCGATGATGTCGATACGCCGCCCTCGAGGACCTCCTCCGACGGCCGATGTCACTGGATGTTATAAGTAGGACGCACACCGCCCGTAGCCTCAGTTGTAGTTTTTTCCCAGAACGTGTGCCACCAGTCTTCTGCCAGTCTGACACACAAAGCCTTGCGGAAACGTAAGCTGCAATCGCATAAGAAATTCTACAGTGGGGAAGGTAGGGAGGGAGCACTATGGAATACGTCGTCGGACCATCCCATCGAAAGAACGTTACCAGGTAAGAGAGTAACTTGTTCTTCGAGTGGGATTGGGTCCTTCGACGTATTCCATATCTATGACAGACTCCCAAAGCAGTACCAATGCAAGGAGGTGGGAAAAGAATTTAGAAAACAGAAATTTAGCATGCCCAATCAAATTGCGGAGTAAAGGACCGCCTTGCCAAAGGCCAGATCCTGCCCCCGGACGGAATCGAGGGAATAGTGACGTACAAAAGTATGTACCGAAGCCCAGGTGGCTGCATCACAGATGTTGCGAATAGGAACACCCCTCTGCAGGGCAGTAGAGGCAGCCATCCCCTGGTAGAATGGGCCCGTAAGCCGACCGGTGGGTCCTTACCCGCCAAGCACTAACACTCAAAGATAGCCAAAATAATCCAGGAAGACAAAGTCTGTTTCGTCACAGCCTGTCCCAAACGCTTTCCAGCGTAACCAATAAAGAGCACATCGTCCACGCTGACCCGGGACATGCGTGAAATATAAAAGCTTAACGCTCTCCTAGGATCAAGCCTATGGAGCCTCTCCTCTTCCTTACCAGGATGTGGAGGAGGATAAAATGCCGGAAGAACAACCTTCTGGCCTAAATGAAATCCCGACACCACCATCGGAAGAAAAGAAGGACGAACTCTAAGGGCAACCCTGTCCTTATGAAACACAGTGAAGGGTGGCTTAACTGAAGTGCCTGTAACTCACTCACTCTGCGAGCGGAAGTGACCTCAACTAAAAATACAGTTTTCATAGTTAACAGTCTCAAAGGGCATGAATGCAAAGGCTCAAACGGAGCACCCATCAGAAACTTGAGAACAAGGTTCAAATCCCAACCGGGCACCTGGAAAGGTGACGGAGGGAACACATTAGTGAGCCCTTTCAGAAACTGAGAAATTAAAGGAATGTTAAAATAGGAACACTCTTCAGACAAGCGGATAAATATGGACAGCGCCGCCAGGTAACTTTTAATGGTACCCACTTAAAGGCCCCGTGGGCCAAAGAAAGCAAAAAAGACAGAACCATGGGAATGTCACATGCAAAAGGATCCACATTCTTAACCCTGCACCAGTCGCAGAACTTTCTCCAACGGCAACGGTACAGGGACTTTGTTGCGGGCCTTCTGGCCGAAAGCAACACCTCCATCACGTCTTTAGGGAGGTCCCAATCCTTATACCTCAACCTTTCAGAAATCAAGCGTGAAGGTTGAGGGACCTGACCTCTAGATGGAGAACCTGACCCCCCTCCCGTGAGAGCAGATCGTCTCGGTAGGGAAGACAACGTGGAGGGCAGATGGACAAGTCGAGAAGGTCGGGGTACCACGTCCTCCGCGCCCACACCGGAGCAATGAGGATCATCCGGGAACCGAACCTCCGCAACCTCCGCAGTACTTGCGGGATGACGGGGACTGGAGGACGCGTACAGCAGTGGGAATGTCCACTCCACCACGAACGTGTCTCCTAAGGCTCTGTTTGGAGGAAATTCCCGCGAGCAGAACCTCTCGCACTTCCGGTTGACACTGGAGGTGAAGAGATCCACATGAGGGGTCCCCCAAAGGGCGAAGATTTCCAGGAGAATCTCCTGAGCCAACTCCCACTCGTGAGAGATTGCGCTCTGCCTGCTCAGAGCGTCCGCCATCTCGTTTTCGTCTCCTGCCAGATGAACTGCCGAGATTGAAACTTCCTACTGGATTGCCCAGAACCAGAGCTGCATCTCCTCCCTGCACAGAGGAAGTGACCCTGCCCCCCCTTTTTGTTGAGGTAGTGCATGGCCACCGTGTTGTCTGTCAGGATCAGGACATTCTTTCCTCGCACAGTCGGCAGAAAAGCCTTCAGGGCTAGCCTGACGGCCTCAGCTCCAACAGATTGATATGGAGTCTGGACTCCGACGGAGACCAACGACCGCTGACTGTCAACTCGTTCGCATGAGCTCCCCATCCCGTGAGGGATGCATCCGTCACGATCGTCACCTCCGGCCAGGGCACCCAAAATGGAGCCCCCTCATCAAATTGCCTTCGTCGGCCCACCACAGAAGGTCCTGGGCGACCGAAGACGGCACCTGAACAGGGTTCGACATCCTGCCGTAGGACTGAGACCACTGGAGCTTGAGTGCCCATTGCAAAGATCTCATCCGCAACCTGGCCGCTGGCACCAGAAGAATGCAGGATGGCATGAGGCCGAACAGTCTCAAGAACTCGAACGCTGGGAGACGCTGGGCAAGGTGAAACTTGTGCACCATCTGCTGAATGTGATGAGCCCTCACCTGGGGAGGAAAACACTGTCCCAGGGACGTGTCGATCACTGCTCCGATGTACTGGAGCCTCTGAGTTGGTGTCAAATGGGACTTCTTTAAGTTGAGGGAAAAGCCCAGCTTGTGGAGGGAGTTGCAGGTGACTGACAGATGATCCAGGACTTGCTCAGAAGAGCGCGCCCTGATCAACCAATCGTCTAGGTAGGGGTAGACGTGAATCCCCCCTTTCCTGAGGTGCGCTGCCACCACTACCATGAGCTTGGTGAAGACCCTCGGGGCAGAGGTCAATCCGAACGGCAGGACCAAAACTGAAAGTGCGAGTCGCCAACCGCAAACCTCAGGTACTTCTTGTGCTTCGGATGGATCGGCACATGAAAATAAGCGTCCTTGATGTCGAGACACACCAACCAGTCCTGAAGTTGAAGGGCCTGGAGGACTTGAGAAAGAGTAACGATCTTGAACTTGTCCTTCCTGAGGAGTTTGTTCAAACCGCGCAAGTCCATGATGGGTCTAAATCCCCCGTCTTTCTTGGAAATCAAAAAAATAAGGGCAATACCATCCCTTGTTCCTCTCCGCTATAGGCACCAGTTCTATGGCGCCTTTCTCCAGCAGGGAATGAATTTCCTGCGCAAGGAGCGGATCCGGACTCTTCAAAGAGAGATTCCCTGGTGGATTGTCTTGAGGCCTCTGCCGGAAAGAAAGACAGTAGCCATGGGTTATGATCTCCAGAACCCCCACATCCGAAGTAATGGCGCATCACTCTGCAAGATGCTGCGCCAGCCTTCCCCCAACCGGCGAACCATGGGACATGGCCTCATGACTGAGCAGAAGCAGCTGCGGCGTTGCCCGAGGGCCAAGAGGCAACAGCCCGAGCGGCCTTGGCACCTCAAGTACCTTGTTTTCCACCTCTGGCACTCCTACGGTGGCCCCTTTGACTGGCAGCTCCTCTCGCTTTACCAAAGGATGAGTAATAACGAAAGGAACCTCCCCTCTTGCTGTCCCCTAGGACGAAAAGGCAGAGGTTGCCGAATTGCAGCTCCCAATGACTTTGCTGCCGCTTTTGAGGTCTGCAACCTCTCAAGGCTCTCATCAGCCTTGCTGCCAAAAAGATGTTCCCCGTCAAAGGGCATGTTGAGGAGCCGGGCCTGCACATCAGGAGCAAACCCTGACTTCCGCAACCACGCAAACCTGCGTATCACGGTGCTCACCGCCATGGACCGGCTGACGCAATCTGCCATGTCCAAACCCGACTGAACGGCCTCACACATAGCATCCTTGCCATCCTGAACCGTGGCAAGGAAACCATCCCGTTCATCCCCTTCGGGAATATGTTCAGCCGCCAAGGAAACACAGTTCCACAGAGTGTGCGCGAAACGAGACAAGGCACAAATGGAGTTGGCCGCCTGAAGCGCCATACCCCCTGCAGAAAACACTTTCTTCGCCCAGCCGTCAAAACGCTTGTCGTCCCTATCAGGAGGGATGGTAGGGTACGACGACTGCTTTGCCGGGGCCGTAGCCGCCTGCACCACCAAACTCTCTGGAGTAGGTTGCTTGGACAAGTAGCAGGGGTCACTACTGGCTGGGCGGTATTTTCGTGGCAAGGACTTTCTCACTGCCGGGAGACTCTCCGGAGCAGTCCAAGCCGCAGCCACACTCCTCTGTAGAGCCAAATGAAACGGCAGTACCGGGTCAGTTGGTGGACCAATGTCGAGGATATCCATAAGGACATCCTGAACAAACTCCCCTGGGGGAGCAGACCATCCTAAGTACTCAGTGACCCGTGACATAAGGCGCCGGTACGAGGAATTGGCATGAGTGCCAGGCTCAGGCCTATAAAACTCGACCTCCGGAGAGGTGTCCAGCCCACTAGCATCATGCAGGGACTGCCTCAGGTCCTCAAACTGGCTATGGCCCGAGAGAATCTCGTCAGGCACTGTGTCAGTCACCATGCCATCCTCAGAGCCCTCATCTACCTCTGAAATGAACTCCAGATGGCGGTAAGAAGGCACAGAACTGGAACCAAAGCCATGCTTGACCTTGGCCAGAACTTTTCTAGGTGGTTCCCCCGAGCCACGGGGTACCCCCGTCGACACAACCCCGAAAGGCATCGAGGGCATCGAGTGAATCGGCGCCGGCGTCGAGAGCATCAGCATCGACGGCGTCGACACAGGCCTCGAAGGCGGAGCCCCGAGCGTGTCCCTCGACATCCTGGACGTCAAAGGCATCAACGACTTCCTCGGAGGCGGAGCCTCAAGAGAGTCCGTCGATGACCTCGCCGCCACAGGCGTTGATGTCTTCCTCGAAGACTTCACAGGTTCACGCGGTCTCGAGCTCGTCGAGGACCAGGACCTGGACCGGCATGCCGTGAACGATTCCCCTTGTCCGAGCGGGACCTTTTCCGCGAATTGTGACGACCACCCGAACCCGAAGGCGTGCGAGCGGCGTCTCTCAGCTGATCACAACCGACCCCACTCGGAGGCGTGGACGGACCAGTGCCCTGCGATTCGAGAATCGCCAACATTTTCTTCCCGAAGGAAGCCCATTCCTCTGGTGTCGCATGCTTGGTGGGGTAAGCGACCCGCCGTTGGGCGGAGTCCTCGGATGAGGACGGGGAAGGCGACCGATGACGGCGCTTCCGGGAGTACCTCGAAGAGGCAGAGGAGTGGCGAGACCGACTCCGGGACCGAGACCCACTGGACTTCCGACGACGACGCGGAGAGTCTCCCCTCGAGTCATCCGTCGAAAGCCCCGCAGACCTTGACTTCCGGGGCTTGGACACCTTACCTACCAATAACTTCTTCTTGCGCTCCCGCAAGGCTTTCGACGTGAGCCGAGACTGGCAGTCGACACAGTCATCCGTGTCATGGGCCTCCCCGAGGCACCAGAGGTAGGCGTTGTGCGAGTCCGTGACTGACATCTTGGACCCACAGTCCCCGCACTTCTTAAAGCCTGGACGCGGTGTGGAAGACGAGGTAGACATCTTCACGAAGAAATAGTACACAAACAGGTTCGAAGAACCGAGAAAGCAACAGAAACTCCAAAGAGTCGAGGCGCGCCGAGATTCCCAAAGCGAACATGTTCGCGGAAAAAACGGAACTGAGGCTACGGGCGTTGTGCGTCCTACTTATAACATCTAGTGACGTCGGCCGTCGGAGGAGGTGCTCGAGGGCGTCGTATCGATGTCATCGACTCAGGACGCAGACGCCTACGTTTTCCGAAGCAGCACTGCTGTGGTGATTACTGTCATAGATATGGAATACGTCGGAGGACCCAATTGTCACGCACGGCGGTCGCTGGCAGTTGTGGAGACGCTGGCGCTGGAGCGGCCATTGAGTAAGCCGTTACGCCGCTGTGCGTTCTCCAGCAGCGGTCTAGCTTTCCGCCTTCTGACCAGCGGCGTCCTTTATTACGAGCGCCAACCCGGAAGCCCGCGCGTTGCAACCTATTCGCGTTAGGCTTCCGGGTTGGTACGCTCCAGTCCTTTCTTCAGTGCCCTGCCATTCTCTTCCTTCTCCAGTGATTTTGTCCGTCCCACCTTGCCTTCCCGGCTTCTCTCGTTCCTCTCAGGCTTCCCTCTCCCATTTCAGTCCTCCTGTTTTCGCTACCTTAGGCTCTCACCTTTTTCCTTTCTTTTCCTCTCCGTTTACTACTCGCCTCTCCCCTCCTACTCCCCCTGTGGAGGTTTGTTCATTCGGTCTATTCCAATCATTCCGACCTGGTATCCTGTCGGTATCCTGTCACCATACCCAACAAGGAAGGGTTTTTTTGTGCCTGTTGGCTTTTTCCCCTTCATCGGTCTGCCCCGGTTCGGGGGCCCCCCCTAGGCCCCGAGTTAGAGGGGCAGGGTGGCTTCCTCTCGAGGCAGACCCCATCTGCATTCCAGAGAAGAGACCTTGAGGATTCGGAGATTTGGACTCCAAGCAGAAGAGGAGACTGCAGGTGAGCAGGAGGGCTTAAGGGACACTTGGGAAAGCGGTGTGGAGCCGATTGAACCAGGGAGCGATTGTGACAGTTTGCAACGCCAAAAAAGAAGTATGGCCACCCCCGAACAAATACAAGAATTAGTGGCTGCGGTCCAGGCCATGAACGTTGAATTGCAGAACGTGAAGGCAGATAACGCAGTCCTGAGGCAGATGATCTCTAATCGGGAGGCTAGAGATTACGACTTACCTCCTATGGCCTTATCTGCAGGCAAATATGACGGCACCCCGAAGCGCTTAAAAGAATTCTTGGAAGCCTGCTCCATTTATTTTGCCTTTAGACCTCTGATGTTCTCTAATGATCACGCCAAGGTGGGGTACATGATATCTAACATGATAGGAAATGCCTTAGCTTGGGCCACCCCCCTAGTGACCAACAATAACCCTATTATCAGAGATTATGGGTTTTTTTTTACCTTACTGCGCCAGACTTTTGAACAACCCGAGATCACACATGTGGCTGCAGAAGAACTCTTGGATGTGCAACAGGGTTCCAGTGACCTGCTGACATACATCTCCACCTTTAAACGTTTGGCCTCAGAGGCAGGTTGGCCAGAAAGGGCCCAGTATACGATTTTCCGTCGAGGATTGAAAGAGGAGATAAAGGATGAGCTGGCCAGGATAGCCCGTCCTACTACCCTGTCGGACTTATTCTCCATCGAAAACCTTGCCAAGGCACAAGAAGAGTTGTCTGCCTTCAACGCCATACTCCCAGCTGAAAATACCTTGCACGCCCATCCATCCACGCTTATCGTCCCTTTCCAGAGGGATGGTAGGGTATGCTTCGAGGTAGCTGTGGCTGCCTGGACCACCAGAATCTCAGGAGTGGGGTGAGACGACAGATAGCCGTGGTCGCTACAGGAGGGGCAGTATTTTCTGGTAAGAGACTTGTTCACCGCTGGATTAGTCTAAGGGGTTTCCCAATTCTTAGCCATCCGGTTCTGCAGAGCCACAAGAAATGGCAATATGGGATCTATAGGCGGACCCTGATCCAAAATGTCCATAAGATCATCCTGATCATAGTGGGCAGTAGGCCTTGCCCAGCCAAAATACTCCACCACTCTCGACATAAGGCGTCGGTAAGAGGAGTCGGCATGCTCACCAGGGTCTGGTCTGCCGAACTCCAGCTCAGAACTGTCTATACCACATCACAAAGATCCTGCATCCTACTCTCCTCCGAGATGAGGCATTCTGGCACATTAGGAGTCCCAAACTGGAAACCAAAAGGAGCCTCACCTTCATCTGAGTGTTCCTCCTCCTCAAAAATGGAGGTCAGAGACTTTTAAAAAGTCTTTCTTCGGCAGATGAGTACACCTTTTCTCAGGAACCACAGGCAGAGGCTTCAAAGTCGGTGACTTGTACTTAGAAACTGCCTTTTTAGGTGGTTCCACTGTCACTATGGGTTGCGCCGGTAAATTTGGCACTGACGGCGCCGAAGGAGGACAGGCACTATCGACTGGTGTGGCGCCGATGGCATTGACGACTTCGATGGCTTTGAAGGCTTCAAGGGCATCGATGGTTTGGATGGCTTTGATGGAGTCGAAGACTGTGACCTCGCTTCACGTCTCGAGCGATCCTTAGCAACCTTGTCCGAACAAGGCCTCAAAGGCTTTCGATGAGGATTGTCCCGCTTACCCGGGATCGAGAGCGCGCAAGTTTCTAGCCAAGACTGCTCCCTGCCGGCTTCAATAGAAGGCATGGACGGGGCCTTGTCCTGCCTTTCGAAAATGTTAAGCATTTTCACCCGGAAAGCTTCCCACTCCGCAGGCATCGAATGTTATGACGGGCAACTCACCCTCTCAGGGGTGCTGCCTGAAGAAGACGACGAGGAAGGCGACCGCCGTTGCCTTCTCCTCGAGCGCTTCGACGAGGCAGACGAGTGGCAGGAACTACTCCTGGACCTCGAACACTTTGCCTTCTTCCTCTGAAGAGTCACCTCTTCCGTGAGTGTTTATTAGGGTTATACCCATCAGTTTCGCCTCCGAAGACCGAACCGAGGAATTTGCAAAAAAATACAATGTTTTATGACGAAAATGTTGATAAACTCAAAGCTCTGTGTTCCTCAGCAGCGTGTTAGCGTGCACAAAAAAGGAACTGAGGTTGGGGCGTAGTGACATGGTACTTATACGACGCCTGATGTCATGTCCGGAGCCGACGACCAGACGCCGAGCAAAACGGATCGATGGTCGACGGCCGAGTCGAGATCCAGTACACCCCCTGTCGAAACCTTTCCGAAGCAGCAAAGCTGGAGGGAATATCTATCAGATGAGGAATCTGCAGGAGAAAAGCAATCCATTGAAAAGCCAGCTACCTTGTAGGTTTTTTCTAGGCACTATGGGCAGGCTACCCCTAAATCTCTACCAAAGACAATAGACTGGTTGTAGTGGAGCATATTTTGGTGCGACAGGCAGGTTACCATGGGAGCCAGGCTAATGAGATTCTCTGAGTGCAATAGGCCTATACACTAAATAGACAGATATTACATACCTTCCACGTTCTACAGCCACTAACCAAAGCTGTCTAATAAGCCCTATATCAAGGATACCTGCATGCAACCACTGTGTGTTACAATGACTAACCTAAGCAGTTATAAGTACAATGGGGGTTGCTTAACATATATCTTTGAGCGACAAGGGCATTCTGTACCTTATAAGATATAAGCTGAAACCATTGCATTAGAGTACAGATAGTTAGAAATGGCATATGAGGGAGACAAAGCGTGTAGGTGTAGTTTGGTTACTTGCCCACCCACTGACTGCATATGACCATGCTAATATCTAGGGCCATTCCCAGCCAGTTCCACCTCCTCATGGGAACTCTTTGAGCATGCTTTAATCGAGTCTTAACATCAAACTTTGCACTCAAAGTGCCTGCCAGTGTTTTTTCAAAGCAGTCTTCTGAGAGTTAATCACTTAATTGGTGTAATAAAAATGTCTTAACCAGGTCTTCCTTCAGCCACTCGTTTTATAAGCACGGTGCATGTCCTTCACTGAAGTCCTGTTAAAAAAGCATTGGCAAAGCTAACAGTTGTGGCCTGAGTACAGGTATTAAGCATTTGCCAGGCTCTTCTATTAGATGCCCTTGTACTGGCACTATTTTTCACCCGCTAACCTCAAAGGCCAATTAATACCACTGCAGCAGTTCCTGCCAAAGGCCTTTCCTATACCTACACAAATGCTCAACCTGTTGACATCGCCAATGCTTGTTTACATCTGTTTTGGCTGTTTCCTGCAAAATTAGCAAAACTAATGTACATGAAAAGATGCAAATAAATCAATGGAAATGCATAAAGATACAAATGCATTAATGTAAAGACATGTCACCACAGAGCTATAAATTCCTTTTCACTATTACTAATCCATATCAGAAGGATAGTGACTGGCACAGTGCTTTCTGATCAGTGGTTATAGAGCCCCAGTTCAACGTGGCAGTTAGAGTGCCCCTTGTATGTATGTATGTATGTATGTATGTATGTATGTATGTATTTTTATTTATAAAGCGCCAAAGCCCTCAGGCATCCAGTCGCTAAAACATAAAAACAGCACAGAAATCGAAGATTTCAGAAATTATATCAAACAAAAGCCTAGTCTTCAGCAATTTCCTGAAAATAAGGTGGTTCTCTTCTTTCCGAAGCGATTGAGGGAGCTCATTCAAAGCAAGTGCCACCCGAACTGAGAAGGAGCGGCCATTACCCGAGACTCTTCTGATCCGGTTGAGCAGTAGCAATTGCCACTCTTCTAGTAAAAAATCGGCAAAAAAAAACTAAACGTACCAAGATCCACTACCCAACCTAGAAATGTATTGAACTTACCTAAACCAGACCTCCGCTTCACCTTCACCAAAACTACAATAATAGAAGTTGAAAAAATAATACTCTCTCTCAAACCCTCCAATTGCTGAGGAGACCAATGTCCCACCCAAATTATAAAAGGCGCTGCAAGAGATCTCTCACCTTTTATCTCTAAGCTGATTAACGCTTTATTTACCTCAGGTACTATCCCAAGCAATCTCAAAGAATCCTGGGTCATCCCCCTTCTGAAGAAACAAACTCTCGACCCTGCAATACCCACTTATTATAGACCAATTACAATGGTGCCATTCCTCCTTAAGATACTAGACAGGGTGGCGTACTTACAGATTCAGAGCTTTTTGGAACAGAACAAACTTTTAGGTACCCGGCAATCAGGTTTCAGATCTCATCATGGAACTGAAACGGCACTTATTGACCTCAAGGCCCAAGTTGACGAGTTGAGAGATCAGGGCAAATGCGCCTTATTACTACTCCTAGATCTCTCAGCAGCGTTCGACCTGGTGGACTACACTGTTCTCTGCAACCATCTGGAATCAGCTGCACACTTCTCACAACATGCCATAGCATGGATTCAATCTTTCTTGAGTGAAAGAACAATGAGAGTCTTCTCCACATCAGAAGCAGCTGATCCCATCCCCATTTCATGTGGTGTTCCCCAGGGTTCCTGCATTTCCCCTACTCTGTATAATATATTCACCAAGCCCCTCTTTGATGATCTGGATTGTCTTGGTGTCACCTACACCAACTATACAGATGACACTCAGATTCTCTTCCCACTTACAGGGGATTACAACCAGGATTTGGCCTTGGTGAATAGGATATACCTCATCATCCAGGCATGGATGGAACTACCTGGCCTATGCCTGAATGATGATAAAGCGGAGCTCATCATCCTGGGGACCACACCTAACATCAACAAACTTGACGATAAATATACCTCTTTCAACATAGACGGCAACACGATTAAGGTAATGAAGGAGGTAAAAACTCTAGGTTTTTACCTTGACTCTGGCCTTACCCTGACAAAACAAGTGAATGCCATGGCATCCGCCACCGCTTCCACTTGTAAACTGATTAGATCAGCTAAACCCTTCCTCTCAACGAGCAGTTGTACCACATTGGCAAGAGCACATGTGCTATCCAAGCTGGACTACTATAACGCTCTCTACATTGGAGCTAACAAATATATCACAAAGAGAATTCAAACACTCCAAAATAACGCCTTGAGAGCGGCGCTAGGAATGTCCAAAAAAGATCACATTTCCACAGAGAGGAGAAACAATAACTGGCTATCTACTCTTGACAAAATCAAACTCAAAACTGCCTCCCTAACGTTCAAATGTCTCAATAATGCAGCACCTCTTTATCTCACTGAGAGGTTCAACAAAAGATCAACAGTCTGACCTACCAGAACGATCTACACCAACTGTCTGACAGTTCCTCCATTCAAAAGAGCTACCATTGGCGGTAATAGCTTCCCTGTCAAAGCCACCCAACTATGGAACTCCCTGCCTCCGTGCCTTAGAGAAAGTCAAACATACCGACATTCAGGTGCAATATTATCAACTGGCAAATTGAATGATCTCTAAAATTCAGAACAGAGAGAGAAAGCCCTCTAATCTCTCCCACCTTATAAGCCCCTCCTTGACTTCTCTCTTACACTAACAGACCTTCACGAACATCATCTGTAGATATCACTGTATTTTATTGTATTTTATTCCCTCGTGAAAATTGCCTACATTGCCATTTTTTATTAGCTGTGCACTTTGCCACCTATGCTATGCTCTGTACTATAACCTGTATGCTCTTTATGTGATAAGTATGTAATATGTAATGCTGTAAACCTCTTTGTGTCACTTTTTGTAACTTTGCAAGCCTAAAATATCTGTGTCTCCGCGCCCTGATACCTCCGGGTCTGGTGCGGGCTATAAATAAAGACATAAACAAACAAACAAACATGCTTTTGCTGAGCGAATGTTCCTAGAAGGATGGTAAACCTCTACTATTTTGAGATATTGGGTGGCCAATCCCAAAATACACTTATGTCCCAATGTCAGCACCTTGAAAGTTACTCTGGCTGCCACTGGGAGCTAGAGCAGCTCTTTCCGGGCTTTTCTATCTGGTGAACCATAAGCACTGCTTCATTTTGTACTTTCTGCAATCTCAGTATTGCATCCTTACTGACCTCCTAGCAGGGAGTTACAGTAATCAAGGAGTGGTAATCTTAATCTTATTCTTGAAGTCTGAGTCTGTGCTGCTTCTGTTGCCCCATTTTGAGTTTCCCCCACTATGAATGTTCTCATGTTGTAATTGTTAATATGTG
The DNA here is from genome assembly GCF_040938575.1 of Ambystoma mexicanum. Taxonomy (NCBI): domain Eukaryota; kingdom Metazoa; phylum Chordata; class Amphibia; order Caudata; family Ambystomatidae; genus Ambystoma; species Ambystoma mexicanum. The sequence goes on from NC_090922.1 coordinate 820,653,164, forward strand.
TGGTGCTTCCTTGCTGTGAATTGTCTCATGGTTTGATAAATCACTCTTTTGCATGAAGGAACAGTCACAGATTACTTGAATGGTTTATCCCAGTGTGAATTCTATGATGCTGTACCAGGATTTCCCTAATGATACAGTACAGCAGAGTACTTCTTTGCTTGAAAGGCTTGTCTGATTCACTTTTATATAGTGTCTCACCTCTGTGTATTCTCTGGTGCTTTAGCAGAATTTGCTTCATAATGAAGGCCTTCTCACATTCAGAATATGTATATGGCTTCTCACAAGTGTGGGTTCTCTGGTGCTACAAGAGAGCATTTTTAGGCATGCAAGCCTTGTGTCATTCAGAACATTTATATGGTTTATCGCCATTATGATGTCTCTGGTGCACAGATAGGCTGCCACTTGCTTAAGTGTTATTTTCAAATTCAGAGCATTTATATGAGTTCAAATTGATGTACTTTTTGCGATGTACCAACAGTCTAACCTTTTGCATGAATCACTTGTCATATTGTGACTATTTGATCTTTTTCTCATGAGTTTGACTTTGCTGATGCTAAATCAGGTTTTGTTTTGCAATCAAGGATTTGTCACAGACTGAACATTTATATGGTTTATCAGTGGTGTGTGTTCCCTGGTGATACAAGAGCCCCTGCCTTTGCCTGAAAGCCTTTTCACATTCAGAACATTTATATGGCTTCACACCAGTCTGTTTTCTCTGATGTTGTATCAAGGATTGCTTCGTAATGAAGACATCATCACATTCAGAATATTTATATGGTTTCTCCCTAGCATGTGTTACATTGTGATACAGTTGCTCTCTTGCTCACAGGATGTCCTATGCCCCTGCAACTCTTTCTCTCCATAACTGTTAAAGTGCCCTTCCGACTACCATAGTTGGCTCTCACACTTAGAGATAGAGTGCATTTCTAATTTTTAAAGTCTATGGTACCATGCATGCCAACATTTTGAGGCACCTGGGAGGGAGATTTCGTCCGTGAAATCGGGAGACAAAGTTTCCCATTGGAATAAATTGGGGCTGGAATTATTTGCGGCGGGAGAACGTGAAAAATAGCAACATTTTTCACAGAAAAATCGTGAGTGTCCCACCTAAATTGGGAGGGTTGGCATGTATGTGGTACCCTATACACCAGATGTAGGCACAGAACTCGAATTTCAAGGGGGACAGTTCCTGACATCCCTCCTCAGGATGTTTCCCAACTCAGTGATTAGCTTGCCCAGGGACTTTTTTTACAGCCTTGGGAATTTGTCCACAGGTTGCCACTTTTGAGCCTTGATCCTTCTGCTGTTTCATTCCTTGCTCCTGGCCTTCTCTTTACAACCTCCCTGCTTTTTGTCTGCCTCTGGTTCCTGGCGTATTTGTTCTCCACTACTCCTTGCTCCTGGCTTTAGAGCTTCCGCACCAGTCTCCTTGCTTGATTCTCCCTTGTCCCTATATTGTTTAAGTGGGTGAATAGGCCTTCCTGCATCTGGCCCCCATCCTGAGCATTTAAAATGTCTGACAGCGAGTTTCAGTTCTGGTGGCTTTGCGCTGAGTCTCCACCATCTCAGTCTCTGGTCCTCTGTGGCGGACCTGCTGGAAGGTCGTGGCTCCAGACTTGTAGCCATGTTAGGCTTAGCTTTCCACCCCTGTGTTTGGTGACAAAGGGTGTGGAAGTATATTTCCAGTGTGCATACAGTTGAAATACAAGCAGAATGAAAACCACAATTCGACAATACCAGTTTGCATAATTCCAGTATTTTTCCAGTTTGGCCATACCATTAAATTTACAATCTGTTCAATGTTAGAGCACTTTCGGTTTGGCATACCCCATCTGCTCACAGGTTGCACATTCCAGTATATTGGCAGATCACATAATCAAAGAAAACTCCCTGTTTTACCAAACTTAGGGCCTCATTACGAGTTGGGCGGTGATGAGGGCGTTAATTCTGGCAGACGGAATTACCGTAACCGCTGTGGTGACCAGCAGAATTATCGGCGCATTACAAGTTGATGCGATCGCACACACACACCATCAGCACCTACGGTAATTCTGTCTGGCGGAATTGCCACCTTAAATCAAGTTTGGATGGTAATTCTGCCCACAACAGCAGAATTACCATTACTGCCAGTCAACTCTGCGCAAATTCTGCCACAGGTACTACTGCTGGCGGAAATATCGTCATCGCAGTAACAGGAGGTCTGGCAGCAGCCATCTTTGACAATCCAACCCGCCATGAATCTCCCTTTTTCAGTTGCCATCCGAAGACAGGAGCCCAGGGAAGATGACACATGAGGCTGCACAAGGTGAAATTCAGCGAGGGTGAGCTTCATGTGCTTGCAGATGAGGTGGTGGCTTATGCTGATGAGCTCTATGGCACCAGAAACCAGGGGACCTCTGGCCAGAGGAAGGCAGCCATCTGTTCCAGCATTAGGGACACGGTTGCAGCATTGGGCATTGTCCCACGGGAGAGCAAGGACTGCCACAAGTGTTGGAATGACCTGGGGGCCAGCATCTGCAACCTCTTTGAAAAAACATAAGACGTGTGACTTCTGTCAGGAGGCAGCACAGTCGAGCCCCTTGCCCTGAACCCATGGGAGGAGAAAACCAGCAACACTCTCCACATCAAAGGGATATATGGCATTGGGAGTGCAGAAGTGGGAGCAAGCAGCCAAGGTGATGCTGGTAGATATGAATGGTCCCTCGCCCATGAGAATTTGCTGGCCAAGAGCTCATGCTATGCGTTTTTCCCCCAGCATAGATGGGCCCAATGGAAAGGGGAATGGCCAACAACATGGCAATGTGTACAAAGGCCCTGCTACCACATGTGAATGCGAGGGAAGGTGGGATAATGTGTAAATACACCAGCCACTGGAACAAATGGCTTGAGCCATGGTGTTGACACCTGCACCCACCCATCTGTTCCTGACTCCTCCTCATCAACTGAGGCAGACAGCCATTCCCATTGCCAGGGTGCTCTGGTTACAAGGAGTGATTGTAGTGAAACATCCGATTCAGATGACACAGGGTTCAGGTACTCCTGCTTCAGCCCTGGCCCTCTCCATAGCCCACAGGCTCTACCGCAGCATTCACTAGATGCCATCTGGAAGAGGCTGGACACAACGGAGTGCCACAAGATGAACATGGAAAATATGGCAGAGATGCAGATGCAGCATTTGCATGCCTTAAGGGACTCTGTGCAGGGATCCTCACAGAGAATAGCCAGATCATTCGACTCCAAGTGCAGCCAATTGTCAATTGTGCCTGCCGCAAATACAAGTGTGTCTCATAGGGCGAGGGAGCTCACCAAGGGCATTTTGGCATTTGCCGAAGCTTTGCATGCCAGCATGCACCTCACATTGCAATACATTCGGGCGAGGACTCTGAGCCTTCCACCTCCATCACCCCAACTGAGTGTTCATTGGCTGGGAGCCCACAGCGCTGCTTCTTGGGCAATGTGGTCTGTACACTGCCCAAGCAGTCTGGGTGAGCACAAGGGAGTTGGGTATGGGTATTGGGGATGTGGGAGGTGTGTGGGAATGGATGTTGTGGATGGAGGAGGTGGGTGGGTATGGGTGTTAGGATGGGGAAGTGCATGCGGATGGGTGTTGGGGATGTGGGTAAGTGTGGGTGTTGGGAGAGGTGGGTGGGTATGAATGTTGGGAGAGGTGGGTGGCTATGGATGTTGGGGGTTGGATGTTTTGCACAGTTCACAATAAAACACATGTGAGGTTCCTGAGTGGGTAAGAGTGCATTAGCTCAAAAGGAGCTCCCATTTGGAAAGTCGGGACAAAATTCAGATCCCAGACCAGCATGATGAAAGTAGCCAGGAGAAAGGTATTGGTAAGGTCTTCAAGGAATTGCATCACAATTGGCATCATGACGCATGATCCTTGTTCAGGATTGGTTTAAAAATGGAAAGCGCAATCAGGTATCCCTAAACGTTAGTCACCTATAATCCCTATCAAGCAAGGTTCAAAATAAAGTATAGTGTCGTTGGTGTGTTGCACAGGTAATGGTCTAGCTCATTGGCTCTACAGCAGTTGCATAGTTTTGTCCAACTGCAGCAGTATAGGACTTTGGCCGCCGACGTTGTGGCCAAAAGCAACACCTCCATGATGTCTTTGGCGAGTTCCATTCTCTGTATTTCAACCACTCCGTAGCCTCGTGTGAAGATTGAGGGTGTTGATGCTCTGATGGAGAGCAAGTCAGCTCACTGAAGAACATGCCATGAAGGGCAAATGGCCATGCCCAGAAGGTACTTCTGGCCTAATCTAGGACAATCAGGATCATGGTTGCCTCGTACCGCCTCAACCTACTGATGACATGAGAGATGATGCAGATCGGCAGGAATGCATACAAAAGTAGAAAATTCCAGTCCACCCCAAACGTGTTCCCCAGTGCTCCTCTTAGGGGAAATTTCCTAGAGCAGAAACACTCAAGCTTCCTGTTGGAACTGAATGCAAACAGATACATTGGAAGGGTTCCTCAGAGGGTGAAGATCTCTGAAAGGACTTCCTGGCCCAATTTCCACTTGTGGGCGACCGAGCCCAGCCTGCTCGGGCATACTCTCTTGTGTTCTCCATCCCTGCTAGATGGACTGCTGACAAGGAGATGCCATTCTGTAATGCCCATAGCAAGAACTTTATTGCCTCCCTGCACAGAGGTGGCGACTACACGCCCCTTCTTGTTGAGGTTGTGCATGGCAAAAAAAGCCATCAGGTCCAGTTTGATAGCCTTGAGCTTCAACAGGTTTATGTGGAGTTTTGTCTCTGCTCACCCTTCAGCTCGTTCAGGTGTGTGCCCTTCAAGGAGCTGTCCGTAACCATGGTCACCTCCGGCCACGGGTGTCAAAAAGGTTCTTCTGCCAGGAATTTCTCTCTGCGGGCCCACCACAAGAGATCCTGTTGAGACCTTGTCTGGGATCTGAGAAAGGTCCATCATACTGCCAGAGAATAGTGGGCACAGAAGTCAGGGCCCAATGAAGTGATCTCATTCTCAGTCAATCCTCTGGCACCAGGACACTTCAGGGTGTCACTATACCCAGCAAACCTAGACTGTCCAGGACAAGCAGTGTGTGAGGACATCTTGCAATTTTGTGACCATATGTTGTACGTGCAGCTCCCTGACCTTAGAGGGAAACCCCAGGAGGAATACAGAACCGCTTCATTTGCAAGGGCGTCATTTGGAATCTCTTGAAGTTGTGGGAGAAGCCCAGATTGTGCAAGAAGGGTGCCATGTTCACGAGCCTGCTCTGGCATGCAAGCTCTGATCAGCCAATCATCCAGGAAGAGGGAAGACTTGAATCCCCCTCTCCTTAGGCTAGCCGCTATCACCGACAGCAACTTAGTGAAGACCCTTGGATGGACTTAAGTTCAAAGAAATTGAAACTGATAGTCAGTATTGCCAATCACGAAGCTCAGGTACTTCCTGGCTTGTGATGTATGGACACATGAAAGTATTCAACCTGGAGGGCAAGCAACACCAATCAATCCTGGAGCTCCAGGGCCTGGAGGACCTGCAAAAGGATTACCATCTTGAACGTGTCCTTCCTTAGGAACTTGTTCAAGTGTCTCAGGGCCATGCAAGTCTAATAGTCTTGCTTGTACGTCTGGGGCTAATCCAGACTTTTTCACTCAAGAAATCTTTGCGACACTGAGCTAGTGCCCATGGCTCTACCCATGCAGTCTGCTGCATCAGGTCTTACTGGAGGGCCTGGCATGCCACCTCTTTACCATCCAAAATCAAATCCTGAGCCCATCTCTGATTTCACACTGGGGGATATGCTCTGCTACTACCAATAGTACAGCCCACAGAATGTGGGTATATTTAGCCAAGGCACAAGACTCATGTATAGTCTTTAATGTCATGCTACCAGAAGCAAAAACATTTTGACAGTGCATCATACCTTTTGTCATCCTTGTCTGGGGGTAAAGATGGGTAGGCACTTGTCTTTGTTCCATAAGTGGGAGCTCGCACTGTAAGGGAGGCATGGTATCATACGTATGACACTGACACAAAAGGTACAATTTTTAAAACCTTTATTAAAGTTTCAATGGGGTTGGAGAAACTCCTACTTTGCCCTATAGCTAAAATGGGAGTAGTCTCCAACATCAAATAATAAGTAAAACAGTCCTAGTTGAGTCCGTCAAAACAAAATGGCCTATATCTTGTACAAAGTGTGAAAAGGAGACTATGTATGCAAAGGAAAGTCAGTGTTCAAATATAAAGAATAAATGTGGCTGAGTCAGCTCTCCTGCCCACGTTGGACAGTACGAAGTAAGGCAGTCCCTGTAGACGAGATGACACACTCTGGCTTAGACTCTTAACACAAAGGCAGTTCAAGACGTGGATCGGGGCCTGCCTGGCCTTCCACGTTAAAGTCTTACTTTCCAATTTAGAAAACACAGTTCATCAAAAAAGTTCACGTCGGTCCCCCTCTGTCAGGCTCATACCTCATAAAGCAGCTTCAATCGGGCACGGACAGGTCATAGCACAAGTTCACATTGGTCTCCCTCATTGGGCTCAGACCTTTCACAGCAAAAGTTCACAGTGGTATCCTTTGGTCGGGCTCGGAACTCTTAAAGAAAACAGTTCAAAAGAAAAACAATTTCAGGGGTCCCCTTCCCCAAGCTTAATTCACCTCCTTTAGGTTTTCCCTTCACCTAACTTATTACACCTTCAGTTTGCCTCTGTCGGGTTTGGACCATTTTCTGATGTTGAAGACTTTCAAATGTGCGTGGCTTCTTCTACAGACCTCCGCATGCGTCCTTGAAACACAATGCAGCGTTCTTGTTTGGGACTCGCCTCCCTCGGTCCTTTGCTCTGCTCCAGTAGGTTCACCTTTGCCCTGGAAGTTCCGCTCTTACTCGTGTTCCACCTTGCTCAGAGTGTATCTCTATGTTCCGCCTTTTATCCGTGTGAAGAGAGCTAATTGGGGTCAGATATATGCACTTAGAGTCAAGTGCCTGACTTTGCCTGACCCAATTAGAGGGACACGCCCAACGCAATATGTAAAAGTTAGCAGTCTTACTCTCAGTTGCCCTATTCGTTGGCCCAGTGTTTGTGTGGAAAAGTGTAGGGCGGGGGGGAGTTGGGACTTCGGAGAATCCTATCAAATAGGAGGGATCATGGGTATGAGAAAGGGGGGAATACCGTCTCTCCCCACTGTCTGTCTCACCCTCACTCCCCAAAGACCCCTCACACAGGTGATCCTCCCACGCTGGTCTACCCCCATGGTCTGGATCTAAAGGCGATGGCCATGCCCTGGACACCTGAGAGAGAGATCCCCAGGGACTAGCATGTGAGACACCCTTTGGTTTCTCACAGCACCACCGAGCTTTCATGCCTGGGGTTTTTTGAAAGAAAATCTGGATCTATAGAAGGAGGTCTGTACTTTCTAACTAGATCTATATGCACAGCAGATGCAGAACATGGTTTCTTCCATATCTCCAAGAGTGTGTCTGTCAGGGCTGCATATAACAGCAGGACTGGTTCCTTTGGGGGCATTTAGTCTAAAACGCCAGTAGGGTCATATTCAGTTATTTATTTTATGGAAGGACCACAGCCCAAATCTTCTGAAACCTTGGACATTACTTTTCTGTAAGGCACATTAGGATGAGCGAATGCCTCAGATTGTTTGAAGTGTATCTTTGGAGAAGTGTCGAGCCCACTAGCATTCTTTAAGTCAGAGGCTAGCTCCATCATCCTTGATTCTTCCTAAATTAGCTCTTTGGGGGCGATCGAGCTCTGAAAAGGTTCAAACCCAAAAATATTTTGGTTGCCGTCATCATCGAAGATGGACTGGAACAACTGCATAAGGTCTTTCCTGGATTGTGGGGCATGCATCAATGCCAAGGGGGAATCCATCCTCTACACAGACTCGTCATTTGATGTGCATGTCGATGTGAGTTTGAAAGATCGAGAAGGGGCACCCATGGTCAATGAAGTTGACACTGCTCAGAGGGCCTTCATAGCAGATTTCCCTGGGGTGGATGCCTATTGGAGTCTCTGCTGGCTTTGTCAGGTGGGGTGGGATGCCATTTCTTTGCCAAACTGGAAATGAAAGTGATGCCTTACTAAATACATCCATAGTTTTAAGATGGAACTCTTCCTGCCGAGGTAAATTTTGATGTTATGTTTAATGCTTATAACGCACCTCAGTCCGCAGGCAACATGGCGCACATGGCACATAAAGACAGAAAAACAACTAACATCACTAACAGACGACAGGAAAAAAAAACTGCAATGGATAGTGAATAAAACAAGGCTGAGGTCTTAATCATAGGTTAACAGGAGGTATAATTAAATTGTAGCTTCTTAAGCCATTTACGGAACATGGGGAGACTTTTCTCTTTATGCATCTCAACTGGGAGATCATTCCAGGCCAGTGTGGTTATAACCAGGAAAGACCGACCCTTACCGCATGTTCTTTTGACCTTAGGACAAATGAGGCGGTAAGTATTACTAGATCTTGTGGATCTTCCCAGTGTTTGCTGGGTAAGGCAGTCTATTAAGTAACTTGGTGCATGACCGTACTGGCATCTATGCGTCAATGTAAGGATTTGAAAAGTGTCCCAATACAGTGCCAATTAATAAGGAACTCTGAGTATTCAGAACTCAGTTTCGTCCTAGCTTGTGTGGATCCAAAGACCAGTAATTCAGTCTTAGCACTGTTAAGATTAAGCCTGTTAGCAGTCATCCAGTTTTTCACTATTGGATATACACTTTGGATGTTTCTACTGTCTTCAGCATAGTCTCCACTCAGCTCTATCCACAACTGAGTATTATCGGCATAGTTTGTAAATCTGCCCCCAAAATTGTCCAGAATATTACATAAAGGGCGCAAATAAATGAAAGAGTGGCAAGGACAGACATGCACCCTGCAGAACTCTGCAGTTAGACAGTCTTTGAGTAGAAGCTGCCTGCCCCCAGCAGACTCTCGACATCCTGCCCGACAAGAAGGAATTCATCCACTTCACGGCTGGTGGGGAGAGACGGCCCACAGAAGATAGAGTAGCCAATAGTTTCTTATGATCCAGGAGGTCAAAAGCTGCTGATAGGTCAAGCAACATCAACAGGCCGGGCTTACTCCTGTCCATACAGTCCAGCATTTCACTCTGGAGGCCAAATAAAGCACTCTCAGTGTCATGATGTTCTCGGAATCCAGATTGTCTTGGATGAAAGATGTTGGCCTCCTTAAGATATTTTTGCAGCTGCATGGTGGCTACCCGATCCATGACCTTCAGAAGAAACTGAACATTAGTGATAGGCCTATAGTTAAGTTTTAGGAATCTAAACCTATCTTTTTTAACCGGGGTGTACCTACAACCTTCTTAACATCCTCCGGAATAGTTCCATGCCGAAAAGTAGCATTAGTGAAGCGTGTGAGGAATGGTGCAAATTATGTTGTTCAGGATAATTTTAGCCACCAGGGAAACGTTCCTGACATCTGTTGGGTGAGGAGTTCCTTAAAGAAGAATGTCTATGGCCCTCATTCCGACTATGGTGGGGATGGAAACAAAGTGGTGGTAATGTACTTAAAGTGGAGGACTTACCTTCAGCAAAATGTTGGAGGTAAATCCTCCACCTTACTGCCGGCGGTAGTTCTGCCGAAATCCCAATGGAGTCTTATGGACTCAAAAAAATGGGAATTTACACCACCCACCACTGCTTGTAATCCTGTGGTAAACCCAAGAGATCAATGGCTATTCTGTTTGTCAGTAGTTCGCTGAACAGACGCCATACTTGGAACGAGGGCTCACGTCTTCTGTTTTTCTTCTTAGATGAAGAGGAGGAAGAATGCTATGAATCACTCTTGAGTGTGATCATTTCCGATAAAAATAATGTGTCTTTCTTGTTCTCTACTGGGATTTCTTAGTTGCCTTGGAGCTCCTACCTTCAAGGGACTTTTGTTTGAAGAGGTAGTACAAGGTGATTTGAACGCCAAGCATCTGAGAGCTAATTTACATGGTCTCTCTTTTAATGCCTTAGGAGTCAACGTCTAGCACAGCCTGCAATCAGCGACTTTATGTCCAGTACCAACACACCAGAAGCAGACCCTGTGAGGATCGGTGACAGACATTTTAGCATCACAATCCTCACATCTTTTGAAACCGGAGGGTTTCAGGGTTTGAAATTCTTGGAACTACATCAGCAGAATGTCTGCAATGTGAAATAACCTGTCCAAAGGAAAAAGTTACTCAGGTTATGGGGCACAGTGCAAGATACTTAACTGATGCCACATCTGGCTTAAAGAAGAGCACATTGGAGTACCTCAACACCCACGATGCATGGTGCCCCTGCTGTTGAAAGGTTTCAGAGATCTGCTGAAGCAGGAAGAATATATCTAAGATGAGGAAATTGTAAGAGGACACAAACCCCTTAGAAATTACAGTTCACCAGGTACGCATCCTCTAGTTCCCCCTTCAGAGGGAATTTCCTGGAGCATACAAACTCACACTTCTGTCAACAATGGAGGTGAACAGATCCACTTGAGGGTTTCCCCAAAGGTCGAAGATTTTTGCAAAAATGTTTTGGGAAATTTCCCACTACTGGGAATTAAGAGCCATGCCTGTTCACAGCATCCACCACCACATTCCCCTCCCTGGCCACATGGGTGGCCAAAAGGAAAATGTTCTTCTCAAAGTCCAAAACCGCAACTGCATCACTACCCTGCACAGGGGCAGCAACCATAGACACCCTCACTTATTGTGTGTTGTCCATCAGGATCAAAACACTTTTACCATGAATTGATGGAAAGAAGGTTTTCAGGACAGGCCTGACTGCCTGCAGTTCCAAGAGGTTGATGTGCAACCTGGTCTGTGCCAAAGACCAAGTCCCTGCTCATGGTGAGAACGGTATAGCGTTCTTTGATCGACTGGTGTAATTTCGATGTTTTCTTTTCCAAGTACATTTTACGCAAAAAACTCTTGAAATATATTGGGGGTGGCGGGAGGTTGGAAAAGTATATATAAGGGCTGGGGGTGGTCGGGAATAGGTAAAAAACATTAGGGGATGTGGGGTTTATGTCAGGGAACCACCCCCAAAAATAAAAATAAATCAATTTCGATGTTTTTTCAGTAAAAAATACTTAGAAAAAAAGCCATCAAAATTACACCCGCTGATGAAATTACATAAAGCCGGTGAGAACCCACGGGTAGGCATTCCAACCTTGGAGGGAAGCCTCCGTCACCAGTGCCTCTTCCGGACAAGGTTGATAGAAATGTTCCCCTCCCTTGTTCAACTTCAAGTTGTGCCTCTGGGCCCACCATGGTAGATCCTGCATGACGAAACCTGAAGCAGGTATGATGCTGCCTGAGAAATGGGACCACTGTGATTGGAGAAGCCATTGCAGCGATGTCATTCGCAGTTCGGGCTCCATGACCAGAAAAAAGCAAGGTTGCATTAGGCCCAGAAGACAGAGAAAGGCTGAGGCTGACAGGAATTTAGAGTTGTGGAATTTCCTGACCATCTCTGTGAAATTCCAGACAACGCCTTTGTGAGTAAAAGCCTATCCACAGTGAGTGTTGAAGACTGCTCAGGTGAACTGAAGGTCCTGAGAAGTGTTTTTCCTGAGATTTCTTGAAGTTCCGGGAGAAACTTCGGCTGTGAAGGTGGTGGTAAGTGCAGTGAAGATAGGAAACAGCCAGCTCAGGGGGCCAAGCTCTGATGAACCAGTCATACAGGTAGAGAAGAGAAGACATGGATCTTCTTCCTCCTGAACCGGGTCACCAACACTGACATCAACTTGGTGAATGCCCTTTGGCCGGAGGTTAACCCTAAAAGCAATATGTGGAATTGGTAATGTGCATCACCAATTAGGAACCTCAGGTATTTTATGTGCCCTGGATGAATTGGCACATGAAGATAACCATCTTGAGGATCAAGAGACACATCCAGCCTTGGAACACTTAAGAACGCTGGAATATTTACTCTTATAGGACCTCAGTGTGCTGAGAAAAACTCAGAGGCTTTTCAGTTGACACTGTGGAGGGCACAACTAATCCTTGGGTCTGACTCCTTTGGGTCCCTCGCCCTCTAACGGGATGGGTGAAATGGCTTTGGGCATCCTTTGTGGCCACAAACTGTTTTCCCCCATGAGTGAAAGATGAAAGGGTCTGAGGACATGGCCCCTGTGAAAAGATGGGAAGATGTGGAAAACGACTGAACATGTGTCTGCTGAACTGCGAGACCCGGTGACCTTGCTGTTGCTTTCGAAGACCTGAGCTTCTCTAAAGATTCATCAGCTGCTGTTTCTATATGCTGTGAGCCACTGAAAGGTATCTAGCTTAGTTTTGCCTGTAGATTGAGGACAAAGCCTGAGGTTCTCAACCACGAATACCTCTGCACTACAAATGTGGTTCCCATGACGAAGAAAGGATGAGGCTAACAGGAATTTAGAGTTTTGGAATTACCTGACCATCTCTGAGAAATTCCAGACACTGCCTTTGTGAGAAAATGCCTTTCCACAGCGAGTGTCGAAGACTGCTCAGATGATCTGTAGGTCCTGAGAAGGTTTTTCATGAGACTTCTTGAAGTTCCGGGAGACGCTCTGGCTGTGAATGAGGTGGTAAGTGCAGTGAAGATGGGAAACAGCCAGCTCAGGGGGCCAAGCTCTAATGAACCAGTCATCCAGGTATGGAAGAGAAGACATGGATCTTCTCCCTGCTGAATCAATCACCAACACTGACATCAACTTGGTGAAGACCCTTTGGCCGGAGGGTAACCCTAAAAGCAATACGTGGAATTGGTAATGTGCATCACCAATTCGGAACCTCAGGTACTTTATGTGCCCTAGATGACTTGGCACATGAAAATAACCATCTTGAGGATCAAGGGACACATCCAGCCTTGGAACACTCATGAACCCTGGAATTCTTACTCTTATGAGTCCTCAGTGTGCTGAGAAAAACTCAAGAGGCTTTTCAGTTGACACTTTCGGAGGGCACAACTAATCCTTGGGTCTGACTCCTTTGGGTCCCTCACCCTCTGACGGGACGGGTGAAACGCCTTTGGCCATCCTTTGTGGCGGCAAACTGTGTTTTCCCCCGTGGGTGAAAGATGAAAAGGGTCCAAGGACATAGCCCATGTGAAAAGACGGGGAAGATGTGGCAAACGACTGAACATGTGTCTGCTGAACTGCAAGACCCAGTAACCTTGCTGTTGCCTTTCAAGACTTGAGCTTCTCTAAAGATTCATCAGCTACTGTTTCAATATGCTGTAAGCCGTTGAAAGGTATCTAGAATAGTTTTGCCTGTAGATTGAGGACAAAGCCTGAGGTTCTCAACCAGAATACCTATGCACTACGAATGCGATTCCCATGGCTCGGGCCACATATTTGCTTTATCCAACCCTGACTGTAGGACTTGAGATGCTGCTTCCTTCCTTTGAGCCACAAAATCATTGAAGCCATCCATTATCTCTCCCATTGTTAGGTGGTTAACCACTTCGAATATTACCTTCCATAAGACATGAGTGTACTTGCCAAGAACGGGGGAAGTATTGATAGCCTTCAAGACTTCACTTCCTTTACCAAAAATGTTCTTCCAAAGCAATCCAAACTTCTTGCTCTGACCATGCAGAGGGAGAGATGGGATTGTCAAGGACTCTAACTCTGTTCGCATTTTATTGGCCTGCAAAACTAGAATCTGAGGGGAGACATTCTCCAATAAATTAAGCATGTCCAAAGAAGACAGCTTGTTCTTCCTAACCAGATCTTTGTTTACAATTGGTGCCAAGCATGGTTTTTGCAGCAATGTAAGTGTCAGCTCGGCCACTGTTGGATAAAAATGCAGGCTGGTCTCCCTTTGAGGCCCCTTATTGAGGATGGCCATCAATTCATACTACTGGACAGGCTTGAAGATGCCCAGAGCTCCAAAACCTCAGCCCCTTTCTGTATTGTCTGCTATGGGATTCTATCATAGATGAGGAATCCGTGGGAGGAAGGAATACATTAGGAGAACAAATCACTTAGCTATCAGTAATGTTTTTTTCTGATTGATGTTCCTCCCACAGATTGCTTATTGCCCTCCCTACATGCCCCTCTAGACGGATAGCTTGTAAACCTATGGTTCCGCAGTCAATCAGCATGAGAGTTCTAGGGAAAAAGGGTGTAACTGAGTTCACAGTGCCTCGATATATACTGGCCCCAACATCATGTCCAATACGAGCTCCTTTGTGCCCCCTGGCGGCAGAAAAAGTTTCCGAAGATCAGTTGCGCTGCGGATAGAATATCATAGATGATAATTCCATGGGAGGAAGGAATCCATTAGAAACGATTGTTTTGCTAGTAGGGGGTCGTGAATAAAAGTCCTATCTGATGCTGGCACATGGGAATGCCTCTATAATCCAGAAGCCAGAGACGTAAAAGGGGCTAATCTCACATGGTATTTAAAGCCACCTAAGAATTCCCGGACAAGATGAAGTAACATAAGCATTACCGGAAATAACAAAATCCCTGTGGGTGAATGATGGGTTCGACATTGTCTGCAGGAAATAATTATGGATGCAAGTACGTATTCCAACAAATGATTTCAGCATACTTGGCATCTAGTGAACAAAATTTTACTAAAATGCATGATGTAATTTAGGATTGGTAGAAAGGACAATTCAGTGTTAACACAAGTGTAATGTGGACACATACAGATAATCCCAAGTGAAAAAGACAAAGGATTATTCATTCACACCTTTTAACACAAGAATACTTTCGTAGCTATAGGAAAGAATTAACATATAAACTTTTTTTTCCACAGGATCACTTTACTATTTAGGAAAGCATTGGAGCATTTGCTGTTGCTGCCACAGCTTTTTAGACCCAAAGCTATTTAGCTGAGAAACATTTTGCTCCATTTACTGAATCCTACAGGTGTTGTTAACCACTGATTATTATTGAGTCAAATAATTAGCACACATGTATTTCTAATTCCTGACCGGCAATTATCATAGTACATCAATAACTCAATAACGTTCATTGGCCTTCCTTTGTTTTTTTATTAAGGAACCACAGCAAATAAATATTCGGCTAAACTTTGCATGACCAAATGAGTTTCAGGAAATCCATAATAGTATGTCTGTCACCAGGCAACAGTAAAGCAGTCAGTGATGATAGGCTTGCTCTTAAAACCCGTTCCAACTTTATCGGTCTTGCCCATGCCCAACAGAAACAGGACAGCAAAAACATTATTGAGCACAGGACCAAAACATAAGAAACATGGCTAAACTATCACCACAGGAGTAAAGCAGAGACAATTTAGAACTCCTGGTGTGACACACACACACACCACCCCAGACATTCCTGCTCTACAGGTAGATTTTGCTGGTAGTGAGTAAAGTAAGATAGAAACCTCGGGTTCCCCTTTGGCTGCTATCCAGGCCAGGAGATAAACAGACAACTAGAGGTCAAGATGGTTCAAGGGTTTTATTACAAACAACAGAAAATAAAGGATTAGGTATAACTGTGGTCAATTGGTGGGGTTCTGCAACAAAAATGCAAAAATGAGTAAGGTGTCTTTTAGGACCATGGTCCTCAGACCTTCCCTTGCCATTTAAACTCCACTCTCTTGTGGAAAAACTACCACTCAAAGTTTGTTAAGTTTTAAAATCCCCAAGCTTCTTTCTTGGCCTTGTATGATGACTTTCTTGTTCTCTGTATATTTCATCCGAACTCTACTCTTTCACCTCAGCTCCTGAAACACATAATGCTTGTCTCCTCCACCACTGTTTTTCTCTCTGCATCTCACATCGCCACACTGCCACAAACTATCTTCCACTTCACACTCTGTACTTCTGACTCCAAATTCTTGTGTGACTCCTTTTGAAGCAGAATGCCTAATTGTTCAAGGGTATCCTTGTGTGTGAAACACGTGAGCGTGTATTGTGAATAGTGATCATGCTAAAAAAACGGCAAGTTTCCCATGTCAGAGCAATTCACTAGTGGAGCATGTCACAGTGCCGCTGTCCAAGGTTACTGTAGGTGCAACCGCAATCTTGAATTCTGAGTCTGACACACTGCAATGACCTCTTTTCGACCACACCAGGTTCTCCGGGTTTTCTTGATTGGGCAAGACGTTGAGCTCCAAATTTGCAGTGGGTCTTGCAAGTGCTGGCAGCAAGGCTTGCAATAAACTGGCCAAGCTGTACTCGAGGCCTTGTGTCTCTTGGAAAACAATCCACTGCCTTCGTGCTATGTGATCTGCGGGCACCATGTCCATGCTTTCACACTAGTTAAGGTCAGGTGTTTAAGGGGGGATTTCTTTACAGCTGACATAGTGTCAGTGTTTCTAGGTGGCATATATTGTTCTGACTACTTCTGATAAGTGGTGCTTTCCTAACATACCTACTTCCAGGGGTTACTAAATGAGTTCACAACCCTGGGACTACCTGGTGACCCCTGAATGCAAGCCTCTGCCCCTCTATTAACCCAGTTTATCTGTGAGCGCACCATGAACTCCTGACAAGTTGGTTAGATGGGATTTACAGTCTAGGTTTATCAACTTCTAATTCTAACCTGTTCTCCTCTGCTAAAGGTGGTTGAGGTTCTTGATATGGGCCACGCACAAGCCTTGTGACAGACAGGGGAGCCTGCAGTATCTTCTCTATACCCACTACAAGGCTGCATCAAGGTGGCAGTTCATATCCCCCAAGGTCACCTCAATCCCATCACCCAGCCACCATTATGGGTCTTCGTCACATTACACATGCCTAATGGGTCCCCATTAAGAACCACACCAGCAGGCAGAAAATGGGTTCTTCAGAACCTCACTCATCCCAACTTCAGGATTCACTCCTGCCTCTTCCTTTCTTCTCACTAACCTTCCCCTTCCATTTTCTTCCACAACCATGAACTAAGAGGCTGCAAAAATTATAAATTACTTTAAAAGTGGTAAATTAATTACAATAATAGAAAGACAAAAGGCATACAGCATAAATAGATAGAAGGATAGAGGAATAGATTGAGGGAAGACATATTAACATGCAGTAATCACTCACTGGTATTCCTGGCTCCCCTGAGATACCTGGGGCCCCGTTCACACCAGAAAAGCCCTGGAAAAGCAAGTAGGCAAGTTCATCAGTACAGGTTATTAAGAGCAATAAATACTTATACATCTTTAATCTCTTCCGTTCGCCTCTCAGCGCAACACAAAATTATCCAGACCACCCCAGTCCTCTGCCAGTGAACATCTATCCCAAAGTGCCTAAATTGTTTTTCCTGATCATCTTCTCTGTGGATGATGTATGTAATCAAAGACAATTATCAATCTATGTGGTATAAAAAAACTTTACAAAAGGAGGACACATTTCTCTACACTTGCAGAATCAGCTGCTGGATTCTAATTGATGGGCACCAACCTACAAATATGTTCACAGTGATGATTTGGAGCAACAGTATCCATATTTGTATTGAAAGTCACTGATGATGAGGTGCACCTGCAAGGGGCCACAGTGAGCCCCCCTCTCTAAATTTGTATGTGTTTTTACCAACCAACTATGTACTCAGTAAAGGTCTCCTAATGATAGTTTGCACATTTTATATACCATTGCAATATAATTGAATACCTGTATTTTAAACATTTGTTTCACAAACATATTAAAACACAAAAACGAATACTATTAAAACGACCTATAGCATTTGTGTAAATCCCTTCCAATTTAAAAACGTGTTTCACCTATTCAAATAGGGCAAGAAAATAATATCAAATACACTAGACTTCCTGAGGCTGAGCCTTGGTGGGGGTAGCATTTAATACCAAGGGTTGGACAACAAGGAAAGCTCCTCAAGGGGCACTATCATTCCAAAGGATTTAGGGTCTTTGGTGGCTTGCAAATATTTTCAGTGAAGGAGCATAAACATCTCTGTGAATTAGCCAGAGTGACCGAGTGTTGCGAGGGAGCCTAAAATTATGCAGGGGGTTTCTTGTGTTAGGCAGAAACCTGTGCAGTTCCCTCTGGGACCACTACAAAAGATTTAAGACTACAGGTGTTTGGCAGTAAACCCACTTGGTAGCAGTCTGTACCACACAGATTCACTTGGTAGCTGTGGCTGAGCAGTCAGACTTCCCTCAAGAAGAGTTAGGCAGTATACAGAGTATTCACAATAGGTCAAAAGAACACAGTAGAACAAGTAAACACTGACCAGAGCTTGGTGTAAAAGAGATATAATTATTTATTTAAAACCACCTCTAGTAAAACACACAGGCACTAATGTTAAGCAGTTCAAAAACACGGTCACTAAAAGATATACACTTCCTTAAAAGAATATTAGACAATTCTTAAGTAAAGCCCCACTTATTTTCAGACAGCGGTGAGCGCTTAACGTAGATGGCACTCTAATAGTTCGTTTTTTTAAAAGGGAGAGAAAAGCAGAGAATAAGTTGAAACAGATCCCAACACTTTCACAAGAACACAACAAGAGAGGAAGGCAAAGTAAAACCGTGAAGTTAGAGTTCAGAAGGCCGGATCCACTTTAAGAGGATCAGAACGAAATGTGTCCAAGGTCACACGGTTGCAGTGCGCAAAAGCCTTGAAAAGGTTCAAAAAGAGTTGGACCAAAGAAAGGGACCAATTAAATGGTCAAGGCGGCCAACCCAGTCCAGAAGGTTAAGGGATTATTATTACCTTGTAGCAATCTTTAGAAAGGGAGGCCTGGCGGATACTGTACCTTAAAGTGGTGAGAATACTCCAGCGGGGGCAGTTGTTCCTGGCAGCGGATGCAAGTCGGTGCTTCGTCCGGGGGAAGAGAGGATCTCGTCGGGGAGGAAGACAGGAGCCCGTTGCACTGCCAGGGAAGAAACCAGCCACGGAGTTCTCAGGTAAAAAGAGCGGTCCTTTTATTCGCGGTCCAGTGGTAAGTGGCTATCCGGTTGCCGGGGTGCTTGGCACGGGCAATTCGACCACAAGACGTCCTGGGATGCGAGGAAAAGAAGGTAAACTGGTTGTGCCCACCAGTCAAGGGAAGAAGCCTCTCCAGCCGGGAGATCTTCTCTGTCGTCGGGAAGTGGTGAGTCGGTTCCACAGGGCTCCACCGGTGGTGTCGTGGTAGGTCGGCTCAGCTTCTCCCTCGTCGGATTCTCAGGTCCTGTGGCGACTTCTGAAGTTCCAGTCCCCAAAGCCCTGCTTTTATGCAGCACACCCCCATTCACTCAGCCTAGCTGTCAATCAAACATGCTAAGTGGTGAGCCGGCCGGCTCACCACTTGGGCCAATCACACAAGAGTGCGACTTGAGTTACCAAGGTAACTCAGTCCAGGGTGCCTAAACCCCCTCCCACACCCCCTGTGGTACCCAGATAGAGTGGCCCCACTTTTGGAGGCTTCTGTGGAGAAGCCCGCCAAAAAGTGGAACAAAGGGCTCGACTTGGGTTGGAGTCACAGAAGAGAACACAAACGCCATTTTAGAATCGAGTCCTGGCAAAAAATACCAACCGGCGAATTAATATTAAATAAATAAACCGGCGGTATGTTCGAGGCTATGAGAATTAAATAATTAAAGTTGGTAGCCTCGAACAATGGGAAAATCCCATAGGGATATATTCGCGGTCGAATATAAAAAGTAGTATCCACTGCCACCAGCCAAAACTCGATCAGGGTGGACGGAGACGTGCCCCCTCGACTAACAGACCCCGGGGCAATCGAATTGCCCCGACCAGTATGTCCACAATATGATGGTTTGTACCGGTTTCTGTTAATAATTTGGAACTAGTAAAGCCAATGGTGACTTTACATGCCCTGGGAGACAGTAGTCAGTCCCAGGGTATGGAGTCTATGGTGGGGTGTCACTATGACACCCCTGTGTCACTGCACGGAGGGTGCTGTGTAACACATAGTAAAAACTCATGAGACCCTATGGGGTAAAGGACCCCATAGCCCATAAAACATATAAACAGTCAAAGGAACACCATAAATCATGTCCAAGAGTGGGAGAAAAAGAGTCTCACTCTTGGCAGGAGAAAAAAACAAACTCCAGAAATCCAACAAAGCTGCTGGGGGACTCACTAGGTTAGGAAATTCAGCCTAAAGAGAGAATTCTCCCTAACATCTTGGTTAGGCAGTGCTAAGCAAGTAAGCAGCTTGTGACTGCATGGTGTAAGAGACACAGAGTCATACAGCCAATCAGAGTCCAGACAGCTATGTGAGCTTAATTCCCACTGTGAGCACAGGGCCATTCTTGAACAGGTTCGGGGAGTTCGGGGGTCACAGAGCTAAAGTGTCATTCCCCAGGTGTGGCGGGCTACACACGAGTGAGAAGCGGATGCAAGAGACATGCATGAGCCACCTCTCATTGCCTGTCATGAACGCTGGAATTGATGCAGCTCACATGGGCTCTACTGGGTGGAGCCAGATCATTAGTGTTGTTTTCCCAAGATGTCCCCTGAAAGGGATTGTGGTTAGTGAAGCAGCCTTCTATTAGGGCTTTAATGTATGCATATTTGGAGGAGACATACCTCTTAAAACAAACATAAAGAGACTGGTGCGGCTTTAGAGTTTAGAGTGCAGCAGTGGCCATGTTGGATTAGGATCAACGGAGAGGGAGAAATGTGCTGACAGAAGCTGCTGTTTGCCACTTAATTATCAGTAACTTATGAGGTGTAGGATTAGAAATCTTATGGCATAGCTATTTAGATGGTGAGTAAACTACGATACAATCAGACAGGTATTAAGGAGCAAGATAACTGATCGCTTGGTTGACTTCGAGAAGGAACTTGAAAGATTGGTTGTGCATGGAGAGCCAACCAGTATCTTGTCGGCTTTCTATGTTCATTCATCTGCCTTTTTTTCGCTGCACTTTTTGGCAAAATATTTTTGCCCGAAAAAGATCATCAGATATTGTTTTTACTTGGGGCCTTAGGTCCTCCCCAATCCAACCCTCACTACCCCTTATATGCCCCGCCCCCCCATTTTTTTCAATTGTCTTTTTCGGCAAACCCTTTTCAGCAAAAATTGCAGCGGAAAAAAAAACGGGCGATGAATGAACGTCATGCCGTTGTCGGAAGGTAGAAGTGGGGGTGGATCTGAGTAGGTTGTAAAAAGGACAGGTAGCAAAGTTGAGGACTTTACCTAGAGGGAGGAAGGAGTAGAGAGGAAGGCCGTGGAGTAGGCTTGAGTAGAAGGCTAGATTTCTTGCGCAGTAGTTAGTAAGAAAACAACACCTTTTCCGAATGTTGAGGAGGATAATATGAGAGCAGAGATAGTGGCAGTGATGAATTGTTGCAGTCGTAGGTCACTATCAAAGAGGACCCAAAGAATGCAAACCTTTGATGAAGAAGCAAGAAGGTCAGGTGGGAAGGAGATTAGAGAGGGGAGGGTAGATGTTAAAATGGATTTCTAGAATCTGGCCTGGCGGATGGATTTTAGGCAGACTCCCTTGTTATATTGAACAGGTTAACTCTGAGAGATTAGCCAAAACCCAATATAAGTAGCAATGGCGACCAGTCAAGGCTATTCTGGGATTAGGGGTCCACAACGAGTCCACACAGTGAAGCGCACAATAGTTAAATTTTGACATGTAAGTACAAAAATACTATATTTATTCTAGGCCCAAAAAACAAAATAGAAAATGAAACAAGTAGGTGATACTATCGCACAACACAATGGCTCAGGACGGCTGGATCCTTGAAAACACATCGAGAATGGTTGGTCCCACCAGTCCAGGGGTTGAAGCACCACTCAGGGTCTTCTCAGAGCAGGTAGTCCAAAAGAGCTGAGCTTCACCGGGGCAGTTGCAGGAAGAGATGCTATGCCTCTAAGGGTGTCTTCTTCGGATCTTCAGTCGGCTGTTCTTCTATACAGGATATTTGGCTCCAGTGCTGATCTCTAGAAATGGCTTCAGGAGTCCTCTTATCCAAAATCCTGGCTGGAAGCAAGTCCAAGCCCACCAAGGGTAAGGATCTGCACCTTTCAAAAAGCCAGCAGTGGATAAATCAGGGACTACTGAGGGTTTCGCCCATGTCCCTCATTCAGACTTTCAGGCACTTCGGCTGTGGAGTGAGACCAGACAGTCCCACCAACTTCCTGAACCACACACACACAAAGGCACCATTAGCCAGTGAAAGCCGGGGCTGTTCCGGGCAAGTGCCTGGCCTTATATGTGATTTCCTGACCTGGCAAGGCAGGATGAAGACAAGACAGCAATATGGCCAAAGTGCAAGTGAAAATCTTGTGGTGTGGCTGAAGTGGGAGCGGGATCAAAGGGAATGTGTACAGAGAGCCCTTCTTGCAGGAACGAGAAAGCATCCCCCTGACTCCTCTGCCAAGGGTACCTACTGGCAAACTTCTGGCACTTTGAATTGGCCGCCGTCGTGACGAGGTCAATCTGGGGAAGACCCCACCTGCAGAAGAGCTGAGACACCTGCACCTGCTGAAGCTCCCACTCGTGGCAAGACCGCAGCTCCCTGCTGAGGGAGTCTACGATTGTGTTCTTGATGACTGCTAGGTGAAAGGGAAGAAGAAACATGTCCTGAAGAATGGCCCTGTGCCACAAGGATTGGGCTTCTAGGGAGAGAGTGGGTGTGCATGTCCCACCTTGCTTCCGGATGTAGAACATGGTGGTGGTGTTGCCTGTGAAAATCTGCAACATCTTTCTCTGAGGCTGCGGCAGGAAAGATTTGAGGGCCCAGAACACCACCCTGAGCTCTAGGATGTTGATGCGCACATCCTTCTTCTTTGGGAGCCAGAGGCCCTTGCCATGCAACTAACCTGTGTGTGCTCCCCACCCTTCCAATGAGACATCCATGGTGACCGTGGCTTGGTACGAAGTTATTTGAATGGGAGCACCCTGAGTGAGATGAGGGTGAATTACCCACCACTGTAGAGCATGCCTGATTGAGGGTGATCCAATACCCTGAGACTTGTTGCCACCTGGCATCTAGGAATTCCTGAAGATGCCGCATCTGTAGCCTGCAGAAGGGGACCAGATGGTTGCTGAAAGACATCATGCCCAGCAGAGACTTAATTGACCTGAAAAGTGCAAAGGGTACCACCGACAGCAGCTGAACCGACCCCAGGATGGCCTTCAACCTCTTTTCTGAGGGGGTCACCAGACATGTCACTATGTTGAGATGTGCACCCAGAAACACAGCATTCTGAAATGTCACCAAGCAGGACTTCGGATAGTTGATTGAGAATTCGAGCTCTGTCAGAAGTCTTATGGTCTATGATGTGTGCTGGTTCACCAGCACGTGAGAGCAGGATCAGATGAGCCAGTAGCCCAGGTAAGGGTAGATGTGGATACCCTTGTGGCGTAGATGCACCACCCATAGGGCCAACCACTTTGTGAACAAGCTGTATCCGAAGGAACACCACCTTTCCCTTTTGTTTACCTTTCTTCGGGCATAGTGGCGACTTCCCGGAACAGACCCTATCTCTTCGAGAAGAAGGGGATTTACAAAATCCAAACACAGGAACGTGAAGCAAGACGGTCAGGCCAGTCTACCTCCTCCTCATCAGATGAGAGTGAGGGGGATAATCTTGAGAATAGCACAGCACCTCTTTTACAATATAACAGTTTGTCAAGATGATAAAGGTATCAATGGGCCTCATTACGCGGTAGGAGGTAGCCATGGATCCATTAGCACCATGGCTACCCCCTTACCGCATTCCGGGTCCAGGTTCCCGAAATAGGGACTTACCGGGTCATTCCAACCTTGGAGGACCCAGTAAGTCCCCATTCCGGGAACCATTCCCCATTCCCATTGAGCCCCCATAAGGCTCAATGGGTATGGGGATGGAGCTAATAACGGTACCGCAATTTGCAGTACCGTTATTAGCTATGAAGTCCCTTAACGGGTCCCATCCATAACGCCTGGTACAGGCGTTGAGGAAGGGACCCGCTAAGGGACCTCGGAATAGGGTGGTAAGGGATTACGGGCACCGGTGACTTTACCGGTGCTGGTAATCCCTTACCACCTACTGCGTAATGAGGCCCAATGACTTTCCAAAACACCTTTTTACCACAACCACATTTCTTCAAAGCAACTGTTTCTTTCCGTATTTACTCGTCTGCTTGGAAGAAAATAACTCCTACTACTACAGTTGGTCTCTTCTGTCAGTGGCAATGTTTGTTCCAGAGTTCTCCACACCAGTATCCCATGTGAAGAGGATTGAACAGTGGTTGCCTATCTTTAGAGTGTCTTGATTGGTGGCAATATGGGTTACAGATTTCCCCAAAATGGTGTCCCAGGAAAGGATAATTGTGCCGTTGCTGTCCTTTTATTTCTTTGTTACAGTCTCTGCGCTGCTGGCAATGTGGTTTATTAGTTACCTCAAGTTGACATCTCATAAATGGAGAGCTGCACCCTTCTTGTCCTCTTTTTGTGTATAATATTTTGGCTGTTGGCAATGTGGGTTATAGGTTTCCCCATGTTGACGTTTCAAAAATGGAGAATTGTGCACTTTTGCCTTCTTATTCTACTTATTCAGTATTCAAAATTGTTTGGCTTTAATAAATATTCTACTCGCATTACCACGGGGTTACCTTCTCTTGCAGACAAACTCACCAGCTTTGTTTGGCGTCTAATCGTTGCTCCCTGCTGCTACGGTGGATCCCCTGCCTATCAGTAGTCCGGTTGACAGCTGTTCCGTACCTGCCACTGTCTACAAAGCCCCTCTCTCTCGAGCCCCACCGGCTTCTTTGGGTCTCCGCATCCTTTAGCACCTCTGGGCAACTAGTGTCAGGTCGGGAGCACATCTCCCGAACAGCTGGGGTTCTCTCCCCACTGCTCACCATGACTCTGCTGCCTGCTGCGCATACTCTGAAAAGCTGCACGCCTTCTCTTCCCGCGTTGGCTTCTGCTGGTGCCTGTACTCCTGCTGCAACTTCACTTTGGTCTCTCACCTGGCTGCCTCTGCCTCTGCTACTCCTTTCCATAGCTGTGATCCATTTTCAGGTTTAAATGTCCCACTCAGGTGGCTTGTCTTAAAACAACTAGACCGCATATTCCCTTTAGTAGCACCTTTGAGCCTCAGTGACATTTGGTCCCTCTTCCTCGTCCCAGTACCACAGGCTTTATGGAAATTGAAGTCCATAATGGATTTGAGTCTTTTATGTCCATTCATTTCTATCTGATTGTTGAACTGGATGTTATCAGAGTTAAGAGATGTTACATGAATAGCAGTTACATTGCTTTGCTCTATTGTACAATATGCTATCAAAGTTCCAGGGAGAGTAGTGGAAACATGAGTTAAAGGGGTCCTCAATTCCCCTTGACGTGAGTGTCCCCGATGTGGTGATCCTTCATAATACAGCACCCAGGATCAGGTAGCGGCTGCCTTCACCATGTCACATGAGAGAAGGCCCAAACCGGAGTTTGTGTGATGATTTCACTAGATTCATCACATACCCTTCCCCTAATGTCACTGGTTTTCACAGCCTCTATTGGAAATCGGGAAAGGAAACCTACATGACCCTGTTTTTTTTTCCTTTCCGATGTTCGATAGAAAAACAATAGGGCTGTAAATTCAAAAACCAGAGCATGACTCTGGCATTAGTGTCCTTTCGAAGACTTAACCATTTAAGGGGTGAATGATCTGTAACAAGTCAGAACTTCCTACCCGTTAGATAATATTTTCAATAGGTCACAGTCTACTTGATAGCTAAGGCTTCAAGCTCAAGAGCTGCAAAGTTCTTCTCTCTACGAAATAGCGTGCCACTGATATAGAGGATAGTATGTTCTATACCATCATAACATTGTGAGAGAACCACCCCTAGACCAGTATATGATGCATCAGTCTCTAGAATAAATTCCCTGTTGAAGTTGCCACTTTCAAGACGGGTTCACTACACAAGATACGTTTCAATTTTCAAAACACTTGGTCCTCGGGGCGCGATTTAAGTTTCTAGGGTTCTGCCTTCCTAAGTTTGTCTGTCAGAAGGGAAGTGATGGATGGAAAGTTAGGAATGAATCGTCTATTGTAGTCGTCCAGGACCAGGAAGGCCCTTAGTTTGTTCTTGGTTTTAGGGGCTTGACTTTCTTCAACGGCTCTACCCTTTTCAGTTTGGGGTTGGACCAATCCATTCCCTATAAAGAAGGTTTAAGTTACTTACCTATAACTATTGTTCTCCAGCATGGGTCTGGCATGCATTCACATGCTCATGAATATTCCCAGTCGGCAGGCTGGGAATCCTCAGAAAAAGAAAAAACAGTTTCACTTTCACCTAAAAACTATATTTCTCCTCTAAACCAATCACTGTCTTCTTGGTCATACTGCCCCCAGCCAATGACAGTCCTCTCCCTAAGCCCCTCCTCTGGCAGCCATTTTCAGATTTGGTAAGCACGTAAAGTGGCAGCATGACCAATAAGAGTTGCAGAAGTGTCGGAGGGAGAGTTGCATGTGAATCCATGCCAGACACATGCAGGAGAACAATAGTTACAGGTAAGCTACTTAAACCTTCTCCAGCATGGGGTCTGGCAGGGATTCACATGCTCATGAATAATTAATACATAGCAGTACATTACACAACTACAGGAGGTGGAAAGGCTCAACAGAAGCAATAACCCTTACCTCTGGAACAGAGTCACCTCAAGTGAATTGATTGCGTAGCACTGCTTGGCCGACTCTGGACTTCTCCCTGGAATACCTGTCGACGCAGTAGAACTTTGTGAAGGTGTGCGTGGACCTCCACGTAGCAGCCCTGCAGATGTCCAGCAGGGGCATACCAGACAGGAACACTGTCGTCGCAGCGACCACTCTGGTGGAGTGGACTCTCGGATGGACGGGCAGCGGTCGGTTAGCCAACCGATAACAGTGCTTGATGCAGCCGAAGAGCCACATTGAAATGGAAGCCTTGGACAAGGACTTCCTATGGTCCACAGGACCAAAGTCATGAACAGTTGTGAAGTCTTCCGAAAACTCTTTGTGCGCGTCACGTAGAACTTCAGGGCCCGAGCAATGTCCAGCAAGTGCAAGGCCCTCTCCGCCGACGATGATGGTTTCGGGAAGAAAACAGGTAACACCAAACACTTGTTGCAGTGGAATTCCGACAGAACCCCCGGCATGAAAGAGGGGTGCGTACGCAGCGCTACCCTCGATTCGTAGAAAGTCAGGTACAGTTGCTTGCAGGACAGGGCCTGGATCTCACCTACACACCTGGGGGAGGTGATGGCCACAACGAAAGCCGTCTTCCACGATAGTAACGTGAGTGGGGCCTTATACATAGGCTCATAGGGAGCCCCCGTGAGCCTTGTCAGAACCACATTGAGTTCCCACACCGGGGCAAGAGCCTTCACCGGCAGGAAAGATCAGAAAAGTCCTTTGAGAAACTCTTTCACTAGCCGGTGGGACCAAAGCAAAGATCTTCCTGGGGACGTGGTGTAGCGGGGGATAGCCGCCAGATGCAGCCTTCAACCAAGGATAGCAAGTATGAGAGGATCTGTTGGGCCGTGACCCTTAAAGGGGTAATCTTCTGCAACTGGCACCACGTAGCAAAATGCTTCCACTTATGGCTGTAGCAATTCAAGGTCGACGATGCTCTGGCCTTGGCGAGGACCTCCCTGAAGTCCGCTGGCAACTCATAATCTCCAAACTCTAAGGCTGCAGGAAACAAGCCCTCAGGTTCAGCGATCCTGGGTTGTGATGAAGGATTGTGCCCCCCTCTAGGGTGAGAAGATCTGGTACCACTGGCAACTTGACTGGAGGTGACGCTGACAGGCTGAGAAGGTTGGAGTACCAAATCTGCCTCAGCCATGCCAAGGCGATGAGTATCATCTTGCATTGACATTGTCCGAGTGTGATGATGACTCATAGCAGGAGAGGAAACTGAGGAAACGCGTACAGAAACAGCCCTTCCCACGGGAAGGAGAACTCGTCTCCCAAGCTCCTCGGCTGGTGGAATCTGCCTGAAAACCTCTGGCATTTGGAGTTCATTGCCATCGCAAATAGATCAATCTGGGGTCTGCACCATTTGACGAACAGGCGGTCCACCTGATCCTGACAAAGCTCCCACTCGTAGTAGGAGCGTGGTTCCGTGCTGAGGGAGTCTGTGTTGGTGTTCATGACTCCCGCCAGGTGGAGAGGGATGAGGAACATCCCCTGTCCGAAGGCCCACTGCCACAAGTCCTGCGCTTCCTTGGAGAGGGCTGGTGATTGAGTGCCCCCCTGCTTCCTGATGTAGAACATGGTGGTGGTGTTGTCTTTGAAGATCCTCACCACCTTGCCTTTCAGAGACAGTAGGAACGACTTGAGGGCCAAGAACACTGCCTGCAGCTCCATGATGTTGATATGCAGATCCTTCACCTCCGGCAGCCACAGGCCTCTGGCATGCAGACATCCAGTGTGCACTCCCCAACCTTCCAGGGAGGCGTCTGTGGTGACTGTCTCCTGGTATGGGGGGTTTTGAAATCCTCTGCCTTGGGCGATTTTGGAGCGGACGCCCCACCACTCTATCACCCGTCGGAACTCTTTGTTGAGAGGGATCTTGTCCATGAAGCTTCCGGACACCTGCAACCTGCAAAGACGGACTAGGTATATGCAGGACGACATCATGACCAGTAACGACTTGATGGCCCGCACTGTGGCGTCTTTGTCGACGACAGCCGCTGCACCTTTGCTTGAATAGCTGTGTTAGGAAAGATTTCTGTTTACTGCACCTTTCTTTCCATCTTTATGGAACCCCTCACACTTTTTGCTTTTATTTTTTAATCTGACCTGTACCTTTTGCAGTACAGTGAAGCCTTAAGCTTCACTGCACTGGACCTTGCTCATATGTTATGGGGAAGCTGATAAGTCCTTCAGGCTGTCAGTAATGGGAAACCTTGTTTCCCTTAGTTGTGTTACTATGTTACTACTTTTGGTTACTTTTGTATCACTTGTGGTCACTTTTTATCATTGTACAATGCAGCTTACACTGCAGTACAATGGGGTGCATTTTTGTTCTGCCCTAGACTAACACTTAGATGATTTTTGCTTACTCTAGGTGTGCTAAAAGGATAGGCTGGTGGCAGCAGTGATTTTTCCCCACTTTTTTGGGATTTTCATTTTAGCTTTACCGTGTTTACCGCATTTGATTACTAACTGTGGCTACTGGTCAAACATGGCTGTGCTACTAGATTTCTCACCTGTTCTTCTGCCATCTTGTTCTTTAGCCTTCTTCCTGCCCTCAGAGGCCAG
Source organism: Ambystoma mexicanum (assembly GCF_040938575.1). NCBI lineage: Eukaryota > Metazoa > Chordata > Amphibia > Caudata > Ambystomatidae > Ambystoma > Ambystoma mexicanum. The sequence continues at coordinate 820,682,261 of NC_090922.1, forward strand.
GAAAATCCTTATAAGGACTTCCAGTGCCCAGAAAAGCAGGAGCTGTTGGTGGGCTACTGGAGGGCTGTGTGTGTTTGCTGGCTGGATGTGGGCTGTGTCAGTCTGAATCCAATACACAAACTGGTTTCAGTGTGTCTGAGTGGTATGCATGAATGTTCCCGCCAGTGGTCCTGATTGGATCCACTGCTGGGGTGTGTGTGTGTGGGCTAGTCCTGCTATTGGCTAGTGGGAGTTTCAGCACTACCTGGCTTTTAGAATAAGAAGAGGACCTGTGCACCCATTCTTCAGAGATCCTGGAGAAACATGAAGGAGTCAAGTATCCTATCCAGCTGTGAGACGTGCGAAGAAACCTGAGACCCGACTGAAGCAGGCCTGGCAACCAACTCCTGCTGCTGTCTTGGAGGGGCCCTGTCTTCCTCTTGATCTTTAGTAGTTTTGCGAAGGAACTACGACCCTTGGAGTGGAGGGACCATCCATTCCCAACATCTGATCGGTGCCCTGCCAAAGGAAAACTTCGGAAGTGCCCTGGAAGCGTCCAGTGGCTGACCAGCTTTGTTGTTTGGGCTACCGTGCTGCCAGCGTCACCGTACCAAGTTTCGGCCTGAAACTTGGGGATCCTCAGTTAGCCCCTCAAGACTACCTCCTGTGAAATGTTGGCATCCTAGCATCACGGGGACCAGAGATAAAAGGGAAAGTCCGACCGTGGCTGCTGAGTCCTTTTGCGTCGCTGTGCACAGTGACCACCGTCTGAAAATTGCTTAACTGACCCAAGTCCAGTCCTGAGAAGGGGTGCTGCATTGAGTTTTTCTGCATTTGTTCGACCGAGAGTCCTTGCAACAGTAAAATACACCAACCGGAGATCAGCTCGAACCTGCAACCCCTCGGAATCAAGGACTGCAGCTTTTGGTGGGAAAATCAAGATCGGGCACTCTTCCTTTGTTCTGCCAAGCCTGGGGAAGAATCAGAGTATGGGGGGTAAGTTACAGTGTTTCTAACCTACCCCTATACTCCTATTATAAGTAAATGGTCTTATAATAAAACTTATTTCTGACACTTCTGGCTTTGCTGTAGCTTGCTTGTGTAAGACATATGGCTGTTGCCGCTACTTTGGGGCATAAGTCTAACTTGAACCCTAACCCGAAGAACCCTGCACTGGACCCCAGAGACCCTACCTGCATTTTTTCCTGCATCCTAAGTTCTGTGGAACTGTATCCTGAACTATTGGGCACAAGGCCCCAGGCAAGTTAGGGCTGGACAATTTTAGATAGGGATCATCTCTGTGGACCTTTTTGTGCATAATTCTTGTCTAACCTTTCCTTTGTAGGAGTTTCTCATTTGTATTATGCCTTATAACCAAGCAAATGTATATATGTATTTAGTTTGTTAGCGTTGTGTGATACATCTACCTGCTAGTAGGCATTTTTCTATAGTGTGTTTTGGCCATAATTAAATAACTGTATTTTTATACATCCTGTCTAAGTGTAATCTGTGATTCCCATTGTGTTACCTCATTGTGGACCCTTTACAAGCTCACCCCTTCTGAAGAATTTAGCCTAGACCGCCTGTCACTGCTACCTAAACTGGTTTGGCAACAGCTTCCCAGAGTTGTTCCAGTCACAATATAGGTTACACTTCTATGCATATGTTCACCTGGTCAGAGTATAAAAAATCAGTCCTAACAGGCTGCTAGCCTCTCCTCTGATGGCAATGCCAGGCAAGAAACTGTACTGAGTCTGGCACCTAGGAACAGTGTGTTCTGCGATGGCGTTAAGCAGGACTTGGTATTGTTGACGGAGAATCCCAGATCCCGTCAATGGTTGGACGGTCGTCTCCATGTGTCCACCGGCCAGTCTCGCGAGCGGGCGCATATCAGCCAGTCGTCCGGGTATGGGTATACATGTATGCCCTGTAGACGCAGATGGGCCACCACTGGTGCCAGGCATTTTGTGAACACTGGGGGGGGGCGACTTCAAGCCGAAAAGTATGGCATTGAACTGGTAGTGCTGGCCCTGCACCACGAAACGTAGAAACATGCAATGTTTCTTGTGAAAGGCGACCAGGTCCAACGATGTCAAGAAGTCGACTTTTTCCAGTTGGCCGAGCATGTTTTGCAACGTGACCATCCTAAACTTTTGGGACTTTAGGTATTTGTTCAGACGCCGTATGTCCAGGCTGGGCCTACAGCCCCTGTCTTCTTTCTGACTAGAAAGTATCTGGAATGGAGTCCGGAGCCCCAGAGCCATTGGGGAACTAGCTCTATCACCCCTTTTCGCAGCATGGCTCAGAAGCTGAGGGATGTGCTGATGGATGTGCTGCTCCTGACGGAGAACCTTGGGTGAGAGCGACCAGCACCCATCTGTCTGTGGTGATCTTTATCCACTCGCTGGCGAACCTCGTCAGCCGGCCTCCCATCGGGGTGCACGAGTGGGGGCCCGACGTCCCGGTCGGTTCAGGCTTGCTTTGGCACCGGCTTCCTCCCCTGCAGGTGACGCTGTTCTCTGCCACAGTAGGCCTGGGAGCGGCCTCTGTAGGCTTCTTGCGATGAGGATCGGGAAGGCAGTCTGTATGATGTGGGACTTTGCCCTGGAGGAGCGAAAGGAAGACGAGCAGTGCTGCTGGAGAGTGCCCAGGGAACGGGCCATCTCTGTATCCATCTTGATGGCTTGGAGGGACTCGTTGACAGCCTTCCCAAACAGATTTTCCATGTCGAAGGGCATTTCCAGCACCTTTGATTGGAACTCCTGATGGAAATGAGTGGCTTTCATCCAACCCTGTGGAAGAAGGTAGACACCGTTCCCCATTTGCCAGAACCCTTCGTCTGCGACGTCCAATGCCACGGTGATGTGGTGATCCGACGCCACTTCCCCTTCCTGGAAGAGAGTGAGGGCTTCCATCTTCTTATCAGGAAGGAACTCCAGGATCGGTCCTAGCTTGTACAATTCCCTGTTGTACCTGGCCAGGATCGCCAGTGCGTTGGCCGCCTTCATAGTAGACGCTGCGGTGTAAATCACCTTCTTTCGCATTGGGTCCATCCTTTTCCCCTCGCTGTCCGGAGAGACCGCAGCCAACCAGGATGGGTTAGCCGACCGTTTCCTTGCAGCAGCCGACACCACTAAATCCGGCGATGGTTGCGACCTCAGGCACTTAGGTGCTGAGTCTGTCAGCCTATATTTCTTCTCCAGCCTGTCCCGCTTGGTCGGAGCAGTGCAAGGGTTCTTCATGAGGGTCAGGCCCTCCTCCCAAACATCATCCAGAAAAGGCACTGCCATGATCGTCTTCCTCTTGGCTTTACGGCTTTGATACAAAAAGCCCTCCTCCTTGGTTTCCTTGGACACCAGCTGGAATATCTTAAAGGGCCTGGCTATCATGGAGTGGAAAGATCCCACCTCATCCGGTGGGGACACCCTACGTGGAGCATCCAAATGTGGCGATTCACCATCTGCTGCGACAATGTCTTAGTCATTATCCGTCATTGTGGCTGTATCTGTTACCATACCTGTGTCTGGGTCTGCTGGGGGGAGAAGGCGCCCAGCGTGGTGGTGGAGGTTGAAATGGGGAAATCAGATGACGCTACCTCTTCTTCGATGGAGGCTGATCAGGGACCTTGGGACCACAGATACCGGAGCCAGAGGCATTCTCATCTGGATCTCTGACACCAAGGTGTATAGAGTCGACAGAATATCCAAGGAAATGTCCCTCAGTTCAGATGGTAGTACAGGAAAACTAGGCCCTGCGCCATTGTCACCCTCCTCTTCAATGTCTTTGTGGACAGTATGCAAAGACTCCTGATCTTCGTGACCCCCATGGTTTGGGGTGACAAAACCATGTCCCAACAGGTACAGTTATCAGCCCCGTACACTGCAGTCCCAGTGCTCCAGATACATGAAATGCAAGGGGAAAAGTCTCTAGAGAAGAACAGGGGCTCTAGAAAAAGAGAGGATATGTTCTCTTTCCCACATTTTTGCTTTGGAGACAGGAAGTGACAGGGAAGGTAGTAATGCATGTAGAGCTGCGTCTTTTGGCTCTAGAGCAACTAGATTACCCATCACATACTTCTCGATGACAAATCATACCAGAGCTCCAGGAGGATTGGTCCATCCCTAACCTACAAGAACAGGTAAGTAGATTTGTAGGGAACTGTGTAGTGTGCAAGAAGTTCAATCTCAGAAATACCATGAGATCGGTGAGGGGGATCTTGCCCAGGCCCTCTGGTCCATTCAAAGAGCTCTTCATCAATTTTGTGGACATGATAACGAGGTATAGTAACTTCAGATTTCTAATAATTGTCATGACTTGTCCATTCTTCGGGTGGCTTGAAGTTGGTCCCTGTGTATGAAAAAGGTTAAGATGATATCTTCTCAGGTTGTGTCTTCTCACCTTCCAAGCAAATGAGGTACATTATATGTCCTAAGCGCTGAGAACAAAAGAGTGAGGAACCAGTTCAGGGATTACCAGTCTTGCACAACAATACAAGTTAGAGACCAGCCGGTAGTATTTGGAGCCACCAGTACGGAGAGCAAGGTATCCATTCAAGGATTTCCGATCCTGAGCAGCAATACAAGTAATTTTACCGCCAGAACTATAATGGAGTCAATGCTAATATTCAACCAGATGGGATATTTCATGTTGAAAGAAAAAGCACAACATATCCAGTGAGCATCACAGAGAGTGTAACAATAGTCTTTAAATGCAGACTTGGCACAATGACCAAATATCTGCAAGATCACATCCAGGATAAAGTCAGCCCTGGGGCTCTTAGGTCAAGCAACCAGAATCTGCTAGCCCTACCACGCCGTAAACTCAAGAAGGTCGAGAACGGGACTTTCTATACTGCAGCCCCCAAACTCTGGAATTCTCTTCCACAGACTCTCAGACAGCACCCCTCTATCACCTCGTTGGTGAGTGAATTAAAAGCCACAATCCACAATAAACTTGACTCTTGAGGGCCTAAGTTTACGACACCCCTTAAACAGATTGAGCTGGACTTTTTTGAAATACCAATTCATTTTGAAAAAAATTAAAATATTGTTTTAGAAGCTTGTGCTCCCAGACTATTAAAAACTACAATGATTTGCCGTAGATAGTATCCTGGGTCTCCCTTTCCCACTGTGATGAGGAAGACTACCTCTGATGCTTTCTGGCACTAGTTTTGGGTCCCAGACCCATTTCCGGTGATCAGTGGTTTTCCTTCTCTCACTGTAACAAGAAAGATTTCCTCTGATGCTTTCTGTCTCTAAGTTTGGGTCCCATACCCATCTCTGGTGTCCAATGGTTTAATGCACACCACTGGGATGAGGAAGCATTGTTCCCTGATTGCTTCCCACATCAGCGGTTCCCTTTGTTTCCCCACTGGGCCTCCTGTGCCCCCGTTTAGCTTCACACAGGGTCAGGCACTGCTCCAGTTCTTCCAGAGATGGGTTTACCACTCTATTGCTTCCAGGAGCCTTCTCCGTAGGCCGGCAGGCTTCACACGTTCATGCGTATCTCCCACCTTTGTGGTTATGACATCTTTATTAGATTAATAGGTCCACATAGCCAAGGTTACACCACCGCTCTTCTTTCCAGGTCAGGCAGAGGAGTCTGCTCCTGCAGGGTCCCTGGTTGAATCGTGCAGCGTCTCACCGGCATCTGCTACTCTGCCAGCTTGTGTCGGGCTTCAAATCTCTCAGGTTCCTCGCTCCTCGAAGACCACCTTGAGTCAGTCTTCAGTTTTCTTTATGTAGTACTGGTCCCGCCTCGGCCTATCATAAACACCTATAGTGTATGATCGCAGGCACTCCTAATGATGCCGGTGAGCCACCTCATGGCAGTTCTTGAAGGTGTAATCTTCCTACCTCTGATGTTCTTCCTCGTCCTAGTCCTTCCTACTTGGCTAGTTTCATCACTATGACAATAGTACATATGTTTGCTTTCTAAAGACGGATTAGAGGTGTAATGTAGGACTAGGGATAGTGTGTGGGTGATGGGATTGCTAGGTCTGCACCCCAGGTGGTCATTCTTGTCCCCAGTGGGGGAGTTCCTCCCCATGAAATCCTCCTGCATTAAAATACCGCTCGGGGTACTATTGGGTAGCGACCTTACCTCCTTAGCCTCATTTAAAGACACTCCTCCTTAGGGAGAAGTGACAACACCTTGTGAATCGTCACAACGCCCAATCATTTTTCTGTGTCAGTTTGCCTTTGAGAAAAAACACACTGTTATGTTTAAAATGAAAGCGATCTTTATCTTAAAAGTGAGGTGGTTGGAGAGCAACACTGGGTCCGGTGGAGCAGTACAGTGCAGACTCCAAAAAATTGTCTCATTAGGGTCACTCGCGCAATTGTGAAAGGATCTTGCTACCTTTTCCTTTCAATAAATTGAGAGCATAAGGACAGAGGTGGCCATGTGTCAAGATGTGCCCCAACCCGCCTCCCGGGAATCCCACGTACCTGAAGTTCTGTCCTTTCGCCGATCCAGGAAAGTGGAAAGCCTGGTGTCCAATCTGGTCCGCTGAAGTGTGGTGAGGGAAGCCGACCCCCCCCCCGCCACTGCACTGAAAAATGAAAACACAGCCAGAAACTGGGAGTCTTATCCCAACACCACAGGGAAGGACCACCCACGTATTATTGTGGTGCTAAGCAGTGCGGGGCACTGAACATGGGAAGCCGGAGAAAGAGAGAACCCACCCCAATGGCAGAGGTAAGCAGAGAGAAGGAAGGAAGATATATGGGAAGGAAGAGGACACGAGGGATCCAGGAAAGAGAAAAAAGGGAAAGGGATGTAAACAGAAGAGAAGACCAGGCATCTAGGCAGTAAAGCAGCAAGGCGGACAGGCAGGAGATTGCAAGGAGCCAGGCGAACAATACGAGAAGGCAGCAAGACAGGCAGGTAGCAGCAGCAAGGAAACAAGGGAGAATCCAGGTTCCAGTACAAGCGTCACCTTCAGAAAAGATTGTGACGCGATGAGCAGCAGTCAAGGGCTGTTTATATGTCCGGTGGTCCGAAGACGTGTTGCTGTGGCCAACGGACCAAGCCATGCGCACTGCGCATGTGTAGAAGGCAGATGCTGGTCCAGCGCACATGCGCAATCCCGTCACCATGGCGGCCCCCAGAGTCTGGGACTGTAACAAAGGGGAATGCTGCTGAGACCAAGGAGAAAGAGGAGCATGCCGCAATGGACCCAGAGGGCAGCAGTGCAGCAAACGCCTGCGAGCCTGCCAGCAGGTAAGGGCCGTGACATGCCACCCACCCCAAGGACCGGAAGGAGCACCAGGCTTCCAAGGACAGCGCAGGTAAAACGACGGACCAAATGAAGGGCATGGCACCAGAGGCCGGCTCCCAGTAGTTATCACAGGCAGCGTAAACTTTCCAGGACACCAAGCAGTACAAGCGGCCACGACTGAGATGAGCATCACATATATCAGCCACTTCGTACTCAAGAGCACGGTCCACCAGCAGCGGCCCAGGACATGGTGCACAGCAATGAAAAATGTTAGCAAGATAAGGTTTCAACTAAGAAACGTGGTACACAGGATGGATCCTCCAAGTCATAGGCAGACCAAGGTGAAATGCCACAGAGGAAATGCAATGCGTTATCCGGAAAGGACCAGTGAAGCGGGGAGCCAGTTTCCTGGGCAAGTTCAGCAGAGGCAGGTTTCTAGTGGAAAGCCAGACTCAATCCCCCACCTGATCCCGAGGTTCCAGGGAGCGATGAAGGTCAGCAGCTGACTTGTATGATGCCTGAGAGGCACACACGTAATCCAATGCCATACGATGAACATCCTGCAATCGAAGAAGGAGGCAAGCACTAGAAACCACCACACCTGAAGTGAAGGGAGCAGTAGGTAATAACTGAGGATGGAACCCAGCACAACAGTAGAAAGAGCTGACTCCAGTAGACGAATGGACTGAGTTGTTATATGCTACTTCGCCCAAAAGGAGGTGGTCACACCAAGTCAAAGCACTGCAAGTATTGTTCCAGAGTCGGATTGGTACACTCTGTCTGGCCATTCATCTGTGGATGGTAACCGGAACTGAAGGCGGTAGAGATTTCAATGTTTACATAGGGAAGTCCAAAAGCGAGACGTATACTGAGAACCACGGTCAGAAATTATCCCATCGGGTAATTCATGAATACGGTAGATGTGCTGAAAAAATTCCAAAGCCATCTGTGGTGCTGATGGCAAACCAGGGAATGCAGGAAATTGGGCCATCTTGGAGAAACAGTCAACGACCACCATGATACAGGTACACCCATTGGAAGGTGGCAATTCCATGATAAAATCAGTGGCAATAATGTGCCAAGGGCGAGATGGTGGTTCCAAAGGCTGTAGCAGTACCATAGGCCGTGTATGACTGGGTTTAGCTTGAGCACACGTTAGATAGGTAAGGACGTATTTTCTTACATGTTTCTGTAATCCAGGACACCAGTATATCTACTATCTAATATCTATGTATTAACTCGGTGGTGGCGAGACTGCCACGATGTCCTGCAGGTCTGGAGTCATGTAATTGAGAGAGAACAAGGAGACATAGATCATCAGTGGGTAGGTACAAACGATTGTTACGAAACAACAAAATCTCTCTCATACTGGTCTGAGGCTGAGTCAGGAGAGTCGATACAGAAGGATCCAATGCAGTAGCTTGTAGTACACTTTGAAGCAAGGGTTGAAATGCTGTCAAAAAGTGAGAAACAGAAGAAAAGATGTAGCCAGGATTGTTTCACGGTTCTTCCTCTTGCAGTGAATGGGATAAGGCATCCGCCCTTCTATTCTGTGACCCTGGGATGTAAGTGATGAAGAAATCATACTGCATAAAGGAGTACACCATCCGAGTACACCATCCGAGGTTCCAGGCTTGTCTGCTGTTTCTGCATTGCTGGGTCCGAATGTACTGTAGGTTATGGTGACTGGTTCGGACTTCCACTCTAAAACTTCCACCTAAGAGATGCTGGCGCCATTCCTTGAAAGCCACTTTAAAAGCTAGCATTTTTTTTTATATTATTGAGTAGTTTTGTTCGCAAGCTGTCCGTTTGCGTGAATAATATGCTATAGGGAGTTCATGCAATGTCTGTGGATTGGTCTGCAGTAACACAGCACCAAGTGCTTTGTCTGAGACATCAGTCTCAACAATATATGGTTTGGAGTTGTCAGGGTGTTGTAAGACTGCTGCCTTAATGAAGACCTCCTGCAGGGCCCGGAGCACCACTTCCACACTACTGTCCAACAAAAGGGTCTTTTGGTGCTTAGAAGACCAGTGAGTTCCCATGTAATCTGAGAAAATGCAGAAATGAAGCTTTGATAGTAATTAGCAAAGCCAAGAAAAACGATGTAAGGATTTCAAGCCATATGGTGACCTCCAAGACAGAATAGCCTGTACCTTCCTGGTGTCCATGTCAATTCCCCTGGTGCTGATGACGTAATCCAGGAATTCCATTTCAGGCACATTGAACTGACATTTTCTAATTTTGCATATAAATTGTTCTAGCAGTCTTCTTAGCACATCCTGTAGAACTGTTGAAATATCGCTGGGGCATTGCAAACACCAAAGGGCATGACGTTGTAATCATAATGGCCAAAAGGCGTTTTGAAGGCGTTCTTCCACTCATGCCCCGGTCAAATGCATATAAGGTGGTAAGCGCTGCGTAAATCAAGCATGGTGAAAATCATGGCTTCATGCAGGGATTCCAATATGTCTGTAATCAGAGGCAAAGGGTACCTACCGATCCTTTACAAGGCCTGAGTATTCCCTCTTTTTCGAACACGAAAAACAGAGGAGAGCCCATGGGGGGGGCGTGGAAGGTGTTATATAACCATGCTTGAGGCAATCTTCCAAGTATTTCTTCAATTCCATTTTTTCCGATTCATTCAAGGAGTATATCTGTGTATTAGGCAATGTGTGTTCCGGAACCAGATTGATTTCACAGTCAAAAGCATGATTAGGTGGTAAAGGTATGTACTCGGGGTCTCTGAAAACATCCTAGTACTGATGATACTCGGTGGGTAAAGACAAACACGAAATGTGCTGGATGGAGGAGCTGGGTTTCTGAAGTGGTACCAGGCTCCAGACTGGAATTGAATGTTCTAGGGAACAACTGTGAGAAGTGTAAAAATCAGAAGAAAAGACCAAGACACATGTTGCCCAATTAATGTGGGGATTGTATTTCATCAACCACAGTAGGCCCAACAACATGGGATGAACTGGAGATGTGATTATATCAAAAGCCAGCCGTTCACAATGCTGATAGATGGTTATCTGAAGTGGCAGAGACTGACTGGCTACCGGACCAGAAGACAGAGAGGGGTGCCATCGATTACTTGAATGTCAGCACTGTGTTGCTTCTTTTCTCTCAGTATACTGTTCTTTAGTACAAATTCCTCATCCAGGTAGTTGCCAGTTGCTCCACAGTCCAATAATGGGGAAATAATCAATGCTTCTGTCTCCTTGATACCCCATGATGCTACAACTTAAGAATGAAAAGTAGGGCTAGAGGCAAAAGAGAGTCAGGTATCATACGGGAAGATTCCATGGTTGTGGCAGGACCCATCGCCTAATCCCCTCCGGAAGGCAAATCCTTCAGTTTCCTATGGGCTTGAAAGGGCGGACAGGACAGGAGGCAAGAAAATGACCAGACTTGCCACAATACAGACACAGGCGGTTCACTCTCCGGTGTCGTCTTTCAGCTTCAGACAAAGGGCTGTGTAATGCCCCGATCTGCATGGGTTCCACACCGGAATCCCCTGCCTCCGACACTGGTGCAACAGCAGGTGAAGTGGCTACTGGTCAGGTATAGGAACGCTCCATCAACTGCGTTCGCTCCGCCTCTCAGCCAGACAGTGGTCAATCCAAAGTACCAGTTCAATCAATCCCTGGAAGGTAGCTTGTTCAGGGATATGGACGAGTTCATCTTTATATTCGTCTCGCAGACCCCTGCGCAAAGTGTTGTCTGTGTTATCTCAGGCCACAAGGATTAGGTTGTCAATGACTTGAAACGACATAGGTCCTTGACGCAGTTCCAGAAGTTGACGCTGGGCAGCTGAGACCTTGTTGGGCATCTTAAATACATCCAGGAATGCTGTCTCGAAACCAGCAAAGTCTTCCAACAATGGACTTCGTGAAGACACATAGGCCCTGATTCATGGAATTATTTGCGTGTAAAACAGGGATTTGCGTGCCATTCTGCCCACAAATCCCCATTCATCAAACAGGGATTTGCTGCAGAATGACAAGCACATCCATGTTGTAGAAGCAAATCATTCCATGAATCAGGGCTATAGGGTACTGCCCAAGCTAGTGTGGTACCTGAGAGATATGATATGATAGGTTATTTATAACGCGCTTAATACCCAGAAGTTTCTAAGCGCGGACCCGGGGATCGAACCTGTGTTGCTCTGAGTCGTCTTGCTTCCAAGACGAGCACGTTGCCGGCGAGCTATCCTCCCGAGATGGCTGATGATATGCCCTATCTTTGCTTTGTCTGTCAGAAAGTGCATAGGACTGATCATAAACTGTATAATGCAATGGTTGCAGAAATCAGTCAACTTCCTCGGGTCTCCATCGAAGTGTGTGGAACTGGTCTGAGCAATTGCGTTTTGGTTAAAGCCGCAGAGGTAGTCCTAGCCAATGCTTCTCTCAAGGTTGTATTTTCGGATCGCAATCTGGCCTCTTCGTTGCGGAGTGCTTGCATCTCATCACTTAGTTCCTGTAGCTCGTCCATGTCTGGGTCTGACGAGGTTGTCAGGCATCTATCAAGATGTGCCCACCGTAAAATCCTGCGTACCTGAAGTTCTGTCCTTTCACCAATCCAGGATAGTGGAAAGCCTGATGTCCAATCTGGTTCGCTGAAGTGCGATGAGGGAAGCCGAACCCCGTCTTTGGACTGAAAGATGAAAACACAGCCAGAAACTGGTAGTCTTCTCCCTTCAGTGCAGTAACACAGCGTTGTCTTTGAGACTTCCCACTGACTCCATTTTCTAGGGCTGACTACTGTCCCCCAGAAAAGGTAAAGTTGCCATTAATTCTTATCCCTTTTTGTCTGTGTCTCTTGGAGCCTTGTTTCGCTCCCTTTACATCAAGACTTTGCTGGTGGCAGTGGTAACTACCCTAACATTTCTACCGCGGTTATCTTATATAACCATGGTATTGTTTCAGGCTATTATATTAGCCTCGAACATAAACCCACTTGACCAAATGCATTTTATTTTGGCTCCGGCTGGGTTTATTCGCCATTTCTTTTTTGTCAAAGTCTTTCTCGTGTTTTTCTCTGCGCGACAAACCGGGGATGATTCCTTTGTTCGCCGTCTTTTTGTGGGCTTCTGCACAGATGCCCTCCTTAAAGCATCTGAAAGTCTAGGTAGGCAGGATGTGAGGGAGGGATCTTCAGACCCCTGCCATGGGTTCCCTTGGTAACCCAAGTTGCATTCCTGTTTGATTGGCTGAGGGGACTGTCCTTGCCAGGACAGCAACCCTGCTGTGTGATTGACAGCCAGGCTGCATGAATGGGGGAAAACTGCATAGAAAACAGGTCTCTGGACTGGAAAGGCAGAGTCGCCACTGGAACTAAAGAACCAACGAGGAGCTGATGGAAGAGGACCCCTACAACAACTGAACCGGCCGGTTAAGCCCTGCTGCAGGTCCGAATCTTCAGAATCCGACGCCAGAAAAGATCCAACAGGAAACTTCTTCCCTTGAGCTGGTGGGACCAACCAGTTTGCCGAAATTGCAAGCCAGGACCCCTCCTCTGGTCGAATTCGCTGTACAGAGCTACAGTGGGCCGGATAGCCTGGAAGGTCGGACTCTGCTTGGCTTTTAAGGATCACACCTTTTATTTGTTGTTTTGCTCTGCTGCTGGTTTCTTCCTTGGGTAGTGCAGGACCCTTCAGTCTTCCTACTTCTTGTCAGTCCGACAGTCGCTTCAGGAACCGTGAGCCTGCAGGAACTACCAGGAACGTCTGCCTCAGCTGCAGCTTCCTCTCCGTTTTAAGGTACTGTGCAAATCTGGTTGCTCAATTCATTCAACCGCAGTGAAAGTGTTTGAAATCTTTCTCCAATCCGAGGGCTTGTCCTTCTCTTCTCTTTGAACTAACTTTTCTATCAACCAACCTCGTCCGGAATCCGTGCCACGAACTACACCACAAACTACCCTGAACTGTATGATCTTGAGTCAAAAGACTTTTGACCCATTGACTTTGGCCCTAAGCCTTTTCTATCTGATTTTATCATTGTAGTTCCTATTGTTCAATTGCCCTGAGTACTTACCTGTTGGTTTGATTTAATTTTCTAATAACTTTGTCTTTCCCTCCCTTTTAAATTGCTGGAGTGATAATTTGTTCCCACTTCATTTTGTGAGCTTAACTTGTCTGGAATGTAAGGGAAGTGGTGTGGTGTATTAAGAGTGTGATTTTTAGACTGCTTATAATAGTGTAATGTTATACAACTGAAGAGCGAAATAAATGTATATTCTTTTACTTGAAAACCTTGAGTCAGTGTTTGCTTGAATCATAGTAATTGCTGTCCTTTGTGTAACTATCTTCAACTGCTCACTTACTCTTGAGATAAGTCTGGCTGCTCGGCCATCGCCACCACTTTAACTGTGTAGTACAGGCTTGTACCAAAAGTGAATTTGTACTGTCACTTGTAGTCTTAATTGTGTGTGGTGTTCCCAAAGGGTACTGCATATAATTCTGCCTAACACTGGTGTACAGCAGTGAGGATCAAAATATAGTAATTGCAGAGTGCAGCTATTACCTTGGATCAACTAACCACAAGGCTAACATCACTAAAAAGCAATATTAATCATGTCTGATATGGAAAGCCACAGTCGGGAGACCCTCCTGAGTTACACTGCTGATTATTTAAGAAACATGTGTAAAGAAAGGAAACTCTCTGCCAAAGGCAAAACAATTGATTTAGTTGAGAAGTTGTTAAATAACCAAAGTCTGGGGAGTGGGTCTGAAATGCCTGACTCTCTAGCAAATGTGGAAAGTTTTGAGGATGATAATATGTCTGTCAATGATGAGTTGGAAGAGGTAGATGTGTCTATGAATGTAAGCCTCTCTGCCCCCTTGTTCGCTCAGCAACCTCAACCCTTGTCCACTGGGACCCCTACAGGTCCTACACTCAGTCCTGAATTCATTGCTCTAGAGAAAATGAGGCTTGAACTAGGATTCAATCATTTAAATGCTCAAACTGAACACAAACACCAAGAACTTAAGCTCAGGGAAATGGAGTTGTATCATGAACTAGAAATGAAAAGATTGTCTCTTGAAAATGCTTCTCTCCCAGAGTCTTCTAGGTCTTCCAGTCCTAAGAGACCCCGTATGCCAAAAGAAATTGTGGGTATGTATGAGGTTAAGCTTGATATTTTGGATTGGTTAGCAATGTTTGAATATAACCATGGTAAGCTATTAGCTCCATGGCTTCCACCGTTCCGGGCTCCATTACCGGGTTCCTGCAATGGGGACTTACCGGGTTACTCCGAGATAGGAGGACCCGGTAAGTCCTCCATGCAGGAACCCTTCCCCATTCCCATTTGAGCCCAGCTAGGGCTCAATGGGAATGGGGAGGGAGGTAATAACGGGAAGATTACATCTGGCCCGTTATTGCCTCCCTCTTCCCCTCGCGGGACCCGGAAAGCACACCTGGTTTTACCAGGCGTGCGATCTGGGTCCCGCGAAGAGAAGCTTGTAATCAGCGCTCCCGGAATGAAGGGGGCCGGTGCTGTACGGCCCCCTTCAATCCGGGAGCGCCAGGGTCGTAATGAGGCCCAAGGTTTTACAGGGAATCAATTGCTTCCCTGGCTCTTCTCTAGGCTACCCACTGTTACATCTGATGTTGTGATGGAGTTGGGGGAGGTGGAAAGTATGGATTATGAGTGTGTGAAGCTAGCTTTAATGGTAGATTTGGGAAGACCCCTTCCCAGTACCTTAAGAGGTTAAGGACCCTCAAAAAGTATGATGGTACCCCTTGGGCTACCTGTGTATGTGAATGTTTGAAAAACTTGGTTGGATTAAGGGTTACAGAGTAAACACTTATGAAGGAATGAGAAATCTTGTTATGCTGGAGTCTATTTTTGATGTCTGCTCTACTGAGCTCAGACAGCACTTGGTTGATTCTAAGGAGATGGATCCAAAGAAGCTAGCTAAGACTGCTGACTTGTAGGTTGCCAACAGGGCTACTCACAAGAATTCTGGGGCTACTCAGAAAAAGGATGAGAGGAAACAGCCAAAGAAAGATAACAAAGAGTATTCTAATACCTCCAAGCCAAAAGAGGGTCACAAACAACAACATAAGGGTAAACCACAAGGGAAACCAAACCAGGCTAGTGCGTCATCTGGACCCAAACCAGATGGAGGTCAGAACAAACCCCCATTCATCAAAACATTTGGGAAATGTTATGTTTGTGGGTCAACTGACCATGTGAAAGGGGATCCCAAATGCAAGGGTAAACCTTCAGGGGTCCAATCTGTCTCCTTAGCCTTCTCCCCAGAGGAAGAAGTACCTATGGCAAGTGGAAGCTTTCACCTACTGGCTGATGAACCCATGAGTGTCTCAGCTAGTGGTTCTTTAGTGTCCCTGGGCTTGTGGGAACAACAGAATTTAGATGTCTATAATTTAAATCCCAGATAATACTAAAGAGTATTATAAATATAGTGTTCTTGTGAATGGTCAGGAAACCCCTGCCATCAGAGACACTGGAGCCAGCATAACTGTGGTGGACAAATCATTTTTCAAGGTGGAGAATGTTGCTAAGGCACCCAAACGCCTCACCAAGTTAGCTGGAGGCCCTGTGCAAATGCTTCCCCAGTTACCAGCTCTCATCCAGTGTAATGATATGACTGTCAAACTACCCGTTAGTGTGCAGAGTGAAGTGCCTGGGAGAGTCCTGTTGGGTAATGACCTATAAACTCTTTGAGTTGTGTCAAGCACCCCCAGGCCTCCCAGTAAAAGGAAACAGGAGCTCACTGGGTCTGCAAGGGAGAGAGCCTTGAGAGGCTCTCCAGAGGAGTTGATAGAGGAAACTATCATTCCCACTCCACAGGAGTTGCTCACTGCCATTTCTAGCTAGGAAAACAGAGGCAAAGCGGAAACCCAAGACCTCCAGGAAAAAGTCAGACAGCACCCCTGTGCTACCAACAAGGACATCCCCAAGATTGTCCAAAGTCACACCTGTGACTCCTACGCCTGCTGAGTCAGAGTGTGAGGTGCAACCTTGTGTGGTTGACCGAATATCTGAAGAAGAATCAGATCTGGAAGAAGACACTGTCTTAGTTGGAGATCTTGACCCTGTTGAACATCCTGAGCTGCAGTCTTTACTAGCAGAAGGTGGACCCAACAGGGCAGGCTTTAGCAAAGGACAGAGAGAGTGTCCTACTCTTGAAGGTCTTCGACAACAGGCTGCTAACCAAGTTGATGGGTAAGAAGTTGGAAAGCACAGGTTGAGCTGGGAAGATGGCCTCTTCTACAGTGAACCAACTGAGTCTATCCCCGGGGACTGCAAAAGAATTGTAGTACCCCTTGCCAACAGACTCCAGTTCCTACAGTTATCCCACAAGATACCTTTGGCTGGTCATTTGAGTTTCAAGAAGACCAAGGAAACGCTCTCTCTCTACTTCTACTGGCCCATGCCTTCTCTTTGTATCTAGAGAAGTCCCTCAGGAGGGAGTTGGTTACAGTCCCTTTGAGCTTCTCTATGGCCATCCAGTCAGAGGTCCATTGGCCCTGATCAAGGAGGGGTTGGAGAGTGCTCCTTCCCCCAAGCCAGTCAGAGTGACTGAATATGAGATAGGTCTCCGGAGGAGAATGTCACACATGGGGGCAGAAGCAAGTGATAACTTAAAAGCAGGTCAGGCTCTGGTCAAACATTGTCATGGCCTGATGGCCAGCATGGTTGAGTTTACTCAAGACCAGCTTGTATTAGTAATGGTACCAACAAGGCAGAGGGCCTTGCAGGACAAATGGATAGGACCCTTTAAGGTTGTGGGCAAACTTGGTGAGGTGAACTATTTGGTGGACTTAGGCAGACCTAAGGAGGCTCCCAGAGTCTTCCACACCAACCGTTTAAAGGCTTATGTCTCGAGACCAGAAGTAGGACCTTTGCTTCTAGCTTCAGCTCAAGAGGAAGAGGAGAGTGAACCTCTACCTGACCTCCTCAGAGGCCAACCTCTAGATGAAAAAATAGAAGGAGTTAATCTCTCTTCTCAGCTGACTTCTGAACAACAGGAGGAGTGCAACGTTCTGTTGAATCAGTTTGCCTCCCTGTGTTCACTATCACCAGGCTTGACCCCTTGGAGCCAGCATGATATTCTCACTGTTTAACTGTGAAAAGCAGAGGTTACAGAATGTCAGAGCATGTGAGATCCCACATCAAAGGAAAGGTCAACAAGATGCTTGATCTCTGGGTTATAGAGCCATCTACAAGTCCATGGTCTAGTCCAGTTGTTCTAGTACCAAAGGCAGGATCCAAGGAGTTGAGAGTCTGTGTGGATTATACAGCTCTAAATGCAGTCACTAAGACTGATGACCACCCTTTGCCAAGGACAGATGAACTGGTGGATAGACTTGGCTCAGCCAAGTACTTCAGTACATTTGATCTAAACTCAGGCTATTGGCATATAGCCCTGACAGACCATGCCAAGGAGAAAACTGCATTTTCCACCCCAGCTGGCCTCTATCAATTCAAGGTTATGCCTTTTGGACTAAAAAATGCACCTGCTACACTTCAAGGGATGGTTAATCAAGTTCTGAATGGGATGGAGGACTTCTGCATGGCATACTTGGATGACATTGCAGTGTTCAGCACTACATGGAAAGAGCATATTGATCACCTGGGATATGTTTTACAGGCTCTTGAGCAGGCCCATCTGACCATAAAGGCAAGCAAATGTCAAATTGGTCAGAGTAAAGTGGTCTACCTTGGTCATGAGGTAGGAGGAGGTGAAATAAGGCCATTGCACAGCAAAGTACAAGCTGTGCAAAACTGGGCCACCCCGACTACTCAAACCCAAGTGAGAGCTTTCCTAGGTCTCACTAGGTACTACAGGAATTTCATAGAGAACTATGGGTCCATAGCTTCTCCCTTGAATGTGATCTCCTCTCCAAAATTCCCTAAAAAGGTTAGATGGAATGAGGAGTGCAATCAAGCCTTTGAAAACCTGAAGCAAGCCCTTTGTCAAGCTCCAGTTTTAAGAGCTCCTGATTATCACCAACCCTTCATTGTGCAGACAGATGCCTCCAATATAGATATAGGTGCAGTCCTTAGTCAACTGGATGAGAAAGGTAGGGAGCACCCCATTTGCTTCATCAGTAGAAAACTGAAAGAACCAGAAACAAGGTAGGCAACCATAGAGCGTGAATGTTTCGCCATTGTGTGGGCTCTGAAGAGGTTTAGACCATACTTGTATGGATTTACCTTTGTGATTCAAACAGACCACCAAACCTTTAGATGGTAAATGCAAATGAAAGGGGAGAACCCACAACTTCTAAGATGGTCAATCTGCCTGCAAAGGTTTGATTTCACCATTGAGCACAGAACAGGATGTCACCACCAAAATGCTGATGGTCTATCTAGGATATTTCTAACCGACTAGAGGTAGAGATTAATCCAGGAATGGATTAAATCCTCCTATCCCTTAGTCTGGGGGGCAGTGTTAGGGAGAATTCTCATAAATGGCTGATTTCCCTTACTTAATGAGTCCCTCAGCAGCTTTGCTGGATTTCTAGGATTTATTTTTTTCATCTGGTAAGAGTGTGAGCCTTTTTTCCCACTCTTACATGTGTTTTGCTGTGTGTGTTTTCACTTGTTGTGTGGTCTTGAGCACTGGAGCCTCACCTACTCCATGGCCTCATATTTATCATGTGTGTTACACAGCACCCTCAGTGCAGTGACACAGGGTTGTCTTTGAGACTTCCCACTGACTCCATTTTCTAGGGCTGACTACTGTCCCCCAGAAAAGGTAAAGTTGCCACTAACTTTATTATTAGTCACTTTAAACCACATACCCAGTACACCCCATCTTACATGGAGTACTGGAAAGGGTTAATTCTTATCCCTTTTTGTATATGTCTCTTGGAGCCTTGTTTCGCTCCCTTTACATCAAGACTTGGCTGGTGGCAGTGGTAACTCCCCTAACTTTTCTACCGCGGTTATCTTATATGGTTATCTTATATTACCATGGTATTGTTTCAGGCTATTATATTAGCCTCGAACATAAACCCGCTTGACCAAATACATTTTATTTTGGCTCCGGCTTGGTTTATTCGCCATTTCTTTTTTGTTAAAGTCTTTCTCGTGTTTTTCTCTGCACGCCAAACCAGGGATGATTCCTTTGTTCGCTGTCTTTCCGCGGGCTTCTGCACAGAAGCCCTCCTTAAAGCGCCTGAAAGTCTAGGTAGGCAGGATGTGAGGGAGGGATCTTTGGACCCCTGCCATGGGTTCCCTTGGTAACCCAAGTCACACTTCTGTTTGATTGGCTTAGGGGACTGTCCTTGCCAGGACAGCCACCCTGCTGTGTGATTGACAGCCAGGCTGTATGAATGGGGGAAAACTGCATAAAAAGCAGGTCTCTGGGACTGGAAAGGCAGAGTCGCCACTGGAACGAAAGAATCAACGAGGAGCTGATGGAAGAGGACCCCTACAACCACTGACCTGTCCGGTGAAGCCCTGCTGCAGGATCCGAATCTTCAGAATCCGACGACAGAGAAGATCCTCCAGTAAACTACTTCCCTTGAGTTGGTGGGACCAATCAGGTTGCCCAAACTGCAAGCCAGAAACCCTCCTCTGGTCGAATTCGCTGTACAGAGCTACAGTGGGCCAGGTAGCCAGGAAGGCCGGACCCTGCTTGGGTTTTAAGGAGCGCACCTTTTATTCGTTGTTTTGCTCTGCTGCTGGTTTCTTCCCTGGGTAGTGCAGGACCCTCCATTCTTCCTACTTCTTGTCAGCCTGACAGTCGCTTCAGGAACCGTGAGCCTGCAGGAACTACCAGGAACGTCCTCCTCAGCTACAGCTTCCTCTCCGTTTTAAGGTACTGTGCATATCTGGTTGCTCGTTTCGTTCAACCACGGTGAAAGTGTTTGAAATCTTTCTCCAATCCGAGGGCTTGTCCTTCTCTTCTCTTTGAACAAACTTTTCTATCAACCAACCTCGTCCAGAATCCGTGCCACGAACTATACCACAAACTACCCTGAACTGTATTATCTTGAGCAAAAGACTTTTGACCCATTGGCCCTCATTACAACACCGGCGCTAAACCATGGCGCTATTAGCACCATGGTTGGTGCCGGTATTGTAACAAGTCCGCCATGGGGAAGTACCACTCCATTCCAAGGTTGGCAGGGCGGTACTTCCCAATTTCACCATGGCCCTTCCCCATTCCCATTTTCGCCCCATAGGGCATAATGGGAATGGGGAAGGCGGTAAGTACGGTACCGCAAATTGCGGTACCGTACTTACCTCGGAAGTTCCTTTGCGGGTCCCTACTTTAACAGCTGGTCTAGACCAGCCGTTAAGGTCGGGTCCCGCAAAGGGACCTCGTAATTAGGCGCTAAGGGGTTTACGGCGCCGCAGCCTTTTACGGCGCTGTTAACCCCTTAGCGCCAGGGTCGTAATGACCCCCATTGACTTTGGCCCTTAGCCTTTTCTATCTGATTTTATCATTGTAGTTCCTATTGTTCAATTGCCCTGAGTACTTACCTGTTGGTTTGATTTAATTTTCGAATAACTTTGTCCTTCCCTCCCTTTTAAATTGCTGGAGTGCCATTTTGCTCCCACTTCATTTTGTGAGCTTAACTTGTCTGGAATGTAAGGGAAGTGGTGTGGTGTATTAAGAGTGTGATTTTTAGACTGCTTATAATAGTGTAATGTTATACAACTGAAGAGTGAAATTGTACTGTCACTTGTAGTCTTAATTGTGTGTGGTGTTCCCAAAGGGTACTGCATATAATTCTTCTTAACAATGAGCTTCACCTTCAGAAAAGGTTGTGACGTGAGGAGCTGCAGTCAGAGGGACATTTATATGTCCGGTGCCCAGCGTCAGAAAACATGTTGCCAAGTCATGCGCACTGCACATGTGCAGAAGGCATACGCTTGTCCAGAAGCAGAAAGCATTAGATCAACAACCTTGATGCATTTTTCGCAGAAATACTTTCAACAATGAAAGTAAACCTTCAGAAAAATGTACTTTGTCACTGGATAACATAGATCGTTTCACTATATGAATTGTGTATGTTTTTGTCGGCTGTGGCGTTGTTCGTTGCGAGCTCTGCGCATGCGCGCGCATGCACAATTATTCTGAAGCAGCCCATTTCTATTTCTTTGCCAACTAACAGACGGCAGCACACAATCACTTGGAGATTCCCCTCGCTAAGTTCCTGCTCCTAATCAGACCAAGAGTACTGGGAGGAATACGAGGAGCAGGATGAGGAGGAGCTACAGGAACAAGAAAGGGACCTATCCCTCAGTTTCAAGAAGGTGCTAGGGGAATCCCTTGCCAGAGCAGTAGCTCAGGGAGTACAACCCATTCAGGAGAGATTGTTTGCTCTCGAGAATATCTTGGGCAGTAACGCTGGCTTGCAAGATCCTGGGGAAGGTACCTCCACTAAGCCTCTGAATGACATGAATAGGGGGTGTAAGGTTGCCCGGAAGAGGAAGCACTCTTCTACACCCCCGGGCTCTATTAGGGGGACTAAAGAGAAGCCCCTGGAGGCAGCTGACGCGTTTCTGAGATTAAAGGACGCTTTCATGGCCAGATCAGCTTTGCCCAGCCTACCCCAGGGGAAGTAAATATAGGGGATGCTACTTCGTCATCTGAAGAGTTTGGTCAGGAGGAAGAAGATGACAAGACTCAAAGCATGGATAAGGTACCACACAGAGTAGCAGGTACCACCCAAGCCAGCATAGTGGAAGGTACCCCAGAAGACGATATTTCGGATATGTTTGAACCAGATACTATCCGTCATCCACGGTCCACAGAATGGACCCCGTCACCTAGAGTGGCGATCTACAGGGCCCAAAAAATAAGGAAGCCATTAGAGAAGAAGACAAGGTTTAGACTTAGAGCCGAGTGCCCCAGACCTGAGGTCAACGGCAAAGCGCCAGAGACTCCTGAGCTTGATCCCAAAAAGCTCTCCTTCATCTCCAAAGCAAGCAAAGACCTTAGGAAGGGCATGGACCGAGCCTGGAGGTCTTGCCAGGGCAAGGTACTCGACCTCTCAGGCCCCATTGTGGCATTTCAGGCACTCTACTGAAACTGCTCTCACCTCTATTCTCAATTCTCTCCTCTCTGCTCGGCATGCCAAGCAATCTTCCATCCTTATTCTCCTTGATCTCTCTGCAGCTTTTGACACTGTCGATCACCCACTGCTGTTACACACTCTCTCCTCCTTCGGATTCAAAGGCCCTGTTCTGAAATGGCTATCTTCCTACCTCTCCTCTCGTTCCTTTACTGTCTCATGGGGGGGCCATACCTCTTCTTCCTTCCCTCTCTTATACGGTGTTCCTCAAGGCTCTGTACTTGGTCCTTTCCTCTTCTCTCTTTACACCTCCCTCATTGCCCCTGTTATCTCCTCCTTTGATTTCTCCCATCACTTCTATGCTGATGATACTCAACTCTTTCTCTCTTTCTCCTCCTTCACACCTGACCATCTTAAACTCTCCTCCTGTCTCACAGCCATCAAAAACTGGCTGTCCTCCCGCTTCCTCTCTCTTAATACTGATAAAACTGAAGTCCTTTTCTTCCCTTCTAACACACTTCCTCCTCCCTCTCCTCCCCCTTTCATCCACTTTCTTCCCTCCAACCTCCCTATCTCCTCCCATGCTCGCGATCTAGGCGTTCTATTTGACTTCTCTCTCACCTTTTCACAACACATTTCACTTACCTCTCGCTCCTGCCGATACCACCTCTACAACATTCGCAAAATCCGTCCCTCCCACACATTCCATGCGACCAAACTCCTTATCTCCTCTCTCATCTTTTCCCGACTATTCAACTGCTCCCCCTTAATCTTTGGACTTCCTGTATCTCAGCTTGCCCCCCTTAAATCCATTTACCACTCCGCTGTTCGTACTCTTTGTCGCCTTACCTCCCGTGACTCCATCTCCTCCTCGCTCTCTCACCTTCGCTGGCTACCTTTCCACTTACAGTTAAAATTCTGCCTTCTCTGCCTTGTTTTCAAATCCCTACATGGTCTTGCTCCTCCTTATCTCTCCTCCCTTCTCACCTTTTACTCCCCCCTCTCGCTCACTTCGTTCTGCTGACCATTTCCTCCTCACTGTACCTCCTTCCCCCTGTGCTTCCTCCCGGTTCCGCTCCTTCCAACTCCTTGCTCCTCTTCACTGGAACTCACACCTCCTCTCAATCCGCTCTTCCACGACCCTCCCCTCATTTCGCACTTCCCTTAAATCCCTTCTCCTCCGTTCTCCACCTTGAAGGCCTCCCCTGTCCTCTCTTCCTCCCCCCTTATTTCCCTCTTCTAACTCCTCTCTACCCACTCCCATTTCACTCTCTCTCCCTTCTATTTTTCATTTGTTCTATCCTTCTCTGGACCCCCCTCACCAATCCTACTCCCACTCCACTTCTCCTCCCCCTCAGTTAATTGCTCTTTGCACTGTTTTGTTGTCGAATGATTCATAATGTAATTTTTGCTCCCAATGTTTGTTGTTGTTCACTGTATGAGTTGTTCCA
This sequence comes from Ambystoma mexicanum, assembly GCF_040938575.1. Taxonomy (NCBI): domain Eukaryota; kingdom Metazoa; phylum Chordata; class Amphibia; order Caudata; family Ambystomatidae; genus Ambystoma; species Ambystoma mexicanum. The sequence continues at coordinate 820,705,918 of NC_090922.1, forward strand.
TTGTACAGTGCCTGGTGTAAGGCGCTCTATAAATAAACAAATCAATCAATCAAATCAATTATGGACTTGGCAGAAAGATCAAAGGATACGGGCAAACCAGTGGACCCCAACGTCCTTGCGAACTGGGCACAGAGGGCCGTGTGCATGCTCGGCAACGCTAACTCAGCCATGTCAGCAGCGAGAAGAAGATCCATGCTACTCAAGATAGACGGCAAGTTAGGCGATCTAGCCTCTTATGAGGCAGGAGAGGGCGCACAAGGACTCCTCTTCGGTGACACCTTCGTAAAAGAGATGAGTAGGTTTGTGGGGACCTACGCTGTTCTAGAGAAGGCTCAGGCTTCGATCAAGAAAGTATTCCCTGGACAAGTTTTTGCAGGGGCCGTTCGATTCAGAGGCCGTTCGACCGGCCGCTTTAACACAAACAGAAGGCCGCAAGGACCAAGAGCCCAATACAGGGAGTCACGCCAGCAAGATGCGTTCTTCCTGAATCGCGGTAGAGGATTCAGAGGAAGAGGCTATTTCAGGCACCAAGGTAGCAATCCAGGTGAGAGAGCGCAGCATGAAATACCCACCGGTAGGGGGAAGGACGCAGCTATTTATGCACAGTTGGCGAGAGCTTTCTTCAGACGCCTGGATTCTCCAGACAGCGCAGGGATATCATCTAGATTTCATGAGCTTACCGATCCAGGAGAGGCCTCTGCCACGCATTATATGCTTGGAGGGAGAGAGGCAGTTATAAGACATAGAGATTCAGGCGCTAGCAGAGAAGCGAGCGATAGAAAAAGCGCAGCCTCACTCACTAGGCTTCTTCAGCAACATGTTTTTAGTGCACAGAAAAGCGAAAGTGCGGCCAGTAATCAACTTAAAACAGTTGAACAGCTGGCTCGTTTACAAGCACTTCAAGATGGAAGGAATCCATCTTCTAGCCGACCTGCTACAAAAGGAGGATTGGCTTGTGACGAGACCTAAAAGACACGTACCTGACTATTCCCATAGCACCACAGTATCGTCATTTCCTCCAGTTTACGTGGAGAGGGCAGACGTGGCAGTTCAGGACGCTGCCATTCGGCCTCGCCTCAGCCCCCTGGGCGTTCACCAAACTGATGAGACCCCTAACGGCGGCCATGAGAGACGAAGGGCTGCGGCTCATAATATATCTAGACAACATTCTATTCATGTCTGAAGACAAACAGAGACTACAGCAACAAGTGCAATGGGCGATATCCCTGATATCAGGCCTAGGATTCCTAATAAATTATTAAAATTCAGAGATGTCTCCACAAAAGAATAGAATTTCTAGGCTTTATGGTAGCCACAAGGAAAGCCACCTTGGAGTTGCCCATGGCAAAGATCAGATCGATAAAGAAGGATCTGAGATCGACTCTGAGAAAGACGGTTATATCGCTTCGGAATCTAGCCAGGATAGTTGGATTACTAGCGGCTTCCATCCAAGCGATTTTCCTGGGTCCCCTTCACTATCGGGCTCTGCAGAGGCTCAAGGTAAAGTACCTGCGCAAGGGGTGGAGATACCACCACTTAGTTACGTTAGACCAGGAGAGCAGGTCAGAGATCCAATGGTGGATCAGTAACATGGAGGCCTGGAACGGTGGATCGATATTTGGGGACATACCGGAAATGATTATAGAATCAGACGCCAGCAGATCAGGCTGGGGAGCGAGATGTGGTCTAGTACAGACAGGGAGAAAATGGTCGCAAGAAGAACCAGCACTACATATCAATTGCCTGGAACTTCTAGCAGGTTCCTTCGCTATCCAAGCATTTTCCAGAGAGAGCGCAAATTGTTCTATCCTCCTCAGAATGGACAATATATCGACGGAACCTTATATAAACAAGTTGGGAGGGACGAAGTCCAGAATGTTAGTAGAATTAGCCAAGGATTTCTGGCACTATTGTCTGCAAAAAGAGATAGCTGTCAAGGCAGAATATCTTCCGGGGCAAAGAACGAGGAAGCGGACTGGAACTCCCGGTACCTGACAGACTCGAGCGACTGGATGCTTCACACATCGGTCTTCGAGAAGTTACAGCTAAAGTGGGGTCCGTTCGATACAGATCTGTTTGCGTCGAGGCTAAACTCCCAACTTCCAAAGTACTTCAGCTGGAGGCTGGATCCGGGAGCAACCGGAACAGATGCCTTCCTGCAATGCTGGAAGGGCCACATTCATTATGCTTTTCCCCCCTTCGCGATGCTGGCGAGGGCACTAGCAAAGGTCCGCAGAGACAAGGCGGAGATAGTTCTGGTGACGCCAGAGTGGAGATCGCAAGCTTGGTTTCCAGTTCTGATGGAACTTTCCATGGATTTCCTGCAGAAGATTTCTCACAGAGCGGATCTCCTAGTGGATCCTAAAGGCATGCCTCATCCCCTGATTCTGGACAAGAACCTCAGCCTAATAGCGTGTAAAGTTTCAGGCGTAGATGGTGCTTGTCAGGCCTTTCAGAAGAAGCTACAGAGCTCATCAAAGTATCGTGGACACCATCCACAATCTGGAGCTATAGTTCCGCTTGGCAAGCCTGGGAGAGATGGTGCAGCGGGAGGAGTGTTTCTCCCTTTTCAGCTCCTATAGAATACATTCTAAATTTCCTAGCGTCACTATCGACAAGCGGGAAAGCTTTCAGGACAGTTGGTGTGTATAGATCTGCGATCTCAGCAGGGCAAGAGCTAGTGGATGGCCAACCTGTAGGGGAGCATCCAGCAGTAGTCAGGTTGATCAAAGGCGTCAAGATGACAAAACCCCCAGAGCTAAGGTACTCAGTACTGTGGGACGTTAACAAGGTTTTACACCTATTCGAGCAGTGGCCTAGGAATGACCTGAGACAGTTATCCGGAAAGCTAGCTACTCTACTCTGTTTAGTTTCATGCAGAAGGGTATCAGACGTGAATGCACTAGAAATAGATAGAAAGATCTTCTACCCAAGGGTATAGCATTTAACATTGCGCAGCGAACTAAAACCAACTCTTAGGTCATATCTTACCCATACTTCCCTGATAACACTAAGCTTTGCGTTGCAAAATGTATTAAATGTTATGAAACAGCGACAGCAGCAGATAGACCAAGCGGAGTGCAGCAATTGCTCATAGCGTGCAGGAAACCTTTTAACACTGTAGCGTCGGCTACCATAGCTAGATGGGTGAAAGAGGTCATGGAGCAAGCAGGCATAGACATTTCTGTTTTCGGAGCACATTCGACACGAGGATCTATGGCCTCAGGAGCTTTTGCAGCCTGCGTTCCGCTGCAGGAGATTCTGAAAGCAGCAGATTGGTCTAGTGACTCAGTTTTCAGAACTTTCTATTTTAAGCCCGTAGAAAATATTGCCATGGCAGTGATGCAGAGCTTTGAACAAGCGTAATGCTCGCCTCCGGTCTTGTCATAGAATGAAGATTGGCAAAGTGCATAGCGCAGGAAGTCTTGAATCTATTAAAGACAAGGAGGCGAGCATTATCCCTCCCAGAGGGAATTACGTTAAAGAAGTAATGAAAGATATAAAAATCTAACATATTTCTTCCAGAAGCAGATATGATGAGATCAACGAATTCCCCTCCCTAATGTATCATCTCTCTTTTAGTCAAGGGGAAGAGCAGAAAAACTCTTGTGATTAATATGAAGGCGAGACAGGGCTGCATAGCAGAGGAGAGAAAGACAGGCAGCGGAATACACAACAGACTAGAACCTACACAAAGACACCTGAGGTTTAAATCATCAAAAAAGAAGATGAAGGCACCTGTTTTCAAGAGGAGTTTATGCCAGTTGGAGGGCTCTCATTGGAGGGCGAGACTTAGGCAGAGACTACAGAGAGCAGAAAGCCTCATGAATTTGTGACTGTTTTTTCTAAAAAGTTCAGTTAAAAAAAAAAAAAGAGAAGTTTATTAAAAGAAAAGTGGTAATATTTGAATTGCTGTGTTTGGCAGTAATAAAGAAGAAAAGCATAATGTTCGCCTCCGTGTCTTTAATAGAATCAAGACTTCCTGCGCTATGCGCTTTGGCAATCTTCATTGTATATGTTTTTGTCTATAAAATATAGCCGCTTAGCAAAAAATGGAATCGTTGAAACAAAATAAAATTACAATGCATTAAAGGGGACACAATTTAATCAATATGTTTGCAGGATGATCTAGCACCAATCCCTATGCCATCTCTGAAGGTTATCAGGTACAGTTTTCAAATATGCTTTTTAAAATGTTACATGTACACAGTGTTTAACTTTATGTCCAATAAGCAGAGGATTAACGGTATCTCTTTGCATAGTTTAACTGATATTGTAAGGTCGACAATCATTAAATCAACCTTCTCAAGATGTACACTGTGAGATCAAAGATTTTTAACATTAAATCGTTTAACAATTTAATCAATGTGCTTTGAATTTGCTATGTACAAGGAATCTACTACTGAAGCGATCAAAATAGAAGAGACACATGGACAATAGGTATACACGAGATATTGTAAAATATGAGTTATCCATTTTATCTGTGATGTAATATTTAATATGTTTTAATGGATTCCATAGTGACATTTTGTTATATATGTATATATGATTCTTTAAGCGGAAGAGCACATTTCAAGTTTTATAGAATTTCAAAATGCTGTTTTTCAGCTTCGTCTGGTGGTCGGAAAATCCAATTTCACTGTTTAAAGGAAAATTGGTAAAAACAAGGGTACATTACAGAAAGGGTTTTGTAATGTTCTTTCTATGGATTCTTCTCCTGCAGATTCTTCGTCATTATAGATACCCATCTTCCAGCTCTGCTATTCGGAAATTCTTCTACAGGGGCGTAGTGAACCTCGATTCGGCCATCGATCCATCTTGTCTGGCTCTCGATCCCAATCTGGGACAACAAAGGGGATTTGCAGAAACTTGTTGAGAAGGCCCTTCAGGAACTGGGCCATGACCGGAATGGTGAAAAATAAACCTTGGCCTGGGGATCTCTTGAACACAGACAGGGCCACCAAATACCCTTTCACTGTGGCAACCAGAAGGCCTGAAAAGGCCAGTGACAGAAGGAACTCCTTCCGGGGGTGGGGCAAGAGATAGGGGCAGTGGAGCGGTCCCAGCACCACGCCCCAAACCTTTTCCAACTGCACGCATAGAGAGATCTAGTAGAGGGTCTGTGTGCAGCCAGCAGTACCAAAAGTACCTCCTCTGAGAGGTCCCAGTCATCATACCACATCCTCTCAAGAGCCATACATGTAGGTTGAGGGAATCCGGGGTTGGGTGGAGCACCCGACCCTATGACTGGGTTAGGAGATCCAGACGGTGAGGCAACCAGTGAGGCGGACAGATGGTCAGATCCAGGGGACCGGAGTACCACGTTGTCCTCACCCAATCCGGGTCGATCAAGATCACTGTCACTTGAAATCTCTTCAACCTACTGAGAACCCAAGGAATGACGGGAATCAGAGGGAAAGCGTAGTGGAAAGGGAAGGTCCAATCCACCAGAAACACGCCCCCTAGTGCACCATTCACTGGGAATTCCCTCAAGCAAAACTGTTTGCACTTCCTGTTGGACTCTGTGGCAAACTGTTACGCTCACCTGGTCTCTGCGTAGGCGTTGGGGCACGGTTGCAGCCCTCCCGGGGGTGATATCGCTCGGGTCCGACTTCGCCCTCTGCGCTTATGTGGTGACTCGTGGTAATAGGTGATGCTGCTCGGGACTGCTCCTGCGTGGAGAATAGGGGGCGTTAGTATGCTAGCTTGTGCGCCTGATCCCCTTCCACACCCCTTCTCCCAAACCATGGTACCCGTGGGATGCGCTGTCCCTGGAAAGCTAAACTGGCTGCTGGCTGTCCATTAGATGCCACTCTGCCCCTTCCGGGACGCAAGTAGTGCTTCTGCCCTTGCCTGGCTTGCGGGAGCTGCGCCTTCCTGCCACAGAGTATATAACGTCTATAGCCTCTGCCCCTGGAGGCGAAGCTGAACCCAGGTTTGGCCCAATGATCTAGTAGCCAACTTGGATTCCTTAAATTTCTCTAAGGATTCACCTGCTTTCTGACCAAAAAGCATGTCACCTTCAAAGGGCATGTCCAGCAGCCTGTTCTGAACATTCGCAGAGAAGCCAGAAGGTTTTAGATCGCCTTGGCGTATCATCACTACCGCTGAACCCCTTTCTCTGCCAATGCAGTCTGCTACATCCAGGCCCGTTTGCAAAGAATACTTGGATACCTCCTTCCCATCCTCCACCAGCTGTAAAAATCTATCCTGAACAGTACCTTCAGGGACGTATCCAGCAGCATGTTCCACAGCCTTCCACAAGCCAAAGGAGTACTTGGCGAATCCACATGCTATGTTAGTAACCTTGAGCGCCATTCTGCCAGAGGTGAACACCTTTCTGTCCAATGGGTCTGATTTCTTTCCCTCTCTGTCCTTAAGCAGATTGGAAGTAAATGCTGCAGGTCTGGTGGAAATAGTGGCAACCTGTATAACCAACTTTTCTGTGGAAGGGTGTGTGGTGAGGAAAGAAGGGTCTCCTCTTGCCGGCCTATACTTCCCTGTAAAATTGGCATTCACAGGGGGAATAGTACAAGGGTGCTTCCATAAGGAGACTAAAGGATCCACAATGGGTGGGTTGAATGCCATGTTATGCTCAACTGTGGGACCCACGTCCAAAATGTCAGTGAGCTCATACCCCTGAAGAGGTGTGATGGCACCTTCAACCCAAGGATGTCAATAACCCTGTGAACCAGATCCCTGAACTTGATATTAGCATGGGTATAGGGCTGGTTCTGTTGTAATTTAAGGTCTGGGGAAGTATCCAGACCACTGGTGTCTTGTAGACCCTGATGTAGGGCCAATAAATCAGCAAGGCCATAGAAAAAAGCAAAACCGCCGGCTCCCGTGTAAACGGGGTCGACTGGGTCATCAACGCCAAATATGAAATGCATTGAGTCAAAGAAACCCAATCTCGACAGCGGCACAAATGAACGGTCACCAGCTGTTGCTGCCGAGGGCTGAGAATGGGTTTCAAAGCCAAAGCTTTTGATGTCAAAGGTTCTTTTGGTACCGAGGTGCTGAGGGATGCTCGGATAACCGCTGAGTGTCGTGCGCCTTTGCCTTAGGGCCCTCCGGCAACCTATGCCTGTAGGCATGACGCCCGAAGGCGGGTTTGATGTCGACGCTGTCGACAGAATGACTGGCTTGGGGTCGGGAGCACTGAGCGCCGCTTTTGCTGTCAAAGCTTGCTGGTTGAGGGCCAGAGCTGCACCTATACCAGCTTGTGCCCTAAACATATCAAGCATGGAAGTCTTAGAGCTTTCCCACTCTTCCTGAGTGGTCATCCCCGCTGAGGGCTTACCTCGATCCAGTGACGAGCTAGACTTGCGTTGTTGCTGCTTCTTCTTCCGTGAGGAAGATGACGAGGATTGGCTCCTGGAGTGGGACCGTTTGTAAGTCTTTTTGCAATGTCGTTCCTTCCCTTTGTCAGGGGTGGGCTCCTCAGTCTCGTCCTCCAAAGCCACTTTCCCGGCCCTCTCATGTAGGGGTTTGGGCTGCATCTTTGCGCACGACACGCAGGCTTCCGTGTCGTGACCATCACCTAGGCACCACAGACACATGTTGTGTGGGTCAGTTAGTGACATTTTGGTCTTGCAATCAGAGCATCGCTTGACGCCCGAACACTGTGAGACAACATTGCGTCAAGGTTTTCTGAGAAAACATAGAATTAGATACACAATATATATAAAAGTATACTCGAGTCGTGTTACCGATGCAGCATGCAAGTGTGCTGAAAAAAGAAACTGAAGCATGGGGCGTAGTGACGTGGTATGCATACGAGGCCTGACATCACTTCCAGGGGGCAATGATCGAGAGCCGGACAAGACGGATCGACGGCCGAGTCGAGGTCCACTACGCCCCCTGTCAAAAAAACTTCTGAACAGCAGAGCTGGATGAAGAATATCTATCAAGATGAGGAATCTTAAGACACATTCAGTTGTAGGTGTTGACCCTCGATCCAGTCCCTAATGGTGTTGACAAACTTACCCTACATAGTAATTCTCCTTTTAACCCAATAACATCCACATTGATCTGGGTATCACCAGCATATGACTGGCCAAACCAAAAAAGGAGAAATGACTTAACGGTATTGTTCTTTCTATGGATTCTTCTCCCGTAGATTCCTCACCTGATAGAAATCCCAATCCACGTCAGCTGTTTGGAACAACTTTCTACAGGGGACATAGTAATGCAGGCATCGTCCGTCAACTTGGCCATGTCTCGACCGCACCACTCCTTGGCTCCGGACGGGACGTCGGTTGTACATATATCATGTGACTATGTCCCACACCGCAAATTCCCACCTTTTTTTCTACTGTGATCAGCACCTTCTGCCTTTTTTTTGCAGAAACCTCACAAGCATTTGTTGTCATCCCACAACAGAAGTGTAAATTGAGAACAGAGACCAGAACACTTTGATAGAGGGGCAGGCTGGGAAGGCGATGAGAAATCTGCAGGAGAAGAATCCATAGAAAGAACATTATCGGTAAGTAATTTCTCTTACAATGGATTGCATTCTCCCACAGGTTCCTCCTCTATTAAGAGTCCCAAAGCAGTACAGCATTTGGAGGCAGGATGAAAGTCTAAATCACAAACCTTTGCAACACTGCTCTTCCAAAGAGGGCATATGCCCCATGAACCATGTCCAGGTTGTAGTGCTCCATGAACCTGTGAAGGGACAACCAAGTGCTTCCTGGCAGATCACTCTCACTGGCATACCCCTTTGCAGCGCAGAAGAGGTCGCCATGCCCCTAGTGGAATTCCTTCCCTGTCTTCTCGTAGCATTCAGCAATGCAGCGGACTATCCAATTTTATTTACTTTATTTTATTGATCATTTGTAAGGCGCTTTATACAGCAAAATTGTGCTTCAAACAGCAATAATGGGAAATTGTCTGATTAGACACCGCCAGATGCTTCCTCGACTGTAAGAAGGCCATGAATAGCTAATCATCATGCCTAAAACTAGCTGTCCAGGCCACATAATAGCTCAGCGCCATTTTGGGGTCTTGCCTGTGCAGTCTTTCCTCTTCCTTGGAAGAATGAGGTGGTAGAAAGAATACAAGCAATTCAATGCTCTGTGATATATGAATGTCTGACACCCCCTTAGGCAAGAATTTCCGTCGGACTTTAAGCAAAACCTTCTCTCTAAAGAAACAAAAACATTGTGATTTACAGGAGAGAGTCTGCCAAACAGGTCTTGCCAAAGTGATGGCCACCAAGAAGCTCATCTTAATGGAAGCAGAGGGATGGAAGAAAAATGAATAGGCTCAAATGGAGCCACCATCAAAATATTAAAGTACCGGATTCAGGTCCCAAGCCGGAACCACAAACGGTGTTGCAAGGAAACACATTTACAAGGCCTTTCAGAAATTGGGTCAACACCAGGATTGTGAACCGGGGTTCTCGACCCAACCCTTTAAGAAGGGGTAGCAATACTTTGAGATGGATGGGGATGCAGAAGATACTCAAACATCAATAATCAAACTAACTCAGGAAGTTGGCAAATCAAAGCTGTTTTATTTGAAATTGTCAAAAACAGGGGATTACAACGGACATCAATGGACGTTCGCTCAAGTCTCCCTCAAGCATGGGCTTAATTTTAGAGGGCACGGGGGTGTTTGTCCCCCCCAACTTTCATGGCACACTATTATGTCCCCATTTATTTGGCTGGGGCACCTTTTCTTCAGAGGTCATATCCCCCCCAAATATTTTCAGCAAAGTTACTCCACTGCCCTCAAGAGTTCTCTCAAAGCATTTCATAAAAAATTACATTTATATAATCAAAATTCATCATCATTGACATTAACCTACATGGTTGCTGACGTCATCCTACGTGGCAAACTAAAAAACCTTTTGGAGAAAGTGATAGGATTAGGGGGAACATCTAGGTATACGTTCCATACTTGTCTACGAGAGTGATAGGGTTTCTAGTATCAGGTTTGGCAACTAAGCCCTCCCCTCAAACAGGTCACTATGAACGTCATTTAATACACAACGTCCCATTGGTTACACAAACTATAAGGCTCTTTACTACGTGGCCCTCTATAATTAGTTGGCATCCTTACATCCGTTAGTACTTTTTCCACTCACGCCAGCAGCATGCAGGCTGGCATCCAAGTGCTGGTGGGTTGGTCTTGAACATAGCTTCCCACCAATAAGCCTACTATCCTTAATCAATCTTCTGTATGCCGGTCAATTAGCCCTTTGAAGATTGAGTTTGTTCTTCATGCCTGAGAATAAAAGGGAGTATAGCATGCTCTGTCTCCTTGCGTAGGTGTGGCTCGTCACGATTATCCATTTTCAGCCATCCACATGACTGAAGAACATTATTTTGAGCTCTGGTGCATTTAAAATACTTGTATTTAATAAACCTCTGACATCTTCATTGTTTTTGTGCCTGCCTTCTGAACAGGAGTTTGTTCTTTTCACACGTTTGTAGATACTGTGTGATCATTCTGGCCCAGAGCGGCCTTGGCTTCTTGTGGCTGGTCCAGCCTCGCCCTTCTTGATTCCCCTCTGTAATTCAATTGCTTTTCAGCTGCGATACGTTGGAAAAGCCTTCCCTTTTCTGGTCCAGCTCTGCTAAAATGCATAGTGGAATCATCCATAGTTCATTCACTCATATATATTTCACTACATAGCTAGCCTTAAGAATACTTTGTCTGTTTTTTTGCATCTGTACACGTGTAAAATGACTTGATATCTACATCTTTCCTGTAACATAAACATCTTCATCTCAACCTTGTTGCTTATCTTTGATACTTTCTTAAAACCTACAGAATGTCTATGTTCTCTTGCCTCTGCCTCCCTTCTGGGTGCATCAGCCCTGCCTCGTGTGACGTCACCAATCTGCTCTTTAGCTCACTTTTCACACTTTTTCTGGTATTTCATTCAAATGGCCGTCATATTGTCGTGTATAGAGGTACTCAATGGGAACCTTGCTTCCAGGATTCTTCTTGGTATTGGTATCTTCACTGGCACTGTACGTATTTCACATTCTGGTTCCCAGCATATAGGCAACATGGGTGCGATGCTTGAGGTGGGGGTACTTGGCACCCTCTCTACACTCCCCCTCTGGGCGATTCATCGACCACTCTTCCATAATACTTCATAGCTAGACATCCTTTTCTCAATAAATGCTTTTCCGGGACCCATGTCTTTATTACTCCTTTCAGGCATCCCGCCGATTTCAAAGGCTCATCTTTATTCCAGGTCATAAGCATGCACTGACAACTTGGACTGCAGTAGATCCACTTTTCCCACATACTTCATATGGATCTTTGGGTACAGGAATTTTGTTCCCTCAGGTACATGGATGCTGGCTTTCACATAATCTTGGATTTCTTCATCTGTTAGCTCTTTAGTCCTCAATCCTGATTCAACATCAATCATCATCTTCATTCCTCTAGCTTTCTTTGCAGTCTTCTTGGATTGTGAGATAGCCAATCTGATCACACACAATCCAGGCAATAGCATCACTATCAGGGCTCCAAGAAACTTGAACATATCTTCCATCCTTTGTGGAACACACGAAAAGAGTGATCCAAACCAACTGCCATCAGCAATATCTTTCACTTCGTCTCTACCATCTGGACATGTAGCTTCGTCAGCATCTCATTGGCCTCTGTCAAGGTGCCATTCTCATCATCATGGGATGGTATGAATGTGCAACATGATTCTCCAATTTTGCAACAAACACCTCCAATCATGGCTGTAATCATGTCCAGAACGTATCTATTCTGAAGAGTCATCAGTCGTATGGCTCTCAGCTCTTCCTTGATACCATTGAATCCCTTTATGGTAGAGTTGATTATCTGCAATAGCTCCCATCTGGTTATTTGTAACCACTTAGTATTAGCATCTATCTGGATCCTGGGCATGAAGATTATTGTGAATATCAATGAAGTCTTACTAAACAATCTGTGCTCATATGGAATGGATTCAAAAGCTTGTATTGACTTGGCTGAGAAATAGTTTTCCCGCTTCATTCGTTTTATCAGCTCCACAGATCTCTTCTTTCTCAGATGAGCATCTGCTTTTGGAAAGTCCCCAATTCCAATTGAAATCACCAATGCTGGAACATTAACGTTCACTACACAGCATCGTCCTCCCCAATCTTGGGGCAGCTTCATGTAAGCTCTGGATCCACACGCCCAGTAGTGATCCATTTTCACTGCTGTCCCAATGTTCATTCCTGGTACATCAAAGACTCTAGCACAATTCTGATTCTCTCCAACTTTTCTCGTGCTATTGTTTCTGAAACACAATTTTGCATTTTACAGAGGCACTATCTGCAAAGGCCCTCTTTTGTCTTCGATCCATGTCAGTAGTTTAGCAAGTCTCGGCCATAATGTTTTACACAGTCTTTCCACATTTTAAACAGTTGGCTGGTAATGACCAACCATTACCCAATCTATGCAGATTACCACACCTTGTTCCCAGCCATCTGGTGAGAGTACTGATCCACAAATCTGCATCTGGCCTCTGTTCTTCCATCTTTGAATTTCTTCTGCAGATTTTCCTGGACTCTCAAGTCTCCGGTTTACTTCACATCTAATTCCAGCACCTTTTACTCCAGGATGTTCGTATCAGATCACATGAATTTTGGTATACGCTCTTAGCCTTGTGTTTTTGTCTTGGACATAGTCGTCTTACTCTGGATCCGTCCATTCAGTTGCCCATTTTAGATAGGCCGTTCGTGCCCATGAACTGACCTCTTGTTCGTCAGAGTGCAATGTGTGATAGACAATGTGCTGTCTGCACATCTATTTCAATAGCTATGAAAATCTTAGATTTCCCCATACTATAAGGCAGGAGTGCACATAGCATTCCTCATTCGAGGTCCTCCTTCCGACTTCTTTCATGTGCTGATACCACATGTTGTTTCCCAAATGTGCTGTACTATCTAGATAATCATTCAACTCATGATCATCCTCCCTGGTAATTCTCTTATGTCTCTGTCTTGCCTCATGAGCTTTTATAATCATCTCATGAAGTATATCAGCATAATTCCTTCTCACTGGGGGAATCCTAGGAACATTTGCCAGTGAACTGGGTGTTTTTACATGTGCTACTGTTGTAGGAACAATTACATAAGGTCATAGTTGTTTCGTAGTTGCCACATCTGCACCCTGCTTCCTCATAGGAAGATACACAGGGACCCTTGCTTTATTTGGGTTCACATAATAGACAGTATGTACTGTAAGCGAAAGAAGAATCACAATAAACAAGATACAGGTATAAATGATATACCAGTAGGCCCACTTGACGCAGCAATAGCCTCTTGCTCGTCGTGGTGGCCTCTCACTGTTAGGCATGTTATTATTGCTATCAATGCTGCCCATTCTCAATCTTTTTTAAGGAAAAATCAAACTTGATTCGGGCAACATCATAAAATACTATGGCATCATCTGGATCTGCTCCACAAGCTCTTCAAGCAGCTGGCTGATTGCAGGACGATTAACAGGATTCCTGATGTACACAAAGGAGTTGTCCTTTCGCCAAACAAAATGAGGATATGTTTCCAGTAAGTGATAGAATACCAAGGACAGGAAGTTCTGAATGTCTTCTCCTGACAGCTTCATTCAGGATTGTTCTTTATATTCTCTCATAAAATAGACGTACTTGCTCGATGATATCATGTAGCAATTGATTGAGTACCACTAGATTTCTTGGATCTCTCATGAGAGAGATGAGGATGTTCTTCAATCAAGAAATAAAAGACCATTCCAATTAATCTGTTAGCATTGTCCTCAGATAGGGGCATTTGTGTTTACCAAACTGTCCTCAGGAAGCTGGAGAACTTGCTCTATTATGGCTGCAAGCAATCTCCTCATGACTGGACCATTTTTAGGATCCTGCAGGAACCAATGAACACTAACAGTTCTCCACACAATCACAGGGTATGCACGAAGAATGAAGAGAAAAACAGTAAGAATAATCCGGTGAACGTGGCCATCAGGCAGTACCATGGGTGCCTCCAAAAAGAAACTCAGTGAGAAAGGAATCGGGGAACTGTTTCCTCTTCCAGTCGTCAAAAAGGAATTCCAAATCTGGCATCTTTTGCTTCTCAATCAAGGCTTAAATATGTCTCAGTCCAATGTTAGCAAGCTCCTGTGGCTCAAGAACAAATATTATTTTCTTTCACTCCTTATTTAGTAGTTTATAAAGAGTGTCACGATGGAACCACAGTCTAATGTACTATTTACCTGCCTATTGGACAGTTTCTGAGTCCTTCCTCCTTGTCATCGATCTTGTCTGCACGTGCTGACCTTCTTCTCCGATGCTTACTTCTGACTGGGGTGCGGGTGAGGGGGACTTTCTGGTGTAGACTTTCAAGTCGCCGAGAAATATCCAAGCTGATCTTCCCAAAGGTTTTACTGCCGAAGGTGTAACATCTTCCACAACGAAAGGGCCATGAAAGCGCGGTTCATGCCACTTGCGAACAAAGTTCCTGATTAACACCTGATCACCGGGAAAAAGTCCAGGCAGTAGTAATTTTTCTTGTCTGGTTGCTGTATAGTCTTCATCTGTGTTCTGAGCCCGACACCCCATCCGCTTGTGTTGTTCTGAAATGACAGAGACGTTAAATAGGCATGTAGCTCATTTCCTAACAATTCTGCTGTCGTCTGGGCATCACTTCTAGCTCTCGATGGAGGAGTGAGGTGTGTCCTCATTCACCTCCCTGTCACTATTTCATGGGGCGTAAGAAGATGGTCAGAGTCTGGCTGGTTCCTCAACACATAAAATAGAAGGGGGAGGCAATGTAACCATCCTTTCTTCAATGTAAGCTTCACTTTAACTATCCTTTCCTTAAGCAGGCCGTTGAGTCTCTCACAGATCCCATCGCTTGCAGGTGATAAGCTGAAGAGAACTTGTGCTTTATACTAAGCAACAAGCTTATTTGCTAAAAGCTTTGTTTACAAAATGGGGGCCATTATCTGATCTTAAGACTTCACATATTCCCCACCTAGGAAACACTTCTCGTACTATACATTTTGCTGTGCAGGTGGAATCTGGATGTGTACATGGACTAGCTTCAATCCTTGAAAAGGGATATACTACCACTATCATATATCTGTATTCATTAAAGATCTGCAGCATATTGACATAGTCGATGTGTAAATGCTGAAAAGTACCATCAGTTCATGGGATAACTCTTCTGACTGTATGCAGTGTATGCCCAGCAGTAAACTTTTGACATATGATGCAGTTTACTCCATAAAATACAACGTGTTCTAGCAGGTTCAGTACGAACCAGTCCTCCACAATAGCTGCTGCAAGGCTTTCTCTAGCGACATGTGCAGGGTGGTGCAGCTGTTCCAACGCCATCCTTAATAAGGCTACAGGCATCACCGGTTTATCAGTGCTTTCCTGTCGCCACAATGCTTCGGAAGGGATAAAGAATACCCCCTCCGTGTCCACCGATCTTTCTCATCTTGTGGTGCTTCCCCTTGAATTTACATCAAGTGAGTCATAGACAAACTGTTGAAACTGTCATTCACACTCATCATCACCACCATTCTTTCATTCACATCAGGCGTATCAAAATGAATTATGTCTTATGAATATGCAACTCGTTTTGATTCTTCATCTGCGGCTTGATTTCAGCGTAAAATAAAGTCTGAGCTCTTAGTGTGAGTTGCGCATTTGATGACTGCAATGGCTACTGGGAGCTTCAGTGCTCTAATAAGTCTGTCCAATAGGGCAGCATGTTGCACCAGGAGTGCCGTTTGCTCTGAGGCAGCCTCTCCTTTTCCAACGTGCTAGCCCTGCATGTACTGTCGATGTCACATAGGCAGAGTCACTGTTACTTCCAGGTCTGCGTTATTTTCTCGAGCGTGACAATCAGCGCCACTAATTCTGCAGCCTGTGAGACAGTAGTCCTGCACTTATGAACACTTCAAACTCCCCACTGGCCCTGTCCACAGCAGCACCTGTATATCTTTGCCCATCGTTTTGATGATTCGAAGAACCATCAATAAAGTGGATTTTCCCAGCTGCTGAAGCATTTTCTTTCACCCTTCGGATCTCATAATGGAATTCCTCATAATTTGAACAACATGTGCATGCTCCTCTTCTGTCAGTGGTTCTGCTACAAACATGGCAGGGTTCACTATTCTACATCTGACTATTTTGATCGCTGGATTGGATATGACTACCTCATAGACAGAAGCTCTTTTAGACGTCACAGTACCTTTAGGTTTTTGCAAAATAACAAACAAAGCATGTTCAATAAATAATGTCATGGAACATCCCATCACTATGCTGGCAGCTTTCTCAATGGTGAATGCAGCGGCTGCCAAAGATTGTTCGCAAGGAAAGTGACCTCTCATTACTGGGTCCAGAATCCCACTGCAGTATGCTACAGGCTTGTAACCCAACGTAGTCCTCTGCTTGCGTACTGCTGTAATGACTACCATTCGTGTGTGAAAATAAGGATTCCTCAGCATAATTGGGAATCCCTAAAACTGGATCTGTGCAAATGGATTTTTTCACCTCCTCAAACCCTTCCTCCATTTCCTCAGTCCAGACAAATTTTTCCCTGTCTTGCCTGTGTCTTTTTCAGAGCCTGTAACAATGGTCTTACATATGAACTATAATCGAATACCCATGCTCTAACATAATTGCATAGTCCCAGAAATCTTTGCATGTGCTTTATCGTGTATGGCTTTGTTTTTTTCAAAATGGCCTCAGCCCTTTCAGTTGTACCTTTCTTTCCTTCATGTGAGATTAACTGCCCTATGTACAATACCTCTTCTTGGCAATACTGCAATTTCTCCTTGTCAACTTTATATCCTTTCTCTGCTAGAATAATCATTAGCTAAACTAAACCACATCCGCACTCTTCCTCGGAGGTGCTGCAGACTAAGATGTCATCCACATAGTGCAATACAACATTTTGCTAATCAATATAGCTTAAGTCCATCTGCAGGACTCTATTGAAAATCGATGGGGACTCTCAGTACCCCTGGGTAATCTTGTGCTTTTTAACTTAGTCTGTCTGAACGTAAATTACATCAGATCTTGAGAATCCTTATGCAATGGGATTGAGAAAAATGCATTATTCAAGTCAATTACAGTGAAATATCGCACCTTAACAGGGATACTACATAAAATCGTTGCTGGATTAGGAACTAGAGGAAACTCGGCCTCTACAATCTGATTAATTGGGTGCATGTCCTGAATGAAATGCCACAACCCCCCTTTAAATTTTTTATCGGATACACTGTGGTATTGCATGGGGACTCTGACGTCACTAAGATACCTTGGTCCATCTTGGCGGATATCATCTTAAAAATACCTTTATCTGCCTCTCGGACATAGGATACTGTCGTGCTTGAGGCAAAATTGCTCCTGGCTTCAGTTTAATGTTAACTTCTCCAAACCCTTTCAATAGGCCTACATCATAAGGGCCTGTGGTCCACAATGAAACTGGCACTTTTCGCCATGTCTTCATCAAAAAATGCAGGACGTTGCTGTGATATCATCATTTTCTGAGGAACCTTGTGTCTTATTGCCCTCACCCAATAAGTGAAACTTATTTCAAATACTACTTCGTCATCTGACTGGTGGTCCCTAAACATATCCTCATCAGTGATGTCAGTCAATCTGTAACCCTCTCCAATGGCAATCACTGTGCTCCATCGTCTGCCTTCATTATCAACTCAATGAAGCATAGCTATTTGCCCTCGCACTATAGCTGCTTGCAATTCTAAGGGAAAGACTCATCGCCCCTCTTCATCCATAGGTACCCTTGGCCTGAATAAAAACTTATCAGGTATTCTCACCGTCTTACTCACTAATCCAGGTAGCCATGTTAACAAAATGCGTACCCCATAGTGAAAGACCTCTGGTTCTAATGGTAGCCCTCGTATGCCCATTTGCCCTGTAAATGCCATGATAAATTCACTCACCTTTAAATAATGCATTCCTGGCATTGAACACACTCTGCCTTCATGAGTAAACAAAGTCGTCATATTTAACTTTGTAATGAAATCTCGACCTAGTATATTAACTGTGTCTTCCTTGAATACAATAATGGCACAGACATATCATATTCTCCTATAGAGACTGGCAATCTCTCAGTTACAGGACCTCTACTTGTAGCTCCTGTAAAACCTTGAGCATTCATGGCATTTCCAGATAATGTAAATTTCCCCTCTCATATACATGAGCGTGTTGCACCGGTGTCTACAAAAAAAGAAAAAGATTTGCCTCCTATAGTGACGTCAAACCTTGCTTCCTCTTGAGGATTGGGAGTCACAGATAACACTGAACACATCACGTCACCCAGTGAGATGTCCTATTGTGGTTATATGCTCATTCCCGTGCAAGGATTCCCTCCCTCAACAGTGACACACCCTATCCTAGGAGTCATTAACGGTCCGGTATTTGGGCCCTGCTTTATCTGCATGGGTGCATGCTGTGATTGCCCTTGTGGCGGATTCAATGGTGTCTGATGTGGTTGCAAAGCCTGTTGGATTCTCTGCGCTTGTGCTTGTTGCACTGTATGATTTTGAGCAAAGCCCTCCCTACTTTGTTGGCTGCATGCAGGCAGATAAGTAGTCCCCCATCTTGAGAACTGCCCATTCTGCATAAACCCTTGGCTTCCACACATTCACACTATGGGCCCTGTCATTCCACATGCGCAAGATACAGGAGGAAGCCTCCTAATTTGCCCTCCTGCATTCCTTGGATATCATTCTGCATATCCTGAAACCCACCTTGATTATTCTGGAAATTTGCCCGATTATCCTACAAGCCTCCTTGATTATTCTGGGAGCCTCTTCCTAGGAAACCTCCCCTACCTAATGGTACAAATCCATTATTACCTTGATCAAACTGCCTCTGGATATTCCCGTGGCATGCCTGCTGCTTGTTGAGAACCTGGCCCTTCTATGGCGTCTTTTGACAATTTCTTCTGCACTCATTTTGCTTCTTCACCTTTCCTATCATCATCTTTCCTTCGATTTTTCTCCTGCAGTAATCCGCAATAATGTGCAATGGTCAGCTGTATTTCTGACCACGGTTTTGCCTCCATACCCACCAATTTCGTGAGCAGTTTCTGCACTTGATCTGGCAGCCCTTGACATAATATGTGGTAGAATACAGGTATAGCTTTCCCCCACGGTTCCCACGTTTCCAAACTCAATTCCTTGTGAAAATTCTGAATGTAAACAAGAGGATCCTCCCCTTCCTGCATCTTACATGCCATTATAGCTCCCATATCTAACATGTCTGGATATTGCACTCTAAGCGCTTTCCGGACTGCCGCTCTACAGTTATTAAACGGCACTCTGTCATGAGCCGTGTTTTGTGCAGTAACACTTGCGTATCCGGTTCTCGACCAAATGTCATCAGCTCTCTCCCCAAGGATAGCAGCTAGAAGACCTTTAATATCTCCTATAGCTAGCGTGTTTCCTCCTGACACTTTCTCTAACTCATGTATCCATTTCCTTATCCATCTGTGGGCATGGTATATACTGCAGTCTGGCCCCTCCTTTCTCTACCAACATAAACTGTGAGATCCCAAACTCACATTCATCCCCGATCGTTTGTCTGTCCATAGCAGGGACAATGGTTCCACACCGCCTTCTTCCCAGTAGCGACCTTAAGCTGTTCACATAAGGTGGCGAGTCCCCCCTCTCTCTATGGGATAGCCCTCTAGGTCAAACTCACTGCGCCAGAGGTTCTGACACCCGAGATTTAGGTAGGTCTAGATCTGACCATCTTACTTCTCTGTCCATCGAAGAACATCCTTCAGGACCACATGCGTTATCTCCCCCTTCCCCACAGAAGGTTTCTCTGTCCTCGTTTGACAAATCCTGTCCCCCAACTCGTGTGACTTCCTTCTCGTCTCTATTCAGAGTTAGCTAATCCAAAGACAAAGCTCTATGCTTGAGATTGTACAAACTTCCCTCCTTGCCGTGCAACTGCGTAGTTTCAAGTCGATCGGCTTTTCCCTTTCCTTTTGGTTCTTGGCCCTCATCTCATGATAGACCTTATCGATTTTCTCCCCAATGCTTCTTATATTAAACTCATCCTCTAGATATGCTCTAGGCGACTTGGTATTGGCTCATGTGTCGGGAAGAATTTTTCTATCGTTCCATGCTACTACTGGATTAGGCTCCATTAATTCTTTCTCTATGCGATCAATGTCGCATGCCCTTTGCCTTCTCCTGCGTTCTACTTCGTCAAATTCTCTTTGTTTCCTTGCTTCTTCTCTTACCCTTTCCTCTTCCTGTCTCTTCATCTCTCTTCTCTCGTTTGTCCTTTGCATCTCCTCATCTCTACATCTTTGCTTTTCCTCTTTCTTCCTTTCTAGTTTGTCTCGTTCTTCAATAGTCTTCTGTCTATTATCATACTTTCTTTGCTCCTCTGCCCTTTCCTGCTTTTTTAGCTGCTCATCTTGATACAGGTGTCCCGTCTTTGTCCATACTTTCCTTTAACCTTCTGTCTATTATCATACTTTCTTTGCTCCTCTGCCCTTTCCTGCTTTCTTAGCTGTTCATCTTGATACAGCTGTTCCCGTCTTTGTGTATACTTTCCTTTAGCCTCATCGCCTTTCAATTGTTCCTCTTGTTCTTTGTCTTTTTTATCTTGTTCGTCTTGATCTTCCCTTTGCCTTACTTCCTCAATGCTTTTTCCATCAAGTTAGAGCAAAATCTGACCATGCATCCATTCGTTCTGTATGAGCGCTACCTCATCAGCCTTATCTTTCTCTCCTTTCCATCTCTTCATTTCTCATCCTATATCTAAGGATGTACTTGGATGATCACTTCTATCCTTGTCCCGTAGGACTTTAGGAATCACATCTCTTTCTGGAGTGTTTTCCGGACTATCGTCGCTGCTATGCGTAGGTGACTCATATGCCGGATTGCTGTACCCCATTGCTGCCTTAAGCTCTCTTAATGGGTACAATCCGTCGTCCTTTGGACTATCGCCATTTATTTTAAGCGCGGTGGGGGAGCAGAAGGTTCCTCGCCCCCCTCTTTGCACTGGTTAAGCATCCAGTCTTCAGGAGGTAGCTCTTCTCTTTCCACCTGGTACATTTTCCAGAGCTCTGAGCTCGCTGGCCTCTTTTCTAACTTTTTTCCTGTGTATGCTGCGTGCAAGTATGTCGTCATGTGTTGCAAAGCTGCTTTTGATAGTGATCCCCCTTGTGGCAATGGCATGAACATCTTATCTGCCGTGCCTTTAAGCCATTCCGCACTGTACTGTTTAAGCCTGGTGCCTGTTTTGGCAACTGCTTGCATAGATGTATGAGTGAAGTAATATCCTCCATTTTGACTCGTCACCTTGACTGTCAATACTCACTATTGTTTTTACACTTTATAAATATGTGTCAGAAAAATAACACAATATGAGCATGCACCAACCGTCGCAGCTTCAAGCCTTTTATATAAAGTACTGTTTCAATCTACATATTTACTAAACATCATCAGTTCAACTAAATAAATAAATAATCCATGTTCAAATCTCTGTGCTTCCTTTTCATGTCTCTTACATTTTTCACTATCTCTTCACCACATACACATTATTCAACACATAAAACAAACAGACAAACTGACAAACTTGGCCAGCCTATGTATATCTCAGTCTATACCCCTCGTGACCATTATCTACTCACGCTCTTCGTGATTATCCTTGCCCCTAATAAAATACTCCAACGGACTGTGAGTCAATCCCTTTAGACGATCTTTAAATCGTCTGTAGACTACTTCATTCACTTTCGGGACTCTGGATACGACCCTTTGTAACGTCCCTATGACGCAGGATTCTGGGCTTAAACTAACTGTGACGTACCTCGTCTCACAGTCCTTAATTGCTTGACAATCTTCTTCTCAAGTCAATTACTTAATAATTTGACGCTCATCATCTCGAGCTATTCGCTTGTTAACTTGCCGCTCATCGTCTCAAGTCAATTACCTAATAACTTGATGCTCATCATCTCGAACTACTCACCTATTAACTTGACGTTCATGGTCTCAAGTTGTTTACCCCAACCACCCTCCGTTACTTATTTCCCCTTATCACTCTCGCCACTCACTGCCCATTCATGTTTTGCCACCTCACTCAGTCTACTCACCATTTGCGTTTTTGACTTCAGACTCTCGGGATCATCGCCTCCTCAACCAGCCACTTCAGCCTTCCGTCCGCTCAACTTCCTGTAGAAATCGGAGGGGATTCCATATGCAACCGAGGGACCCGTCCCACCTGCACTTGCAAGATTTTTTAAACTAATTTCCGCTATATACAGGGAGCCTCATGTCCTTTCAGCTTAATGGCAGAAAACGTCCGATATTACCAGGACCCCAAAGCTAATAGGTCGACGGTTCTTGAACCATCATCTCTCTGCTACCACGTGAACTGGGGTTCTCGAACCAGTCCTTTAAGATGAGTTAGCAATACTTTAAGATGGATGGGGATGCAGAAGATACTCAAACATCAATAATCAAACTAACTCAGGAATTTGGCAAATCAAAGCTGTTTTATTTGCAATTGTCTAAAACAGGGAGTTACAACAGACATCAACAGACGTTCACTCAACTCTCTCTCAAGAGTTCTCTCAAAGCATCTCATTAAAAATTACAATTATATAGTCAATATTCACCATCACTGACATCAACCTACGTGGTTGCTGACATCATCCTACGTGGCAAACTAAAAAACCTATTGGGGAAAGTGAAAGGATTAGTGGGAACATCTAGGTATACGGTGCATACTTGTCTAAAAGAGTGATAGGGTTTCTAGTATCAGGTGGGGCAACTAAGCCCTCCCCTCAAACAGGTCACTATGAACGTCATTGAATACACGACGTCCCATTGGTTACACAAACTATAGGGCTCTTTACTATGTGGCCCTCTATAATTGGTTGGCACCCTTACATCCGTCAGTACTTTTCCAAGCAGGCTGGCATCCATGTGCTGGTGGGCTGGTCTTGACCATAGCTTCCCACCAATTAGCCTACTATCCATACTCACTCTGCTGTCTGCCAGTCAATTAGCCCTTTGAAGATTGGCTTTGAGTTTGTTTTTCATGCCTGAGAATAAAAGGGAGTAGAGCATGCTCTGTCTCATTGCGTAGGTGTAGCTCGTCATGATTGTCCATTTTCAGCCATTCACGTGTCCTTGATTTTCGCATCTGGTGCATTTAAAATACTGTTATTTAATCAACCTCTCACGTCTTCATTGTTTTTTTGCCTGCCTTCTGAACAGAAGGGATTGATTAGTTCTGAGATTGGAGGTGAGAGAATGCCAGAGTTGGGCAGCCAAGACAGGGAAGCTGTTGCCACCTGCTTTCTTGAGTTTATTTCTGAGTACTTTTTCATCATTCAGGCAGAGACCATGTGTGGCCATCCATGCCTGAATGATGAGGTAGATTCTGTTGATCATGGCAAAGTCCTTGGCATAGTCACCTGTTAATGGGCTCAGGATATGGGTGTCATCCGCATAGTTCGTGTAGGTGACACCCATATGATCCAGGTTATCAAAGAATGGTTTGGTAAATGCATTGTACATGGTCGGAGATACACAGGAACCTTGTGGGACTCTGCATGTAATAGGGATCGGGATTGCAGACGCTGATGCAGAAAACACTCTCATCGACCTGTTGCTAAGAAATGACTTGATCCAAGCTGTGGCTTCTGGAGAGAAGTGCAACGTTGTGGAGAGGTGATTGCAGAGGATCTTATGGTCAACCAGGTCAAAGGCCACCTATAGATCCAGCACAAGCAGAAGGGCTGAATTACCTTTATCTTTAAGGCCATCTATTTGCATTTTTAGGTCAATCAGGGCTGTTTCAGTGCCATGTTGTGGCCTGAAGCTTGATTGACGGAGACCTAATAGTTTATTAGACTCCAGGAAATTTTGTATTTGATTATAGGCAGCTTTGTCTATAATCTTCAACAGGAATGGAACTGTGGTAATCGGTCTAAAGTTAGTGGGTATGTTGGGGTCGAGAGATGTTTTTTTTAGGAGAGGCAGTACCCATGAATTCTTCAAGTTGGTTGGTACGGTGCAAGTCTGGAAGGAGGCATTAATAAGCGATGTTATGAAGGGAGCGAGGATGCTCGTTGCATCCTTTATGATTGAGGCTGGGCATGAATCCCCTTGGCAGTTTAATGGCTTGAGGGTGGCTATAATTTTTAGCACCTCTTGGGGTGATACTTGAGTGAATTTAAATTGTTGAATAGCGGTGGAGATGTTGGGACATTGTTTTTGGGTATTGTCTTGAGGTGGCAGGGTACGTTTCTTGTTGATGATTTTCTTTTGGAGCAGTGTAATTTTATTCGCCAGTGCCTCCTGCATTTTGATGTACCAGGTTTCGTCCTTGACACGAAGATCTGTAGGGTGGGTAGGTGATTTGAGTTCTCTAAGGATGGTAAAGAGTACTCGGCTGCTTGAGCTGGCTTTATCAATCCTTTCATTATAGGTGCTACGTTTGGCTGCAAGAATTTCATCTTTGTAGTTGGCAGTGACTTTTAATAGGGTTTCTTTGTTATGTTATGTTATGTTTCTTGGCATTTATATAGCGCCTTATATATCATTGGTATGACCTCAAAGTGCTGGCAGGTTGAACGCCCTCAGGAACCACAGTTCAAGTCAGTAGAGAGAGAGAGTGTCGTATGGGGCGTGGGCGCACCAGATATGTGTGCAGCTGATGTGGTTGTTGCATGATAGCTGCTTCTTAGCGGTAGGTGTGGTGCTGAGGAAATCAGTTGGATGTGTTCAGTCTGGAGGGTGGACACCTAGACTGAGTTCTGGCTGAGTTAGGCCTGAGGAGACGCCTAAACTAGCCAGAATGTGCTCAGCTAGCTGTGTTTTATTAGGATGATGAGGTGTTTGTGGGTGATGTTAGTATGAGAACAGCTAGCCCGAATTTGTCATGGTATAGCTGTGTTCTTCCATGCCATCCATGGCATCCTCACCATCCACAGCATCTGCACCTTCCGTGTCATCCGCACCTTCTGTGTCATCCGCACCTTCCAAGCCATCCGTGGCAACCGCACCATCCGTAGCATCCGCACCATCCGTTCTATCTTCTCCATCCATTACATCCATTCCGCCGCCCCGTTCGTTCCATCTATTCTACCTGTTGTATCCACTCTATCTGTTCCATCCACTCAGCCCATTCCATCTGCTCCATGCGTTCCATTATTTCCATCACTCAATATGTTCCATTCATCCATCCATTTCCATCTTTGCATGCATTCCATCCGCTCCACCCGTTCCAACGATTCCATCTGCTCCAACCACCCTGTCCGTTCTAACCACTCCGTCCATTCCAGCTACTCCGTCCGTTCCAACCACTCCATCCACTCATACGATTTATCCATGCCATCCAATCTATCAAATCTATCCACGTCATCCAATCTATTCAATCTATCCACGCCATCCAGTCTATCCAATCTATCCACGCCATCCAATCTATCCAATCTATCCATGCCATCCAATCTATCCACTCTATCCACGCCATCCACTCCATCCAATCTATCCACTCCATCCAATCTATCCACGCCATCCAATCTATCCAGTCTATCCACGCCATCCACTCTATCCACGCCATCCAATCTATCCACTCTTTCCATGACATCCAATCTATCCACGCCATCCAATCTATCCATGCCATCCATGCCATCCGTTCCATCCACTCCATTCGTTCCATTTGTTCCATCAACTCCATCTACTACATGCGTTCCATTTATTCCCCCTCGTCCGTTCCATCCCTCATCCGTACCATCCCTTGTCCGTTCCATCCTTCGTCTGTTCCGTCCTTCGTCCGTTCCATCCCTCGTTCATTCCATCCTAGTTGTTGCTAGTAGATGGGTTGTTTTTCCACAGAGCTTCGTATTTGCTTTTTTCTTTCCTAAGGTCTTTAAGTTTGGAGGTGAACCAGGTGTTCAGGTGAGCAGTTGGTTTACTTTTGCATATTTGTAATTATTAGGTGCATGGTTAAGGTTTGTGATGTAGAGAGTGGCAGTTTTACAGTCAATAGTTCACAGGATGAGTTGGGGACATGGTGGATAGCTCTGAGGTTCAGTGAGGCTTTAGCAATGAAGGCAATGCCCCCTCCTCTGGAGGATTCCCTATCAGATCGGAGGACAATGTAGTTGTCCGGTGTAGCCATAAGGAGGGATGGGCATGCAGCTGCATGTAGCCAGGTCTCGGTTATTGCCAAGAAGTCCAATTTTCTATCAAGTATTAGATCTGCAATTTCAGGTGCATGGGCGACTAGGTATCTGGCATTGATTAACGCTCCAATAATGGAGGTGCTTCTAGTGCTGGTGGAAGTTTTAGGGAGTGTATGTTTGTGTGCATGTCTGATCATTCCGGCCCAGAGCGGCCTTTGCTTCTTGGGGCTGGTCCAACCTCGCCCTTCTTGATTCACCTCTGTAATTCGATTGCCTTTCAGCTGCGACATACTGGAAAAACCTTCCTTTTTCTGGTCCATCTCTGCTAAAATGCATAGTGGAATTATCCATAGTTCATTTACTCCTATACATATATATGTTGGGGCATGCCACAATCTATTCACTACATAGCTAGCCTTAAGAATACTTTGGAGGGCATTACGACCCTGCCGGACCAGTAACAACGGTGCTGGTAGGCTTACCGGCACCATTGTTACCGGACCGGCAGAGCATAGGTTTGCGAGCCGGATGCCCTCCCGCCCGCCAGGTCTGACAAGGCGGGCGGAACGGCACCCGCTCACAGCCTTTCACAGTAGCACTGGCACTGTTATGAATGGTGCTGGTGCTACCGTCCTCCTCATTCCCATTGAGTTCTATGGGACTCAAATGGGAATGGGGAGTTACATTTTCCGGCGCCTGGCTTAACGGACTGCTGGGACTGTCATGCCCCAGTGATTCCTTAAAGCCAGGCACCGGACAAAAACGCAACTCCGGCGGCAGCCTGCTGTTTTTACCGGCACAGCTACCGCCGGGGTTGTAATGAGGGCATTTGTCTGCTTGCGTTTATTTGCATCTGTACAAGTGTAAAATGACTTGATATCTTCATCTTTTCTGTAACATAAACATCTTCATTTCGACCCCGAAATGTTGCTTATGTTCGATACTTTAACACTTATAGAATGTCTATGTTCTCTTGCCTCTGCATGTCTTCTGGGTGTGTCAGCCCTGCCTCGTGTGACATCACCAATCTGCTCTTTTGCTCACTTTTCACAATTCTTCTGGTATTTCATTCAAATGGCTGTCATATTGTCGTGTACGCAGGTATGGCTTTCTCAATGGAAACCTTGCTTCCAGGATTCTTCTTGGTATTGGTATCTTCACTGGCACTGTACGAATTTCACATTATGGTTGCCAGCATATAGGCAACATGGGCGCGATGCTTGAGGTGGGGGTACTTGGCTCCCTCTCTACAATTTTAAAGAAGGAACCGTGATCGGGTAACCTCTTAAACACGGACATAGCCACCAAATAACCTTTGATCATGCCTATTTGAAGGCCCAGAGAAGCCAAGGAAAGAAAGAATTCCATCATTGTGGTAGTGTGGCATGAGATCATCTCGCAATCCCTACACTACGCCTCAAATCCTCTCCACCTGAAGTACCTCATCAGCGAGGTCAACAGTCATTGTATCTCATCCTCTTAAAACCATGTGTGCAGATGTGTGCAGATTGAGAGACTGATTTGGGTGGAGCACCTGCCCTTCTGAATGGCAGAGTAGGTCTGGCCTCCAAGAAAGCTGGTGAGGTGAGGTGTGCCTGATCAACATTATGACGAGGCACAGAAACAACAGCAACAAAAGAAGAATGTAAGATTTACAAATACTTCGTATAGTTCACACAGCTCGGATGATGACACTTTGACAAACCAACTTAGTGGAAGATACCAGAGACGGGGCAGTGGCCACGGTCGTGGTAATTCTAATAGACGCAGGCCACAGAATTCCTGCCCCTTCCAGAGAGGGAGAGGGAGAGGACCGGCTGCTGGTTTTTTAGACCAGGACCTACAGAACTGGGATTACGAACCCCCAGTGACCAGGAGCAGCAGAGCTTACTAATCAACCTGTCGAGTTTTACGCCTTCAGATGTAGAGATGACGGTCCTGGAGAAGGGGTGCGGATTTGTTCCCACGGTCGCTTATGACCGTTTTGATTCAAGAGTGGAGATTGAGGGTTTGTTCAGGAAGATACACCTGAGACAGTTTTTTCATGAGAATCCGTTTGAGGTAGAAGAAACTAACAGCGGTCTACACAATCCCTCTTCTTTTTCTCCTCCTATCACTAGCCATAGCCTAGAATCCGTTGTGTTTGAAAGAAGGGTGTTGGCTGACTTGGCAGAATTAGAGAGGACCCACTCTCCCCATGCATTTCAAAATTGCTCTGCAGCACAGAGGAAAGCCTTCGAATCACTCAAAAATACCAAATCCATAGTTATTCAGAGTGCTGACAAAGGCAGTGCTATTGTCCTTCTAAACCGTACGGATTATGTGAATGAATGTCTACGACAACTCTCGGACATTACATTCTATAAACCTATTGCACTGGACCCCACCACTCGATTGAAGAGTCTAATATCCCACAAAGTTGAGTAACCTCGAGACAGGGGGTGGATCACACGTAAAGAAGCAGAGTTTCTTGTTAAAAGTGACCCGAGTGTTCCTCTGTTTTACATCCTCCCGAAAGTCCATAAAACACTGACAAATCCCCCGGGGAGACCGATCGTTTCTGGAACCAACTCTATCTTGGAACCCTTAGCAAAATTAGCAGATTCTTTCCTTAAAGGATTTGTCAGGGATATGTCTTCTTACATACAAGATTTGATGTCAGTAATCAATCTAATTGAGAATTTTCCTTTCAACCCCAGTGACAATATCCTGGTGACTTTGGATATCGTTTCGTTGTATACGAAGATTCCCCAAACTGCAACGCTTGATGTAATAGAGGAATTGCTTTGCACCAAGCGTGTTGTGGGTATGACTCCCAACTCGTTTATTCTGTGGTGTACTACGCTCTCATTGACTGAGAATTATTTCCAGTTCGACATTTTTACCAACAGGTCCATGGGACCGCCATGGGGTCGGCTGTGGCTCCGTCTTTGGCCAACTTATATGTAGATTCTGTCGAGCAAATGAGTATCTACAGTGACAATAACATCTATAAAAAACATATTACGGTATGGAGGAGATACATTGATGATGTGCTATTGATTTGGCACGGAGATGAAGTGACTCTATTGGTCTTTTTTCAGTGGTTAAACGGAGTTAATCCTTTTCTTAAATTCACGATCAATTACCATAGGAACTCGATAGACTTTTTAGACTTGACAATCATCTCTAATCAGTCGAGTCGACGATTAACGCTTAAACCGTTTCACAAGGCCACCGACCGTAACTCGTTATTGAGGTACGATAGCTTTCACCCTAAAGCGCTGAGAGACAATTTACCGTTTGGCCAATTTCTTAGGCTCAAACGGAATAGTAGCAGAAAGGATGTATTTGTGTCTGAAGCTCGCAGTTTGAGCCACAACTTGATTCATCGAGGCTACCCGGCCAAAATTGTGAAGAGGTCTCTAAAGAGGGCATCTTATAACCATTGTGAAGCTCTTTTAGAATATCGGTCCAAAACTGTCCCCAATAAGACTGACCCACTAGTTTTCGTCAGCACTTTCAATCATCTATCTAACCATGTGGTTAAGCTAGTGAAGAAACATTGGCATTTATTGGCACAAGCTAAGATACCCATTCCAGTCCCCCGGTGTGCTTTTAAACGGGGGCGTAATGTCAAGGAACTGGTTAGCAGGAACGATATCAGCAACAGAGACAATACCCAAATTACCATCACTCAACAGTGGGGTATGCCTAAACCCAGAGGGCATGCACCTTGTGGTGCCTGTGTGTGTTGCCAGTTCACGAGCCGGACCACTGAAGTTGATATTGGGTTACCGGGGCCATGGGAACAGAAGATTGTTTTCCAATCGCAACTCCAATAATGTAATATACGCGATACGGTGCCCCTGTCCGAAATTATATATCGGTAAAACCGAACGGAAAATCAAGATTCGTATTAACGAGCACAGGAGCTGCATTAGGACCAGGAACCTCACTGCGCCCATGATTGGCCATTTTATTATGCGTGACCATGGCTGTAACGACCTAAAGTGGACTGTGCTTAAGAACATTCCTGTGACCAACAACAGTTCTGCTGACAAACAGACCCTGTCTAGGGAGGAGATGAAACTCATTTATATGAGTAATAGTCATGTGGTTGGTCTAAACGAATTAATCAATTGGAACATTTAATGTAAATAATTATAGTTTACCTATTGATCTCCTTTTGGACAGTTATTGATCAGAATTGTGATCCCTCTTACGAGTGTTGGTCTGGTGTACACGTGGTAACTAAGCATACCAGTGAATGATCCCAGGCGCAGCGTGTCTGTTAAACGTAGCTGTCCTGTTGTCTCACCCGTCTGTGCTTTTGTCACATCTGACTTTGATTTTGTGATGACCCGTGCCGTTGTAACATGGCATTGTGAAGGGTTCATCTGCATGTTGTCAATTGTGTTGAACGATGAATTTGGACACCCATAGATGCCGAGTATGTGCGTGTGGCCGGGTATTTGTTGCCGGCCCCTGAGTGTGGAGCGAGCCTGGACGTGGTTGTCACGTGATTATAAGTGAGGCCACATTCCGTGCATATATTTGTAACACTGACGTGCCTACGGTGCCCGATATCCACAGAGCCACCGACGAGGTACACCGAGGACAAGAGCCACTGGTAAGTCATTATACCCCTCGCGGTAGTTTAAGTACCCAGGGACCAACACTGTTTGTTTATTCAAATTCAGACTGGCTTACTAGAGATGACTAGGGTGATACCGCTGTCTGATGCTGAGTGAGGCTCAGACGGGAACGGAAATGTGAAAGGGTTGGAGGTTGAACTTTCTGACCTATGACTTTGTTCCCACTTTGCCTCATATTGTCTACAGAGATCGGGTGCATTGCGTTGAGCATTGCCTGATAGGAACGTGTCTTATTTCTCTTGCTTACGACATGGATTTGACTGATCCACGCTCTATATGATGACCACTACCAATGCGGAGTGTTGTCCGTGACTAGGTGGGTATTTTCATGGCCACCATTCACGGTTCACATTGCCAGTGTGTCAGAGGCAAACTAGCGTCGTGCACCTAGAGAATATAGAACTCAGCACTGATTGATGGTTTCTGTGTGCTTCATGTTACTTTCTCTCCTCATTGTTGTCTAGTACGTCTACGGTAGTTGGACACCCGGGACCTTCCATTACGAGGGGCCTGACAGCAGCTACGCCAATTCGAAATACAGTAGGCCGTGAGTAACTGGTCCACGGAGAAGAGCGACGTGCCTCATTGAATTGGAACTGCTCTTGAGCCGTGAGTCTTTCTGATTCGTGATGCACTGATGTGGGCTCACTTTGATTGGGAACGTGTACACACCCGCAGGTTCAGTCACCTGGTGCCGTTGATTTGTTATCTACGTTGGCGTGTGTACCATTTAGTCCCACCTCTATAGATCTGGTGAATATGGGTGCAGTTCTGCTGCTATATGGCCACACTCGGGTGATTGGATTTGTAGGCGGATTTCTTCTTTCTTTTTTCTTTTCACAACAGTAGACACTATAAAACGGTTGCATGATGACATGTGTTCACGATTGAATTATTATGGTCATGGTGGTGTGGTTTAGTCATGCAGTGGTCACAGTGGTGGTGTTATGTAAGGATTGGACCAATTGAGTTGGTCTCCTGGTCACTATACCGACATGGTAGTAGTGACCAGTTCGGTCAAGAAGGCGATATTGGGGGTTTAATCACCTCTGTAGTTGTGCACTCCGCCCATTAATAGTGCGGTGGTAGCATGCATCAATCAGTACACTATAGCATTTAGCCTGATTGAGTGTGTTTCTGTGTTTTTATTTACAGGCATGCTCTTGTTGTTGTCCACTGGTCTACATTGATAAATATCTCTTTTTGAATACACCGGAAATACTTACCCCTCATGAATTTCTGCACAGTGATTGGAGTACAGAAAGAAACATGTTGGGTTGGGGAATACAATACTGTTTTCTACGTCATTGTTGATCAGATTATATCGCAACAGCAATACTGATTTATACATCTGGTGGTTGTCGATATGTTAAGATTTCGCCATTCTGAATGATAAGGAATTGTGATTATATTTTAGACATTTGTTTTATATTATTGATATTACTGTTAAAACTTGAATGTATTAAAGTTGTGATGTCAGATTGTTTGATTGTGTATGAATTAAGTATGTCTGAGGTATTCGGTTTGGGATATGATAATCATGTTGTGCCTAACCAGAGAGGTTATTTATTCACCAATTGAATCTGGATTTATATTTTGTGGTACTTCTGATGAATTTTAGAACTGCATAAATGATTTTTATATTGTGTTTGTATATGAATAAAAATGCTAACTATTGTATTGTGTCCTGTGAATTGAATTTAATCTTTTCATCTCACACACCTGTGAGATGTGGACACTTGGTCCTTTATGATGCACGAGTATAAAATGAAGTTTTGATAGCCAGTTGCACACTTGAGCTCTCCAACACAGATTCACTAGTTCTATGGTCTTCGATGTGTAAGTTATTATTGGTTGTGTACAAGTTAGACCATAGTACTGAGATATGCCTGTTATCCCTTGTTACTCCTGTTAGTTGTTGAGGTGAGCAGACAGCCATTTACAGAACAGCCAGTGTTCTCCTCGCCCAGTCTGGGGCGATCAAGATCATGGTGGTCCGGAACCTCTTCAACGTCCTGAGAACCAATGGATGAAGAGTATTAGCAGAAACGCGTTGTTGTTTGCACTTCGTGTTGGCCCTTGTGGCAAACATCCACTGCTGGGGTTCCTCATAGGACCAGAATTTCTGCAAGAACCTCCAGGCACGCCTCCCACTCATGGAATACCGGTCCTTTCCTGCTCAGAGTGTCTGCCAAGGGGCCCCACCCATAGCTTGGCCTCTGGCATCAGAAAAATGCAGAAGGCCATGAAGCCCAAGAGGAGAAGGAAGAAAGATGCTGGTAGGTTGTCGAGGTTCTGAAACAGCATGACTATTTGTCTGACACTGGCAATTCTTTCCTTGGGTGGGGCGGGTCCTTCGTCCTCCAGGTGTCCAGGACTGGTCCTATGAATTGGTGCCTCTGCGTGGTTGTGACATGGGACTTCTGGAAATTCAGGGAGAGGCCCAAACTGTGAAGCAGGGAACAGGTGTCCTTGAGCTGCGTCAATACCTGTTCTGGAGATCTTCCTCAGAATAACTAGTTGTCCAGGTAAGGGAATACATGGATACTGGATCTCCTGGGGTGAGGCCCCACCACTGCCATCAGCTTGCTGAACCTCCTGGATGCAGAGGTTAGGCCAAAAGGGAGCATTCTGAACTAATAGTGCGTGTCCCCATTAACGAATCTCATGAACCACCTGTGCTTTCGATGGATCAGCATATGGCAATAGCCATTCTGAAGGTCGAATGATACCAACCAGTCCTGGAGCTGTAGAGTCTGGAGCATTTCTCTCAACGTCACCATCCTGAACTTGTTCTTCCTCAGGAACTTGTTCAAGGCCATGAGGTCCAGGAGGGGGCAGAGTACTCCCCATTTCTTGGATACCAGAAAATAATGGGAATGCAAGCCCTGCCCTCTCTGCTCAGGTGGTACCTCTTCCACTGCACCCTTTATACTTGCATCTCCTGTTCCATTAGCTGGGGAGTGGGGTGGTGGTCTGTGTGAGAAACAAGAAAGTGTCTCACCCACTAGTCCCCGCAGATCAGTCATCCAGGTGTCCAGGACACGGCCATCATTTTTAGCCCAAGTTCCTGCGGGTGGACCAGAATGGGAGGATCCCCTAGGTGAGGAGTCTTTGGGATTGGGAGTGCGACACTGGATGGTGAGACGCGGTATCCCCTTCCCTATAACAACTTTACCCCCATCCAACCAAGTAGGATATTTAGGCACTCTTCTCCCTATCCCCCCATACAACACAAACACTTTCTCACAGACAGCCCGCTATGAGAGAAAATGGACTAACACCTGAGCCGTGTACCTGACATGTCCTAATACTATGATCAGGCGAGGTCAGGCAGTTATCGACAATCGCTCACACCTGACTTCCCCACACAGATAAAAGGCGGAGCATGAGAGCACACTCTGAGCGAGGCAAAACACACGAGGAAACAGCAGTTCCAAGGTGGCAGTTTACCGAGAGAAGAAAGACGGAAAAAAAGAAAGCGATCACGAGGAGGAAAGTACCCTTGACATTTTTGACAAGGAACCGTTGCTTTCACAAGTCCTCGAGATTGGAAAACATAAACCAGGAAAACAGGCTGAAGAATCCTGCATTGTGTGTCAGAGATACCTGGGGCCCTCCCGCATCAATAATCAAGGCAGGGAGAATCAGCAGCCACCGTGGTACTGTCCTTGGCTCCAAGAACAAAGCTGCTTCAGTGAAAACAACACAGCCAGTGATTTGGGGAGACTGATAAAAGACGGGTCTGTGTTGAAGCCAAGACTGTAAGCAACAATATTGTATGGCGATCGCGGGAACGAACATTGATGAAAAGCTTGTGATAATGATTGTCTAGGGAGGATAGCTCAGCGGCAACGAGGTTGCCTTGGAAGCAAGATGACACAAAACAACACAGGTTCGATCCCCGGTTCCGCACTTAGTAACCTCTGGGTATTAAACGCATTATAAATAACCTACCATATCATATCATAACCTATCATAAGAGACGCAAGTGAAGTTAAACTGCTGATGAATGATTGAACTTTAAAGCAAGCTACAATACCTTTGAAAGAGTGGTCCGGCACCGCGTGGGTGCTCAATCGAAGGTCTCTGTAAGGTATCCAGCTGAGGAGTAACAAAAGTAGATCAATTTGATCTGAGCCTGGTGGAGGGAGATAATTTGAAAGTGAACGAATAAATGTGAATCAAAGTGGTCCTGTGACGGGTCAAGCAAAATCCCACGCACATTGGAAAGTCTTTGATTTTGATGAAATAGAGAAAGCTCGAAAAAAATACACAAATCTGGTCCAAGCCCGGCAGAGGGAGACCAATTGAAGATGTTGTGTTCAAGTGGGTCTGAGTCCGGCAGGTGGGGACCCGGGGTGAATCGAAGAACCACCCAAGAATTTGTACATGAGAATCCTGAGGAGAAAGGAACGTTTGAATGTTTGTTTGTTGTATCAGGCCCTCTGAAGAAAGACTTTGAATGGCAAAGAGTCTTTGGTACAGAAGGCCCTGATACTGAGATTTGAACTGCATCCTCATACTAGAGAAGCCAGAGACTGTGCTAAGTTTTAGTGTGCCGCCTTGTCCCAAGGTGAAAACGAAGGGAAGGGAAGCCAACGGCTTGAATATCCTGACGTATCACTTCTTGAACACTTTTCTTTTGCATAACATTGTTTCCCATACTATTTGAAGTAAGGATTGGCAATAGGTTTATTAGTATAGGCCCTTTTATTTTGACAAGACACCACTAGGACTGTGTTATTATTTGATAGTCGTAGCTTGCTCCCATCCCAGTTGAAGTTCAATAAACACCCTTGAACTGTGATCACTTGTGTCTGTCTTACTGTTTGATACCATGCCTTCCTTTCATCTGTCTGGTGGTCTTTTCAAGCAGGGGAGGCAATGTCCCCAATCTAATTAGCTCCCCAATCTGATTAGCTGCAAGGCCCAGGCGTTGGAGGTCATCTTTTTCTACCTGTCCCAGTGCTCGGACACCATCCCTCCAATCGGGAAAACATATGGGAAGAACTAAAAGTGGCTTAGTGGGCGCCTCCGCCAAGAATCTGTCGATAAAGCTGACAAGCAAGGACATGAGAAACACCACTAAGCCATGCTTGGTCTGCAGTAGCTACGCTTTCTTCCTAAAGGGGACATACCACTGATAGCCACTGCTACACTGCAAGACCTAAGGACTTCACAACAAGTTTTAACTCTTTGAATTGCTCCAAAGATTCACCTGTCTTTGGCCCAAAAAAGGTGTTCACCATCAAACGTCATGTCCAACAGTTTGGCTTGCACATTAGGGGAAAATGCCAAGCTGTGGAGGTATGCCCCCATCCAAAGCACCATAAATTTTGCCATGGCATATGTCCCACACAATCAGCAGTGTCGAGACCCACCTGAAGGGCCTGGCAAGCCACCTCCTTCCCATCATTTATCATATCCAAACAATCGTCCCTCACCTCCTGTTGGGAGATGGTCTGCCGCATCAGCTATTGTCCTCCAAAGCACATGCAAGTACTTGGCAAAGGCACAACTGGCATTAATAGCCTTCAGAACCATACACCATGACGCAAACATTTTCTTGGCTAAAGAGTTGGTCTTTTTGGACTTTCTGTCTGTTGGCAAGCTGGATGTGGATGTAGCTGGTCGTGAATTAACCGTGGTAGTTTGGACTACCATCCCCTCTGGGTGGGATGAGCTGGCAGGAAGGGAAGGTCCCTTCTGGCTGACTTATATTTCTTGGTCAACTCAGTGTCAACAACTGGCATGGAACATGGCCGCTGCCACAGCGTCCCAATGGTATCTGAGATAGCTGCATTGAAAGGCAATGCCCTTTCAGACAGGGGAGCCTTGTCCAGGATGGCAATGAGGTCTTAAGGCTGAAGCGGCTTGGCTGGGGTCCCGAGGCACATGGCCAAAACAACCTCTCCACTGTCTTCCTGTACTGTGCATTGGAGTGTCCACAGGTGAATGCCTGCTGCAGGTCGAGTTCAGCTGAGGTATGAAGCCTGCTTGTCTAGTGCAGCCAGGCCAACAAGGCAGACCCTCTTGGTGTACACTTCCAAGGCTGAGGAAACAGCACTAAAACACAGTAAAATAAGGAAGTGTACTGTTCATATTTAACAACAGTTTTCTCCAAATCTACAGAACGACACACGCATCAATGTGTTGGACTACGGTTTATGTAATGCCATTATGAACCACTATTAAAGTAGGGTCATTCTTTCTCCAAACAGAAAGCATCTAGTGCTTTTTGTTGTAAATTAAGAGTTAACCATACCTGTGAACGGCAGGATTTAAGACACAGTGCATTCTAATCAAGTGAATGTCTATTAACAATAACAAATCTTTCATTGCAGAAATGAGCTTGAAGTTTTAAGTAATAAGATTGAACATTTATGTATATACACCCATATCTGTTTCTTTCCATCTTGGCACCTTTTGACGACCAGCTTTAGTCCTGCACACCTTTTCAGCAAAGGGTCTCTCGCACCTTTCACAATTGATCTATTCATTCCATTTTCTTCTGTGGATGACTACAGTATACGTTAACACTGTAGACGTATATATGCAACACTAGGTACAATATGTTTAGCATTGAAATTTGCAATCTGGGTAATATATTCTGAAATGTTATGCAACATCTTTACTCAACACATAAATATTAGTAAAACAACATTTTACTTTTTATGAATATCTGCCATTGGTCTGTGTGTTTTTTCTGGCATCTAATCACTTTAGTTTGATTGAATCATTGTTTAAATTACTGGTTGATACTGAAAGGTTTTGAATTACTAACCATATTGGTATCAACTTGTGGCAGCAGTCTCTCTTTTTGGTTTAAACAACAAGTCAGCCTGGTCTGTAAAAAAACACAACACTCCCCTGCCGCCCATCGGCTCCCTTCCAAAGGGGACCAGATCACCATCCTCATAGAAGATCGACCTCATGGACTGGAAGAAATCTGACCTCGATTACGGAATGAATGACCATCGCTGACATCAATATATTGATTTGTTTTTTATTATTTTTTATTTATTTATTTATTCTCTCTATTTTTCTCCTTCCTTGCCTATATCCTCCCCCTTTTTTTATAAGGTTGAGGGTGGGCGAGGGGAGGGTCAGAGGATATTGTGGGGTTTTGTTTATGAGTTGTGACATGACTCATTGGTAGAATCCACTGTTTTGGATGTATTGTATTCGGTTTTGAAAAAATAATAAATTTGTTACAAAAAAAAGAAACAACTAGATTTGATATAGCTGGCAAGTCGGAGAATGCCCAGACTTGGTACACAGCAGCATCTAGAAATACCCAAAGTTGATTTCCCCAGAAAGTGGGTGAAAAGCCTAAACTAGGGACACAACAGCAAGTAGAAGCACCTAGATTTGATATACCTTGCAAGTGGGAGAAACGCCCAGATCTGGGTCACAGCAGCAATAGTAGTAGTAGGATAACGCCTAGGGGTGGGACAAAGGAGTGGTGGGCAAACCCTTGGTTGGGGACATATCGAAGGTGGGGAAACACGTAGAATT
The DNA here is from genome assembly GCF_040938575.1 of Ambystoma mexicanum. Taxonomy (NCBI): domain Eukaryota; kingdom Metazoa; phylum Chordata; class Amphibia; order Caudata; family Ambystomatidae; genus Ambystoma; species Ambystoma mexicanum. Next base: position 820,744,214 of record NC_090922.1, read on the forward strand.
GGAATGTCTAGACTTCGGATACCTGTATAGAGGAAGAAGCGCTTAAAATGGGGACAACACAGTAAATGCAGAAACACCCAGATTTGGGATGCCTGGGTAGAGGCAGAAACACCTATAATGGGGACACAACAGTGAATGCAGAAACACCAAGATTTGGGATACCTAGAGAGAGGGAGAAATGGTTATAATAGGGGCACAACATTAAATGCAGAAACACCTAGATTTCGGATACTTGGATAGAGGGAGAAATGGTTATAATAGGGGCACAACATTAAATGCAGAAACACCTAGATTTGGGATACATGCATAGAGGGAGAAACGCCTTTGATGGGGACGCAGCAGTAAATGCTGAAACACCTAGATTTGGGATGCCTGGATAGAAGGAGAAACAGCTATAATGGGGACAAAACAGTAAGTGCAGAAACACCTAGATCTGGGATAGCTGGGTAGACGGAGAAACACCTCTGATGGGGACACAACAGTAAACGCAGCAACACCTAGATTTGGGATACCTGGTTAAAGGGAGAAACATGTATAATGGGGACACATAGTAAATTCAGAAAAACCTAGATTTGTCATACCTGAATAGAGGGAGAAACGTCTATATTAAGGACTGTGAGAAACCGGAAGGTGTCTCCCTGACTACTCACCAGGGATCTGTCATCAAGGTGGCCAGGACACGGCCATCGCTATTGGATTCAGTTCCTGGATGATCACCTGGATGAGGGTCCTCGGGAAGCGGAAGTGCAACACTGACAAGTGAGCCGCAGTATCCCCCTTCTTATAACACCTTTTCCCCATCCTACTGCGCAGGATTCTCAGAAACTCCACCCTCCACCCCCTTTTCCGACATGAACACTTTCTCACACCATGAAAGACAACACACTAACACCAGAGCCTTTTACCTGACATGTCCCAACACAAGGGTCAGGCAAAGTCAGGAAATTGACCAGAACCACACACACCTGAAGGCCCTTTCCCTTCCCCACAGGGATAAAAGGTGGAGCACGAGAGCACACTACGAGCAAGGCAGACGGCACAACGAGACAGCTATCCCAGGAAAGCAGTTCAAGAGGAGGAGAAAAAGTGGCGAGAACCAAAGGGGTGACAAGGAGAGAAGCGGCCTTGCCCTTTTCGACCCAGACCCGCAAAGCATCTGTATAAGTAAACATAACACCACAAACAATAGCCGACGTGTGCTGTAGCAGATGTCAACAGTGCACAGAGCCTTCCTCTGCTGATAACCAAGGCAGGGAGAGATGCTCCAGAGACAAGAAAAGTCAAGTGGTTCATCACAGCCGGTGAGCCGAAGGGAGAACCGATAAGAAACCGAACTGTGTTGTGTGAAAGTTGCAAATGGCAAATGAAGGGAAATCAAAGAATTGTTAACACTGCAGGGGAAAACCTGATGCAGAGGAGTCCGGCGCCACATGGGTGCTCTCTCGAAATACTCTGGCTCATCCCCCTCATTGTTGAAACTTTTGATACCAGGAGGCCTTAGGAGAGCCAAAAGGAAAAGTCCTAAGTGGTCATCCAGGGGTCGGGTAAAACCCCTTGTACGCTCGAAAGTCTTTGACCGGCAAGTAATTGGAAAGATAAGGGAAAAATCTTGTAGCGTGATAAAGTAGAAGGAACTGTGTGATTGGCAAACGTGAACCCAGCTCAGGGATGCCTGGAGAAGGGGTGAAGCATGATGCCCCAATGAAGATTGCATTGACAAGAGTGTACCCGATGGAGGGAAGTCCACAGTTGATTGTTTAAAAAGACATGAGACTTGTGAATGCAACAGGTAAAATCTTTTCAATAAAAGCTGCAGTGAACACGACAGAGTGAGGCTGCCATTCAATGGGGTCTAAGCCCGGAAGAGGGGGACCCAGGCGTGAAAGCCATGACCCAACATACATACGGAAAAGGAACTTTTGTTTTGTTTTTTTGAACACATCAGGTCCTCAGACAGGAAGAGACTTTTTTGTAAAAAAAGAGACTTAACCACCAAGATCCTGATACCTGTCATGGCTCGCCCTTGGAAACACTGGCATCGGTGGAGACTCCATCAGAATGTCCCACTATGTTCCATTCCGCTTTGTCAGCAGCGGTCTAGTGTTTCCTCAAGGATGGCCATCGCCGGTATATACCAGAATGCAAGACTCAGCCCGGTGCGTTGCAACCAAATTCGGTGAGACGCTGGTGTTTTCTGAGCCTTCCTCAATCACGCTCTGTTCCACTGCAGTTTTCTACTCTGAAGTGTTTGGATCCCATTCACTTTCTCTCTCTCGTTCTTGCTCTCTCTTGCTCCCCCACGTCCTCCAGCCCGGAGCCATTTTGGGGCTCTTGCAGGTTTTGACTCTTTTCTTGCTTTTCGCCTTTCTGGATCTCGCCCCGGCTCACCCTGTTTTCCCTTTCCTCTCTGGTCTCTCCCTTGCTTGCTTTTACCCTGCTAGTAGAAGTCTGGTATCCCGCTCTACTTCTTCATACGCACAAGAGCTGCCTCTTAAACAGTACACGATGTTGCTGTTTCACCCAAGGTTTTCAGATCAGGGGGACCTGCTACCTCCACTCTGGAACTTACTACGTGTGTTTATCAAAACACTACCTACATCAAGGAATACTTCTTTCTTGAACTACAAGGACTACAATCTACAGAAACCTTCCATCAAGAATCAGCTCCTCAGCCACTCCTCGGGACTCATATCTACTCTCAGTGTTTTTTCAGCTGTAAGGCTTTTTCCCTGTTTGGGGTCAGCTCTTTGGGGTCCCCGTTGTCAGGTGTACCTTAACCCGGCAACTGAGCTCGCCCTAACCTCCACAAGAAGAAGAAGGAACGTAAGGGAGAAGAGACAAAGAAAGCCAGAAGGAAGAAGAAGACGGAGACACAGGACAGTTCAACTGAAGAACCAACTGAGGAGGACTAGAGGGAGGAGTAACCGGTGTCTGAGAATACCTGAGAATGGAACTGTAGCCTTGTGCTGGGAAAGCCCCAGAGTGTGCTGTGCTCAGGAGTCCCATCTTGTCCCGTGCTTAAAACGTGGGGAAGAGAGACCCCCGGATATTACATCCTGACTTATCATTTGTGAACACTTCTTTCTTTTCTGGTGAACATTATCCCACACTCTTTTAGAATTTAGCGGTAATGATTGGCAATAGTTTTATTTTAGTATAGGCCCTTTTATTTGACAAGACTTCACTAGTACTGCCTTATTATTATTTGATGGTCGTAGCTTGCTCCCATCTTACATTTAGGTTTAGATTAGGCGTTTTTTCAACCTACCTATACAGTTTAATAAACACCCTTGAACTGTGGTCACTTGTGTCTGTCTTTACTGTTGCCACCATGAGATCCTTACATATGGTGTCACTAGTGGGATGTGACTCAATCATATTGAGATCCCTTTTGAGGTAGGCTGTGGAGATCAACTTGCCCAGGGAATTTTGGAAAGAGCTCTATCTCCTCAGTTGCAAGAAAGTGAACCAGATAAACCAGTAACTTAGGCTTTGGGGAAGCTGATAAATCTCTTAAGACCTAAGACAGGAAGGGAGAAGAGCCTACCATCTATCCCGACCTAGAATTCACCCAGCAAAATGATCCAGCTCTCACTGATGCTTTTCTACAAGCAATTCTGGAAAGAAAAGGCTCAGAGAAGGGAAGCCATTTTTTCTTCTTAAAACAAGGATTGCTTTATAGGAGAGACACATCTATGGAAGGTTTAGTAAAAACACAGTTGGTAATACCCAGGAGCCACTGAACCCAAGAGCCACAGCATTTGTGCTAGAGATTGCTCATTCCCATCTTACTGGGAGGCATTTAGGACAATCTAAAACCCAGGCACATATTAGTGGGAGGTTTTACTGGCCAGATATGCACGCCGATATAAAGACCTTCATACAGACGTGCGAAATATGTCAAAACTTCAGCACGCATATTCTTATAACTGCCCCTCTGAACCAGTTGCCAATCATAGAAGTCCTGTTTTCAATTATCGGTATGGACATAATTGGACCTCTAGAGACATCCAGACTAGGCAATAAATATGCCCTTGTGATTGTGGATTATGCGACCCCATATCCCAAAGCATTCCCATTATGAAATAATATCACACAGCAGATCCATAAACACCTTCTACAGTATTTCTCTAGGGTCGGTTTTCCCAAGGAAATACTAACATACCAGGGTTCGAATTTTATGAGTAAGCTTATGGCAGAAGTTAAAGAGCTACTCCACACTACCACCATGCAAACTTCTCTATACCATCCCCAAACCGATGGCTTGGTAGAAAGATTCAATAAAATCCTGAAGCCCATTTTACGAAAATTGGTAGATAAGGACGGAAAAGACTGGGACCGAATGATCCTGTGGGCACTATTAGCAGTAAGGAAAACCCCTCAGGCTTCCTCAGGTTTCTCTCCTTTTAAACTGCTCTATGTAGAGAGCCCAGAGATGTCCTGGACATGCTCTTGGAAACCTGGGAAGACTGAGAGGAGGCCTCCATTCCCATCTCGCAAACCGGCACCAGAATGTGAGAACATATGAAATTGGTTCGAGATCTAGTATGTACTCATATGGAAAAGGCCCAGAGCCAACAAAAATCCACTTTTGACAAAAAGGTAAGCTTTAGATCTTTCTGCATAGGACAAAAAGTACTGGTCCTCTTAACCACCTCAGAAAACAAACATGTCTCCAAGTGGCTTGGACACTGTGAGATAGTAGAACAAACGGGAACATGTACTTATAAAGTAGCCCAACCGGACAGAAAACAGAATGTTCATTTGTATCACGTAAACCTCTTGAAAGAGTGTAAAGAGAACCTGTCAGCCACCCATGCCAAAGTACTAACCGGTTTGGTTCCTGAAGAGATAGATAACTTTGACTTAATTTCTCCCGAGCCATCTATCCAACAACAAGTAGATCTAAAAGATGTAATTGTCCCATTTCCCAATGTATTCTCAGAAAAACTAGGAAGAGTAAAAGGCACATACCACTATATTAGAACACCTAAAGGTAAAGTGGTTCATTTAAAACCATATAGACTCCCAGAAGCCCGTAAACACATAGGGCCTCATTACAACCTGTCAGGTTTGGACGGCAGTGATTCCGTGACGGCGGTAACAAAGTTTCCGTGTCCGCAAGGTTGCAGAAAGACCATCCGATTATGTGCTGTCGGTCGCGCGCACCACACGGACGCAGAAACGTTGTTACCGCCATCAGGGAAAAAGCCACGGAAATGGACATAGCGCTGCCACAAGTAGCGCAAAACCCGTGTCCGCCTCTGTCGCCACGGACACAGAACCAGAAATACCATGATCGCCAGAACAGGAAACAGAGAGGCGGCCATCATATAAAGCACAATCCATTGCCATCCAGAGTCAGCACAAGCAAAATCCACACTGTGAGAAGGCAAAAGGGACCACCAACATGTCTGCCAGGATTCCAGCTCAGAGGCAGCGCAAACAGCGCTTTAGTGAGGTGGAGCTAACTGTTCTGGTGGAGCATATAGTGGAGCATGCAGAGATGCTGTTCAGTGCTGATCAACGGCGTGCCACACAGCAGCGGAGGAAGGAAGTGTAGGCGGAAGCAGCACGCAAGTGCACCGCTGTGGGCATGACTGTGAGGAGCGTCAAGGACTGCCACAAGCGGTGGGATGACCTCAGGCTGATGGTTCGTAACCTGGTCGCCACACACCGCCAACGCAGCAGTGGGACAGGTGGAGGACCCCCTTCCCCACTGATGCTGCACGCATGGGAGGAGCGTTGCAGCAGTGTCCTCCACCTTGAGGGCATCCATGGGATCGGGGAGGCTGATGCAGGAGTGAGCCCACCTGCAGATGCTGGTAAGTGGTGAAACATGAATGCCACATGAGAATATGTTGATGGCATGACTGGGCCAAAGGACCCATTAACAACCCCTCCCCCCAAGCAGTGCAGGACTGGGCCAAAGGACCCATTAACAACCCCCCCAAGCAGTGCATGACTGAGCCAAAGGACCCACTAACAATCCCTCCCAGCCCCCCAAGCAGTGCATGACTGGGCCAAAGGACCCATTAACAACCCCCCCAAGCAGTGCATGACTGGGTCAAAGGACCCATCATGATCCGTATGGCACTCAATGTCACAACAATGCTTACCCCCAACAATCAGATGCATGTAACTAACACTATTGAATGATCAACCTGTATGATGCATGTGATGCACCCATCAGCCACCACCACAACACTAATTGCATGTCCTCTGTGTCCCCACAGCCGTATCAAGTGACAGTGATACTGCACAACAGGCCAGGCAATCTGCACCGGCACGTGTCCAACCCACCGCCCCTGCACGAGAGGATGCTGGCAGCAGTTCGGCATCTCTGCCCCCAGTACCAACTGCAACAAATATGCCGGCCACCACCACCAACATCCCCAGCATCCCCACGCTGCCTGAGGCAACACAGGTGCCACGGGAACCCATCATGCCCACCCAAACCAACACAGAAGGCAGCTGCACTGCAGAGGAGGCGGCCTGTAGTGATAACAGTGCCCCGGCAGAGCACTCTGATACTGGGCCACAGGGGGAGATACCCACATTTGATGACCTGGGATCCTTCCATCAGCTGGAGTTTAGCCCCACATCACTCCGAAGTCCCATGAGGTCACCCACAACATCTATGGCAGAGCTTAATTCCCGCATGCAGCGGATGGAGGAGCAGCGGGCTACCCTCACCCAGCTGGTGGAGGGGCAGCTCGAGGAATCTGGGCTGCAGAGGGAGTGCTACAGCACGTCAGTGCATCGCCTATCAAGGTCCATTGGACGCTTTGCCAGCACTATTGTCACCCTGGCACGCATTGTGCGGGAGGGTAATGACAACACATCCAGGCTCATAGAGTCCATGTTGATTGGGCAACAGGCAAATATTGCACGTATGCCATCTATACCTGATTCTGTGCCATCCAATACCACCACCCCATCCAGCTCCACTACTGCCAGTCCAAGGAGGCGCTCGAGTCGGCTAACGGGGCTCTCGGGCAAGGATGCACAGGCACAGAAGAGCACACGGAAGTGATGGCATGTGTGTGGGGCACTGCAGGACACACGTGGACTTGAAGGGTGTGTGGGCTGGGTACGTTTGGGTGGTGGGGGAGGTTGTTTTGGGTGTTTGAAGATTGGGGCCTGGGTGGGGGTGGGTACGTTTGGGTGGTGGGTGGGCACGGGTGTACAGCTTCCTTAACCATTGCACCTCCTTCCCTGTTGTTAATTCATCAATATATCATCATTTGAAATCAAAACATACATGTGTGGACATCTATCATTTAATTTGCAGTACAACAAATCATTTATTGTCATCACCATGTCCATGCATTGCTGTGAATGTGCTGTGTCTCAAAAGTAAATGCGAATCAGTTCATCCCATGCTCTTTGGCCATCAAGTGGACCCCCAGGGGGAGGTGGTGCCATCCCATCCCCATCCCCATCTCCATCTCCATCCCCATCCCCATCTCCATCCCCATCTTCTTCATCTGCGTCTGGGGGCATTGGGATGTTCCTGCGCAGGTAGCGATTGTGCATCATGGCACATACGAGCATGATTTTACCCGTCTTCACTGGGCTGTACAGCAGTGATCCGCCAGATCTGCTCAAACAGCGTAACCGGGCCTTCAGCAGTCCGAATGTCCTCTCAATCATTCCACGTGTGTGGACATGTGCACTATTGTACGCTTCTTCATGCCTGTTCCTTGGTCTCCGTACAGGTGTCATCATCCATGGCGTGAGTGCATATCCAGCATCACCTACATGGGATGTAGATGGGGGGACATGTCAGTGTTTGTGGTATCATGTCTTCATCTGATGCTGTGCTATCTTGTATCATTGTTCATTCATGCATGTGTGCCATGCAGCGGTTGGAAGTGTTTATTGGCCATCACAGTGAATGTCGCCAAATGGATATTGACCTACACATTTACGTGCATGTGTACTCTGCCCTGCGGGTGACATTTGATTGTGAGTATGGCATAGTGCAGTGATGTGCACACATGGCAGAGTCACTCCACTGTAATGAAGTAGTTAATGCAGGACGTCTCATTTACAGGCATCATGTGCATTGGGAGGGTGGGTGTTTGCAGTGGCACAAGGTGTATGGGACAGTGACAGTATCGGCTGTGTGTGTCATGTGACAGTATCGGCTGTGTGTGTCATGTGGCAGGGTGTGCATGGCACACTGTGTTGACCTGTCATGTCTTCCTTTGTGATGTTTGGGATCCACTGTCTATTTGGTTGATGGCAGGGGGGGGTGATGCATGTGCGGTCACAGCGGCACACTCACATTGCTCATTGGCCTGGAGACACACACACCACTTCAACAGGGTCGGAGCATTGTCAGCTGTACTCACCTAATAGCCATGTGGTTTGTCCAGCATAGCGTTCCATGTACCGTGGCAACGTGGAATTCCGCAGTACCATTGAGTCATGGGGTGAGCCTGGGAAACGTGCGCAGCAGTGTGTAATCAGTAGCGTGGCATCACATACCATCTGTACATTCAACGAGTGATATTGTTTCCTATTGCGGAACACCATCTCAATTGCACGTGGTACTGTCAGCTCAATGTGGGTGCAGTCAACTGCACCTATGCAATTTGGCATGCCTGCTATGGCATGGAAGGCCAACTTGGTGGCAATGACCTCGGGGAGGCTACGCGGTAGGGCTATGTGTTCCGACACATGGCGCAACACAGCATCCAGTACCTGTACCAGGATTTTTGAAAAACGGGGTTGTGATATGCCGTGCAGCTCACCGAGCGTGTGTTGATAGGTGCCAGTGCCAAGGAAATGCAGCACAGACACAACCTTCAGGAGGGGGGGGATAGCGGTGGGGGTGTCTATGTGGCTCCTGATGTTGTCCTCAATCATGGCAGTGATGTACAGGATTGTAGGACGGTCCAGCCGGTATAGTGTGTGGATCTGTCCTGGGGTAAGGTCCCAGGGTGAGGCCCTGATGCGTGGTATTGCAGGCTGTCTGCGGGGTTGTGCCGGCTGGACAATGGGGTTTGCCATAGGTGCAGGGTTGGCTGGTTGGCACCTGCGCCTCCTCCGCCTCCGCCTCCTCCTCTGCACCATTACTGCCATCATGTGCAGTGCTGCCTGTTGGTTGAGTAGGCCCAGTCCAAGTGCTACTAGAGCTGCTGCCTGCATGGTTCTGTGTTGTGTTGGGCTGGGTGTGGCCCTTTTGTAGGCTCCCAGTGTGCTGCTGGGTCCAGCTGGGCTGATTTGGTGCACCTGTGCCCTGATTCAGTTCAGCAGGCACTGTTTAACGTCATGTTCGCGGTGGCGGCGGTACGGCCACCGTTATCACGGTTTTAACGCCATTTTTCTGGCGGTGTTTCCGTGTCCGCGCTAGTTGTGATGCTCGCAGTGTTTTGTATTTCCGGTAACAAAGGGGTTTCTGTGCAGGTGGACTTTACGGGACCCTTAACTCCACGGTGGCAGTTGGGGGAGGTGCTATTTCCGGGGCCGCGGGTCATGATTGGGCGGACGTGGAAACGGTGCCGGTATGGTTTTACCGGCGGCATTAACTTCGGACCGGTGTACTTGTAATGAGGCCCACAGTGATTGAGAAGTCAACAAAATGTTGAAAGCCAATATTATCGAGCCTTCTTCAAGTCCATGGTCCTCTCCTATCCTGTTGGTCACTAAACCTGACCGTACCTGGAGATTCTGCATAGATTGCCATCAAGTTAATGCCATTTTGGACTTTGATGCCTATCCCATGCCAGGCATCGATGACCTAATTGATAAACTCAAAGGAGCCACCTTTTTATCTACCCTAGATTTAACCAAATGGTACTGGCAAGTTCCCGTGTATGAGCCATATAAGGAAAAGATTGCGTTTCTACACCTCTATGACTGTTCCAATTCAAAGTCCTTCCTTTCGGCTTACATGCCGTGCCAGCCATTTTCAACTCCTCATGGATCAAATCCTACAACCCTATTCCTATTTCTGTGGAGCTTATATTGACAATATCGTCATTTATACTAAGACTTGGGAGGACCATCTCTTCCATCTTTATACCATAATGAAAGTCCTCCGAAGAGCTGGCCTAACTGCTAATCCAGCAAAGTGCAGATTGGCCCAGTCAGCCGTAAAATACCTCTGCTTCGTCGTAGGGAATGGAATTGCACAGCCCCAACATGAGAAGGTAAAAGCTGTCTTAGATTCACCAACCCCAAGACCAAAAGAGATCTTAGAGCTTTTCTTGGGTTAATAGGATATTACTATAGGTTTGTCCCCAACTTTTCAGACAAAACAGCCCAGCTGACAGATAAACCTAAGAATGCCGAACTCCAAAAACTTAATTGGAATGACGAAGATGATATATGTTATAACACCTTGAAACAGACTCTGTGCCAGAACCCAATCCTGATGGGAGTCGACTTCTCTAAAGAGTTTGTATTACACACAGATGCCTCCCTTACAGGGTTAGGAGCAGTCCTGTACCAGGATTGCGACAGAATGTAACACGCCATGCTTTTGCTACTCGCAAGCTGTTCCCACGTGAAAGAAATTACTCTGTGTTGGAAATAGAAGTCCTGTCCATCAAGGGGGCCATTATCCAAGATACTACCTGTAAGGACGAAAGTTCACACTTGTTACAGATCACTCACCCCTAGTTTGGATTAGCCAATGCAAAGACTCCAACCCTGGGGTTATGTAATGGTTTCTAGACCTACAACCCTATTATTTCACTGTGAAACACCGAAAAGGAATAGACCAGGGAAATGTCGATTTTCTTTCCCGGTTCCCCTGTGAAATAAATGTGGCTACGTCGCATGGAGAAAGGGTATGCGAGAAACCTGAAGGTGTCTACCTGACTAGTCCCTGGGGATCGGTCATCCAGGTGGCCAGGACACGGCCATCGCTATTGGATCCAGTTCCTTGGGGTGGACCAGTGCAGGAGGATCACCTGGATGAGGGGTCCTCGGGGAGTGGAAGTGGGACACCGACTGGTGAGACGCAGTATCCCCCTTCTTATAACACCTTTTTCCCATCCTACCATGTAGGATTCTCAGAAATTCTACCCTTCCCTCTTTTCCGACATGAACACTTTCTCACACCAGGCAAGACAACGGACTAACACCAGAGCCATTTATCATACATGTTCCAACACGAGGGTCAGGAATAGTCAGGCAATTGACCAGAACCACACACACCTGACTGCCCTTTCCCTTCCCCATAGGGATAAAAGGTGGAGCACAAGAGCACACTACAAGCAAGGCAGACCGCAAAGCGAGACAGCTATCCCAGCACAGCAGTTCAAGAGGAGGAGAAAAGCGGCGAGAACCGAAGGGGCGACAAGGAGAGAAGCGGTCTTGCCCTTTTCCACCCAGACCCGCGAAGCATCCGTAGAAGGAAAAATAAGACTGTGAACAATAGCCAACGTGTGCTGTAGCAGAAGTCAACGGTGCACGAAGACCTCCTCTGCCTGAAAAACAAGGCAGGGAGAGACGCTTGCTACAGTGGTACCGTTCTTGTCTCCAAAGACAAGAAAAGCCAAGCAGTTCATCACAGCCGGTGAGTCGAAGGGAGAACCGATAAGAAACCAAAATGTGTTGAGCGAAATTGCAAATGAAGGGAAATCAAAGAACTGTTAACACTTCAAGGAAAAACCAGCTGCAGAGGAGTTCGGCGCTATGTGGGTGCTCACTCAAAAGACACTGGCTGATTCCCCTCATTGTTGAAACTACTGATACCAGAAGGCCTTAGGAGAGCCGTAAGGAAAAGGTCAAAGTGCTCATACAGGGATTGAGTAAACCCCCCAGTACACTCGAACGTCTTTGACCAGCAGTAATTGGAAACCTAAGGGAATAATCCTGCATCGTGATAAAGCAAAAGGAACTGTGTGAATGGCAAATGTAAACCCGGCTGAGGGATGCCTGCAGAGCGGGGTGAAGCATGATGCCCCAATGAACATTGTGTTGACAAGAGTTAACCCGACGGAGGGATGTCCACAATGGATAGTTTAAAAAGGCATTGGGCCTCATTACACGTTTGCCGGTCCGGAAACAAGGGTGCCGGTAAGCTCACCGGCACCCTTGTTTCTGGATCGGCAAACTCAGAGTCTGCCTGCCGTGGCTGCTGTGCCCGACAGGTCTGACCCTGCCAGACGCAGCGGCCACGGTAGGCAGACGGGACACAGAAGCACCAGCACCGTTAGCAATGGTGCTGATGCTTCCGTGTCCCCACTCCCATAGAGTGCTATGGGACTCTATGAGAATGGGGACTTACATTTTACCAGCGACTGACTTCCTGGGCTGCTGGACATGGAACTTCCGGTGGCACCGGTGTAAAGACTGGAGAGGGGGTCTGTACTTCTGCTCTCTATATGGTAGAGGAGAGGCACAGAGGACCCCAGCCAAGAGTCTCTATTATTGGTACGTGGTCGAGCAATTAAGGCCTAGCTTCTCAGGAGGTGATGCAGGCTGGTTCCTAAGTACAGTGTAGTCCCCAACCCCCCACAAAGGAATGTCCACACACTGTATTAGTTAAAACACAGTCTTTATATAATTAATATATTATATTATGAAAGATTTGGATATATGATGAAATCATTGTAAAAGGTTTATATTAATCATATACAACAATAAAAAAAAAATTAAAAAAAAATAATATTCAAGGTTATGTACACCATCACAATAACTCACTTTGTGCTCAAAAAATCAACAATGGTAAATATATGCAGTTCTAAAGTGGTACCACAATTATTATCAGACCTCATTAAAGTGCATCAACTATACTCTGGTCAAATGTCACACAGATCACTTAATAAAGGCAACCAACAATAGACATAGGAGGAAAGCAGTTGGTTAGAACAATTGGCAGAATACTGGCCCCGTTACCTAGACACAGTTCTGTGTGGAGATCCCCTCACCTGGGCAACCTGTAAAGCAAAGATGTATCACAAGCCCAGTCCATATATTGTTCTATAAGTCTTATTTCCTTCTATAATGTTTCTACCCCCCAATGTACCTGGTAGAGCAAAGTTCTTCGAAGCGGCGTCGATGGATCCTTCTTGAGTGACTCCTTTTTATAAATAAAAAAATAAATAAATAAGACAGGAGGCACGGATTGTCGAGAGGCGTCGAAGAAGGTGAACTTGGCATCGACAATGAAAAAGTTTAAGGGTGCCGAGACCATGGCATCGATCCAGGCGGTGCTCGTCGGCGATGTCCTGCAAAGATGAGGTGTGCGGGGCACCTCAGCGTTTGATAGTTCAGGACCTCAAAGAATTTCTGAAGAACTGTGGCCCAACAAGGGTGTCGAGTCCTCAAACTCTTAGTGGTCTTTGGGTGGCGCGAAACCCACCAGCGGATTCTCCTCAGCGCATCGGCATCCTTGACTTTCTCTGGCAGGATAAAGTGGTCAACAGTGTGGACAAGGGAGTCCTTCAATTCAACAGACTTGGGCAAAGGAGCAGGCGGTTCCGGTCGGCGGCGGCACAGCGCCAAGTGGTCCCCTCTTCTGGGCAACATGGCTTCGACGGGCCTCCAGCGGTTACGGCGATACTCCAAACCCTGGTCGACGGTAATGGACTTCGACGGCGTCGATGTCCGGGTGCCTCACTTCGTTCTCCTCGGCGGTCCCCGTCTCCGGTCGGCAGCCTTTCGAGGGTCTGACTTCCAGGGACTTCCATGGAGCTTCGGCAAAGGTTAGCGGTGCTCGATGGTCCCTCGGAGCATGGGAAGAGGGTGCCTAACCAGGTGCTCTCTTGGATCAGTCCTCCATGAACTCGACAGCTTTTGGATCGGGTCGAAGCAAATTCAGCAGCAGTTCTTCTTCCAGCAGGGCAGTCGAGGATAAGCAGTTCCAGTTACTCTTCAAGTGTCAACTCAGTTTCTGAACAATTTCCAGTGGTGAGAGGTCCCCAGATATACTATTCTTCTCTCATCCACACCGCTGGGTCACCCTCAGCAGCCAATCATACAGAAGGGCATTCATGCAGTCAGCCAGCCAATCAGGCATACAGTGCATTCAGGCCATACTCCTCCCTCTCAGACACTCACAACAAGAAATGTGGAATGGGACAAGTACCCAGTGTAACGCTCACCTGATTCCCGTAGAGGCGCCGGTCTTGACTGGGCGTATACCGTATCTTCAAAGGTGATGTGTAACACACGGCTGGCTCTTTGGGCTGGACCTCTGTGCACTGTATGTCTGACTCGAAGGGTAAGATGTCTGCAGATAGAAAATATGGGATTAATGAACTGGGTTATTGAATGTCTCTCTCTTCTTCCCTTTCTCTTCTCCTGTAGAACCCCAAAGGTCAACGCTCTCACCTTAGGTAAGTGAACGCCGTGCTCTCCATCTGCCTCGGGGCAGGGTGCTGTAACCAGTTTCTTCACTGGATAAGGGGAGCAGGCCTCTTGACTTCAGAGGACTGCTGTCCGTCGTTTACTGCACGAACGGTAAGTTTCAAGTAATTCTAATGTCTTTAAAAGTCTTTAGTAATGATGTCTCTTGTTTTGCAGGGTTCCGGCGATGGCGGATGACGGGCTGAAGTGAGTTGAAGATGGAGCCCGTGTGATGAATAGAAGCGCCTGGAAGCACGTAAGTAAGCGCTTGTTGCCTGCTTCACGATGCGCTTTAACTGTCTTTTATTTTGCAGGTACAAGTTCGGAGCGGCTGCAGGGTGCCGGAATACCCACTGGGTTAGATGTGGAAAGGAGTAATGGCACGTGAGTATTAAAGTTCCCCAATGTCTGTAAACGCACCTGGTTTTGTCTTTCAGATGCGGGATGCAGCGCCGAAGGCCTCCGGAGCGTGCGAAGAGTTGGTAAGCTTTTGTCTTTCAGATGCCGGAATGCAGTGCGAAGACCTCCGGAGCGCACGAAGAGTAGGTAAGCCTTTGTCTTTCAGATGCCGGAATGCAGCGCGAGGCGTTGATGACAGCCGATGGACCAGGTAAGTGAAGCGCTGTCACTGAAGACCGTAATGCTAACCTGTTCTTTCTTGTCTTTATAGGTGTTGCTGAAGACTGGATTCAGGATGGTAAGCCTTTTTCCTTAGGCCCAGGATCAGATGCAGAAGACACGATGAGCGTTCTGCTGCAGAGGATGCAGAATAACGCAAAGCAAGATTCATCCATCGGGTGTGGTTTAAATAGCCTCCTGTAGTGCTTAGGTGTCTCCTTCCACAGCCACGCCTAGGTAAGAAAAGAGTTCCTGCTTTCCAGAAGAGTTCCAGTGTTCTGAGCCTAGGGAGTGGCTCCTGCCCCACCCAACAGGAAAAGTAGTTCCAAACAGAAGAGGATCAGAGGCTCAACTGGCAGGCAAGTAAGCAGCATGGTCTGCTGCAGGTAAGTCCACCCAAGCATTATGAGCCCGGCGCTTCCAGCGCTGGGACTGGGCATATTTATGAGCCTGGTGCCACTGGCGCCAGGACTGGGTCCGAAAGGTCCCAATTGGGACTGGTTGGCCCTCGGAACCTGGGTTATGGATCTGCTTCCAAGGGAGTTGGGAAAACCCTGACCTTTTGGAAGCAGAGATCATGACACCCAGCCATTCAACACTACACACTGCATTCATGCCAGTTTTGGGCTGGGCTGTCTCAGTCTTTGTCTCTCATACCAGAAACCAGACATCCACAACAAGAAGTGCATATTGGTCACACATTCCATTCACCCAGGTCCCACCCGCAGGGTGTGCCCACACCATAGTCACTGGGAAGGCTCCAGCCAGTCTGGCGTGGACTTCACAACAACACCATATATGGAACTTCCACCCAACAGCCAGTCAGGGGGAAGGGACAGAGCTAGGGCTTCCCAGGACTTTAGTAAAACAAGGTTACAGGCAATAGAAAGCAAGAGGCAACAGGGGCCATCTTGTTTCCTATCAGGAATCAACTGATTCCAATGGCAGGGCCTGGGTATCCCAAAATGGAGGATACTCAGAGCACTTGTCAAATTCAGCATGGAGCTGCCACCAGCACATACACTGCTCTGTGGGCCACACACAGGTGCCCAAAAACATACACTAGGGGCACAGGGTTGTACCCCCCACCCATGGGTGCCATAAGGGTATCCCATGGGTCTGTACACCAAACCAAAAACAGGAAGAGTTGCACTGCCAGGAGTCCCACATGGACGCCTGGGCAGAAAACAATACAGAACACAAATAAAAAAGGACTACAGGACAAGGACAGGGAGGCCCTGTCCCTCCAATGCATTTCCAGCATCACAACTGGGAAGTCAGGCGCTGGTAAAACTTTACGAATCCAGCAGCAACCCGCCAGTAGCACCGGCAGGGTTACCGTCGGACTCGTAATGAGGTCCATTGAGATTTGTGAATGCAACAGGTGAAATCTTTTGAATAAAATCGGCAGTAAACATGACAGAGGGAGGCTGCCATTCGATAGGCGTCTGAGCCCGGAAGAGGGGGCCCAGGGGTGAAAGCCATCACCCAACGTTCATACGGAAAAAGGAACATTTGTTTTGTTATTTTGAACACATCAGGTCCTCAGAGGCAAGAGACTTTTTGGTAGAAAAGAGATTTAACCACTGAAGATCCTGATACCTGAGAACGGATCTGTAGCCTTGTGCTGGGTAAACCAGAGAGTGCACTGTGCTCATGAGTTCTGCCTTATCCTGTGCTCAAAACGTGGGCATGGGAGATCCCCGGCTATAACATCCTGACTTATCATTTGTGAACACTTCTTTTCTTTCTGGTGAACATTATCCCACACTCTTTTTTGAACTTAGTGGTAAAGATTGGCAATCCTTTTTTTTTAGTATAGGCCCTTTTATTTGACAAGACGCCACTAGGACTTCCTTTTTATTTGATGGCTGGAGCTTACTCCCATCTTAGATTTAGGTTTAGATTAGGCTTTTTTCCAACCTATCTGGTGTCTAAGTTATGTAGGTGAGAAGAGTGGTAGGGCTTTTCGAAATGCAGTAATTGCTGCACTTTCCACTCAGACCACAGGAATTGCCACCTGGCAAGGGTACTAAGCCCTGACATTTTTTGATTTTTAGTACATAAAATGCTGCAGATGATTCCTTCTCCATAGGGGGCAATCTGTTCACCAGATCCCCCTTTGTCGCATCTCCAGGCCACAACACAGTGTAGTGCAGTGTAGTTGTGCCTGGCTGCATCAGGAGCCTGATCCGCAGCCCCCACTCTGCTCATGGCGCAGAGAGGGTACTAAAGGTCACAAGATTCCCACTTGACTGATGCAGCTACAACAAAGTCACTGCAACACCGAGGCGACATTTAAAATATGCCTCGGTACACAAACTACAATGACCATGGAGGCAGGGTAAACTCGAAGAATAACCCATGCCCGAGTTTAGGCATAGTACATGGCGATACTAATGATCATGACTGCCACGTCCCAATTGGTATTGCAGGTGTGTCAGCTCCTTTGAGTCGGCTCTGCTGTGGAAGGGATTGTTTATTGGGGTCAGATACTGATACTGCCACACGGCAAAACGGAAACCGAGAGACCCCAGCCTCTCTTTGATTCTCCTTGTGAGGACTGGTAACCCACTCCCATGAGAGACAGCCACACAGCAGGCAGCTGTCCTGGGCCTAGGTATCAACGGAGCACAACCATTCAGAAGGAGTAGCCTCACACCAAGGTGCAGCATATCCAAAGGTCTCATAGAAGGCAGACTTAATAGATGGTGAAACAAGTGGAACTGGGCCCTTTGTAGAAACGTTTCCATCTTGCATGATAGTAAAGATTGTTTCTGGAAAGATTGAAGGGAACATGTTCTGGGATAGGCAATAGAACTTACTAAACTAGACAACAGTCTGGAGTTATTGGCAGCAGAAACAATTTTTTCTACACCAGTAAATCTTATTAGCTTTTATAAAGGATCAACGAAATTGAACAGTGATGGCTGGAAGGTTTTGAATTAATCACAAATGATATTACTCTGGGCAACTAGAGAGTCAGTCTTTCATCCTGTCACACCATTAAAGATGGGGAAAGACCAAAGGCAAATGACAACTGCCAGGTCACATGACATGCCTTCTGCGTGAAACCACAAACAACCCTAGACTTGGTTCTGCCTCATTGGGCATCATCAGTGAGGTTTGGATTGAGTCTCTAAGCACTGCAGGCTTGGCACCCACCTCTTGGCATATAGCCGTCTCACTTAGGGTTTCTTTTTTGTTTAAACTGAAAATTGATTGAAGGATTGAACGTTTTGAATTAATGGTAACCACTTGATTTATGGAACAGATTTCGTATTAAATGGTCAACAGTTCAGAGATCCCTGGAACAATCAGACGATCTGGAAAGAGATGAATGTCCTGGATGCTCAATTTGGCACAATTATCTGAATGAGGTTTATTTTTCCTTTTGCCACCATAAACTTGTTCAGTGTATATGTACCTAAATGTAATAAAATGTCAAAAGGGGAAGGTCATACCGTATATGATACGGATGGATATATCACTGATAAGGGGATTTTAATCATTAATATTTACATTTCCTGATAGAAATGGACTGGACACTTTAATAATTACCAGAAGGCAGGAGGTAACTTTGTACTAGCAACCATTTTGTGATTTAATGATTTTTTGTGATTTAAGGAGTTTTAATATTGACTGATGAATTGTCACGCATTGCTGGGAGGAGCAAGCTTTGCTCGCTGCCAGAGAGCTAATGAAGATGCATACAAGAGAGGGGCTCTGGTGTCAGTCATCTGCTCAGTCATGCCCACAATTTCCAGTTAAGTTTCGGTATTCAAACTGAGCAGGTGAGAACCTCTCTGCCGTCATCCTTATGCACCTTATATTCTGCTTGGGTGAGTGTGATGTTATTATCCCTTATACGTAATGGTGGCCTAGAGTGGTGACTGTACTATCATGAGTTAAACAAAAAAAGGCACCTGTTGCCAAATACTTGTGTAAAATTGTCATTGCAGATTGCGTAATACATGAATAAACTGTACTGTGATTGTGTTTGTAAAACTCAAACAAATGGTGTAGGCGGAAACCTATTTACGAGACCTTTCAGAAATTCGGTCATCACCAGGATTGTACAAAAAGAACTTTAATCGGAGACCTCTTGAACACGGACAAGGCCGCCAAGTAACCCTTGATCATACCTATCTGAAAGCTAATGGTGGTGGGGCATGAGATGGGGGTCTGCCCCGCGCGCTCTACACCATGCTTCAAATCTTCTCCACCTGCACGCATTCAACAATCTAGTGAAAGGTCATGCAGCCAGCAACACCTCAAGTACTTATTCAGAGAGGTCCCAGTCATCATACCTCATCCTCTCAAGAGCCATCAGTGAAGGTTAAGGGGCTCTGGGTTTGGGCGAAGCACCCAACCTTCCGACTGGGATAAAAGGTTTAGCCTCTGGGAAAAACAGCAAGGTTTGCAGATGGGCATTTCCAGGAGTTTTGAGTATCATGTTCTCCTCACCCAGTCTGGGGAGATCAAGATCATGGTGGCCTGGAACTTCTTCAACCTTCTGAGAACCCACGGGATGGCAGGTGTTGGCAGAAATGCATAGTGGAGGTTGTAGGCCCACTCCACCAGGAACGTGTCCCTTAGTGCACCCCTCACAGGGAATTCCCTCGAGCAGAACTGCCTGCACTTTGCATTGACACTGGTGGCAAACAGATCCACTGTTGGTCTCCATATAATGAAGATCTCCTCCAGGACCTACGGGCACACTTCACACTTGTGTGAGACCATGCTCTGCCTGCTCTTAGCATCCACTAGCCCATTCTCTGATACTGCTAGATGGGCTGCAGAAGCTGAGATCCCGTTCTCCAGCAACCAGAACCACAGTTGCAAGGCATCCCTGCATAGAGGTAGAGACTGTACACCCACTTGCTTGTTGAGGCACTGAATGGCCACTGTGTTGTCAGCCAGGATCAGGACATGCTTCCCTCTGATGGAAGGTGCAAAAGTCATCATGGCTAGCCTGATTATTTGCACTTTCAGCCTGTTTGTGTGCCACTGGCATTCTATTAAGGACTAAAGGCTGTTCACTTGCATATCCCTCCAGTGAGCGCCCTAGCCGTTCAGGGACACATCAATGACCAACTGGGACTAGGGCCACAGTGGCCGATAGGGTTTCATCCGCCAACATGCTCTACCGAACAACCCACCATGAGGGGTTATTTGCCACTGACTTTGATACCCTGAGGATGTCCTTCATGTTTGCCAAGTACTGTGACCACTGATCCCTCAAAAGCCACAGGAGGGATCGCAACCATGCCTGGCTTCTGGCTCCGGAAAGATGCAAAAGGCCACAAGGCTTATATGCAGAGGAAGGAAGACACAGATGAGCTGTCGCAGTTCTGGAAAAGCTCAACCATCTGTCTGACACTGGCGACTCCCTCCTGGTGAGGCAGGGGCGGGAAGCCTTCTGTGACCAAGGTGTCCAGGACTGCGCTAATGAAGTGGAGCCTCGAAGTTGGTGTGACACTGGACTTTTGGAAGTTCAGGGTGAAGCCCAAACTGTGAAGCAGTGAACAGGTTTCCTCAAGCTGCGTCGATACCTGCTCTGGAGACTTTCCTCGGCTCAGCCAGTCATCCAGGTAAAGGAATACGTGGATGCCAGATCTCCTGAGGTGAGCCGCCACCACCGCCATCAGCTTGGTCAAAACACTGGGAGCGGAGGTTAAACCAAAGGGGAGCACTTTGAATTGAACGCAAGTATCCCCAATGAGAAATCTTTGAACCGCCTGTGCTTCCGATGGATAGGCACGTGAACATAAGCGTCCTGATGGTCCAGGAACACCACCAAGTCCTGGAGCTGTAGTGCCCAGAGAATGTCTTTTAACGTCACCATCCTCAACTTGTCCTTCCTCTGGAACTTGTTCAAAGTTCTGAAGTCCAGGATGGGACGGAGTCCTCCTTTTATGGGTACCAGAATGTATTGGGAATGCCAGCCTTATCTATTCTCCTCGGATTGCACATCTCCACTAGATTCTTTAACAACAGGGCGCTCAGTTCCTTCCTGGAGCTCCTGTTTCAGTTGCTGGGGAGGGTGGGCGGTCTGTCTGAGGGTCTTTTTAGAAAAGGCATACAGTAACCCTATCTGACGAGCTACAAGGCCCAGGCATCGGATGCATTCTCCTTCCACCTATCCCAGTCCTCTGAGACTCTCCCTCCCATCAGGGAAACATTTGGGGAGAACTCAAAGCAGCAGAGGGTGCCAACACCCCTGCCACTGCTGCCACCATCTGCTGGCCGCTAGAGGGCCCTCTGCCCTGTCCGGGATGTGAGAAATGCTTCTGCCCTTGCCTGGCTTGCGTGAGATGTCCCTTCTTTCCAAACGGGACACACCGTCTGTAATTTCTACCCCTAGAGGAAAAGCTGAAGGATTGCTTGGTTGGCTGTTGCACAGCTAGGCCCAGCGACTTGGCAGATAACTTGGAGTCCTTACATTTCTCCAAGGACTCGTCGACTTTTGGGTCTTCACAGGTGCTCACTGTCAAAGGCTATGTCCAGGAGCTTGGCCTGGACATTCGGTGAGAGCCCTGAATGGTGGGAACAAAGTTACCTCTGCAGTACTTTGGATTTCTCCATGACACAGCCCATGCAATCTGCAGTGTCCAGATCTGCCTGTAGTGCTTGGCATGCCACCTCTTTGCCATCATCAATCAGATTTTTAAAAAATCCCTTATCTCTAAACTGGTAGGTAATCAGCTGGAGGCATTGACTGCCTTAAGGACCATGCTCCCTGATGCGAAGATTTACTAAGATTTGTTTGTGAGTTTGGCATCCACAGCTGGCGTAGAATATGGTCTCTGCCACAGTGTTTCACTGGGGTCCAATATGGCAGCATTAAATGGTAATGCCCTATCAGTCAGAGGTCTTTTATCCAGAATGTCGGGGAGTACATGTGCTACCAGGGACTTGGCCAGGGTGCCCAGATGCAAGGCGACAACCACCCTTTCTACAGTTTTCCTGTACTGGGCATTGGGGTGACCACAGTGGGATGCCTGTTGCAAATCCAGGTCAGGGGATGTGTCCAGCCCACTTTCCTCATGCAGACCTTCAGAAAGGGTCAACAAATCGCATGCTATCTGAAAGGATCAGCTTCGTCAACTCCCCTGCTCATTGGCTCCAAGCCAAAAGGGACCTAATGCCTCTCGTCTTAATTTGACCTTGTGGAGTCGAAGAATGCTGATCGAGATTCACGGGCAAAGGAATGCTTGACCGCCGGCATTGATGGGATTGTTCCAACGAGGCCTTCGAGGGTCCATCGGTAACTGCTTTGCAGTTGTCAATGTCGAGCACAAGGGCGTAGGACCTGAAATGGTCACCTTGGCACTGGAACTTTTGGACGCAACCGGTGCCTCACTCGCCTGCGGCATTGAGGCCAAAGCCGTACCAGCCGGGGCCTTTTGGAAGAGTGTCTTTTTTTCCTATGGGAGGACAAGGAGGAGGACCCACTTCGAGAGTGTGGGCACTTCTTTGCTTTCTTGCGGTGCCTGTCCTCCTTCTTGGGCATGGGGCTTTCGGTATTGGGGCCAGATGACCAAACGGTCGAAGGTGTCAGAGATTTCAAAGGAGGCAGCCCGAGCGCTATCTTAGTCGATCGTTATCCTTCCCAAGATACCACACACAGATACCGTGCAGGTCCGTAATGGACATCTTCGAGCCGCAGTCATGACAGCACCTCAATGTCAAAGCTTTAGGCCCTGACATATCAACAGCAAATTCAAAGACTTTCTCACTGAAGAGAACCGTTCCACAAACAAAGTGCTGAGCACGCTGAAAAAAGGAAGTGAGGTACGGGAGCATAATGATGTGTTATATACCAACGTTACATCCAGAGTCGAGCAGTGGCATGGCCTGGTCAAGATGGATCGACCGTCGAGTTGTACTATGCCCCCGGTCAAAGATGTTTCTGAGCAGTTGACACTGGAAGGCATATCTAACAAATAAGGAATCTGCGGGAGAATGCAGTCCATTGAAAGATTCTTTTATGTTTTGACAGTTTTCAATGCAGTTTCGGTTTCCAATTTGTACCTACTGACCCAATCCCCATTTCTCATGCTGCTGGCAAAGTTTATAGTCTGGGAGTGCGTATTGGAGCTAATTTGTGTTTTGGCAGGTTTTAATGCAATCCAGCATGTGTTTTAAAGGATTTGTGAAAGGTTGCCATGTGTATCAGCTGCCCAGATCACCAATTTTCTTGCCTGCTGGAGAGGGGTCTTGTCTGAGAGTCCGTTTTGGAGCAAATAATGTGCATTTCAATCCCATTATCCCCCATTCAGGCCTGAAGAATGTCCTGCTTCCCGCCCATCCTCATAACACGTGGAAATGCTGCCACACACAGAGCATTTACTTCCCAGTGACTCAGTGGAGTATACCAAAACCACACCAAAGGATCAGCCTATTTTCGCACAATGACCAAGTAGGTTTAACACACACATTTCAGGCCCCTTCCATCCCCTCTCATGTCCTTCCCTTTTCTGCTCTCACCCTCACACAACATTGTAGTTTTAGCTGTGTGCTATCAAAGATCATGGTGTCCAGTAAACTGATCTGTTTTCCCAAAATATCTGGGTTTATCCCCACCACCACCTGTTAACCTAAATGGGCAGCTTGGGGAAGTGATTGGAAAGGGGTGGTATATATATATATATATATATATATATATACACATGTGCAGAGTATTTCCAGGGAAGCACAGCAAATGTCTTAGATGTGCCCAGTCTCCAGAATGCCCCAGTAACCACCATATATTTGAGTGCTCAAGCAGAAGCAGCATTCACAACAAGGAACCTACATACTGAAGGCCACCCTTCTATGAAAATGTCTTGAGGGTTGTCTAATTAGTACAGTTTGGTGCACTGGTACCTACACTGTTGGCATGGAGCTTCAATCCCTCTCTCCCCATGCCACACCCCCAGCCCTGTGAGAAGGCCTTAGTGCAGCACAAACTAACAAGCAACAAGCATATCACAACCTCATGTGCTATGGCGACATTCATGCAACACATGCATTCCCATGAGTAGGAAACCTGAGCTTTGCAGTGACTGTATGGGTGCAGCACTGCAAAGTCATACCAATGACAGCCTGTTCAAACTGCGACAGTGTAAAACTTCGATACATCGCAACGCGCTTTTAAGCCAACAATTACAGTTAGGCATCATATAAACCTCCTTTAAAATGTCTAAAAATAGCATATCAGAACACAACTCCCAATGAATAATCACCCGATCACCTAATGCAGTTCAACCAACAAGCACATCCCATCTAATCCTTATCCCAGCCAATATCACACTTTAGTGTACCAGTGTACAAAACAATCCCCATCGGACTGTTGTAGATATATACCCCTTTATGGTATGGCAAT